>NC_084846.1:35354542-36604542 GCF_033115175.1 Lepus europaeus
CCCTCTTCCAGGACAGCTCTCTGCTATGGTGCGGGAAGGCAGTGGAGGATGGCCCAAGTCCTTGGGCCCTGCACCCGCGTGGGAAACCAGGAGAAGCACCTGGCTCCTGGCTTCGGATCAGCACGATGCACCAGCCGCGATAGCCATTGGAGGGTGAACCAACGGCAAAAAGGAAGACCTTTCTCTCTGTCTCTCTCTCACTATCCACTCTGCCTGTCCAAAATAAAAAAAGAAGAAGAAGAAGATGGCCCAAGTCCTCAGGCCCCCACACCAATATGGGAGACCCAGAAGAAGCTCCTGGCTTTGGATTGGCCTAACTCTGGTCATTACAACTATCTGGGGAGTGAACTAGAGGATGGAAGACCTCTCTCTCTGTCTGTAACTCTGCCTCTCAAATAAATAAATCTGGGAGGAAGGGAGGAAGGGAAGAAAGAAGTAAGGGAGTAAGGGAGGGAGGGGAAAAAAAGAGAGGGTGGGAAGGAGGGAGAAACCTATGCAGGGCTTCCAAACTTTTTGTGCCAAAACAAGCTTACTTTTAATTCCACTTTTTCCCTGAACTTTTTGAAGTGCTTCATACATATATACACACTGGTTTACATATCATTCATCTATATTAACTGCATTATATGATAATATGAGGTATACTGAAACAATCGATACGCGATACTTATAATTATTGGTTATAATTATCACATTGATTATAATTAATGGATATTATATACATTAAGAATTCTTGAAAATTCAGAGTAAATGGTAAACTCTACTGGAAGAAAAACCTGCAGGCAAAGGACATTAAAAGAAAATTTTACAAGGGTAATAAAATAATTTGTGGAATCAATGCCATTTTCCTCCTCTCCAACTAGCAGCATTCTTCAGAGTTGCAGTATGGGCACTTAGTAGAGCCTGTGAGTACCTTGATGCAGTGCAGGTGGGAGTGGAGCTGTGACTCTGTCCGGTGCGAGGTTTAAAGCTCCCAAAAATATGCCTACTCTTGGATCAAGCAGTTACACTTCCAGAAGTTTATCTTTAAAAAGTATTGACACATGTACTGAAAGAATGAGCTTTTATCATTGTTCATTATAAGAATTAAAAGAAACCTAAACAGCCAACAACAGGAGGCTGATTAAATACTTTATAAATAGTATGAAACAAGGCTAAGAAGATATTAAACAACAATTTCCAAACACAATTGCATTTCGCTTCTAAAAATAGTGTGTATGCATATTAGCAGTGAAAGCATACATAAGAAATATTAGTATTTACCATTGAGTAATAAAGTTACAAGTGACTTTTTATTTTTATTTTTAAAGATTCATTTATGTTTTTATTGGCAAGGCAGAGTGACAGGAAGGGAGAGACAAAAAAATCTTTAATCCGCTGGTTCACTCCCCAAATGACCACAATAGCCAGGTCTGGGGTTGCCAAAGCTAGGAACTCTATCCAGGTCTCTTACATGGGTGGCAGGGACCCAAGTTCTTGTGTCACCTTCCACTGCCTTATCAGGTGCACTAGCAGGGATCTGGATCAGAAGTAGAACAGCTGGGGGCTAGCAGTGTGGTGCAGTGGGTTAAAACCCCAGGCCTGCAGCACCAGCATCCCACATGGATACAGGTTCCAGTCCCAGCTTCTCTACTTCCCCATCCTGTTCCCTGCTAATGTTCCTTGGGAAAGCAGCAGAAGATGGCCCAAGTGCTTGGGCCCCTGCACCCACATGGGAGACCCAGAGGAAGCTCCTGGCTTCAATGTGGTCCAGGCCTGGTAGTTGCAGCCATTTGGGGAGCGAACCATTGGATGAAAGACCCCACCACCACCTCTCTCTGTAACTCTTTCAAATAAATAACTCTTTAAAAAAAATACAAAGAAGTGGAGCAGCAGGATTCAAACTGGCACTCCCATATTGGATGCCTGCATCTCAAACTGAGGTGTAACCCACTGTGCCACAAGGCCAGCCTGGACTTTCTTCTTGACTGACTATATTTTCAACAATTTCTATGTTGGCCTGACATTTCTCATATGTCTCTTATAGCACTTACTAGTTGCTACTCTGTGAAATGGCTATGTGTGAGCATATCACATGGCCCCAGGAATACAAACTCCTGGAACACAAATTCCAAGTCCGATTTATCTACAGAAATTCCCCTTGATATGCACTTAGCGCCTTGAAGGATTGCAACAATCACCATTCACTGAACGCTTTCCACGCGGCAGGTGCTGTGCTGAACCGCATCTTTAAATACAGTAAAATGCAATGAACAGTTTGCAAGGGAAGAGGGAGGGGAAGACCAGACGAGAAGAACACCTGAGCAGCAGTCCAGCAACCGGAGCTGGGCTCCCAGCTGGCAGCTCTCGCACCCCAAAGTGACCAGCTCCATTTGGGGTCCCTCTGACCACCAGACCACACGGACCTGCTCCATCTCTTCTAACAGGGAGGACAGGGATGAAGAGGAGCAAGATCACACCATGATCCTGGATTTTAGAAAGTCATACTTTTTGGAGGATAAGATCTTGTGGGACAATTTAAAAATCATTTTTTTGAAATTTTTCTTATCAGAGTCAAGAAAAAAAATCAGTGTTAATGTGACAATGACCTTCGAAGCAAACACTTTTGACCAGAGAAACACTCCTCGGCACCCTCCCCCACACTCTGGAACTTGTCATATAGTGAGTTGTACCAGTAGGTGCCCAGGTAAGGTGTGAGCTTTGGTCAACGACCCCAGGACCATGGGCAGCACAGAGAAATTCCAGTGGGTGGACAGTGGAGGCAGCGGCACCTGAAAGCCGACATATGAGAGACAAAAAGGGCTGCTCACAGCCGAGCTCAGGAGCGACATTCCCAGCTGCGGGCTCAGCCTGGGCCAGGGTACTGCGGGATGGTGCTCGGCGTGATCAGTTCACACCCCAGAATACTTGGGCCACTTCCCTAGCAGCAAATGTGGCTCAGAGATGCATTCCTGGTCCCAGGTTCCTCCTTGCCACTAGGGGTTTTACTGTTACAGCTCCCAAAAGCAAAAACAACGCATGCCCTCGTTTTCAAAGGCTTTGCGATTAAGTGCAGGTTTAAAGCCACAGTAATTCGAGCATTCCCCCAATGTAGGAACATCGGAGTAGATCCTAAGCACCTGCCCCTGCCCTGCTGTTCTCCAGGCTGACATTCCAGGAAGAAAGCCTCCTAGGCACCACCTGGGTCCCACAGCTCTGCCCACGTCCCAGGAAGATTAGGCTGCCATCCCCTGATGGGTTGTTTCAGAACAAGCACAGCTCCGGACCAATTGTAAAAGTTTCAAGAACCAGCTCCTCCAACGCTAGCCTCCTGTGGGCCAGCCCTGCGGTCCTGCTCCCTGGACACGGGCCAGCCCCCTTCATCAGCCCAGTGGGTGAAGAGTTTGGAGAGAAAAGAGAACAGGAGCCACAGTGAGTGCCGCAGGCAGGACAGGGAAACCCCAGCAGGCAGTTCACACAGTTCAGGAAAGGGATGTATTATCCCTGCCTGCATCCTGCCCCCTCCCCATTCATCTTTTCTGAACCACCCCCCAACCCCTGCACGTCTTTTCTCCTTTCAACTTTGCTAGAAGCTATGGTACAATCTCTCCCTCTCTCGCCCTAAACCTCCCTGTCTCTATCCCTCTCCCTCTCCTGGTCTCTGCACCTGTGTCATTTCCATCACTGTCTCCACGCCTCTGTCACCCTGTCTCTGTCCCTCCTCTCTCGGCTAATTATTCACAACCTGCAGTGCAAGGAGGTGTGACCCTAAAAACCCGCGGCGCGCGGGGGGGGGGGGGGTCAGAGCCGCCCGGGTGCGGCTCCCCGGCCCTGCTGTGCCAAGCACCTGGGGGCCCAGTCCGATCCCCCCCCCTCCCCCCGCCTCCAGCTCCCTCGCCACCACCAAGCCAGGGTCGGGCAGGGGAGGAAAGTTCTCACCGATGGTGAAGCTGTAGCCATCAATGCTGAAAGTGGCACTCCGGCATTTTTTGAAGCCCTCCTTCCTGTTGCTGGCGTCGGTCATGGCTCCGCCGGTGGTGTCCAGAGGGGTCCCGGGAGGCGGACCGCACAGTCCGGCACCCGCGCCCCACGCAGCGGGTGTCCCTTCCCCGGCCGCTCCACGCGCTGTCCCCGAAGAGCCGCTCGCGGAGAGCCGAACGCTCTAGGTGCGGGCCGGGAGAGCCCCAGCGCCTGCTGCTGCGGTGGGCGCGCGGCGGGGTCAGTGAGCCATCGCCCCTGCCGGCTCCCTAGCAATGCACGCTGCGGAGCGGCTGTCAACCCCCCGGGGCGCACGCTGGTCAGGACCGAAGGTGTCCGGGTCCCTGCCGCTCCCTCTCCGCTCTCTGGGAGCCGCCGGAGCCAGGGCGCCACGCGCTCCTCTGTTTGCTCCTTGGCTGCGCCTTCCCCTCTCTGGGGGCTGCCGGGGCTTGGGGACCCAGGGGAATGGCTGAGATTGGGCGTCACGCTTGTTCTAGATGTGTTTTCTCTGGCAGGCTGGGGAGCTCCCCGAAAGCACATCAACAGATGGAAAAGCAAACATCTCCTATGGTCAGATGTTGCCAAAGTTTACTCCAAACAAGGAAGCAGGAAAGTCGCCACGCCCACTTCCTCCCAGCCGCCATCCCCAGACCAGCGGGGCTGATAGCGTTGTCCACAGTCCCTGCTGGTGCGGGGATGGTGGGCGCACGCTCCGCACCCAGGCTCAGCGTGTGCAGTTAGAACCCGCCCTGCCGATCCAGTTCACACAGTTTGCCCCCCCCCCCACGCCCCTTTTCCAAGCTGGATTTGCCAAGCGGGGTGGACTCCTGGGCTTTTCAGAGGTGGAAGGGATCACACCAATCCTACAGCTAAGGCACTTGCTACAGAAGAGTAAACTGAGGCGAGAGGGCTTGAGGACGTGGCCTTAGGATGCGGAAGCTTCACCTTCAGATGCCCAAGTCTGGTCTTCCCGGCGCCTTAAAGGGCCGAGTTGGGCAAAACTTAGCCATTCCCTTCCACCCCATGCAGTTATTGTGGGTTTAAGGTGGCAGGTGCCAGCAGCTTGGGAGTGAAAAGCGAAAAAAAAGATCTGAGCCAGTCCTACTGAGGATTCCACCGCGTGACAAGTGGAGTGATGTGCTATATTCAGCTACTGTGGGACTACACTTAATTTAACCTCATTTTTATGATGGAATTTGACACAATTAGCAAACATTTGCCAGTAATGAGTCGACCAGGTATATTCCTAACTGGTTCCAATTAAGAGGGCAGTGGATCTACTCATTTTCAGCATTGAATAAAAATTAGAAGCCGACTAGCGCTGTGGTATAGTAGGTTAAGTTAAGCCTCTGCCCGCAATGCTAGCATCCCGTGTGGGCAAAAATTCCTGTCCTGGCTGTTCCTCTTCCAGGCCAGCTCTCTGCTGTGGCCCGGGAAGGCAGTGGAGGGTGGCCCAGGTGCTTGAGCCCCTGCATCCACGTGGGAGACCCAGAGGAGGATCCTATTTCCTGGCTGTGGATCGGCCGAGTTCCAGCCCTTGTAACCATTTGGAAAATGAACCAGTGGATTGAAGACCTCTCTCTCTATCTCCCTCTGTTAACTTTGCCTCTCAAGTAAATAGATAAACCTTGGAAAGAAAGAAAAAAACTATAAATCCTCTCCAACAATGGGAGAAAAAAAGGCATAGAAGTGCAGTATTCTATATACAATTGCAGGAGCCCATAAAACCCTCAAGCCCCCTAGAATCCAGCTAGTGCACATTTCAGAAATTCAGTCTTCTTCCATTCACCATATTACCATATTCTTTTAAGGTAGTGGTTAAAAAAAATTTACTTATTTATCTGAAAGGCAGAGAAACAGAGAGATCTTCCATCCACTGGCTAGTTCCCCAAATGGCTGCAACAGCCAGGGCTGGACCAGGCTGAAACCAGGAGCCTGGAACTCCATCCCAGGCTCCCAAGTGGGTGACAGGGGCCCAAGTACTTAAGTCATCAACCACTGCCTTCCCAGGTGCATTAGAAGGGAACTGGATCAGTGGCCAGGACTCAAACCTGCGTTGTGATATGGAATGTGGGCCTCCCAACCTGCTGTGTCACAGTGACAGCCCCTGGTTTTGTTATGTTTTGTTTTTTAACAGCACGAGTATAGTGGCATTCCAGTTACAAATTCTCTCAGGGAAAATCCGCCATCACATTGGTGCTTTGATTAGGTAGAGGGCAAGATTAATCAATCATAAAGGGCAACAGGTGCCACGAACCTCACGTCACACAGGACGACACATCTCAGGATGGAAGCCAGGGTGCTTCCGGCAGTTCTGTCTTTGAGACTGACACTCAAGTCTGGAACTGGCTACAACATAGGTCTGAAGTCTGGCTCCCCCACATCCTGGCTACGTGACCTCAGGTAAGGCGCTGGACTGGTCTGTCTCAACTTCCTTGTCTTGAATGACGATTAAGTGGAATCAACCTAGGCACACAGCAGGCACTCACCAGCTAACTCCTCAGTTCCACTGGGTATACACCAAGGAAAATTCTCCTCTATAACCGTAATAGTTTTAGTTATTGTTTCCACCATTAACTTTATAAACAGAATATATATGTGTGTATATATATGTGTGTGTGTGTGTGTGTCAATATGCAGCCACAGAAAGTTTCTCGGATTCCCCACCTGCCTCAATTTCCCCCCACATTCCCAACTCTTTCACTGAAGCACCTGCCTTCTTTTGTGCCAATGTGAGTCCCCACATGGGGAGGCTAAAAGCCATGAGTTAGTCTCCTGTAGTAAATGATCAAGGATACAAGTCTGACATGATGGAAATTTTTTCAGAACAGAAAAGCTTCTAGAAATATAATCTATAAAAATAATAACAATGTGCTCATTTATCTATGCCCTAACGTCTGGTAAAAATAACTTGCCTGAACAATTAGAACTGTTTTTAAACCGCTTCTCCCCAGAATCATTATCTCGCTCCCTGGTTTTAGAGATTCCACACCTACAGAACCACTAAATGCATCGCTGCAAGCCTTCCAACAGCCTTCACGGTGCAGGGCTCTTACAGCAAGCCAAGTGAAGTCGAGCACGCGTGTTACGTAAGCCGAGAAAGGGTGAGTTCAAGCCTGAGACCCAGAGCAGCGTTGCTCGTGCTTGCTCTTTCCGAAACGTCCCCTCCAGGATGCCCGTGAAGTCAGAAAACTGACCCACGACACCCAAGCAGATGTGCCAGTCGTCTGCTCTCAGAGCTGGAGCAGGAGTCATCAAATTAATGCCTGAGCCCAAATCCAGCCTGTCACCTGTTTTCTGAAGTCTATGAGCCAAGGATGGCTTTTAGATTTTAAACGATTGAGACAAAGTCAAAAGAATAATATTTTCGTGGCACATCAAAACTATATGAGATTCATGCTTGAGACCATGTGGTCTGCAAAGCCAAAAGTGGTTACCAAGTAGCCCTTTACAGAAAGTCTGCAGGGGCCAGTGGTGTGGAGCAGCAGGTTAAGCCATCGCTTGCATCCTGTATCGGAGTCAGTTCAAGTCCTGGCTCCTCAGCCTCAAACCCAGCTAACTGAAAGGACGTAGAGTAGACTAATGAACACCTTCACTGGGGACAGAAATTGTCAGAGGTGAAGAGAAAGTTCTAGTACATTCCAGGCCCAGTTCCAACCGGTGTTTGAAAATCAGCTCCCCACAAATTCCAGTAAGATGCCTTACTATGCCCATGCTTAGTCTCTTAATGTGTTTAAAAGACGAGAATGAGAGAGTTCCTGCTGCTTGCAGCCGAGAGTCCTAATTAATCTGCAAAACAAACTCCCTTCAAGGAAGAAAGTACAGGAAGAAGAAATAGAGAAAGGAAGCAATTAAGTAACAATTATGGAGTCCCAACTATGTGCTAGGCATTGTGCAACCAAGAAGCAGCCGTTGTCTTTGAACAATTAACAAGAAGATGAAGTCCCAGAGCAGTCCCTAGAACCAAGATCAGAATGAATGAGAGAGCAACTGCAGAAGTCTGGCTCCACGAGGCAGTGCCTGCTCCACTGTTTCATTTTGTGTCTACCTGATTCCTTCCCAGAGCCTAGTCTGCGTTTCTCTTATAAATAAGGCCCAGGAATGGCAGAGATAATGAACACACACAGGAAGGGTAAAAAGCAAAGTGACTACACACTTGAGATGCCAGAAGGTCCCTGGCAGACTTTCACGGGGATTACAGAAAGCTGCACAATAAGCAGCTTTTCATGGTGACAGAGTTGGCCTCCTATCAATTTGTTTAAATTAATTTGATTTCCTTGAAAGGCAGTGCAAGAGAGACATCTTCTACCTACTGGTTCACTCTTCAGATGGTCACAACTGCTGGGCCTGCGGCAGAAGCCTAGAATTCCATAAACCCCTCCCATGTGGGTGGCAGGGACCCAAGCACTTGCTGTCCAAGGCACATTAGCAGGGAGCTGGATAGGAAGTGGAACAGCCAGGACTCAAACTTCTGCTCCAATATGAGATGCCGGAGTCATGGTGGCACCGGCTTAACCCGCTGCACCATAACACTGACCCATCATGCCTGTTCTTCAGGCTTCCTCAAAAAGTCAATGGAGGGGCCAGTGCTGTGACTTAGTGGGTAAAGCCACCATCTGCAGTGCCAGCATCCCATATGGGCACCAGCTCTAGTCCCAACTGCTCCTCTTATGATCCAACTCTTTGCTGTGGCTTGGGAAAGCAGTGGAGGATGGCCCAAGTGCTTGGGCCCCTGCACCTGTGCGAGAGACCTGGCAGAAGCTCCTTGTTCCCAGCTCCTGGCTTTGAATCTGCCCAGCTCCAGCTGTTTCAGCCATCTGGGAAGTAAATCAGCAGATAGAAAACACCTGTGTGTGTGTGTGTGCGTGTCTGCCTCTCTGTAACTCTGCTTTTCGAATAAATAAAAAAAAAAAAAAGTCAATGGTAAGCCAGAATTCAAATATAAGTGTATTTTGGTATAAAAAAGGTTTAAATCATGCATAGTTTTCTATTAACATGCATTTTCCATGAACTTATTGAAGATACTTCCTGTGTATGCATGTCAACTTTTCCTGCACCAAAATAAATTTATCCTTGTATTTTCCCAAGTACCCTCGTGTGATTAGTGCACCTGTGCACATGACCATGCTTCAGTGCCTGCCTTCAGGATCTCAGAAAATAGATGAGGGCCTCAATGTTCAATGCTTTCCCAAGAACATTGTGCAACAAATCCAATTTTCTTTTTGTGCTAATTTGGGGCGAATTTTCCAATAGGTTTTGAAGTTAGATTTTTAAAACTGGAAATATGCTACAGTGGGTAGGAAGGGCAAAACAAAATGACTTTTTAATTTCCTTTTCATGATCCAGAATAGCAAGCCTAGAATAGTCTTTTTATTTATTTTTTGACAGGCAGAGTGGACAGTGAGAGAGAGAGGGAAAGGTCTTCCTTTTCCATTGGTTCACCCTCCAATGGCTGCTACAGCCAGCGCACCGCGCTGATCCGAAGCCAGGAGCCAGTTGCTTCTCCTGGTCTCCCATGCGGGTGCAGGGCCCAAGGACTTGGGCCATCCTCCACTGCCTTCCCGGGCCACAGCAGAGAGCTGGCCTGGAAGAGGGGCAACCGGGACAGAATCCAGCGCCCTGACCGGGGCTAGAACCCTGTGTGCTGGCGCCGCAGGCGGGAGGATTAGCCTATTGAGCCACGGCGCCGGCCTCCTGGAATATTCTTTACCCCTAAGCACACTGGGGTTGCCTAGAGCTTCACCTGCCAATCTTCAAGTCTCTGTGATGGCCGAAGTCCTGCAGAAAGCATTTCCTGCCTGACCTCCCCAGGGGAGGCGGCCACACCGCAGCAAGCCTCACTGGACTCAGTTCTGCCTTGGTGCTCAGGGAACCATCACGCATGCATACACTGCTGGCTTGCACGCTGGTTATCCCATAAGGATACGGGCAGCTGATGGAGGAGATGGATCTCCCATCTGCGGCTCCCCTGGCATGGCACAGGCCACTACTAAAACACGTGATGGAACAGGTGAGCAGAGATGTCAGAGGCAACACCGCGTGGCCGGGAGGGGACGTGCCTAGGGCAGGACGGTCAGCCCTGCTGCTGAGTCCTCTCTCCACTCACCCTCTCTGTTGCTCTGTGATGAACTTTGCAGCTGGTTCAAATCACAGCCCCACTATAAACAGCTTATCAACTTTAAAAATTATGAAAATGAAACAAAGAGCTCCTCTATTTGCTAGCTGTTAGTGCTGGGTAAATCATCAGTCTCTCTTGAGTCTTGGTTTTTTCCCTCTGTGAGCAGAGATAAAATACCTCTCTCATAGGGAATGTGTGAGGTGCCAAGAAATCACTTATGCTAAAGACTTGCCCTGGGCCTGACCAATGGTAAACTTTCAATAAATGTTTTTATTTTAACATCATCATCACCACCAGAGGGTCCCTTGTGTGCCTCTCTTCAACAGGTGCTTGAGATAATCCACAATCCACAGGCAAAAGGCATGGGCTCGGAGCTCAGGCGCCTGCATCCATGGCCGCAGAGCGATACTCCTCAAGCAATGGCCCGGAGGTTCCTGGGCCACATCACTTGCAGAGCTGCAGACAGGCAGTGGGTTTCTGAGAGCTGGAGTCTTGAACAGCAGAGCAAACCCTTGGAAAATGCTCAGTTCCTCCTCTGCCACGAGAAGCCGCCTCCCTCACCCTCCCAAGCCTCAGCACTCCCGTCACCCACGCTGCGCTTCACGTGTGCACTGTGGCGCTCATCTTCCAGGCCCCTGGGCAGCACCTGCCATGAACCACAGCTGCATCCCGGGGACGCCGTTCGGTCCCTGGGCATCCAGGGCCCAGCGTGTTCCTGGTTTTCCTTCCAGCTCGCCTGCCAATCCCTTTGCTGTTGATGTTGACCAGTAAACCTCTTATCTGTTCGCTCCAACCCGTCCCCTGAGCAATCCTCTTAGCTTTCGATGGCTCCGATTGTGACTCCCCAGTGGCTATTTCTGGCCCAGATCACTCCCCCCAGCCACCGAGGGGTTCCTTCTTCAGATGCCACAGGCTCCTGGACTTCAGAACTGCAACTCCTCATCGTCCTGGTCCTCTTCCAGAGTTCCCCCCGGGTATCGGGGTATAGCGCAAGCTTCCACACTGCTCCTCACGCCAACCCTGTCTCTTCTACCCTTTCTAGAGGTGCGCATAGGAGAAGGATGTCTTATCTGGCTGGTTCGTGAACCAAATTATTCTGTGAGCAAAACTCACTAAAGCAAAAAGTCTCTGCTGGGAAGAATCCATTCGGCATCTCGGTGAGGACTGGGAAAGGGGGCCCCTGCGCAGGTGGGAGCAGCTCGTGCCAGGACAGACACAGCACGCTGAGCCCAGCGTGGGCCCTGAGTCGCTCCTACCCGGGCCCTCAGAGACACTTCCAAGTTGCTGGCATCATGCTTCCCGAATACAGGGCCTCACTCTCACCCCCAAGCCATACCTTCCCTGGAACTACCCTCCAGCCACTCTGCGGTCAAATCAGAAGCTGTCAGTCACTCCCGGCCCCTCTGTCCCCATCACCTAAACAGCCTCCACCTGCTGGGGTCTGCCCCTTCTCTCCAGGCACCGCTCCCCTTCGTCTGAGCCCCATGGTCTCCCACAGGAAGTACCCCCAACAGCCTCCAGTGGCCTCAGACAGCGTGCTTTCTCGCTCCATGCCATTCCCTTCCTAGCACCAAAGAAAGCCTTTTAAATCAAAATTCTCCTGCTCTTCCCCTGCCTGGGTGACTCCCCAGCTTGCTATTTGTACTTTTACTGTATTTGGAATACAGTAAAAGCTGCTTGCCTTGTTTGCTGACGCGCTATGGAAACTTGGAGGAGATGGGACTTTCACCCACACAGAGTAGGAAGCAAGAAACAGACAGGGACTGTTAGGAAGAGAGTGAGGAAGCCACACAGAGAAAGGACAGCAGCCAGGAAAGGCACTGGGCCGTAATCCTCTGGGGAACACCGAGAGCCGGTGCCAAACTGCCACCGGCCGTGGATTTTATGTCCCTGTGCGATTCCTGCCTCTCTCGCGAGTCCTTGGCTCAGTCCTACCCCATCAACTCTTCTCACTTCAGACTTCCTGCTGGGGACTCAGACATGGTGTGCTTCCTAGAAACCAAGATAAAAGGCACAGATACTTATTGAACACCTGCTATCCGCAAATCCTGTGTGAGTTTGCACAGATAACCCTGCAGCAAATATCCAAAGTCTCGGTGACCTCACACTGCAGTGAAGGATTAATTCTTGCCCATTACAAAGCCTGGTGCAGACTGGAGAGAGGGAAGTGTCATTTGGGGACTAAGGCTCCTTCCTTCTTGGAGCTCCACCAACCCTCCAGGGCCCCAGGACCCTCTACTGGTTCCCCTGCATCCAGCTGGTAGAGGGCCATGAAGAAGTAGTTTAGGGACAAGGCCTGTAAGAAACACAGGGGCAGGAGTTAAAGTCCACATCCAATGCAGATGGCAGCTCTTCAGTCCTCAGGCCAGGCTCACTTGCTCAAAGCCCCGGAGCCCACCACCGTGCCAGAACTCAAGCCCACTCTCCCTAGGAAGAACACGTCCTTCCCATGTGCCCACCCCTGGTGTTATCTCTTATAGATGTATAAGGGTACAAGCAGTATAAGCTTTTATAATTGTATATGATTGCTCTGGCAATCATATATTATTATGCTGGATGTGTAACTCCCTTAGTAGTTGAAAATTACATCATCTTGGGACATAAGTTTTTTTTCTTTCTATAACTGGAAATCATAAATATATATATATATAAACAAAAATTTCAGCATGTTAAGGGGCAAAGGGACTAGCGCAGAGAAATTCAATAAATAATCTTTGGTAGGTCAGCAAATTTTGCCACATCAAAGGCTCAGTGAGGACCCAGGGATCAGGGGACTAGAATAGATACAGAGCAGCCAGGGCTACAGCCGCATGGTGACAGGTCCCAGGTGGATAACTGGTTGCAGGCAGGGTCAGTACACACTGACGGCTGGTCAAGGGGAGGGTCCAGGCTCAGCCAGGCTTCCCTGTGCCTGGCTCAGTGCTACATACATGTGCATTTCGAGTCAAGCCCTCCAGTAATGAAGAATGGAGTGATGGACTTAGATTTTCTTACTGCAGTTCTGAAATCCCTGGAGAAGGTCGCTCCTCTCGGCGGCAACCTTGACAACAGAAGAATGCTACAACCAAAGAGAATCAACAGGAGCCCAAAAGGGGGACTTCTGACACACAGAGCAGACCTCACTACTGGCCAAGCCCCGTCTGTCACTCACTGGCAGCTAAATTCATCTAGGACTTTCTTCTAGCTTAGTGATAGATCTCAAACCGGACTGCAAGTATGTTCCTTGTCACTAGCAAACACTCCCTGTCTCACATGTACACATGCGTGCACACACACACCACTTTTGTATCTTGGATATGGTTTCTGATGATGACAATGAGAACATATTGATGTCACAGGACAAAATATGAAGGAGAAATAAAATAGGATATAATAGAGTCTCAACTATATTGGAGGAGGAGGAAGAAAATAAAGAGAACAGGAAAACAAGTGAATTCAGACAATAGGAGAGTAGGGCAAAAATTTTCAATCAATGGTTGCAAATTTGGTTCCCCTATTCCAAATGTGGCCTCTGTGTGTGTGGTGTGTGTGCTGTGTGCAGGGTGTGCAAGTGTGTGTATGTGTATTGTGTCTGATGTTTCCCATTTAGTGTTAAAAATTTAAATAGTGATTTTAAAATAAATTGAAAATTAAGGAAGGAGGGAGTAAATGATGAGAGAACCGGTGTTCTGATGCTGTGGGTTAACTGCCTGTCTGCAGCACCAACATCCTTTTTGTGCACCAGTTCACATGCTAGCAGCTCCACTTCTGATCTAGCTCCTGCTATGTGCCTCGGAAAGCAGCAGTAGGTGACCTGAGTGCTTGGGTCCCTGCCACCCTTGTAGGAGATCCAGATGGAGTTCCTTGCTTCGGCTTACCCAAGCCCTGGCTGTTGTGGCCATCTGAGGGGTGAACCAGTGGATGTAAGATATCTCTTTTCTCTCTTTCTCTCTCTGCAGCTGCCTTTCAAGTTAAATAAAAATAAGAAACACCAGAAGTGGCCTATACTGAGATTATACTCCAGTGCTGGGTTGCAGGTAACTTGGCTCCCCAGAGTGTGCAAGTTCAAAGTTGCCTTGGATCCTGTGAACATAAACTGGTCACACACTGTGGGCTTCTCACTCAGGAACACTGGCTGCCATCTACTTAGTCTCCTATACACCTTCCAAATTCACTACCATGCCCAGAATTGTTTAAAAAAATTTTTTTAATTGGTTATCAATAGACATGGATATCTAAAAGTACTTCCTGTTTTCTTTAAAATATTTATCATTTTAAACAAATATTAAGCTACGTTATCCTGAGCCAGATCAATGGCCCGCCCAGTCTCCCATTCACACCAGACGCAAGTTCAAGAGACAATGTCTGTTTTGTTTATTGATGTATTCCAAATACCTGGAACAATGCCCAGCACCAAACAGGCACCTCACAAACACTTGCTGAATGAACGAACACATGAATGTTCTGTCTCTGGCAGTAGTTTTTAGAAGAGATATGGAGGGGTAGGTGTTTGGCACACGAGTTAAGTCACCCTTGGGAGGCCTCTATTCCATGCTGGAGAGCCTAGATTCAACTACAAAATACCAGCCACCCTATCAGCTGTCTGCTAATGTGCCTGGGAAGAGCAGATGGCAGCTCAAGTACTTGGGTTTCTGCCACCCACAAGAAGACCCAGATGGGATCCCAGGACCCTGGCTTCAGCCTGCCCCAGCCCTGGCTGTTGTGGACATTTGGGGGATGAACCAGCAGGTGGAAAATCTCTCCATGTCTGATTCACTCTCTCCATCTCTCCTCTCCCTTTCAAATAAAATGAAGACAGGGCATTTGGCAGCGGCCACTGCACTGATCAGACTTGGCCTGCTCAATCGCCTCACTTGGCTTCTGCTGCAACCACGTCTGACAAACCCGATATGGCCGAGATAGAGAAATTCGGTAAGTCCAAACTGAGGAAGACAGAAACTCAAGAGAAAAATCTACCACCTTCAGGAGAAACAACAGAACAAGAGAAGCGAGCAGGCCAGTCGTAGTGAGGTGTACGTCGTCAACATGCACTGAACATTCCACAAGCATTGCCTTCTTATTGTACTTCTTTCAGCTCTTTAACTTGGTAAGATGCAAAGACATTGGATCAAGTTTAAATGACTGTGCTGCCCCTTTCACATCAAAGAATGGAGAATACTGACAACGAAGGCCATGCCTGCCTCCCCCCTCTCCCTTCCGTCTGGCATGGAAGGCAAAGGATGTGCATGTTGGTGAAGGAAGCAGCTGAGAGGGGCGACTGTGCAATCTAGAGCAAAACCAAGCTGGCCAAGGTGTCCCACAGGCTGTGAGATGCACTCTAATCAGAGTCATTTTTTTGTTCAAATGATTTTAATCATTGGAATGCATAGTTTTTAATATGCAAATAAGGTGGCCAGAGCCACTGCTCACTAGGCTAATCCTCCGCCTGCGGCACCGGCACCCCAGGTTCTAGTCCCAGTTGGGGCGCCGGTTCTGTCCCGGTTGCTTCTCTTCCAGTCCAGCTCTCTGCTATGGCCCAGGAAGGCAGTGGAGGATGGCCCAAGTGCTTGGGCCCTGCACCTTCTATGGAGACTAGGAGGAAGCACCTGGCTCCTGGCTCCTGGCTCCTGGCTTCTGGCTTTGGATCGGCGCAGCTCAACGAACGTTGTGGCCATTTGGGGGATGAACCAACGGAAGGAAGACCTTTCTCTGTCTCTATTTCTCACTGTCTAACTCTGCCTGTCAAAAAAAGATAAATGGTATGTGGGCAGTGTGGAAGGGGTTGGCCGCATGGCCTTAGGGGACAGAGTCAAGTCTAAGGCCCCCACCAGCCCTACCTGGGAGGGGCTGCCTGTGGGATTCTACAGCTAGCCTGCTCACTCCAGTGAAGAGACAGCCTCATACACACCCCCTGCCCCAAAAAGAAAAAAGAAAAAAAATAATATGCAGATAAGGTTTTAAACCGTGAAAAAATGAAAAATAATTTAAAATTTTTACAAAGAAAAATGTAAACAACCACATCAACATTGGAAGGCAGAGATGTGCTCCAACCATGTTCCGCGCATCAGAATAAACCATGCCTCCACTGATCCCATAAAGAATTCACGTTCATTGTCTAAAGACTCAGAAAGGGCTGCATTCTTCCTCGTCCTGCCAGGACCCAGTGAGAAGGTCCTGCTGCCACCTCGTCAGCATGGGATACCTGCCAAGTATCAGAGCATTTTACCAAATATCATGCACATTCATATGAGGCAAAAAGAAAGAAAAGCAGGCTTGCGTGGCTGAAGTTCTAAATTATGACTTGGATTACAGAACCTTCATGTCTGGGGAAAACTCAAAGTCTCTACGCTGACAAGAAGACTGAAATCTCGGGATCACAAGCGAGGTTTTCCGGCTGTTGATGACACTGCTGCCCGTCTGTATTACCATAACAAAAGAAAGCAGCGCCACTCGGCAGCAGGTGGGAGTATTAATGATTTAATGCTGAAGAGCTTTTGTCAGGTGTTTAAGTTACCAAAACGTACTTTTTTCATTGTGATAAATTCCTGCGCATACATTTGGAGAACAAAATTTTTAACACAGTGCCTCCCAAACCAACAAAGAACGTTTCTGAGAATGGTAGGTGATTCGATTTCCTCTTTGCGCATGCGTTGTCTCCTTCTAAAGTCACACACCGATCCCCACCACCACCACCAGGGCCATTGCCTCGGACCCGGCACTCAGCACTCGCTGATGGGCTCCACTCAAATGTGTAGCAACTGAAGCAAATCACCAGGAAAGCAGAGCATGCCAGCGCAAGCAGTGCGAGTCCACGGTTGGAGCCAACGAGGCGTTGGCTCCAGGGTTACAATGGAGGATCTGCAGAGGAGTCAGCCACTGCCTCTGGGCCAGTTCTTTATCTGTGACTCCTGCTTATCCAGGTCCATACCTGAGCAGCCCCTGAGCCAGAGCCTTTCATCTACAGCACTTGGCGCTCACCAATTCCCACCTCACACACAGAGAAACTGAGGCCCATTCTGGCAGCTTTTCCACCCACCCTTAAGGTTTTTCTACTTGCTCCTTTTTTTTTTTTTTTATAAAGCGTGTGTGTGTGTGTGCGCATGTGTGTGCGCACGTGTGCACATGGGGGGAACATCTCACCCACTGATTTATCCTTCTATCTATTTTTTTTGACAGAGTGGATAGTGAGAGAGAGAGACAGAGAGAAAGGTCTTCCTTTTGCCGTTGGTTCACCCTCCAATGGCCGCTGCGGCCGGCGCATCTCGCTGATCCGAAGCCAGGAGCCAGGTGCTTCTCCTGGTCTCCCATGCGGGTGCAGGGCCCAAGCACTTGGGCCATCCTCCACTGCCTTACCAGGCCATAGCAGAGAGCTGGCCTGGAAGAGGGGCAACCGGGATAGAATCCGGCACCCCAACTGGGACTAGAACCCGGTGTGCCGGCGCCACAAGGCGGAGGATTAACCTGTTAAGCCACGGCACCGGCCTATCTACTTTCTCCTTTTTAATTTCTATGTATCTCTTCTCATTTATTTAGAAGGCAGAGTGACAGAGAAAGACCCATCCACTAGTTCATTCCTCAAATGCTCACACTGGCCAGGGATGGCCCAATCTGAAGCCAGGATCCCAGAACTCAATCCAAGTCTCCCACATGGGTGGCAGGGACCCATGTGCTTAAGCCATCACCTGCTACCTCCCAGGGTGCACATTAGCAGGAAGCTAGAATTGGAGGTAGAGCCCAATCTCAATGCTAAGCACTATGATATGGGATATGGACATCCAAAAACAACATCCCACCTGCTAGTTACATGTCTGCCCCTTCTTCCTCCTTTTAAAATAAAGTGCAGGCATTGGCACTGTGCCATAGTGGGTAGGGCCACTGCCTATAACGCCAACATCCCATATGGGTGTCACTTCATGTCCCAGCTGCTCCACTGCCAATCCAACTCCTTATTAACGGCCTGGGAAAAGGGTAGAAGGCCCAAGTGTTTGGGTCCCTATACTCACATGGGAGACCCTGAAGAAGCTCCTGGCTTCTGCCTGGCCCAGCCTTGGCCATTATAGCCATGTGGGGAGTGAGCCAGCAAATCAAAAATCTCTCTGTCCCCATCTGTCTCTGTCTGCTCAACCCCCATAACTCTGACATTCAAATAAACAAATAAAATTGTAAAAAATATAAATAAAAATTTAAAATAAGTGAATGATATAAGGTGCAAAGAGATAAATAAGTAGAGAGAACACAGGCTCTGGGTGGAGACTCCAGGGGAGCTCCCTGCCGTCCACCCACCACCCAGAAGACTGAACTGGCTCCCGAGGTTTGCTCTCCTTGTGATTCCAGCCCCTGGGGAAGGGAACCCTGAGCCACCGTGCAAGCCTCCCTAGCACCTCAGGTGGGCTTGATTCCCACACACAGACCCGGCTAAAGCCACTGCAGGACCACCATCAGCTTTCAGCCCCTCAGATGAAAATCAGAACACCCCATGCCTCCTGAGGATGGCACACGCCTATGTCAGCTGCACCTCAGAGGACCACAGATCTGCCTTCTTGGGGTCCCTTCCTGGGGCCCACAGGCGCCCCTGAGCCTCTCCACGGGGAATGTCCTGAGCTGCCTGGAAGGACTGGGAGGGAAGAAAATGCCAAGGGCACCCAGAAGCCCAGCACCCAACCTCCAGTCAATCTGCAGGGGTCAGGCTATAGGTCAGGGCTAGGGACGCTCCATCATCCCTGCCTGCAGGCAGCTCAGCGCCAGATGGCCGGCCCTCCAGTGAATAGATTTTTTTTTTTAAGATTTATTTTTATCTATTTGAAAGACAGAGTTACAGAGAGAGTTAGAGACAGAGAGAGAGGTCTTCCATCCGCTAGTTCACTCCCCAGATGGCTGAAAAGGCTGGATCTGCGCTGATGTGAAGCCAGGAGCCAGGAGCTTCTTCTGCGTCTCCCACGTGGGTACAGGGGCCCAAGGACTTGAGCCATCATCCACTGCTTTCCCACGCCATAGCAGAGAGCTGGGTCAGAAGTGGAGCAGCCGGGACTAAAACCAGCACCCATTTGTGATGCCGGCGCTTCAGGCCAGGGCTTTAGCCCGCTGTGCCACAGCACCAGCCCCAGTGAATAAATTCTAATCTAATGTGGTGCTGAGATAGAAGTTTAGGATGGGGGGGTGGTAGCATGGGGGCCATTAGTCCAGCCCACAATTTCCTGAAGGAGATAACGTTTGTACTTGTCTTCCTTTTGAGTTGAATGATAAAAGGCATGTGAGAAAGTGATAGGGATTTTTTGACATGACTCCCGTCATCTCCCCCTTCACTGTGCTCACATCACTTTCATTCCGCTTCTATTCATGTTATTTCAGTACAAGATCACAACGAAGCTCGGAAGCCAAGCTGCAGCGTTCTACTTGTGGGCCCCAAGGCTGTGGGCTCTGCCTCGGCTTCCCCGTGGATAACAATGATACCTGCAGTGGTTGTTTGAAGGATTAGGTGATGTGATCCATGAATGGTGCTTACAGCTGCACCTGGCACGCAGTAAGCACTCAATAAAAAGCAGCAGCAGCCATGACTGTCGTTCCACGATGCTTCCACGCCTCATGCATTTCAAGGCACCTTCCCACGCCTCTCTTTTGACTTGGTAGCCTGGGAAGGGTGGAAAGTCTCACGACAGAGGCACAGGGTCCAAGAGGGTAACAGGTAACCCTAAATATGTCTACTAGTTAGTGCAGTTCGGGTGCATAGACATCTGACTGTCCATGATATTTCCAATACATCACAACACCTTGTAAAGTTCTGAAAACCCTGAAGTTTTGGAAGAAAGCATCTTTAAAAGCTTTGATGGCTCCAGTGCTCCTTAAGCATAGCAAGGAGAAAAACTGATCTGTAAGACATGCCTTCAGGGGCCGGCACCATGGCTCACTTGGTTAATCCTCCACCTGCGGCACCGGCATCCCATATGGGCACCGGTTCTAGTCCAGGTTGCTCCTCTTCCAGTCCAGCTCTCTGTTGTGGCCCGTGGAGGATGGCCCAAGTGTTTGGGCTCCTGCACCCACATGGGAGACCAGGAAGAAGCACCTGGCTCCTGGCTTCGGATCAGCGCAGCACCGGCCGTAGTGGCCATTTGGGGGGTGAACCAATGGAAGGAAGACCTTTCTCTCTGTCTTTCTCTCTCACTGTCTATAACTCTACCTGTCAAATTAAAAAAAAAAAAAAAAAGAAAAAGACATGCCTTCAGCAGCACTCCACAGATCCCAGAGCAGCGCGCACACACACACACACACACCCCAAATTCCCCTTCCCAGAGTGATAAAATCCCTCCACCCTCCAAACCGCCATAGCCTCAGGAACCTCATTTGGAAAAACATAGGTTCTGGGGCCGGCGCTGGGGCACAGCAGGTTAAAGTCCTGGCCTGAAGCGCTGACATCCCACATAGGTACTGGTTCTAGTCCCAGCTCCTTCTCTTCTGATCCAGCTCTCTGCTATGGCCTGGGAAAGCAGTGGAAGATGACCCAAGTCCTTGGGCCCCTGTACCCATGTAGGAGACCTGGAAGAAGCTCCTGGCTCCTGGCCTTGATGGGTGCAGCTCTGGCCATTGCAGCCATCTGGGGAGTGAACCAGCGCATAAAAGACCTCTCTCTGTCTCTACCTCTCTCCGTAACTCTGTCTTTCAAATAAATAAATCTTGAAAGAAAGAAAGAAAGAAAGAAAGAAAGAAAGAAAGAAAGAAAGAAAGAAAGAAAGAAAGAAAGAAAGAAAGAAAGAAAAACAGAGGCTCGCTCTTCCTGCCTCTACCCCTTCCCCTTAGTGTGCCGATCAGCTGCTGTCCACACAGCGGCGCTTATAGCCAGCTCCACTGGGGCTGCCGGCCCGTGTCGAAAAGGCTCCATGCCACAAACCTAGGACTGTCGCTTAACACAGAGGCAGCACAAACACAAAGGGTAGGGAATTCCAGGACCTTGAACAATCGAAGGCCAGCCTTCTTGGGTGGCCTGTGGTCTCTGCTCACCAGGACCTAAGGACCGCCCCCTGATTCCAGCACACGGGATTGAGGTGAAGGGCAAGCAGGGCATGAGCAGGAATAAAACCAAGACATCAGGACTTGATGGGCCACAAGGCAGCTGAGGCTGAACACATTCACTTGGGTAGCTTCCCACCAAAAAGACTGGGTGAGGCCTCCTGTGCGGCTAAGATACCTGCAGGAGGAGATACTATTCCCTCCCTGGCTGGGGCCTGGGAGCCGGAAACCCTTAGCAAACTCTTGTGAGATGCTGCTGCTCCAAGGCCAAGGGCTCAGGACAGAGGTTTAGGGCAATTCAGCTCCAGTCCTAGCTCCCAGCGCTGGAATCAGCACCTGCCCCCCAGGTCCTTGTGTCTCATCCCACATGGTTAGAACCGCAGGTGCTTGTCACTTCTGAGCTGCCTTATGCCTTGGCAAGCACAGAGGAAAACAGAGAGGGTTCCTAGCACAGTCAGTTGCAGGTTTACCTTGCTCTCCTGAGCCCTCCACAGTGTCCCCTGGGGGGCTCCACTTTGCATCTGCTATTCTCCAGGCACCTGCCTCTGTCAGCAAAGAAAATAAACACAGCCTGTGAGGCACCTGAAGACAACCGGAGCTTGACGTCCTTCGGTGACTTTCCTCGTGTGTACTCAGCAGTTGACAAAGCAGGGGATTAGTCCCCTGCCTGCCGACTGCTCCTCCTGCGCTCCCAGGCCCAGCTCCTTCCTGCTGACCCTCCAGCCCCTTACACTTGGTGCCTCCAGGGTTCTGTTACTCCCTAAGCAATGACCTGGGTGGGCGCTGTGGGGGGACTGGAGCCGTCTAGGCAGTGGATAAGCCATCACCGGGAAGGGACCAGCTGGGAAAGTCAGAGGCACCCCCTCCAGACCCACCCAGCTCCTATCCCAGCATCCCAAAGACACTGGCTCAGAGGAATCGGAAAAGAAAGAGAAGCCAAATTCTGCTGCCCAAAATGTCACCACCCTGGGACAAAGGACTCCCACTCCTCAAGCAGAAAACAGACTCAGAGATGTAAGTAGCACCCATGTTTCCCCCAGGCACAGAGCTCCAGTGACAGGATTTGAACTCAGGTTTCAACAGGCCTAGTGCACTTGCTTCCTCCCCACAGCACCCCCTCCAGGTGTGAAGGCTGAAAAGATGGAGAATCTCAAGCAAACACACTCCGGCAAACATTCCTCTTAAGACGATATGTAATTGTGCCTCTTTTATGTTGACTGGAAGTGTTTTCTTTCAGTTTCATATAGCTTTTATGCCACCTGAACACGGGCAAGTAAAAATCAATCCTGTCCCAAAGTTCAAAACTGAAGGCCGTGGATTTGACTGCTATGGCCCTTGGCACAGAGACAGCTTCCTGGAGATGGGGTAGGCAAGAGGATCTGAGGCCACATTAATGAATTAATTCACCAGACTCATATATTCACCAAATGACCCTCTGACCTACTTTCGCCTTGTCAAACCCTTGTTTACGTTCTATACCATTTACAAAAGTTTGTGTTTCATTGGCCACCCAGTGTGTAGTGTATTTTCATAATGACAATTGCTAGTGTACTTTGAATTTCAAGTGTCACATCTATCACAGTTATCAAAGGTTTTTTGTTTTTGTTTTCTTTTAAGAACAGAACAGGTTTTCTTATTAAAAGTATTTTCAGGCTGGTCCACTACTTTTTCCTATTCCTCTTGGGTAATGGGTTTACTTTCTTGATGGAAGGTGGGAGAAGTGGAATTAAAGGTAGTAAAGCAAGGAACTGCTCTAGGAACATGGTCACACTTGTACCTGCCTAAATCCTCAGGTGCACACATGCACACACAATCACACTTCCATACACATTTGCTAAGTAAGACTTTTCACACACCTATGTCAATGTCCATACGATTAATGAACACCACATCATTCATACAACACACAGCTGCTTAGGGAAAGAAGCTTCGGGAAGCTAAAGCAAGGAAAGATACATTGCTTGGGCATCTACTAAGCCCCTGGGACTCTGACTGGTATCAGCACAGCCCAGAGCCCCATCTACATGAAAGCCACCACCATCTTGATCCCTGCTGACAGAAGACAAAAATGAGATTCAAATAAAAGGTGTCTCCCAGGCTTAATCAAACTCAGCTCTGTCTTGGCCAGAGGCCATGGATTTCGGCATGGGAAGAGGACTCAGAATAAACTTTTCAGTCCAATCCTCACTGCTGCATCCAGAAGGGCCCCTTTCTTGCCCTGATCTACTCGCAACAACTGAAAAACAACTGCTCAGTGACAAAAGAACAAAAACCTCAGAGAGAATTGTGTCAACCTCAATCACTACGCAGAGCCTAAAAAAAGGCAAATGAATACTCCTCCCTTCTTTTGTAAAGCAGCCTGTCTGGCACAATCAGAGGCAGAGCCCTGTGCTGTGATCCTAGCTTTGATTTGTGAAAAGGCAGCACAGGCGAGCTCCCAAGGAAGAACACCCCCAAAAGGCAGCGTGACAGTGGGCGTGGGAGGGGGAGAATCAAAAGATCTCCATCTCTAAGTCTTCGTCAAAGTACTCTTGACTGGCTGAGGGGATGTTACCACGTTATGAGAATTTCCCAGCATGCATAAAACAGATGCCTCAGAGTTACAAAACATTCCTGATGTCTTCCTGTTTTCCCTTCAAGTGCACGGTTCAATAATTAAAATCTATTATATTCCTGAAGCAAAACACTTGGTAACACCTCAGCAGACACTGGGGAAGGGGAGAAATGGGATTTTGATAGCCGGTCTGCTACTGACATGAGATGAAATCAGCTTAATGCTAACTAATCTTCACATTCAGTTTCTATATTTACCAAATGGCATAACTTTCAGAGAGCAGGGCTGTCACTATGACTGCCTGGTGAATTAACCTTCCCACCTCTCAGCATTCTACCACCTACTACCATTTTAAACCCCATTGGGTACTCAAAGATCGAATACCTTCCTCTAGGCCACAAAGACTGATTCCTTCTCTGCCTCCACTCACAAGCGTGTTCACACAGTTAGAACTCCATGTGCATATTAAATGTATTAAACATGTACCATGCACCAGATGACATGATGAGAACTAAAGATAACACAATTAGTAATACTAGCTTGAATTCACTACATGTCTGCTAAGGGCAGGTATTGGTCTAGTGGCTTTTGCATGAATTAATTTATTGAGTTTTTACGTTCTGGGGGGAATGTCTTACTATTATCCCCATTCTGCAGCTGAAATAAACTGAGTTACCTAGTAACTTCCTCAGGGTTACAACTCAGATTAAGCCAGAATTCGAACCCAGACAAGCTGGCTGTATTGTTCTGGCAGTTAACACTACTCTGCAGCTGCCTCTGCTGGTCCATGTTCAAGGAGCTAATCGCTGAATCAGACAGACACACAATGGGAAATGACATCGGGTTGGTAAGTGCTATACGTCAGGACACCAAGACAGGGAGAACACCACAGACGGGGAAGAGGTAGTGAGCACTTCTCGGGAAGGGACAGGGGAGGGCAGATGTTGCAGGCATTTGGGGCACCTGGGCAAACTAGAGTCACCTGGAACTGTCAATTTCTCCTAGTTCAACCATTCTGTTAATCAACGAGCGGGGTTTGTCATAACCCAAGAATGGCTTTGCTGATCTTACAAAGAGTGTGCCTTCCACTAGGCATGAAGCATCTTCAGGTATACGACATCAAGTCAGAGTCAACAATAGCATCCCATGGGCCACATCTGGCCATCCTCTGCTTGTGTAAGGTGTGCAAGCTACGAATAATCTTCCCATTGTTTAATGGAAGAGGAGAATCAAAAGAAGGTAATCTTCTGTGACTCACTACAGTTATATGGGATTCCAACGTCAGTGTCCATAAACAAAGTTTTACTTGAATAGTCACGTTCACACCAGCTCTACAGATGCTTTCGCACTATTCTGTGGTCCGTAAAACCTGACACACATACCGTGTGGTCCTTTACAGAAGGAGCGAGCCAACTCTTGGCACACATCTTGGCACGGGTAAGAAACACTGGATACACATTTGATTAATGACTAATCAACCCGAGACCCATGCCCAACCCCCTTTCAATCTCAGGACTATCCAGACTCTCCTGATTAGAAGACCCCTACCACCCTGGAAAAAAGGCTGTTTTCCAACCTCTCTAAGCACTTTGTTCCAAGTGAGAACTCAATTAAATCTTCCCAAATAGATTGTTCTAGTCTAAGTATATTGAAGTCTGTAGTCCTGTAGAATGTCCCTTTAAAAGATTCAACTAAATAAGCTGAATAAACGTTGAGCTAAACAACTAAACGTGCTTCTTACCACAGAACTCCAGAGTCTTAAGGTCCTCATGGGCTCTGTGAAACTCCAAGATGGAGAGCATTTCCTGAAATCTGACCATGGAACATTCCTTGTTGAGAACTAGTGCTCAGAATTCACTTTAGGGGCTAGTGCTGTGGCTTATCAGGTAAAGCTGCCACCTGCAGTGCCATATGGGCACCAGTTTGAGTCCTGGCTGCTCTACTTCCAATCCAGCTCTCTGCTATAGCCTGGGAAAGCAGTGGAAGATGGCCCAAGTCCTTGGGCTCCTGTACCCATGTGGGAGACCCAGAAGAAGCCCCTGGCTCCTGGCTTTGAATTGGTACAGCTCCAGCTGTTGCAGCCAATTGGAGAGTGAACCAGTGGATGGAAGACCCGTCTCTCTCTCTCTGCCTCTCCTTCTCTGTGTAACTCTTTCAAATAAATAAATATTTTAAAAAAAAGAGAGAGAGGGAGAAAAATCACTTTAGGAGTCTGATTCTGAGACAACTAGAGCCCTAACAAATATATAGGAGTACTTCACAAAGTTTGTAGAAAATTAAATTAAAAGAGAAGTTTAGCAGCTACCGTGGGGACTATCAGTTCAGATGTGTCTCACATCAGAATACTAGGGTTCAATTCCCAGCTCTGATTCCAAACTCCAGCTTCCTTCTAATATAGTCACTGGGAGGCAACAGTGATGGCTCAAATAACTGAATTCCTACCACTCATGTGGGAGAACTGGATTGAATCCCAGGTTCCCACCTTCTGACTCAGCCTAGCCCTGGCCAGTACAGCCATTTAGGGAGTTAACCACTGTATGGTTATCTCTCTCTCTCTCTCCCCCAACTCCCTCACCCTCTCAAATATTTTAAAGATAAGATTATTTTGGTGCAAAAAATTTTGAAATGCATGTCCAATTTTTTCATAAGATGTATTTTCCACTATGAACTTTTTGAAGACCCTTCCTACATATGGATTTCAAAACCTTTTGCACCAAAACAAACTTAACTCCATTTTCCACAGACCTTTTGGAAGTACCCTGATACATGCATAAAAGCTACCTGAAGAGTTCACTGTTCTGACCTAGGTTTTTAAAATTCACTCTGACCACTGGGCTAAGGTGGCATAAGCCACATGGCTGCAGCCACCTGCATCACCCTGTAGAGAGCAGCTGGTGCTCAACACCCAAGCTGGCTGCTGCCTGAAGGTCCCATTATCACCGCCATCCGCAGGGCTGACTCTCTCCTCCTTCAGGTCTGCACTCAGATCTCATATTCTCAACAAGGCCGCCATATTCGACTCTGTAACCCAATCCCCTGGGATATGGATCCCTTACCCTGATCTTCATTTTCCCCTGACATGCACTCCCTCTAACCGATCACATAAAGAACTTATTTATCATGAAAGATCTACAAGGAAGAGATTTTTATCTTTTTTTTTTTTATAGAGTTAGACAATGAGAGAGAGAGAGACAAAGAGAAAGGTCTTCCTTCCGTTGGTTCATCCCCAAATAGCTGCCACAGCTGGTGCACAGTTCTGATCCGAAGCCAGGAGCCAGGTGCTTCTCCTGGTCTCCCATGCGGGTGCAGGGCCCAAGCACTTGGGACATCCTCCACTGCCTTCTCAGGCCACAGCAGAGAGCTGGACTGGAAGAGGGGCAACCGGGACAGAATCCGGTGCCCCAACCGGGACTAGAACCCGGGGTGCCAGCACTGCAGGTGAGGATTAGCCTAGCGAGCCACAGATCCGGCCTTTATCTGATTTATCACCCATGTATCCCAAGCACCTAGAAAAACTCTTCGTGGGTTCTAAGTACTTGTTGAAGGAATGACTGAATGAATAAATGGTTGTAGCCACTGATGCCATTTCCAGTGTTTCACCCGCCAGCTTTATATCCAAGGTCTAAGAGGTAATGAGGAGGGGCCAGATTATACCACTATGAGGACTTTTACTTTCACTCTCAGTGAGATGGGGCAACACTGGAAGGTTCTGATCCCACTAGGAAACAGCTTGCGTTGGCAAGCAGCTGTGCTGAGAATAGATCATTAAGGGAATAATTGCTGTAATTCAGACAGGACCAGGGTAGAGCAGAGATGGTGGAAAGCGGTGAAAGTCCATTATAATTAAAAGGAAAAGGCAACAATAGTTGCTGACAAGTCAGTTGAAGTTATGAGAAAAACACGGAGTCAAGGATGACTCCAAAGCTTTTGGTCTGAGAAGGTGGAAGGACAGAATTGCAAAAAAAAAAAAAATCATAATGGAAAATTCTGTAGACTAAAATAGGCTTTAGGGGAAGACAGCAGAGTTCTTTTTATACAAGTAAATTTCAAGCTGCCATTTAGACACCTATAGATTAGACATCACCAAGTGTTAAATAGGTGGTTTCATATACAAGCCTGGGGAACAGGACAGTGTTCTAGACTAGAGGAAAAAATATGGGAGTCCATGACACATAAACATAGATGGATTTTAAAGCCATGATACTCAGTGAGATAACCAAGGGAAATATGTGGAGAGAGATTAAAACATTAAGCACAAGGCAGAGCAACTTTAACAGATCTGAGATGAGAATATTTGCTAAGGAGACCATAATGGAACAGTGGTGAGAAATTAAGAGACCATGGTGTCTTGAAAACCCAGGTAAAGGAGGAAATAGTACTCAACTAAGTGTCTCTGTCTATCAAGTAGGAAGAAGACTACTTGACTCTCAGATTTAGCAAGGTTTGAGTCATTTGTTGCCTTACCAAGATCAATTTCAGTGGACGACAAAAGATAAAACCCTGAGTACAGTGAAATTAAGAGAAGATTAGTTGAGAGGGGAGAAATTAGAGACAGGAGCTTAGAAAATTGCCATGGGGTGGCAACAGGTAAATCAAAAACATCAAGAGAACATGCTTTTAAGGTGGCAGAAATAACAGTATGTTTGCATATCGACATAAATGGCACAATTTAGAGGGAAAATGAATGATGCAAAAAAAAAAATTACTGGAGTGATATTATTGACTACAGACCTACAGGGAGCCCTAAACAACCAAGACTGGGACTTCATGCAAAAAGAGATGCTTCACAAATGGCACCATAATTCACCTAATAACTTGAGCCAAGTAACAAAGGGATGGGGCCGGTGCCATGGCTCACTTGGCTAATCCTCTGCCTGTGGTGCCAGCATCCCATATGGGCCCCGGGTTCTAGTCCTGGTTGCTCCTCTTCCAGTCCAGCTCTCTGCTGTGGTCCGGGAGGGCAGTGGAAGATGTCCCAAGTGCTTAGGCCCCTGCACCCGCATGGGAGACCAGGAAGAGGCTCCTGGCTCCAGGCTTTGGATCGGTGCAGCGCGCTGGCCACAGCAGCCATTTGGGGGGTGAACCAATGGAAGGAAGACCTTTCTCTCTGTCTCTCTCTCTCACTAACTCTGTCAAATAAAAAAAAAAAGTAACAAAGTGTTGACCTCAATTCTACTTATTTAGCCTCTCCAAAGACCCATTCTCCCACAAGACATGTACACACAAACACACACACACACACATATATATATCCGCAATCCATATTTTGGCTATACTACCAAAATATGATAATTTATTACTGTCTCCACCATTATCCTAAATCAAATTTCTTTATGAAGTACTGCAAAGATTTCTCACTTTTTTAAAACTTTTTACTGAAATGTAATATATATGAGGAGTCTTCAAAATTTCATACAAAGTATGTATTCTTTAAAAATTATGCATGGATTTCAGCCGGCGCCGTGGCTAACTGGCTAATCCTCCGCCTTGCGGCGCCGGCACACCGGGTTCTAGTCCCGGTCGGGGCACCGATCCTGTCCCAGTTGCCCCTCTTCCAGGCCAGCTCTCTGCTGTGGCTAGGGAGTGCAGTGGAGGATGGGCCAAGTGCTTGGGCCCTGCACCCCATGGGAGACCAGGAGAAGCACCTGGCTCTTGCCATCGGATCAGCGCGGTGCGCCGGCCACAGCACACCTACCGCGGCGGCCATTGGAGGGTGAACCAACGGCAAAAAGGAAGACCTTTCTCTCTATCTCCCTCTACTGTCCACTCTGCCTGTCAAAAATTTAAAAAAAAAAAAATTATGCATGGATTTCAAAATTTTTTTACACTCCTTGCTATTGTGTTCTCTCCAAAGAAAACTTTTCCAAACACAGAGCAGAGAACAACACGGCCCTTCTTCAAACACGCCAATGGCTCCCAGTTATACTCAGAATAAATCCAAACTTGCAATCATGACCTCCAAACCCCTTCATGATCTGACTTCTATCTCCCCATCCAACTTCATTTTACCAACCACACTCCCCATCAGTCACTGGGCCATAGCCACCCCAGCCTCCTTCGTCTCCCTGAACAGGCCAGGCTCTCTCCACTTCAGGGTTATTGCACTGATTGCTCTCTCTGCCTGCCCAGATCACAGCCCCATCACACATCCCTCACCCCTGCTTTACTAACTGCTGTTGATTGTGCAAGTCTAACTTAAAAGTCACTCCCTCAGGTGCAAACTCTTACCTGACCTCCATCTCCAGAGTTTCTTCCCTCTGCAGCGCTCACACAATCTTCACATCCCGTGAATACTCACTTGCTCAGGTCCTATCTTCCCCACTGGATATGAGGTCCATGAGGGGAAAGGTACGGCTCTCTAGATGGCTAGTACATGCCCAGTACCTGCACATACTGTGGGCTCAAAACATGTGTATCAGCTGATATGCTTAGTACATAGTACTCTTGTTGAGGGGAACCTAAGCTAAGCACATTTACCAAACCTGATAAAGCAAAATGTTGTGAGGTGCTCAGAGGAAAAGCATCTTCCACACATCAGTATAGCCAGTGTTTAGTGAGCACCTGCTAAGACTGGGATAAGCCCTGCATCTCTAAGAGAGACCACATCAAGGTTGTCTCTCAATTGCCTGCAACTTTCTGTCCGTTATGGGCCACCTTGTTTTCCGCTGCTTTCTGTGCATGCACCCTTTATTCAGAAGCACAGCAGCATTTAAATTTATCCAGTTTTCTAATCTAGAGAGTTCTTTTTTCCTGATAATAATGCTTACAAATTACAACTTAGAAAATTGGGAAATTTTGTAAGAAAAATAATAGCCATCCATACATCCATATTTCTTTTTATTTTTTTGACAGGCAGAGTTAGACAGTGAGAGAGCGAGACAGAGAGAAAGGTCTTCCTTCCATTGGTTCACCCCCCAGATGGCCTCTACGGCTGGCGTGCTGCGCCAATCCGAAGGCAGGAGCCAGGTGCTTCCTTCTGGTCTCCCATGAGGGTGCAGGGCCCAAGCACTTGGGCCATCCTCCACTGCCTTCCCGGGCCACAGCAGAGAGCTGGCCTGGAAGAGGAGCAACCGGGACAGAACCGGTGCCCCAACCAGGACTAGAACCCAGTGTGCCAGCACCGCAGGTGGAGGATTAGCCAAGTGAGCCCTGGCGCTGGCCTTTTTTTTTTTTTTTTTTTTTTTTCCATCCATATTTTTACCATACAGGAAAAATAGCATTCCTCTTTCAAATCTTTTTTCGTTGTTTTGTCTTGTCCTTTATCATCAGTGCTGGTCAGAGACTCCAGAGAAGACTTGGCCGGAACTACTGTATAGAGCTGAGCATTTGGAGAATTCTAGCTATTCAAGTCCATGTTGTCCTCTTTGCCCAAAGCTGGTGAAGGTGAATGGGGGTAGATTATTAAAAGCTTCCACTCTGGGGTCTATGTTCCAGGTTAACCATCTTCCACATGTTGCCTTTGTCTCCCCATCAGGGATGCCAAGGAACCCTGAAATATTCTAGCAATTCAGCAAATGCTGCTCAGAAACCAAGAGTGAGCCTGGTGTGTCCCAGAACAACCAAAGAGATGCAGAAGTCATACTTGGTCACCTTTACCAGAAGATGAGAGATTCTGTTTGGAAAAAGAGCTGTCACATGTAAGACCCCCGGCCCAGCTAGGCACAGCACGAGACACCTTTCCATAACTCACTTAATGCTCACAATGACCCGAGAGGTAAGTACCGTCTGCATTTTGCAGGTGCAGATGTTGAGGCTCAGCAAGATGAAAGACCTGTCCAAGGTCCCACTTAGTATGCAGCTGATTCAAGTTGAACCCAGATCTCTCTGGCCCCAAGGCCTTGCTCAGCCACACTGAAAGCCTTGGCTGTGAACGTCCAGAATCAAAGGAGGAAGAACAGAGGAGGGCCTTGTCCGGGTCAGACTTAAAATTGTCCATGAACCCACAGTACAGATTACAGACTGGGGGAGGGGGGAAGCATCCAATTCATTGAGATCAAGGGTTAGATTACACTCAATAGATGAGCTAACCCCTGGGGACATGGCCTCAATACAGCCAGAATTTCAAACCACAGTCTTTTCCCTTCCTGGGATGCATTTGAGCATCTGACCCCATTGCCATCACCTCTGATGGCTTTGCATTAATTAATCCACATGTGGGTAAGGAGTTGGGCCACTGACAGTTCAGGAGGCCTGTTCCAGAACCCCAGGCCACATTTTGCTCCACTCTGAATTCAATTCCAGGAAAGAGGTCAGAGGCAGGGCATAGGAACAGGGCTGACCCCCAAGCTTGTTTTGTCCCCAGAACAGAAGTGCACCGGGTTCCCCAGAAACGCAATGGGTAGGAGGGAAATTAAGGCCAAAAAGCCAAGAATCACATCTACTAAATGAGAGTTTTCCAATCAAAACAATTAAGCAAGGACATTATACAGTGCCCTGGGGATATTTTCCCTGTCACCAGTCTTGCTGACACCCTCAGCCTTGCTTGTGCTTATACACAGTTGCCGTCTCCTTTCTCCTCTCCCTCCTAGGATTTGACTAAGCAGTAGAGATTCCTTGACCCAAAATGTCCCCCACGCCCTGGTCAAAAAACAGAACCTTTACCACCCACTATGAGCCAATAGTTTTCAACAAGATTCTATTTTTTTTTTTTTTTTGACAAGCAGAGTTAGACAGTGAGAGAGAGAGCCAGAGAGAGAGTTATGGACAGTGAGAGAGACAGAGACAAAGGTCTTCCTTCCGTTAGTTCACCCCCCAAATGGCCACTAAGGCTGGTGCACCACACCGATCTGAAGCCAGGAGCCAGGTGCTTCCTCCCAGTCTCCCATGCGGGTGCAGGGACCCAAGCACTTGGGCCATCCTCCACTGCCCTCCTGGGCCACAGCAGAGAGCTGGACTGGAAGAGGAGCAACCGGGACTAGTACCTGGTGCCCCCACCGGGACTAGAACCCTAGGTGCCGGCGCCACAGGCAGAGGATTAGCCAAAGTGAGCCACAGCGCCAGCCTCAACAAGATTCTAAACTCACTTACTTGAAGTTACCCATTCTATATTTGACAAGAAAACAGCAACATTTTGTTTGTACCCTAAAATCAGGTATGTGGCTTTCTGCTATAATCTGAAAAGGATATGGATCCCCAATGTCTCATGGGAATGGCTGCTGGATTAAGGGTAAAGGCTTGGTCTAATGATGGTGTCTAAAAGCTGGGCCCAAGGGAGGTCTTTAGGTTGTTGGGGGTGTGCCATCAAAAGGCAGTGCTCACCAAGGGATTGATCACAGAGGCCAAATTCAGCCCTGCTGCTTCTCGGTTCGCCATGATTGTCCTTTCATACACACTCCACCAGATGTCAGACCATGGGGCCATCTAATCCTGTGCTGTTAACCTCCAAAGCGGGAAGCTGAAATAAACCTTCTTCCTTCCTAGGTAGCCTCTAAGGACCATTTTGTTTAAAGCAACAAAAAGCTACCTAACGCACTTCCCTGTCAAATACAGGATGGGTGGAATCAGGGTAGTGAGAGCTCCATCTCCAGAACTACCCAGAAAAGGCAGAGTGCTCACCTGCAGGGGGCACTGGGAGAGTGATCAGAATTGACATGAGGTGCTAGCTGAGTCACTCACATTCACAGCCATCAGAATTCACTGAGCCGCACTGACTTGGGTACAAAGCAAGGCTGACCTGGTTTGTGGAGTTTACAGCTAGATGGGGCAGACGGATGTGGAAACAGAGGCAGAGAGCAACACATAATTACACATTGTGATAAGGGCTGCAAAGGGAAGAATAGAGGTTAGAAGGAAGAATAACAGGGAGAAAAAAAAACTTTGAGTAGGGGTTTCATTTTATGTTTTACAGCAGTTCGCTACGACCACTGCACGGGTCAAGTATGGAGGTTGGAGGCGGGTAGGAGCTGTCTCATTTTCTACAAGGGAGATGCTGCAGTTTGCACCATGGTACACATGGTGGAAGTGCAGCAATGTGATTCCATGGGGTGCATATTGTGAACACAGAATCAACAGGCCTTGGTGAACCTGGAGATGAGCCCCAAGTCTGGGACTGGACAAGGTCACCTGCAGTTCTGGGTTTCTAGATTCATGAAAGGAATGTGTAAGTTGTCAGAATCAAAATGGAATCACCGGTGTCAACCCTAACAAGCATGAATGAATGAATGAATGAATAAAACCAGAAGGATATGAAAAAATAGTTCTCAAAGGATAACTGCGGCGGTGACCATCACAAGACTCTCCCAGAACCACATCACACAGAGGCCACCAAAACTCTCTACAGAAAGTACTATATCAAGGACATCTACCCAGCAGCTGTCTGTCCAACCTCAGACTAATGTCACCCTGGTTATTTATCATTGTGGCCAAAGATTATTGTTCTGAAATATCTGACATAATTCTCATTTTGGCCTTTAAAAAATTTCCCTTGCCTCCTTGGATATGCCCCTAGTTTACTATAGCATATATATATATATACACCCATTACAATGCGCTGTTACCCCCAGATAAATATCCTTATCTTTAGGGAGTGTCTCTATGTGACTACTGCTTTTATTTAGGTTGACAGCAGTATATAGATTGTAAGACTACTGAGTTTCAAAATCCTGATTGACAAGCTAAGAGATAGGTGGGGCCAGCCCTACTCCTGGTGAGGCATAACCCCAAGGGGGCTAAAGGCATTGCCACCTAAAACATCTTTCCCACCTCAGGGCTGAAAGGAGGAAGAAGTGGCACAGGAAGGAACTCTGGGTGTATTCAAAGAGGTTGAGGCAAGGGGAAGTTTTTAGAGGCCAACAGTAGGAGAATTACAACAGACATTTGGAAACAATCATCTTTGGCCAAAATGATTAATAACCAAGGAGACATTGGTTCAAGGCTGAACAGATAGTTTCTGGGCAGACGTCCTTGCCAGATTGCTCTTGCTGTCCTAACTTTTCTGTTCCTCTCCCCTCTGACCATACCTTTTCGGATGATAGGACTCTCATGCTGCCTCTAGCCTCTCCCTCTTCTGGGGATATACAACCATGCATGGCTTAACAACAAGGACACGTTCTGAGAAATGCATCGTGGGGTGATTTTGTCATTGTGCAAACATCACAGTGTGTACTTACACAAACTGAATCAGCTATGGCATCACTAAGTGATACAACTCTATGGAGCCACCACCCTATATATGCTTCATAATTGAGATTATTTGGCATGTGATTGTGTATATACATTACAATCACAGTCAAGGTAAACCAAAGTGATAGTCAAAGAATCAGTGCCAACTATAGAACCGAAAGAGTAAGAAAGAAAGAACAGTAAAATCATTGTATTTTCAAACATTAATTTTTGAGCATTTTTGAAATCTTTGGCCCTGACACATTGCTAACACAGTGTGATTAACTTTAGAGGTCAGCTTGACTAGGTTAAGGGATCCAGAGATCGCTGGTGAAGCAGTATTTCCGGGCGTGTCTGTGAAGTATTTCTGGGGGAGACTGGTGTGTGAGTAGATGGAGTGGGAAAGGCAGGCAATTGCCATCCAATGGGGAGGGACTCAGAATAGAAGCTGAGGATACCTCGATTGAGTCTCACCTCCACCTCTGCTTCTAATCCATCTTCCTGCTGATGCCCTGGGGAGGCAGCAGGTGATGGCCTAAGGCCTGAGTCCTTGCCACCCATGTGGGAGATGCAGGTGAACCTCCTGGCTCCTGGCTTAGGTCTGGCCCAACCCACAGACCTCAGTTATTGTGAGCATTTAGGGAGTGAACCAATGGATGGAAGATCTCATTCACTCACTCTCATCCTAGCTCTTTCTCTATTACTCTGTCTTTCAAACAAATGTAAGTAATATTTTAAAACACACAGTGAAAATAATTCCCATAACCATCCACAAGAAGTCTGATATTTTCTCATACTTGATCTGTGTGCATGCTCTTTGCTACTGAATACGCATTACAGATATCCAAACGCTGAGCTGCTATCTTAGTCATGAAATAAACAGCTGTGCCTGTGTAATGAACACACAGTGTAAACCACACATCATCTATATCCCCCCGAACAATCAAGCCACACCTCTGACTCAGTTTCACTCGTGCAAAATGTAGGCAATGTTGCCTGCGTTGTGGGACTAGAGTGAAATTAAACAAAATCGCTTATGGCAAAGTGCCTGGCATACACTGAGCCCTCACCGAATGCTAGACAGTTATAGAAACATAGCATATTTTTTGCTTGTAGCTTTACCCATTTTGAAGTTAACACATTGACATTTTTCTATTTCCTCCACATTTTAACGAGGACAAAAGGTCAGACTTTTTGAACTCATTTCATAGACTGAGAATTTTCAGATAATGTTGGAAAATATCACAGGTCATTTCAAGAAAAAAAAAAAGACAAATAAAAGGAAGAACTGTAATTGAAATAGCATTTGAACTCACAGAACTGACATCTTTTCATTTGTACACACCAAAAGTAAGTATTGACTACCAATTAATGAGTGAATTAAAATAAGGTCCCCAAAAAAATCAGTCCCAAAATTTACTCTTTTTAATTTTATATTATAATTAAATGTCTTTCAGTAAAACTAAACTACCTTCAGTGACAACACATAACTACCAAGCAACAGCAACGTTAATTGCAATTGTCTAAAGAAAGATCCTTACTTTTTTGGTAGCTGAATATAAAACCTGTCCTTTAAAAATATTTTTCATGAACTACATTTTTTCAACACAATTCCACTAACAGTTTGTCCACATTTACCCTAGAAAATGAACTCACTTTACCTGAATATTAAAATGTTAATTCAAGTGTGGTACATGTATGTATGGATTTTTTTTTAAAGGGAAAGGGTTTATTGGGGAACACCCAACAGACCGGAGTGAAGGGGCGGCGAAGGAAAAAGAGAAGGAGACTGTAAGAGAGAGATATAGAGAGGAGGGAGAAGAGAGGTGAGAGGAGGAGAGGAGCCAAGAGAGGCCAAGAGAGCGCAGGAGAGAAGGACCAAGAGAGAAGAGCCAAGAGAGCATGTGTTCAGAAACAGGCCCTTTTAAAACTTCACCTGAGGGCGGGCAGGGAAGCAGGAGCAGTGAATCCCATTAGCATAGGGGTGGAGCCTGGCTCAGGTAGCTGGGCCATGTGGCCACCTGGCTAAAATTGTGCCAGTTTCCTAACATTCCCCCCTTTTGTTTTTTATAAAGCAGGGTTTATATGGGATTATATTAGTCCCAAAAGTCCAGGAGGGGTAGAAGGATGATGATCTGTCTTTAGAGCTACTTCCTGCTGACAACGGGGCAATGTCTCAAGCCGCTGTCTCCTGGTTGGGGAGTATATTCCATAGCAGCACTTGGTTGACCACCTGGTTGCTGAAGGCCTTCGTTTGTTGCACTATAACCTGCTGTAAACACTTAGACACTGTAGTATAAAAGACAGGGTGAGAATAGTAACCAATGACCCTAAGAGTAGCACTAACCAGGTAATGAGAGGATTTTATAGAGAGGAAATAGAGGGAGTCTCTGGACCCTTGTGGGGACAGTTTGATGGATGTGGCTTAAAGCTGATTCCAGCCAAGACTGGGAGAAAGGCCACTTAACTTTTGCAGGTAGCTGGGCTTGTCTGTAGAGAAATTCTGAACAATCATACAACATTAAGTGGGGAAGAGAATCATCAGTACACACAGATTGGGAGTAGAGCCATTGGTGGTAGAGTAGAGGCTATGGTTACAAAGGAATGAGGCCCAAGTGGGCTAGATACAGGGGACAGAGTTGTTATTAGAGAACCTAAGAAAGGTGCTAAGCTACAAATAAGTTTTCTGATTGAGAGGCAAATAGAACCTGCCAAAGGGGCTTGATAATAATCAGGTGGGCTTTAAAGCATTGTAAATTATGAGGCCCAGACTCATCTATCTCTTCATATAGCCTACATCCTAAGGGAGGTGTAAACCTCCTTGGGGAAGGCACCCTGTTGACTTCCATTACCTAGCTGACCTGGGAGGAGAGCTGGCCATGTAAAGGCAGGTGGCAACTCCAACAAGAAATATACAGTTCTGTCTGCAATGTTGCTGACCCTATTTGGCCATCTCCTCAGCAGCAGTGGTCACCTTGGTAGCTGGGCTGAGTAAAGGGCTTTTCAGCTTAGAGCCAATAAGATCTGTGGCTCTGACCTGAGAATCCTTCGATTCCAGAGCAGGTCCATTTCCAGTGATCCAACTCTTGGCTGGCAGAGGTGCCAGGGCTCTTCACAAGCTGACTTCTGCTGAAGCCCAGGCTTGCCACATTGAAAGCCACTGCAGTGGACTGACCTGTTGGGTCTCCTTGAGGGCAGATCACTGTACAGAGCTACATTTAATAGGCCTGCCACCTATCTCTACTTTTCTGATGCCTAGCTTTCTTTTCCTCCTGGTTTTTGTTAAAGCAGACCAGAGGATGCAAGTCAAGGGGGTGCTCAAGTTCCATCTCTAATCTTCAGCGGCCTAAACTAGAAGTTTGTAGTCACAGGCATGTTCTGTAGTAGTTTATGTTGAGGCAGACAATGCCCATGAGGAAAACTATATTCTCACTTTAAAACTTTCCCTTTGTTATGAAAGGGAGGTCTTTCCTGTTTACTGTTTACCTTGCTGATGGAGAGTAAATCTAGCTAAGAAATTATAATTTAAGCTCTTATTTTGGCTATGCTATTACAGAAAAATGTTAGCTATCCCTTTTATAAGAACTAAAAATCAAATTTTGAATCTTGGAGATTCCTTCATAATCAAAATAGTTTCCTACCTCGAAGAGAATAGAGAAATGAGAGAACAACAAGTTGGCCTTGGAATAGAGAAATGGGGGTGCCAGTCCAAGATCGCTTACTGACAACAGCAATATCACATGAAAACTTAGAAAGCAGTTTTAACCATTAGATAACAACTTAAGAAAACATTTACCAGAAGGTCCAATGCCTTCCATAAATATTAAGAATACATATATTTGGAAACATCTCTTAAATATCTAACATGATGTAGCTTGTTTAACCAGCAAATTTAAGCACAAACATATGTTTTTAGTTTCTTTCTACCAACAAGTTTAAAGCATATGATACAGAGATTCAGGTCACACGAATTAAAATATATCTTTGAATTATTTTAGCTATTTAAATTTATGGACAATCTATAAGTCAATTAAAATAAAATTCTTAGTAAATTTTCCCATGTAGACATACAATATGTATACACATATAACATAATAGATCATAGCAGATTTAATAATAGCTTTTTTTAAAAAAAAATCTAACTCCTTTTTGTAAATTACCAATTGATTTGAATTACTTTTTGTTTTTAGTAACCTCAGTTAACCATACTTTTTCTCAGTTGGTACCTTTAATACATTGTTGGCTTCATCTGTTTACAGAGCCATCCCAAAATACTGAATACAATAGAAGTGGCTGGAAAAAGTTCATCAAAACCTATAGGACAGCTAAACACAGAACCAACAATGCTTTAGTTTTATGAGCAACAAATCTGATATACAGAACTGTGGATGACAAAAGACTAAGTTGCCACATTTAAAATTATAAACTCATTAGCCAACAAGAGGCATTTGCTTACTGCACACAGCATTTCTGAAAGCACCTGTAGGATATTACAAAACACGTAACTCTTTTAGGCCTCTGGGGCTTTCTCATTAAGATAACCATCATATCTAGTAACATAAGATCATTAGACTTTTTAATTCTCAGACATTTGTATCGATGCCATTTTATATTATACAAACTTAAAATTTAGCACCACTTCACACATCTTACAGTACTTCTAATATAGTCCAAATAGCCTGATTAGTTGGTGTCTCTACAAGATGAGAGACATAGGTCCTTTGATTTTTTCAGTTGGGCCCGAACTGAAAAAACCAAAGTCCAGAATTTACTGGAAATTTCAGAGTCCAAATTCCTTGAAACTTTGATTTTTTTGAATGCCTGTCATGAATGCCAAGAAGGCTCAAAATCCAAAATATCTGGTTGAAATAGGATTCCTTGGCCAGCGCCGTGGCTTAACAGGCTAATCCTCTGCCTGCAGCGCCGGCACACTGGGTTCTAGTCCCGGTTGGGGCACCGGATTCTATCCTGGTTGCCCCTCTTCCAGGCCAGCTCTCTGCTATGGCCCGGGAAGGCAGTGGAGGATGGCCCAAGTCCTTGGGCCCTGCACCTGCATGGGAGTCCAGGAGAAGTACCTGGCTCCTGGCTTCGGATCAGCGAGATGAGCCGGCCGCAGCGGCCATTGGAGGGTGAACCAACGGCAAAAAGGAAGACCTTTCTCTCTGTCTCTCTCTCTCTCACTATCCACTCTGCCTGTCAAAAAAAAAAAAAAAAAAGAAAGAAAGAAAGAAAGAAAGAGGATTCCTTAACATCATGACATAATATAGACCAAATTTGATCATTGTTACAAGGTGATTATTTAAATATTTGAAAATAAGCTCATATTTAAATAACCCATAGCTCTTAATAAAAATTCAGCTGTTTTTAAACAATTAGAATTTAACAGACATCAAGGGAACATAACAGATTACTTTAACTCATTGCTTTAACAGAGGATTAGATTCTAATTTTATGTCAAAGAGGAATAGATTAGTATACTTGTGATATTTTCCATTTGCCAATGTCCTTGATTTACATTTCGAAATAACCTGTTAAAAATCTTCAGATTAAGATAACATTTTTAAATCAGGTAACACGAATTTCAGCCTGACTTACTCCAAGAAATGTTGAACTATTTTCATAGACAGTTTATAAACTAACCCAAATAGTTTTTATAGAATATAACATATTTAGCATACAAAAGTTTACATTTAGACTCATTTTCCATTTGCCTTTACCCAATTTAAATTAGCATTTACACCTAAATGACTTAGGATGCTGATATATTTTTATCTGAATTTAATTGAAATTAAAATTGCATTCATCTAAAACAAGTACTAATTACCCATTGCTGTTTCACTGAGTACTGATTACCTGGAAACCTGTTAAAATAAATTGCAAAATAAGTTCAGCAAGTTACTGAACAACCCTGACAATGGTCACGCCATTTTAACTACCCCAGCACCATCTTAGGCAACTCTAGTAAAACATTTCCTGGAATTTGGGCCGAAACCATAAGTCACGGGCAGGCAGCTGCGGTTTGAGATAACGGCGCCAGATAAAGGCATGGGAAGCACCCAACCGCCCCTTATCTGTGGGTCCGGGCAGATGGCAAAAGTATGCAAGGTATTTTCTGCATGCCCCCACCCCATTGTCTTATCGAAACCCTGTAACCACGCTTTTTCTGCTTCTGTATCCCCCGCTTCTGCAATCTCCCAGGTATATAAGTGCCCCCCAGACACTACTACGCACACCTCTCTCCTGCCTCCCGCTGAGTCGGGTCTGGAGACGGTGTCCGCGAGCGCTCATGAAATAAAGCCGCCTCTTGCATTTGCATCTTCTGGTCTGAGGATTTTTGAGTCTGGGGTCGCAATCTAAAGGACCCAGCGGGGATTAGGGTCCTTCATTACAAAACAATATTTTTAAAGGTAGTGATCTTCCTAGATTCAAAGAAAAATTAGTTACAGTGAGCCAGGTCCCTGCAGGAAACTTGATTTTCCTGTTTGCCTTGTTTATGATAAAACAAGAGCCATCAGAAGGGTGGGATACCTACTTTGTTTCTCAATAAGCAGCGTGACCAAAACGATGGGACTAACCTTTCCCTTGCTATTCTTATGGTAAGACTGGGACAAGAGAGGGACAAAAGACCAATTGGAGACCATGGAAAATGCCATTCCCAAACCAATAAGACAGAGATAGTAGACTTTGGGCCCCAACTGGTTCTGAGATAAAGAATTCCTAGGTGGGAGGGGGAGATACAGTGAGAGTCGGGGTAGCAGCTAGGGAGGAAGTCATCTGCAGGATCAAAGGAGGCTGTGGTAGTAGCGGGAACAGGATCAGGGCAGAAGAAAGGATTTTTTGCTCAGGCCTCTGCCTCCTAGTGCGAATCTTGGAGACCAGGAGGACTTGAGCGGGAGAGCAAGAAGTGCACAGGGAAGGTTTAGTTCAAAGATAGGAAAAGGCTTGAACCTATGGAATCTCCTTCCATTTTCCCAAATGCTCACAGAAGTGATAAAGATGTTATCAGGGTCAAACTACTCTGACTTCCAATTTCTCAGGGCCAAATGCACCACCATGGAGGGGCCGATTTTTGAGGGCTGGGGCCAATTTGAGAGGGACCATCAGACGGAACACGGTTAGAGAAAAGTTCCCATTGCGACCTGTAGAGTCAGATCCGTGGACTGCAAGCGTCCTTGCATCCCGACTGTCTGACTAGCGAGAGAATATGAGAGCAGAAGGCGGGGTCGTCACCCAAGTGCCTGCTGGAGCCCAGGGCCTCGCCTATAAAGAGGCGAACAGAGATGGAGTCGTCACTCACACCCACTGTTGCCTGGACACAGTGTCCGTAGAGGCTAAAGGCCTTAAGTAGGAGTTGTAGTGTCTAGCACTATGACCTTGGACAAAAGTAGAAAAGCCTCAGACGAATGTAGACGAGAGTAGACCACAACTCAGTAGACAAGTAGAGTCACCGTGAGAGCTTCCCGTTCCGCATCTTACCTCAAAATTTGGAAGGCCGATGTATGCATGGAGATCGCAGAGCATTCAGTAGCGTGGGAGGAGTTCTGGAGGTGTGCTTTGCGACTGGCCGAAATCCAGGACCCCGGAGCACTGGGGGACGCTGGATTACCAATATGAGGCTATCCGAGTCACGGCACCAATGTTATATATTAATGTTAGCCGTCACAAAGCACACCGAACACCGGAGTAAAGGAAAGAGTTTATTGGGGAACACCCAACAGACTGGAGTGAAGGGGCGGCAAAGGAAAAAGCGGAGGAGACTGTAAGAGAGAGAGACAGAGAGGAGGGAGAAGAGAGATGAGAGGAGGAGAGGAGCCAAGAGAGGCCAAGAGAGCGCAGGAGAGAAGAACCAAGAGAGAAGAGCCAAGAGAGTATGTATAAATATTAAAATGCAACCATGGAAGTTGTATTTTCAAAGAATATCTGAGGGGTGGGTACTGTGACGTAGCGGATGAAGCTGCTGGCTGCAGTACCAGCATCCCATATGGGTGCCAGTTCGAGTCCTGACTGCTCCACTTCAGATCCAGCTCTCTTCTATGGCCTGGGAAAGCAGTAAAAGACAACCCAAGTCCTTGGGCCCCTGTACCCACACGGGAGACCCGGAGGAAGCTCCTGGCTCCTGGCTTCGGATTGGTGTAGCTCTGGCCATTGCTGCCATCTGGGGAGTGAACCAACAGATGGAAGACCTCTCTCTCTGTCTCTGCCTCTCTGTAACTCTTTCAAATAAATAAAATAAATCTTTAAAAAATAAAAATAAAAAGGGGGCCGGAACTGTGAAGCCGTGGGTTAATGCCCTGGCCTGAAACGCCGGCATCCCATACAAGCGCCAGTTTTAGTCCTGGCTGCTCCTCTTCCAATCCAGCTCTCTGATATGGCCTGGGAAAGCAGTGGAAGACAGCCCAAGTCTTTGGACCCCTGTACCCATGTGAGAGACCTGAAAGAAGCTCCTGGCTCCTGGGTTTGGATCAGTGCAGCTCCGGCCATTGGGACCATCTGGGGAGTGAACCCCTCTCTCTCTCTCTCTCTCTCTCTCTCTCTCTCTCTGCCCCTCCTCTCTCTGTGTAACTCTTTCAAATAAATAAATAAATCTTTTAAAAAATAAAAAGAAGAATGTATGCTGTACCATTTCATTTTCATAAATCAGATATATGCTTACATATTAACAGAAAAAAAATTTTGGAAGGACAGCCCTTCAAAATGCTCATTACAGTTGTTTTAAATGTGAGGACTGTGATCATGGCAGTGGCTTTCAAGGGGGAAATCCAGGGCTTCAGGAGAAGTCAGCTTGTGAAGAGCCCTGGCACCTCTGCCAGCCAAGAGTTGGATCACTGGAGATGGAGCTGCCCTGGAGTTGAAGGACACCCAGGTCAGATCCACAGATCTTGTTGGCTCTAAGCTGAAAAGTCCTTTACTCAGCCCAGCTTCCAAAGTAATCACCACTGCTGAGGGGACAGCCAAGTAGGGTCAGCAACATTTCAGGCAGAACTGTAAATTTCCTGTTAGAGATGCCACCTGCTTTACCTGGCCAGCTCTCTCCCAGCCCAGCTAGGTAATGGAAGTCAACAGGATGCCTTCCCCAAAGAGGTTCACACCTCCCTTAGGATGTACCCCATGTGAAGGGATAGATAAGTCTGGGCCTCATAACTTACATGCCTTAAAGCCCACCTGATTATTATCAGGCCCCTTCTGTCAGTTTCTATTTGCCTCTCAATCAGAAAACGTATTCATGTTTAGACAGCAGCTTTGTTAGGTTCTCCAATATTGACTCTGTCCTTTGTTCTAGACCCTGTCTAGCCTACGATTGTTCAGAATTTTTTCTACAGACAAACCCCTCTACCCACAAGAGACGAGCAGCCTTTCTCCCAGCCTTGGTTGGGATCAGCCCCACAGCCTCCCTCTCCTCAGTAGTGATCTCAGGAACAGCTTTGGGCCACAACGTTATCTCAACCAACTGAAACAACTCCAACAGGTACAAGAGACAGTCCCTAGGTCCACTGAGACCTCAGCTGATGCCATCCAAGGACTCCAAAGCCATATCACTTCAATAACAGGCATGGTGCTATGGAACAGAGGGGCCCTAACAGTGTTGTTATTATGTTAACCAATCAGGCCAGGTAAAACCACATCCATCCAACAGTCTTCACTAGGGTCCAGAGACCCCCCCTCTCATTTCCTCTCCCCTATGAAATCCTCTTATTACTTGGTTAGTGCCACTCTTAGGATCATTGGTTGCTATTCTCACCCTGTCTTTTATACTACCCTGTTGAAGTGTTTACAGGAGGTGATAACAGAATGAACCAAAGCCTTCACCAACCAGGTGGTCAACCAAATGCTGCTACAGGAATATACTCGGCTCCCCACCCAGGAGATCGTGGCTTGTGGCATCACCCCATGACAGTGGAGAGTGACTCATCACGCCCATGTCAGCAGGAAGTAGTCTAAAGACAGGTTATCATCCCTCCACCCTTCCTGAACTTTGGGGGCTGATATAATCCCACACAATTCTTTCTCTATAAAAAACAAAAGGGGGGAATGTTAGTAAAATGGTGCCATTTTATGTATGGCACCATCTATGCCCTGGATGCCATCTTACGCCCTGGCCCCTGTCGCCACCTTGCATAGTAGGCTTCGGTCCTAAGCCTCATGGCCCAACCACTGTGGTCCACTCCATCCTCACCCTAATGGGATTTGCTGCTCCTGCTTCCCTGCCCACCTCCTTGCAAAGGTTTAACAGGAGCTGTTCCTGAACACGTGCTCTCTCTCTCTCTCTCCCTCTCTCTTACTCTTACTCTCTCACCCTCTCCCCCCAGCCTGTCAGGCTTCCCCCACCCAACAATAATCCTTTCCTCTAACTCCAGTGTTTGGTATGCTTTGTGGTGGCCTTACAGCTCTGCCTCTCAAACAAATAAATGTTTTTAAAAATTATATTATGCACTGCTCAGACTCCAAATATAAAGTAATAAGAGGGGCTGGCGCTGTGGTGCAGCAGGTTAACGCCCTGGCCTGAAGCACCAGCATCCCATATGGGTGCTGGTTCTAGTCCCAGCTGCTCCTCTTCCAATCCAGCTCTTTGCTATGGCCTGGGAAAGCAGTAGAAAATTGCCCAAGTCCTTGGGCCCCTGCATCCGCGTGGGAGACCCAGAAGAAGCTCCTGACTCCTGGCTTCGGATCAGCACAGCTCCAATCTGGGGAGTGAACCATCAGATGGAAGACCTCTCTCTCTCTGCCTCTCTTCTCTCTGTGTAACTCTTTCAAATAAATAAATAAATCTTTAAAAAAAATAAGAAATGGAAATGCTAATGACCCCAATTTGAACAAAACCTGCTGTGTACCCCATATATGTGCTGCACCCCATAAATGTGTTCAGTTAGTCTATGTTGATTTTCAAAAATGTATTGCTATTAAATAAAACATCACTGGGTGGAGGAAAAAATAAAAATAAATGTTAGGACTGTGAGAGATACATGTTTCTTTCCTTGCTTTTCAAATTTTACACTACAAATGTCTTTACCTTTATAATGAAATAAGAAAATATTCTTTGGGGCTGGCTTTGTGGCATAGCGTGTAAAGCCACTGCCTGCTATGTTAGCATGCCATATGGATACCAGTTCATGTCCTGGCGCCTCCATTTTCAGTCCAGCTCCCTACTAATGGCTTGGGAAAACAACTGAAGATGGCCCAAGTGTTTTTGGCCCCTGCTACTCAGGTGGGAGACCTAGAACAATCTCCTGCCCCCTGGCTTCAGCCTGGCCCAACCCTGGCCATTGCAGTCATCTGCAGAGTAAACCAGCAGATGGAAGATCTCTTTCTGTGAATCTGGCTTTCAAAAATAATCTTTTTTAAAAAGAAAAAAATATTCATTATAAAGTGATATATAATTATTTTTTCTATATCCTTTACATCTTAGCAAAAATCTAAGTGTGTATTTATAAAATCTTTCCTGTCACTGCTTTCTCCTTTGTAAATACTTGGAGTTTTTCTTCTTGTGTGCAACATTTATGAACATCATGTAATCTAAGGAATAATAAACATCTACTTGCAAATGCATATATGCAAAATTTGGGGCTTTAAACAGCATTTCCTCAAATAGACTAAATAATTGGCATCTCTTAGAGGGACAATGTGACAAGCAATGGACTCAAGTCCACAGTCTGGCCTCTTCCTGGTTGTGTCCAACTGCTCACAGCCTCTTTTCTTGGCCTAGGGAAACTGCCTGTCCCTTCTCCAAGAGCCAGGAGACCCTGCAAAGCTTGGTAAGGATTTGAAAGGTTTCACCAAGGCTGGTAGCGCTGGGTCATAAAGTTCTGCATTCGTTTTCTAGGGTTGCCGTAGGTGCCATGGCCAAGCAGATTCAAACAACAGATTTTTCTCACAATCCTTGAGATGAGAAGGCTAACATCAAGGTGGTGGCAAGTGCAACCTTCTCAAAACCAACCTTGTGTCCTTGGTTTGCAGATGTTGTCATCTTCCTGTGTCACAAGGTCATCCCTTGGTGCATGTTATGTCCCCATTGCCTCTTCTATAAGGACACCAGTCATAATGGAAGAAGGCCCACACACACGACCCTATTATACCTTAATTGCCTCTTTAAAGGCACTGTCTCCAAAAGAAGTCTCATTCTGAAATGCTGGTTAGGACTTCCACACATGAATTCTGAAGGGACACAATTCAGCCCAAACCAAGTTCCTATCAAAAAATGATAGGAGAGTACAAGAGAGTACAAGAAATGCTTCTGATAGAAGTAAGAGAGTCTAACAATACAAAAGATATTGAATGGGATTATCTGAAAACTCCTCAAAACATAGGCAGAGGTGCATTGTCTTCATAATCCTTTGTAGCAGGACACTGCACGTTAAGTTGTCCTCAGGATGAAAGATCTTTTGTATGTCACCCAACAAGCCATCGTGCTGGCTGCCAGCTTGTAGCTCAATTTAGCAGCATCCCCACTTCTACTCATTAAAGAGAGATTGTGCACTTATTTCAACATTTTACTGCGTTTTGTCCTTATTATGTCAAATAAGTGTGTAGAAAATGGAAAGATGACAGACTGGAACTAGTGATTAGAAACTCAAATCTCATAACCATACTGCAATTGAGTCAAAGATGGGAATTTGCGTGTGGGCTCAAATCAGGGACTCTCTCAGCTGAAACTGCACTGGATTTAAGTTAATGTGAATGCATCTGTTAAAGGAGTGGGGCTGGGGGAAGCTAAGTAACATAAGCCAAGTTCTAATATCAGATAATCGAAGATTGGGTCTAAAAGATGGGGCACAGTTTTGAGGTTTTTAAATACTGTGATTCTCTTTTAATTTTTTGTGTATTTTCATGTGTATCTCAAAGGCAGATAGACAGAGGCAGACAAAGAGAGCTCTTTCATCTGCTGGTTCACTCTTCAAATACCAAAAATAGGTGGGACCAGGCCAAGCAAAAGCCAAGAGCCCAGAATTGAATCCAGGTTTCCCATATGTGAGTCAGAGACCCAAGTACTTGAGCCATCACCTGCTATTTTTAAGAGTGCATATTAGCAGGAGGCTGGAATCAGAAACAGCTGGGTCTTGAACACAGGCACTCAAATGGGATGTGGGCATCCCAAGCAGCATCTTAACAGATGCTCCAAACACCCAGCCCTTGTACTTCAAGATTCTAAAATATGCTTTAGTTCATAGAGAATGGAATTTCACTTGCTACAGCCAAATACCTCCTATAACCTTTACACATTCAACATTTCTATACTTGAGCTCAAGAACTGACCATAGGAAACTTTCTAAAAGCAAGTAGAGAACTCCCTACAGGACAGTACACAACTAACGGCCTAACATAGTTCTCTGAGCACAGCATTTCTGCATGATCAAGGAGCTTGATTTCACAAGTCCCTAGCCATATCACAGAAAAGCACTCTTTTTGCCCAAGTCCTGAGTCATCTCACCTCCTCCCCATGCCCTAGACATTCATATTGAGTGGATTCTACTTTCACGTTTCTAAACACCCATTACTTCCCACCCCACTTTCCTAATGCAGGCATGTATTATCTGTTTCCTAGGGCAACTCCAGAGTAGGCTCTTTGCTTCTGGTCTCCTCCCCTCTAGACTACCTCCATGCTTCAGTGTCAGATAATTCATTTTTTCAATCAGTGAGCATTTATGAAGTCTTTACTACATGCTAGACACTATTTGGAAGCTGGGGATTCAGCCTTGAGAAAGGCAGGCACACACCCTTGGAAGTGATGGTCTAGCCAGGGAAATAGCCAATTACTGCAATTATAAGTAGTTGCATGTCCGTTGAAGATTATGCCATAAGAATAGAAATATAAGAGACCCAAACTTATCTAAAATAGAGAAACATACATCATATCAAAACTTGGGATATAGCAAAAGCAGTGTTAACAGGGAAATTCATAGCAATTGGTGCCTATATCAAGAAACTGGAAATCACCAAATAAATGAGCTCATTTATTTGGTGATTTCCAGTTTCTTGATATAGGCAGATGCAGAGAAAGTATTTCATAAAATTCAACATCCTTATGATGAAAACCTTAAGCAAATTAGGTTAGAGGGAACATTCTGCAACATATCAAGGCAACTTATGACAAACCCATGGCCAGCATCCTATTGAATGGGGAAAAGTGGGAAGCATCCCCACTGAGATCTGGTACCAGACAAGGATGCCCACTCACTAGTTAATATAGTCCTGGAAGTTTTAGCCAGAAGCATCAGGCAAGAAAGAGAAATCAAAGGGGTACAAATTGGGAAGGAGGAAGTCAAACTATCCCCATTTGCAGATGACATAATTCCACATATAGGGAACCTAAAAGACTAACCAAGAGGCTATTGGAACTCATAAAAGACTTTGGTAAAGTAGCAGGATATAAAATCAACACAGAAAAAGCAATAGTCTTTTATACACACAGACAATACCATAGCTGAGAAAGAACTTTTAGGTTCAATCCCATTCACAAAATAACTATAAAAAAATTAAGTACTTTGGAATAAATTTAAGACTATGTCAAAGATCTCTATAACCCAGCCATCCCACTCCTTGGAATTTACCCCAAGGAAATTAAATTGGCAAATAAAAGAGCTGTCTATACCTCAATGTTTATTGCAGCTCAATTCACAATAGCTAAGACATGGAATCAACCTAAATGTCCATCAACAGAAGACTGGATAAAGAAATTATGGGATATGTACTCTATAGAATACTATACAGCAGTCAAAAAAAATGAAATCCAGTCATTTGCAATAAAATGGAGGAATCTGGAAAACATCATGCTGAGTGAAATAAGCCAGTCCCAAAGGGACAAATATCATACGTTCTCCCTGATCGGTGACAACTGAGGGCACATAACAGGAAGGCGAGGGGATGTGTAAGCCCAGAACCCAGGTGTAGGATGGGACTGAGAATTGGAGAATGTCAGTATTTAAAGCCTTGAGACTGAAGGAGATCAGCAAGCAAAAGAAGTGGAGAGTTGGGGAGGGGAGAGACAAGAAACGAATGCATGAAGACTCAGTTTTAGAGGTCAGAAAGCTGAGGAGGAACCAGCAACACAGAGGAGAACAGTCGCTGAGGTAATAAGGAAAGCAGGAATACGGGGAGCCGCAGAGATGAGTCAGAGTGGAGTCTCCTCAGCCAGCAGCACTGGGAAACCAGGTGTCCACAGACAAGAAAATGAAATTGGACCCCTTCCTTACAAAACACAAACACAGAAGATGACTCAAGAGGGAATAAAGGCCTAAATGTAAAAGCTAGAGTTACAAAACTCTTAGAAGAAAATATAGAAGAAAAGCTTCAGGACTTCAAATCTGACAGTGATTTCTAGGATCTAACATGAAAAGCATGAGCAACACACACACAAAGAAATAGATAAGCTGGACCATATCAAATTTAAAACTTCTGCGCAAAGGACACAGTCAAAAGGCCAAAAAGGAAAGCAAGCGAGTGGGAGAAGCTACTTGCAAATTATTTATGTGATAAGAGATTCACATCCAGAGGACAGAATAACCACTAGAATTCAACAACAAAAATAATTTACTTTAAATTATGCAAAAGACTTGAATAAACATTTCTCCAAAGATGACATACAAATGGCCAACAAGCATGTGAAAAGATGTTCAGGGGCCGGTGCTGTGGCGCAGCGGGTTAACACCCTGGCCTGAAGCACCGGCATCCCATATGGGTGCCGGTTCTAGTCCCGGCTGCTCCTCTTCCAATCCAGCTCTCTGCTGTGGCCTAGGAAGGCAGTAGAAGATGGCCCAAGTGCTTGGGCCCCTGCACCTGCATGGGAGACCAGGAGAAGCTCCTGGCTCCTGGCTTCAGATCAGCACAGCTCCGGCCATTGCAGCCAAATTGGGGAGTGAACCGTTGGATGGAAGATCCCTCTCCCTCTCCCTCTCCCTCTCCCTCTCCCTCTCCCTCTCCCTCTCCCTCTCCCTCTCCCTCTCCCTCTCCCTCTCCCTCTCCCTCTCCCTCTCCCTCTCCCTCTCCCTCTCCCTCTCCCTCTCCCTCTCCCTCTCCCTCTCCCTCTCCCTCTCCCTCTCCCTCTCCCTCTCCCTCTCCCTCTCCCTCTCCCTCTCCCTCTCCCTCTCCCTCTCCCTCTCCCTCTCCCTCTCCCTCTCCCTCTCCCTCTCCCTCTCCCTCTCCCTCTCCCTCTCCCTCTCCCTCTCCCTCTCCCTCTCCCTCTCCCTCTCCCTCTCCCTCTCCCTCTCCCTCTCCCTCTCCCTCTCCCTCTCCCTCTCCCTCTCCCTCTCCCTCTCCCTCTCCCTCTCCCTCTCCCTCTCCCTCTCCCTCTCCCTCTCCCTCTCCCTCTCCCTCTCCCTCTCCCTCTGTGTAACCCTGACTTTCAAATAAAATAAAATAAATCTTTTAAAAAAAGAAAAGAAAAGATGTTCAGTGTCACTGACCAGTAAGGAAATGCCTGTCAGAGGCACAATGAGAAGTCACTCCACACTCGCTAGGATGTTCACTATCTTTTAAAATGGCCGGCGCCACGGCTCAATAGGCTAATCCTCCGCCTTGCGGCGCCGGCACACCGGGTTCTAGTCCCGGTCGGGGCACCGATCCTGTCCCGGTTGCCCCTCTTCCAGGCCAGCTCTCTGCTGTGGCCAGGGAGTGCAGTGGAGGATGGCCCAAGTGCTTGGGCCCTGCACCCCATGGGAGACCAGGAGAAGCACCTGGCTCCTGCCATAGGATCAGCGCGGTGCGCCGGCCGCAGCGTGCCTACCGCGGCGGCCATTGGAGGGTGAACCAACGGCAAAAAGGAAGACCTTTCTCTCTATCTCTCTCTGTCACTGTCCACTCTGTCAAAAAAAAAAAAAATGCAAACAGAAAACAGTGTTTGGTGAGGATGTAGAAAATTAGAACTCTTGTGCACTTGGTGGGAATGTGAAATAACACAGCCACAGTGGAAAGAGATGATGGGTCCTCAGAAAACTAAACATAAAATTATCATATGCTCCACAATACCACTTTTCAGAGATTCATCCAAAATAACTGAAAACAAGACCATGAAGAGTTATCATATACCTGTGCTCTCTGCACCATTATTAACAAACCTCATCAACAGGTGCATGTTTGAATACAGAAAATGCAGTAAATGCAGAAAATGGAATATTAGCGTTAAAAAGGGAGGAAATCCTAACACATCCTACAACACAGATGAGCCTTCAGAACACTGTGCTACGTGAAATATTAAAGAGCTATAAGAAAGTATGTAAGATTACACGTCTGTGAGGAAAGTTGAGTAGTCAAATTCAACGAAATGGAAAATAAAGTGCGATGACCAGGCACCAGGAGACAGGAGGGCTGGAGAGTGCTCCTTAATGTGTAGAGTTTCAGTTTTCCCCACTGAAAAGTTCTTGAGTTCACCAGCATAACAGTGTGAGCACACCTCACACTACTGGACTGTGCACTTACATTCAGATGGCAAATTTCATGGGATGTGTAATTTTTGCCATGAATTTGACTATTTCTAAGACTTAAAAAATAGGCCGGCGCCGCGGCTCACTAGGCTAATCCTCCTGCCTGCAGCGCCGGCACACCAGGTTCCAGTTCCGGTCGGGGCGCCGGATTCTATCCCGGTTGCCCCTCTTCCTGTCCAGCTCTCTGCTGTGGCCAGGAAGGCAGTGGAGGATGGCCCAAGTGCTTGGGCCCTGCACCCGCTTGGGAGACCAGGAGAAGCACCTGGCTCCTGGCTTCAGATCAGCGCAGTGCGCCGGCTGCAGCAGCCATTGGAAGGTGAACCAATGGAAAAGGAAGACCTTTCTCTCTGTCTCTCTCTCACTGTCCACTCCGTCAAAAAAAAAAAAAAAAAGAATTAAAAAATAAAGTAATCCCTTTTGTTAGCAGATTAAATAAGGTGAGATTAGAACTACCTGTCACAGGACCTGGATTGAAGGCACAGGACCACCATTTCAGCAGTGTGAGTGAGCTATTGCAGTGTTGGCGGGGAGAGGCTGGGAGGGGAGGAAGCACAGCTGAGAACAGAGAGCTTTTTATTCTAATGTAAAGAGAACAGATCTCATGGATCTTGTAGATAAAATTCTAAGATAACCAGATTTCTCTCCCTCCCTCAATTGATCCCCTTCCTTAATTTTTTGCAAAAACATAATTTCAATTTACTCTATAATCACACGCTTATTGCACCACCTTTTTTATGATTATTTGAAAGACTGTTACAGAGAGAGAGAGAGAGAGATCTTTCATCCGCTGGTTCACTCCCCAAATGACCGCAACAGCCAGAGCTGCACCAATCCGAAGCCAGGAACTTCTCCCGAGTCTCCCACGTGGAGGGAAGGAGCCCAAGCACTTGGGCCATCTTCCACTGCTTTCCCAGGCCATCGCAGAGAGCTGGATTGGAAGAGGAGCAGCCAGGACCCAAACCGGCACCCACTTGGGATGCCGGCACTACAGGCCAGGGCTTTAATCTGAATCACCACAGCACCAGCCCCTGCACCACTTCTGAGCTTGCGAAGAAGCATGGTGATGTAGCTACAGCAGGAGAACATGGGCTCAGTGCTGACGGGTCAAGATGGGAGATCAGAGAATGTTTCTAGGAAACTGTGGGCAGGCCACCTGGGGTGGGGGGTAGCCATTTGAGGTTTGGAGTCCTATCATGGGAATGGTCCCTGTTTGCGTGCCTGTGCTGTTTTCTCCACAACAGGCAGCTGCTCCCAGGCAAGGACAGAGGCTGCTCACAGCAGGTGCAGAATTCAGGGGTATCTGGATATAACCAGGGAGTCTGGCATTTTTATCTTGCATCGGGCCTACCAATGATGCAGAAAGGTAAGAACAAACTAATGATATGTGCAGCAACACGGATGAACTTCACAGACATCTTCCTGGGTCAAGGAAGCCAGACACCAAAGGACCACACAAGTGCATGATTGCACTTATAGGAAATTTCTAGAAAAGCTCAACTTTTCAGAGTCAGAAAGCAGACAGTGGAGTGGGCATTTGTGGGAGAAGTTCAATGCCGTTTGGGATGCCTGCAGCCACACTGCAGTGCCTGCTTCCAGTGCTGGCGCCTCCACTCGGACTCGGCTTCTTGCTGATGTTCATCTTAGGAGGCAGCAAGTAGTGCCTCACGCACTCGGCCCCCACCACCCACGTGGGAAACCCACACTGAGTGCTTGACTCCGGGCTTCAGCCTGGCCCAGTCTCAGCTTTTGCAGGCATCTGGGGAGTAAACCAGCAGATGGAAGATCTCTCTCTGCCTTTCAAATAAAATCATTTTTTTCAGCTCTGGCCATTGCAACCATCTGGGGAGTGAACCAGCGGATGAAAGATTTTTCTCTGTCTCTCCATCTCTCTAATTCTACCTCTCCAATAAACAAATATTTAAAAAAAAAAAAAGAAGTTATCAGCAGAAGTCAACTTGTGAAGAGCCCTGGCAGCTATGCCAAGAGTTGGATCACTGGAAATGGACCTGCCCTGGAGTCGAAGGATGCCCAGGTCAGAGCCACAGATCTTATTGGCTCTAAGCTGAAAAGCCCTTCACTCAGCCCAACTTCCAAAGTGACCACTGCAGCTGAGGGGACAGCCAAGTAGGGTCAGCAACATTGCAGGCAGAACTGTAAATTTCTTGTTAGAGATGCCACCTGCCTTTACATGGCCAGCTCTCCTCCCAGGCCAGCTAAGTAATGAAAGTCAACGGAGTGCCTTCCCCTAGGAGGTTCACACCTCCCTTAGGATGTACCCCATGTGAAGAGATAGATAGGTCTGGACCTCTTAACTTACAAGGCCTAAAGCCCAACAGATTATTATCAAGCCCCTTCTGTCAGGTTCTATTTGCCTCTCAATCAGAAAACTTAATTGTAGCTTAGACAGCACCTTTCTTAGCTCCTCTAATAATGACTCTGTCCTTTGTTCTAGACCCTGTCTAGCGCACTTGGCCCTCATTCCTTTGTAATCATAACCTCTACACTACCTCCAATGGCTCTACTCCCAACCTGTGTGTACTGATGGTCCTCTTCCCCACTTAATGCTGTATAATTGTTCAGACCTGGTTAATGCCACTCTTAGGATCATTGGTTACTATCCTCACCCTGTCTTTTATGACCTTGTCTAAATATGATCAGAGTCGGCAAACTTGGAAGGCTTCCATAGCCTTGGCAACTCTTGACAAGAGCCTAGGGTGGTTACTGGCGCCATAAACTAGAGTGTCAATTTGTTGGGTCAACAACAGGAGTCACTGTGCACTTGCTCTTCATGTAGGATCTCTGTCCTTAATGTGCTGTACATTGTGATTTAATGCTATAACTAGTACTCAAACAGTATGTTTCACTTTGTGTTTCTATGTGGGTGCAAACTGTTGAAATCTTTACTTAATATATACTAAATTGATCTTCTGTATATAAAGAGAATTGAAAATGAATCTTGATGTGTATGGAAGGGGAGAGGGAGCGGGAGAGGGGAGGGTTGCGGGTGGGAGGGAAATTATGGGAGGGGGAAGCCATTGTAATCCATAAGCTGTACATTGGAAATTTATATTCATTAAATAAAAGTTAAAAAAAAAAAGAAGTTAAATGTGTAAATATGCCAAACCATTGAACTAGACACTAAACATGAGTAAATGTTGTTATTTGAATTATGTATCAATAATGTTCTTTGTAAAAGAATCAGAAGTCCTTACTTCTCCCCACAACTCACCCACACCACCCACACACCCAGCCGGACCAGGCCAGCAAAGCCTCAGCTGCATAGCAAAGGCAACCCCTTAGTTCCCTTTGGAACACCTCAGAAAACACTACTGGTTTGAGGCTGAGAGCGCCCTGGGCAACTGAAGGAACTCCTTTGCCCGAGGTGTGGAACAGTGCAGCTGATATGTGGCTGGTCCAGAGAGTCCCTGAATTCAGGTTCCACTTGGCATTTTTCAGCTGTGCAACAGTGCGTAAGTTAGGCACATTCAGTCAAAACCACACTTCAAAATTTGAATTCAGGAGCCAGCCTTGTGGCATAGCAAGTTAAGCCACTTCCTGTGATGCCAGCATCCCATATGGGTGCCGGTTAAGTCCGGGCTGCTCCACTTTCAATCCAGCTCCCTACTAATGCACCTGGGAAATCAGGAGAAGATGGCCCAAGTGCTTGGATCCCTGCACCCACATGTGAGACCAGGAAAAAGCTCCTGGCTCCTGGCTTTGACCTGGCACAGCCATGGCTATTGTGACCCTTTGGGGAGTGAACCAGCAGATGGACGATATGGATCTCTCTTTAAAAAAATTGAATTCCAATCTTTTCCCAGGCTAGCAACATTCGGTAGGAGCCTCTCTGGTGATGCTAACTGGCAGCAGCAAACAGGGCTCCCAGTCAGCCCCCCGATTCATGAGGGGAGAACAGCACAGATTCTGCAGGGTGCTGTGTGGCTAAGTTAGGATGCTCCACAGCTTAGCACTAGATGCGACTTTTAACTTAGATATTTTCAATTGATGGTGGCTTTATCAGGAGTATCTGAACCTGACACTGAGTTCTGGGTGAGAAACCAAAGAGTGGAGCCCTACTGGCTCATCTGTCTTTGTGGATCCTGCAGTTTAGTTTCTGTGTTATTGGACTAAGAAAGAATCAAGAACAATTTTCTAAAATGGCCTGCAGGATTCCTGCTCCCTGGTGGTCATGCTTTTGCAAGTCCCCTCGCCTAGGATATGGGTGGGATCTGTGACTGGCTTCTAACCAACAGAATGACAAATGCAGATGTCATTAAGATCCCAAATCAGTTGATTTTTACTTAATCAAAGGGGAGATATTCATGGGTGGCCTGACAGGCAAAAGCCCTACCTGAATACAGGGGCTATTCTACCAACTTGAGGAAGTCAGCCTTCATGCCGAGATAACCCCATGACAAGGCAATGACAAAAGCCTCTGTGATCTGAAGGCAGCCTTCAGCTGAAACCCAGCAAGAGGACGGAGCCCTCAGACATGCAGCTGCAGGGAGATGAACTCTGCCAATGACCCGGATGAGCTCAGAAGCAATTCTTCTTCGGGTGCAAATTCTTCTTCAGCCAGCATCCCTACTGTGGCCTCATGAAACCGTCAGCTGTGCCAGCCTGCTGACCTTCAGGAACTACGAGATGACACGTATCTGTGATGATTGGTTACACAAAAAAAGATCTACCCGGACTGAAAAACCAGACCCCATGGTCTGATGACAGAAAGTAACTTTATGGGGGAAACAGGCTTGCAATCAATTGTTCCCATAAAGGTTAGAATAGGCAGTCATCACAGCTTACAGGTGGAAAGGTATGTGAAAGAGATGAGAACAATGCCCGGCTCGCAGTAAGTGCTCAAGAACTGTGCCCCCATAGGAAGATGCTTCTTCTCTGCCTAACCCAAGATGCAAATGTCCACCTTAACAGTGGCCTTCCGGAGACAACAGGCCTGGCTTTGTTTTCTTATCCCAGCTAGGAGGACACCTTAGGAGGCCAGCAAAGGATACATCCTAAGCCAGTGAATCCCTGAAACTCTTCAGAGTTTTCCATGGTCACCTCGTCTGCTTCATTGAGTGGGCTCTGTTACATCCATACTGGCCACCCTGCATTACAGGACAGTAAGTGACCAAGAGCTGAAGGTTGCACCTGAACTTGTGACAAATAAGTATTCTTCCACACAACCCAAGCCTTGGGTAGCACTGCTCCTTAAGAAGATAATTCTAACAGAAAACCACCAGAGGGCATCTAGCTATCAAAGAACAGATCAACGCACCATTCCCTCAATGGGAAATCGCTTCAAACTCATTCTCCAATGTCAGCACTCTTCCCAAGCTCCTCCAGAAAGTTGATTCTCAAGTTACCTGTGGCCTCCTGAGAGTTTTGGTTTAGTTTTTTGTTGTTGTTGTTGTTGTTGTTGTTGTTTGTTTTTTAGGAAATCACAGAAGGTTCGTGGACTGAGCCAAATGTGACTGCATTGTTAGTCTCTATGGAGCCCACGTGCTTCACACACCAGGCTGTGGCTGGGCACAGAGAGTTAGCCGAGTCCCAGTTCTGCTCTGAAGACCTCGGGCCCATAGGGCAGATCATTGCACAATCAAATGGGCTTACACTAATCAAGATCTAGATGATGAGTCAAGAAGAGACAGAGGACGGCACTGCGGTGAAGCGAATAAAGCTGCAGCTTGCAGGGCCGGCATCCCATGTGGGCACTGGTTCAAGTCCCAGTCACTCCACTTCTAGTCCAGCTCCCTCCTAACGCACTTGCAAAAGGCAGAAGAAGATGGCCCAAGTACTTGGGCCCCTGTAAGAGACTGGGATGAAGCTCCTAACTCCTAGCTTCAGCCTGGCTCAGTCTTGGGTGTTAAAAGGTCACCACAAAACACACCAAACACCAGGGAGAAGTTTATCGTCAGGTGGGGGAAACCCGACAGGTTGCCTCCCTGTGCATGAGAGAACAGCAGCCAGTACCGGGAGAACAGGTCTTATATAGCTTTGTAGAGGTAAGGAAGTGAGAGCAGCAAATCCCATTAGGGTGGGGGTGGAGCTGATGCTTGTGATTGGGACACTTGGTCACCTGACTTCTAATAAGCCAGGCTGAGCTTAGGAAGATGGTACATTTTACTAACAGGTGCTGCAGCCACTTGGAAAATGAACCAGTGGCTGGAAGACCTTTCTCTCTGTCTCTCCTTTCTCTCCCTGTAACTCTGATTTTCAAATAAATAAGTCTTTTTAAAAATGGAGAAATGAAGGATGCAAGAGTAAAGAAGGGATTAGGGAAGGCACAGAAGATCCAAAATTAAAGTTTCAGAGAGAAGATCCAGAATTAAATTCAAGAAATATACAATCTAAAGTTAACTTTTTAAAGATTTATTTATTTATTTGAAAGGCAGATTTACAGAGAAGCAGAGGCAGAGGCAGAGAGAGACTATCTGCTGGTTTACTCCCCAAATGGCTGCAACACTGGAACTGCATGAATCCAAAGCAAATTTCTTCCAGTCTCCCATGCAGGTACTCTACTGCTTTCCCAGGTCACAACAGAGAGCTGGACTGGAAGAGGAGCAGCCGCCGGGACTAGAAACGGCGCCCATATGGGATGCCGGTGCCACAGGCAGAGGATTAACCTACTGCGACACGGAGCCGGCCCCAATCCTTTTTAATTCTATCTATTATTATTACCAGACCCTTAATCCTATCCATATGATCCCTTTAACACTTAAGATGGTATTTTTACCACCCAGCTTAAGGGGATTTGGGGTCCCCTGGCAAGTTTTAAAACTGTACCCTTAGAAGTCAATCCATAGAAATGTATGCAGAACTATACAGCTTTAAACTTACAAATTTCTTACACTTCATAATTACAACTTTAGGAACATGGTGATTCTTCCCACTGTGCCCAACCTCCCACCCATGTTCCCAACCCCTCTTCCTCCTCCCTCTCTTATTTCTACTCTATTTTTTTTTACTGAGATCTATTTTCAATTGACTTTATACACATACATTTAACTCTGTTAATTAAAAAGTTCAACAAAGAGTATAAAAAAAACTTTCTCAACAGTCAAGACAAAGGCCTGTTCAAAGCATTGCTTCTTATAGTGTCAGTTTCACCTCTATAGGTTTTCTTTTAGGTGCTCTGTTAGTTATCATGGGTCAGGGAGAACAAATGGTGTTTGTCCCTTCAGGACTGGCTTATTTTACTAAGTATGATGCTTTCCAGATTCATCCATTTTGTTGTAAATAACAAGATTTCATTTTTCCCCAATGTGTTGTAGTCCATAGTGTACATATCCCATAATTTCTTTATCCAGTCTTCAGTTGATGGGCATTTGGGTTGATTCCATGTCTTAGATATTGTGAATTGGGCTGCAATAAACATGGGGGTGCAGACACTTTCATATGCTGATTTCATTTTCCTTGGGAAAATTCCCAGGAGTGGGATGGCTGAGTCTTATGGTAGGTCTATATTCATATTTCTGAGGTGCCTCCATGTCTTCCATAGTGGCTTTACCAGTTTACATTCCCACCAACAGTGGATTAATATACCTTTTTCCCCACATTCTAACCAGTATTTGTAGTTTGTTGATTTCTGTATGAAAGCCATTCTAAGTGGGGTGAGGTGAAACCTCATTGTGGTTTTGATTTGTATTTCCCTGATAGCTAGTGATCCTGAGCATTTTTTCGTGTGTGTTGGCCATCTGGATTTCCTCTTTTGAAAAATCTGTTTAAGTCCTTTACCCATTTCTTCACCATTTACTCCATTTTTTCACCAAGTTGTTTTGTTGTCAAGTTTCTTGATCTCTTTATATATTCTGGTTATTAATCCTTTATCAGTTGCATAGTTTGCAAATAATTTCTCCCATTCTGTCGGTTGCTTCTTCACATTCCTGAGTGTTTCTTTTGCAGTACAGAAGCTTCTCAATTTGATATAATCCTATTTGTTAATTTTTGCTTTGATTGAATAGATTTAGGTCTTTAATCCACTTTGAGTGGATTTTTGTGTAAGGTAGGGGTCTTGCTTCATACTTTTGCATGTGGAGCTCCAGTTTTCCCAGCATCATTTGTTGAAGAGACTGTCCTTGCTCCAGGGATTGATTTTAGCTCCTTTGTCAAAAGTAAGTTGGTTGTAGATGTGTGGGTTGATTTCTGGCATTTCTACTCTGTTCCATTGATCTATCCATCTGTTTTTGTACCAGTACCAGGCTGTTTTCATCATAACTGCCGCGTAGTATGTATTGAACTCTGGTATTGTGGTCCTTCAACTTTGTTTTTGTTGTATAAAATTGCTTTAGCTATTTTGGGTCTCCTTTGTTTGGATATAAATTTCAACGTATTTTCTACTTCTGAGAAGAACGTCCTTGGTATTTTGATTGGTATCACATAGAATCTATAAATTACTTTCAGAATAATGGACATTTTGATGATATTGATTCTTTCAACCCATGAACATGGAAGATTTTTCATTTTTATATATCTTCTTCTTTCTTTAATGTTTTATAATTATCATAGAGCTCTTTGACATCCTTGGTTAAGTTTATTCCAAGGTATTTGATTATTTTTGTGAATGGGATTGATCTCAGAAGTTCTTTCTCAGCTATGATATTGTCTGTGTATACCAAGGCTGTTGATTTTTCTGTATTGATTTTATATACTGTGACTTCACCAAACTCTTCTATGAGTTCCAGTAGTCTCTTAGTGGAATCTTTTGGATCCCCTTTAGAATCATGTCATCTGCAAATAGGGATAGTTTGACTTCCTCCTTCCCAATTTATACTCCTTTCATTTCTCTTTTGCCTGATGGCTCTGGCTAAAATTTCCAGGAATATATTGAATAGCAATGGCAAGAGTGGGCTTCCTTATCTGGTTCTGGATCTCAGTGGGGATTCTTCCAACTTTCCACATTCAATAGGATTCTGGCCATGGGTTTGTCATAAACTGCCTTGATTGCATTGAGAAATGTTCCTTCTATACAGTTTTCTTAGAGTTTTTCTCATGTAAGGGTGTTGTATGTTATCAAATGCTTTCTCTGCATCTATTGAGATACTCATATGGCTTTTGTTCTTCAGTTGTTGATGTGATGTATCATTGATTGATTTGCAAATGTTGAACCATCTCTGCATACCAGGGATAAATCCCACTTGGTCTGGGTGGATGATCTTTCTGATGTGTTGTTGGATTCTATTGGCTAGAATTTTGTTGAGGATTTTTGCATCTATGTTCATCAGGGAAATTGGACTATAGTTCTTTCTCAGTTGCATATTTTTCAGGTTTAGAAATTAAGGTGGGTCGGCTCCATGGTTCACTTGGTTAATCCTCCACCTGCAGCGCCAGCATCCCATATGGGCGCCAGGTTCTAGTCCCAGTTGTTTCTCTTCCAGTCCAGCTCTCTGCTGTGGTCCCAGAGGGCAGTGGAGGATGGCCCAGGTGCTTGGGCCCCTGCACCCGCATGGGAGACCAGGAAGAAGCACCTGGCTCTTGGCTTCAAATTGGCGCAGCGCCAGCCGTAGCGGCCATTTGAAGGGTGAACCAACAGAAGAAATATTTTTCTGTCTCTCTCTCTCTCTCTGTCTATAACTCTACCTGTCAAATAAAAAAAAAAATCCATAAAAAAAGAAATTAAGGTGATGCTGGCTTCATAGCAAGAATTTAGGAGGATTTTCTCCCTTTCAATTATTTTTAATAGCTTGACAAGAATTGGAGTTAGTTCTTCTTTAAACATCTGGTAGAATTCAGTAGTGAATCCATCTGGTCCTGGGATTTTCTTTGTTGAGATGGCCTTTGTTACTGATTCAATTTCCATTTTGGTCATGGGTCTCTTTAGGTTTTCTATATCTTCATGGCTCAATTTAGGTGGGTTGTATGTGTTCAGGAATCTATCCATTTTTTCTAGGTTTCCCGGTTTGTTGGCATACAGCTCTTTGTAGTAATTTGATGATTTATTTCTGTGGTGTCTGTTGTTACATTTTGTTTTTCATCTCTAATTTTATTGATTTGAGTCTTTTTTGGTTAGTTGGGTCAATGGTGTATCAATTTTGTTTCAATTTTGTTTATTTCTTCTCTAATTTTAATTATTTCTTTTCTCCTAGTTTTTGGTTTTGTTTTCTGTTGTTTTTCTAGATCCTTGAAATGCATCGATAGCTCATTTGGTGCCTTTCCAATTTCTTGACATAAGCACCAATTGCTATAAACTTTCCTCTTAACACTGCTTTTGCTGTATCCCATAAATTTGATATGTTGTATTGTCATCTTCATTTGTTTTCAGAAATTTCATTTCACTTTTGATTTCTTCTATGACCCACTGTTCATTCAGGAGCATGTTGTTCAGTTTCCATGTGTTTGCATATGTTCTACATATTTCCAAGTTGCTGATTTCCAGTTTCATTCCATTGTAGCCCAAGAAGAAGCACGGTATGACTTCTATATTTTTTTTAACTTGCTGAGACTTGCTTTATGGCCTAGCATGTGGTTGATCCTAGAGAAAGTTCCATGCACTATTGAGAAGAATGTGTATTCTGCAACTGTAGGATGGAAAGTTCTGTAGGTATCTATTAGGTCCATTTGGTCTAGTGTCAATTAACTCTTGCTTCCTTGCTGGTTTTCTGTCTGGTTGAACTGTCCATTGCTGAAAGAGGGGTACTGAAGTTTCCCATTATTATTGTATTTGAGTCTATGTCTCCATGTTGATCCCTTAACATTTCTTTTAAATAGCCAGGTGCCCTGTAATTAGGTGCATATACCTTTCAAATAGTTACATGTTCCTGGTAAATTGATCCTGTAATCATTACATAGTGTTCTTCTTTGTCTCTTTTAACAGTTTTTGTGTTAACGTCTGTTTTGCCTGATATTAGGGTGGCTACACCAGCTCTTTTTGGGTTTCTATTAGCAAGGAATATCTTTTTCCATCCTTTCAGTCTGTGTGCATCTTTGTTGGTGAGATGTGTTTCTTATAGACAGCAAAAAGATGAGTTTTGGTTTTTTAATCCATTCAGCCAGTCTGTGTCTTTTAACTGGAGAGTTGAGGCCATTTACATTCAAAGTGACTATTGATAAGTAATGACTTTGCCCTGTCATTTTTCCATAAATATTCCTATTTTTTACTTTGGATTTCCTTTGTACTTTTACTGGATGATTTCCTTCCTTACCTTCTTTTGTAGTGATGACCATGTTAAGTCTTTCTGTGTGCAGGACATCCTTAAGCATCTTCTTCAGGGCTGGATAGGTGGTGACAAATTATTTCAATTTCTGTAAGTCATGGAAGGTCTTATTTCACCTTCATTCATATCTTCATTCATAAATGAGAGCTTTGCAGAGTACAGTATTCTGGATTGACTTTTTTTTTCTCTTAAAACTTGAAATATATCTCACCATTCTCTCCTACTCTGAAGAGTTTGATGAGAAGTCTGCTGTGAGTATAATTGGAGATCATCTGAAAGTAATCTGACATTTCTCTTGTGCACATTTTAGAATCTTTTATGTTTTACCATGATGAGTTTGATCACACTGTGTCATGGTGAAGATCTTTTCTGGTCATGTCTATTAGAGGATTTCTATGTTTCTTGTACTTGGATGTTCCTTTCTTTCTCCAAATTAGGGAAGTTTTCTGTAATTATTTCACTAAAAAGACATTCTAATCCTTTCTCTTTCCACATCTTCATGAATTCCTACAACATATATTATGGGTCATTTGCTAGTATCCTGTAGATTCCCAACAGTGTTTTTTAGTTTTCTAATTTCCTCTTCTTGCTTTGTGTCTGAATGTATGATTTCCCACGATTTGTCTAAGTCAGATATTCTTTCCTCTGCTTCACCAATTCTGTTAAGATTTTCCACTGCATTTTTTATTTGTTCTATTGAATTCTTCATTTCCAAGATTTCATTTTGCTTTCTCTTTAAGATCTCAATTTCATGGGAGAAATTTTCTTCCCTGTCCTGTATGGATTTCATTAGTTCATGCATTTGCTTCTGATTACTTCTATGTAATCTTATGATCAGTTTTTTGAATTCCATTTCTTGCATTTCTTCAAATTATTCATCTTGACAATCTAGTATGAAGTGCTGTATTCTTTAGGGGGCATCATGTTGTGTTCCTTATTGTTATTTCTTGAATTGGTGCATTTATTATTCAGCATTTGTGGAGATACTCATTGGTTTTTTTGGTTTGTTTGTTTTTGTTTTTGCTTTTTGTGGCAACTTTTATCTTTGGATGTCTGTGTGGATTAGCTGAGTGTCTGCTTCAGGGAATACCTAGAGGCATGTGGTGAGTGGGTGTGGCCAGGGAGCTCTATTCAGTGCTACAGGGTGAAGGGAGTGTTAAGGTGACACCCAAGTTGGGTTGGGCATTGTAAATCTCTTTTTTTTTTTTTTAAGGGATGTTTTTCTTCTGTTGGCATAGACTCAGCTCATTTACTCTCCTCAAAGGAGATCTACTGCTTGGGTGCTAGCCCCAGTGGGTATAATATTCATCAGCACCTCCACAAGGACCACACATAGGATCTGTGCAGTCCTCGGTGTAAGCAGATTCCACAGCAATGTTCCTCATGAGGGAACCCTGATTGTGTGGAGCCTCACAGTGACTGCCCAAAATCCCAGCTACACCCTAAGCCTCCCCATGCAGTCTCAGTGTTTTCATAGCCCTGGCACCAAGCCTCCCACAGTTACAAACACCCAGCCCCCCATCAGTTCTCCTCGCCAGACTCAGGAGTCTCTACTCGGCTGGTTGCTGAGCACAGACACGAGCTGGCACCGCTGTTACTTATGTCCAAAATGGCACCTGCTCTGTATCGGCTTGTTACAAGATGCTATCGCAGGGTGATTGGTGAGAGAAATGTGCCCCCCCTTTTTTCCCTCCTCTAGTTTGGCAGATATACTATCCCCCCTACAGGACTCCAAGTCGGATTCCCTCCTGGTTTTTCTTGCAGCTTTATCACCAGTGGCTTGAGCTGCTACAGTCTGGTCTCACCTCTCTCCAAAGCTAGTGCAGAAGTTCTCGGCTGCTGGGGTCCTGATATGTGTGTGTGCCCTTCACATAGGTCCACTGTGTCCCTCTCATTTGCATGGAGTTTCCTCTGCCATTTTCTCCCTAAATCTTCCCTGAGACTGTACTCTCTCCACTTTTTTTTAAATGATCTTCTCAACTAGAGTGGCAAGCTCCCTCCCTACTCCACCATCTTAAACCAATCCCCTGCTTACACTCCTTGAGAGGATCTGAAGCATTTGTGAATATTGTGCAGGAAACCATTTTCTGCTTTTGCGTATGCATCTTATTTGAGGTATGTCCATTTTGGAGCTAAGATGGGAACACCCACATCCTCATTTCCAGCCTATCCATCTGAGTTTCAAGCTCAGACCCTACACGTCAGACCTCATTTTAATGATACTAACAGGAAAAAAGCCTTCTGGGTCAAACAAAACTGTGCTGAAATAGGGACCTCGGAGAGGTGGATACGAGGCCATGAGAGGTGGGTCCTGAGTAAATTGAAGTCATTTGCTTATCCTAGGTGTTTTAAGTCACTTGGAATCATCTCATCTAGATGGGCACATTCTAGGATTGTATTCACAAAACACCAAGAAAATTGCAAAGTGCCTCCTCTAACCATACTGTAAGTAGCACAGTTTGTGTAGAATCCCTTTGAGGGGAGGCATGAGCCTCCTTGCACTGGAGTCAGCTGATGGTTCTATTGGCTTCCTTTACATATGAGTAATATGCTGTGATAACCTCATCACTTATGGTTGTCTTCTTAGCCTTGGCTTTTAGATTTATACTCAATCAAATGCAACTGCTTTCCTTATATGAAACTCAGGTTAGAGATGAACTCTATGGGGCTGGCATTGTGGCACAGTGGGTAAAGCCACCACCTGCAGTGCCCACATCTCATATGGGCACCAGTTCAGGACCCAGCTGCTCCACTTCTAATCCAGCTCTCTGCTATGGCCTGGGAAAGCAGTAGAAGATGGCCCAAGTCGTTGGGCCCTTGAACCCACATGGAAGACCCGGAGGAAGCTCCTGGCTCCTGGCTCCTGATCGGTGCAGCTCCAGCCGTTGTGGCCAATTGGGGAGTGAACCAGCGGATGGAAGACATCTCTCTCTCTCTCTCTCTGCCTCTCCTTCTCTGTTTAACTCTGACTTTCAAATAAATAAATCTAAAAAAAAAAAATGAACTATGCATAAGGGTTTCCAGGCTCATTTCCATATGCAAGGGATTGGAAAAGAGAGAGCCAGCAGGTGCTCACAGGGTGGAAGGGAACATGCTTGGTGGCTGCCATTTCTCTGTGTCAATTTCTGCATGCCCCACATCTCTCCTTATCTGGAAAAAGCCTGTCTTTATACTCATGATTACCATCCATGTAAAAAACCATTAGGTGACTGTGCAGGGGTTCAAGAGTATGCAATTCAGAGAAAATATAAAAGTTGGAGTTTAAAACTGGACTCATTAGCCGGCGCCGCGGCTCACTAGGCTAATCCTCCGCCTTGCGGCGCCGGCACACCGGGTTCTAGTCCCGGTCGGGGCACCGATCCTGTCCCGGTTGCCCCTCTTCCAGGCCAGCTCTCTGCTGTGGCCAGGGAGTGCAGTGGAGGATGGCCCAAGTGCTTGGGCCCTGCACCCCATGGGAACCAGGAGAAGCACCTGGCTCCTGCCATCGGATCAGCGCGGTGCGCTGGCCGCAGCACGCTACCGCGGCGGCCATTGGAGGGTGAACCAACGGCAAAGGAAGACCTTTCTCTCTGTCTCTCTCTCACTGTCCACTCTGCCTGTCAAAAAAATAAAAATAAAAAATAAAAAAAATAAAAATAAAAAAAAATAAAAATAAAACTGGACTCATTATATTTATTTGTTTTCTGTTACTACAACAAAAGACCTGATGCTAGATACAGAAGACCTAGGATTAAAATGCCACTTGGGAAACCCACATCCCATATCAGAAATCCTGGGTTCAAAGTTCTAGTTCCATTCTCAATTCTACCTTCCTGTTAATGTACACCCTAGGAGGCAGTGTGATGACTCCAGTAATTGGGTTCCTGCCATCCACATGGGAGACCTGCATTGAGGCTCCTTACTCCTGACTTTGCTCTGGTCCAGTCCCAGCCATAGTTGGTATTTGGGGAGTGAACCTGTGATAGGTGGTCTCTCTCCCTCTCCCTCTTTCCCTCCTCCCCCACCTTTCTCTCTGCCTTTCAAGCAAACTAAATAAACTCTTAAAACTTTTTTTTTTTAAAGAAAAAGAAGTTTATTTAGCTCACAGCTTTGGAGGCTGAAAACCCAAGGTCAGGTGGCCCCATAGACCCATCTTCTGATGAGCACCTCATGGCAGACAGCATCACAATGGTGGGAGCACACACAGAACTCAGTAGGTGAAACAAGAAATCAGAGAGATTCAAGTGTTCTTACTGGAACTAACGGACTCCTCAGACAACACTGATTCCTTCCAAGAGGGATTCCCTCAGCAACCTTATGACCTTCCGCTAGGCATCACCTCTTAAAGGTTCCACCGCCACCTCTCATCAACCTCACCTCACTGGGGACCAAGCTTCCAACACACAAACCTCTGTGAGGACAAACCCTACCCAACCTATAACATCATCTTCTTAAAGCAGCTTGATCTTTTCTGCTGTTTGCTGTGGGAAACACTTTACAATGGAAACATCTCAAGAGGAAATACACCCTGGTGGACTGTAGCGGGGTTAAAGTGTTGGGAAAAGCTTAGGACGAGGATGTATGAGCAGAATCAGTGGTCTATCCTGAGCACCCAGCTTAGGGGGAGTTCTGAAGTCAGCAAATATTTGCAAGTCCCTGCACCTCCTTAGGCATCACTTGCAGGGTGTGCCACGAGCATTTCTTTCTCTACAGTGCCATCTGGTGATGACATGCCCTCACTGTCACAGCTGGCGCCTCTCACTGCTGTGGGGTCAGCGCGAGGGGACGCCAGCAGGTGCCTGGGCTTTTGGTCCTGCTCAGTGGGCAGGAGATGTGTCTTTAGGCCCAAGGTCTAGGAAATGCCCAGCACCATCGGAACCTCAGTGCTCAAGAGTCTGTTTTATGGCTGATTTGAAATTCTAAAGTTTTCTGGCTTTAATTTTTGATTTATTCTTTTGAGAGGCAGAGAGACAAAGATAAAGTGAGCTCACCCACAAGAGCTAGAAATCAAAACCAGGTACCTTATGTGCACGTGGCGTCTTAACCAGGTGGACCCCTAAAGTTTTCTACTCAGCACAAGGACATTCCATGGGATAGCAGTGGTCCTAGCAAGCGTCCCGACTATGCTCTTTCCAGAGAACTACTCTCTCCTAGGAGAAGGCCTATGGAAGAACACCTGCTGTGACATTACATTGTGCTCCATCTCTTTCTTCTTCCTCCCCTTCTATGAACTCTCTGCCCACTGTGAATGTCAGTCCGTAACACGTCTATGGACTAAATAACAAACATCTCCAACCCAGATCCAGGGTCTGGCCTGCCCTGCCCTCCAGAACAAGCTTGCCAAACACAACGGCAGCTTCCCTTCCACCATCCCAACAGGCATTCTTGTTCTCTGAAATCCAATGTTGACGTCAAACGCCAGAGAGACTGGCAATTAGAAAGGCAGAATTCCGAGTATGCTCAGTTGTGACACAGATCACAGCCTCTACCAAGCTACAGTGCCTTCCTTAGCAAGAGGAGCTGGTAACAGGGGCCATTACTCCTTCTCAGGGTGTGGTGAGGATCAACTGGGGAATGCTGAGCTCTGTGAAGAGTAGACTGTGGGAGAGGGGGTGGGGCTGCACCGTGGCCCAGAGACTGGCTTGAGTCTGCATGGGGACCTCTGCTACCCCAGAGCCAGGACGAGGGGGGGGCACACAAGCAAAGCCAACATTCACTGAGCATTCCTGAGTGCGGGGCATTGTGCCTCCCCATCACTCAGGTAATCTTCACTAAGGCCTCAGCAAGAATTATTATTATTCCCATGATACAGATGCAGAATTGGCACACAGGAAATTTGAGTAATTTTCTCAAGGTCATACAGTTGGCGAGTAGCAAAGCAGAGGTTCAGATACAACACACTATCTCCCTTTATGCTTTATTCCGCAATGCACGTTTTGTCATTTGTGTGTGTGTGTGTGTCTGGGAGTACACAAAGATTTTCTCCTTACCCAACACTTAGTTAGGCTCTGAGCCTTCTTAACTAGACCTCATTCTTGGCTCCTGTCCTTGCTGGGCCTGCATGGCCCAGTTTTAGCGAGAATCCTGCTAAGTAGGTTTAAAGAGAATCCCCATCCTGATCAGATTCCTCTCCCCACCTTTTGTGTAAGCCTTTGGCCTGCTTTTAGCAAGAATCCCATGAGGTCAGTTTCGCAAGACTCTCCCTATCCTTGCTGTCTTCTAACCATGATTCGTCCTACTGCAACCTTGATCCTTGGTTATCAATTCCCAGTGTTCCAGGTTGTGTTCGGAATTGAACCAGCTCTTTATATAGTGGAGTCTTTTTTTGCTCTATTGCAATAGTTTCTGATTCAATTTGTTCCTAACCAACAGTATCCACGTGTGCATTGTGTGTTTATCCTATTTATTATCCTTCCCTCTAGAATGCAAATTCATGAGGGCAAAACTTTGTCCACTTTGTCATCTTCAATGTCTATAACACTGCCTAGTGCACAGTTAAGTGCTCAGTTAGTATTGGTTGAAGAATGCATGTTTCTTGTTCCCAAGTATGCTTTCTTATTCACCATATTTTACTGCCTGTGAACAGCTGTTGTTTTTACTCAAGTGTAAATTATATAAATGTAAGGGGTCGTTAGTAAATGTTTTAGTTTTGACCTAAATCACTCTATGTTCTGCTCCATTCAGCTGAATTTCCTCAGCCATCCCGGCTTAACTGCAAGGGCCCCTCACAGAGCTTTTGCCCATGCAGCTCCCTGCACCTGCTCTCCAGCATCCACCCCACTCCTACCCATCCTTCAAGATCAGCTCAAACCCCATCCACGCTATGAAGTCTTCTCCAACGCTTCAGCCCATACACACCCCTCCCTCCTCTGAATTCTCCTGTACTTACTTAGATTGGTTAGCTGGACTTGGTTTGGTATTTAATGGTTTTAATTCAAGTATGTTCTCCTTCCTTGATTATAGACTCCTGGGGAAAAGGAGAGAACAAAGTGGCCTCTTCCAAGACTCTGAACCCCATGAGAGCCTAGCAAAGACCAGACCCACACTCAGTCCTCCATGATCACCTCTTGGTGAGTTGAGACCAACTGCTCAGCCCACTCTCCTGGCCCTGGGACACTGGGGCTGACCAATCTGGAAGGAAGAAAAGCAACTAACAAGGCATGCGGACTTAACCAGGAAATGTTAAATGGCTTTATGGCCCGTAAGATTAGTAAGATGAGAGACCCAAAGCAAGCAGCTGCCCCTGTTTCTTGGTCTGGTTACCATTATCAAAGATGGGAATGACCAATGTCGAGTAGTTTGGAGAGGAGCAACGCGACACTGCCTGCAGGATCACCTTCTCCCTCTCTCCCACCGAGAGCAGCTCCTTCTCATTTTGTAGACCAGTGTAATCTCCTGGGCTTCAGAGGGCAGCAGGGAGAACAGTCAGGGCTGCTCTGATCTTTATCCAATCAAGTGTTGAGAAGGCAAAGCTTGGGGGGGTGGGGGGTGGGGGGGCAGGAGCCGGGCCAGTCTCACAGGTGTGCAAAATGGGCAGTAGCACAGGGCTCTGCCCTCAGAAGGGGCTGCACTTAGTTTAATGCTGAGCTGTCCTCAGCTTGAACTTCTTACAATTTCAAATAAAAGGGACTTGTGTTTGTGGAGGACTCTGGGCCCTGTGGATCATGCAGCTGGTTCAGAGGAAACTTTTCAGATGATAGACAGCAAGGCATATTTTCTTCTGCTCTCTGAAGACATAAACTCCCAGTCTGAACAGAGAGGCTCAGGACTGGCAAACAGGAAGACAGAAGGCAGTAGCAACCTGTGCAATAACCCATAATAGCAGCAGCAGCAGCGACACTAAGTGAGCACTTCCCGTGCGCCAGGCACAGCTGAAGCGCTCTGTGGCTATCAACTCACTTAATCTTACAATGATTCTATGAGGGCGGCATTAGCTGTAGCCCATTTTACAGACATGGAGGAAAGCAGGCTCAAGAGAAGAGGGAAGGGCTTATTTCACTCAACTGTTAGGCGGCAGACTCTGCAGGGACCTCACTTTTATTCACAGTTTCGTGCAGAGGGGGGTGATCTCAGTTGCACAGTTTCTCCTGGGTGGCAGGGAGTGGCAGCTGGTCCAGTCTTGCCTTGAGGGCCTATTTGCAATTCCTCACCTTTAGGTGCAAAACCAACAGATGCCCTAGAACCGCTGAGGTGCAGGAGTTCTCTGCCTGTGCTCCACACATAGCTACACACACACACAAACACACGCGTGCACAGTCCTCGGCCTCGCTCTCAGTGTGCCCCCTGTCCTTCCAGATCAGGAATGCTGCTCTTCCTCCAAAATCCTCTGTAGATGCCCTCCATGCCTCAGCAGAGACTCAGTCCCCTGCACTGTGCTCATCACTCTTTTACCACTGCCCATGGTGCCCCAGGATCATTTCCTTACCCACAGCCCCCTCCAGCTCTCTCTCAGCCTGGCACTGTGTAGGAAGGTTAAGTGCATGAAAAAAACACATGTGCCTCTCTTCACTCCACAGAACCTAGCAACAGCCTGACTGTGAGCTCCCTTGTCTTTCATCATCACTGTCTACTTTGTGCTGGATGCTGGAGTTACAAAGATGGATGCGTACCTCACTCCACCATGGAGACCAGCGAGTCACCACACAACTCCAGCACAGCAAAGTGGGCGAAACACACAGAGCAGGAGAAGTGGCAGCAGCCCAGAGGGGCATCCCACAGGGCAGGACAGGACTGTGGGGTCAGGCAAGGTCACGTCCAAGCCAAGTTAGGAGATGGAGAGCGGAGAAAAGACATCGTAACCAGAGAGAGGGAATATGCAATGTCACAGAGAGTGTGCAAGTGTGTGCAAAGTATGTGTGTGTGCACATGTGCGTGGATTTGGACAAGTGTGGTTTGTGATGCGTCTGTCAGAGAGCCAGGGGACTCTGGATATGCAGGGACATTTTTCAATGTGGAAGGGGACATCATTTCTTTGAACCCTGGGGCCTCAGGTATACCCAGACACACCCAAGAAGAAACTGAGATCCATGGTCAGTCCATTGTGTCCAAGTGTAAGTCATTTATCCCCATATTTCAGGGGAGGAAACAGTCTCAGAAAGCTCAGAGAAGTAGCCCCAGGCCACACAGCATGGGACAGGCAGAGCCGGGACTTATCCCCAGGCAGAGCCGGGACTTATCCCCACTGAGATCCGCTGCTGCCTTCCACCAGGCCCGGGGGTACAGCAAACCCCAGAGTATTCCCTAGCGCGAAGGGAAACCTCAACGACACTGAGCTGGCTGTACAGTCGGGCTGAATCTCAGAATGTGTTCGAAGAAAGGAACCTTGATTTCTTGCCACAGTCACAGAAAGATCGTCAAGAGGTCATCCAAGGCTCTTCCTTTAACAGATGGATACCATGCACAAGAGGCACGTCAACTGTATTTAAGCGGCCACTTCTAACACACCTGAAATACATCACTACACTGGTTAATCATCACACAAACCGAAGCTTGTATTCCCCCTGTTAGCTGATGCTCTTCCCACCCAGTGGCTGGTTGGCATTGTTGACAAGATCAGCACTTCCCTGCTGAAAACCTCCTCCTCTGGGGCTCGTCTTGTGGGGCAGTGGGTAATGCCGCTGCCTGCAATGCTGGCATCACTTATGCGTGCCAACTTTCTCTCTCTCTCCCTAACTCTGACTTTCAAAATAAATTTTTTAAAACCTCCATCTATTGAAATTGACAGCATCTGTCTTAACAGACATTTACAGACCCCTTCCTATGGCCCAGGATTCACTCCATATGTTTTATATGTATTAACTCTTATTTCCCCATTACAACCCTATTGGCAACACGCTAATATCATTGTCGTTTTATAAATGAGCGAACAGGCACACAGAGGGTTAGTCATTTGCTCAAGGTCATACAGTTTACAAGTGACATCTGAGATTTACCCTCTGAACTCTTAGATACCCTCCTTTTGAAAAAGAAGATATACTTATTTGTTTGAAAGAGTGACAGAGAAAGGAGGAGCGACACAGGCAACAGAGATATTCCATCCCTTGGTTCACTCCCCAAATGCCCACAACAGCCCACCCATATGCCACCATCCCATATGGACACTGGTTTGAATCCTGGCTACTTCACTTCTGATACAACTTCCCGCTAACGGCCTGGGAAAGCAATGGAAGATGGCCCAAGTGCCTGGGTCCCTGTCACTCACATGAGACTCAGAAGAAGCTCCTGGCTTTGATTTGGCCCAGCCCCAGGTGTTAAGGCCATTTGGGAAGTGAACCAGAAACAGAAGATATCCCTGTCTCTCTCTCTCTCTCCCTTTCAAATAAATAAATTTAAAAAAAGAAAAAACAGCAAGGGATACAAACAGACATTTCTCCAAAACACATACGAAACGGCCAGTAGGCACACGAACAACTGTTCAGTATCATTGCCACTAGGGGAATGCAAATCAAAACCACAATGTGATGCCAGTTCACATATACTAGGATATCTAAAATTAAAGACTAGCCTTTCCAAATGTTGGGGAGGATGTGGAAAAACTCAAATCTTACGCACTGCTGAAAGGAACACAAGATGGTATAGCTGCCTGGCTCAGCAGTCCTTCAAAGAATAACCATGAAGTCAACATATACTACACCAATTTCACCTCTAGGTACGGCCCCCAAGATGAAGAAAAACACAGATCCACACCAAACTGCACGCAAACGTTCACGGCAGCATTCTTCATCAAAGCAAAAAGTGAAAACAACCCAAATGCCTGCCGAGCGCTGAATGGATGAGTAAAATGTGGCATAGTCATAAAATGGACAGTTCTTCAGCCATAAAAACAGTAATGGCCGGTGCCGTGGCTCAACAGGCTAATTCTCCACCTTGCAGTGCTGGCACACCGGGTTCTAGTCCTGGTTAGGGTGCCAGATTCTATCCCGGTTGCCCCTCTTCCAGGCCAGCTCTCTGTTATGGCCCGGGAGTACAGTGGAGGATGGCCCAAGTCCTTGGGCCCTGCACCCGCATGGGAGACCAGGAGGAAGCACCTGGCTCCTGGCTTTGGATCAGCTCAATGCGCCGGCCGCAGCAGCCATTGGAGGGTGACCCAATGGCAAAAGGAAGACCTTTCTCTCTCTCTCTCTCTCTCTCTCTCTCTCTCTCTCTCTCTCTCATTATCTACTCTGCCTGTTAAAAAAAAAAAAAAAACAGTAGTGACCCACTGCCACATGCATGGACCCTGAGGCCGTGATACTATGCAAGAAGCCAGCCACAAGAGACAACATATTACATGATTCCATTTATGAAAACTGTCCAGAATAAGCAAAATAAAAAGACAGAAAGCAGGTTAGTGGATGTCTAGGGTAAGAAAAATTGGGAAAAAATAGAGTAACTGCTAATGAATATAAGATTTTTTTTGCATCAATGGAAATGTTGTAATATCAGTTATGGTAATGGTGGCTGTTTCCACCATCTAGCAGGTAAGGGATGGAAAGTCGCTAAACATCTACAATGCCCAGGACAGCTCCTACATCAAAGAATCCCACTCCAAATGCCAACAGCACCCAGGTTGAGAAATCTTGCTATAGGATGTTCTTGTAAAGGCCTTAACCTTGAGGCCAGCACTGTAGTGTAGCAGGTAAAGCCGCCATCCCATATGGACACCAGTTAGAGTCCTGGCTGCTCCACTTCCAATCCAGCTCTCTGCTATGGCCTGGGAAAGCAACAGAAGATGACCCAAGTTCTTGGGCCCCTGTACCCACATGAGAAACCCAGAAGAAGCTTCTGGCTCCTGACATCAAATCAGCCCAGCTCTGGCCGTTGCAGCCACCTGGGAAGTGAACCAGAAGATGGAAGACCTCTCTCTCTCTCTCTCCCTCTACCTTTCTAATAAAAAAAAAAAAAAGGAAAGATTTATCAGGCCAGCGCCATGGCTTACTTGGTTAATCCTCCACCCGCGGCACTGACATCCCACATGGGCACCAGGTTCTAGTCCCGGTTGCTCCTCTTCCAGTCCAGCTCCTACTGTGGCCCAGGAGGGCAGTGGAGGATGGCCCAAGTGCTTGGACCCTGCACCCGCATGGGAGACCAGGAGGAAGCACCTGGCTCCTGGCACAGCGCGCTGGTCGTAGTGGCCATTTGGGGGGTGAACCAACAGAAGAAAGACCTTTCTCTCTGTCTCTCTCTCTCACTGTGTAACTCTGCCTGTCAAAAAAAAAAAAAAAAGATTTATTTATCTGAAAGTCAGAGTTACACAGAGAGAGAGGCAGAGGGGCAGAGGGGTGTCTTCCATCCTCCAGTTCATGCCACAACGGCGGGAGCTGCACTGATCAGAAGCCAGGAGCTTCCTCTGGGTCTCCCACGTGGGCACAGGGGCCCAAGGACTTGGGCCATCTTCTACTGCCTTCCCAGGGTACAGCAGAGAGCTGGACTGGAAGTAGAGCAGCCAGGACTCAAAATGGCACCCATATGGGATGCCGGCACTGCAGGCAGCAGCTTTACCTACAATGCCACAGCACCGGCCCCTAAATAAATCTAAAAAAAAAAAAAAAAAGAAAGAAAGAAAAAAAAAGAAAGAAAGAAAGAAAGAAAGCAAGCCTTAATCTTGGGATCATGTAACCTGGCTTACAGCCCCTGCTGTGCTACCTGTAGCTTGACGGCTTGGGCCAGCGATACAACTTTCTTGTGCCTCTTTGCCATCTGTCAAATTGGGACCACGATACTACTGGACCATTGCTTTTTAGGTAAGGGATGAAGTCTTGAAGACCTGATATAATTCAAATCCTGAGGAATTCAAAACCAATTCTGACAACCAGGGGTTGGTCTTTCTGTTTACCAGCTGAGCCCAGGCAGCCATTATTAGAATAAATACTGTTGATAATTCCATCGGCTGGTCAGCTTTGACATTATGTGACTCCTGATAGATTTTTACACTTGAGGCAGTCACACTAATTTCATGCACAGAGAAAATTGTATTAAAATTTTAGATCATGCTTTTTCAAATTCTCATAAAATACAATGCCTCTGTATCTGCCCTGCCCTTCCCACCAGGGTGGTTGGGAGGGTAAGGTGGGTCCTAGGCCACAGAGCCCTGTACCCCAGAGGGGGCGGTTGCTGCTATTGGTGGAGCCATCATGCCAGTGGCTTCTCTGTCCTTTCTCCACCCCAGCCTTCAGGCCATCTCGACTATGGGGCTTCCTCCATAACAGCTAACCTCATGGACTCAATCAGCATTGGCTCTCATTCCCTAACCCCATGTCTCTTTGTGTCAACATAAAAATATGATGACTCCCCTCCACGAAGGTCTGCCACCCCCTGCCATGGCAACCCCATGGACCCAAGTAAGAATCAGTGTTTCTTTGCTGCAGCTATTTCTTCCCCAAACCTTTCTACCTCTTAATAAACACAGAGAATCAAACAGAAAGGATCAGACAAGACCCCAGGGAGACAACAGCAGAGCCCACGGGCAGCTGCCTAGATGTGGTCCAATTAGTCATAAATGTGCAAGGCTGGGTCTCTAGGAAAGAGTTTAGAAATCTGATGATCCTCCTTCCCCACCTGAACCCTCTCACAAAAGCAGCACACGTGTCTCCCTGTGCACAAAGCACTTTGCCCCTCCCACCACTATAACCACAATGCACTGAAGTAGAGTCAGCCAGCAACATTTATCTTACATCAATGTGCACTTCCCAGCAGCTATTCTAAAACAGGTTATGGGCCCCATCACCGCCCCTTTGGTGCACCAGTTGGGAAGGACTTTCAATAGTTGCTTTGTCTTGCCATTAAGAGCACTGCACACCTGCCCTTCTGTCCCCACACGTTCCAAGTCACCAACCACAATAGCTAAGATATAGTAACTCTTAGCCCTATTCTAAGTACTTCACAGCTATAAATCCATTTAATCTTCACAACAACCCCTAGTATAGATTACTACCACCGTCTATTTTGGAAATGGGAAATTGAAGTACAGGAGGGTTGAGTGATTGCCTGGAATCACTGGTCAATGACAAATCTGGGATCAAATCCAAGCAGTACAGTTACAAAATCCATGCTCTCTACCACTATACTCCACGGCACCTCCTGGAGCCAAACTGAGGAAGCAATCCTGGCAGCAGCACTCTTTGTCTGCTTTATTTCGGCGGTCTAGAGACTGGGAGAATGGTTTCTGGTGCACATGAGTCCACACAGGCAGATGAGCCCCTCTCCAATTCTCTACTAGAAGAGACTTTCTGGGAACAGAAGCAGCACTGACAGTCGCATAGCTGCTAACCTTGACCTTTGGGAGAGCAGGTGGTCCCCATGAGGACTGTAAGGAATCAGGTTTGTGGGAACTGCTTCCGGGACACTGTGTTCCTGCTGCTGAGTTAAGAGTCCTGCCCACTGAGTGCATTTACTCTGTCTATTGTCTGCCTCCCCACCTCCAACCCCTGCCACGTGCCCTGTGGCACCTCCCTGCTTCAGGCATGTACAGACGTAAGTGAAGCCTCCCAACCAATCTTCCCTGTCCCTTCCAACCCACCTCCTCTGCAGCAGCAGCAGTCACCACCAGAAGAACTTTCTCAAATGCTTGTCTCGCCATGTTACCCGGATCTTCAGTGGCTCACCATTCCCCTTAGTATAAAGACAAACTCTGTAAGGTGACCCACTGAATTTGTCTAGCCTGCCTAGGACTCCAGCTCCAGCACCATGGAGAGTCTTGCACTTCCCCAAGAGATTGATGGCTCCCTGACTCCTGGGTAACCAGTGAGTCCCTTGAGGGCATGTAAATCCTGAGGCCCCTGGTCCCTTGGTCCCTGGCCAGGAAGAGGGTCTCAGTCCAAGTATGAGACTGGTCCAGGTGGCACTCCTCAGAGCCCAGGGAGGGCCTGGGACACCATCCCTCTGCCAATCAGAGCATGGCACTGAAAGCCACAACCTCAGCAGCCACATTGGGCAAGACAAGAGTGCAGGATGACAGAAGCCCAGGCCCAGGCAAGAAGGCTCAGCTTGGACACCACCTGTGAGACACCCTGAGCAGGGACCCAGGGGTCAAGTCATCAACCAAGGCAATAGCACTTGGACTGAAAAATCAAGGAATAAAAATGGAAGGTCAGGTTTTCAGTAAGAAAGAAAAAACAGAAATAATGTCAGAAAGAGAATGACAGTACCTGCTGCCCACATCAAAGACCCAAATTGAGTTCTGGGCTCTGGGCTTTGGCCTGACCCAGTTACAGCTGTTGCAGATATTTGGGGAGTCAATCAGTGGTTGGAAAACTTCTTGTCTGTCTGTCTCAGTGCCTCTCTGCTTTTCCACTTTAAAAACAATTTATTTGACAGGTACAATGACAGAAAGAGGGAAATAAAAAGAGAGAAAGCGATCTTCCATCCACTAATTCACTCCTCAAATAACTGCAATTACTAAGGCTGGACCAGGCCAAAGTCAGGGACCCAGAGCTTCACTCGGGTCTCTCACATGGTGGCAGGGGCCAAGCACCTGGGCCATCCTCTAGTACCTTCCAGTGCATCAGCAGGAAGCTGGATCTGAAGCAGAGCAGCCAGAACTCCAACCGGCACTCCAATAGGGGATGCCAGCATTGCAAACGGAGGCTTAACCTTTTGCACCACAGTACTGGCCCTAACTCTGACTTTCAAGTAAAGGAGGTAGAGGTGAGGACAGATGCTCTTGGCAGCCATACCCTCCCCAAACATCCTGTTGGAGAACAATGCCAAGAGCCGACTCTGGAATTGCAAGGTTACAGACTATGATCAGAACTGGGAAACACAGGCTTCCTTCCTATCACTTAGAATTCCTGAAAAAAAGCAATTGTGCCCTGAGACAAAAGACCTTTGCCCACAAGCTGCAGGAAGTTGTCATTATTTGAAGGGTCGTCTTTCCAGACTGTCAGTTCCAGCAATGCTGATAAAAGCAGGCCAAGATTCCCCCCTTATAAGAATTGTCCAGAACATCTTCTGCAAAGCCCAGTGATGGGCTTCCAGCTCATTAATTTTCCCAAGGGTTTTTCTCTGACCCATTTTAACACAAACACAGCTGATGAACTATTGCTGCCTGAGAGCTTTAACTGAGCTGCTGACGGACAACTGCGTAATTTGGAAGCCAAGATATTTCCTACAGCTGCTTCTGGTGGCTGCTCTGTCTGGTTTCTGATAATGAGTTCATGAAACTCACTCCACTTCTTTTTTTTTTTTTTTTGACAGGCAGAGTGGACAGTGAGAGAGAGACAGAGAGAAAGGTCTTCCTTTTGCCGTTGGTTCACCCTCCAATCGCCGCCGCGGTAGGCGCGCTGCGGCCGGTACACCGCGCTGTTCCAATGGCAGGAGCCAGGTACTTCTCCTGGTCTCCCATGGGGTGCAGGGCCAAAGAACTTGGGCCATCCTCCACTGCACTCCCTGGCCACAGCAGAGAGCTGGCCTGGAAGAGGGGCAACCAGGACAGGATCGGTGCCCCGACCGGGACTAGAACCAGGTGTGCTGGCGCCACAAGGCGGAGGATTAGCCTAGCGAGCCGCGGCGCTGGCCAAAACTCACTCCACTTCTAAGTCCAGAAATCTGAAGCTATAAAAAGCACTTTGCATTGGCCCCTAGAATGAGTCTTTCGACCTTCTCTACAGAATTCTACACCACCAATACCTTTTCTCCAGGAAAGACCAGTCAGTGCCCAAGGCTCCTGGGCTGGGAGCAAGGTACTATGTCCAGGGCATTCAAGGCCACCCTCTGCTGTCTACTCAAGGGCAAGGCTCCTGCCATGGCCCCCTCTCCTGAATTGTCAGTTTCCTCACCCTCCATTGGATCACTCAAGTTTGTTGTTTTTCCATCAAAAAGAAAACCTGCCTTCACTTGACCACACATTCTCTTGCTCCCTTTCACAGTAACACTCCCCAAACAGTAAGCATACCTAATTATTATCTCGCCTCACTTGCTTGAACTTGCCCCAGTTTTGTTTTGGTTTTTTGCCAGGCAGAGTTAGACAATGAGAGAGAGAGACAGAGAGAGACTAATAGTGAGAGAGAGAGAGAGACAGAGAGAAAGATCTTCCTTTTCCGTTGGTTCACCCTCCAATGGCCTCTATGGCTGGCACACTGCGCCAATCTGAAGCCAAGAGCCAGGTGCTTCCTCCTGGTCTCCCATGCAGGTGCACAGCCCAAACACTTGGGCCATCCTCCACTGCCTTCCCGGGCCACAGCAGAGAGCTGGACTGGAAGAGGAGCAACCGGGACAGAATCCGATGCCCCGACCAGGACTAGAACCCAGGGTGCCGACGCCGCAGGCAGAGGATTAGCCTAGTGAGCCACGGTGCCAGCCCCCAGTTCAGTTTTCATCCCTGCGGCTCCACTGGTGCTGCCTTTATCAGGATCAATTATGACCTTGAGCCTCAAATCCATGGTCAAATCTGAAACCTCACATTATCCCCACAGCTGTGACACATTTGCTCACATTTGGCCACTACTGTCTTTTGGAAACGCTCACATCACTGGCCACTGCTTCTCAACCTGTTTTATGGATTTTCCTCATCTTTCTGTCCTCTAACATTGGGCTACCAGGGCTGAGTCCTCCCCAGCTGACCCTGGCCATTTGCAGCCCATGTTCATGGAGCCCTGTGCCACACCCCACTTCCAATTTCTCCCTGGAGCAGCTTCTTGGTGACCCAACTAGCTATCTCACAGGAGCTGCAGTGGGACACAGCTACATCGGGCCTGTCTCACCCACTCAGTTCCTTCTCTTCCCCCCAAGTCTTCCTCACACCAAAAAGGCAACTTCTAGTCCATAGACCACAAACTGTTCTCAATTCCTCTCCTTTGTTCTCACTGTACATCTGTTGTACCTTCACAACACAAGCAGGAGATAAGTTGGTTTCATTTTTTATGTGAGAGATAGAGCTCCCATCCGCCAGTTCACTCCCCAAATGCCTACAACGGTCAAGATTGGACCCAGCCAAAGATAGGAACTAAGAACTCAACCTTGGTCTCCCAGGTGAGTGACAAAAACCCAGTTACTTGGGCCATCACCACTGCTTCTCAGGGTCTGCATTAGTTAAGAAGGAGCCAGAGCCAGGACTGAAACCCGAGTACTCTGATGTGGAACCAGTGTCTTAAGGACCAGGTTAGATCCAGCCTGGGACGAGTGCTCCTTACCGCTCTACCATCTCTCTCTGATGCAAGCCCTGCCCTCTCTGGCCTGCACGACAACAGAAGACTGCACAGTGGCCCCTCATTCCCCTCACTCTCCCTCCCCACCCCAGCTGCCTGTTCTCTACTCTGCAGCCAGAGAGACTGTCAGTGCACCCCCCACCACCACCATTCCATCTCATGTACAGCCAGACCCAGCATCCAGATCATGGTTAACCCAGGGCCGTGTGGCCTTACCTTGACTACTTCCTGATCTCACCCCCACTATCCTGCTGACTCACCCCACCCCAGCCACACTCTGAACAGCCAAGCAGGCTACCATCTCAGGGCCTGGAGAGCTACCGCCTCCAATCTCCACATGGCTGTCTCCCTTATCCATACCTCCTTTCAAGTGTCCTAGCCAGAGACACTTTCCCCAACCACATTACCCACAACAGCTTCTGCCAGCCCTTTTCCTTGCATAGCCTGCCCACATGCCATCCCTTGACAGTGTACATTTACTTGTATTATCATTTGCTTATCTGTCTCCTTGCCAACCTGATCACCCCTCCAGTGGGATGACAGCTCCAGGAGGAACTATGTCGGTGTCCTGCTGCATTTCCCAACCCAGAACAGGACTGGCCATGTGGAAGACTCTAAAAAGTCTAACAGTGCTTTGTGCCAAAAGCACTGACTCAAGTGATTCACATAAATTCATTCATTTAATCCTCCAAAAAGACAGTAAGGCAACCAACATGAGCATCATCCTCATTTCACAGAGGTTGAAACACACAGAGGTTGTATATTTTGCCCAAGATTACACAGGTAGTAAGTAGATGGCAAAACCAGATTTTTGACCCAGACAGTGTCTCAACCAGCACAGTCCACCTTCCCTCAAGTCTATCCTAGAGAATGTGGGGCACCATCCTGCCTGGATTTCTTTTTTTTTCCCCCCATTATCTGTAATTTTGTTTGTAATTCTAAGTCTTGTGATCACATAGTTTAGAAATTTTGTGCTGATGATATAGTTCCTCTACCTTAGTCCTTCTAATGAGTCAGCAAAAGCACCATTACTAACCACAAATATACAGTAGCTCCTCAGTTTTATGTGTTTCCAAATGGCTGCTTATAGACAATCCTGAATTTTAACTTCGTCCACGGTAGTAAAGAATTCAACAGTGAAGTTTAACTTGTTACTCCACCTGGTCATGCTGATGTTCAAAGCACTTGACCTTACAGATCATCTATAAATTTGGGAAGTGTGAAATATTCTGTATTCGATCTACATAAACCACACTAAAATGCCTTTCCGTAAGTAAAAGGCAGCAGTTTAGATACAGGAAATTCTAATGAGATCAACACAGCTAAGACCAGAAATACGAAGTAGATGTTTCTACCCATCTTCAGCTCTTGCCTTTAGCAGGTAAAGAACAAGTGAATCTTGCTCAGTTCTGAGACAGTGAGGCAATTTCCCCAGCATTTAAATCTAAATCCAACCTCCCAACAGGTTTTGGGATGACATTCACAATCTTTGCAAAAAGTTGAATATTGTTAGTTAAGTCCAATCATATCCTTAGAAGGGGAAAACAGTGAGGCCATTTACTGAACTGGAATTACTACCAAAATTTAATAAACCCTATCCTATTTATTTAACCACACAAGGCAATATTAGACTGTCAGACAAAAATATTGTCAGCCATTCATTATCTGAATTCTGGTGTATGAGAATTAAATTATGGTGCACATAAAAAAAGTCACGGGACATTGCTGTTTTGTAATAAAGCAGTGGCCAACTCTTACTCATTACTAGCTTTTTTGAGATAAGCTATCAAGTCTGCCCTTTCATTCTTCTTCTTAATGCCAGCGAAAATCACTGTGGTTCCAGGAATGTATTTCTTGGAATTCTGCAAATACTTCATCAGAGTGTCCTCTCGCCAGGTGATGCCTTTGTTCTTGTTGGCATCTGTGTAAGAGAATCTGCCCACACAGACCATGGAGACTTGGTCAGTCTTGTGCTTGCCTCCTTTCTCCACAGTGTGGCACTGGGCACATTTCTGAACAAACATCTTCCTGTTTTTCTCAACATCACCCATTTCCAACTTGCTTATAGGTCGCTCACACTTTAGAGACCCCGATCAGGAAGCTGGATGCCCACACTCTCTCTGGCTTTCTTGACCTACCCTCCAGCACCTTGACCCTGACTGTCACCCCAACTCTGCCCAGAGGGCTCGGCCCTGCTCTGAGAGATGGTCCCCCTCTTCACCCCATTTCTGGTAGCTGCATCCCTGTTCTGCTCTTTGGAAAAAGACTCCTAAGTCTCTGTCTTGGCCCATCTGCTGTGTCCCTGTCCCCAGGGTCCAGCTGAGAGACTTTCTGATGCTGACCATCTGATATACGTACAGAGCCTATTCTAGAAGCCTCATGCCAGTCTTCTATCTGATCACCCCTTGGAACATGGTGAACAGCCCAACAACTGCCTGAAAAATAACCCATGGGAAGAAGGCTACCCACAAACTCCTGCCAGCTAACCTAGTATGCTAGTCACCAAGTGTGGTTCTGCACCTCTTCCTATTCACTTTCAATATGCACAGCACTTCATCTTATGGAACGGGTACTATCAAACCCGCCTCACAGATTTTCAGTGCAGAAACTTGCCAAAGGCCAGAGTACAAAGTGAACCTATTCTTGGGACTCCCATACCTGCGTTCTCCACCATTCCTGCCTCACCATCGCCAGCCAGACACTTGCATTGTGTGGCCATGTCTGTGGTTTCTTCCTGCCTCTCAAAACCAATGCGGGTAGACAGCTCTGCAGCACATTGCCGCGAGTGTCACATTCACACTCACACACACACACACACACACACACGAGTCATGAGCTGGGGCCTCAGCCGGAGGATGTCTCTGTGCAAACCTAACAGACAGCTGCATTGGGGCGGCTCAGGACTGCTCCCATTTACATTTAATAATAACAATCAAGCTATTATCTTTGACACTAATTGCAGGAATTAGAACAGATAATCACAGTTCAAGGCAGTCACTTCTCTTATGCTTACTAAAAATCACCAGGGACTTGCCTAGGACTGAGGCCTGAGTCATTCCATGTACTGCAAGAGCTCTTAGCAGGAAGCATCAATCACACGATGGTCAACAAGCATTCGCCGAACACCTATGGCATACTTATTAGTTAAGCCCAGTGCCCAGGGCCATGAACTCACTGCTCCAAGGCCAGGTTGGAGTCCCAGCTCAGTCATTTATTTGCTGTATGATTGGGGATAATTCACTCTGTTCTCTGAGCCCTGGTGAAACAGGAATGGCACTGACTGACCTCGAGGGAGATCTCTTCCAGATTTGCCATTCTACAGAGAAGCAGAGCGGCTTCAGACCCCAGGTAGCAGGCTCTAAAAATGTCTCCTTGGGGAGGCTGCTGTCAGTGGAAAGACCAGGAAGGACTTTAGAGATGGTTGCTGTTTGAATGAAAAATGCCTAAAATACGAATTATAGTTATGAGAAGGATGGATAGATGGTGAACGGATGCATGGATTCATTTACTCCTTCAATCAGGACAGAAAAGGCCAACCTGACCCTTACTCAGTTCCTTAATATGAAAACAGAGTCCCAGCTTTGGAGTCAAGCATGACTGGGATGAAGTTCCAGCTTCAACTCAATCTGTGTAATTTGGCAAGTCATCTAGCTTCTATGAACCTCAGTTCATGCATTTTTTTAATTTATTTGAAAGTCATAGTTACACAGAGAGAGAAGGAGAGGCAGAGAGAGAGAGAGGTCTTCCATCCACTGGTTCACTCCCCAACTGGCCACAACGGCCATATCTGCTCTGATCTGAAGCCAGGAGCTTCTTCTGGGTCTCCCACGTGGGTGCAGAGGCTCAAGGGCTTGGGCCATCTTCTACTGCTTTCCCAGGCCATAGCAGAGGGCCGGATAGGAAGTGGAGCAGCTGGGACTCCAACCAGCACCCATATGGGATGATGGCACTGCAGGCAGCAGCTTTACCTGCTGCACCACAGTGCCAGCACCCAGTTCATGCACCTTTAAAGTGAGATAATACTCCCCACAGCCTCCATTCCCTCTAATATGAGGCCTTTCTGAACCCATTCAGATCAGGGGAAGGAAAGGCATATCTGTTACCCACTCACACACTCATTTGAGAAGCTTGGACATGTAGACTGGCCCAAAACTCAGAGACTCTTGGGGCCTGCGCTCTGGCATAGTGGGTAAAGCCGCCGCCTGCAGTGCCAGCATTCCAAATAGGCACTGGTTGGAGTCCCAGCTGCTCTACTTCCAATCCAGCTCTCTGTTATGGCCTGGGAAAGCAGTAGAAGATGGCCCAAGTGTTGGGCCCCTGTACCCGTGTGGAGACCCAGAAGAAGCTCCTGGCTTTGGATCGGCTCAGCTCCAGCTGTTGCAGCGATCTGGGGAGTGAACCAGCACATGGAAGACCCCTTCCTCCCCCTGCCTCCTGCAACTTTGCCTTTCAAATAAATAAATAGATTTTTTTTTTCCGGCTCCCTGACCAGGACGAGAACCCAGGATGCCAGTGCTGCAGGCAGAGGATTAGCTTAGTGAGTCGCGGCGCTGGCTAATAAATAGATCTTTTAAAAAGAGGAGAGAGAAAGAGAGACTCTTGACTTGACAAATGATGCCTTTATATCCCATACTCAGTGGAGTTGGAGCCTGCCATCCATTTAACAAGTCTACTGAGTATCATTTTGTGCCAGGACAATTTTCTAAGGTTGCACAAGTGAATCAGTAAGCATGGTTTGGGAGTAGACTACACTTCTAGTGTAGACAGGGCGATGGACATGAAAACAGTGTCTTCCATCCAAGACATTCTGTGCAACCTGCATCCCAGCACAAAACAGACAGCAGCCACATAAATATATTCTGAAAAAGTAGATAGTAATAGAGGAGTTGATGAGCAAGATAAAGGAAGTACAGGCTACCATGGGAGCACATAGAGGAGAGATGTCTCAGAAAAAGAACATTCCAGGCAGAGGAGAAATCACATGCAAAGGCCTGGGGGTAAGACACAGTTCAGCCTGCAGAGAACTGGGAGTTCAGGGTGGACCGTTGCTCAGGAGATGAGGAGAATACAACTGCACAAGTACGCAGCAGCTGGGTCTCAAAGGGCTGCAGGGAGTCACTTATGGATGGTAGATTTTCCTGCAGACAGTAGAAAATTTTAAGGGACTTTTTACAAAGAGAGATATAATTAGATATTTATTTTAGAGCTCTGCTTCTCAAACTTTATTCAGGCCTTACCTGGGGATTTTGTTAAATGCAGTACATCTTGGGTGGGGTCTAGAATCCTGCATTTTTAATCAGTTCTGGTGTGACGTCAATGGTGCTGGTCCATGAACACCCCTTGAGTGCTAAGGTTTTAAAGTGGTCATTTTGTTAGTTTTGGAAAATGGGTTGGAAGATTGCATGACCAAGGAGGCAAGGAGACCAGCTGAAGTGGGCTGAGGAAGTGGCAACTGGACCAAGAACAAATTAGCAGAGACAGGAAATTATAGGACTTCTCGGGTGGCAGGAAGGCAAAGAGGGTGCTCTGGTTCCAGCTTGGGCATCTTTATGAGGCAGGGTGGCATTCACCAAGCCAGGGCACAGAAGGTGTTTGGGGGGAAAAGATGACTTCCTCTCTGCACATGCTGTGCTTTCAAGCTTCCTCTGGACATTCCAAGCAGTCAGTTGAACACAGAGCTCTGAGGCTCAGCGGAGAGCTCTGGAATGGAGACTGACACGCGGCAGCCAGCAGCAGGCAGGCTTTTGGTTCTCCTCCATGATACCAAAGAGGTGATGGCCCAAATCTCCTCCTTTCTGGCAGCCTTTGAAGTACTTCCTGAGTGATGGGGCAGGGATCAGGAAGCGTCTGGGCACTCCCCTTCTTGGGCCTGTTCATTGCTCTCCCAAGGGCCCTCACAAACAAGCATGATTGGAACCTGCTGGGTCGGGGTGAGGGCGGGGGAGTTCCTTCCCAGAAACTGGGGAAGAACTCATCCTGGGTATTTGTCCAAACTCTATGTCCCTCACAGAGTCTTTAAGAAAATGAAATGAGAACAGATAAGGAGTACCTGGCTCAGAGTAGAGAGAGCGAGCTAGATGCTGGTCACATGTGGTACTGCAAGAACTTGGCAGAACTTCAATCCCAGACACTCATGTAAGTCCCAGCCAGGCGCAGGCATGGGAAACAAACACAGCATGGACCCAGCCTTGTGCATCAGACAAACCATGGAAACAGAGGCACAAAGTTAACAGAACAAGGCATACGGTTGCTGCCCACTGATACCACAAGCTACTGGCCTGGGCTCCTCAAGACCAGGACTGATATCTACCCCAGACACTGGATTGGCCAACTAGCTCTGGCTGTACATCTCTTAGAAGAGTACTGTTGTATACTTTTGTGCTTCTACTAACTCAGCTTCCTCTACCCTTTCTTTTCAAAACCTAGCACAAGCCAGCTCTTGGAAGATTTCCCTGGTCCCTCCACATCTGCCTGATACATGACCATCATATCTCTACATCCATTTATTGCATGTAATGGCTTCATGCCTGCCCCCCTTTAATGGACTGTGAATTCCTCATGATTCTTGCACTGTAGTAATATCAAGATAATGCCCCAGTGCAATAGCCAGACTATTTTGCTCAATGAGTAGGTTTATTTTACTTTCAACAAAATGACAGACTTGTTTATAAAAATTAAAAAAAAAAATCCTGGGACAGAATGCCTAAAATACTATTTAAAAATTTTTAATCTTGGCCGGCACTGCGGCTCAATAGGCTAATCCTCCGCCCTGCGGCACCGGCACACCAGGTTCTAGTCCCGGTCGGGGCGCCGGATTCTGTCCCGGTTGCCCCTCTTCCAGGCCAGCTCTCTGCTGTGGCCAGGGAGTGCAGTGAAGGATGGCCCAAGTGCTTGGGCCATGCACCCACATGGGAGACCAGGATAAGCACCTGGCTCCTGCCGTCGGATCAGCACGGTGCGCCAGCCACAGCGTGCCGGCCACAGCAGCCATTGGAGGGTGAACCAACGGCAAAGGAAGACCTCTCTCTCTGTCTCTCTCTCTCACTGTCCACTCTGCCTTTAAAAAAAAATAATAATTAATCTTTTTTCATGTGTAAGGCAGAGCTGGCATGAGAGAGAAAAAAATGCTCAGAGGTCAGGAACCATGAGAAACCATAAACCCAGAAAGAGAAGCAAATACTGAAACACATTTTCTCTGGAGCCATATGTCAATCCCTAGTGGTTTAGGAAGTGATTCTAATGGATCACATGAGCACAAGAGACCAGGAAACAAAACCCAAACCAGATGGCCTGGGAGGCCCAATTAGAGATCTTACCAGAAACTAGAACCTCCAAAATATCATCATCAGTGGATTAAAAAAAGAAAAATCTTCCCATAGAATGTGGTAAACAATAGAGAACTTGAGTACTTTTGTCCTGATTCTAGATAGAATAGGACAAAGTGTTAGGGAAGGTTTCCATGGAGAATTCTGAATCACAAGCCTTTACTCACATGGATTTAGAGCTGAAATTTATTGATCAATAGGGACAGAAAGGCTCCAAAAATTTAAAGTATTCTCAAGTTGACCAGTAAATCCTACACAGAACAAATGGAAAATCATACTAAACTGTATTGTATTCAAACTGCAAAACATCAAGTATAAAGAGAAAAGGTAGACTATCTATAAAGGACAATCATTTAGATGGACAGCTGACTGCTCATGCAACAATGAAAGTTGAAAATGCTGGAACTGCATGGAATGCACCAATTTCAGGTCAAGCCAGGTCCACCCATGTGAGTTATATACTCACTCTCCAAAGACATGGCTTTTTTATTATTCTCATTTTATTTGAGAGAGATCTTCCATCTACTGGTTCACTCCCTAAATGCCCACACGGCCAGGCCTGACCTAGACCAAAGCCAAGAGCTCAGAAATCCATCCAGGTCTCCCGTATGGACAGCAGGAACCCAACTACTTGATCCATCATCCACTGCCTGGCAGGGTGCACATTAGCCATAAATTGAAAATAGATGCAGAGCCAGGACTCAAACGCATGCACTCCAATACAGGATATGGGAGTCCCACACAGCTACCCAATCACTGTACCAAACACCTGTCCCAACCACCATTTATTAATTTTACAAATGTGTTTAAGTCACTTTTCTTCTCTGAGGCTTCATTTTAAAAAAAAATATGGATTTGATGAGCTCTGATGTCCTTTCTAGGTCTAAAAGATTCCACCCAAGGGGTACACTTCCGTGCATTCTCTCAGTTTGTACTTGGCTCTTACCAGATCCTCTCTCTCTGAAACGTAATAGCAGAAGGGCACACAGCATCCCTCTCAAGCTATAACTTCCTGCCCTAAAACCATGCACCAAAACAAAGTTTTCCAATGTCAGTGCAAAAGCAAACCAGTCAAGCACAAAGATCATAGCAACAGTGTTTTGGGGGTGCTCAAGGCATTTTGAGTGTTGACTTTCTGGAGGACCAGAGAATGATAACATCTGCTTAATATCAGAGAGTTTTGAGAAAGTTGGCCAATGCTTTAGTGGAAAGACTCCCCAGAAAGCCTCACCAGAGATTGCTTCTCTACCTCAACCATGCTGCTGCTCAGTTCCCTCAACAAACAAGAACCGTTTTGTGAGAGTCTCACTGCGAAGTCAATAGGCGTCCTCTTTACAGTCATTGTTTGGCTCCTTCTGACTTCTTTCCTCATGTGAACACAACTTAAAAGTGCACACTTTTACTCTTCAGTTAATCATATTTCAAAAGGTTGCATTGACATGATTAAATTGGGGATGGACTAAATGACGTGTCACTACCTACAAAAGTGTGTTGAACTTCATGGAGTTTACATTGAAAAAATTATATTTTTTATTTTTATCCTTTAATTTCATTTTCCACAAACTTCTTGAAGTACCCTGATTTACATATATAACAACAAAGTCCCAAATTACGGGAAGCAAAAATTGGCAGCATGAAAAGAAGAAACATACAATTCAGTAGGAGCAGTTGTATGATTCACTACTCACTCTCAAGAATGGGTGAGGGGTTGAGGTTGTGGTACAGCAGGTTAAAGCACTGCATGTAATGCTGGTATCCCATACCAGGCTGCCACTTCAAGTCTCAGATGCTCTGTTTCTGATCCAGCTCCCTGCCAATGTGCCTGGAGAAGCAGCAGATAATGGCTCAAGTACTCGGGCCCCTTCTACACATGTGGGAGACAGGTAGGATTCTGGGCTCCTAGCTTTGGGAAATTATAGTTCTTATCTCTTATGCCAATGACCCCAAGGAAAACCAGTGACATTTGGTCTTCCAAGGAGGACTGAATTGCTTTCAGAAATGGTTGTGATGTCTGTGGAATCAGATTAGAAGTAGCTAGCGAGCTAGTGAAACCTAGTTTGTTGACATTTTTATTGTGTTGCATTCGAAAATTAACTGAGAAGAATGGGATTATTTTAGAAAGATTTTATTTAATAAATTTAAATTTCATAGGTACAGCTTTTAGAATATAAAAATGAGTTTTTAAAAAGTGATACTGGGGTGCAAACTGATGAAATCTTTACTTAGTATATACTGAATCGATCTTCTGTATATAAAGATAATTGAAAATGAAAAAAAAAACTTGGTGTTAAATTGGAAATTACATAGAAAATTAATCAACTTTAAAAAAAATCATGTAGGATCTCTGTCATTAATGTGCTGTACACTGTTATTTAATGCTATAACTAGTATTCCAACAGTAGCTTTTCACTTTGTGTTGCTATGTGAGGGCAAACTGTTGAAATCTTTATATATACTAAACTGATTTTCTGTATATAAAGAAAATTGAAAGTGGAAAAAAAAAAGTGATACTGGGGCTGGCGCTGTAGCATAGTGGATAAAACCATTGTCTGCAGTGCCAGCATCCCATATGGGAGCTGGTTCAAGACTCGGCAGCTCAGCTTCCCATCCAGCTCTCTGCTATGACCTGGGAAAGCAGTAGAAGATAGTCCAAGTCCTTGGGCCCTTGTACCCACATGGGAGGCCCAGAGGAAGCTCCTGGCTTTGGATCTTGGAGTGAACCAGCCGATGGAGGATCTCTCTGCCTCTGCCTCTCTGTAACTCTGCCTTTCAAATATACAGATCTTTAAAACAAAACAAAACAAAAAAAAAAAAGATACCACATTGTTCTACCTAAGAAGAAATATTTATTTTCCTAGAAAGTAAGTCTGAAGGGAAAACAAAAGATGTTTTCTAGTTGTGAAAGTCAGGGGTTTGGCTGGCATACTTTTCATTATCTCTTTGACAAACACCTCTGTGCCGCTGGTGATGATCAGCTGGCTTTGTAGCTCTGGTAAGTAATGTTTTCCTTGTGCTGGCCCAATATCTTTTTCTCCGTCATTTAGAGCTCATCTGGCCTGCATGCTAGTGTTTGTTCCTCAACAGCTGTGTTTGCTTGGTGACATTAGTGACACTGAGGACCCTCCATCCTCTGTGTCCATGTGCACCATATGTGGGGGCAGGAGTAGGGGGTACTCCTTGCAGTTGTTTCTCTTGATTGAGATAGAGAAACAGTCAAACCCTGCAACACAACTGTACAATGTGGGGGGAAGAAGGGAAGAGTCAGCAGTTCATTGGCTTCTTTTTCACTACTTTTTAAGATTTATTTATTTGAAAGGCAGAGAGAAGGAGAGACAGAAAGAGAGGTTGTCCATCCACTGTTTCATTCCCCAAATGGCAGCAACAGCTGGGGCTGGGCCAGGCTGAAGTCAGGAGCCTGAAGCTCCATCCAAGTCTCCCATGTGGGGCGTCAGGGGCCCAAATATTTGGACCGTCGTCTGCTGCTTTCCCAGGCGCGTTAGCAGGAAGCTGGATCGGAAGCAGAACAGCCAGAACTCAGAAGTGAAGCAGCTAGAACTCAAACTAGCGCTCCAATATGTAATGCCAGAGTCACAGGGGCCCAGGCAGGCACTTGAGCCACCCTCCGCTGCTTTCCCAGGTGCATTAGCGGGGAGCTGGATTAGAAGTGGAGCAGTGGGACTGGAACTGGCACTTACATGGGGTGCCAGTGCCACAGGCAGCTGGTGGATATATTTTCCCTTAGCAAATTCTCTGAAGGGAGTTCTAAGGATTTGGTTCCAACTCTCCAGTTAACTTAGTACTGAAGACTTATCTCCCGTCTTTTTTTTTTTTTTAATTATTTATTTATTTGAAAATCAGACTTACAGAGACAGAGGGAGGGAGAGGGATCTTCCATCCAATGGTTCACTCCCGAATGGCCTCAACAGATGAAGCCAAGAGTCAGGAGTTTTTTCCCAGGTCTCCCATGTCAATGGCAGGGACCCAAGTATTTGGCCCATCTTCTGTTTTTCCCAGCCCATTAGCAGGGAGCTGGATCGGTAGTGGAGCAGTCGGGAATCGAACCAGTGGCCATATGGGATTCCAGTGTCCCAGACAGCAGCTTTACCTACTACACCACAATGCAGACCCCTCTCCTGTCTTTCAGAGTTGTTAAAACCTGGTTACTGGATTTAAAAATTGGGGGCCGGCACTGCAGCACAGCAGTTTAAAGCCATGACCTGCAGAGCCAGCATCCCATGTGGGCACTGGTTCGGGTCCCAGTTTCTCCACTTCCAATCCAGCTCCCTGTTAATGCACCTGAGAGTGCAGCAGAGGATGGCCCAAGTGCTTTGGGCCCCTGCACCCATGTGGGAGACCCAAAAGAAGCTCCTGGCTTCAGCCTGGCCCAGTCCCAGTCGTTGCGGCCATCTGGGTAATGGACCAATGGACGGAAGACCTCTCCATCTCTTCTCTAACTCTGCCTTTCCAATAAACAAATAAATCTTTTTTAAAATAAATAAAATTTAATTTTAAAACATAAAGGCAAGCATTTGGCCTAGCAGCTAAGACACAGCATGCCCCATCAGAGTGCCTGGGTTCGATCTCCGGCTCCAGCTCCTGGCTCCAGCTTCTTGCTAATGCAGATCCTAAAAGCAGCAGTGATGGCTCAGGTGATCGGGCCCCTGCCCCCTACAGAGACCTGAACTGAGTTTCCAGTTCCTGACATTGGGCCTTGCCCAACTTCAGCCTTTGCAGGCATTTGGGAAGTAAACCAGTGGATTTCTTGACAGCTAGCTAGGTAGACAGGTGGGCCAATCAATAGATATAGATAAACTGTCTCTCTGCCTCTCAAAGATTTCAATGAAAAAAAAAATGTAGTGAATTCAGCAGCCTCCCACCTACTTACTTCTTTGGCCCTCAGGAGGTTCCCTTAATTTCCTATAAGCTCAGCGCTGCACTTAGATGTTTCTGATGCTTTATTAGTTATTCAAGGGATTTGTAAAAGGATCTTTTCAAGATATATCCCACTGTAAAGATCAAATTGAAGTCAGAGCCTATTAGTATAGCTACATATCCATTAAATGCACATCCGTCCTTCGTTCATTAGATCAATAAGTCATAATCCAGGGTAGCTCAGCATACTTTTCAATGTCCACTACTATCCTTTGTAGACTAAGCAACCCCACGAGGTAGATGTGACAGGTCTGAGAATATCTTCACAGATATTTATAGAGAAGGAATGGGTCTACGGACAAGCTAAGTGTCTCACCCTCCAGAGGCCAAAAAAACAATGAAAAGCAATGTGTCAGTACAAGCATCTTGGCTTCATCTAGTGCCTCGCCCCTGTGCCACCAGCCTCCTTCTACGAATTCCTCCATCACACTTTGCAGGTCAATGAGCCAACCCAGGAAAGGGTTGTGGCAGATGAAGCCACCCCTGTGACGCTGGCATCCCATAGCAGAGCATTGGCTGGAGTCCTGGCTGCTGCACTTCCAATCCAGCTCCCCACTAGTGCACCTGGGAAAGCAGAAGATGGCTCAAGTACTTGGGCCCCTGCCAACCCAGGTGGGAAACCCAGATGGGGTTCCAAGATCCTGGCTTCAAGCTAGTTGGGGAATGAACCAGTGGATGAAAGATCTCTCTCTCTCCCTCTCTCTGCCACTCTCCTCTTCAAAAAAGAATGTTTTTTTTTTTTTTTTAAAAAAAAAAGGAAAACATGAAGAGAAAAAAGTCTTTCCTAGGGGCTCCAATTAGCTGAGAATACAAGCATACTTCAGAAAGTTTGGAATATGGAATGAAAAGAGAAGTTTGTTTTGATACAAAAATTTTTGAAATCCATGCATAGTTTTTCATAATATACATTTTCCATGAAATTGTTGAAAACACCTCATGCATGAATTTAAAAGTTTTTGGACCAAAATACATGTATCTTTTAATCCTGTTACCAGTCATGGAGAGGAGGGTAGTTAACAGAGTGAGTTTTGTAGGTTAAAAATCAGTCTCGGCCGGCACCGCGGTTCACAAGGCTAATCCTCCGCCTTGCGGCGCCGGCACACCGGGTTCTAGTCCCGGTCGGGGCACCGATCCTGTCCCGGTTGCCCCTCTTCCAGGCCAGCTCTCTGCTGAGGCCAGGAAGTGCAGTGGAGGATGGCACAAGTGCTTGGGCCCTGCACCCCATGGGACACCAGGAGAAGCACCTGGCTCCTGCCATCGGATCAGTGCGGTGCGCCGGCCACAGCGCGCCTACCGCGGCGGCCATTGGAGGGTGAACCAACGGCAAAAGGAAGATCTTTCTCTCTGTCTCTCTCTCTCACTGTCCACTCTGCCTGTCAAAAAAAAAAATTTAAAAAAAAAATCAGTCTCACACATACCGAACAGGATGCTACAGTGGGGAAAGATGCCAGCAGATCTCAAAGCAAGCTTCCCAGCCTCAGCTTACGGCTTGTTTGCACAAAACTTGCATTCTGCTTGTGTAAAACACTCTACCTATTTATGAAGGGCCCACAGACCCCAGCCCCACCAGACAGCCTCAAATCCCATGTTCCATGAACTTTCTAATTACCCTTGTAAGTAAAATCCTCCAGAACAATACTCTCAGTAGAAACTGTAGAGTGAACAATAAGCAAGTAGACCAGATGTCACTGGGGATCTCTATTTCTAGTACCCAAGGGAGAAGACAAAGCTATTCAAAGTTGGCTACAGTCTTCTCTCATTCAGCAAAACGTATTGATGTTTACACAAACCACCATCATGCAGAAACTAGAATCCAGAAAATCCAATTGCACAAGATGCTGAAGCCGCATTACTGCAAGGTTGATGAAAAGCAGTATTTCTCAGAAGGGTTTCTAGGTACTGTTTTGTGTGCATGTGTGGGGACTGTGGCAGGGCTTGTTGTCACTGTTTAGTTTTTCTTGGTTGAGACAGGAAGGCAGAGAGATACCCTCTCCAGTCAAAAGTGGTGGTGGGGGTGGCGGGAGGCTGGGGTGTGACGTGGGTGGGAAGGGGAAGGGAGGGGCCAGGATTGCAGGATGCTTCCTCTGCCTGCAAGCTTCACAGTGTCCTGCTCAGAGGCAGGAATGCTTTGCATCAACCTGAGAAAGCTCTGAATAATAACAAAGGATCCCTTCTCCACCTCCACACTCTGCTCCATCTGCACCAAATGTCTTGATTTAAAAACCAGCCAGACCAAGGGAGGGAAACAGTGTCCATTGTGTTCTATCTGCACTTCATCATCCCACAGCACTATCACTGCTGGAGTTTACTACAATTAATTGTGAAAAGAGAAGCTCCAGATACAGAACATCAGAAAACTTTCCATAACATAAGAATTCAGGAGGTTGAAGAAGCTGACCCTGGGCAGGACTGAGAAAGGAACAAAGCAACAAGGGCCTCGCTGAGAGTAGTTTGATACACAGTTTTAAGTTCTGTGCTATGCTGAGCTCAATGCCTCCCACCTCCTGTATCCCTAACCCTCCTATAAACTGCTCCATCCAGTCTTGGGAGAATGACACAATCGGGGTAGTTTCCAGTGAGGCCATCTCTGGGGTGATGCCAGGTGAATATACGAACAAGGAAGAAAAGAGCAACACAGCAGAATCCAGAATCAGATTCTGGGGTAACTAGAAGGAATGTGCACAGCCCCTTCTCTGGAATAAAATGGAATTAGAAGATAAGTTTAGTGCAGAAAAAAATTACATGAACTCCATGCATTCAAAGGATCTTTGAAAAGTTTGTTAAAGATGCATATTAAGAGGGTGGGTATTCGCATAGCAGTTCACTCATTGGTTGAGACACCTAAATCTCATCTCAGTTTTGAGTTCTAGGTCTACTCCTGATACCAGCTTCCTACTAATACACAGCCTGGGAGGCAGCAGGTGATAGTTTAAGTACTTGGGTCCCTGCCACCCATGTGGGAGACTCAGATTGAGTTATGGACTCCTAGCTTCAGTCTGGCCCAGCCTTGGCTGTCGTGGGCATTTAGGGCAGTTAACTAGCATATGGAAGCTCTCTTTTTCTTTCTTTCTCTCCCTTCCCTCTTCAACCTTCTTCCCTCTGCCTTTCAAATAAATACTTCTTTAAAAGTTGAAGCAAAAATGCTAAATAAAAAATACTAATTAAACATTAATTGACAATGCAATAGCACATTAAAACAATGTCCTACAAAGTAAAGTTGATTCTAGAAAGGCATAGATGGTCTAATCTTAGAAAATCTATTGATTATTCATGTTTATTCATCTAAGGTTAAAACTCATACTGATTCCTTTGAGGCTGAAAGGGCATTTTAACAGACTTCAATCTTCATGCTTGATTTTTTTTTTTTATTTATTTGACAGGTAGAGTTATAGACAGTGAGAGAGAGAGAGACAGAGAAAGGTTTTCCTTCCCTTGGTTCACTCCCCAAATGGCCACTACGGCCGGAGCTGCGCCAATCCGAAGCCAGGAGCCAGGTGCTTCTTCCTGGTCTCCCAAGCAGGTACAGGTGCCCAAGCACTTGGGCCATCCTCCACTGCCTTCCTGGGCCACAGCAGAGAGCTGGACTGGAAGAGGAGCAACCGGGACTAGAACCTGGCGCCCATATGGGATGCCAGCGCCACAGGCGGAGGATTAACCAAGTGAGCCATGGCCCCTTGATTATTTTTAAAGTCAGAATAGGAACCTTGAAAAATTCCTTTTATAAATATATACATATATAAAACATGTAAATTTCTAAGTATAAATTACCTAGTTATATATACATGTATATACCATATTCACACATATATTAACATTATATTCCTTAATGTATTTTCATTTCCATAAGATCCATGTATACACATATTTACAAGGAGTCTTCAAAAAGTTAATTTGTATTATAAAAAAGTTACTGCATGAATTAACAATTTTTGCAACAAAATGAGCATGTCTTTTCATTCTGTTTTTCCACAAACTCCTTAAAGTATTCTTGGAAACACACAGTGTTCTAATAAAGACAGAAACAAGACTCACTCTAACCATTACTACTTAACCAGGCCCCAGAGGTAATTAGGATATAATTTTGAATACAAATAGATAAGAGAAATAAATGAAAAGCATAAAAACTGGAAATAATATAAAACTATTACTATGAAATGGCTGTGTAACTGAAAAACTCTGCTTAACAGACAAGTAAGACTACTACAAACAATAGGAAAACTCCCTAAGGTAGAGAAGCACAGAATTAATATAAAGCAGTTACTAAAAGCCCAACCACTTTCTTATATACCAACTAAAATCAATTAGGTGATATAAGTTAAGGAAAGATCTGATATAAAATAACCATCATGTGGGTTAGGTATTGGCAGTTAGAACACCTGCATCCCATATTGGAGTAACTGGGTTCAATTCCTGGCTCTGTCTCCTTACTCCAGCCTTCTACTAAGGTGCACCCTGGGAGGCAGCAGGTGACAGCTCAAGAAGTTGGTCTCTGCCATCCATGTGAGAGTTGAGTTCTGGGCTCCTAACTTCAGCTTGGCCCAGTCCTGGCTGTTGCAGGGATTTCAGGAGTAAACCAGCAACTAGAAGAGACCTCGACTGTCTCTCTGCCTCCGCCTCCGCCTGTTTGTCTCCCCCCCCCCCGCCCCACCACTCCCCCTCCCTCCCTGCCTCCCTGCCTCTCCCTCTCCCCCCCCCCCGTTTCCCCCTCTCTGTCTCCCTATCTCTCCCCACCCCCCTCTCCATCCCTGTCTCTCCTTGCCCCCGTCTCCGTGCCTGTCTCTCCCCCCACCATCTCCCTCTCCCCACCCCCGTCTCCGTCTCTCTCCATCTTTTTCTCTGTCTCCCCCATCTCTCTCTCCCTCTCTCCCCCGTCTCCCTCCCTGTCTCCCTCCCTCCCTCCTCCATCTCTCTCTCCCCTGTCTCCAGCTCTCTCTCTGCCCCCTCCAGCCCCCCCTTCTACCCCCCACCATCTCCATCTCTCTCTCTGTCCCTGTCTCCATCTCTCTCCCCATCTCTCCCCTATTCCTTTCAAATAAAAATATTTAAGAAAAAATAAAATGATAACCTTAGCCAATGTCTAGCAACAAATTCAACAGAACTATGCATGTCCAATGTTTACAGAAACGTAAACAATACTAAAGCACCCACACACATGAACCCTTGAACAAACGAGAAGGGACAACAACAAAGATGTCAATTTCCTCTTAATAAATCAAATACAATACAAAAATAGCAACAAATTGGGGTTTTTTTATTTTTAGCTGAACAAATTGGTTTTAATATTCATATGAAAAATTAACCAAATACAGCCAGGAAAGCTCTGAGGAGGGAAAGGAAGGAGCTGGAGCCCCCCCCCCCCCCCCACTACAGCCCTGGTAATCAGAAGACAGTAGTACTGGAATGGGACAGGTGGGGGTCCCTGCCGGTTTTCTCCACCTGCTATGGCCCACTCATGATTCCCCACCCTTCTGTGATTTGACCTCCTGTGCCCCCGGCTTCCCCCCGGAATGCTCTGGAAGGGGATGATAGGGTCAAACAGAGAGCCAAGTGCCGGTTCTGCCCTGCTCCCTCTCTGCCTCCCAGGCCAAGGCTCTGCTCCTCAATCCCCCAGCCCCTGCTGGGCCCTCCCTCCTCTTCCTCCAGCCCCAAGGGACTCTGCTAACACCCATGCCCCTCCAGGCCTTCCTGCGAGGTGGCTTCCCATCACCACAGCGCCTGAATGCTTCAGCACCCCCTGCGAGTTCTCATAACCCCAACTACCCTTTCACCACCGTCTCCTCATTTCAACCACGGGGGCAGAATTCTGCTTCCCAGCAGGAACCTAACACATAGACCAACAGAACAAAAATGCAGCAATAGATTCACATATACACCAGAAGTTAATAAAGTTAGCAGCTGGAATCCACGGAATAAAAATGGGCATTTTAACAATTTTAATACTGTCTGGGAAAAAGTCAAGTTAAACCCTTACTTCACACAATATACCAGGATAAGCCCCAAATAAAATTAACTTGTAACAAAATAAAATCATAGGAGGATCAGAAGTAGCTGAACTGTAGTGTAGTCACTCAACAGAATTTTGCTTAGTTACGTAAAGGAATGAATTACTGACCACCTATAAACAGAGGAATCCACAAAAACATGTGGAACAATAGCAAGTTTACACAATAGCCTTGCGCTAACTGATGTATTCCATTTATAGAAAATTCTACAAAAGTTAAGACTATCTTGAGAGGGAAAATAATTCAGAATAGTGATTGAGCTGAAGGTGGGAGCAGGGTAGAGACTGGGAAGCGACATGAACAAACTGTCTCAGGTTATGCTAATGATCTGTGTCTTCAGAGCCGTGTGAGTTATGCAGATTCATGTGTTTCTCAAACTCAGCAAATACGTCCTTAAGATTTTCACATTTTGTTGCATATAAATTTTACAACAAAAGGATAAAGATGATCAGCAAATGGCAACCTCTAGTTAGTGGCACACATATGACCTTATTTAGAGTATTATGTTGTCCAGTGTAATTTAAATGTTTCAAAAACAAGATGGATCAAAGGTTAGAGTTGGCTAAATAGATATGTGATAAAGTCAATATATAAAATGCTAACAGTATTATTTAGATGGTGGATATACTAATGTTTACTACCCAATTCTTTCAACCCTGTTTTATGTTTTAAATTTAATAATTTTTTTAAATACTAGAGGGAAAATTCTGACACACATCACAATATGAAAGAACCTTGGAGACATTAAACTAAATGAAGTGAATTACTCACAGAAGGACAAATTCCATGTGATTCTTCGTATTAAAAGGGCCTAAAGTAGTGAAATTCACAAAAAGTTGAATGGGGGCCAGCACTGTGGCATAGCAGCTTACGCTGCCTCCTGCAACACCAGCATCCCATATCTGAGCACCGATTCCAGTCTTGGCTGCTCCACTTCTGACCCAGCTCCATGCTAATGTAACTGAGAAGGCAGGGGAAGATGACCCAAACACTTGGACCCCTGCCACCCATTTGGGAGACCTGGATGGAGTTCCAGGCCCCGGGCTTTGGCCTGACCCGGCCCTGGCTGTTGCAGTCATTTTGGGAGTGAACCAACAGATAGAAGACCTCTTTTCTCTATCTATAATTCTTCCTTTCAAATAAATTCTTAGAAAAAGAAAATAAGCAGAATGGTAGGTGCCAAAGATGTTGGGGAATGGAGAATGGGGAGTGAATGTTTAAGGTACAAATCTCTATTTGATCAGATGAAAAAAAAATCTATGACTGAAAGATAATGAGGGCTCCACAACAGTGTGGAGTTTTTACTGCACTCTTAAAAATGGTTGAAATGTTTGTTTCATTTATACTTTACCATAATAGAAATAAATTTTTTAAAAAAAAATTTAAATATAGAAAAAAAAGTGGGAGAATTCCTTTGTAAACCCTAGATGAGGTTAGAGAAAATCTTGATAGCTATGACTCGGAGTCCAGGATTTTTTCTGCTTGTTTGTTTGGAATGGCATAGAGACAGGCAGAGATATCCGATATCCCACCCACTGGTTCATTCTCCAAATGCCCACAAGGCTTAGGCAGGGCCAGGCCAAAGCCAGGAACCCAGAACTCAACCCAGGTCTTCCATGTGGGTGATAGGAACCCAACTACTTCAGCCATCACCACTGCCTCCCAGGGTTGCACTAGCAGGAAGCTGGAATCGGAAGCAGAACTGGCCTCCAATATGTGGGTGTCCTCCAGTATGTGGGTGTCCCACCCAGCATCTTAGCTACTAGGCAGAATGCCCATGCCTAGAGCCCAGGGATTTTTGTCACAGTACTGTTTGTAATACAGGAAATCAGAAACAGCCCCAAAACTTATAAATTGTAGAGAGGGAGGATAAATTCTACTATATACACAGACGAGTACCCATTAAGAAATAATAATGTGAGACAATATCGAAATGAAAAATAGCAACAAAATTGAAAGCATTACATTCTAAAATAATATGCATCGTATGATCCCACTTACAGAAAACCTATCTGTATATGATAGACGCTTGCAAGGCTGTTCACCCAATTGCAGCCACCTCTGACTGGTGAGTTTGCTGTGCTTAATTCCTCTAGCTATTCCACATTATTTGACATTTTTGCTGCAAGTCTACATTATTTCTACGAGAAGAGTAGAGCCCCTTTCAACTCGTACTGAAATACCAGAAGAGGCTGGTTTCCATTCAGACCACCTCCTGGTCCCCTCCAGCTATAAGGACTTGTTCATGCTGTACAAGCCTATAGGCCCTATTGGAATGGGTCTGTGTGCGTGGAGGCAAATTTAGCCTCCAGAGAAGAGGGTCCCCTTGTACTTGGGTTCTCACCAAGTCTGTCCCTCCCAGTGGACTAGAGCTCAGACCTCACCAAAAGGGGCAGATGAATCCGAGTGGTTGAAGCCTAAAGGGCCTTCGGCGCTTGCTGACAGCACATCCACAGACTCAGAAAGTGCCGTCACACAACTTAGGCATAGGTGAAGAGGACCCAAGAGTGACTTTAGTGAAGTATTGATGCTCATGGCAAAACCCACAAAACAAAGATTCAATAAGACTGTCTTACACAATGTAAAGATGGAAAAGTCATATTCTAATATATGTTATGCAACTTGAGATTTTAACTAGATATTAGCAAAAATAATAAAAAATATTAAAAATGTGTTTTTTTTCAAGTCCCTTCAAAGCTTATTCAAAGAGGATATTCTTTAAAAATGTTTGAGAAATGTCCTCAAGGGGGAAGAAGAGGACCCACCTCATAGGAGTATGCATGGATTTCAAAAATTCTTTGTACCAACAGAAACTTTTCCAATAATTATTTGACAATAATTTTTGAAGTACCTTCATATGTGAGGTCATTTCATTATGGGGCAGCCTTAGCAGCTCTATGGAGTGCAGGCTGGCATCCTGGGTGCCTGTGTACCTGCTACTCTTACCTTGTAAACACCTCCTCAACCCTACAGGCTGGACCTCCAGGCTTGCTGATAGCAAAGCAAAAGATGGAAGCCTGGAGAGGGAACAAAGGCTGGCTTCCCTGCCTCTCCCCAGGGAGCCCACAATTAGTATGGCTGTGGAAAAAGTGACAGAAGGGATGAGCCTGAACTCCAGCTGGTTGACTTGCAGGCTAGTCACAGCCAAAGCCACATGGCCAGGGGGAAAATCCCTGCAGACAAAGAGTCCTGCCTGCCAACAATACCCCCACCCCAGCCACGACACTGCTCCAGCCTGGAGCCTGAGTAGAGCAGGGGTTGGTTCTCAGCAAAGGAAGCATAGGGTCCCAGCACCAGGCCCAGCCACCATGCAGAGGGCAGCTGTGCCATCCCATCAGACAGTCTTCAGGTGTGATGTGGTGGGTGAGTGTTGTGGCATAGCAGGTCAAACCACTGTTTGGAACGCCTGCATCCCATTGCAGTGCCAGATCAAGACCTAACTGCACTGCTTTGGATCCAGCTCCCTGTTCATGCACTTGGGAAGCAGTAGATGAGTTCCTATTACTCATGCGGGAGAACAGGATAGAGTTCCTGGCTCCTGGCTTCAGCCTTGCCCAGCTCTGGCTGTAGTGGCCATCTGAAGAGTGAACCAGTAAGTGCAAACTCTCTCTGTCACTCTGCTTTTCAAGTAAATAATTACCATTATAAAAAGAAGCCATGTGACCTAGCTTATGTGCCATTAGAACCTGTGGATTAGCCAGGGCACACAGATATACATATCACCAGGTGCTGATATCAAATTAGGGACACCCTGAGTTTCTTTGATCGAAGATCAGAGGGGACCCCTAGAATCCTCCTTTCTGGCTCTCTCTGGGATACCGAGACACACACTTGCTTGGAAGTGCCCTGGCCATTTATATTCAAGGAAAGGGGAAAGGATGAGCCCCTGAACAGCCCCTTCCTTGGGCCTGTGGTCTGAAAGAGAGAGATAATTAGAGACATCCCCAGCCCTGGGTCCCACAGGGAAACTCAGCATTCAACTTCAGAGGAGCCAAGAAACAAACCACACTATGATCTGTTGATGGCCATTCTGACATATGACTCTGATGTGGCCAACTGCTTACCATGTTCCCTCACTCGCTGTTCAATAGTGCACACAATTCATCAGCCCACCCTGTCTGCATTGTCTTCAAAGGGTGGGGGAGATGGGCACAGAGTGTCTGGGATTCTGCCAGGAATTGGGGCAGGTGGGAGAGGGAGTGCAGCTCAGGCTGGGGTAGAGGTCTGCACACATTCTATGGAAAAGCAAAGTGTTTGGGGGTCAAGTCATGAGATTAGAGATCCAAACAGACTTCTCTAAATCAGAACCCATCCAGAAGAAGATGAGTGAGGAGTAACAAGAAGGTAGCACGAGGTGCTATGGAAGGGGGAGCTGGGGGAGACCTCGCCCGAGTATCCCGAGGCTTCCAGTTTAAATTTTTGGAGCTCAGAAAATGATATCCCAAGATACAGCACCCTTCAGAGGGCAGCAGGTGCTACAGAAGGCTTTACTCTATTGATATTCATTACAGGCCCAAAGATCGAACAGGCCAGAATTACCTTTGGTCCTTTCCCCGAGTTTTCATTAACTAAACTTGCATCTTCTGGGAGGAAGATTAGAGAATGGAACAGCTGGACAGATTTTGTCTCTCTCCTGAGCCCATTCAAGTCCCAAAGACAATCAGTCACTGTTGTCTATGCAGGGGGCCGATTCATTCACCTATACTCATTCACCATCCTCAGAGCTGTGCAGGGTGCATCTCCCTCTCCTCCACAAAGAGGGGCATTTAAGCACCTGGACCGCCGTGGGTTACTGGGTCATCACACTCCCGTGATTGTCCCTTGTGCAGATTCAATACATTTGTCTCCCTTGTTCTCTTATCAATCTAGCAATTGTCAGTTCATCCGGGGACCCTTCGGAGAGCCAAGAGGAAGCAGCCTTTGCCCCCTACAAATTCATGTATTGCTCAAAGTCACGATTTTCCAGAATCCTCCAGAGTGTTGAGTGACAGACTTAAACCACAGGAACCGAGAGGAGGTCTTAGAGAGGAAGACAGTGGCTGCTCCAGCTACTCAACTTCTACGTAGGAGGCTCCTCCCAGGGTTCACTTCAGCTTCCTTAGGAGAGTGGACCCCTAGGTTATGGCAGGGACCCCCTTAGCCACTCCACACAAACCCAGTCATCCAAAGAGAAACCCGCGACTCTGCCTTTCCTGTGGTGCATGGTGAGCGTAGTAGACACCTGCCATTTCTAGATCGTCGGCCAGTGCAACTGAGACTGTAGAATATTCTCTATCGTCCCGGAGGTGCCTGCCCAGCCCTGGACTTCAGCTCTTTCCTTCTGGGAAATGACAATGCTTCATCACTGGGCCACATCCTTCCTTTGCTGAAAGGGAAAACCTCAATCCTTTGCTGCTTACCTAAATGCCAAAAAGCACACTTCCTGTCCCATTACTCTTACCACTTAAACCCAGCCAGAGCACAGCTGCACACCAAGTCTCAGTCTAATCTTCATAGCTGTCAGCTGTGTGGTCTTAGCAGGTGTCAGCACCACTCTGAACTTTGGTTTCTTCCTTTGCAAAATGGGAAAACAATTGTGCTTGTCTTGGCTGCCTCAAAAAGTCAGTTATGAGATTCCAGTACGTTTGTTACTGTGAAATCCTGCATCAGTCCAGTTATTTTTTTTTTAAAGTTTGACAAACTATAATAACGGGTTTAAAATGATTCTTTAAGAGTTCTTCTGCTCAGGTACAGGGAGTTGGAAGATGATACCTGAGAAAAGTCCGTCTGACAGAGCCCACATCAGTTTCCTGGAATATGTGCCCATCAGCTCCAACTGCTGCCAACTGTGGCCCATTGTGCGCACCCATTTTCCTGACCTCAGCAATTCCCTGAAAGTGAAATCAATGTCTGATGTGCGCAAGCTGTTTCAGAGCCCTTGGGCACCCACGATTGCATCTGATCCCAGTTCTATCCATGAGCAAGTCTCTCTAAAGGATGTGGTAAACACCATGGTAGGGGGAGGATGCAGTTTTCAAAGGGAGGGTAAATCAGACTCACTCTGGATAGTGTGAAAGTGCAGATTTCTGTCTCACTGTCAGAGATTATGATTCATTAAGTCTGGGGGGGAGGGGACCTGGGAGAATGTATTTTGACAAGAACATCCCCTCCTCCCATGCTTCTGAGACAGGGGCTTTCCTACTGCACTTTGAGAAACACTCCTAGAGGTAAACCATGCAATTGAATGAGCTAGAGTCCACCTAGCACTGGTTACCTTTGTTTCACTTGGATTTATCATCTCTCCAAGTCAATTTCAAGTCCAAATCACAGCTTTGCTGCTTAACAGCTCTGATCTCCAGCAAGTCACTTGAGCGTCGTGAGCCTGTTTCCTTGGCTATAAAATGAGCAGAATCGACTCTAAAATATATTACTAATCAGTGCTCACAATATTGGCTGCTCTGTTCCTCTTCCTGAACCCATGGAAGTCTACATTTGCAGACCCTCGACCTACATGGGACCACATATCACATCAGCAAGCCTCAAAGCCCTGTGCTAAGGTGAAAGAAATAGGGAGGCACATGGTAGGTGTGGATCTGAGCTCACCCGATTCTCACATTCCATTCGTGAGAGCAGAGAGCCTGAAAAATTTTCTACCAAATGACATATTTTAGAAACCATTTATTTTGATCAATGAAAAAGTATTTCCAATTACCTTTAAGGTTATTTTTTAACCCTTATTATAATTACATTTAACACTTGGAGTAGTTGGACTAGTTGAAGAGCATAGGAATACATCCTGATTAACTGTTTTTTATTAGAATATTAATTTTTTAGAGTATACTTCTGTGTTCCCATAATAGTGCCTTTTTTTTTTTTTTGAAAGGCAGAGAGAGAGAGCAAGAGAAAGAGAGAAGAGAGATCTTCCATACACTGGTTCGCTCCCCAGGTGGCCACAGCAGCCAGAGCCAGTCCAAAGGCAGGAGCAAGGAGCTTCCTTTGGGTCTCACACATGGGTCCAGGGGTCCAGGGACATGGGTCATCCTCTGTTGCTTTTCCCAGGTGCAACAGCAGGGAGCTGGATCAGAAGTCGAACAGCCAGGACCCAAATCAGTACCCCTATGGGATGTTGGCATCTCAGACAGCAGCCTTACTTGCTATGCCACAGTACCAGCCTCCCTAGAATACTAATTTTACCTACTAGCCTTAAAACAGATATAAACTAACACACATTCACATACAGCATACATCATGGTCTAGGCTGAACAAATTCAGTAAATTACATACAGGAACAACATAAATATGAGGTCTTCAAAATATTAATGGAAAATGCATACTGTGAAAAAACAGCATGGGGAAAGAATTCGGCACAGCAGTTAAGATGCCACTTGGAACACCTGTGTCCCATGTCAGAGTGCCGGGGTTCAAGTCTTGGCTCCATTCCCGATTCCAGCTCCCTGCTAACCTGGGAAGCAGCAGATGATGGTTCAGGTACTGGAGTCCCTAGCACCTACATAGGAGGCAGATTGAGTCTCTGGTTCCTGGCTTTGGCCTGGCCCAGCCCTAACTGTTACAGTTATTTAGGGAGTAAAATAGTGGGTATGGAACACCTCTTTCTGTCTCTTTCCCTTCTTCCCTATCTCTCTGCCTCTCAGATTAAAAAAAAAAAAACAAACTTGCAATCAATATATAGTTTTTTTCATTTATTGATTATCATTTCCATAACTCAGGTAAGGAAATGGGCTCAGAGAAGTTAGTTCATGTAGCCAGGAAGTATTGGCACCAAGGATCAAGATTCCAGAGTCTCGCTCCCTGGCACTGAAAGTCTACCTAGCTGCATGTGATCTAGAAAAAAAACATATCACCAATACTTTACTTACAATAAAGTCATCTGTTCCTTCTACCTTTGAAAACTGCCCTGAAGGGGCCAGCATTGTGGTCCAGTGGGTTAAGCCACCACCTGCAATGCAGTGTCTCACACTGGAGCCCTAGTTTGAGCCCTAGCTGCCCCACTCCAAATCCAGCTCCCTGCTAACGCGCCTGGGAAAGCAGCAGAAGATGGTCCAAGTATTTGGGCCCCTGCCACCCACATGGGAGATCCAGCTGGAGCCCCCGGTTCCTGGCTTCAGCCTAGCCCAGCCCCGGCTGTTGCAGCCATTTGGGTTGTGAACCAGCAGATACAAGATCTTTGTGACTCTTCCTGTCACTCTGCCTTTCAAATAACTAATAAGTCTTTTCTTATTGTCCCAAAGATCAAGTGATAGAGACTGTATGGGGGTTTTCTAACTGCAAAGTGTTGGGCAGACCAGAAGTAGTCCTTCCCCAAGTGTGCCACCCAGCCTGACTAAGTACACCACTGGTGGCTCATGGCTGGGGAGTCAGCGCAACTTGGTTCTCAGCTGAGACTGATTTTAGAAGCAATGACTCTTGTTACTGCCAGGAAAGAGAATCACAGGAAAGTGGTTCTGAGACCTCCCAGCTTTGATGGGATGCTGAGAGCCCGAGCTACCTCCCCACGGGGTAGGAGGTGTGCCTGGGAAGGCAGTTCCTGGGGGCAACGCCACCTCCACAAGGGCCCAGTCTTGCCTGTCACATGTCTGTTCTCATCAGCTTCGCCTGTCACCCACTTCAGTTTTAGAAGCCTGCTTGTGTCTGTTTAAATTAACTCAGGACAGGGACACATAGGAGGAGAAGCTGTGCATGTTGAAGATGAAGGCGCTGCCAATGTCTCCACCTCACCCACCCACCCGCTGATCTTTAGAATGATGAGAGCTTTGTTTTCCCATTAGTCAGTCCTTTTAATTCAGCTAAAAATTACCCAAAAACTTCAATCCCAAGTTAAAAGCATCCCTAGTGAAGGATCATAATTATCCTGACATTTTAGAAACTGGCGAGAGTGCACTTGCTAAGGGGCTAGGGAGGTGAGGGAGACAGACGGGGCACATGCCTTGTCAAGTCTCCCTCCTCCATGGCACCTGTCCAGTTCCCAGACCACAAGCTCAGTAATGGATGACACCACACACCTGGTTGCCCTCTGGCTAAAGTCCACTCATGCAGTAGTTTCCAAAGTGTGACCTGCTGAGCAGCAGAATCTGGGAGCTTTTCAGAAATGCAGAGTTTCAGGTTGTCTGCTGGACATGCTCAACAGAAACCTGGATGGAGGAGCCCAGGACTGTGTGTTTTAGCAAAGCCTCCCCATGTCTGTGATACACATTTCTGTGGTGGTAGGTGGTAGCAGATGGGAAATCTGGTTAAAGTACCATGGCCCCAGCCCTATCCCATTACAACCAGCTGGGTGTCTGGAATTATCTCTCCAAGTGATTCTGATACAGTGTTTAAGAACCACAGACCTAACTCAGCTAGAGGCAGATACTATTAACTTCATCAGGAGTCACATTAGATTTAGATAAAAAGCAAGAGGCAGACAAAAATTCAGGGGTGATGGCTCAACTAACCAGGGCCCAACAGGAGACTTGAATTGAGTTACTACTGGCTCCCAGTTTCTGCCTGGCCCAGCTCCAGGTGTTTGAGGACTGAACAAGTGGATGGGAGAATCTGTCTCTCTCTCCCTCTATATCTCTCTCTCTCCCTTCTTTCTCTCAAGTAAAATAAAAATTTTAAAAGAAAAGGAGCCAGCACCGTGGCTCAACAGGCTAATCCTCTGCCTTGCGGCGCCAGCATACCGGGTTCTAGTCCCGGTCGGGGCGCCAGATTCTGTCCCGGTTGCCCCTCTTCCAGGCCAGCTCTCTGCTGTGGCCAGGGAGTGCAGTGGAGGATGGCCCAAGTGCTTGGGCCCTGTACCCACATGGGAGACCAGGAGAAGCACCTGGCTCCTGGCTTCAGATCAGCGCGGTGCGCCGGCCGCAGTGCGCCTGCCGTGGCGGCCATTGGAGGGTGAACTAACGGCAAAGGAAGACCTTTCTCTCTGTCTCTCTCTCTGTCCACTCTGCCTGTCAAAAATTAAAAAAAAAAAAAAAAAAAAAAGGAAAAATTCATCAAGATAATGCTCTGACCCTGCCATTTGAGAAACACGAGTGGCACTTTAAAATCAGCACTTACAAGACACACCTTTTCCAAATGTTTAAAAAGCAGAAACATAAGGGCTGGTGCTGTGGCACAGTGGATTAGAGTCATGGCCTGCATCCCATATGGGTACCCGTTCAAGAGTGGCTGCTCTGCTCCTGATTCAGTTCCTCAGTAATGCGCCTAAGAAAGCAGCCCAAGTACTTGGCCCTCTGCACCAATAAGGGAAACCTGGAAGAAGCTTCTGGCTCCTGGCTTTGGCCTGGTCCAGCCCCAGCCATTGCAGCCATTTGGGGAGTGAACCAGCGTATGGGAGATTTATCTCCTCTCTGTATTTCTGCCTTTCAAATAAATAAATCTTTAAAAGGGAACGAAAAATGCAAAAATCCCATTAATTTTAATACAAAGATTATTAACCAGAAGATCACTTTAATCAACAATATCAAGTCTCTCCCCATCCAGAGGAATTTGAGAGAAGCTAAGAACCTCTGAAACAATTATGGGTTTTTGGGCAAGGGACAGCGGTGACATAGCTGTGGTGTTTCTGGTTTGTTTTGTAACTGCTTATTCTGAGAACCCTTCACTGAAAAGGGACTGAGCTACTCCCCATTTCCCCCCAGTGAGCAGAGCCCCAAGAATCTGCAAACTATACAAAAACGCCCAGGCTTAATACAATATCTGAGCTTTGGCACTTTCTCTCACAAGATCATCCCAACAAGAACTTCACAGGCTCAAAACATTTAAATGTCCCTTGAGGGAGACTCTAAACCCAGAATTTTACTTTCTCCTTAAAGTTCCCTGGCTGTAACTACCACTACAGTGACACCCAAAGTGACAGTTTCTCCCTTAATACTCTGACATCCCCTTCCCAGGACCTAAGCCCTTTCTGTTGGCTCCCCTCACCACAGCTGGGACAAGATAAAGCTTTCCAAGGACATCACCACACAGTAAACTACAGGGCTAACAAACATGAAATAAACACAGAATTTGAGCAAGTAGATTAGAACAGAGTAGTTTAGAGCTATGGCACCGGGGTTAAAATTCTGGCTCCGTCATTCACTAGCTGTGTGACTAGTTAACTTCTTTGTACTTTAGTGTCTTCATCTGTAATGTAATAAAAGCACCCTTCCCACAAGCTCATAAAATACATGTAGCACTATAGATACATATCCAGATAGATATCCATACATGCACACTTACTCAATTCGGCTTAGAAAGGGCAGGTTTTAGATCCCAACACAGTCAATTTACTCAAAGGATTCACAAGTTCTTGGCTACTCTACCCATTATCTAGAGAAATTCAATTTAGTCCAGCTGGAGGCCACCTAGCTTCACAGGTAGGGACAACTCACCTCATTTTTCATATAATAAAATGAGCCTCATCTGCAATCCCAGCTATTCTAAACCCACTACACTTCCAAGATGTAAGCTCAAATGTCACTTCTTAAAGAGTGAAAAATTTAGAAATCTAGTACCTTTGCCTAAGTATCCTAGGTGATGTAAAACCCAGAATGTCACTTTTTTTGGAGATATTCCTTATAAAACAAGGTGAAAAGAATGGGGGGGAAATCTAATTCTTATACAAGCAAAACATTAAAAAGTATTTTCAATATGTGTTCATTAAATCTAGAACACAAGTAAATTCAATGCAAATTCCTAGAAGTTCATTTTCTGGCATTCTAAGTGTGTGGGATTCAAAGCTTGTGCCCACGTTGGCAAAGTATGGGATTAAGGAGTTTTTCTCACACCAGCACAAAACGGGACCTTCTGAGAAAATGGAGTCTTCCCTTATCTCTAAAACTGCCAAAGTTTCACTCTTCCCTCAGCTGAAGTAGTGCAATGAACTACTTCAGGCATAATACTGAAATTCGCATAGCATTTTACAGTTGGCAAAGCACTTCAACACTCAATGTGTCTGGACAGAGTCTCCAGCTGCCAAGTAACATACGTGTTATCCTCACCCCTACATCAAAGATGGAAAAGCTGAGGTTCAGGAAGAACACCTTGCCCAGTATCACAATGAAAGCAGCAGGTGGGGACTGAGATCCACCTCTGGCTCAAAGTGTTGTGTGCGCTTCTCTCGCACTGCCTACCCTTAAAAACGTCTTTCCCAAGGGCCCTTCCGAAGAGACTGGTTCAAACACTCATTCCCCTCTTCACACAGAGAACCAAGTCTCTGACAAGCAGCAGCCTCGGTCCCCCCGCGAGGAGCCCCGAGGAGCGCTTCTTCTATCCTTGTCTTTCCAAGCCAACAAGAAAGCCTCCCACCATGCGGGCGCCAGGACGAAGCTGGGTAAGGCAGCCCTGGGGTGTCAGCTCAGGCCAGCTACTGTGGAAACCCCCATTTCCTTCGGAAATAACACCCAGAAATGAATCTTAACTTGTAAAAGAAGTTATCGCAAGAGGACAAGAAATAGCGAAATCCTGTTGGGAAGCAGAGTCTTCTTCTCCCCCTGGAAGTAAAAAGCGCCCCCAACCCCCGTCCTGAACCTCCCCCAGGCGCCTAGAGCGAGCTAGAGACACTCACCTGCCGGGCTGCAGCTCCGGGGCAGGTGCAGCTGGGACATCGCCTCTGCCTGCTTCAGCACCGGAGACAGCTCCGGGCTCCGCTCCGGGCTCGCCAACTTCGCACGACCTTCCCAGCCGCCCGCGGCCGGCGGCGCCTCCCAAGCTGCAGGCGGGGCGGGGGCCGCTCCACGCCCGGGTCCCGGCCTCCGAGTCCTGGGCAGCGCGAATCGGTCTCCGCCAGCTGCAGAAGCAGCCGGCGGCGCCTCGGGCTGCGGTGGCGCCGATCCCAACTGCACCACGGTGTTGCGGGACCGCGCCAGTGCCGACGAGACCGAGCCCATCTCAGCGGGCCAGGCTGTGCCCGGGAAGCGCCCCAGCTCCCCGCGGGATCCACACCCCTCGCCTGCTGCGAGCTTACTCCCTCCTCGCGCCGGGGCGCCCCCAGGCGTCTACGCCGCCTCGGACCCCGCGGGTTGCAGACGCTCCCGGAGTGAGGAGCAAGAGGTTGCCGGGAGGCTGCGCGCCCACCAGGGTGGACCGCGGGTAATCAGGGCGGCGTCCGCGCCTGTGCGATAGTCCGGGGCGGATAGGGACGCTTGGGACGCGGGGAGAAGGGACGCTGAGGTTGTCCGGCGGCTTTTCTGCGGGCTGGGGGAGAAGGAGAAAGGGGCGTGGCATTAAGCGAGGGCTAGTTTCTGCATTTGGCTCACCTAGGGCCAAAGGTTTGGCCAGTCCTTCCTTTCCTCCCGGCGCACCTGGGCTGCTCCCGCGTCCCAGAAGGATGGAAAGCTTAGTAGGGGCGGAGGAGCTGAGATCTGTTTGCTTTATATTCCAAGCCAAGATCACTGCTCTTCTAAGCTGTGCTTACCCCCAAGGGATCCTGCCAGCAGCGGCCCCTGAGGCTGCCTTGTCATCCCCCTCCCCAGTGTGCCTTCTCCCCCGCCCCTCATCCTGGGCGCCTCCCCGCTGTGGCCACCAAGGCTGCCTCCCTTCCTGGAGGGAGTTGAGACCAGAGAGGGCGGCAGAAGTGCAGGGGTAGCCAGCTGGGCTGGTTCCACCCAGGGGAGCGAGTAGGGAGGTACCAGCCGGCCCTAGGGGCTCCCAGGACGGGAAGCTGGAGCAACTTGGGGCCCTATTAATAGGGCTGTCTGTTGGCTTGGGTGAGGCCATTGGTCCCATCCGTTCTCCCTCTGCAGTGAGAAGGCTGGGCTGCCTGGTGTGGAGGCAGAAGCAGGAATGATGTCTCAGCTGAAAGTGATTGCCCAAGGCCACACAACCAGTTAGTGCTGGAACTGAGTGTTGTGCCTGGGACTCCTCTTTCTAGATCCAGTCTCCTATTCACGGAGCTCCCTGTTTCAAAGGTGTGCAGGCACTGAACTATGAAGCCAAACAACTGTGCAACTCATAGCTTATCTGAGGTGGGACTGTGTGAGGCAAGAGTGACTTCAGAGGCAGTTTCTCAGCCAGCCTGGGAACCTCCCCTCCTCCTGGTCCTTGGTGAGCACTCTTTCCACGACAGCATGATATGTCCTGACACTGTCTAGAAGAGGACATACATAAAGCAAATGTACAGGCCGGCGCCGTGGCTTAATAGGCTAATCCTCTGCCTAGCGGCGCCAGCACACCAGGTTCTAGTCCCGGTCGGGGCACTGGATTCTATCCTGGTTGCCCCTCTTCCAGGCCAGCTCTCTGCTATGGCCCGGGAAGGCAGTGGAGGATGGCCCAAGTCCTTGGGCCCTGCACCTGCATGGGAGACCAGGAGAAGCACCTGGCTCCTGGCTTCGGATCAGCGAGATGCGCCGGCCACAGCAGCCATTGGAGGGTGAACCAACGGCAAAAAGGAAGACCTTTCTCTCTGTCTCTCTCTCACTATCCACTCTGCCTGTCAAAAAAAAAAATTATAAAAAAAAATAAAGCAAATGTACAGCCATATGGTTGTGGTGATGGTTTTCAGAACCAATCACTTTAACAAATCCCAAAATCCTCAGCTGGTATGTAGAGAAGGCACAAGTCAGCATCAGCCAGGATGGAACAAAACAGCACTCTCTACCTGGCCTTGTTTCCTGTGAGGTAGGCAGATGCTCCAGTTCTAGACTCTGAGCCAACATCCCACAGAGGACTGATCACCCATGAGAAGCACACACATGATCCCCCACCTCGTGCCGGGGCCATATGGGGAGCCTTCTCACCTCCTCAGGGAAGGCAAAAGAAATGCGTCAGGGTCTATCTACCCACCTGTATCAGTTTGGGTTCTTCAAAGAAACATCAACAGCAGATACGGGGATAGCTACAGAGATACAGAGAGGGACTGAGATTTGTTATAAGGAATTGACTCACAAGGCTATGGAAACTGACAAAAGCACTTGGGCCATCTTCTGTTGCTTTCCCAGGCACATTAGCAGGGAGCTGGATTGGAAGTGGAGCAGCTGGGACTGAAACCAGTGCCCATATGGGATGTCAGTGCTGCAGGCAGCAATTTTACCTGCCATACTACAATGCCAGCCCTAGTTTCTTTATAATTTTTAGTCCTTTTTTATTCTTTCCTTGCTCAATTGATAGACTAGTTGATCCTGGTATAAATCCTCACTCTGGGAAAACAATCCATGAGAAAAGGAGCTCCTGGGTGGACATGTCATATTCTTGAACCCTGACTCAGCCTTCCTGCAAACCAGACATGGGCAGCAACATTGCCATGGTTTAGATATGGTTTGTCCCTCAAAGGTTGACATACTGGAAGCTCGGACCCATGTGGTAGTGTTGAGATGGTGGAATTCGAGAGATATAAAGAATGGAAGTAATGAGGTCATATACACTCCACTCCCATGAGTAGATTAATGCTGTCTCATTGGAGCAGGTCAGGGTTCATAGAAGTGGATTGACTTCCATGAGAGGGGATTGTTATCAAAAGAACAAGCCTGCCAGTTTCTTGCTTCCTGCCTTTCTATCATGATGCCATCCATCAAGTGGTGATATAGCCAGAAGGCTCTCACCAGAGCCAAACAGATGATTGCACTATGCTCTTGGAGTGCCAAGACCATGAGCTAAATGATGCTCTTTTTCTAGATAAAGTCTCCATTCCCTAAAAAAGGCTAAGATAATTATCAATAATGCAAAGGTGGGCATGGCAAGAACTAAGATGTTTTAGACCTACCCTGATTGGCATATGCAGGAATTCAAAAAAAAATGAATGGAAAAAGGAGATAAAAGATAGGTTTATTTGGGTGCAAAAAAATGTTTGAAGTCCTTGCATAGGTTTTCTCATCATACACATTTTCCATGAACATTTGGAAGACTCTTCTTATTCCACTTGGCTGTGCCTGTTGGGAAAACATGTAAATATACATCCTATGGGATGGTAAAGAGCTTCCATCCCCTAAGCCTCCATAGTCTCCTGCTACTCTGACTAACCTAACACATATAGACAGAAAGACACAAGAAAAACATCCCATGTCTGGAACAGTAGGGGACCCCAGAACCATGGCTGGTGCCTGACTGGTTTGAGCCCTACTGCCCTCTAATTATGTATGGAGAGTCTTCAAAAGAATTCATGAAAAACTGCATATTATTTTTAAATTATGCACAGATTTCAAAAAAGTCTTCACATAAAAATTAGCTGATTTTTTAAAGATTTTATTTATTTGAGAGGTTGAGTTATAGACAGTGAGAGGTAGAGACAGAGAGAAAGGTCTTTCTTCCGTTGGTTCACTCCCCAGATAGCTGCAACAGCCAGAGCTGTGCCAATCCAAAGCCAGGAGACAGGCGCTTCTTCCTGGTCTCCCCTGCAGGTGCAGGAGTCCAAGCACTTGGGCCATCTGGGCCCATATGGGAAGACGGCACCTCTGGCGGAGGACTAATCTACTGCGCCACGGTGCTGGCCCCATAGCTGATCTTTTAATTCTATTCTTCCACAAACGTTTTTAAGTCCCCTCATATTTTTAAATATCCCCACCCCTTACAGAGTAAGAACCCAGTGAATATCAGTGTCTTTTCCCTTTTCCTCCCTTCTCCTTACTAACCATGTTATGCACCTGCTGCTGTAAACTGTACTACATTTACTCTTCCTAATGACCCTTCAGGATAAGTGTTCCCCACTTTTCCAGATGAGGAAGTAGATTCATCATCAAAAAGTACATGACTAGGACCGGCACCGTGGCTTGGTAGACTGCAGTGCCGGAATCCCATATGGTCCTTGCCATTCTTCTCCCAGGCCTCCTACATAATGCTCCCAGGGCAGGGAGCTTAGAAGAGTTTGCATTGAGGAGCACTAGAGAGCTTGTCTGAACCATCTGCCAACATCCTGCCTGAATCTGAAAGCTACCAATTGAGATGCATTCCTTTGAAGTTTTTGTCATTAACAATGCTGAATTTCAGCCGGCGCCGCTGTGGCTTAACAGGCTAATCCTCCGCCTTGCGGGCACACCAGGTTCTAGTCCCAGTCAGGGCACCGGCTTCTATCCTGGTTACCCCTCTTCCAGGCCTGCTCTCTGCTATGGCCCGGGAAGGCAGTGGAGGATGGCCCAAGTCCTTGGGCCCTGCACCCATATGGGAGACCAGGAGAAACACCTGGCTCCTGGCTTCAGATCAGCAAGATGCGCCGGCTGCAGCAGCCATTGGAGGGTGAACCAACGGCAAAAAGGAAGACCTTTCTCTCTGTCTCTCTCTCTCACTATCCACTCTGCCTGTAAAAAAAAAAAAAAAAAAAAAAAAAACAATGCTGAATTTCACCTGAGCCCCACACTTCTGGAACATGGTGGAGGTAAGGACATCCCCACCAGCTTAGTCCATTCAGGCAGCTCTACTCAAAATACCATAGGCAGGACAGCTTAAACAGCAATGTTTGTTTGTTTGTGTTGCAGAGACCAAGAAAGCTTCCATCCACCGATTCACTCCCCAAATGGTCACAAGGGCTGGGGCTGGGCCAGGCCAAAGCCAGGATCCAGGAGCTTCCTCTGGGTCTCCCACGTGGGTGACAGGGACCCAAGCACTTGAGCTATCCTCCATTGCTCTCCCAGGCACATCCAAAGGGAGCTGGGTCAGAAGAGGAGCAGCCAGGACATGAACCAGTGCCCATATGGGATGCAGGTGCCACAGTCAGCGCCCTAACCCCTTATGCCATAGCACGGGTCCCTATCTGTTTCCTACAATTCTGGAGACTGCAAGTCTCGGATCAGGGTACCAGAATTGCTGGCTTCTGGTGAGGGCTCTTTCCCTGTCCTCATTGGCCTTTCTTTGGTGGGTACCCACAGAGGGATCTCATGCCTCCTCCTTCTATAAGGGTACTAATCCTATCATGGGGCTCCACATGGCCTAAATTAACCTTTAGGGTTCCAACAGATGAATTTTGGTGAGACTCGCATATTCACTCCACAGTATCCACCCTGAGTTCTGGCAAACAGCTCACTGCATGGTGCTGCTTTGCTTATCTATGCCAAGGACCCAGGACCTCCCTGTTACCATTCTCTGCCTCATAATGGATTAACTTCATCCCCTCTGATCATTCAGACAAAATGCTGATTAGCCAAACTTTTTAAACTTCTTTGCATCCTCTAGGTCCCTAAATATTGGCCCTACCTTGGCCTGCACCAGCAGACAAGCCCTGATGAGAAGAAGCGGACCTCAGGGTTGGGTAATCTCTCATCCATGATCCGGTTGCACCACCCTTTCAACCCACTTTGCCAGAGCTGGTTCTCTCTACCCTTGTGTTTTCTTCTCTACTGAAAACTCTTTTTTGCCTCATTCCTGAGAAGCTTGCAGACCTTCTGATCAGAATGTTCTCCTATTGCAATAGTCCTCCTCCCTCCTGGAACAGCCGCCTACACACCTCCCACTGCAATCATCACTGCAAACAAAGTCTCTGTGCTAAGCCTGGGTTTGTTCTCTTTTATAACATTAAGTTTTCTTTTAGAATGTAAGTACCCCTTTGAGAGGACATTCTAAATCTCAGTCAGGGGTCTGCATTGAGCCCAAGGATCAAGACACCGGTTAAGATGTTCCCTCACATCAGAGTACCTGGGGTCACATCCAGCTCTGGCTTCTGGTTTCAGCTTCCTGCCAATATATACTGTGGGAGACAGCAGTGATGCTCAAATACTTTGGTTCCTGCCATCCACATGAGAGACCTACATCAAGTTCCCAGCTCCTGTCCTCAGCCCAGCCCCAGCTACTACAGTCATTTGAAGAATGAACCAGAGGGTGAAATCTCTCGCTGTCTCTCTGTCTCTGTGGGGGGGGGGGGGGGGGGAAGAGAGAGAGAGAGAGATCTCCTTTTTTTCAAAAAATAAATAAAAATGTAAAAAGTTAGCTAATGCTTTTGATGGAATTTAATCTGTCCCGTTGGAGTAAATGGAAGGAAGGCAAGAAAAAATACTTAGAAAACCTATTTGGCACTGCACACAGCCCTGGATATTACACATACCATGTCTCATTTCATCCTTACAGTAATGTCCATGACATAAGTACTATTATTTTCATCTTAGATATGATCAACATTGAAGTTCAGGGACAGGAAGTTGTCATGGGAAGTGATTGATTGAGACCAGCAATGTAGATAGTGAAAGAATTCACTGGAACAGATAGAGTGGGCACAGCCAAGTTTGGTAGACACACTGCAAAGCAGCAGGCAAGCAGGACAGGTTAGGACGGACCACTTCTGCAACATGGACTGTAACCTCAGAGGTATACCTGTGGCAGTAGTCCCTTCTTAGTGAGGGTGACTTTTGCCATAGGTTTGCAAGGGAACATAGGGCAAGACATTAAAGACTGTCCATTGCAAAAATGGGCTACAATCCAAGAAGCATACTTGTAACTGCAGTATTACCTCAGTTAAGGTGACTTTCCCATGGTCCAACAGGCTTTCCCAGGTAGGTGATTTGCATCTCTGGGTGGATCTGGGGGGCTTAGGGACTCCACTAAATGTCCTGGGTCAACCCTCCACAGAACCATGATTTCCCCAAGATATAAAGAGGCCAAACTAGGTCATTAACTTGGAGTCACAAGTTCAACACAGATGATAGTCCCCACAAAAACCTTAAAGATCCCTGAGCCCAGCCTTCTTTGTGGTCAAGTTGGGGAGACCAAAGTCCACCAACATGGTGGTGGCAAGCAGACCTCAGAGGAGAGCCCAGGTTTTCCACTCCAGGCTCCAACACTTTCCACAGCAGGCACAGCTTTCATTTGTCACCAGCTTCACAGCTCTGTCTCAGTGTAGCCTTAGTCTTACTGCTCTCTGTGGAAGTAGTACAGACAATCCCCAAAAAGTTCAGAGGGCTCCAGAGAAAACCCTCACTGCAGATAATCAAATGAGTTCAAATCAGAGCACACAGGAGAAAGAAGCAACTCAGCAGGTCTTCTTTAACATTGATTGGGCATCAACAGCATTTTAATGTCAGCTAAACGCAAAATTAGATATGGCTCCTGCTCAGTGGGGACTATGGGAATATAATAGAATGATAGGAGCCTGAGCTGTACCTCAGGTATTGGCAAACAAAAGGGAAAATGCATATAATTCAGCCCATAAAGGTCAGAGGGTAACCTGCTCCAGGGAAATCTGAGAGCCAGAGAAAGGCTGGAATGCAGAGTTATGGCTGTGACATCATTGCAAAGCCTCAGGGTATATACAAGCATAAACACCTCAAGTACTGCCCTTACAAACTGGAGGTTTTCCTGCGAAATGCTCCATTGTTTCATTTGTCTTTGCAATATCCCTGTGCCTTAGATAGGTTTAAGGCATTATTCCCTTTCATTCTATAGTCAAACAAAACAAAGGCTTAAACTCTAAAATAGACTGCTCAGGCCTCCGTGATGGGTAAAGATAGATATAAGTCTCACTCCCAGGTCTTCTGCCTCTAACTACTGTCCTGACTACTGTAAAAAAATGAATTTTTGACTTAGATTTTGGGGCTATCTACTTCTGACCATCCAGTGCAGGATGTGCTATAGGTCTCTGACCAAAAAATAAGAAGTAAAATTCAGACTTCTGGTTCTTAGTAAAAATCTCAGATGGGAAGTTCATACTTATATTGATAACATTCCCTTTCTGATAACTGAAGTGATGACATTCATGGAAGCTACAGAAAATCATAAATAAAATTTAAATCACTCATATCCTACCACATAGACTATTAAAAAAGAAAAGAAGTATGTGCTGACTTCCTTAATCTATTACATAGGATAACATTCAAGGTACTATTTATATTCCTGTTTAGAATAGTACATTCCAGTTATAGATATCCATCCAATTATACATCTCTTGTTAAATGTATCCATATTTTATAAACTTAGGATCATAGTTTATATACTATTTGGGGATGACATTTTTTCCCTTAGCATATTATCTTGAGAATATAATGAAAATTTTGATAAAACTTGATTCAAAATATCTACCATGAATTTCAATCTTTGGCGTATCATAGCTTAATTAACCTCAACCCCAATGTTGGTCATTTACGTTGTCATCATTTGTCTCTATTTTACACAAAATGAAATGAATATTAACTTATTGGCCAGTTCCTGTGATAGTTTATTCATTGCAACTTTACAATAAGTTTTTTTTTTTTTTTTTTTGACAGGCAGAGTGGATAGTGAGAGAGAGAGAGAGAGAAAGGTCTTCCTTTTTGCCGCTGGTTCACCCTCCAATGGCCGCTGCGGCCGGCACATCTCACTGATCCGAAGCCAGGAGCCAGGTGCTTCTCCTGGTCTCCCATGCGGGTGCAGGGCCCAAGCACTTGGGCCATCCTCCACTGCCTTCCCGGGCCATAGCAGAGAGCTGGCCTGGAAGAGGGGCAACCGGGATAGAATCCGGCACCCCAACTGGGACTAGAACCCGGTGTGCCGGTGCCACAAGGCGGAGGATTAGCCTGTTAAGCCACGGCGCCGGCCTACAATAAGTTTTTTAAAAATATTTATTTATTTACTTGACAGGCAGAGTTACAGAGGTGCAGGGGCAGAAAGAGAGGAGAGAGAGAGAAAGAGAGAGAGAGGTCTTCCATCTGCTGGTTCAATCTCCAAATGGCTGCAATGGCTGGAGCTGCACTGATCCAAAGCCAGGAGCCTGGAGCTTCTTTTGAGTCTCCCGAGTGGATGTAGGAGCCTACTGATTTTTTAGGTCATTGCAGAGAGCTGGATTGGAAGTGGAGCAGCTGGGACTCTAACCGGCGCTCATTTGGGATGCCGGCACTGCAGGCAGTGGCTTTATCCACCACGCCACAGCATCAGCTCCTAACAATAAATTTTAAGAAGATTTTCTAAAATTTTTTGGTTGTTCTTACACATTTTTTGCTTTTTTTAGAATATCTCCCTATTTTGAAAAAGAAATCATATTTGATATGCTGTCCATCTTACAGATTAAGGAAATCCAATAAATTGATTATTCTCATTGCTATCTACATCAATTAGCTGAACACTTGTTTTTAAAAACTGTTTTTGTAACTCAAGAGGCTTCCATAGCCTTGGCAGCTCATGACAGGAGCCTCGGATGATTACTGACATCATAAATAAGAGTGTCAATTGTTAAATCAACAACAGGAGTCACTGTGCACTTATTCCCCATGTAGGATCTCTGTCCTTAATGTGTTGTACTATGAGAATTAATGGTAAAACTAGTCTTCAAACAGTACTCTATACTTTGTGTATCTGTGTGGGTGCAAACTGTTGAAATCTTTACTTAGTATATATTAAGTTGATCTTCTGTATATAAAGATAATTAAAAATGAATCTTGATGAAGAATGAGATGGGAGAGGGAGTGGGAGATGGGATGGTTGCAGGTGGGAGGGAGGTTATGGGGGCAAAAGCTGCTATAATCCAAAAGTTGTAGTTTGGAAATTTATATTTTTAAATAAAAGTTGAAAAAAAAACTGTGGTTCTGGGCCGAGATCATCAGTGGTCCCTAGTTTTACCAAAAGGGTGGAGGCAACCAGACAGTACCTGCCTCTTGAAGGCAGTTCCTCGGACTCCAGACTATGTGAGATTGCACAGGGTGGGCAGCTGTAAAAACCTCACCAAGTAAAGTGCAGAAGGTGGGTGGGAGAGGGTAGCAACTGTCTATATTAAAGCTATCTAAGAAATCTATCAACCAATTGGCATGTAAGCAGTTTACTTAGATCCTGACTCAACAAAGTATTACCAGAAACACTATATAAAAATAGGAAAACTCTGGATATTTGATGGTTAAGGAATTACTAAATTTTTAGGTGAAATACACAATAGGTTTAAGCTTTTTTTTTTTTTGGACAGGCAGAGTCAGACATTGAGAGAGAGACAGACAGAGAGAAAGGTCTTCCTTTTCTGTTGGTTCACCCCCCAATGGCTGCTGTGGCCGGCACACTGCACGGATCCAAAGCCAGGAGCCAGGCGCTTCCTACTGGTCTCCCATGCGTGTGCAGGGCCCAAGCACTTGGGCCATCCTCTACTGCCTTCCCGGGCCACAGCACAGAGCTGGACTGGAAGAGGGGCAACTGGGACAGAACCGGCCCCCCAACCGAGACTAGAACCCGGGGTGCCGGTGCCACAGGTGGAGGATTAGCCTAGTGAGCTGTGGCACCGGCCAGGTTTAAGCTTTATAAATGGTCTTTTTCTTGTAGGGATACCCATTGAAACATTCACCAATGGTATTGTTCTGGATAAGGAGACAGTCAGGAATCAGCACAAGAGCAGAAGGAAACATGCCAGCACATCAGGCCTGCAAGGTCGCCTCTAAAATCTTCCCACAGTTGGCAGCCCAATTGTCATTGTAGCCACGTGGTACCAGTCAAAAATACCCAACATGGCTGCTGACTAGGACCCAAGGATGACCTATAACCAATAGTAATATCATTACAATAAAATTACCATGGCTGACTCTCCGTTTCCATCATGCACACAGCCCCATGACACTTCCAAGACTTAAGAAGGCCAGAAAATGAGAAGTCACCAAATTCCTGGAAATCTTTTCCTTTTCCTGGAAAACTCCACCCATATCACCACTCCCAATGCCTTCAGATCACATGAAGGGATAACTTCGAAATTCATGAGTTGCAACTCACTCTAGAGCATGCCTGCGTTCAAGTGTGCACTTTTGCTTTGCTAATAAATTTTATTCCTCTGATACTCTTTATGTACAACTCTTGTCCTCAATATTTTTTTCATATATCAGAGACAAGAACGGAGACTCCCGGACCCCCCAACACCACGTCTGGGATTTGTTTCAGAATAACCCCCAAGGAAGAGAGAGGAAGGAGAACACAGATGCAGAAAGGTTGGCCATGAGCTGATCACTACTGAAGCACGACTGTGAGGCCATATGCATTAAATACCCCACTTTTTCTACTTTTGTGCATTTTCTTTAGTTTCTCATAATGAAATGGATTTTTAAGCTATTGTTGATGCTATACTGAAATCACTCTCACTCAATTTGTACGCAAGTCCTGGTCTCTGGAGCAGCATTGTCTAGCTGTGATTTTGACCCTCTACTGAGTCACTTAGTCATTTTCTATCAGCCTCGGTTTTATCTGGAACAGAACAGATTAAAATGCTAAAAGCCATCACCACAAATAATGCAAAAAACCTGCATTCACTCTATGTGCATGAGTGGATATTGGTCTATTTAATGGCTCACGTCCCAAATTATATTTCTTACTCCATACTGTAGTGCAAATTTATTGAAAAAACATTGCTCTAGAGGTCAGGAAATTTTTCTATTAAAGACTAAATAGTAACTATTTTCAGCCTTGCAAGCTGTGTTGTTTCTGGCACACTACTCACCACTGCTGTGGTAGCCCAAAAGTAGCCATGCCCAACATACACATGAATGTGTGCGACAGATTCCAATAAAACTTTATTGATGGGCACTAAAATCTAACTTTCATTTCATACAGTTTCCACATGTCTCAAAATGTTGCTCTTCTTTTGATTTTTTTCCATTAGCCATTTAAAAATGTAAAAATCATTCCTAGTTCTAGGATTGTGCAGAAAACAGGCCCTTGGGGCCGGCACCATGGCTCACTTTGTTAATCCTCCACCTACAGCACCAGCATCCCATATGGGCGCCAATTCTAGTCCCGGTTGCCCCTCTTCCATTCCAGCTCTCTGCTGTGGCCCAGGAAGGCAGTGGAGGATGGCCCAAGTGCTTGGGCCCTGCACCCACATGGGAGACCAGTAGGAAGCACCTGGCTCCTGGCTTAGGATCTGCGCAGTTCCAGCCGTGGCAGCCACTTGGGGAGTGAACCAACGGAAGGGAGACCTTTAACTGTCTCTCTCTCTCTATCTGTAACTCTACCTGTCAAGTAAATAAAAAAAAAAAAAAAGAAAGAAAGAAAAAGTAAAACAGGCCCAAGGTCCCATCTGCCACCCCCTGTACTAGGTTATCTAATGGGAAGTTTTGCTGTGCGGAGAAAGAAAGTCATCCTGGTGAGGCTTCAGGAGTAACTGTCATATGTAAAAGCACATTGAGAATTGCCATTATTTTAGTTTGTTTGGGACAAGATATTCAAATTTTTTTTTTAATTTCCAATACTATTTTTAAAGGGCTTGAGCTTTACTTTTTTTTCAGAAGGGTTTAGGTTTCCATAGAAACCCTTGCCCATCACAATGGGATTTCACCTCACACTCATTAGGATGGATGCAATTTAAAACAAAGAAAGGAAAGAAAATAGCAAATGTAGGCAGAGAAATTGGAATCCTTGTGAACTACTGATTGGAAGCAGAAATGGTGTGGCCACTGTGGAAAACAATGTGGAATTTTTCCAAAAAATTAAACATAGAATTACCAAATGATCAAGCTATACCATTTCTGGGTATATTCTCAATGGAAATGAAAGTTAGTAGGAGGGGCCAGCAATGTGGTATAGCAGATAAAACTGTCACCTGCAGTACCAGCATCCCATTTGGGTGCCAGTTTGAGTCCTGGCTGCTCCACTTCGGATCCAACTCCCTGCTAATACACTTGGGAAAGCAGCAGAAGATAGCTCAAGTGCTTGGTCTCCTGCATCCATGTGGGAGATTCAGAAGAAGCTGCTGGCTCCTGACTTCAGACCGCCTCAGCTCTGGCCTTTGTGGCCATTTGGGGAATGAACCAGCAGATGGAAGCGCTCTCTCTCTCTCTCTTTCTCTCTCTCTCTCTCTCTCTCGTTCTACCTTTCTCTGTAACTCTGTATTTCAAATAAATAAAATAAATCTTTAAAAAAAAAAGCGAGAATCAAACCCACAGAAGTAGAAAGTAGAATGGTGGTTGTCTGGGGCTGAGAGGAAGGGAAGATGGGGAGTTGCATAGAGTTTCTGTTTCTGCGAGTGAAACAGATAAGAGCACATACTCTCTCTGTCTCTCTGCCTCTTGAATAAATAAATAAGCAAATAAACATCTAAAGTACTGGGCCGTGGTAAATATTAACGGATGGTAATATCCATCATCTTCCAATGCAGGGTTCCCCAGTTTCCTCTGCCTTGACTATAAAACAGAGTGCCTTGAAGGAGCTGTGACCCAGCCAGCTGAGTAGAGCTGGGGCCCTGCATACTCCCAGACACTAAGAAACACCAGAAAACCCCGCTCTAAACTCCTGAAACCCTCACATAAACTCCACACCCGGACCCCCTACCACAGACACACCTGGATAGAACACCCCTCATCTCACTGTCCACCAAAGGGAAGCTGAGGCCCCCTTTGGGTAAGTTCCCCATACTCAGTGCTTTGGGTTGATCACTTGAGTGTGTAGTGCTTCTTTCTTTGGAATTCCAACTGAGATTCCAGAGGATTTGAGGCCATGCATTTTGGGAACTCCCCTGCTGCTGGTTTTGGGACGACACTAGCCATGGGTTTGACCAGAGAGAACACACATCATCACCACAGCACAGTGAGGTGAGTACAGCTTTAACCCCTCTTACAGATACAGGAAACAGGTTCCAGCAGGTGAAGCCACCTGTCCAAATTGATGCAGGTTCAAACCCAGGTCTTTCTGACTCAACCCCACGCATGTTCTTAACCACTGTGCTAGGCTAACCTCCCACCATTTATCAAGTCTGCAGCATTATGAAGATGACAGAATTACTTTGGATTTGTATGCATTTTATCTTCTATGTGCTCAATTTTTTAACTTTTTAAAGAACTTTTTTTTAACCAGTTTATCCAAAAGGCCATTGATTCAAAATGGAATGGAGGTACTGTCCAGTCATAGACTGAAAACCAAGGAGTGAGTAACCAGTTCTATGACATAAGGAGGGGTGTGGGTCACAGCAACCCCTGGAGGCCCAGTGACAACCTCACCTTCAGGAAGTCAAGGCTAATGACGTGATCTCTTGGTGTTTTCAGTTTGCTTGGTCTCTGCAAAAATTATGCAACGTAGCCATAATTATCTATCAGTGCAGAAACTGGGACAATGAAAGGTTACATGATGGGCCCTTTGATGAACCGATAGCAGGGGTTTTCACCACAGCCAAAAATGTGGAGCAGAGTGGAAGAAGAGCATCATCAGAGGCAACCCAAGATGCTGTGTTGCACCTGTGCACATGAGCCATGGGGGCCAAGGAGCCTTGCACAGGCTGAAAGGATCCCAGCCAGAGGGGAACACACCCATGCCCAGCTGGACTACAGGCTGCCTCGGGGATCTCCCAAACATTCCCCATGTATCACAGATGGAGTGAGTCCCCACAGGAAATCACCCTGCACCCAGGGGCTCAGCAGTACATCTCAAAATCGACCAGTCCCAACAAACTGACTAGTCGTAGATGTAGTACTGGAAAACGGAGAGCCAGTTCTTCCTTGAACAACTCTTCCCTATCTACCACTTTAGTTCCCATCACCTCCCCTCTTTGTCCTTTCTGAACACATTCTCTACAAAAACTGACCTGTGTAATCTGCACTTGCCTCCAACTTACTTTACCCACTCAGCCCAGTGAAGGTGCAACAGTGGCTTTTAGATATGTAACCAAACATTATTCCTCATGCAAACACCAGTAAGTTATCATTCAATATCATAGATGCTTACAAGTAATATGAGGAAGAGAGTAAGGGATAAAGGGTAGGAATTAAATAGCAATTTCAAGGGCTGGCACTGTGGCATAGTAGGTTAAGCCTCTGCCTGCAGCATCAGCATCCCAAATGGGCACAAGTTCAAGTCCTGGCTGCTCCACTTCTAACCCAGCTCCCTGCTGATGGCCTGGGAAAGCAGTGGAAGATGGCACAAGTGCTTGGGCCCCTGAACCTGCATGGGAGACTTGGAGAAAGCTCCTGGCTGCTGGTTTCGGATCAGCCCGGTTCCAGCCATTGTGGCCATTTGGAGAGTGAACCAGTGGATGGAAAATTTCTCTCTCTGTCTGTCCTTCGCTCTGTCTGTGACTCTGCCTCTCAAATAAATCAATCTTTAAAAAAATAAATAGCAATTTCTTATAGGGAATATTGGAAGGGTAGCGTTCATAGTTTTATCTTAAATAAGTATTGATTTTTATTTTTTTGTTTTGAATTGTATTTATTTACTTGAGAGTCATATAGATGGGAGAGCTCCCATTCGGTGGTTCACTCCCCAGATGCCTATAATGGCCAGGGGAACCCAATAACTTGAGCCACCCTCATTGCCTCTCAGGGTCTGCATTAGCAGGACGCTGTGGTCAGGAGTCAGAGCTGGGACTCAAACATCCTAACCAGTGTCTTAACTGCTAGATTAAACACCTGTTCCTAAGTGTTCATTTTTTAGATCACCCGAGGGCAGCTAACTTTTACAATTAAAATTCTTGTCTCATGAGATTAAAAATATACCTACCTAAAGCAAAAAAAAAAAAAAAAAAGACAGTCACTCCAGGTTATAATATCTTAATTTCATTAGCTCTAATTTCATGTTCAAACGTTTTCCTATACAGGGATGCATGTGTGTGTATTGCATATCAAAATTAATTAGCACCGGCGCCATGGCTCAATAGGCTAATCCTCCGCCTGTGGCACCAGCGCACCGGGTTCTAGTCCCGGTCAGGGCACCGGATTCTGTCCCGGTTGCCCCTCTTCCAGGCCAGCTCTCTACTATGGCCTGGGAGTGCAGTGGAGGATGGCCCAAGTGCTTGGGCCCTGCACCCACATGGGAGACCAGGAGAAGCACCTGGCTCCTGGCTTCGGATCAGCGCGATGCGCCGGCCGCAGCGCACCGGCTGCAGCGGCCACTGAGGGGGTGAAACAACGGAAAAGGAAGACCTTTCTCTCTGTCTCTCTCTCTCTCACTGTCCACTCTGCCTGTCAAAAAAAATTAATTAGCCAAATGGACTGAGCACTCTAAACCCTTTGAGAATTTGCCATAGTGAAACCAGTCTTAGAAGCATTTGTCTGACATGGAGAGTCAGTTATTGGGGTCCCTCTAGAATCTGCTGTACCTGAGGGGCCTGCCTTGTTACTTTCCCCTCAGTGAGATCCAAGCAGAACAGGCATGGGGTAAAATAAATGAAGCACTCAAAGACTCATTAACCTTGGTCTTCTGAGAGTTGAGGCTAAGGCAGTTGAGCAAGGAGGTCTACTTGCTACTTTACTGGGCATAGTTGAATAGAATCACTGGGCCATTAACTGAGAATTTTTTTTAAACAGTGAACTTGACTCAGATATACTACAGGTTGCCCTGTAGTATGAACTCAAGGTTCTTGACTCATTTCTAATGAAAATGAACAGGAAATCAATGTTCAGCCCAGTGTTCACTGGAGCCTTATGCTAGCACAGGGAGACATCACACTGGGAAAGTTTCCACTGACTGCTCTCCAGTGGGAGCTGAACAGAGGTTTTTATTGGGTTGGAGAGGTATGGCTGAGTCCTCTCCACCTCTGCCTCATGCCCTTCATTACCTACCTGGCACTCCGGTCTATATCCAGCTTGGTGTTCTGCACAGTTCAGTTGCATTTTTTTTTTTAACATAATGACAGTATTGCTCACTACCACCTTCCCAGGAAGGTCACCTGTCAGTAGTACTGGGCTTTCCTGGACATGAGCAAGTGCTGGGGTTGTCCCTAATTAGCTTTCTGCTAATACAGACTCTGGCAATGATGATGGCTCAAGTAATTGGGTTCCCACCATCCACACGGGAGATTTGGCTTGAGTTCCTGGCTCCTGGCTTCAGCCCTGGCCCAGCCCTGACCATTGTGGGTATTTGGGGATCAAACTAGCTTGTTAGCAGGTGTGCCTAATTAGAACTTTCCTTCAGAAACACTTCTCATGGCAGCCTCTTTCCTAAAGCTAATTCTTTAGAACATCCATTCCTTTATTCCTTCAGTAAGTGCTGGTGACACAACAGCCATCACCCCACATGCTAAGAATCTTGCTTGTCCCTTCTGTCCTCAGCCAATGCCACAGTAGCTGCTCTATGCCCCAACCACAGGCACTCCCATGTGCTTCTCCAAACCACACATCTCAGGCCATCTTGTTCCAGCTCTGAAACCCTCTGACACTCTAAGGTCTAAGCCCTCCAGGAGGCTTTCAAGGCCCTTCAGAACCTAAGTCCCATCTAGTCCCTGTTAAAAGATGTTTTATATACAAAAGGTAAAATCATGATTCTCACATGAATGTAAAATGAGCACAAGTCAAAGATTTCATTTAGCCCACCAATTAATAAGGAAATGATAAGGTGTTAAAAGAAGGTTCAATGGTATGTCCACAAGGCAGACATCTAAGTGGGGAGGAATGCAGAAATGAATTTGTTAATAGACACAAAATGATACTTTCACAGTAGGGTTTGGGAGTGGAAGAGGTGAGGAGTCAATTGCACTCACCTAACTAAATGCATTATCATTTCTTTATACCAGACATGCATTACTCTCAGTTTTCAACAACCTAAAGGGTGCTAAGAACACTCAAAGACTGTGAAAGTTACAAGCCACAACAGAACTCGATTCAATGTAGGAGTGCATAGACAATCCTTGGCATTCCGGGGCACCCAGTAATCTTGTTTCTGTTTATTTTTTTTTTCTTTTGGTCCTTTCAAAGTCTTTCACAGAGGCAAGCATTCAGCTCAGTGATTAAGGAAGTAGTTGGAACACCATATTCCCTTAGAATGTCTGGGTTAGAGTCTCAACTTCTAATTTCTGGCTTCCTGCTAACACACACGATAGGAGGCAGCCAGTGACAGTTCAAGTAGTTGGATCCCTGCCACCCATGTCAGAACCCTAGATTGAGTTCCTGGCCACTGCGTATTTGTGGAATGAACCAAATAGATAAGTATATGTGTATATATATATATATATATATATACATATATATCCCTTTCAAAAAAAAAACTTTCAGATTTTCTGGGATTTTTAGTTTGGTTGGTTGGTTTTGTGGTGTTTTGTTTTTGTTTTTGTTTTGTTGTTGTCTTTTTTGTTTGCATCTCCCAGCCTCATCCTCAGCAGTCCCTTCAGCCCTCGGCCTATACTGTAGTCCCACTGCAGTCTTCATGGTTGCCCAGGAAAGCTCCAAGCACTTCTGGCTGCGTTCTGCGCTCTCTGCATGGATGGAACCCACTCTTTATTTGGAGATCTCCTACCTGTCATTTTTTCCATGTATTCAGCAAATACTTCCTTCTAAGTCGATGTGGATCAGGCAGTGAGGATTCAGAAGTGAAAAAGTTATACTGGGACCCAACCTAGACTGAGAAACTTGGGCGGTGCTATTTACCTAGAATCATTCAGCCTGGGAAATGCACTGGTGTCCTGCCATTGTGGGACTGTGATGATGAGGCTTCCTCCCTGTACTGCAGACATTTCCACATCTGATCACCCAGAGTGAAAGAGGAACCTTCAAGGGAGAATGAGGAACAGACTTCAGAGAGGAGGGAGAATCAGGAGAGACCAGGACAAGGCAACAAGAGGAGTGAGAGGTGGCAAATGGTGCAGGCCCCATGGAGAGGTCCACTGAGAACAGGAATTCAATATGCTTGGTTTTTCATGTTTGGAAACCACCATTTGCAGAGTATTGCAATAGAAATTCATATTAGGCCGGCGCCGCGGCTCACTAGGCTAATCCTCCGCCTTGCGGCGCCGGCACACCGGGTTCTAGTCCCGGTCGGGGCACCGATCCTGTCCCGGTTGCCCCTCTTCCAGGCCAGCTCTCTGCTGTGGCCAGGGAGTGCAGTGGAGGATGGCCCAAGTCGTTGGGCCCTGCACCCCATGGGAGACCAGGATAAGCACCTGGCTCCTGCCATCGGAACAGCGCGGTGCGCCGGCCGCAGCGCGCCTACCGCGGCGGCCATTGGAGGGTGAACCAACGGCAAAAGGAAGACCTTTCTCTCTGTTTCTCTCTCTCACTGTCCACTCTGCCTGTAAAAAATAAAAAAAATTAAAAAAAAAGAAATTCATATTACTCTGGGCTATCAAATAAATTAGGAATGTAGAATTATATAGATTAATGTAGCTTTTTTTTTTTTTTTTTGAAAGACTAGGGATTGTATCTGGGGACCAGAAAGGGGGAAAGGTAGAAAGAGAAAGCCACTCCTAAAGAAAATTCACCTACATATTGTGATATAGAAAGAACACTAAATCTGGAGTCAAAAATTTAAATTCAAACACCAGCTATGGGACCAGCATTGTGGCACAACAGGTTAAGCAGCACCTTGTGACACAAGCATCCCTTATCAGAGCACCAATTCAAGTCCCCACTGTTCTGCTTCCAATCAAGCTCCCTGCTAATGTTCCTGGGAAGGCATCAGAAGATGGCCCAAGTGCCTGGGCCTCTGCCACCCACATAGGAGACCCAGATGGAGTTCCTGGCTCCTGGCTTCAGCCTGGCCTAGCCATAGCCCTGGCTACTGTAACCATTTAGGGAGTGAACCAGCAGATGGAAGATTCTCTCTATTCTCTCTCTCTCTCTCTCTCTCTCTCTCTCTCTCTCCTCTCTCTCTCTCCTCTCTCTCTCTCTCCCCCTCTCGCTTTCGCTCTCACTCTTGTTCTTGCTCTCTCTGCCTTTCAAATAAATAACTAAATCTTTTAACAAACAAAACAAAAAATCCTGGCTATGAGATTTAGGACTTGTTACACAATATCTTTGGATTTTAGCTTTCTCATCTATAAAATGGGGAAAGTAATACCTCAAAATATTGTTTGTCACTCCCCAGATACCTGCAATGGTGAGGGGAAGACCCCAGGAGTCTGGAACTCAATCCAGGTCTCCCATATGGATGAAAGAAACGCATCCACTTGAGCCATCACCACTGCCTCCCCAGGTCTGCATTTGTAGGAAGCTGCAGTCAAGACTTGAAGTTCTTCCTAACTGGCATCTTAACCACCAGGCTCAATGCCTACTGCTGTATATTATTTTATGCCTCAGAGAGAGAGCAAGTACTATCCTGAGTAATCATGGATAATCTTAACAGATTCCCCATGGCATTTGCTAGCTACTGAGGTTTGGCTTGAGGGTTTTTTTGTTTGTTTGTTTTTGTTTTTGTTTTTTCAGGCAGAGTGGATAGTGAGAGAGAGAGAAACAGAGAGAAAGGTCTTCCTTTTTGCCGCTGGTTCACCCTCCAATGGCCACTACAGCCGGTGCACTGCGCTAATCCGAAGCCAGGAGCCAGGTTCTTATCCTGGTCTCCCATGCGGGTGCAGGGCCCAAGCACTTGGGCCATCCTCCACTGCCTTCCCCGGGCCATAGCAGAGAGCTGGCCTGGAAGAGGGGCAACCGGGATAGAATCCGGCGCCCCGACCGGGACTAGAACCCGGTGTGCCGGCGCTGCAAGGCGGAGGATTAGCCTGTTAAGCCACGGCGCCGGCATTGGCTTGAGTTTGGTTTTCCTTGCAGTCTACCTTAGTAGAGTTTCAGAAGTGAGAAGTAAATGAGCACCCTGTCCAAGTGCTTTGCAACCCTTGTTAATGGGATCTTGCATTTGCTTTGATTTTCTTCACTGAGGACAAGGACAAGACTTGTGGGTGGACACAGCGGATCCCAGAACAGCCTGGAAGCTGGGCCCCCTGAGAAGGTGCCCTGTCTTCCCTACAGGATTCATTAGACTCCAGAAAGTCTCTGTGACAGGGACAGACAGGAAGCATGAACTCGCCTTTGTATCATAGTCACAGAGGAACAAAGCAACAGGGCACTGAAGCCACTTGAAGTAGAACTGATTCGAACCCTAGGCCACCTCTGAGCAAGCGTCCTGCCCCACATCTCTCCCAAGTCCACCATCCCGACAGCCCTCCCCCAAGGAAGATGAACTGCTTGGAACTGATGACGCTAACTTTCCTTTCCATCCTAAAGACGGGAAAACGACTTCACTTTCTCTCCTCTAGACAGCATCCTGATTTATCTCCACTTAGCCACATAGCTCAGGACAAGAGCTTCTGAAATTAATGATGCTTTTCCAAGAGTAATTGCTTCTGCTCTAATCACACGCTATTTCTTGCTACCCACGGGGCTCAGCATCAGGATCACTCAAAGGAATTAGCAAATCACCCAAAATGCATTGCTCTCAAGTCTCCAACTTGCCTTATAAATGATGATGAGTCATTTGAAGCCAGGTAATCACCTTGATGCTGACCCCAGGTCTTTGGGCTCCCTTATAAAGGAAACTGACAGGAGGCCAACATGCAACCCAGACAAGGCTTACTGGGGGCTTATGCTGGAACACAAGGGAGACAGCATTGTGAGAAGAGGTTCTGCCATCAGGTTCAATGAGAGGAGCAGGGCAGGGGTTTTGATCAGGTGGGGAGGGGCAGAAGTGTCGGCATGGCCGCTTGTATCCACACTCTGCCCAGAGCTCTGGCTCAGCCCCTGCCTCAGCACACGAAACTTCATTTTGCACCTGGCTTAGTGCTCTGTGAGTGTACTGTTCATTTTTTTACACACCCGCTCTCTCCAAATGGCCACGTTACTGCCACCATGCCAGAAAGGTCACATATCTGTCACATTGGGCTACTTAGGGCATGGATGCAGCTTGGGGAAGTCCCTCATAGGACAGTAGGGGTCGTTTTTGGTTAGGGTCTGGATGTTCCTTGCTCCTAATTGTCTTGGAGCCATGGCAGATCAGGAGATGGACACAGATCAGGTCGGAAGATGGATATATGGCAGGTTGCAGAGGGATGATTTAGAGTCCTGTCACTGGCCTGGCTCAAACTCACATGGCTTATAAAGAGGGCCTGCACATCAATACAGTCTCTAGGAGGCAAACCAGAATGCAGAGTTAAAGGTAGGAGGAGCTCACATTTTTTTCAAAAAACTTTTTCAGCTCTTTTTATTATTATCATTATTACTGAGATGAGATGCACGTAACTGCAATTAGCCATTTTAAAGCATACAATTCAGTGACTTTCACTGTTTCAGAATTGTGTACGTTTCAGAACTTCATCACCCTATAATGCACCCCTTACTCACTAAGTGGTCACTCACAACTTTCCCCCACTCTCTTCCCCTGATAACTTCTAATCTGCTTTCCTTCTCTGTGGATTTGTCTCTACTGTTTATGTTGTATAAAAGGAATCACAATACACAACCTTTTGTGTTGGCTTCTTTCACGGTATAATGGTTTCAGTGTTCAGTCACATTATGGCAGCAGATCTTGAGAAAGATTTGGGCGCAAATCCTTCTGGAGGTGGTGCCAGGAAGCCCCTGAGAGAGCAGCGACACGTGTTACAGAGCAGGGTATGTTAATGAACGCATTGCTGCATTGGACAACTATGGGACCCTCAGAGAGACTGTGTGGAGCACATATCAGAACCACTCCCCATCAAGAACAAAAGAAAGGCTGGTATTTATCCATCAACTCTTTTTTAGGAGAATTTGTTTTATTTTGTTTTCTTGTTTGTTTGTTTGTTTAGTTATCCATCAACTCTTTAAAAAAAAAAAAAGATTTATTTTATTTGACAGGCAGAGTTACAGAGAGAGGTAGAGACAGAGAGAGAGGTCTTCCAACCGCTGGTGCACTCCCCAGATGGCCACAATGGCTGGACCTGTGCTGATCCGAAGCCAGAAGCCAGGAGCCTCCTTCAGGTCTCCCACATGGGTGCAGGGGCCCAAGGACTTGAGCCATCTCTTATGTCTCCCAGGGTGTACATTAGCAGGAAGCTGGACTGGAAAGGAGGTGGCATTTGATCCCAGGCACCCAGGGATACAGAGTTCCAAGCATCAGTTTAACCCACCACACCACAATGCCCTCCCAAAGAATTGCGCTTTTAAGGTAAGATGTGATTGACATGATGTGGAAGCCATCCACCCAAGTTACAAGAGACTCACAGGGTAGATCAAGGGGAATTGCAGGGAAGAATGACAGCTTCTGCCAGACCATTCCCAGAACCGACTCTGCAGGCAGACCCTACAACTTCCACACCTTCACCACTTCCTCTCCTCTCACAGGACCATCGTGTCCATTTCCACCAGATGTCATCTGGATTCAACTGGCAGACAGAGAGGAGTGGTTCCCCATCTGTGTGCACTGGGCCAGACCTCAGCAGTGGTTCTGAAAAGGACAAAACCCAACATGCACTGAGTAACTATTACAGGTCAGGTTCAACAGATACCTAGTCTCAGGTGATGCTCAAAACAGCCCTATGATGTAGACAAGATCATCCCCATTGTAAGTGTATAGAAACTGAAGCCTGCACAGGGAGGTAACTTGTTCCCTCTCAAGCAGGTAGACAGTGACACAACCAAGACCTAAGCAAGAGTGGTTAACTCCAAAACCTCACGCTCTTTCCTCCTAGCACAGGAAGAGAACCCAGTGCCTCTTCAACACTCAAGAACCTTTCCCTTAGGTCAAGAGTCCCAAGTTTAGAAAACTTCTAGGAACTTCAGAAAGCCTCAGTCCTCCCAGTCACTGGGATGGATTACACCTGTTTGCCAGGATATATTTTACTACTAATTAAATAGCCCCCTGTTCTCTGCTTGCGTGAAAACGTTCCTTAACACACATCCAGACAACACAAATCCCTATTTTTGCTGCCTTGAGTTTATCTGCAAAGGACTGATGTGGAGCAAGCCACAGGGCAGAAACCTATGCATTATCTTGCTCCAAGGGGACACTTTGTAGGGCTGGGATTGAAGGAATTCTGTACCTATGAAACGGAGAGGTTTGCCCACAGGACAGCAAGTTTTAAAGAGTCCATGTGACGTATGAAGTGGTGTTTTCCAATCTGGGGAAAACAAAAGTTTTGCACACAAAAAAAAAACTGGGTAATCTTAGCAAGATCACCTGTGGGTGATTTCCCCAGTGAGCCACTCTCTGGAAAAGACTTCTTCCCTCTCCAGGCAACATGAGCTGGGATGACTCTTTCATTTGCTGGAAGATATTGGGTCCCACAAAAAATCCTTTGCACAATCCCCATGGTTTCATGTTACACCCTTGGGAAGTAACCTCACACGTTCATAGGCATCTAATGGGCACCTACACTCCTATAAGGCCCATAAAAACATCAAGGGTATGAATAGGAGTAAGGTCTACTGCCCTCCAAGAACCTCAGATGGGGGGTTCACCTTAATATGCATGTGTTTTTTTTTTTTTTTTGGTGTTTTTATTTTTTTTAAGATTTATTTTATTTATTTGAAAGATAGAGTTACAGAGAGAGGCAGAGACAGAGAGAGAGGCCTTCCATCCGCTGGTTCATTCCCCAGATGGCCACAACAGCTGGAGCTACACTGATCTGAAGCCAGGAGCCAGGAGTTTCCTCCGGGTCTCCCATGTTGGTGCAGGGGCCCAAGGACTTAGGCCATCTTCTATTGCTTTCCCAGGTCTCAGCAGAGACCCAGATCAGAAGAGGAGCAGCCAGGACTAGAACCAGCACCCATATGGGATGCCGGCGCCTCAGGCCAGGACTTTAACCCGCTGCGTCATAGTGCCGGCCCATAATACGAATGTTATATTGAACAGCTGTGACACAATAGATAGCCAAGTGCCTGACACATGAAGATACAGGGAATTTGAGTGTCTTTTTCCTTTGCCCTCATGGTCTTCAAAATATTCTATGAGACTTTCTTGTTGGTTTCTCGGAGCCTCCTCAAATGCAATATATAATGAGACAGGATAAAGGCAAATAACTAAGTACAGATAGCCATTATTTTATTTTTTTTTACTTGTTTTAGGTACTTGAAAGACAGAGGAAAAGGTAGCTCCTATCCACTGGTTTGCTTCCCAAGTGCCTACATCAGCAAGGGTGGGTCAGGCTGAAGCCAGGAACAAGAAGTCAATTTTATCTCTCCCACTGGGTGGCAGGGACCCAACTACTTAAGCCATCACTGGCTACCTCCCAGGATGTACATTAGCAGGAAATGGGAATCAGGTACAGAGCTGGGACTCAAACCCAAGCACTCTGACATGCAATGCAGGCATTCCAAGCAACATCTTAACCTCTGCACCAAACGCCCACCCCAAAGAAAGGCACTATTATCAACCTTACATTTAGTTAAGAAAATTACTTCCAGTTAGGCCTCAGTTCAGGGCAGTAGTTAAGGACCTGAGCTGGAGAGCCTGGACTGGAATTCTGACTCTGCTCTTGGGCTACAAATTCTCACATTTCCTTGTTGTATTTAGAGTTGGGCCCAATCTCTCATTCTTATGCACAGATCATATTTCAATAGCCATTACACCTAACAAGATAATCCCCCTAAGTAATGCCTGCTTCATCATCCTTTAACAGGTGTCATGAGTCATTTCTTCCATTCTTAAGTACATGTACAGTGATGTGTAAAGTGAAATACACACACACACACACACATCCAACTGCTTCAGATTCTTGGAAGAATCCTGGCTTCCACAGAGGCAAAGGAGTGTCCCACACCACTGAGTTGTTGTGAAAAGCATACCCTAGGACAGTGTCTGGCACAAAGGGAAGATCATGCTAGTGGCTGTGAGGTAGGACAGGTCCCCAAGGACTTTGAGCCCTCACCCCATGTTTCCTCTGCCCTGAGGAGCTGAGCCAATCTGCCCTCACCTTGCAGAGCTACTGAGTAAGCGAGTATGCACATTCCGAATTTCAGCCCACTCTGTCATAGTGTCATAGCTGTCCATAAACAGCTGGGACCACAGTGCTCAGGTGATGCTGAGCTCAGAAGAAGCATCAAAGTCTTCCCAAAGGCATCTAGGTTATTCATGGGATTTCCTCAAGGATCTCCTCAATTCTACAGTCAGGATTTGGCTCTAGACAGGAGAGGAGTCCACCTTGCTATCAAGTGTCATTGACCTAGGACAAATAGGTTTGGCAGTTTTCATTTAAGAAAAGGAGGGGTTTTTCAAGATGGCAGAATAGGGAGGGAACTTACTGCTCTAGTCTAGAAGATGGTTTAAAAAAGTGGAGAGAGAGCAATCTAAGGGAAGAATTAGAGAGAAAACAGCAGAGGAAACCCCACGCAAATTAGAGAGACACTGTGGATGTACATGGAGGGTGTGGCCCATACAGCTCAGGATCTCAGCAGCCAAGAGCCTCAGCGCCAGCTTTGGAATGAGGTGAGACCAGACTGCAGCAGCCCAAGCCACTGGCGATAAAGCTACGGGAAGAGCCTGATGTGAGTCCAGCTTAGAACTCTGTGGGGGACAGTGTACCTACCTGCCAACCTAGCGGGAGAAAAAAAGGAGGCACGTTTCTCTCTCCCCAACTAGCTGCCACCAGCGTCCCATAATTAGCCAAGAGAGGGCGGGCACCATTTTGGACATACATAACAGCTGCACCACGTTCTGTCCACGTACCTAGCAACCAGCCAAGAGGAGACACCTGAATCTGGCTGGGAGAATTGACAGGGGGCTGGGAGCTCGTGACTGTAGGAGCCTTGTGTGACAGGATTGTGAGAACTGTGGCTGTGTGGGAAGGTGCAGGGTGTGTCTGGGACTTTGGGCAGTCACTGTGGGCAGCTCCATATGCTCGGGGCTCCCTGATTCCCTGGTGAGGGTCGTTGCTGCAGGATCCATGTTCATACCGAGGACTGCATGAACTGCATGGATCCTTTGTGTGGTTCTTGTGGCAGCATGGATGAAAATTGTATCCACTGGGGCTAGCGCCCAGGCATTGGTCTCCTTTGAGGAGAGGAGGTGAGCATGAGAACACACCGACAGAGCAGAACAAACCTCCCCTCTGATAAACAAATGAAGGAGATTTACCACACCCAACTTGGGTGTCACCATGGACACTCCCCTCACCCTGGAGCACTGAACAGAGCTCCCTGACCACAACCAGCACACACCCCTAGTATCCACTGAAACGGCAGACGCTCCACTAAGCCACAAAGGCATATTTCAAAGATAAAAGTCATCAAAGAGGAAAAAAAAGCACCAACAAGTATCACCACAAATGCCTAATAATAAATTCAGCAATTCAAGAAACAAGAATAAGGAAAACATGATGACCCCAAGAGAACACAACACTTCAGTACTAGAATGTGAAGATGAAGAAACTGACAAAATGCCAGAAATGGAATTCAAAAGACTGATCATAGGATTACTTAAAAGTAATCAGAAGCAAATTCATGAATTAAAGAAATCCATACATGACATGAATAAAAATTTTTACCCCAAAATAGAGATTTTAAAGAGAAATCAAAACCAAATATTGGAAATGAAGAATTCAATAGAACAAATTTAAAAATATGGTGGAAAGCCTTAAGAACAGACTTGGTGAGGCAGAAGGAAGAATATTCAACTTAGAAGACAAATCTCTGGAAATTTTATAGTCAGATCAAAAAAAAAGGAGAAATTCATAATGGGGGACTTCAATGCTCCACTTCAGCATTGGACAGATCAACCAGACAGAAAAGAGCAAAGAAACAACAGAGTTAATTGACACTATAGACCAAATGGGCCTAGCGGAAAGCTACAGAACTTTTCATCCTACAGTTGCAGAATATACATTCTTCTCAACAGTGCATGGAACTTTCTCTAGGAAAGACCACATGTTAGGCCATAAAGCAAATCTCAGCAAATTCAACAAAAAATCAAAATCATACCATGCTTCTTCTTGGACCACAATGCAATGAAGCTGGAAATCAGCAACTCAGGAATCTCTAGAGTGTGGGAGTGTGGGAGTGTATGTTTTTGCCTCTGTTGTAAGTCTGGGAAGGGATGGGAGGCAAGGCGGGGATCAGTGGGACAGCATTGTTAGAATTTGTCCTAAGAAGTGTTGTCATGGGGCAAACATCCATCACGGGACTTCTAAAGCACTGCTGCCATTCTATTCCCACTTTCTGGAACACTTCTCCCCTTACCAGGCAAACCCCGCTCAGTGAGGATCTCTGCAGGCAAGGCCCTCGCGGCCGGCCAGCAGCACAGCTGGTCACACTTCCCCTTGGCTTCGTGCACCCGTGCACCTACTTCTTTATGGAGTGCCCTGCAGCTGAAAAAGCACACTGCTGTCCTCCACGTAATTAAGAGCTGCTTTGCTAGCCTTCCTTTTTCTTTTAAATATTTATTATTGTGCTTATTCATATTTTATTCATATATTCATAATATATATTATGTATATATTCATATATTTAGTAATGTATTTTTCATATATTTATTCATATATTCATGTATTTATTCATATATATTCATTCATATATTAATGCATTTATTCATGTATTTATTCATATAAATATTCATATATTTATTCATATATAAATATAATATATATTTATTGATATATTTGAAAGACAGAATGACAGAGAAAGAGGAAGACACTGACTCACTCCCCAAACCCCAACTGGCCTCAATAGCAGGGCCAAAGCTAGGGTCCAGAACTCCATCCAGGTCTCCCACATGGATGGCAGGGACCCAAGTACATTAGCAGGGATCTGCCAAGGGAGAAACTAATGCTGGCTTGCCCTTGCATTGTTCATTTACAATAAACTACTCTACAGGAGAATTCTTACAAACATAAAAACTAAAGAAACTAAAACATAAAACATAAAAACTAAAGAAATCACACACTTGAGCAAATCAGGAAACAGTGGACTCCATAACCTGGCTTGTATATTCCCAGACCTATAGTTCTTAAAAGAAAAAAAAGAAAAAAGAGAAGAGAGAGAGCTTGCATCTGCTGGTTCACTCCCCAAATGACAACAGCCAGTCTGGGCCAAGCCTGATCCAGGAGTCAGGAACTCCCAGGTGGCTATCAGATGCCCAACTACCTAGGCCATCTTCCACTGCCTTCCCAGGGTCATTAGCAAGGAGCTGGAAATAAGGAAGCTGTCGCCTGCTGATGCCTGCTGCGCACCACACTGTGTGGGTGCACTCACATCTCATACATTCTATAAGTTACCTCCTGTATGTATCATCAATACCCCTGAGAACTTCAAAGACTACGTGGAAAGTGGACTTAACAAGTGAGTTTCCTTTGGTGGAAAGAACATTTCTAAATCAAAGAACACAAAGGGTCTTCAAAAAGTTCATGAGCAATGTGTGCTATGAAAAACATGAATGCATTTCAAACGCTTTGCTCAAAATAAACTTACCTGTTAATTCTGTTTTCCATAAACTTCTTTGAGGTATGCTCATATTATCCTGTTCATCATATCATTCTCATATAACCCTGAAATGCACACTATCATCCCCAGTTTACAGAGCAGGGCACTAGGGCTTCGAGATATTAAAGAACTTCTACAAGATCACACCACTGAAAAGTGAGTCTGATCCCTTCACAACCCCCACACAGCCTCTACATTCCTTCCAGGCCCTCTTTCTTCCAAGGTGAAGTGCTTGCCTCTCAGAGTTCGTTTATTTTCCTACCAATGATGTCAGATGGACTAAAAGAAACTAGGTCTCTATGGGGGCTCATTTATGGTTCCCAACACAATAGAAAATGCCTTAAGCTTCCGAGATCCTCATCTGTGATGACTGTGCATATGGCTCTGGTTTAAATATGTGTCCCACACTCCCCCCTGTCCCCAGACTAAGGAGCTGAATCCCAGAGTCTCAGATTAATGGTACTAAGAGAATGGAAACTTCATCCAGTTAGGGCGTTTAGAGCTGGGGCCTTTTGAGAGTGGTTGGATTGGATTGGATTTGGTTGTCAGAGTAGAGCCCCCATGACTGAATCCTGGTGGCTTTATAAGGAAGAAGCTAGAGACAGACAGACACATGGCTCCCTATCTCTTGCCACATCATGCTCTATGTTCTGTGGGATTCTAACAGCAAGAAGTCCTTGTCCCTCCAGAACCATGAACCACAGTAAACCTCTTTTCTTTATTAAGTTAAGCTGCCTCAGGTACTTTGTTGCAGTCACAAAAAGCTGACCAATACACTCACACAATCTGGAACTAGGAGAAAACTTGGGCCAAATCGCCCCACTGGCATAGTGTCCTTTCTTGCCCTCCTGCTGGCACAGGCTGCCTCTTGTTTGACTCATTTTCTCCACTAATTAAATGTCACCCTTCCAGTTAATCACCCAGAGATGCTCTCCAGGCAATTCAGTGAAGGGAAAAAAAATAAGGTCCTTCCCATTTCTCACTACCCTCATGAGATGCTGACTTCATGAAGCTGCCTAAAACCAATGACAGATAACACGGCTGCCATGAGAGTGTTAATTGGGCCCAGGGCCCAAGAAACAGCAATTATGAGACAAAAGGAAATACCTCACAGTAAGTAAATAGCATTCTTCCCAGAGAGCAGACGCAGGAGAGCCCGTGACCCACACACCTGTGACTCACCATACCTGGTAGTCATGGTCCTCTGTATATTTCTTTATCTTATAGGAAATATAACGGCCAATTCTTTCTTTAGCCATGTTTCTAGGTTGCCACATTTTCTTTCTGCAAAGTAGCAGGGTAGAGATTTAAGGATCTTCTGGAATGTCTCTAGTTGTTTCGTTGTTTTCCCACAGTGAAGGAACAGGGGTATGGAGTTGGTCCTTGTGTCCTTATGGACAGATACTCAAGTTATAGCAATTTCCTCTCTGAGCTCCCCAGGTCTTCAGGATAATGGTGCAGAAATACCTGTGTGGGATAAAAGTTCTTGCCCTGATTCAAAAGATGAGGAAACCAAGACCACCTAAGGAGTATAAATGACTTGACTGAGCTCACGCAGTCTCAGCAGTACAGCAGATCCACCGACCATGAGTCCTCTCCAAGTAGTTTTCACTCTGACGGTTTTCAAGGAAAACAGGGAGTATCACAGCCTTAAAAGATTAGATATCCAAAAACTGCTGTGTTCCCTTGAGGCTGGCATTGTGGCATTAGCCATTAAAGCTGCCACCTGTGACACTAGCATCCCACATGGACGCTGGTTCCTGTCCTAGCTGCTACACTTCTTTTGCCCTGTGGCAAAGAAACGACATCTCCAAGCATACACAGCCACCTGGCGATAAACTCAGCTTCCGGATTGTGTTCCCATTCCCTTTTCCAGTCTGTTAACCCCCCTACTTTGCCCATGTGTGCCTGAGGGAATCACAATGACACAGGACTCCTACAAAATACCCAAGGGAAAACGTCCCAGAGATGTACAGTGTAGGGAGGCAGCACATACCATTTGTTTGGTTTGGGTTTGCGCTTGATTTGGGTGGGTGAGTGGGTTGGTTAGTGGATGGGTTGGTTGGTTGTTCAGTGGGTTAGTTTATTGGTGAGTGAGTGGACGGTCTGTTGGTGGGTGCGCTTGTTGGTTGGTTAGTATATGGGTTGGTTAACTCCTCCCCTCCCTGGGATGTGCAACCCCAGGGAAGGTGTCAGATTAGTTCAAGACCAGTCACATGCTCTCCTAGGATGTTCCTTCTTCCTGATTCTCATGCTTGATTCTGAAGCCCTCTCATCACACCTGCTGTTCTTTCTTCCCCTACGATAAAATCTCAAAACCTGTAAACTCCTTCCTTTTTTTTTTTAAAAAAAGATTTTATTTATTTATTTTAGAGGTAGAGTTACAGACAGTGAGAAGGAGAGACAGAGAGAAAGGTCTTCCATCCGTTGGTTCACTCTCCAAATGGCCACAACAGCTGGAGCTGCGCTGATCTGAAGCCAGGAGCCAGGAGCTTCTTCCCGGTCTCCCATGTGGGTACAGGGGCCCAAGGACTTGAGCCATCTTCTACTGCTTTCCCAGGCCATGGCAGAGAGCTGGATTGGAAGAGGAGCAGCCAGCACTAGAACTGGTGCCCATATGGGATGCCGGTGTCACAGGCGGAGGATTAACCTACTGCGCCATGGCGCCGGCCCCTAAACTCCTTCCCTTCAACCCAGCTCCTGTAGCACTCTTCCCCACATCTGCCAGGTAGTCCTGAATGGGTCTGAACTTGCAACCCCCAAAGCACTTCCAATCCTTGTAAACCAAACAATAAAATGGATCCTAAGGAAGGAACTCCCTTACCACCACCCTCCAGATACTACCAGGCTTAGTCCTGACTCAGCCAGACACGGGCTCCAGATCCACTCTGTGGTCCAGCTACCCTGCAGCACTCCAAGCCAAATCGTTCACATCTCCACGACTTCCTTCTCTCCTTCTTCTCTGCTGGACAGATACCAACTATTTACCAAGGCTCAGTTCAAGTATCTCCCCTTCTAGGGTGCTGTGTCTGTCTGGCTTCCAGCAAGGTTCAGATAGACAGAATTTACTTAATGAAGATTGCTCACAGAGGTGAGGCAGAGTAAGTCACCCAGACAACAGAAAGCGTAGGAAGCCATTACTACCCCAAGACTGAACGTGACAAGGGGAGAAAACAGTCACACGAGCTGCAGGCGTAGGGGAGGGGCTGCCAGATGCCTTGCAGTCATGTGGAGTCACGGTCACTGCTAGGGACACAACCCTGGAGGAGGAAAAGAGGTGGGGAAGAAATGCCCAACCTCAGTCTCCTCCTACCTCTGAACTCCAGCTGCTGCTCCCCTTTGGAAGAAGCCAACCAGACACCAAAGGGCGAAGGGGCACAGGCAACACTGGGGGCAGGATTCAGTAGCCCAGGACCCAGAGCAGCTGAGAGGAGCACAGAAAAGATTCTGGGCAGAAGGGGTGAGGGGCAGACAGAGGAAAATCAGCACAGGTGCCTTCCCACTCCCCACTCCCCACTCCCACCACAGGCAGAGTCCAGCACTTCCCTCTTTACATGCTGTGACCTAAATTGTTTATCACATCACATCACAGGGTGGGGTGCTGCATCTCCCTGGCTGGGCAGTGAGCTCCTGCAGGGCAGGCACGGGGCAGGTGCTCAGTAAGTGATTGCTTTATTAAAGAGTTATGACCATGAGCACATTTTGAAATCTCCCTGCCTCTTTATTTTCCTCCCCATTACTATCCTAAAGTTAAGTGATTATTTAGTTCTTTGATTAATAAAGATCATTTTGTGTCTCATCTTTAAAAAGAAAAAAAAAGATAGTTTCCCACTCAATGGTCATTACTTATTCAACAAATTTTTGTCCCAAGAACAGTGTTTTGTGTGCTGGAAGAGTTAAAGATGACAAGGGACTCAACTGTTACTGCTCAGTGTAATGGACTAAGCGACAGGTAGCTCGAATTGGCGATAAGGAATTGCTAAGACAGAAAAGCCACATTGACTCTGTGGCTCTTTTGATAGTAGTAATAACTGGACAGGCATTTGGTGCAGCAATTGGGACACCACTTAGAATGCCTGCATCCCATATCAGAGTCCCTCAGTTCAAGTCCGGGCTGCATTGGCACTTTAGTTCCCAGCGAATGCACACCCCGGGAGGCAGCAAATGACAGCTCAAGTACTTGGGTCCCTGCCACTCACACGGGAGACCCAGAATGAATTTCAGGCTCCTGGCTTCACAGCCTGGCCCACCCCCCAAGATGTAGGCATTCAGGATGTGAACCACCGGATGGAAGATCTGTCTTCTCTCTCTGCCTTCCTATAAAAACAAAAATAAACAACAGTGATAACTACTACCATTTACTGAGCACCTATTATATAACTGAAATTATACTGCAAATAAGAGATGGTTATTATTTCCAATTTACAAATCATGAAATTGAGGCCAGAGTTCAGTAGCCTGCCCCAAATCACACAACTAACAAATGACTGACTGGGATTAGAGTCCAGGTAAGTCTTACTCTAGAGCTCACATTTGATTTCCAACATTATACTAGAGAAAATATTTTACAGTAGAAAAAGACACCTCATGTGGAAAACCTGAGTGCAATGTATTCTAGGATATGGCATTGTGGTGCAATGGATTAAGCTGCCTCCTGCAATGCTGGCATCCCATATGGGCACCGATTCAAGTCCCCAAGCCCCAAATGCTCCACTTCCAATCCAGCTCTCTGCTAATGTGCCTGGGAAAGCAACAGAAGATGATCAAGTGCTTGGATCCCTGTCACTCATGTGGGAGACCCAGATGGAGCTCCTGGCTCCTGGCTTCAGCCCAGCCAGGGGCCACTGTGGCCATTTGGGGAGTTAACCAGTAGATGGAATTAATATCTCTCTCCCTACCTCCCTCCTTCCCTTCCTCTCTGTAACTCCATCAAGCAAATAAATCTTTTAAAAAAAAATAATAAATTCCGGCCGGCACCGTGGCTTAACAGGCTAATCCTCCGCCTTGCGGCGCCGGCACACCGGGTTCTAGTCCCGGTTGCCCCTCTTCCAGGCCAGCTCTCTGCTATGGCCCGGGAAGGCAGTGGAGAATGGCCAAAGTCCTTGGGCCCTGCACCCGCATGGGAGACCAGAAGCACCTGGCTCCTGGTTTCAAATCAGCATGATGTGCTGGCCGCAGCAGCCATTGGAGGGTGAACCAACAGCAAAAAGGAAGACCTTTCTCTCTCTCTCTCTCACTATCCACTCTGCCTGTCAAAAAAATAAAACAAATTAAAAAAATAAATAAATAAAAATAATAAATTCCTCATTTTCAAACACCAATGTGGAAGAGCAAAGAGCAATGTACCTACAGCCCTTTACCTGATTTGTGATGTGAGCCAATAGTACAGGGACTTCAAAAAGTTTGTGAAAAATGGAATCAAAAGATACATTTGGGAAGCAGGCATTTAGCCCAGCAGTTGCGGGGCCACATCCCACACTGGAGTGTCTGGGTGCATATTTGGCTCCAGCTCCTCATCCCAGCACTGATGGCTTGGGTCTCTGCCATCCACATGGCACACCTGGATTGAGTTCCCAGCTTCTAGCTTCCTCCTGGCCCAGTCCTGGCAGCTGAGGGAATTTGACAAATGAACCACAAATGGTAACACACCCGCTTCACCCCACTCCCCATTTCTCTGTTGCTCAATTATTTTTTTTTCAAGATTCATTTTAATTTATTTTTAAACACAGAGTCAGAAAGAGAGATATCTGCAGAGAAAGACAGCTTCCATCCATTGGTTCACTCCCCAAATGGCCACAACAGCCCTGAGTTGGGCCAGGCTGAAATCAGGTGCCAAGAGCTTCTTCTGGGTCCCCCTCGTGGGTGCAGGGGACTAAGGAGTTGGACTATCCTCTGCTGCTTTCCCAGACAAACTACCAGGGAGCTGGATTGGAAGTGAAGCAGCCAGGACTCCAATCAGTGCCTATATGGGATATCAGCATTGCAGGCGGTGGTTTAATCTGTTTATTTTGATGCAAAATTTTTTGAAATGTATGCTCGCAAGGGGACCTTCAAAATGTCCACAGAAAATGTGTATTATGAAAAAATTACGCATGGATGTCAAATTCCTTCTGCACCAACACAAATGTATCTTTTAAGTCCATTTCCACTAACTTCTTGATGTTTCCCTAGCAGTATAGCAGAGTGGGCATCCAAAAGCCTGAGTTCCTGTAAGGTTCTGGAGAAAAACAGCCTCAGCTTTGTTAACTAGCTTCCTGGTTCCACAGTGCCCTCTGGTGGTCAGTCAGTGTTGTGCAGGATTTTCCTTAACGACGCAAGAATAAAATGTTTAATAAACAAGATTCAGTTACGGTCAGACTTGGATAAAGTTGACTAAGTCTGTTTCCTGGCCATTCCCTGTTGCCGGCTCATACCCAGTGACCTCATACTCCTCCTGACTGGAGTAGACAGAGCATGAATCTGGGGACAGGCTGATCTCAGATCCAGCACCAGCTCCACCAGTTAGAGAGCTATCAGACGGGGCCTGCTGTCTTCCAATTGTGGATTCACCAAGCATAAGGACCCTCTGGAGCTTCTGCCTCTGACCTTCCCTGGTGACAGGCAGAACCCCAATTTCGACACTGCATTCAAGGGTCAAACTCATAGTTGGATCATTTGGCACTAGCAGTTGCCCAGACTCGTCTCCGGGCCAACAGCAGAACAGGATTTGTTTACCTGGGATCCAGGACAGGGCACAGCATGAGCTGCTTGAGTTGTTTTCCTGAAAAGCAGCCATGGTTGCAGACGATATAACAGGGTCTTCCTTCTAGTACCCTTCATCTTCGGTCAGGTCACAAAAGAAAACCTGGCTTGTTGAGGCCAGCGCTGTGGCGTAATGGGTTAAAGCCCCAGCCTCCAGAGCCAGCATCCTATATGGGCGCCGATTCGAGTCCTGGCTTCTCTTCCAATCCAGCTCTCCGTTACGGCCTGCGAAAGCAGAAGATGGTCCAAGTCCTTGGGCCCCTGCACCCATGTGGGAGACCCAGAAAAGGCTCCTGGTTCCTGGCTTCGGATCAGCGCAGCTCTGACTGTTGTGGTCATTTGGGGAGTGAACCAGCGGAATGGAAGACCACTCTACCTCTCTCTGTAACTCTTTCAAATAAATATAAAAAAAAAAAAAAAAAAAAAGAAAAGAAAACCTGGCTTGCGTGTCTTGGAAAAGACACCTCCCTTGCTGCCTGATCCCTGAGAACCTTTCAGAATGTTCAAGAACCTTCTAGTTTCTGAGGTCCCTCTCAGCTTCCACCTAGAAAATGGACAATGAGGGCCAGTGCCGTGGCTTAACAGGCTAATCCTCTGCCTTGCGGCACCGGCACACCAGGTTCTAGTCCCGGTTGGGGCGCCGGATTCTATCCCGGTTGCCCCTCTTCCAGGCCCGCTCTCTGCTATGGCCCGGGAAGGCAGTGGAGGATGGCCCAAGTGCTTGGGCCCTGCACTCGCATGGGAGACCAGGAGAAGCACCTGGCTCCTGGCTTCGGATCAGCACGATGTGCAGTCCGCAGCGGCCATTGGAGAGTGAACCAACGGCAAAAGGAAGACCTTTCTCTCTCTCTCTCTCACTATCCACTCTGCCTGTCAAAAAAAATAAAAATAAATAAATAAAATAAAAAAGAAAATGGACAATGATGAACCACTTGGGAATCCTACTTGAACTTCTGTTGGGTGCTAGGCCCTGCAGGACATGTAACCAGCCCTGCATGGAAGTGTTGAGCCAGGTCAAAAAAATAAATTAAAATAAAAAAGAATGGAGGGTGGGAGAGTAGAGTACACCTTTGCATCTCCTATCTGCCGCTTCACTCCTCAAATGCCTGCAAGAGCCAAGACGGCCAAAGCCAGGAGATGGAAACTCAATCATGTTTCCTGCAGGTGGCAGGAACCCAGTTACTTCAGCCTTCACTGCTGCCTCCCAAGGGCTGCACTGGTGAGAAGTCGGTGTCAGCAGTCAGTCAGGAATCAAACCCTGGTACTCCAGTGTGGCATGCAGGCACCTTACCCACTAGGCCAAACATCTGCCCTGTGACTGGCTTCTTTCCCTTAGTATAATGTTCTCAAGATTCATCCACATTATTGCACGTGTAAGCACTTAATTCCTTTTTAACAGCTGAATAATATCCCAGTATATGCATACACCTTATTTTATTCATCCATCATTGATGGACATTTGGGTTATTTCCACTTTGGAGCTATTATGAATTATGCTGCTGTAAACATTCATATACAAGATTTTGTGTGCTTATGTTTTTAGACTTTTTTTTTTGACAGGCAGAGTGGACAGTGAGAGAGAGAGACAGAAAGGTCTTCCTTTTTGCCGTTGGTTCACCCTCCAATGGCCGCTGTGGCCGGCGCATCGTGCTGATCCGAAGCCAGGAGCCAGGTTCTTATCCTGGTCTCCCACGCGGGTGCAGGGCCCAAGCACTTGGGCCATCCTCCACTGCCTTCCCGGGCCATAGCAGAGAGCTGGCCTGGAAGAGGGGCAACCGGGATAGAATCCGGCGCCCCAACTGGGACTAGAACTCAGTGTGCCGGCACCGCAAGGCGGAGGATTAGCCTGTTAAGCCATGGTGCCGACCTGTTTTTAGACTTTTTTAAAATAGTTAAGTGTTGGCAACGAAATGAAGTGCACTACAGAAGAGAGTAGAAAAGAATTCGAAGATTCTTCAAAAGTTTCGTTTCCATAGGACCTGACAAATCCACTCCTCACTTATATCCAAGAGAACATACGGAGGCAGGAACTCAATGACTTCAGCAGAATATTCTGAATATTCTGAAGCTTGGGATTCTTGATGCCTACTGAGGACCCAAACCTCGGCAGGAGCCCTAGAAACGGTTTCCTCAGCTTTGGAGGCTACGAGCCTGCAAAAGCCTTTGTTGCCACTTCTCCACTTTGCTCTGCAGCAGTGGGATATGCCCATTTCATTTTATTTCCTTTCCCTCCATTGTTCTGCTTCATTCATTAAGACTCAGTCATATTTCTAACTGCTTCTTAAATAGGTTCTTTATCCTCTCTACGAGTTTCAGTACTATTAGACAAAAACATGTGTGCTCCTTAAAGATTTGTTTTTTTAATCTTAGGAGCCAGCATGTGGCACAGCAGGTTAAGCTACTGCCTGCAATGCTGACATCTTGTATGAGTGCCAGTTTGAGTCTCAGCTACTCCACTTCCAGTCCAGCTCCCTGCTAATGTGCCTGGGAAGGCAGCAGATGATGGCCCAAGTGCTTGGGCCCCTGTCACCCACTAGGGAGACCTGGCTTCAGCCTGACCCAGCTGTCAGCACTGTAGCCATGATAGTGAACCAGATTTTGTTCTGTAACTCTGCCTTTCAAATAAATAAATCTATAAAAAAAAGTATACTGAAAAAAACTCCAAATATAAAGAAAATTAAAAGTAATAACTCTTTTTTTTTTTTTTTGACAGGCAGAGTGGACAGTGAGAGAGACAGAGAGAAAGGTCTTCCTTTTTGCCGTTGGTTCACCCTCCAATGGCTGCTGCGGCCGGCGCATCTCACTGATCCAAAGCCAGGAGCCAGGTGCTTTTCCTGGTCTCCCATGCGGGTGCAGGGCCCAAGCACTTGGGCCATCCTCCACTGCACTCCCAGGCCATAGCAGAGTGCTGGCCTGGAAGAGGGGCAACCGGGATAGAATCCGGGGCCCCAACCGGGACTAGAACCCGGTGTGCCGGCACCGCAAGGCGGAGGATTAGCCTGTTAAGCCATGGCGCCGGCCAAAAGTAATAACTCTTAAAACTACTACCAAAACTCAACAATTGTTAAAAGTCTTCCATGCTGGGCCGGCGCTGTGGCACAGTGGGTTAACGCCCTGGCCTGAAGCGCCAGCATCCCATATGGGCGCTGGTTCTATCCGGCTGCTCCACTTCTGATCCAGCTCTCTGCTATGGCCTTGAAAAGTAGTAGATGACCCAAATTGCTTGGGCCCCTGCAGCCACATGGGAGATATGGAAGAAGCTCCTGGCTCCTGGCTTCGGATTGGCGCAGCTCCAGCTGCTGCGGCCAACTGGGGAGTGAACCATTGGATGGAAGATCTCTCTCTCTCTCTGTGTAACTCTTTCAAATAAATAAATAAATCTTTCAAAAAAAATTCTTCCATGTTTGCTCTATCCATCTATTTGTCTACAGATTACTCAACTAACAAAATTACCTATATCACTTCCTAAACCCATTAGCATGCAAAGCAAAAAGAAATACATTATTTTCCATAATATAAATTACCACAATTAGCATTATCAATAACTCTCTAATAGAATCTAATATATTAAAATTTCCCCAAACTCTTTACAGCTTTGTTCAAATCAGATGAGAGTCAAGAACCACCTATTGCAGTTAGTTCTGGACAATCCTCACCTATACTTTTTTTTTTTCATGACTTTGAGACACCAGGTCTAACTGTCTTGTATGTCACACATTCTGGATTGTCTGTTTCCTTGCGCTGTCATTAAACTTACTCCTCTGTCCTCTATATAACTGGAAGTTAGATCTTCAACTTCCAGGACTTGCACTTGCACCTTCAGTATATTTACAAGAATATTTTATAGGTGATGCTCTGCATTTTGTATTACATCACAACAGGAACAGTTTGGGTTCAATCATTGTCTCATGATGGGAAGTCTGACCACCATGTTGGAGGCACAAGATCTCTCCTTTGGGGCTGACACCGTCACACAGTGGGCTAAGCCTCTGCTTGCAGCACTGGCATCCCATATGGGCACCTATTTGTGTCCCAGATGCTCCTCTTCTGATCCTGCTCTCTGCTATGACCTGGGAAAGCAGAAGATGGCCCAAGTGCTTAGGCCCCTGAACCCACATGGGAAACCTGGAAGAAACTCCAAGCTCCTGGCTTCAGATGGGCGCAGCTCTGGCCATTGTGGCTGTCTGGGGAGTGAACCAGCAGATGGAAGACCTCTCTCTCTCTCTCTCTCTCTGTGTCCTAACTCTATCTCTCAAATAAATAATTAAAAAAAAAAAAAGAGAGAAAGAGAGATCTCACCACTGTACAGTGATTTCCCCTTTCCAAGTGTAGTGTATAGGGTGATATTCTTACATTATGAGAATATCCAGCTCTCCATCAATCTTTTATCCAAGTTTCACCAGCCATCAATGACTCTTAAATCAATTATTTGAAGTTGTAAAATGGTGATTATCTATTAGTCCTTCTATATTTATTAACATTATTTTATTTAAAATGAAAGGTTTTTGGGGCCGGCACTGTCATATAGTGGGTAAAGCTGCCAACTGCAGTACCAGCACCCCATATGGGCATCAATTTGAGTCCTGGCTGCTCCACTTCGATCTAGCTCTCTGCTATGGCCTGGGAAAGCAGTAGAAGATGGCCTAAGTGCCCTGTCTCTCTCTGTCTACCTCTCTCCGTAACTCTTTCAAATAAATAAATCTTTTTTAAAAAAATTTCTTTTGAGCTTAAAACCACTCATCTTGACCTTTGGGAACCCCCACAGCATTATCACCAATTTTTACTCATCCAAGTCAGATTCCTGGCCCATACATCAAATATCAGGACACCCTGGAGGACCCAATCCATCGTACCTCTGTTAAGAACAGTGGTTCTCAGCCGGTGCCGTGGCTCAACAGGCTAATCCTCCGCCTTGTAGCGCCGGCACACCGGGTTCTAGCCCCGGTCGGGGCGCCAGATTCTGTCCTGGTTGCCCCTCTTCCAGGCCAGCTCTCTGCTGTGGTCAGGGAGTGCAGTGGAGGACGGCCCAAGTGCTTGGGCCCTGCACCCCATGGGAGACCAGGAGAAGCACCTGGCTCCTGCCATTGGATCAGCGCGGCCATTGGAGGGTGAACCAACAGCAAAAGGAAGACCTTTCTCTCTGTCTCTCTCTCTCACCGTCCACTCTGTCAAAAATAAATAAATAAATATTTTTAAAAATTTAAAAAAAAAAAGAACAGTGGTTCTCACCAGGGGCAATTATTTTTCCCTCAGGGGCATCTGACAATATCTAGAGATATTTCTGTCACAACTGAGGGAGGAGGGAGAAAAGAGGATTCTGTTGGCATCTCGTGGGTAGAGGATCAGGATGTAGCTAAATATCCAACAATGCAAAGGACAGCCCACACAGAGAAATCTCCAGACAAAAATGTCAACAGTTAACAAACTCTGAGTTAGAATAGCACCCACTCTAAACAAATTGTAGGAACACAAAACTAAGCAGGTAGGAGTCCTACACCTTTATGACTGTTAAAGACTATGCTGAGAGTTTACCAATAGGCAAGTAGACTCCTTCAGGCAGCCAGAGCCGAGGTAAATGCACGCCTCCCCAAGTGGAATCAGGCTCCTGTAACACTCATCTCGTCACAGCTAAGAAAATGCACTCCCTGCAGATAACTAACTCCTAAGAAGGAAAGATAAAGAGAAGCATGACCACCAACTCCCAAGAGAGCAGGTAAAAGGGTAGAAAAAGCTGGCATTAAATCATTTAGCTTCCATCCAAAGGGAATGAAACAACAGGAGAGGGAAAGCATTTTACCCTAACCAGAGTCAGAAGCAGTGGTTGGGGTAACTGGGTCCTACTGGAACCTGAGAACCAACTGTTAAGTCTTCGCCAAGTTTGCAAGCATGGTGATAAACCCTTGGTAATCTGCAATCAGCCATAGTAGGACATATAGCATGTAAGTCAAAAAAAAAACACTACAGGTTGCCAGTATTGTGGCACAGTTTTAAGCCACTGCCTATGAGTGCTGGTCCAAGGCCCAGCCACTACACTGCCGGTCGAGCTCCTTACTCGTGCACCAGGAAAGCAGCAGCAGAAATCCCAAATGCCCATCACAGCTGAGGCTGGGCCAGGCTTAAGCCTGCAGCTGGGAACACAATCCAGGTCTCCCATTGGATGGCAGGGACTCAAGTGCTTGAGCCATCCATCACCTGCTGCCTCCCAGGGTGCACACTAGCAAGAAGCAGGATCAGAGGCACAGATTCGAACCCAGGCATGCCAATGTCTTCACCACTACACCAAACACCTGCCCCAGGAAATCCATGTAATGAAATATTATGCACATATTAATATTGTTGGAATATTTGATATGGAAAGACAGTCATCAGTTAAATTCAAAAAAGGACTTAAGAGGAGGCTTAAAACAGTATATTTGCCAGCACCGTGACTCACTAGGCTAATCCTCCGCCTTGCGGCGCTGGCACACCAGGTTCTAGTCCCGGTCAGGGCGCTGGATTCTGTCCCGGTTGCCCCTCTTCCAGGCCAGCTCTCTGCTGTGGCCCGGAAGTGCAGTGGAGGATGGCCCAAGTCCTTGGGCCCTGCACCCCATGGGAGACCAAGATAAGTACCTGGCTCCTGCCATCGGATCAGCACGGTGCGCTGGCTGCAGCGTGCCAACCGCGGCGGCCATTGGAGGGTGAACCAATGGCAAAGGAAGACCTTTCTCTCTGTCTCTCTCTCTCTCTTATTGTCCACTCTGCCTGTCAAAAAATTAAAAAAAAAATAAATTAAAAAAAAACAGTATATTTGGGGTGAACATATTTTTATAAAAATAAAATTGTGCTAAGCATGTACTGAGAAAAACTAATATATAGCAAAGTAAGATCAACATTTCTCTTTCTGCTTCTCTAACATGCATATATTACCTGTATGCTTTGTTTGTTTATAATAGAAGTTAATGGGAATTGAGCTCTGTAGGAAAATCCTTACCACAAAACATCAGAATTATGTGTATCTCCTAATTATTTCAGCTTTTTATAATGCACCTGCTCAAAATCAAAGCTCATCATTTTATTTGGAATAATATTTTCTTGAGAACCAAATGGTTGTGTAAATGAGAAAGCAGATAGGTATAATAAAAAGACAGGAAAGGAAGTGTCAAAACAACTACAATCTTTTGTTCCACTGTCTATTGCAGTATATTAAATAAAATGCAGTTAACCAAAGACACCTTTATTGTTTTAGTTTTCAAAAAACAAACTCTTTTCTTCTTTTTCCAAAATAATCATGATTAACTTACAAAATGGGTATACAATATATCTTCAAAGCATTTCCCTTGAACGGAAAACTTAGCTTTATGAGATCTAAACATTAAAAAGGTAAAAAAAAAAAAAAAAAAAAAAACCGTGTTGTTGCCACCAGAAGACAACACAGAATCTAGCATAAGTCAAGGAAATCTGCTCACACTTCAGGCCCTTCTCCTCCAGGGACCAACTGCATAAAAGAAAAAAAAAAAAAAAAAGAGTTGATTAATGAAAACACCACTGTACCTACAAACTCTGCCTGCCACATGCCCCTCACCAACCAAGGCCACTCTCCCTCATTTTCTCCAGGTCATCAATAACTGTTTCCAGTTCCCAGTACCAATTAATACTTAGTGTCTCAACAATGATTCCTAACAAAGCAAAAGATTAAAAGCCCAGCAAACTAATCCTTAGGCCTAAAACCTTCTCAAGAGCTTGGCTTTAGGGCCCTGACTACCAGACAATCTCTTCCCCACCCTAAGTACCACTAAGCTACAGCATAAGTGAAATAACCAGAAGCATTAATAGTTAGGTCTGTAAGCCTTGTCCCACAGAAACAGGCTAGCATCTAATAGATAAAACAGCTTTAACATATCTTACCATTGTTATATTATTTCCATTTAGCAAAATCTGATCTAATTTAGTGATCCTTCTTCCTTCTGGTGTGATTTCACTAAATGAAGCGATAAAACAGAAAGTCAGGATAAATGGTAACCAGGATAAGTCAGGATAAATGGTGGTAACCAAAGGCAGCATTTTAGAAATACCTTCTGTCTCTAAAAAGGTAATGTTTGTATAAGTTCAGCAATTATAAAGGTAATTTTCAGAAATAAAAGTTATCCACTGGGTAATGTACACTCTTCATCAAAAGCAAGAGTACACCAATGGATATAAATAAGATCCATAGCCAAGGGGGCTGGCACTGTGGCTTAGCAAGTTAAACTGTTGCCTGCAGTGCTGGCATCCCATATGGGCACTGGTTTGAGTCCTGGCTGCTCCACTTCCAATCCAGCTCCCTGCTGATGTGCCTGGGAAGGCAATAGAGGGTGGCCCAAGTGCTTGTGCCCCTGTACAGACGTGGGAGATCTGGGGAAAGCTCCTGGCTCCTGGCTTCAGCCTGGCCCAGCCCCCGCATTGCAGCCCTTTGGGGAGTAAACCAGCAGACGAAGGATCTCTTACCCTCCCTCTCTTTCTCTCTGTAATCTGGCTTTTGAATAAATAAAGCTTTAAAAAAAAAGATTCACAGCCATGAGACTTATCTTCAAAAAAAAAAAAAAAAGCTGGAACCTGCCAAGATCAAATATAAAATAAGGTATTTAGTAGACTCACTCTTTAACATTTTGTATTACTACTGATTTCTATCCACTAAACTACTATGTAACTAATACTTATCACTTACATTTTACATTATATAGTTAAATGTTTTCATCATCAGGTCCTTGATATGACCTGAGCCTTACCTTCAAGCTTTGTCTCCACTAATTTCCTAGCAATTCAGCAACCATTACATACATTTTACAAGCATTAGTAAATAAAAGTTGTCTCTAATTCCATTTTGCTGACTAAATAGTACTTAAAATGCCCTGAATTTGAAAAAGAGCCGAGTTCTGTCATTTTTAACACTACTCACAATTCAGTAACATCTTCCAATACCATATCTGAAAGGTGGTGTTAAGGAAATAAACACACCAGGTTGAAACAACTCTGGCTTCTGCCTTTATTCAGTTTTAATGATAATATTTAACACAATGGCTCATATTCAAAAGGCTGACTGTTGGTAGGAACGTGACCTTCTTCCAGTACACTCACCTCTGAAAACACCATCACAAGTGCCCTGGAGATGAACTGACTTTTATCGTTAACACCCAGAAACACACTGTCTATGGCTCTATGTTATTAAATGCACAGGAAAAAGCCACAGCACCACGTTTTAAAAGGATACTGACGAAGTCATCGAAGCCAAGAAGGGTGCCAACAATTTCCTTATCACTCTTCATCACAATGTGAATTCTGGATCCTATACATTTATCCACAAGCTCTGCGTGAGGAAAGAGATTATTTTACCCATTCATCATTTTAGCACATACTCGAGTGCACGCTGGCATTTGTTACTTGCATTCAGTGAAAATTAAACTAGAAAGAACATCCCTCTGCGCTCTCACTACTTAATCAGAAGCCTTTCCACTTCTCCTTTCTTTGCAGCAACCTATCATGATTGTGGCTTTATCTTTATCCTAGATCACGTGATTAGCTTAGGGACACAAACACATCCCCCCAGACTCTTAAGCGCCACGAGCCCAGACACTGTGGTCATTTTCGCCCATCGCTGGATCTTCAGTGGACAGGGACGGGCACTTACGGGGCTTTCCACAGCCTAATCACTGAAGTCCGTCAACGCAACCACCCCTCGCCGGCTACACAGTCAGAGCCTCCTTGTCACCTCCCCCCTCGCCAGTGAAGCCCTGCGGTGCTGGGGGCAGCTTCAGCACCTCTGGCCAGCCTGGCACGGGGGGCACAAGGTTTACTTGTCCAGTACTGCCTCCTCCACTGGCTTGTGTACCCTTTGGGAGCGGTGGCTGTGGTTTAAGGTCACTGTGGACTAGCACGCAGGAACAACGCGGGCTCTTACTGAATGGATGAATGGCAAACAGGGCTAGTTTCCAGATTCCTCCTCTTAAGGCTCGTTCCACAGCGCGCTGCTTCGCGCTCAACTCCCAGACACACAACGGGGTGAACCCCATCTGGGGATCCTAAATGCCACTCCGGACACGGCGCCGGAGCGCTCCCAACAAACAGGGCCGACGGTGCGCCCGCCCAGTGTGGCCCTCTCCCGCCCACGGTCCGTTCCGGGGGAGTCCGAGGAAGCTGCCCCCAGGGGCAGGAGCACGTTACCTCGCAGCAGCGGCCTGGCGCGCAGGAGCTCGGGAGCCGGCGCGAGCCGCGGAGGGGAAAACGCTCGGGCCCACGCATTGGCCCGCTACCCGCCAGGGGTGCCTCGGCCGCAACCCCGCGGCCCCCAGTCCTGAACCCCGGCCTCCCGCCCAAGCTCCCTCGCAGGAAAACCATTACCTAGCGGCAGCAACTGCGAGGGGTTCGTAGTAGCGTTAGCCGCCATGGCTACGCCGGAAGTGGCCTGCGTCCATCGACGTTCCACGGTGACTTTAAAAGAGCGCGCCTGCGCCTTTGCCCGCGGCCGGGCAGGCTCGACCAATCGCAGGCCGAGCGTGCGGCCGGCGTGCTCCACGTGGGCGGCGCCCGCGCGCTGCCTGGCTGGGGAGTTGGGAGTCCTGGGGTGCTGCCCTGCAGATTGGTTCCCAGGCTTCGGAGCGGCGGAGAGACGTTAAAGATTGCTAACCCGGTGAATGAATTCTTCCTCCAACCGAGAGGACAGCGCATAAGGAAACTTTTGGCTTGTTTTCCCATAAAATTGTCTTTGTAAAAATCAGTATTTCCCGCCACCAATTCACTGTTTGACAGGCAGAGTTACAGTGAGAGAGACAGAGAGAGAGGCCTTCCGTCCACTGGTTCACTCCCCAAATGGCCGCAACGGCCGGAGCTGGGCCGATCCGAATCCAGGAGCCAGGGCCCTTCCCTGAGTCTCCCCTGCGGGTGCGGGGGACCAAGGACTTGGGCCATCTCCCACTGCTTTCCCAGGCCACAGCAGAGAGCTGGATCGGAAGAGGAGCAGCTGGGGCTACAACCGGCGCCCTTATGGGATGCCTGCGCCGCAGGCGGTGGATTAACCTAGTGCGCCAGGACGCCGGGCCCCAAAAACATTCCTTTTCTTGAGGAATCTATTGCTTCCTTTTTAAAGGACGGCGGATTCAGATCCCCACAAACAGCATTTAAAAGTAAAAGAGGGGGCCAGCGCTGCGGCTCACTAGGCTAATCCTCCGCCTTGCGGCGCCAGCACACCAGGTTCTGGTCCCGGTCGGGGCACCGGTTCTGTCCCGGTTGCCCCTCTTCCAGGCCAGCTCTCTGCTGTGGCCCGGGAGGGCAGTGGAGGAGGGTCCAAGTGCTTGGGCCCTGCACCTGCATGGGAGACCAGGAGAAGCTCCTGGCTTCGGATCAACGTGGTGCGCTGGCCGCAGCAGCCATCGGAGGGCGAACCAACGGCAAAGGAAGACCTTTCTCTCTGTCTCTCTCTCTCTCTCACTGTCCACTCTGCCTGTCAAAAAAAAAAAAAAAAAAAAGTAAAAGAGGGGCCAGCGCTGTGGCGTAGCAGGTAAAGGCTGCCTACAATGCCAACATCCCATATGGGCTCCAGTTCTAGTCCCAGCTGCTCCACTTCCGATCCAGCTCTCTGCTGTGGCCTGGGAAAGCAGTAGAAGATGGTCCAAGTCCTTGGGCCCTGCACCTGCATGGGAAACCCAAAAGAAGTTCCTGGCTCCTGGCTTTGGATCAGCACAGCTCCAGCCCTTGTGGTCATCTGGGGAGTGAACCAGTGGATAGAAGACCTCTCTTCTCTGCCTCTTCCTCTCTGTAGTTCTGCTTCAAATAAGTAAGTAAATCTTTTTTTTTTTTCTTTCAAAATGGTTTACACATTTTTTAATGTAAAATTTTGTTTTATACTGAGGATTTATAATAGCTTTTTCCTTTTAACTTGTTGCTACTTTCTTCATTTATCATCCTTGCTGAATCTAAAAGTCTATAGTTTTATTAAAAGCTTATTTTCTACTTATTCAACAAAGTATTGTCTAAGGCTATCACCAGATGTCAGTCTAAGTTATGTGCTAATATTATCACACTTAGAAAACATACTTTTACGTTTCTGTTTTGAAAATAATAACAAATTCTCTGCCTTTGTCTATTTTACATTTGTATCCTTGGAACTCAAACAGTCTAAACATGGGAGGCCACAAAGAAGATCAATTATTCAAACAACAAACAGTTGTTAAGCAGCCATCATTCCTTCTGGAACAACCTGATGAGTGTAAAAGTGTGGGAGAAGCGTCTTCTGCCCTTCTAAAGATGAATGGGAGACAAAGTCAAGTAATAAACTTTTATGTACAAGGTGTCATGAAATTTAACACATGAAGCAGAACGACTTCTTTTAGCTTCAGGGATTTTAGGGAATTCAAACCCCTTCTAAATGTCAAGCCTGTCCTGATTTTCTGTTTGATTTTTTTGTTTGTTTTTCAGTACCGATCATGTGCCAAGACACTTAGAAATGTACCTCTAGTAATTAAAACCATCCTCTGAGGCGGGATCATCATGAAGTTACACTTGCTCCCTGGCCACGTAGACAGCTTGGGAAACTTCACACAGGAATTGACAGGTGTCTAGTGTTGAAAGATGAATAAGAATTGGGTAGGCAGAAAAGCAGCAAGCATGGCATTCCAAGTGGAGGGCCCACCATGTGCAACTGGCATGCACCCACCTGTTAACCTCGCTTCTCGCCCTCTCATTTAAGCCTACACACTTCCTAAATTTAGCAAAAGCCTTTCTTTTTATAAGAAACATCTTTTATTTCTTCTAAAGATTTCTTATATTTTTCCCTCATAAGATTTTAAACTCTTAAAAATGCAATTTCCTCTTTCAAAGCACATGCCATCTTTAAAAAAAAAAAAACTTAGCAATGTACATTTGCACTCAAAGAAAAACCTGCAGCGTCATTGTCCTCTGACAAAAGCCTGCACTTAAACCCCACACAGTTTTCACAGGCTCTTTATTAGTTAGGGCCTCGAGACCACCAGCATTCAGTGCAATATTGATCGATTCTTATTTCCCCAGGAAACACAGGATCAATGATGGCTCCTGACTACAACTGTTTCTGAATGGCTGAGCAAAGGTCTCCCTCTGAGAAGTCAGAGGAACTCGAGGATCCAAGGGGAGGGTGGAGGAGAAATATTTTAGGTCTACCTGGCATCCTGGCAGGCCACCCGTTTGGCCCTCTGGTCCCGCAGCAGCTCATCGCCTGCACGCTGTGGGGAGCGTAAGGGCGACGACCAAAAACCTTTCTTCTCTCAAGTGTTTTCCTGCAACGACCCCAGACTTTAGTGATACTACTTGAATGCATTTCTTGATGTTCCTTCCCCAAAATCCTGGGAAAACCCTGCTCATCCATCAAGACGTGGTCGAGTTTGACCCACATTTTTCTGACACTTGCAACGGCCTGTTATAGCTCTTACAATGTGCTTCTTATAATGATCTGTTTGTTGACAAGGCTACCTCTCCCCAAAACACTGTGAGGTCTCAAGGCCAAACACAGTGGGAAGCAGCAGCAGCTAGTGATTAAATCCAGGGGTTCTGAATCAGGTGATGTCAGTTCACATTCCAGCTTCACCATAGTTCCCTTTGTTGGATCATCAGCAAGTTACTAAGCTTTTTAAGTCCCAAGTAACCCCTTGGGGGAAATGGGTTAAGAGTATCTACGTGCACTTGTTAGATTGTTTCGAAGACTGAAAGAAATGATCCATGAAAACAGCATCAGATCTGGCACACAGTAAGCCCTATTAAATGGGAGATAGTATTACTGTTTCCTAATGCCTAAGGTGATGGCAGGCAAAGAGCCAGTGCTACATGAAGTTCACATTGCTAGCTGGCATTGCATGATCTTACATTTATAACCAGATACAAGCCACTGTATAGGAGCAATTTCTTCCGGGTCTTCCCTTCTTTTCCTTCCCGTTCTCCTTGCTCCTCCCCTTTTTTGGATGCACTCTGCCTATCACGTTTGTACATGGACTGTGGTGTCTCATGAATGTTCCTGGAATTGATTCTATTTTACCCTACTAATCAACATTCTCCTCAATCTTCATAAGGTTCTAGATACAAAGTAATGCCAAGTTTATTTGCGAAATTCTTCTCTTTTCCTGTTTCTTCACTTCTTTTCCTGTTTTATTTTCATTGTACCACAATAAGAGTATGGACAAAATGCAAGGCATTATCATTACCTGACATAGCTAAAAAATTAGAAAGATATACTCTAAGGAAGTCAGTATCTTCAATTTCCCATCACAAGAACAGGATAAACATTAGCAATTTTCAATGCCATTCATGAAGACTAAGGAAAGTCTCTTTGGCTCTGAAAAGTGAGCTATATATAATTCATTTACACAGTAGTTCCAGGCTCCTGGCTTGGCCTAGCCCATCCCTGCTTTCTGCAGCCATTTGGGGAGTGAACCAGCAGAGGTAACCCCCCTCCACCCCCCTGTCTCTATAAGTCTGCCTTCCAAATAAATAAATCTTTAAAACATAAAATGATTCTGCTGAATCATAAAAACTAAACTTCAGTTAGGAAGTCTACTGTTACCCTCAGTTATGCTTAGGCTGGAATGGAGGTACTTACACTTCAATACTAGAAGTGAAAAATAAACCCTGAGGTTACCTAAACTAAGGGATGCGCAACTAGTTATGGCAATGTCATAGTCGGTTGTAGTAATATGAAGTTCTATCTGAAGCCGGCACCTATCCTTTAGTTTACTACAAAACTGTCCTGGATAAAACTTGCTTAATCTGTTAGTATTCCCTTTAAAATCATATGAGATTCACTGTATTTTTTTTAAAGTGTAGTGCTATGACTAAAGTAATTTCAAAACTGTTGCAACAACAGATACCATATATTTTAGGCTTCCCAGAGTACTAGATGGAATGAAAAAATTTTTTTTAGTTTGCTGTGCTAGAATAATCATTTCACATTGTTTCTATGGAAGCTTCCTTTATTGTCAAGGACATCCTGCTTCAGATCTTAAATTGCTCCCAAACTGCTGTACATATTATTTAAATAAGAAAGAAAAATTGAAACGAAATCTCAGATAAACAATTAATTTAAAGACTGAATACACAGAGGCTGGCGCTGTGGTACAGTGGGTTAAAGCGTTAAAGCCGTGGCCTGTGCGGCGCCGGCATCCCATATGGGCACTGGTTCGAGTCCCGGTTGCTCCTCTTCTAGTCCAGCTCTCTGCTGTGGCCTGGGAAAGCAGTAGAAGATGGCCCAAGTGCTTGGGCCCCTGCACCCACGTGGGAGACCTGGAGGAAGCTCCTGGCTTCTGGCTCTGGATCGGCGCAGATCCAGCCCTTGTGGTCATCTGGGGAGTGAAGCATCGGATAGAAAACCTCTCTCTCTATCTCTGCCTCTCTCTGTAACTCTGTCTTTCAAATAAATAAAATAAATCTTTAAAAAAAAATAAAAGATGCCAGCACGTTGTCGAGCAGAGGGGCCTAGGCCAGAGTCTAGGGCAACGAAGGAATTGGAGAGAAGAGGCGTCCAAAATGAAGGGGTGAAAGGGAGGAAACTTAAGAAAAAAAGTTAAAGCAGAAGGTAAGAGGTTAGAGATCCAACCCCAGGAGAAAAGAGCAGGTGTGCGGGTGGCTCCGCCAGGCCCCGCCCCTATCCCCCTCAACCCCCACTGGCCCCGCCCCGCCTCCGTCTGGTCCCTCCCCGTGCTGTCCCCCCCCTTCGACCTCGCCTTTCAGCCCCGCCCCGCTCCTCTAAGCTCCGCCCCCGCACGTCAGACTCCGCCCCTGCAGGTCCCTCCCATCCTTACCCGGCCGGCGTCGCGTCAGGTGACTGCCCGGAAGCTACGGAAGCGGATGAAGGAAGTGGGGCCGCGGGCCCCGGGGGCGGCGCGGACCTGCCGAAGCTGCGCGGCCCGGCCCGGGCTCCCTGCGCGGTCCTCATGAGGCGCCCTCGCTGACACCTGGAGCCCGCCGCGCTGTGTCTTCCGGCGACCGCGAGGTCGTCCGGCCCGGCGCGCAGCCCTCCGCGGTGAAGCCGTCGTGGTGAGGGCCCGCGGTGGCTACCCATGGAGACGGCCGGGAGGGGCAGCGATGGCGCCCCGCGGGGGCCCGTCCTGCACATCGTGGTGGTCGGCTTTCACCACAAGAAGGGCTGCCAGGTGAGGAAGGGGCCGGGTCCCGCGACCCAGCCGGCGTTCGTGCCCCCCCCACCAGCCCCCTGGCCCCTAGCCCCCGGCGCCCACTGCCCTCTGCCCTCTTCCACCCGGCTCTGCTGGCGTGGAGCTCCATCCTCCCCACAAATCCTTTCTGCTGCCCCTGAAAATTGCGTGACGAGCTGCGGGGATGCTGCTTGGTACGTGCTCGCCTTTGAGGGTGTGGGCGGAAGGGATGGGAGACCGGTCAGCTTCTCCAGTCACTTGCAGGGGACTCTAGAAAAATTCAGCGTTTGGACCGTGTTCAACTAATGAGCGCAGTGAGCACACGCGCACAAGTCTCGGGCAGCTGCACGCACAGGCTGGCGCCGTGGGAGAATCGACTTCCTTTGTTGATCGGTCGTGAGGCTTAGAGTCTGTCTCGTTAGGGTTGTCGATCGGCCCCGCCCCCTCGCCGCTGGCTCTTAATTGTGCTGTTTACCTCGTCCTGGGCTGGCCATTTGGTGAGATTGGCTTGATCAGTTGCAATAATAGGAAGTGGATTTACCACACTAAATATGCAAATAGAAAGGCATTGTTCAGCTTCTTCCCTGACTCTGAAACGAAACTTTTGCATTGTACGTTTTGTAGGCAAAGGATCAAAACAGAAACGGGATTCTTTAATGGCTCAGCCAGCACTGGAAGGCAGTGATGTCATAATGTGCTAGTGAGCAGTAAATTAAAATGTTTTTTTCTAAGAATTTAAAAATACTAGTTACTACCATTGGTTAATATAATACTTGGTTTCTTGCCTTTCACAAAAAAAAAAAAATTTTTTTTTTTGGAAGATGTATTGGGAAGAGTTAAGTTCATTAGAGGATTGTACCAAAGCTGTGAGGGGAGTGAAAAGATGGTTGGGTTATGTGTTTTAAACTACTTAGCTTTAAAATGTCGTATTCCTCATCCACTGCTTACTAATGATGTAGAAAGACACCGAGAAGGAAGTAGTACTGTTCAGTGTGGTAAGAAAAGAATTCCACAGTAATTGCAAATTTATATATATATATATAAAGATTTATTTATTTTGAAAGAGTTAGAGAGGGAGAGACAGATCTTCCATCTGCTGGTTCACTGCAGATAGTGGCAACAAAACAAGGAGATTCGTCTAGGAATGGTAGGAACCTCAGCACTAGGCCATTAGCAGGGAGCTGGATGGGAAGTGGAGCAACTAGGACATGAGCCAGTGCTGGTGCAGGATGCTGGTGTTGCAGGTGGGGGCTTTACCTGCTATGCCATAATGCCAGCCGCAATACAGAGAATTGACTTGAGATTGTCACATGATAAACATAGTGTTCATCATTAGCAGATTTTTCAGTATGTTACAGCTCCATGTGTTTGAATGTAATAATCTCTTTATAAACTTTCTTAGTTGTGAGGAGAGTCACTGAAACATTTGAGGAGACAAAATGATCTTGCTGAGGTCACACTGCTAAACAGACCTGCACAAAGACCTAGGTTTGCTTCCCAGGCCATATGTGTTCATTCTGCTGTGGCATTTTAGTCGTCTTTCAGGGCACAATAGGATGGGAAGCCATTTGAAACCACAATGAATGACGCTTTGGATAAGACAGGAGAAAATACATCTCTGTTTCTTCTACCACATTCTTCATAAGAATTCCAGATCATCCACTCAAACTCCCTGATGAAGCCCAGAAAAGTTAAGTACTTTGAGCTAGTGTGGCACTAACATTGAAACTCAGATGTCCTTAGTCAGTATAACTGTATCTTGCTCTTGTAAAAATACATATGATGGTATTTATCATTTTAACCACTCACAAATGTAGAGAGACATTAAATAGATTCACAAATTGCATAACCATCACCCGATCTGTGCCCTAAACTTTTTCATCATCCACAACAAAAACTGTACCCATTAAGCAGTATATGAGTATATATATATTTAAGATTTTATTTATTTAAAAGTCACAGAGAGAGAGATCTTCCATCCGCTGATTCATTCTCTAGATGTCCACAACAGCCGAACCTGGGCCAGGATAAAGGCAGGAACTAGGAGCTTCAACCAGGTCTCCCATGTGGGGAGCAGGAGCCCAAGCACTTGACCATCTTCTGCTGCTTTCCCCAGGTCTTAGCAGGGAGCTGGATTAGAAGTGGAGCAGCCAGGACTTGAACCAGTGCCCATATGGGATGCTGGCATCACAGGTGGAGGATTTACCTGCTGTACCACAATGCTAGCCCCACAAGTACATCTCTTTTAATAGCACTTTGAGGTTGTAGGCTTTTAGAAAAATTAAAAAAAAAAAAATTGTAATCTAAATGGTGCTTCACAGCAACAATGGCAATTTTATTTTTAAAATAAATTTACTTGTTGGGTTATTGATAGAATGGAAGAGAATGCAAAGTATTCTGTCACAGGACTTTGAAAGATGTTAAACCCCATTTGGGTTGTTTTTCTCAGGTGCTCAGAGTGGCTTGTTTTATAACTGTAGCTTTTTAAAAATCACACCTACCTTGTATAGCAGAAAATGAAGTACTAACGCTGGTTTTGCAAATCAAACTTGAGAATGTGCTAAAGCAAGTCAAAGTTTAAATGCAGTAGAGATTTTTAGATCTGTTATGTGTTCTGTTGCTTTTGCAAGAGTCAAACATTTGTAATTTTAGTGGAATTATAAGGATTTCTCAGGAAAACTTTGGTGTACTTGTAATTATCTGTTAGTTTTTATTGTTCCCTAGTGGAAGTTAGTTGGATCAATGATAATGATTTCTGGAGTCTATAGAGAGTTGTTTGGGGATGTGGATCATCCAGGAAACCCATGGTACTAGTCTGATTGTGTTGAGGGGCTGCCAGCACAATCAACCAGTCCACTCAGCAGAGCAAGTGAATGACAGTCTCACACCATCAAAAACAAGAAAGCTACTGGAGACTAACTTGTACAAATTCGTGGCAGTTCGTATAGCTGGAACAGGATATGTAAAGATGTATAATAGTATTAGAAGATGAGAAAATTATTTTGTTCCGTGCATTTTTTCATTTTTAGTTACCCTACTTTTTCCCATTTTAGTCTTATTTTTATAAAATATTAAGACTTGATTTTTGCTGGGTAGAGGAATATTATAAAAGCAATGTACAGAAATTTCCAGTATACAGTATATTAGTTCTTAAAGGAGATTATTCACTTTTGCAAATCAGTGTCTTCTTAGATGCCTTACAACTATGCTTTCTTCACCCTTTGAAATCCATGTTTTTTGTTTTGGAAAGTGTGTGTATTAACACGCTTAAGTCTTAGAATAGTCACTCTAGACACATTATTTTTAACAAGTGTATCAGTTGTTATCAGAGGCTCTGACTATGGAAGATTTTCCCCTGGACAGATTAATCAGCTAACCATTTCTCCATTTTAAGATTTTCCTTCCAGGAGTAGAGGATTAAAAGTGCATGCCCAGGCCGGCACCGCGGCTCAATAGGCTAATCCTCCGCCTAGCGGCACCGGCACACCAGGTTCTAGTCCCGTTCGGGGCACCGGATTCTGTCCTGGTTGCCCCTCTTCCAGGCCAGCTCTCTACTATGGCCCAGGAGTGCAGTGGAGGATGGCCCAAGTGCTTGGGCCCTGCACCCCATGGGAGACCAGGATAAGCACCTGGCTCCTGCCATCGGATCAGTGCGGTGCACCGGCCGCGGCGGCCATTGGAGGGTGAACCAACGGCAAAGGAAGACCTTTCTCTCTGTCTCTCTCTCTCTCACTGTCCACTCTGCCTGTCAAAAAAAAAAAAAAAGTGCATGCCCAGAGTCCCATGCTTGTTTGTAATTTGTAACTTTTAGATTCAAGTGTGCTGAAGTAAAACCTTTGTTTAAAAGTAATGAATTTCAGCATTGTGCGTGGTCAAGCATGATCAGCTTTGTTGCTTCACATGGACTACAAGGTGAAAGCCATTTTCAATTGCAAGTACAGCTTGTGGAAGATATTTGTTCATCTTGTTTACTGATTTTTTTTTTCACCTAAACATGTATTTTACTAATTTTTTTCATATAATTTTTTATGTGACAGGTAGAGTTATCCTCTGTTGGTTCACTCCCCAAATGGCTGCCATGGCCTGCACTGCGCCCATCCGAAGCCAGGAGCCAGGTGCCTCCTCCTGGTCTCCCATACGGGTGCAGGGGCCCAAGCACTCGGGCCGTCTCCACTGCCCTCCCAGGCCACAGCAGAGAGCTGGACTGGAAGAAGAGCAATTGGGACTAGTACCCGGCGCCCATATGGGATGCTGGCGCCGCAGGCAGAGGATTAACCAAGTGAGCCATGGGGCCGGCCCCCTAAACATGTATTTTAAATTAAAAATTCTTCCACTTAAAATGGAAATCTGGGATCTTTTGTTCACTTTTATTGGGTAACTGGTGGGAGATGTTCTTCTAAAGATAGCCTGCTGATTTCTGGTGGTAGTTTTTCTGGTTTATTGAGAAACTTAACATTTACAGTATTTTAAGTGATCTACCTACCACAACATTAGAAGTAATTTTTAAATATTTATCCATTCCAACTCTCTCTCCTGAATATTTTTTTTTTTAGCATTTAGCTAAGGACTTTTCTTCCTTAAAAACTTACCTGAAATCAGACTCTTTGACATGAAATAACTTAAATACAGCTCTATAGTAAATTTGCTTGTTAGGGAATATGTGTTCCAGAGTTTTGCTTGTTCCAATGTATATTTTGGCAGATTAAGATAATCTCTGCTGAATGATTTAATCAAGATATGTCAGATAAACTCTTCAGTTCTTTCATGGATAAGTTGGAAGTTTATTTTATTTTACTTTTTTTTTTTTTTAAGATGTATTTATTTGAAAGAGTTACAGAGAGTCAGAGAGATAAAGAGAGGTCTTCCATTAACTGGTTCACTCTCCAGATGGCTGCAACAGCCAGAGCTGCGCTGATCTGAAGCCAGGAGCCAGAAGCTTTTTCTGGGTCTCCTATGCAGGTGAAGGGGCCCAAGGCTTTGGGCCATTTTCTACTGCTTTCCAAGGCCATAGCAGAGAACTGGATAGGAAGTGGAACAGTTGGGACTCAAACCGGTGCCCATATGAGATGCTGGCACTGCGGGCAGCAGCTTTACCTGCTTCACCACAGTGCCGGCCCCTGGAACTTTATTTTAAACACTCAAGTTAGTAGGGAATAGTTAATTTTCCGAGTGATGTCATAAAAGTTGAAATTTGGGATGGCGCTGTGGTGTAGCAGGTAAAAGCTGCCATTTGCAGTGCCAGCTGCTCTACTGATCCAGCTCCCTGCTAATGCACCTGGGAAAGCAGCAGAAGGCGGTTCAAGTACTTGGGCCCCTGCATCCCGTGAGAGAACTGGAAGAAGCTACTGGCTCCTGGCTTCAGATCTGCCCAGCTCTGTTGCAACCATTTGGGGAATGAACCAGCAAATGGAAAATCTCTCCCTTTCTCTCTCTTTTTCTCTGTCTCTGTAACTCTGACTTTCAAATAAATAAATCTTTTTTAAAAAAGTTGAAATTGTTTCTTGATTTTAGACCACTTTTATAAGATTTTTGCTTTTGTGGACATAGCTAGCAATTTTAATTTTCAGATAATTTTATTATTTATTTGAAAGGTAGAGTTACACAGACGCAAAGGCAGAGAGAGAGCAAGGTCTTCCATCTGCTGGTTCATTCCCCAAATGGCCACAATGGCTGGAGCTGGGCCAATCCAAATCCAGGAACCAGGAGTTTCTTCCAGGTCTCCCACATGGGTGCAGGGGCCCAAGGATCTTAGCCATCTTGCACTGCTTTCCCTGGCCATAGCAGAGAGCTGGATCGGAAGTCGAACCAGTGCCCATATAGGATGCCCAAACTGCAGGTGGTGGCTTTACCCGTTACACGATAGCACTGGCCCCAGGATTGTACTTCTAAAAATTACAGAATTATAAACTAGAGCTCGTGTTAGCAATAGTTCCAACAGTGAAGCAACCAGAAGCAGTGACGTAAGCGGCACATTTTCCCTGCTAATCTGAGTGGGCTGGTCATGGGAGATTCCATGGGTAGCAGAATAGTCACTGCAGATTCAGGATTGAGCTGGTTTATGTTAGGGTGACTTGACTGTCTTAAAGCACTGAACCATTCAGATTTTGCTAACAGATGGCTTTCTGTTGGCACCTGCTTGTGGCAGAATTGTGTGGTGGCAACGTGAAGCATTCAAGAGGTGTTATGATTTTTGTTGGAGGAAGGAGTTTGGAACAGAAACAACAGAACTTTGGAGGGTTACATGTTAGAGAAAAATAACATTGTAAGATTTTTTTTTAAAAAAGGATGTATTTATTTGAGAGGCAGAGTTACAGAGAGAGGTTTACTCCCCAAGTGACTGCTACGGCTGGACCTGGGCCAATCCAAAGTCAAGAGCTTCTTCCCGGTCTCTCATGTAGGTGCAAGGGCCCAAACACTTGGGCCATCATCTGCTGCTCTCCCAGGCCATAAGCAGAGAGCTAAGTAGGAAGAGGAACAGCTGGGACACAAATCAGCACCCACATGGGATGCTGGTACTGCCGGCAGAAGCCTCAAGATTTTACAAAAAAAAATTATTGCTGGTTGTAGAGAAATTTTTTTCTGAAAAAAGATTGCATTTTCTGGTCCTCCACAGCACTTTTATTTCTTAAACCTTAATATTTTGATGGAGTTTTTTTTCCTCCTAATTTTGACTCTGCTTTTGTGTATGCTGAAATCACGAAAATATCTGACTTGACAGGACTTCAGCATTAACAACTTAGAACACTGGAAGTTTTCATGGAGGTTTTGGCATCATGGCTGAACAGAGTGGGTATCAACTTAAAGAATGGGAATTTAGAGACATCAGGAGATTCTTTTGTCTTCTTAGAATTCCTCTCAGTTAGCTTAAAAGGGCCTAATTTTCTTTCTTTAGGTTAAGTCTTTGATCTTTAAATCTTTGGTAGTAAGATGATTATACACTGTGGGTAACCTCCTTCGTGTTATTAATGTAGTTCAGATCCTTTGCTGAGCATAGATTTTGCTAAATAAGAGAAGACTACAGGCTCCTTTCTACTAGGGTTGGGCACTGCAAGAGGAAGATGAAGATAGATTGGGTGAAGAGTCTACTTACCTACTTAATAATTTTAAGTAAGACTGGTCCAATTATATTTGGTTAAGATGCATTAGATTAAAACCTTAGATTTTGGGGCCAGTGCTGTGGCACAGAGGGTTAAAGTCTGGGCCTGCAGTACCAACATCCCATATGGGTGCCAGTTCGAGTCCCAGCTGCTTCACTTCCTATCCAGCTCCCTGTAATGCACCTGGGAAAGCAGTGGAGGATGACCCATGTGGGAGACCTGGAAGAAGCTCCTGGCTCCTGACTTCGGATCGGCTCAGCTTTTGCTGCCATCTGGGGAGTAAACTAGCAGATGGAAGAGACTCTGTCTCTGCCTCTACCTCTCTCTCTCTAACTCTTTCAAATAAATATAATAAATCTTAAAAAAAAAAAAAAAAAAAAAAAACCACCTTAGGTCTTGGTAGGATATTTTTAGAAAATGTTATCCAAACCAATAATTTATAAATCATATCCCAGCTCTTTTTGAAAATAGCTCAATCAGAAGTAAAAACCTAAGAGAACCATAAAAAGAAAAATGACATTTTAAAATCCTATATCCTAAACTGATCTGCTCTGTAACAACTGCTTTATGACCACCCCTGTAGTTACTTTTCTGTGAATAGATTTAACCTTCTTAAATGTATTATACTGTAACCTATGCTACTGTAATACTGTTTTATAGTCTGCTTTTTCATGTAACACTGTGCCATTAGTATTTCATATCAATAAATGCTGAATCGCAACATTCTAAAATTGCTAAATACTGTTTTGTAGAAATACTGTTATTTAACTGATATCCTTTTTTAAACACTTAATTGTTCACTGGTTTGAATAGTGCTACTAAGAACACTCTTGTTACTAAATCTTTGTGCCTTATCTCTCAAGTATGGGCTGTATTTTAGTCATTTTTTTTTTCTTATGGGTATCTTATTTAAATAGATTTTGAGGGGCCAATGTTTGGCCTAGCAGTTAAGATAATGGATGGGATGCCCACATTCCATATTGGAGCACCTGGATTGGAGGCTCAGTTCAGTTCCCAGTTCTGGCTTCCTACTGTTGGGCACCATGGGAGACACCCTGTGATATTGGTACAAAGAGTTGGGTTCCTGATACCCACATGGGAGATGTGGATTGAGCTTCCTGCTCCTGGCTTCTCCCTTGTCCAGTCCTAGCTGTTCCAGGCATTTGGGGAGTGAACTGCTAATGAGAGCTTTCGAATAAATAAATAAATATTTTCAAAAGATTTTGAAACAATATACCGAACAGCTTTTTTTTTTTTTTAAATGTATTTATTTACTTTGAAAGTGAAAGTTGGCCGGCGCCGTGGCTTAACAGGCTAATCCTCCACCTTGCGGTGCCGGCACACCGGGTTCTAGTCCTGGTTGGGGCGCCGGATTCTATCCCGGTGCCCCTCTTCCAGGCCAGCTCTCTGCTATGGCCCGGGAAGGCAGTGGAGGATGGCTCAAGTCCTTGGGCCCTGCACCCGCATGGGAGACCAGGAGAAGCACCTGGCTCCTGGCTTCGGATCAGCGAGATGTGCCGGCCGCAGTGGCCATTGGAGGGTGAACCAACGGCAAAAAGGAAGACCTTTCTCTCTCTCTCTCTCTCTCTCACTATCCACTCTGCCTGTCAAAAAAAAAAAAAAAAAAAAAAAAAGTGAAAGTTAACAGAGAGGAGAGAGAGAGAGATCATCCATCTACAGGTTTAGTTCTCAGATGGCCACAGTGGCCAGTGATGTGCCTGGCCAAAGCCAGAAGCCAGGAGCATCATTCCAGTCTCCCCCAGGGGTGGCAGAGGCCTAAGTACTTGGGCCATTTTCCACTGCATTCTGCTGGCCATTAGCAGGAAGCTGGATCAGAAGTGGAGTAGTGGGGACATGAACTGGCACCTGTATGATTGCAGGTGGCAGCTTTACCTGCTATGCCACAGTGCCGGCCTCTTAATACAATTTTAGTCTGAGTAACTCTGTCTTAATGGAAAGTGTTAATCATACTGTGACAGTCGCCCTTTATTTCAACATAAACTGTTTTGTACATGTCTCTGGCGCAGCTTTGCTTTTTAAAAATATTTTGAGGGGCCAGCGCTGTGGTGCAGTGGGTTAAAGTCCTGGCCTGAAGCTCTGGCATCCCATATGGGCTCTGGTTTTAGTCCCAGCTGCTCCTTTTCCAATCCAGCTCTCTGCTGTGGCCCGGGAGTGCAGTGGAGGATGGCCCAAGTCCTTGGGCCGCTGCACCTGCATGGGAGACCCAAAAGAAGCTCCTGGCTCCTGGCTTCAGATCGGCGCAGCTCTGGCTGTTGCAGCCAACTGGGGAGTGAACCAGCGGATGGAAGACCTCTCTCTCTGTCTCTACCTCTCTGTAACTCTTTCAAATAAATAAAATAAATCTTAAAAAAAGAAGATTGATCTCTCTCCACCTCTGCCTCTCTGTAACTCTGCTTTTCAAATAAATCTTAAAAAATAATAAAAATAAATAAGAATTTAAAAATTAAACATTTTTGCTGTGTAACATCACAACATTCACAACCTTCAATACTTTTGAAAGAGCTTTTCCAAAAATTATTTTTTATTCATATAATTTTTTCTTTTTTTAAGATTTATTTATTTTAAATAAATTATTTATTGAGATAGTGGGAAAGACATGAGAGAGAGAGAGATCTTCCATCTACTGGTTCACTCCCCAAATAGCCGTAGCATCTGGAACTGGGCCTGTCAGAAGCCAGGAGCCAGGAACTTCTTTTGGGTCTCCCACGTGGGTGCAGGGGACTAAGGGCTTTGGCCATTCTCCGCTGCTTTCTTGGGCACATTAGCAGGGAGCTGGATTGCAAGTGGAGCAACCAGGACTCAAGCTGGCGCCCATTTGGGATACTGACACTGCAGGTGGTAACTTTACCTGCTACATCACCGTACTGGCCCAATAATTTTCTTTCTTTAAATTGCTCATTCTGTGTGCAGAGCTGGAACTAAGGAATGATTCTCCATTTGTAGTCTTTAAATGTTGAGCCTTACAGCTCTATTTTAGGAAAAAATTACTCAAAGAGTAGCTGTGATCATTTTTTAAATAAAGATTTTTTTATTTGTAAGGCAGAGTGACAGGGAGAGATAGAGACCGATTTTCCATCTGCTGATTTGCTCCCCAAGTGGCCATCTTCAGCTGCTTTTCCAGGTGTGTTAGCAAGGAGCTGGATCAGAAGCAGAGCAGCCAGGACTCAACTTGCATTCTGATGTGGGGTGGCAGCTTCGCAGGCAGAGGTTTAATCAGCTGTGCCACAATGCCTGCCCGAACCAGATCGTTCTTAATATTTTGTCTTCACGTAGTATTCTAAATAAGCCTGGTATCTTCAGAGACTTAAAAGTCAGTTTATAGAGAAACCTAGATCTCTCTTGGATGCCAATATAAGTTGGGTACTAAGAATATAAATTTCTATGAAGTGGTTTTCTGCACACTTTATGAACAATTACGGCAGATTCTAAACTCCATAAAGTGTGCCCTGATATGATCCCTGCCTGTTGTTAACTGTTGAAGAAGACCATTTATGAGAGCTTATCCCAACATGAAGCTTTAGTCACCATGCAATTCCTCATTACTATCCTGTAAAGATATTAATAATAGCTGCCATTTCTTGAATGCTAACTATATACTAAGCACTGCTTTAGATTTACTGATTTAGGTTTTTGTGTGTTTTTTTTTTTTTTTTTGACAGGCAGAGTTAGAGAGGACAGAGAGAAAGGTCTTCCTTTTCTGTTGGTTCACCCTCCAAATGGCCGCTATGGCTGGAGCTACGCCAATCCAAAGCCAGGAGCCAGGTGCTTCTCCTGGTCTCCCATGCGGGTGCAGGGCCCAAGCACTTGGGCCATCCTCCACTGCCTTCCCGGGTCACAGCAGAGAGCTGGACTGGAAGAGGAGCAACCAGGACAGAATCCGGCACCCCAACCAGGACTAGAACACAGGGTGCCGGTGCCGCAAGCAGAGGATTAGCCTAGTGAGCCATGGCACCAGCCTAGATTTTTTTTTTTTTTTTTTAAGATTTATTTATTTACTTGAAAGTCACACAGTGAGAGAAGGAGAGGCAGAGAGAGAGAGAGGTCTTCCATCCGCTGGTTCACTCCACAGTTGACCGCAACAGCCGGAGCAGCGCCAATCCAAAGCCAGGAGCCAGGAGTGTGTTCTAGATCTCCCACGTGGGTGCAGGGGTCCAAGGACTTGGGCCGTCTTCTACTGCTTTCCCAGGCCATAGCAGAGCTGGATTGGAAGTGGAGCAGCCAGGACTTGAACCAGTGCCCGTGTGGCATGCCTGCAGCGCTGCAGACCGTGGCTTTAACTGGCTGTGCCACAGCACTGGCCCCTAATCTCGTTTTTTCCTTACAAAGAACTGTTAAATAAAATTTCAGTAAGTTTAGCCCAAACATCTAATTGGCTTTTATTATTGACTCGCGAATAGGGGAGCACTGCATGTGAAAATTTAGAAGAGGCACTGTCCATGAGCTGAGCAGAGGAAGTGGCTTGACAGAAAAGGGCTGAAGCGAGCAGAAACAGGGAACCAAAAGGAGAGTGGTCATCTTAAATTTACTCTCCTCTTTGGGCTAAAAATAGAGGGACTTCCTTATCATGCTAGCTCAGGTAAACTAATCCCCTTCTGATTGGTTGCTGTGAATCACCTGAGGTTTTTTTTTTTAACTGGTTCCAAAGATCATTTTGATTACTCATCTAGCGTGAATGACGCCATTCTGATTTGATCTGGACTCTTGGGCCTAATTCAGAAGCTCATTCCAAAATAATGGTCTCTCATAAATTTTATTTAACAGTGCCAGCAATTTATTAGCCCCCTTTTATAGATGAGGATAATTGAGGTTTAGAGATGTTAGTTGGGACTGAAACTCCATGTTTATTCAGTTTCACAGGTGTAGGTTTTTTAGATTTATTTATTTATTTGAAAGGCAGAGAATGAGTTCTTCCATCTGCTGGTTCACTCCCTAGATGACCACAATTGCCAGAGCTGCGCCGATCCGAAGCCAGGAGCTTCTTCCCGGTCTACCATGCGGGTGCAGGGGCCCAAGGACTTGGGCCATCTTCTATTGCTTTTCCAGGCCATAGCAGAGAGCTGGATTGGAAGTGGAGCAGCCAGGACTAGAACCGGTGCCCATATGGGATACCGATGCTTCAGGCCAGGGCATTAACCTGCTGCGCCACAGCGCTGGCCCAGGTGTAGGTATTTAAACACTTGGTCTTCATATTGATCCTTTGAAGTATGTTACTTTCTTAAATTGAATACAATTTATGAGCAACAAAGTATGTGAAACTTGAGATGAGTATTTGGTCTACAGTAAAACCCCCAGTTGAGGTGCCCACATCCCATATTGGAGTGCCTGGTTTATGTCCCAACTCAGACTCCTAATTCCGGTTTCCTGCTGATGCATGGCATGGGAGGCAGCATGTGATGGATCCCGTGGTTGAGTTCCTGCCACTCACATGGCAGTCATGGATTGAATTCCTGGCTCCTGACTTTGGGCCCCATCGCAGGGCTGTCTCAAGCATTTGGGAAGTGAGCTAGTGGGTGGGAGCTATCTCTGTCTCATTTTTTTAAAAAAATTTTTAATATGTAAAAATTAAATAACAACTGTGCAGTTCCAGATAGCGAGCACTTCCAGAGCCTCAGATGATCCCTCTCTGCGTCCCCTGCCAGTCAGTACCCACCTGAGGGTGCCCAATGTGTGTTGCCTCCTTTGTGTTTGACTTCTTTACCATGCAGTTACGCCTGAGATTGAGCTTTGTTGTGCTAGTATCAGTAGTTGATAGTGTTCTGTGTTGCAGATACGCCACGATTTGCTCACCCATGCCTCTGATGATGCATGTACAGGTTTCCAGTTTTTTTTTTTTTTAAATATTTATTTATTTATTTGAAAGGCAGAAATAGAAGGAGAGAGAGAGATCTTCCATCCACTGGTTCACTCCCTTAGTGGCCTCAAGGGCTGGAGATGGACCGATACAAAGCCAGGAGCCAGAAGCTTCTTCTGGATCTTCCACATGGGTGCAGGGAACCAAGGACTTGGGCTATTTTCTGCTGCTTTCCCAGGCACATTAGCAGGGAGCTGGATTGGAAGTGGAGCAACCAGGACTCAAACCTGTGCTCATATGGAATGCTGGCACTGCAGGCAGAGGCTTAACCTTTTACAGCACAGTGCCAGCCCTGTGTTTCCAGTTTTCAATTATTGCATACAAACCAAAAAGCAGGGCCTGGTACAGTAGGTTAAGCTTCCACCTGTGGAGCCAGCATCGCATATGGACATTGGTTCCTGTCCCAGCTGCTCCTCTTCTGATCCAGCTCTCAGCCATGGCCTGGGAAAGCATTGGAAGATGGCCCAGGTGCTTGGGTCCCTACACCCACGTGGGAGACCCAGAGGCAGCTCCTGCCACCTGGCTTCAGATCAGCTCAGCTCCAGCTGTTGTGGCCATTTAGGGGATGAACCAGCGGGTAGAAGACCTCTCTCTCTGTATCTCCATCTCTCTGTAATTCTGCCTGAAATAAATATTTATTTGAACACAGAGTTACAGAGAGAGGTAGAGCCAGAGAGAGGTCTTCCATCTGTTGGTTCACTCCCCAATGACCACAACAGCCAGAGCTGAGCTGATCTGAAGCCAGGAACCAGGAGCTTCTTCTGGGTCTCCCAGGAGGGTGCAGGAGCCCAAAGACTTGGGCCGTCTTCTACTGCTTTCTCAGGCCATAGCAGAGAGCTGGATCAGAAGTGGAGCAGCTGGTACTTGAACTGGCGCCCATATGGGATGCTGGTGCTGCAGGCTGGGGCTTTAACCCTCTGTACCACACCACCAGCCCCAATAAAATCTTTTTTTTTTTTTTAAAGTATTTTATCTTAAAAAGTTTGTATTTTTTTTTAATTGTCAGGTTTCTTTCAGTTGAAAAGGGGTTGGCATTATTTTTCCACATATTTTTGCTCCAGGAATAAAATTTGTTTTACTTGAAACCTAGCGTAATAGAGGAATACTAGATTTCTTCAATATAAAAGATTCTACTAAGTCAAATATATTTCTGATCCTTGATAATTTTTTTACTTCTAAGTAAAAGTTCATAATAAGTAGATGCATTTGAAGCTCTCTAGTTTTACATAAAGTAGCTCTCCAAAACTAATATGATACTACTGACAGTTTTTTTCCTGAAATACTTAGAAATCAAACTGTATTAGCTCCATATCCAAGGGCGTTTCTGATTTTGTGAGTTGTACATCTGAGGTATTTATGTTCCAGTGGCTCCCAGGTCCCTGTAACAGTGCTGTTAATTCTCATAGCAGATATATTTGTATCATTAACATTAATGGAGATGGATACCTATTGGTAGTTTCTCAGTTGTAGTCTCTGTATATAAAGATTCTTTCCTGGGAAAGTATTTCTTTAAAAGGAGTATGGTTGGAGCCGATGCTGTGGCATAGCCGGTTAAAGCCCTGGCCTGCAGTGCTGGCATCCGATATGGTTCGATTTCTAGCTGCTCTACTTCCAATCCAGCTCTCTGCTAATGTGCCTGGGAAGGTGGCAGAGGATGGCCCAAGTGCTTGGGCCCCCCGCACTCATGTGGGAGACCCGGAGGAAGCTCCTGGTTCCTGGCTTCAGATTGGCTCAGCTCCAACCATTGTGGGCACTTGGGGAGTGAACCAGCAGATGGAAGACCTCTCTGTTTCTACCTCTCTCTGTAACTCTGTCTTTCAAATAAATGAAATCTTTAAAATAAAAAAAAGGAGTATGATCCTACATATCTTAACTGATAATCTATATACACTGTTTTATGTTAATGAACATGTCTATTAACAAAGCTTTAGTGATTTTTTTAAAAAAAATTTATTCATTTAAGAGGCAAAATTACAGAATGGTGGGAGTCAGGGGAGAGACATGGTGAGATCTTTCATCTGCTGGTTCATCCCCCAGATGGCCATGACGGGCAGAGCTGGATCAGTCTGAAAGCCAGGAGCCAGGAGCTTCCTCCGGATCTCCCACATGGGTGCAGGGCCCAGAACTTGGGCCATCCTCTGCTGCTTTCCCAGGTTAATCAGCAGACAACTGGATTGGAAGTGGAGCAGCTGGGATTCGAACTGGCGCCCATATGGGATGTCGACACCACAGGCAGCGGCTTTACCTGCCACGTCTCAGTGCCACTCCATTCCAGTGATTTTAAAGCAGAAAAGCAGAATGAAGCAGTATTATTTTTAGTGCCTCAAATATCTTTAATATGATATTAGCTTCCTTCATATTATATAGTTTTATTGACACTTGCAAAATGTCATTTTCTTCTATATAACACTATGTTGATGTGATTCTGGTTTCAGTGTGGGATTTGCAATTATATATATTTTTTTTTTATTTTTTTTTTATTTATTTTTTTTTTTTTTGACAGGCAGAGTGGACAGTGAGAGAGAGAGAGAGAGAGAAAGGTCTTCCTTTTGCCGTTGGTTCACCCTCCAATGGCCGCCGCGGTAGCGCGCTGCGGCCGGCGCACCGCGCTGTTCCGATGGCAGGAGCCAGGTGCTTCTCCTGGTCTCCCATGGGGTGCAGGACCCAAGGACTTGGGCCATCCTCCACTGCACTCCCTAGCCACAGCAGAGAGCTGGCCTGGAAGAGGGGCAACCGGGACAGGATCGGTGCCCCGACCGGGACTAGAACCCGGTGTGCCGGCGCCGCAAGGCGGAGGATTAGCCTGTTGAGCCACGGCGCCGGCCCAATTATATATTTTTTAAAAAGATTTTTTTTTAAAGATTTATTTTAATTATATGAAAGGCAGAGAAGAGAGAGAGGGAGAGAATCTTCCATCCACTGGTTCACTCCCCAAATGGCCACAACAGCCAGGTTGGGCCAGGCCAGAGCTAGGAGCTTCTTCTGGGTCTTCCACTGGTGACCAGGGCCCCAGCACTTGGGCCATCCTCTGCTGCTTTCCCAGGCACGTTAGCAGGAAACTGGATCAGAAATGGAGCACCTGGGACTCAAACCAGCGCCCCTATGAGATGCCAGTGTTACGGGTGGTGGCATAACCCTTTACACTACAACACTGGCCCATAAAAAATAAATTTATACTTTTTTTTTTTTTTTTGACAGGCAGAGTGGACAGTGAGAGAGAGAGAGAGACAGAGAGAAAGGTCTTCCTTTGCTGTTGGTTCACCCTCCAATGGCCACTGCGGCTGGTGCACCACACTGATCCAAAGGCAGGAGCCAGGTGCTTCTCCTGGTCTCCCATGTGGGTGCAGGGCCCAAGCACCTGGGCCATCCTCCACTGCACTCCCAGGCCACAGCAGAGAGCTGGCCTGGAAGAGGGGCAACCGGGATAGGATCCGGCACCCCAACCAGGACTAGAACCTGGTGTGCCGGCGCCGCAAGGCGGAGGATTAGCCTGTTGAGCCACGGCGCCGGCCCAATTTATACATTTTTTAAAAAGTCATCTATCTTCCTGTTCATAATTCAAGTACTCCAAAGAAATGTGATTTAGGGGTCACTGCTGTGGCGTAGCAGATTAAGCCACTGCCTGCAGTGCTGGCTTCCCATGTGGATGCTGATTTGCATCCTGGCTGCTCTACTTCCAAACTAGCTCCCTGCTAATGTACCTGAGAGAGCAGCAAAAGATGGCCCAAGTACTTGGGCCCCTGCACTCACATGGGAGATCCAAATGAAGCTCCTGGCTCCTGGCTTTGGATCGGTCAGGCCATTGCGGCCATTTGGGAAGTGAATCAGCAGATAGACGATCTCTCTCTCTCTCTCTCTCTCTCTCTCTCTCTGTAATTCTGCCTTTTAAATAAATAATCTTTAAAAAATGTGGAATAGAAAAATAGCTCCTTAATTCTAGATAAAAAAAGAAGTCATAGCCTTTAATTCACTTAAATGCATAAAAGCAAATGCTTTAAACTAAGATACTCGTCTCCAGTTAATTTAAAAACATTTCTTTTTAATCGGTAATTCTCAATAGTACCATTTTACCTCTATAATTTGTGTTTATTTTTCTGGGCATCTAGTGTAATCATAATGCCATAAAATCCTATGCCATGCAGAGCAAGGAGTGTTAAGTACAAGCTGTTCAAAAATCAATAGTTGACAAATATAGTGGTTTGCTGCTAGCTTTGTAATATAATCAAGAGGAAAAATAGCCATTGTATTGTAATGTTGACTTTTCAAGAGATTTGGGAGAGAAAACATAATTGAGAGAAAATATGTCTTTAATTTCCAGGATTTTTGTTGCTGTTATTTTAAGTGGAAAATATGACAGAGCCTTGGCTTGGGTGCCTAAAATGTTATGACTGTTCAGAAAACAAATAGATTGTGTTTCTCAGTGAGAGGGAAAAGAATCTCTGAGATGCCGGGAAAGGGAGCAGAGAGGCAGAGAAAGTGCTGGGAAGGCTTCCTGTCCTTCCTTCAGTAAACCACGCAGATCAGTGTCTGTAGGGTCCCTGGATGTTTTTACCTTTGTGGGTTAGTAGTTTGGTATTGTGACCTCTATTTGCTATATGCTGCTTTTACAGTGGTGTGGATATTGCATTTAAAAAAGTGAACAAAGGATACTTCTGAAGTACTCAAAACTCACACAAGAGTATTATGGTATTGTTTTGTGGTTTTTCTTTGTTGTTTTCTCAGTCTGTTTTTCTGAAGATGAAGTAAATGGAATCTGACTAGAGGACACTAGTTTGATTTCTGGCCTGTGAAACAGGTCATATGATAATTTTTTTGTTATTCTGGGAAGACAAACATTGTTACCCCTACTTGGAAGATTCAGTCAGCATTTAGAAAAATTGCCTTTTTGTTTCTTGTAATTAGAACATCTTATTTTCACCTTTTAGAAAATAGCCATTGTCCTCTTTTTCCTTCATCTTCTCCATTTGTAATCCTGTCACTTTGTAAAATATTGCTACTAAGTGGATTCAAAGTAGATTTGGCCATAAGATTGTATATAGGTTACATAAAGACAAATATTTATAACTTGCATAATTTAAGAACATACTTTGGGAGTACATTTAATACATCTGTCACATTGTGTATATTAATGCCCTACCAGACACCATCTTTGATACCCCAGTTTTTGGTTTTTTTTTGTTTGTTTGTTTTTTTGAGAGGCAGAGAAACCAAGAGACAGACTGACAGCTCCCATCTGCTGGCCCATTCCCCAGATGCCCACAATGGCCAGAGCTGGGCAAGGCTGAAGCCAAGAACCTAGACTAGGTCTCCCACATGGGTGGTAAGGGACACAGCTAACTGAGCCATTGTACCTACTGCCTCCCAGAGTCAGCATCAGTGAGATACTAGAATCTGGAGCAGAACCATGACTCAGACTCAGACACTGACAGACACTCAACCAGAAACTGGAGCAGAACCAGCGTTCAAACCTAGACACTAAACCAGAGGCCAAGCACCCATCTCTGTCCCCAAATTTAACTTGGATTTGGTCCATGAATTTACTCTTTTGATAGTAACCCTACTGGATGATAATCAGTCTAAATGTTTCTTAATCTCTGGGAGTTTAGTCTCTCTTCATCTCTGTAATGTTAGTTTTTGTCTGTGACTTTTCACATATACTTTGGACTACCATGTACAGCTTTATAGATAACTCCATAAAGAGCCATTTGTTGGCCATGGTTAGCCCTGGAGTTGTGTAGTAGGCCCTCCTACTATACCTACCTTCACTTTCTGTGGACCTGGTTAGCTTAATTGCTATTGTGTAATTTGCCTTTGGAGTCAACTGAGCGTATTTATTTTTTAAAAATTTTATTATTTATTTGAGTATATTTGAAAGTCTAAGATAACTTCCAGGAGAATTCCTCTTAAGCATCTGTTCTGTGAATTGTGTGTCTATCTGGATTAATTTGGCTGTGTAGAAAAATGACATATAGAGTGGTGCATATTTGAGGTATGAATTTAAATATGAAACACAATTTTAAAATATCATCAATTTGGAAATAAGTGGCTCTGTCTTTTATTATCCTCATACTTGATCTCTAATTCTGAAAATTCAGTCCTATTCTGACATTAACTACCTGGAATTAGCATCAAACTCCATAAGTTTAAGGGCTCAGCTCAGTCCCACAAGACTGCCCTCCCTTTAGACACTACTCATAAATCTTGGGTCCCCAGGCTACTTGCAGTTCCATCCAACTTAGCTACAAATTTGGGGGCTCCCACAATCTTCTCTGAGCTTTGATAATTACTATAACAACTCACAGAGCTTAGAAAAACACCTTGCTTACATTTTACAGTTTATTATAAAAGGTAAACAACTCAGGGATAGCCCACTGAGAGAGATGCATAGGACAGGGATGGGGAGAGGGTTACAGAGCATCCTGCTCTCTCCAGCATGCTACCCTCTCAGCACCTGACCCAGGAGCTCCCTGAACCCTGTTGCTTTGTTACAAAACTTGATGGATTAAATTATTGGACAGTAATGATTTGGCTCATTTTCCCAGAGGTCGAGAAGTGAGACTAAAAGTTCCGCTTTGTAATCAAGGCTTGATCTTTGTGGGTGAACATCCTCAATCCTGAAAGGTTCCTGCCAAGAGTCACCTAATTTGTATAAACTCTAATGTTTTAGGAGATTTGTTCTAGGAACAAAGACCAGATACATATTTTTTTGTTGTAACACACTTGAATAATATTGAACAGTTTATAATAATATAATAAAAGCTAGAAGAATGTTCAATAATAGAGAATTGATTAAACATATAGCCCTTAAAATTATTTGTAGATACAGACATATAAAAGTTTATATAACTGTTTTGAACTTGATTAGCAAAGGCAAGGATTTGCTGGCAGCAAATCTGCCAGAGGAGAGAAGAATTCTAGAAAGCTGCCAACACACTACAGGCAGTCTACAATTTATGAATGAATTGTGTTCCAAAAGGTGATTGTTTGAAGTTCTAAATACATTTTCTCTACGAAACCAAGTCAGCCTAGAACAGCCTTAATTTCACCCGAATTCATGGAATATATGTAGTGTCTACACTTAATTTCAGCGTATCACAATTTTATGAGACTACTGCATTTTTTAATTTATTTTAGGATTTATTTACGTATTTGAAAGATACTAAGTTACAGAGAGAGAGAAAAAGAGATATCTTCCATCTGCTAGTTTACTCCCCAAATAGCTCCAAAAGTCAGTGCTGGGCCAGGCTGAAGTGAGGAGCCTGGAACACTATCTTGGTCTCCCATGTAAGTGACAGGCCCCAAGGCCTTGGCCATCCTCTGCTACTCTCCCAGGCCCATTAGCAGGGAGCTGGATTGGAAGTAGAGGAGCTGAGGATGTTGGCGTTGCAAGTGGTGGCTTAACCTGCTGTGCCATAACACTAGACCCGAGGAAGAATATAGTGAGCATAGTATACTTATTAATTAATTAAACTTCTGGCTATTGACAACTTGTTAACTGAATCTTCAGAAGACAGATTTGTACCCTTAACTCTAAGAGGATAGAATAGGATTTTCTTCATAAGTTAGGAACTGCTTGTGGTTGTCTTTTACTTCTGTTTTTTTACATTCTAAAAGCAATTACATACTCATTCAAAAGTAAGCCCACTTAATTAAAAGTAGATAGTAATATCCTCAGCTTGCTCTCAAATAGTTAGAAAAATGTTTGTACACACCTACAATGCAGATAAATGTGGCCCAAAAAAGAGCAGTTGGTGAATATAGATGAAAGTTCATAAGGTTGTCACATTCTTTCAACTTTCCTGTAAATGTGAAAATTACAAAACAAAAAGATGGGAATTAAAAAAAAAAAGGAGTATTTCCTGTATCTCCAGTTCCCAACCTTATTCTCTCCAGGGACTATGTAACTGTATAGCTTACATATTTTCAAGCATATTTTTAAAATCCATTTACATGAAGTATATTTTGCATGAATGAAATAATAGTTTAAATAGAATCATACTGTATTTACTGATACCCTACTTGCTTTGTAAATTTAACAGTATATATTTTCTTTTGCTGTTATAACAAATTAACACAATCATTGATTTAAACTAATACATTTCTTAGAGTTTTAAAGGTTAGAGTTCTGAAATGGATTTCACTGGGCTTAAAATCAAGGTGTTTGCTGGATTCCGTTTCTTCCAGGGGCTCCAGGAGAGACTAGACGTCCTTGCCTTTCCCAGCTTCTGGAAGTCACCTGTATTCATTGTTTCATGTCTCTTCATCTTCAGGCAGTAGTACAGCCTCTTCACATGTCTCTGTTTCTCTCCTGTAAGGACCCTTGCAATTTGCATTGGGTCAGCTGAAGTTCCAGTTCATTTCCAGCTGAAGTTGATTACTCATACCTGCAAAGTGCCTTTTGTATCCGTATATATATTAGGCACCTTTTTTGTCACCATAACAAATACCTGAGAGGATCTACTTGGGAAGGGAGGAGGTTTATTTTGGCTCATGGTTTTGAAGGTTCACAAAGAATAAGCAGGCCCCATCTGGTGAGGCTAAAGGTGGCAGAAGGAGAATCATATGGCAAACCTGGAAGGAAACAGACCACACATTATCAATGTGTGTGGTCTGTTCTTACAAACACCACCATCATTCAGTTGTGACAACTTCACCTTAACAACCTAATCCAATCCAGCCACTTCCTTAAGGGACTACCTTCAGGCATCAAAGTTGGGTCAAGCCTCCACGCCTAAACCATCAACCTGTGACTTAGTGATTTTAAGTATCTGGATGAATTGGGGAGCCAAATCATATTCAAACTATAGCTGTAATATATACAGCTGTCCCTCAGGATCCTCAAGGATTGGTTCCAACCCTCCCCTCCCCCCCCCAAAGATAAAAATCTAATGATGCTCAAATCCCTTATATGAAAGGGCACAGTAATTACCTATGACCCCTGCATGCCCTTCCATATATTTTAAATCATCTCTTGATTACTTACAATACCTAATATAGTGTAAAGTAACATTGACAGATTCCAAGTATTAGGATCCAGACATCTTTGGAGGGCCATTTGCTTACCTCCCATTATATTATGACTAACTTGATTTATCCGTACCATTGGCCCTCCATGTCTATGGATTCAGCCAACTATAATTAAAAAATATCAGGGAGAATGCTAGAGATTAAGGATGCATACTAAAAGCTTTATGTCTGAAAGACAGAGAGACTTCACACTATACTTTATTGAACTGCATTCTCATTAAAGGAAGTAAATCACCAGACTAGTTTAAAGCCTGTCCCGCCATTACCACCACCAGCACAACCCCATCAAAACCCTAGGCCCAAAGCTACCTGAACTGCGAGCAGGGAAGCCAGTTGATAAGAAGCAAACTTGGATATTGGCACAGTCAGGCTCTTCTGCTGGACTTTACGCAGGTCAGTAGGATATTGTTTTCCTCTGGGTCTTGTTGCTTCAATTATTTGAAGACAGCTCCCAGATCTTACCCTCCAGTCCAGTTACCACCACCACTGTTCCCGTGCTCCTCGCCTCTTACGTACATTGAAGTTTAATAGCCATTAAGTCAGAAAGGGGGAAAGGCTTACTGATCTTCCCTCCTTTTACTACTTTTTTCTTTTTCTCCTGGGCCATAGGCTTATGGTAATGTCAGATGTCAACAGGTATGGCTTTGTTGCACTTCTGTCTGTTCAGCATTTACAAACATTTCTGCTTTTCAAGACAAAATGCTCTTTCTCAGCAACCACCTTTTAGCTTACATTCCTGATCATTTTAGGTCGAATTCTCCTATCCTCCCCTGATTCTGGGAGATGGACACGACAGCCATACTTTGCCAGAAGAATGGAAATATTTGCCCTTCCTTGCCTTACCGGATGGTGCACACAACTACCAGGAAGGTATGTAATAAAGCAGTTAGTAGGTGCCATTTTTGAAAATTGCTAAGACATCTTAGATTCCATGTGCCTTGGTAAATAAAAGCCCTTTGGGCACTTGTGCCTATTTGTAGAATATTTAAATGCTTTTCTGGAGATGACTAGTCATGCACTAGAGGACCGGACCTCCAGAGGAATGCCAGGCTTCTGTTGGCCTTGTGTGGTGACCTTGACCATCCTTTTGCTAGAGCTGTGGCTAAATAAACCAGAGCAGGTCAGTCACCACCAGGAGCACTTCCTCCATTTTGTGGTGCTATATATGGTAAGATGATGAGAGAGAGTGGCTGTGATGTTGGAAATAAGTACAACATGAGTTCCTTGTTACCAGTTTTATGTTAATGATTACATTATGATGATTTCAATTTTATTACTGATGAGAGTGATTCGCCTTGGTATTTACATTTTTCTATGTGTCTCTTAGATACTGTGTTTTTTCACTTACCACCCAGAAATGGAAATGGAGCCACGGTATATGGTATCTCTTGCTATCGACAAATTGAAGCCAAGGTACGATAATTAATGATTAACAATAATAGGAAAAAAACTCCAAAATCTTTTCTTAGATTTTTGTCCCTTAGAGAAATATATAATCTTTATTTTTCATGTGGTACCTGTGAAGTTGGTTTAGACTTTTATAGAGAATTTGTGGCTCTTTTTCTGATAGTACTAATTTATTCACAGAAATGTTTTTATGAGTTGACATTGGTAGTTGTGATTATATTTGCACCATAATATTTTGTACATTGTTTTTAAATAGTGAATCCTAAATCCATTTATTGCCGGTGCCGTGGCTTAACAGGCTAATCCTCCACCTTGGCGGCACCGGCACACAGGGTTCTAGTCCCGGTCGGGGCACCGGTTCTGTCCCGGTTGCCCCTCTTCCAGGCCAGCTCTCTGCTATGGCCCAGGAAGGCAGTGGAGGCCCTGCACCCACATGGGAGACCAGGAGAAGCACCTGGCTCCTGGCTTCGGATCAGCGAGATGCGCCGGCCGCAGCGGCCATTGGAGGGTGAACCGACGGCAAAAAGGAAGACCTTTCTCTCTGTCTCTCTCTCACTATCCACTCTGCCTGTCAAAAAATAAAAAAATAAAATAAAAATTTAAAAAAAAATAAGTTGACATTGGTAGTTGTGATTATATTTGCATCATAATATTTTGTACATTGTTTTTAAATAGTGAATCCTAAATCCATTTATCAAATATTGTATCTAAGTTTCATACTTTCTTTAAATTTGAATTTTCTATTTCTGGTTTTTGATACATAACTTTAAAAAATGGAGTGTCAGTGTGTGTTTTGTTTGAGCAACACTGAGAAAGTGGAATTAACTTACAGTGACTTCCAGCTACTCACATAGTATCTTAACTATGTATAACGAAGATTTTGATTATTTTTAAACTACCTGCCACTTCATGCCTGATTTACTGTAATAGCTCTAGGGAATAAATTCAAATAAACCAAGATGAGTGACCCAACTTGCTTACATGTAGCACTGTTTTTTGTGATAGAGATCATGTTTATGGGTAAAAAACTCTTTCCTGGGGCCGGCGCTGTGGCACAGCAGGTTAACACCCTGGCCTGAAGTGCCAGCATCCCATATGGGCGCCAGTTTGAGACCAGGCTGCTCCACTTCCTGTCCAGCTCTCTGCTATGGCCTGGGAAAGCAGAAGATGGTCCAAGTCCTGCACCCACGTGGGAGACCCGGAGGAAGCTCCTGGCTCTGGCTTCAGATCAGTGCAGCTCCGGCCGTTGTGGCCATTTGGGGAGTGAATCATCGGAATGAAGACCTCTCTCTCTCTCTCTCTGTCTCTCTCTCTCTCTCTCTCTCTCTCTGCCTCTCCTCTCTCTGTGTAACTCTGACTTTCAAGTAAAATAAATAAATCTTTAAAATAAAACTCTTTCCTCCTTTTTTAAAAATTTATTTATTTATTTGGAAGGCAGAGTTACAGAAAGAGAAAGGGAGAGACAAAGAGAGACCTTCCATGTCCTGGCTTACTCCCAAGATGGATGCATTGGCTACGGTTGGGCCAGACTGAAACAAGGAGCCTAGAGATCCATCTAGGTGTCCTGCATGGGTGGCAGGACATAAGCATTTGGGACATCTTCCACTGCTTTCCCAGGCTCATAGCAGGGATCTAAATCAGAAGTGAAGCGGCCTGCATTGCAGGTGGCAGCTTATTAACCCACTGCTCCCTTTTCTTTCCTCTTTTTTTTTTTTTTTTTTTTTTTTTGACAGGCAGAGTGGACAGTGAGAGAGAGAGACAGAGAGAAAGGTCTTCCTTTTTTGCCGTTGGTTCACCCTCCAATGGCCGCCGCGGTAGCGCGCTGCGGCCGGCGCACCGCGCTGATCCGATGGCAGGAGCCAGGTGCTTCTCCTGGTCTCCCATGGGGTGCAGGGCCCAAGCACTTGGGCCATCCTCCACTGCACTCCCTGGCCACAGCAGAGAGCTGGCCTGGAAGAGGGGCAACCGGGACAGGATCGGTGCCCCGACCGGGACTAGAACCCGGTGTGCCGGCGCCGCAAGGCGGAGGATTAGCCTAGTGAGCCGCGGCGCCGGCCTTCTTTCCTCTTTTGAGCTCACTGATACTCTAGAGCAGATCATAACTTCAGCTGCAAATTGGCATCTCTTGAAGAGCTTAAAAAATGGGAAAACTGGACCTCACCCCAGAAGTTTTGTTTTAATGTCTGGACATGAGGAGTTTTAAATGCTCCCTGGGGATTCTCATGTAGCCAAGACTGAGAACCACTGCTCTGAAACGGTGGTTCTTCACCAGAGCTACCTGGAGACTTTTTTTTTTTTTTTTTTTTTTTTTTTTTTTTAATATATGTGTCTGCTCTTTTTCTCCTGACTGAATTAGAATCTCTGGGACTAGAGAGTTTGGGTATTTATAAGTTTTTAGAGCTTCCTCAGGTGAATAATCTACTTAGTAAACTTGTTCTTACTTTCTTCTAATTTTTTAAACATGCAGATAATTAAAAGAATAGTACAAAAACACCTGTACATTCAATAACTACATTCAGTAATTGTTGTTCTGTGTGTGTATGTTTGTTTCCCTGAGCCATTTGGAAGTAAACCATTGGTTGGGGCCAGTGCAGTGGCGCAGTAGGTTAATCCTCTTCCTGTTGTGCCAGCATCCCATATGGGCACTGGTTCTAGTCCCAGATGCTCCTCTTCTGATCTGGCTCTCTGCTGTGGCCTGGGAAAGCAGTAGAAGATGGCTCAAGTGCTTGGGCCCCTGCACCCACACGGGTGACCAGGAAGAGGCACCTGGCTCCTGGCTTTGGATCGGCGCAGCTCTGGTCATTGCAGCCATTTGAGGAGTTAACCAGTGGATGGAAGATCTTTCTCTCTGTCTCTCCTTCTCACTGTCTGTATCTCTACCTCTCAAATAAATAAATAAAAATTAAAAATAAAGAAAGTAAACCGTTGGTGTAAATTCCAGGATACACAAACTAATTAGCCACCTTAAAATAACAAGTTCTGGGACATTGAACACACCCATTGAGTGTTTAGTGTTTGTGAAATGAATAACTGAATCTAAAGCTCAAGATATTATATCAGCATATACGCCTTAAGTATATATGGTTTTATTACACTTCAATAAAGCTGAGGAAATAAAAGAAACTTGAGGGTAAGAGTCAGCCTGGTAGCTTTTTGCATTTGATTTCTTCAGTACTGTTACTATTACATACTTAAATGTAAAGTGGATTGATCTGTTGCCATTTCTTAGACATGTGTTCCTTTTCTTAAATTTATTATTTTTAAAGATTCATTTATTATTTGAAAGGCAGAATTACAGAGCAAGAGAAGGAGAGAAAGAAAGATCTTCCATCCATTTGTTCACTCCTCAAATGGCTGCAACAACTGGGGCTGGGCCAGGCCAAAGCCAGGAGCTAGGAACTTCTTCCCAGTCTCCCCAGCGACTATATGGGATGCCAGTGCTGCAGTGCTGGGCCTGACATTTTTTCCTTTTACTACCTCTTATCCCTCCTAGATCATGTAAGCATTAGTAAAATTATTTCCCCAGAGTTTTTCCACTCATTAACAACAATTCTCATGCTGTGCAGAGCCTTTCAGTACTGTCTGCTCCACCTCTGGGTCTGACTAACTCCAGAGTATCAGGGCTGTTCATTTTTCTGAATCTTCTAACCTGTATACAAGAACCAGAAAAATAAGCTAGCTGTTTAGGACCTAGTCTCGCCCAAGAATGAGAAAGATAAGCTAAATGTTAGAGGAGACCTAGAGCCTAGGAAAAAAACTTATTCCCTTTGAATAAAGGTAGGACGTAATGGATGCGTCCAGTTAAAAGGAAAGCCTCTGCTGCTTTTTTCTTTCTTAAGGATTTGTTATTTTATTTACTTGAAAACCAGAATTACAGAAAGGGGGGGGGGGGAGTCATCTTTCATCCACTGGTTCACTCCCCAAATGGCCTCATGGCTGCTGCTGGTGCAGATCAGAACCAGGAGCCTGGAACTCCATCAGGGTCTCTCACATGGGTAAGGGGGACCCAAGTGCTTGGGCCGACTTTCTCTACTTTCTAGTGCGAATTAGCAGGGAGCTGGATTGGAAAGGGAGCAGCCCAGACTCGGTCCAGTGCTCACAGGGGATGTCGGTGTTTCAGGCTGCTGCTTAACTCAGTGCACCACAGCACCAACCCAAGCTCTGCTCTGACCTGATGTCTAGTCATGGGTCATCAGTCAGTTGAACACACTGAACCCTGTTGGTCCTCAGGACAGACTCAAGGAGATGCCAGCACTTCACTTAGAGGGGGAAGAGTTGCTCTTACCTTTCCTTACAAGCCTTATTTGCTGTTGACCAAATCAAGACTTGTCCTTTCCCAGCAGAGAATTATAGAAATCTTACGTGGGTATTCTCACTCACACTCACTGAGGCATGAGGTGCATGCTCAGTCCAGGGGTACAAGTTCACCAGAATAGATTCCAGGCATCATAGAGCAGCTGTTAAACTGTTGACAAAAATCAGTTGGCTGCAGTACATGGATTAATTTATGTCCCATTGATCTATGTATAAGTTTTTATGCCAGTCCCATACTGTTTTAAACATCAGTTAAAGCAAAATGTCTGGAACTGGAGGATGTTATGTCAGTAAAATAAGCCAGAGAGAGAAAGACAAATAACCTCATGTTCTCCTTCACACTGGAAGCTAAAAACAGTTCATCTAAACACAGGATTATAATTCCTAGAGACTGGGAGGGGTGGGAGAGAGAGATGGAAGTTGACTAACAGGTGCCAAATCACAGTTGGACAGGAGGAATAAGTTCCAAGTACTGCATAGCACATTGGGGTGACTCATTATCAGTAATCTGCTCTGAATTTTCTGAGCAATGGGCTACAATCCAAAGTGATAACAAAGAGAGGGGAATATTGGTTATCTTTATATTAAAATTGTTTTATACTATATCCCATAAATAGGTACAATTACTGTGTGGTTTTTGTTTGTTTGTTTGGCTTTTTTTAAGGTTTATTTGTTACTTGAAATAATTAGAGAGGCAGAGGCAGAGAGAGAGGTCTTCCCTCCACTGGTTCACTCCCCATATGGCTGCAATGGATGGTGCTGAGCCAATTTGAAGCCAGGAACCAGGAACTTCTTCCAGGTCTCCCATGCGGGTGCAGGGGTCCAAGAATTTGGGCCATCTTCTACTGCTTTCCCAGGCTGTAGCAGAGAGCTGAATCAAGAGTGGTGCAACCAGAACTGGAACCAGTGCCTGTAGGGGTTGCTGGCACTGCAGGCAGCGGCTTTACCTGCTGCACCACAGCACCAGCCCCTACAATTACTATTAATCAAAAAAAAATTACCGTTTTTTTTTTTAAAGTTTGGTAAAATTTTTAAATTTAGAAAAAAAATTGCTGACAGTTTTTTCATCTCTAGAGAGACAATCCATGTGTTTTTGTTATCTGTTAAAACAGTCCCTTCTTACCAGAAGCTTTGTTCTTTGGAAAAGTTGCCCATTTTAAAATTAGAATGACCAATGGTTGTTTGGGTGAGTGAACTTATGTATAACTTCATCTCCATCTGACTATATTCCTTGAGAATAAGAGCGTAGTTCCAGGCTGACTCCTTCTTTCAATAAGTGTTTTCTGAGATTCTCAATTTAACTAAATGTAAGAAATTTCTTCTGTTGCTATTTTTGTATTGAAAAATGGTTTAAAAATATTGCTGTGAAATATTTCTGATAATAACTATTTGTTTATAATAGGCATTGAAAGTAAGGCAAGCAGATGTTACCAGAGAGACTGTTCAGAAAAGTGTCTGTGTCCTAAGCAAGCTGGTAAGAGAACCAGTAACTTGTTCATGTGTGTGTTAAACTCTCATGACAGATTTTTATTTGAGGGTAAGACATGATTAAAATGAGAAAGTTAAGAAAACAATGATATATTAAAGTTAGGAGCTTATTATTTATGCTCTTATGTCTTCTGTTTTTCTTTGCTTCTCAGCAGTTTTGCTCTCATTTGTACCTCTTCCCAAGACTAGGTAAGAGGAAGGAGATGTGAAAGATTGTTGGGAAGGAAGTTGACACTTGAACAAAATTAAGTAGCTGGTATATTTCATGCATCTCTTTTTGTTTTATTCTCAAGATTTTGGGTTGGTATTTTCCTAAAATTCAAAATATCATAATTACTTAGATTTTGTCAGTGATAATAGAAGTTTATGACTATTGCAGTGAAAAAGTTTAGCTTCAACTGTTTAAATTTTATAATGGCTGAGGAAAGGAAATGACAGTGAAGCCATACTATAACAGTACTTTAATTGTGCTTCATTGTGCTTCTATTTTGTACAGTCTGATCAAGTGTGTAATTTTAACTTTTTTAAAAAGTTATTTGAGAGGGCTCAGAGATAGGTAGCTATGCAGACAAAACAAACTCCCACCAGCTGGTTTATTCCCCAAATATTAGCTATGCCTGAGGCTGATCCAGAGCTGAAACCAAGAGCCAAGAATGAAATCCAAGTCTCCCAAGTAGGTGACAAGAACCCAACATGACCCGTCACCACTGCCTCTCAGCACTTACACTAGCAGGAAACTGGAGTCAGAACTAGAACTGAGGACCAAACCCAGACACTTCCATGTGGAATTCCAGCTTCTTAGCCACTAGAACAAATACCTGGCCCTAACTTTGTTTTTAAAAAGAAAATCTATAACATGTCTAGTATTTCAGAAGTCTTAGATTGTTTATGATGATTCATGTCCATTAGTAATGGGATAACACCTTTACCAGTAATATCACATGCATAATTTTACATCTGAAATATAGTCTTAAAAATCTCCTTTGTGGGGAAAAATCCAGATTTACGTATCATAATTATCTTAGAACTGTATGATTTTTTTTTTTTTTTTTGGACAGGCAGAGTGGACAGAGAGAGAGAGAGAGAGAGAGAGAAAGGTCTTCCTTTGCCATTGGTTCACCCTCCAATGGTCACTGCAGCTGAAGCGCCGCGCTGATCTGAAGGCAGGAGCCAGGTGCTTCTCCTGGTCTCCCATGGGGTGCAGGGCCCAAGCGCTTGGGCCATCCTCCACTGCACTCCCAGGCCACAGCAGAGAGCTGGCCTGGAAGAGGGGCAACCGGGACAGAATCCAGCGCCCCGACTGGGACTCGAACCCGGTGTGCCGGCGCCGCAGGCGGAGGATTAGCCTGTTGAGCCATGGCGCCGGCCAAGAACTGTATGATTTACAATATACAACAGTTTCTGCAATTAACCTATACCAAAATTAAGGATGTTTCACTTGCCTGGTCACTAAATATATTTAAGTTTAATTCTATTATGTCTTCTGCAATTGTCCAGTTTTCTATATCTATAGGCAGTTTAAATGTAATTTGCTTACTATAAATTGAATTTTTAAAATAAGATTTATTTTAGCTTTTATTACTAAGCTAAGAAAGAAACCTTGAGTAATAGTATTTTATGGTAATTTAGTACTGTGGGCCTCAATAAGGTGTTTTTTTTAAAGATTTGTTATTTATTTGAAAGGCAGAATTTCAGAGAGAGAGGAAGAGACAGAAAGGGAAATCTATTCACTGGTTCACTCCCCAAATGATTACAACAGTCAGTGAAAGACCAGACCCAAACTGGGAGCTTTTTCTGAGACACCCACATAGGTGCAGGGGCCCAAGCACGTGGGCCATCTTCTGCTGCTTTCCCAGGCACGTTAGCAGGGAGCTGGATCAGATGTGGAGACTAGGACACAAAGCAGTGCCCACATAGGATGCTGGCGCTGCAGGTGGCAGCTTTACATGCCATGCCAGAATGCTGGCCCCTGCTGTTGTTGTTTTATAAATGAAGAGGTACCTCTTCATTTATGTTTATGCGAATTAGTGATACTTCAAAAGGTTCGGGAAAATGGAATTAAAAGATGTTTAATCTGCTACAAAGAATTTTGAAACCCACACATAGTTTTTTTTTTTTTTCCATGATATACATTTTCCATGAACTTTTTGAATGCCCTTCACATATATGGATTTCAAAAAAATGTTACACCAATCTTTATTTCCATTTATCCATAAACTTTTTGAAGTATCCATAATAACTAATAAATGATAAAATTGGGGTGAATCCAGTTTTGTCTGTTGCTAAAACAGATATGAGGGATGGGAAGATATAGCTCATCCAGAAAGGTCTGATTGTTCATAGTACATTGTAGAGTGTGTGTGTGTGTGTGTGTGTGACAGAGAGAGAGAATACATATATATATATATGTGTGTATATATATATATATAATGAATATACTTAGATGTTAGTAATGATATGTTAATAAGGATATTGGTAGGAAAAGCCATTCCAGCATTACTTGTTTTAAAAAGGACCTAGAAATGGAAGAACCTCTGGAAAAGAACATGACAGATAAGAAAATAGAAATGGTAGAAGAGGATCTTAAATAGGAGAAATAAGAATTAAGGAATAACTTTGTTTGGTACATACACACACACTATCAACCTAATAGTCATTTCTGTTTTTTTCTTTAAGCCTCTCTATGGTTTACTTCAAGCAAAACTTCAGCTCATTACACATGCATATTTTGAAGAGAAGGATTTTTCCCAGATTTCCATTCTAAAGGTAACTATACCCCTTTACAGTGTGTTTGGGTGAAGATAGAGTCTTCAGTCAAATGAATCTTGTTAGTAATACTGTTAAGAATAATCATTTATTAGCTTAAGAAAGATATTCTTTGAAAATATATTTGTGTTAAAACATTGAAGAACCAGGGATCTGCCCAAATACTTATTAATGTAACCAAACTGTGTTTTTTCAGAGATAGTAACTACAGATAAGAAACATAAATGCACAGTGGCCTTTTTGCTACAGCACTGTGTCTATAAAATTGCTTATTAATAAACTTCATACTACGTTTATATGCCATTTGGTAATTCCTACCTTGGAAAAACATAAGCTAGAAAAAACATTATTTTATAGAAATGGATAACATACTTTCTCAAGACTGCCATGGATGTATAGAATATGAATCTCTTCTGAATCCTGGAAAGATTAGGACAGTTAGGTATTTGGCATGGAAGCTAAATAACATAAGGAATTTTATCTTTGGAATTCATTCTGCCGTGTGAATGAATCAGACTCTAAAATGTGGAGAGGAGTACTCTGAGTAGCTTTGCACCCTTTCTGCCCACATCTCTTCTGATATTGCTCATCTGTGGAAGAGAAGCAATGAGTGCTAGAAACTGGCAAGATTTCAGAGAAACATTATTTCTAAGCTTAATGCCAATTAAGAAAGCAACTTTTTTTGACATATTTCTAATTCAGTTTCTAAAATGATAATAAAATGTTGTAAACACAACCTGTATTTTATAGGAGCTGTATGAGCATATGAATAGTTCCTTGGGAGGAACTTCATTAGAAGGATCTCAAGTATATCTTGGTAAGTAACATTTTTACAATTAGAAGAGATATCCTCTATTCTTCTTGTTTGGTGAATTAAGCAGCATGAGAAACTTCATGATCAGAATTAAACCTCTATATGGAATCTGAATTCTTCGTGTTTGATGCTGCATCTTCCTTAAATATTTTCTTCCAGTGTTCATACTGAGAAGGGTTATCATAACATATTGGTAGCTTTGTTTACCATGTGATTGTACAAAGTAGATTTCTGCTTTTCTTTTTTATTTTTTTCCTGAGAAACCTTTTATTTTAGGTATACAAATTTCATGCATTTCATAAATAGCAACTTTAGGAACATAGTGATTCTTCCCACTCTCATCCTCCCACCCACACTCCCATCCTTCTTCCTCCTCCCTCTCCTACTCCCATTCTTATTTTTTACTAAGATCTATTTTCAATTAACTTTATACACATGAGGTTAACTCTATACTAAGAAAAGTGTTCAACAAATAGTATGGAAAAAAAAGAACTGTTGAACAATGGTCGAGACAAGGGCTGTTCAAAGTTACCGCATCTCAAAGTGTCAAGTTCAGTTCTATAGGTTACCTTTTAGGTGCTCTATTACCACAGATCAGAGCAAACATATGGTATTTGTCCTTTTGGGACTGGCTTATTTCACAAAGTATGTTTACCAGTTCCATCCATTTTGTTGCAAATGATGAGATTTCATTTTTTCTTACCTCTGTGTAGTATTCCATGGTGTACGTATCCTGTAGTTTCTTTATCCAGTCTTCAGTTGATGGACATTTGGGTTGATTCCATATCTTAGCTATTGTGAATTGAGCTGCAATAAACATGGGGGTATAGTTCACTCTTTCATCTGCTGATTTCATTTCCCTTGGGTAAAGTCCCAGGAGTGAGATGGTTAGGTCATATGGTAGGTCTGTATTCAGATTTCTGAGGTATCTCCATACCATATTCCACAATGGCTGTACCAGTTCACATCCCCACCAACAGTGGATTAGCGTACCTTTTCCCCATATCCTTGCCAGCATTGGTTGATTTTTGATTTCTGTATGAAAGCCATTCTAACAGGGATGAGATGAAACTTCATTGTGGTTTTGCTAATTTTTTGTCTGGTTGATCTGGCCATTGTTGAAAGTGGGGTATTGAAGTCCCTCATTACTATTGTAATGGAGTCTGTGTCTCTAGATCCATTAACATTTATTTTAAATAGTCAGATGCCCTGTGATTCAGTGCATGTGTGTTTATTGTAGTCACATCCTCCTGTTGAGTTGGTCCCTTTTTCTCTTTTAACAGGTTTTTTGTTTTTTTTGTTTGTTTGTTTGTTTGTTTTGGTTTTATTTTTTGTTTTTTTTTGTTAAAGTCTGTTTTGTTTGATATTAGGATTGCTACACCAGCTATTTTTTGGTTTCTGTTAGCATGGAATATATTTTTCCATCCTTTCATTTTTAGTTTGCATTGTATCTTTATTGGTGAGATGTGGTTTTTTGTAGGCAGCAAATAGATGGGTCTTGTTTTTTAATCCATTCAGCCAATCTATGTCTTTTTTTGTCTGGAGGTTGAGGCCATTTATATTCAAGGTGACTATTGATAAGTAGTGACTTTACCCTGCCATTTTTCCATAAATATTCTTATTGTTTACTTTGGATTTCCTTTGTATTTTTACTGGGAGATTTTCTGCCTTCACCTTCTTTCATAGTGATGACCATGTTTCTGTGCGTAGCACATCCTGAAGCATCTTTTATAAGGCTGAATGAGTGGTGACAAATTTCTTTTGATTTCTCTTTGTTATGGAAAGTCTTTATTTCACCTTCATTCATAATTGAGAGCTTTGCAGGGTACAGTGTTCTGGGTTGACAAATTTTTTTCTCTTATGACTTAGAATATATCTCGCCATTCTCTCTTAGCCTGTAGGGTTTCTGATGAGAAGTCTGCTGTTAGTCTAATTAGAGGTCCTCTGAAAGTAATCTGGCATTTCTCTCTCTCTTTTTTTTTTTTTTTTTTGACAGGCAGAGTGGACAGTGAGAGAGAGAGAGACAGAGAGAAAGGTCTTCCTTTTCCGTTGGTTCACCCTCCAATGGCCACTGCGGCCGGTGCACCGCGCTGATCCAAAGGCAGGAGCCAGGTGCTTCTCCTGGTCTCCCATGCGAGTGCAGGGCCCAAGCACTTGGGCCATCCTCCACTGCACTCTCGGGCCATAGCAGAGAGCTGGCCTGGAAGAAGGGCAACGGGGACAGAATCCGGTGCCCCGACCGGGACTAGAACCCGGTGTGCCGGCGCCACAGGTGGAGGATTAGCCTATTGAGCCGCAGTGCCGGCCCCCTAGTAACCTGGCATTTCTCTTGTGCACATTTTAGAATCATGTCTTTGTTTTACTGTGTAGAGTTTGACTACAATGTATCATGGTAAAGATCTTTTCTGGTCATGTCTATTAGGAGTTCTATGTGCTTTCTGTACTTGAATGTCCCTTTCTTGGTCCAAATTAGGGAAGTTTTCTGTAATTATTTCACTAAAAAGGCATTCTAAACCATTCTCTCTTTCCATGCCTTCAGGAACTCCTAAGACCTGTATGTTGGATCGTTTGATAGTATCCCATAAATCTCCAACACTGTTTTTTAGTTTTCTAATTTATTCTTCTTTTGTTCAGTTTTACTATAAAATTTCCAGAGATTTGTCTTCTAACTCAGATATTCTTTCTTCTATCTCACCGAGTGTGTTGTTAAGGCCTTCCATCGCATTTTTTGTTTGATCTATTGAATTTTTCATTTCTAATATTTCATTTTAATTTCTCTTTATAATCTGGTTCATGGGAAAACATTTCATTCGTGTCATGTATGGATTTCTTTAATTTGTGGATTTGCTTCTGATTACTTCTAAGTAATCCTACAATTAGCTTTTTGAATTCTTTTCATTTCTTTTTTTTAAAAAAAAGATTTATTTATTTATTTGAAAGGCAAACTTACAGAGAGGTAGAGACAGAGACAAAGAGAGAGAGGTCTTCCATCCACTGGTTCACTCTGGCCAGAGCTGGGCTTATCCGAAGCCTGGAGCCAGGAATTCCCCCAGGTCTCTCAGGCAAGTGCAGGAGCCCAAGAACTTAGGCCATCTTTTGCTTTCCCAGGCCATAGCAGGAAGCTGGATCACAAGTGGAGCAGCCAGGACTCAAGCTGCCACCCATATTGGATACCAGCACTGCAGGCGACGGCTTTACCCGCTATGCCACAGTGCTGGTACCTCCCCACCCCCGGCATTTATTCAATCTCTTCATCTTCATGTTCTAGTATTGAGTGTTGTTGTGTTCTTTTGGGGGCGTCATGTTGTCTTCCTTATTCTTATTTCTTGAATTGCTACATTTATTTTTATATTTTTCGACACTTGTGGATTTGGGTTTTCCCCCTGTGATGGCTTTTATCTTCGGACTATTCCTCTGTTGCTTAGTGGAGTGTCAGCTCTTTCAATGAATACCCAGAGGCATGTGTTGGGTGTGGCGTGTGGCCAGGAGCTCTGTTCAGTGCTCTAGGGTGAGGGGAGTTTCCAAGGTAGCACCCAAGTTGGGTGTGGTAAATCTTTTTTTTTTTCCCCAGAGGGAAGGATATGATCAGCTCTGTTGGCATAGTCTCACACTCACCTCCTCTCCTCCAGGGAGACTAATGCCTGGGTGCTGGCCCCAGTGGGTGCAGTTTTCATCCATGCTGCCACAAGAACCACACAAAGGATCCATGCAGTCCTCAGTGTGAGCACAGATCCCACAGCAATGATCCTTATCAGGCAATCAGGGAGCCTTGTGTGGATGCTCTCAGTGACTACCCAGAGACTAAGCCACACTCTGTGCCCTTTGACGCAGGCCGGGTGTTTTCACAGTCTATCCCAGCACCCAAGGCTCCCACAGTCAGGAGCACACAGCCCTCTGTCAATTCTCCCAGACTCGGGTGTCTCAGCTGGTTGCTGGGAATGCAGATACAAGCTAGTGCAACTGTTACATTTGTCCAAAATGGCGCCTGCCCTCTCTCAGCCAATTACAGGACACGTGGTGATCAGGGAGCCAGAAATGTGCCACCCCCACCCTGTCTTATTTTCCTCTAGGTTGGCAGGTACATTGTCCCCCACAGGGCTCCAAGCCGGACTTAGGCTAGGCTCTTTCCACAGTTCTATCGCCAGTGGCTTGGGCTGCTGCAGTCTGATTTTTTGTTTTTTAAAGATTTATTTATTTACTTGAAAGTCAGAGTTACACAGAGGGAAGGAGAGGCAGAGAGACCGAGAGAGGTCTTCCATCTGCTGGTTCACTCCCCAGTTGGCCGCAACGGCCAGAGCTGAGCCACTCTGAAGCCAGGAGCGTCTGCTGGGTCTCCCATGTGGGTGCAGGAGCCCAAGGACTTGGACCATCTTCCACTGCTTCTCCAGGCCACAGTAGAGAGCTGGATCGGAAGTGGAATGGCCGAGATACGAACCGGCACTCGTATGGGATGCCGGCACTAAAGGCAGCAGCTTTACCCACTACGCCACAGTGCCAGCCCCTGCAGTCCGATCTTACTTCACTCTCCAAAGCTGGTGCTGAGGCTCTTGACTGCTGAGGTCCTGAGTTGTGCACGTCCACATCCTCCTCATAGATCCACAGTATCCCTCCATTTTGGGTATAGTTTCCTCTGTAGTTTTCTCCCTAACTCTTCCCCAGACTGCACTCCACTTTTTTCTAACTGTCTTCCCCTAGACTAGAACAGCAAGCTCCCTCCCTGTTCTGCCAGCCTCGGTTTTTCAAAATAACAACAAAGTTTTTTTTAATTCTTCAAGTGAGTGATTTAGTTTAATTTATATCGTCTTGACAGCAGTAATATCCATTGGTATCTCAGGTGCTCAGTAGACAATAAATACCCTCTCCATTTTTTTTTTAAATTTTAACCATATAGTGATTTATGTTCACACAATTTTTATTTTAAGATGAAGTAGCCAAATGGTGGTATTTTCCTAGTGCACCTAGTGCAATCCTGTGTGTAATGTAAGCTAGTTACAGAGCTCCTATTCTGAGTATGTATTTTTCTCCAAATTATTTTTCTCTTGTTCTGTTATGTTGGAGGCAGATGATTGGAGAAGTATGCAATTCAGAAATAGTAGCATATAGAGTTCAGTGACCAAAAACTATCTAGATGATTGCCACTGAAGTATAAGCTTTATAATTTCTGAACTTGTATAGTAATGTTTATAGAATGGAGGGACGTATTAAGCCAGCACTGTCTAAAACATTAGCCACTACTGGCTGCATATAGCTATCTACATTTAGATTTAATTGATCACAGATTAAACAAAATGTAAAAGTCAGTTTCTCAGTCACGCTTGCCACATTTGAAATACTTGGTAGTCATATGTGGCTACTGAATTGAACAGGGCACGTTTAGAACATGGTCATTCTTGTAGAAAATTCTAGCAGACAGCACTATCTCCAAGCATATGTGTATTCACTGAAGTATTATGTAATGTGATGTCACTTCAGATATTGTGGAAAAATAGAATTAATTGATGAGCATTTCCAGGAGCTTTTTGAAGACCTCTTCTATTTTAGTATTTGTATATTCCTGCCTTCATTTTTTTACCTCCCTTTCCTTTGAGAGGAAAAAAATCTTTATTCAACAAAAACAGTAGGTTGTAGTCACATATTAGCTTTTCTGTTAACATTGTAGGTCTGTCTCCTCGAGATCTTGTCCTTCATTTTCGACACAAGGTATGACACCTTATTTAACTTAAGGATGTACTAAAATGGAAGACATGTGTTCATTTAACTGACAGATTCAGTGTACTACATCAGTTGTAGCTTATGGCATAATCTATATTTTTGTTTTTCTAAGACAGTACTTGGTCTCACAAAATAGAGTTGAAAATATTGGTGGGGCTTATATTACATAAATACCTACAAGAGTACAGATACTGTCTTTTTCCTTCTTTGTAATACAGAATTTTTTTTTCTATTGTCTTTGAGATTTTAGCTATCATGAGATTAAAGCACAAAAAAACATTTTGATCATGTAGAATATTTTTAATTATTATTTGTGTTTGTTTTCATCTTATTTGAAAGGCAGAGACAGAACTATCCATTGGTTCACTACCCAAATGCCCACAACAGCTAGGGTTAGGCCAGGCTGAAGCCAGGAAGCCAGAACTCCATCCAGATCTCTCACATGAGTGACAGGGGCACAATTACTTGAGACATCATCTGCATCCCAGGATGTGCATTAGCAGGAAGCTGGACTAGAATCAAAGGATCTGGGCCTCAAATCAAGCACTCTGTTAGAGGATAGGGTTGTCCCAAGTAACAGCTTACCAGTGGACCAAACATCCTCCACTTGTAGAGTATTTTATATGTTCTGATGGAAATAATTCAATAAAATATCTGTACTGATGCAAAACATACTCATATGCTTTATTATTAAGGTGTACAATGACTAGGATATACATATGTTGTTCATTCCTTGAATAAACTTTTATTGAGGACCTACACTACGATAGCTCTGAATATCCAGAAATAAATGAATACTTGCTGTCCTTTAAAAATCTTGCAAATATCTTAAGCAAAAATGATGCCACTCTTTTCAAAAAAGATCCTTTCTGTTAGAAATATAAATGAGTCCCACATTTTTAGAGGACATAGATAATATTCATCTCTTAGTAGACATTCATAATTTTTCATGTATTTTTAAAACTATTTAATATTGATAAATGATATGTGGTTATGTTTGAGGAGGGGAAAAGCAAATGAATAATAGGGTTGGTTTTCTAACTGTAATACAACATTTCTTTCTTCAGGTCTTAATCCTGTTTAAATTAATTCTTCTTGAAAAAAAGGTGAGATTTACAGAGATAAAAGGAAGGATGGGATATTTAACTTCTGTGTTGAACCTCATGATAAAGTATTAAAGACATTTCTGTCTATCAAATTGTAATGAGCTGAAGCACATATTCTTGTTCACTGCCATAAAAGTACAAATTTGTACAGTCGTTCTGGAAGCAGTTTGACAGTATATTCAGTTATATTCTAGATTGTTTTCATCACAGATAAAACCTAATTTTTAACTGACTTAAATAAAAAGGAAATGTATTAGTTCACTTCAGACGTCAGGCTGATTGAGTTGTTCCAGATTAATTAAGTACTTAGGTAGTAATTATCTTATTTACTTGTCACGTGGAACTGGTGGCAGTCATAATTCCTCTCCTAAATCTGTTACCCTTCAGTTTGTTTGGGTTCTTTTTGTTTTAAATTACAGAAGAGACTACATATTGAATATCCCTGAAATACTTTGGACCAGAAGTGTTTCAAATTCAGTTTTCAAATTTTGGAATATTTACTTACACTTCACCTATTGAGTGAGTAGCTCTAACCCAGAAATTCAAAACACTCCAAAATCTGGAACTTTTTGAGTATCACATCAGTTGTCAGTTCTCATATTTTCAGGTTAGGGTGCTAAACTTGTTTTAATAAAGCTATATGACTTCTCCTAAAATATGATCTACCTTTGATTTAATTTACTAATTTAATGGTCATGTTAGTTTTAGTGCAGTATCTTACTGAATCCTGTTTATAATTTAATTTTTTCTCAATTTTTATTCTGAAAAATGTCAAGGCTGCTGAGAAGTTGATGTAACAATACAAGAAACACCTTTACAGCCTTCATCTCTATTTATCACTTGTTAACATTTTGCCACTTTTACATTATATTGCTTTATGTTTGATCATTTTTCTCCCTTTAATCATATTTTGAAGGTAATTTGTAAATATCATGGTACTTGACCCCTAAGAAATTTCAGATACATTTCTTGAGAACAAAAATACATTCCTACATATCCATAATACCATTTTCACATTCAAGGATTTATCATTGATAAGAATAAATGATATCTAGTATATAGTACATTTCAAATTTCCCCAGATATCATAATATCCTTTTTTTTTTTTTTTTTTTTTTGGACAGGCAGAGTGGATAGTGAGAGAGAGAGACAGAGAGAAAGGTCTTCCTTTTGCCGTTGGTTCACCCTCCAATGACCGCTACGGCCGGCGCAAAGCGCTGATCCGAAGCCAGGAGCCAGGTGCCTCTCCTGGTCTCCCATGCCGGTGCAGGGCCCAAGGACTTGGGCCATCCTCCACTGCCTTCCCAGGCCATAGCAGAGAGCTTGCCTGGAAGAGGGGCAACCGGGATAGAATCCGGCGCCCCAACCAGGACTAGAATCCCGTATGTTGGCGCCGCAAGGCGGAGGATTAGCCTGTTAAGCCACGGTGCCGGCCTATCCATAATATCTTTTATAACTACTTGTTTTCAGTCTGGGAACCAGATAGTTAGGGATCATGTGTTACATTGCTGGCTGTCTCCAATCTCAAGCAGTTCCCCCATGTCTTACTCTTCTGGTTCATTGGTTTTTGTGTTTCATGACATTGATACTTTTTAAAGAATTCAGACTAGTGTTAGAGGATTAGATTTGTCTGTTTTCCTGTAGCTAGTTTCAGATTAAACTTTTCTAGCAAGAAAGCTTCACAGATTGTTGTGTGTCTTTCCTAGAATATTACATCAGAAGGCCCATAACTATTTGTGGTATTATTTGTGATATGAAGCTTGATCACTTGGTTAGAGTGATGGTTACCATTTTAATGAGTAATCTGTGGGAATGATAAATTTTGAGGCATTGGGAGTATCTTGTTGTCTAACAACCTTTCACGATAATTTTACCATCCATTGTTCATTTATACCTGAATCATAGTAGAAGCTAAATTGTGATTTTCTGTCATTGCTTCTACATTTCTTAGCTCTTATTCTGTAAAGAAATTTTCCTCTCTTCTTCTCCCCCCCCCGCCCTTTTGGTATCAATATTATATCCTGGATCTTCTAATGTAATTTTGATTGAATCCATTTCAGGTTCTTTTTTATATTTCTCCAGTGAATAAATTGGTGGGTGCACTGATGACTGTGTTGTCCCTTTTTCCAGGTAAGAGGACAGCAATATCTATTCTTTCTTTTGTTAACTTGTATTGGAACTTCAAATTTCAACAATAGAGGTTTTCAAGGATAAAATTATTAGAATTAACATTTCTATTTTAATATGACATTTTCCTTTGGCATTGTTTCTCTTTTTTTTTTTGATTTTCTTCTAGTTAAACTGTGTGCAAACATAGCTTTTTAAAGGTTTTGTAGGAGAATCCCACTATAGAAAAGAAAATGTAAAGAATACAGCTCTTGTTTTCTTCTATATTACTGTAAGCCAAATTGTTCTCCAATATTGTATATTTTAGGCATGATTGAACATGGTCTCAGTGACTGTTCTCAGTACAGACCCCGAAAGAGTATGTCAGAAGATGCTGGGCTTCAGGAAAGTAATCCCCCTGCAGATGATTTTGTTTCTGGGTCTGCTTCTGACATTTCAAATAGCAACTTGGGAACTGTCAAGAAAATCATGGCAGGAAGCCATGGAGGAGATGCTGCCATCAAGACTGAAGTACCTCCGTTCCAAGTAGAAGATAACCACAGCAAAGGACAGGAACTCAATGACACCAATCAATATTTGAAACCTCCATCTCGCCCTTCTCCAGAGTCTTCAGAAAGTGACTGGGAGACCTTGGATCCTAGTGTCCTAGAAGACCCCAACTTGAAAGAAAGGGAACAGATGGGGCCAGGCCAGACAGATCTCCTTCCCAAGAACTCTGTGCCCTCAGACAGTCCTCCAATTACTGTGCAACCTCAAGCTAATACAGGGCAAGTGGTCCTGACACCAGGGCTCATTTCAGGTTTAGAGGAGGACCAATACGGCATGCCGCTGGCCATCTTCACGAAGGTAAAGTGTAATGTCCTTTATAGAATCCCTTACAGAACATGACAAAATCTTTCTAGAATTCACCTTTCAGTGTTGAACACATTTTCAAATCTTAATTTCTCTTTTTTATACTTATATTATATACTTTTCAGAAGTATATAATACATACCAAATGTATGGTGCATCTGACCATAGTGTGTGTGTAGGCAAGTAATTCAGAGGGTTTGATTAGAAACATTTTTGAAGCTATGGATATAATATCAGTAATCTGTGTAATGAGTGTTTTTAATTATTAAAATTTTTCTTTTAAAAAAATGAATTGAGGGGGCCAGCACTGTGGCGTAGCCGATAAAGCCACCGCCAGCAGTGCCAGCATCCTCTATGGACGCCAGTTTGAGTCCCAGCTGCTCCACTTCCGATCCAGCTCTCTACTGTGGCCTGGGAAAGCAGTAGAAGATAGCCCAAGTCCTTGGGCCCCTGCACCCACATGGGAGAACCGGAAGAAACCCCTGGCTCCTGGCTTCAGATCGGCTCAGCTCCAGCCATTGCAGCCATCAGGGGAATGAACCAGCAGATAGAAGATATTTCTCTCTCTCTCTCTCTCTCTCTCTCTCTCTCTGCCTCTCCTCTCTCTGTTAACTCTTTCAAATAAATAAATCTTTTAGAAAAAATGAATTGAAGAAGTCAGGTCTTAATTGCATTTAATTAATATGTTAAAATGCTACAATTCTAAAAGTTACTATTTAATTTTTTAATAAGCTTATTCTTTAATTGCACTTCTATGCTCCTTTGTGCATAAGAAGTTTGTTTTTATTTATTTGAAAAGCAGAGCAAAAGAGGCAGAGGCTGAGAGTGAGCAGGAGAAAGAGATTTTCTATCCACTGGTTCATTCCCTAAATGCCTGAAACAGCAGTGGGTGGGTCAGGCCAAAGTCAGGAGCCAGGAACTCCATCTGGGCCTCCCATGTGCCACAATACTTGCTCCCAAAGCTATAATTTTAAAAAGAATAAAAGGGGTGGGGTGAAGTATTTGACACAGCAGTCAAGATACCCCTTGGAATGCCCACATCCTGTAACAAAGTGCCTGGGTTTTGATCCCAGCTTTGCTTCTGTCTCCAGCTTCCTGCTAATGCACACCCTAGGAGGTACCAGGTGATAGCCAAAATAATTGGTTCCTTGCCACCCATATTAGAGACCTGGATTGAGTTCTGGGCTCTTGGCTTCAGCCTGGCCCAGTCTCAGCAGTTGTGGGCATTTGAAGACTGAGCCAGCAGAAGGAAAATTTCTCTCTCTCTCCCTCCCTCCCCCTCCCCCTCTCCCTCTCCCCCTGCTCTCTCTGCCTTTCAGATAAATGGGGAAAATATTTTATTTTTAAAACCAATGCAGTGTTTCTTACTGGAATAAGAACCTAGGGAGAAAACTGAGGTCTCTCAAACTATGTGTGGAAAGTAGCCACAGAGGGTGGCCTTTCTGAACAAGCATGATTTCCTATACCTTTTGAAGCCCTTACTTTACTGTTTTACCCATCCATCCTCTAATTTTTATCATTGTAGAGATAGTAAAAAAAAAATTAAACTGGGGGTGAATCTAGGTTTTTTGTTTTTTTGTTTTTTTCCATTACATTATTGAATTAAAGCAACGCAAAAGATGTACTTTATGTCCTTTCAAATTAACCGTGTTTCGTAGAATATTAGGTTTTTATGCTTTATACTAGTACTTAATATATGATGGGCTTTTGCCAGCGCCGCAGCTCACTAGGCTAATTCTCCGCCTGTGGCGGCAGCACCCCGGGTTCTAGTCCTGGTCGGGGCACCAGTTCTGTCCCGGTTGCTCCTCTTCCAGTCCAGCTCTCTGCTGTAGCCCAGGAAGGCAGTGGAGGATGGCCCAAGTGCTTGGGCCCTGCACCCCATGGGAGACCAGGAGGAAGCACCTGGCTCCTGGCTTCAGATTGGCGCAGCGCACCGGCCGTAGCGGCCATCTGGGCGGTGAACCAACAGAAGGAAGACCTTTCTCTCTGTCTCTCTCTCTGTCAGTCTAACTCTGCCTGTCAAAAGTAAAAAAATATGATGGTCTTATAACCATCATTATGCTCAATAAAACATTCTTCCTTTTGTTTCTTGTGTACTGATTAAAATCTAATTTGTTGGGGCAGGTGTTTGGCCTAGCAGTTAACACACCATTTGGGTTCCCCACATTCCGTACCATAGAGCCTGGGTTTGAATCTCAACTCCATTCCCAGTTCCAGGACCCACTGAGAGGTAGCAGGTGGTCCCTGCCATTCATGTGGAAGACCTGTATTGAGTTCCTGGCTTCAACCCTGACCCAGCCCCAGCCCTTACAGGCTTTTAGGGAATGAGCCAGTGGATGGCAGATTTCTTTTTCTCTTTCCTTGTATGTGTATGTGTGTGTCTCCCTCTGAAATAAATAAAATCTGGTTTGTTGTTTGATCACCATTTTAAGTGCAAGTGCTAATTTTTTCATGTCAGTAACTAGAATATGCAGTGTTATTAAAACCAAATTGTTGGGGCCAGTGCTGTAGCATAGTGGATGAAGCTGCCGCCTGCAGTGTGGACATCCCATATGGGTGCTGGTTTGAATCCCAGCTGCTCCACTTCCGATCCAGCTCTCTGCTATGGCCTGGGATAGCAGTAAAAGGCCCAAGCCATTGCAGCCATTTGGGGAGTGAAAGTGTGGATGGAAGATATCTCTCTCTCTCTCTCTGTTTCTCACTGCCGCTGCATCTCTGTAACTCTGCATTCCAAATAAATAAATCTTTAAAAATAAATAAATAAATTGTCTTTGGGCTTTTGACTTTTTTTCTGTAGAAGTTCTTAAAATCTCACACAAAAGGAATTAAGTTAGCAAAATATCTCTTTTTTAAGATTTATTTTATTTATTTGAAAGACAGTTTCAAATAGAAGTAGACAGAAAGAGAGAGAGAGAGGTCTTAAATCTGCTGGTTCACTCCCCAAATGGCCGCAACAGCCAGAGCTGAGCCGATCCAAAGTCAGGAGCCAGGAACTACCTCTAGGTCTGCTACATGGGTACAAGGGCCCAAGGACTTGGGCCATCTTCTACTGCTTTCCCAGGCCATAGCAGAGAGCTGGATCGGAAGTAGAGCAGCTGGGACTAGAACTGACACCCATATGGGATGCTGGTGCTGCAGGCCAGGTCTTTAACCTACTGTGCCACAGCACCGGCCCCTAGCAAAATATCTTGAAAGTTATATCAGAAATAGAGAGAAGCCTGGATGCCTGGGGAATATTGCTGAAGTAGGATAGTTAACATATGAATAAATGGAAACAGATTTCTACATAATAAAAAGTATTTCGGCGCCAGATTCTGTCCCGGTCACTCCTCTTCCTGTCCAGCTCTCTGCTGTGGCCCAGGAGTGCAGTGGAGGATGGCCCAGGTCCTTGGACCCTGCACCCGCAAGGGAGACCAGGAAGAAGCACCTGGCTCCTGGCTTCGGATCGGCGCAATGCGCTGGCCACAGTGGCCATTGGGGGATGAACCAACAGAAAAAAGGAAGACCTTTCTCTCTGTCTCTCTCTCTCTCACTGTCCACTCTGCCTCTCAAAAAAAAAATTTTAAGCATTTTTTTAAAAAAGTATTTCTATAAGAGATTCCTCTACTCTCCAGCTGTCCAGTCTTTTTTCTGATACTTGAGCTTGCCTAGCATCCTTTCATGTCAGTGTTAAAGACCAGGCCTCCTGCGTTTGGTTCTAAAATATACTAGAGCCTTTCCTGAAAGTTGGTTTATTAAGTGTGCAGAGAAAACAGGCACAGGAGGAAAGGGTGGAACCAGAGGCACCTGTGGGGTTGGCTGTCCATGAGGTAATGAGGAGAGGACTGGGTAAGCCAGAAGAAGAAATAGGAAGATTAGGAAAAGGCATGTACCTGTGTGATACGTACGGTCTGCTGCTGTGCCACTTTATAATCAGAGAAACATTGAAGGGCAGTGGGAAAAAGAGAGAGCGAGAGAGAGAGGAGAATGGAGTATTTTCCTATGTGAAAAGACAGTCCTGGCAGGCGCCATGACTCACTTGGCTAATCCTCTGCCTGCGGCGCCGACACCCCAGGTTCTAGTCCCAGTTGGGGCGCTGGATTCTGTCCCAGTTGCTCCTTTTCCAGTCCAGCTCTCTGCTGTGGCCCGGGAAGGCAGTGGAGGATGGCCCAAGTGCTTGGGCCCTGCACCTGCATGGGAGACTAGGAGGAAGCACCTGGCTCCTGGCTTCAGATCGGCGCAGCGCACCAGTCGTAGTGGCCATAGTGGGGGGGGGGGGCTTAACCAATGGAAGGAAAACCTTTCTCTGTGTCTCTCTCTCTCACTGTCTAACTCTGCCTGTCACAAAAAAAAAAAAAAAAAAAAAAAAAGGAAGAAAAGACAAGACAGTCCTGAGACCTTTTCTTCTGTTTTTCCCTTATTTTAAGTCTTCCTACTTCACTGCTGTAAATGTCCTCAAATTGGCAGCACACTAGAGCAAAGCTTGGACCTGGCTGGAAAGAACTAGTGTAGTGGGAGTTTGGATTCCCACGCCTTTGAGTCACACAAGTCAGCTTTCCTTCTCTTCTTTTCTAGTTATGAGATAACAGTCATCACTTAGGAAAACTAGGTGAGTTACCATAAATGCAACTCTGATTAGAAGTCACCTAATATAATTAAGTTACATTGTGGTTACAGTAGTTTAACCTGCCACTTCAAATGCTGGCATCCCATATCAGAGTGCTATTTCGAGTCCTGGATACTCCACAATACCTATCCATCTTCTTGCTTATGCACCTGCGAAGAAGTAGATGATGGCCCAAATACTTGGGTTCCCGCCATAAATGTGGGAAACTTGAATGGAGTTCTGGGTTCCTGGCTTTGGCCTGGACCAGCCCTGGTTATTTCAGTCATTTGAGAGTTACGAACTAAATGTGATTGTCCCTCTCTCCTGCCTTTCAAATAAATACATTTTTAGTTAACTCAGTCTTTAATTTAATTAATGTGATTTTTAGTCTGGGGGTTAGTGAAGATGATTTTCAGCAATTGTTTTAAAAATTTTCAATTTAAAAGACCAACAGCTGCTTAGATTTTTTTAATTGCATGTATCTGGTACTTTTAAAAATACACATTGGCAGGGCTGGTGCCGTGGCGCACTAGGTTAACCCTCCACCTGCAGCACTGGCATCCCATGTGGGTGCTGGGTTCTAGTCCTGGTTGCTCCTCTTCCAGTCCAGCTCTCTGCTGTGGCCTGTGATAGCAGTGGAGGATGGCCCAAGTCCTTGGCCCCTGCACCCACAAGGGAGACCAAGAAGAGACTCCTGGCTCCTGGCTTCGGATTGGCATAGCTCTAGCAGTTGCAGCCGTTTGGAGAGTGAACCAACGGAAGGAAGGCCTTTCTCTCTGTCTCTCTCTCTCACTGTCTGTAAACTCTACCTGTCAAATAAAAAAAAAAAAAATACACATTGCCTCCAGCAAAAGATCATTTTAATCTAGAATGCTCTTTTCAGTTTATCTGTAACTTTAAATGAAACCATATACATTTATAAAAGTTAAATATGTAGTTAGAATTCATATTTTCTGTCAGACTGATTCAACTCATTTAAGCATTTCTTTTAAGTTTATAATTGATTTGCTTGATTGTTGATTGTCATTTTCAGATTTAGGGAAACTTCACATAACTTAATAGACTAGCTAAAATGTAAGGAATGCATGCTTATTAATTTTATTTAAATGGAACCATATTTTTTCCTCTCAGTGTTTCTGATTTCAGCTGTATCTGCATGAACTTCCTTTTTTTTTTTTTTTTTTAAGATTTATTATTTATTTGAAAGGCAAAGTTACAGAAAGGCAGAGGCAGAGAAATGGAGAGAGAGGTCTTCTATCTGCTGGTTCACTCCCCAAGAGGCCGCAATGGCCGGAGCTGGGCCATTTGAAAGCCAGGAGCAAGGAGCTTCTTCCCCATCTCCGACATGGGTGCAGAGACCTAAGCACTTGGGCCATCTTCTACTACTTTCCCAGGTACATTAGCAGAGAGCAGGATTGCAAGTGGAGTAATCGGGGCTCAAACCGGCGCCCATATGGTTGCTAGCACTGCAGGCGCAGTGGCTTTACCCACTACATCACAGTGCCAGCCCTGCATGAACTTTCTTATGACTTTTCCTGGGTAGTTTTCCTTTATACAGCTCTTCTACAGTTCAGCACTTGTATGGATGATCACTTGCATTGTTTCCAGTTTCTGGCTACTACAAATAATGCTGCTATGAAATTCTTACTCATTAATTTTGTTGTACATATCGTGAATTTCTCTAGGATTCAGTACCTAGAGGAGAGAGTACTTGATGATAGGAATAGATATCTTCTGCTTTATTGGGTAATTCCAAATTACAAAGATACTTCAGAAAGCTTGTAGGTAAATTAGAAAGTTATTTTGGTAGGATGCAATCTTGAAATCCGTGTATAATTTTTCATAATACATGTTTCCATGAACTTTTGAAGACTCTTCATGTTTTCTAAAGAGAATGTGTGATGATTTCCATTCCCACAAGCAGTGTATCAGAGTTTCCCATTGTTCCCTGTTCCCACAAACACTTGATATTGTCAGACATTAATTGTTAACCAGCCTGATGAAATCTGATGGCTGTTAGTTTGCATTTCCATCTGCTGGTTCAAATGGCTTTTTTTTTTCTTAAGATTTTATTTATTTGAAAGGCAAGGTTACAGAGAAAGAAATCTTCCAGATTTGCATTTCTTAGTGATCACTGTTGACATTGAACATCTTTTCGTATATTTTTTGGCCTTCTGGATTTCTCTTTGCGTGGTATCGGTTCAAAGCTTCTGGGTTGTTTTCCTTGTCGCTGACTAATGGAGCTTCTTCACATGCTCTAGATAATTTTCTGTTTATCCTTTTTTTACTTTTTGTTAGGGTTTTGAGAGTCTTATTTAAGAAATCCTCAAATTTATTAAAGCAGTCTCTCCTATATTACTTTCTAAAGTTTTATAATTTTGTCACATTTTAGGTGTCACCTAGTTGGAATTGATTTTTGTGTATGGTTGGGGAAGGAAGTCTGTTTCTGGATTCTTTTATTGTTCCATAGGTCAGTTTAGGGGAGACCTGACATCCCTACAGCACAGAGGCCTCCATATTCCACCTTAGGAATGTGCTTGTTGTCCTTGACTAGGGAAGAGATGAGAAAACAGCAGTTGGTCCTGATCTGTTCTTAGCACTTTCCGTGTGGGCTGAGAGCAGGCCTACTCTGCTCTTGCATGTCTTCAGCAGATCAGCTCCTTAGTAGTTTTGTTAGAGTTATCAAGAGTTACGGTGTATTTCTCTTTGCTTTTTAATTGTGGTTTTAAAGAAAAACACATGAAACAAAATTTACCTTCTTTACCACTTTTAAGTGTAGTTCTAAGTGTGTTCACATTGAAGTGCAGTCACAGCAGATGTCTATTTGTGAGCAGCTTACTTCAGTTAGCGTAGTGTCCTCAAGGTTTATCCATTACAGCATGTAATGAGATTTTCTTCCTGTTTGGGACTGAATAATACTCCACTGTGTGGATGTGGCATGTTTTCATTATTCATGTGTCCATCAATGAATGGCTGTTGTGAGTGAATAATGCTGCCATGAACTTGGATATGCATATATTTCATCGTGTTTGAGGCTTCCTTTACCTCTTAACACACTGAGGTTTCAGACATGCAGGTGAAGGTGCTCTGGAAAGTAGAGGGCCAACAGTGGACTTGGAGGTTGAAGCTTCTTCATATGAAAGAACCCATTGCTTTTGCTGCTCCCATGTGTTAAGGACTTTTCAAAGCTTTAGGCTAAAGTGATCACCACTGAAATTAATGGCATAATTGTAAATCTGTTTTGGACAGATATTTTAAGTAATTTTATGACTAGTACTTCCAAACCATCTATAATAAAATCTAACTTCCATTCTATCTCCTGCTACCCAGCTACCCTCAACATGGCCAGTGTCTTGTGTTTCTTTCTGAGGATATTTTATGCACAGATACATGGATATTTTCCCCTACCTTAACAAGGTGGCAGCAGAATATGCTCCTTTTTTGTCCCATTTTCCTTTTTACATAATACTTCTTAGAGATGAACTTTGTCACTTTTTTTGGCTGTGGGATGTTTTATTATACGGCTGAAAATTTATTTAGCCCCCAATTGATGAGCAGTTTGGATAATAAATGACTTTTCATAAATATAATATCACACTGAGCAGGGATATCTATAGAAGAAATTATAAGACGTCAAATGCTAGACCAAAGGCTGTTTATTAAAATTTGGAAGATATTTTTAAATATATTTTTTAAAGCTTTGAACTACTTTTTAAAAAATATTCTGAGTTTTGGTGCTGCTATAGATCTAGCCAAGAATCCCACTGTTGGGACAGGCACTTGGCCTCGTGGTCCAGCCACTTACAGCATCAGAGTACATGAGTTCAATTCTCAGTTCTGCTCTTGAGTCCAGCTTCCTGCTAATGTAGACCCTGGGAGGCAGCAGTGCTGGCTCAGGTGTCTGAGTCCTGCCACCCATATGAGAGACCTGGGTTGAGCCTCAGGCACCCAGCTCTGGCCCAGCCCAAGCATTTGCAGGCATTTAGGGACTGAACCAGGGGATAAGAACGCTGTCTCTCTCTCTCCTTTTTACTCAAACAACAATAATTTTAAATCTCTTTAATTAAAAAAGGAAATACCACTGTTGATAGTAAACTTTTCTCTAACAGAAAGTACCTTATCAAGAAGATGAGGAAGGATTCTCATCCTGTTTGGCGGGGTGGATATTCCTTGGGGGTCGGTCACTTCAAGTATAGAAGAGCATTCAGTGTTGTCTTGTTTATGTCTAGAAAGAGGCACTTGGGAAAGGAGGTGTCAGGGTGGACATTTAGCCTAGCCATTAATGTGCTGGTTAAGATGCCCGTGTTCCACATGTGAGTTCCTGAGTTTGATTCCCAGCTCTGTCTCCTGACTCCAGCTTCTTGCTAACACAGTGCCTGGTAGTGCAATGGTGATGGCTTAAATAATTGGGTTCCTGCCAACCATGTTGGAGGCTTGGATTGTGTTTCTGGCTCTGCACTGTGGCCCAGCCCAAGGTGTTGTGAGCATTTGGAAAGTGAACCAGCGATGGAGGAGCATTCTATTCCTCTGATTCTCCATCACTTACATAAATAATCAAAAATTAAAGTAAATACACAATACACAAAGCCAAGCATCCGCTAGGACCCCTGATCTGCAAACCTGTTGTTTGGACTAAGTGATTCTGGATGAAGAGCAGGGGTCCTTTCTGCTTCTAGTCCCAAGGGCCTGCATCAAGAAACACTGTACTAAATGTCTGTCTCTAACACACAGACATGGATTTGTTTTTGCTGCTTCTTTTAGTGTTTTTACTGAGTAGGTAAAGACATCAAGAGTAAGGATAAAGGCCGGCACCGTGGCTCAACAGGCTAATCCTCCGCCTAGCGGCGCCAGCACACCAGGTTCTAGTCCCGGTTGGGGCGCCGGATTCTATCCCGGTTGCCCCTCTTCCAGGCCAGCTCTCTGCTGTGGCCAGGGAGTGCAGTGGAGGATGGCCCAAGTCCTTGGGCCCCGCACCCGCAAGGGAGACCAAGAGAAGCACCTGGCTCCTGGTTTCGGATCAGCGCGGTGTGCCGGCCGCAGCGCACTGGCCGCGGCAGCCGTTGGAGGGTGAACCAACGGCAAAAGGAAGACCTTTCTCTCTGTCTCTCTCTCTCTCTGTCTCTCTCACTGTCCACTCTGCCTGTCAAAAAAAAAAAAAAAAAAAGAAAGAGTAAGGATAAAACCAAATTACTAGACCTCTGTTTCAGTTCCAGAAGCTTCCCTCATGTAACAACCCACATGTTAGGTACAAAACACTCTCCTAGATGCAGTAAAGAATTTGAAATTACAACAGGGATCTCCTCTCCTTGGAGAGATTTGTCTCATTATATAAAAAGAACAAGATGTCATCCAGATAACTGTAATTCAGTGTTTAAAAGGAGAATGAGAAGTTTAAAAAAAAAAAAAAAACTGGCATAAAATTTGAGGCGAAAACAAGTTAAGGGACTCAGTCTTCATAGCTGGATCCAGAGAGCTGGATCGGAAGAGGAGCAGCCGGGACTAGAACCGGCGCCCATATGGGATGCTGGCGCTTCAGGCTAGGGCATTAACCCACTGCACCACAGCGCTGGCCCCAATTTATTTTTTGAAAGGCAGAGTGACAGCAATCATCCATCCATTGGTTCATTCCCCAAATGGCCACAATAGCTGGGACTGGTCTAGGCCAAAGGTAGAAGCCAGGAACTCCTGCTGATACACTTGGGCCATTTTCTGCTGCCTTCCCAGGCATATTAACAGGGGGCTGGATGGGAATGGGAGCAGCCAGGACTCAAACCAACACTCAAGTATGAAATGCCAGCATCATGAATGTTAGCTTAACCCACTGTACCACAACACCAACCCCTCCCAGTGTCAGGTAACACCTTTACTGTCAGATAATATATGGGTTTTTTTGAATACTTAAATGTCTTCTGCAGTTTATCACTTCAACTGATTTTCAGGGCAGTGTTATTTTTAAATACAATTCAAACGGAAGTTAATTAGATATGTAACTGCTACTGGTGTCATTTTTTCATTAAATATTTAGTAGCAGATGCTTTGAAATATTTTTGCATGATTTTTAACCATATAAAATAAATGCTGTGAGGTGCTTTTTTATTCTCTTTGGTGTTATGTGCCAGAGTTTGTGATTTAAAATCTTAACAACTTTCTACTAAACGGTGGTTTTTTTCCATGAGTTTAATACTTCATTTCTTAAGGTTTTTTTTTTTTTTTCATGAGTTTAATACTTCATTTCTGAAGTGAAAAAGTCCAGCTTATTAATTACTGTAGAGACTTTTAAGTTGAACCAAGGAAAAAAGTAACTAAGTAAGACATCCTTCATGTTAAACCACCTTGCATGATTTGACCATTCATGGAGAAGATGAGCTAATCAGTAACTGGGTTTAGTGAGGGCGAGGCCTGAGGTTCCACCTGGACTGTTAGTGTAGTGAGTCAGAGGTCGGCTGGCTGCATTAGGGACAGGCAGGGGACGATGGGAGCATCTCATCCCACTGTTGACATGCTGGGCTTGAAGAGGAGGTAGCTGTCCCTTCACTTCTCTAATACTGTCTATTGCTCTTATAATTCATAGGGGTATCTGTGTCTGCCATATATGGCATTGCAGCAGCATCATCTTCTGTCTGATGTCACCGTTCGGGGATTTGTTGCTGGAGCTACTAACATCCTTTTTCGACAACAGAAACACCTCAGTGATGCCATTGTGGAAGTACGTTCATGTATGAGTGTGCCCTTGACCCTGGTGCTCCCTTTGTTCCTTTCTTAAATCTGAAAGTGAAAGTATAGTAACCGCACTAATCATGATATTGCTTGCTATGCGCAAGGCATCTGAGCACTTTATGCAAATTAACTGATTTAATTCTCATAACAGCCCCGGGAAATAGGTACTGTTACTGTCTGCGTTTTACACCTGTAGAAGCTAACGAGCAGAGACTTGCCTGATAGCACACAGCTAATAAGCAAGTGATCCAGGACTCCAGCATTCTGGCCTACCGTGATCTCATGACTCATTAAAATGTTTTTATTGTTTAAATAATTTAAATCCTTCTAACCTGTTTGGTGTGCTGCTGTTATCAAGATGAAGGAATCTAGCAGTAAATATTTAACATTTTTATCAATCTATAAGAAACTAAAATCATTGAATTTTACAAGTGAACTCATTTTTCAAAGAGAAAAAGAAACTTCGCTGCACTAAAGTTTTTGTAGTTTCTGACACAAAGCACCAAAACATGCTTCATTGGAAAATGGTGATGATAAAAGAGCGATCTAAGATTCAGAGCTAGATTTATGATGATCCCAGTTTTGAGGAAGAAAAAAATAATATAACATCCAGGACAGGAAGATACAAATGAGAAGACCACAAAATTGCTTCAAGATCATGGCTTATACTCTTTTTCTGAAATTGATTGGTAGGCTCGTGGATATTTATTTTATTAATGTACTTCAGAACTAACCTGTAAGTGACATACATTTCTTTGTATACAAAATAATACATAATCTCTCTGTCTCTCTCTCTCACTGTCCACTCTGCCTGTCCAAAAAAAAAAAAAAAAAAAAAGTACATAAGAAAAGTATTCTGAAATATCTGTGCACTTAAAAGCAAAAATTTTAGGAATTTTAGTTGTTAAGTTTATTCATTTCTGGTGGGAAGATAAAGATGATTTTTTTTATCATCCTGTATTTCTGTATTTTCCAAAATATTTATAATCTGCATGAATTACTTTTACCAATCAAAGTAATACATTTATGTATGTATTTTCTAGAAACAAAATGAACATTTTTAAGTAAAAAAAAAAGTATCAAAAGCTGTTTCTTCCTTAGACTCAACTTTTGAGAATGCTGTTCCTCATATTTCCAGCTCCGCCTTCCCAATAATTCCTCTTCAAAGTGTGGCATGGGTGTCTGTATTTGCATAATTGCCCAGACTCTGACTTACACCTGGGTGCCCTCTAGGTGGAAGAAGCTGTGATCCAGATCCATGATCCAGAACTCAGGAAGCTGCTTAACCCGACCACTGCAGACCTAAGGTTCGCAGATTACCTGGTGAGGCACGTGACTGAGAACCGGGATGACGTCTTCCTGGATGGCACAGGCTGGGAGGGAGGTGACGAGTGGATCCGGGCCCAGTTTGCAGTCTACATCCACGCCCTGCTGGCTGCCACGCTACCGTTAGGTAAGAAATCATGCCAAGCACATAGGTACCTTTTGTGTTGTAATTTTTCATTTTGTAACATTTATGGTAATTTGAATTGCACAAGAAATATATATTCATTATAGAAAATTACCTGTTACTCCCTTATATAGAAATAACCAATCTTAAACATTTTGAGTATTTTATATCCTTCCAGACTTTTTTCTATGCATATATTCTAGACTTGGGTTTTATGGTATTTTGGGTGGTCCTTCTACAAAAATGGATCCCTTCATACATGTTTCCTGAAATCTACCTTTTCTTTATAAGAAAAACATAAACATATATGAAGTCAGTAAATGCAGTTCTTTATGACTTTATATAGCTGATAAGTATTTCATTGTCTGTAAGGGAATATCAGCATTTGGTGGGTAATTATGAGTACTTGTTAGAAATTTTTAAGATACGTAGAGAAGAAATAGTAAAAACAGAAACCATTGAAACTCACAATCTAATTGCTTAAACCTTCATACTTAACATCCCATTGTGAGAAACAGTATCATTCCTATTAAATGGGTAAAATGGGGCAGGTGAACATGAATCCAGTACTGTATTAAAGCTGTATTGTTCTCCAGAGAAAAAAATGAGAGTGGAGCTCTGCAGTGAGATTGTCCACCTCAGACGTGCGACAAAAATTAGTAGCTCTGTTGTCATTAAAAGAGTGTTGAGCTGTGTTCTTCCTCTTCAGTTATCTCTCCTACTATTTTTTTCATTGTAGTGAAATACACATAAAATTTACCATCTCAGCCATTTTTGTATAAGCAGTTCCATAATGGCACCAAGAACGTTCATGTTATTGTGTCAGTAGATTTGTTTAAATCAATACCACCTCCACCTTCCAGGTTAGTCAGTCACCAGGCTTCAGACATGTTTTTCATTTGTAAAGGAAGGCTAAGAAAGAAGTCTTCTTCTGTCAATGGAGTATTTGAAAATTTTTATTGCCACTGCAGATGTCACACCTGAGACTTACTGAGTTACCGTGAAAGAAAACCCTATTTCCCATCATTCATGTGGCTTCAAGAGTCCAGGAGGCCGTAAGCCACGGAATAATAGGTGCTAATTTTTTTTTTTAAACAGTTAACCTGTGAAGGGACCTGTCTGAGCACTTTACATCTAATAATGTATTTCATCCTCACAGCAATCCTGGAGGTAGATACCTTATCATCTCCATTTTATGGAAAAGAAATGAGAAGCAGAAACGTTAAATAGTTGGCTCAACCACCTGCGAAGAGGCTGAGCTGGGATTTTAACCCAGTCTGGCTCAGACCCATGCTCGTAAATGAACAAGGTCAAGGAAAGAAATAGGTTCTTAGAAAAACTTCCTCATGCTGCATATGGAACTTCTCTTCCTTTCCCAATAGCAGAAGGTAGTTGGATTTCACCTTCAAAGCAAACAGCAGGCAGTTAATATGTGTAGCAGTAGCCACTTGAATCAGTTCTCCAGACTTTCTGTATTCTTCCCAGTGGAAGAAGTGCTCCACATTGAAGCATTCCCTTGGTATTGATAAAGCCAAACACTTTTTACATTACATATGAAAATCTCTATTGTTATCTCAAATATTTTTGACAGTGAAATGCTTGGAAACCCAAGAAGGAAACACTAAATAGACAAAGCCCAAAAAAGAGAATAGTGGCTGAAAGAGCCGATTGATTGTAATCATTCTCAATCGTTTTTCATAGAAAAATGACATTTGTGAAAAGATAGGAAGATCTCCTAATTGCCTACTCCATATGTATAAATCAGTTTGTTTATTCACCTTCAAGTCTGTAGTTTTTGTTTAATAAATAATGCTATCCTCATAATGTAAGGAGAACATGGAAATATTTTGGAGTTATAAGGAACCTTGGAAAATATCTGGCTCAACCCTCTTATTTTCCAGTTAGGAAAATGAAGTTCTGAGTGATTAAGTGACTTGCCAAAGGCCACATAGCTTCTTAACAGGATTTCTGGAACTAGACCCAAGTTTCCTGACATCTGGTAGGCTATCTTCCAAAAAGAGTGGGAGGGTGGGGGGATAAAGCCATTCCTTTACCCCTTTTGGTTGTTACTCTTCAAGTCCCTGAATGGCTATGGTCCAGCTCAACTTTTTTCAAATGTTTCCTTGGCAGATAATGAAAAGATATTATCGGACTATGGGACAACTTTTGTCACAGCGTGGAAGAATACTCACAACTACAGGGTATGGAATAGCAACAAGCATCCAGCACTTGCAGAAATAAATCCAAAGTAAGCACATTCTCTGAAGATTGACGTATGATACAGAAAATGGTAGTTCTCCATGTGCCCAATACAAAGAAAATCATCTTAATTTTGATATTGTATCTTCAAGAGTCTCCATAAGTAGGTTACAAAAAGGCTCCCAAATACAGAGAAGCAGCTTACAAACTGTTTCCACACTCAAAGTTCTTATCCAGAAAGCACATGGTAATACTGGCAGCAGTGACATTTCTCCCGCCCTTCATGTGGTGCGGAGAGGAAGCACAGGGCTCGTGGTGATGCTGCTGCATGGTGGTTCTTCTCTACGTTTCCCTGGAGCTGTAACGCATCCTTTAACAGGATTCAAAATAAGATAGAAGCCTAGAAGGAAATACCCCTGGTATCAAACTGGAAGGGTGTTTTAAAACAGGAAGTGTGGCAAACCATTAAAATTGATATATGAACTCCTCGATGTGTATTCAGGTTTTCACGTTAGATTCTAAAATTCACAAAAAGTTAATTCCTGTCACAGCATTGACACATTGAATATTGACTAACTGAAGACTTTATCCCTACATAGACACAGAAGACATGCTGTAGATTGGGGCCATTATGAAATAGCATCTATGTGTGAATGCCACAGAACACAGAATAGAATTGAAGGAGATTGATTGAAATAGTGTGTACACTCTGGGAAATCGCTTTCTAGATTACAATGATTTTTTTTTTTTTTTTTTTTTGACAGGCAGAGTGGATAGTGAGAGAGAGACAGAGAGAAAGGTCTTCCTTCCATTGGTTCACCCTCCAATGGCCGCTGTGGCCAGCGCATCTCGCTGATCCGAAGGCAGGAGCCAGGTGCTTCTCCTGGTCTCCCATGCGGGTGCAGGGCCCAAGGACTTGGGCCATCCTCCACTGCCTTCCCAGGCCATAGCAGAGAGCTGGCCTGGAAGAGGGGCAACCGGGATAGAATCCGGCGCCCCAACCGGGACTAGAACCTGGTGTGCTGGCGCCGCAAGGCGGAGGATTAGCCTGTTAAGCCACGGCGCCGACCGATTACAATGATTTTTTAAAATTATTTACTTGAGAGAGCTTCCATGGGCCAGTTCACTCCCTAAATGTCTGCAACAGCCTTGACTGGGCCATGCTAAAGCCAAGAACCAGGAACTCAACCCAAGACTCTCATATGGCTGCCAATGACTCCGCTATGCGAGCCATCATCCACTGCCTTCCAGGGTGTGAATTAGCAGGGAGTTGGGATCAGAAGCAGAATTGGGACTTAAACCCAGGCACTCCAACATGGGATGCATGCATCTCAGCCAGAATTTTTTTTTTTTAATTATTTATTAGAAAGACAGAGTTATACAGAAAGAGAGAGAAGTCTTCCATCTGCTGGTTCACTCCCCAGATGGCCACAATGGCCAAGACTTGAATAGGCTGAAGCCAGGTGCCTGGAACTCCATTTAGGTCTCCACGTAGCAGGGGCCCAGGTACTTTAGCCATTGTCCACTGCTTTCCCAGGCCCATTAGCAGGGAGCTAGATTGGAAGCAGAGCATTCAGGACTCAAACCTGCTCTCCAATAAGAGATGCTGGTGTCACAAGCAACAGCTCAACTGCTGTACCACAATGCTGACCCCTCAGCCAGCATCTTAATCATAAGCCCAAATATCTACCCCCAGTTGTTTTTTAAGATTTATTTATTTATGTATTTATTTGAATGGCAGGGCGACAGAGGAGGAGATACAGAGAAATCTTTCATTCTCTGGTTCATTCCCCAAATGACCACAACAGCGAAGGCTGGGCCGGGCCAATGCCAGGAGCCAGGAACTCCATCCAGATCTCCCACATGGGTGGCAGGAGCCCAAGCACTTTGGCCATCCTCCACTGCCCTTCCAGGCACATTAGCAAGGAGCTGGATTGGAAGCAGGGTGCCAGGACTTCCACTAGCCTCCAGTGTAGGATACCAGCGTCAAAAGCAGCAGCTTAACCCACTGACTCCCGCAGCACTGCCCTGCCATGCCCTGCCTTGCCTGTTTGTTTTTTTTAAATGATAGAAACATACATTGCCTGTTTTCATTGTATTTTTTTCTTTTCCTAAAATTTTTAATTTTAATTTATAATTAGTTTTTTTGTTGTTTTTTTAGATTTTTATTTATTTATTTGAGAGGTAGAGTTACAGTGAGAGGGACAGACAGAGTGAAAGGTCTTCCATCTGCTGGTTCACTCTCCAGTTGGCCACAACAGCCGGAGCTGCGCCGATCAGGAGCCAGGAGCTTCTTCCGGGTCTCCCACACAGGTGCAGGGACCCAAGGACTTGGGCCATCTTCTACTGCTTTCCCAGGCCATAGTGGAGAGCTGGATGGGAAGAGGAGCAGCCAGGACTAGAACTGGCGCCCATATGGGATGCTGGCGCTGCAGGCAGAGGATTAACCTACTGTGCCACAGCATCAGCCCCTGTAATTAGTTTTTAACAGACTCAATGTGCTTTGTAGATACAATTCTAAGAACATAATGACATTCCCATCCTCCCTCCTTCCTTTCCACCTCATTGTATTTTAAACTTTTACTTTTTGGTGAAAAAAGAGTCAAAAGTTAATTTTGTACTTATTATCCTATTATTTGGGGGTTGGTGTTTACTTAGATAAATTGGAGATAGAACTTAAGTGATGTTCGAAAAGATATCCCTCACCACCACATACCCATAACCCAGATACTTAAGCCATGGCAACTTGGGAAGTGTTGTGGGTGAGCTGGCAAAGAGCGTTTTTTGGAGAATGTGTCTGTTAAGCTTTGTGTCATCTATCAAGGAAAATAACGAGGCCCAGCACCAGTGCTGATGAATTTCATCATCACGCTTGGCTGCACCAGAAAGCTAGATTGTCATAGAGAATGAAAAGGCAAAGCCACTTTAGTAATATTAAATGAACGGGCTAAGATTTCCAAGACTTCTCCCACACTGACTTACAAGGACTGTGTTCTGAAGCATGCTGAAGGGAAACAGATGTGAGCCCGTTTGCGGGGGAGAAGCTCAGTGGCCACGCCCTGAAGGCAGCTCTGCTGTAGCTGTCAGCTGTCATCCCAGTCTCTGCATCTGGGGCCTTTGACTTGAACCGGCTCTGCAGATTTTAATGCAGGTCCTTAAGAGGCTTAGTTGGAACGAGCTTTTAAAGGATTGTAAAATAGTGGTTAGAAAAATGTGTAAGGAAATTGAGGTCACTGAGGTTGAAAAGAAGGCTGAAGAAGGCCCTTGTAAGTAGGGAAATTATGCAACCATGATAGCAGATTTGCAACACTTTCATCAAATTAAAAATAAAAGGCAATAGTCTTCAGTCATTATCACAGAGTGTAATTTAGACTAATAGTAATTTCAGTTCCTAAAGGACAGCTCTCTAAGTTAACGTGCTGCTGACAAGTTTCATTCTTTAGATACAACCTTTCCAGGAACATAGAGAATGATTAAATGATCCTTTAATTTATTCAACACTGTGATTGAGGAATCCAGAAAATGGAAGAAATGTTACATTGCTTACTTTAGCCCTTAGAAGTTTGTTGTCATTTGAAAAACCATAAACAGCATTTGATAAGTAGCTGTCAGTTTCACCCGGATGCTTTCTCTCCTAGACCTTGAGAGAGAGACCCAGGAGGATGAGATGAGTTTGGTATTTATTGACCCTGTCTTTTACAGTGTAACTGTGATCAAGTTGCTTGTTGTTTTGTTTTGTTTTGTTTTAATATACTTTTCTCCTTTTGTACAATGGAAATAGGGAAGTAAGAATAATATAGAAAGTACAGATTTTGCTGAATCATCTACAAATCTTCACATGATCAAGAATAGCACACATTTATAAGGTGTCTAGGATCAAAGTATATCTGTGACCATGGCCTAAATCAGTGACTCACCCAGGGCAGCCTTAAAAATGTTGATGCTTGGCTTACATCCCAGACCAGCTAAATCAGAATATGAGGGTAGCATTAACACAGCATGCCCTGCCCCCTCCCCAATCCAGGGGTTCGCACTCACACACACATTTGTTTTATAATTGAGGAAACTGAAGCTCAGAGGGTTAAGTAATCTCTTTGGGATCTCACAGCTGTAAGTGGAGAGCTCTGTTAAAGCCTCATTTCCTTGTATCAGGTTCAGATCACTACCTCCCAGCCATGTTACCCCTTAGAGGTTTACTAATATTCTGATATTAGTAAATATATATCTTCTGATAATAACTTTATTTTTTGCAATTATTGGTGAAATACTCATAGGCCAAATTCAAACTTTGTTTTGCAGCCATCCATTTCAAGGCCAGTACTCAGTGTCAGACATGAAGTTAAGATTCTCACAGTGAGTACTTAGAGAAAATATGGGAAGATTCTTGTTTGAATTTAAGCCATGTGTTTCATTGCTAATTGGGAATTGTATTTCTCTACTTGATACACTTAGGCTTCAAATAGTAACCAAATATGTGCAGAACATTCTCTAGCTCAGCAGTGTGTATGTTTAAAAATGAAAACACTGCTGTTCCACAAAGAATGGTGTGAACTACTAACAGAATCTGCCATTCTCTTTTTGGTGAAATGCCTTTAACAAAGTGTGACTCTTAGAAGATGTAACCATACATCCTTATGTTTTGGCCACTTTTTGGTTCAACTGGATGTTCCTTTAGTATATTTTGAAAGTTCATATGCTTAAAAGATAAGTAATTTATTCATAACAAAAAAATGAATAGTTGATCTCCTTTTCCCAATAGTTCTAATTTGGGATGGTTTCAGAGTAGTTAGTGTGTGTTTTGTGTGTGTAAGATTTTTTAAAATTGTACTTAACACTTCTTTTCATTACTCAGTTCTGTCCAGAACAGTGAACGTGGCAAAAAAATTGGAAACGTCATGGTCACAACCAGCCGGAATGTTGTACAAACAGGAAAAGCTGTGGGTAAGGCATGCCTTTAGCCAGGAACACACTAGAATTCTAACACACTTGTTTTCTATCTTCATTATATAACTGATAAAAACAAAGTTATACAGATCTGGGTACACATAAGAATACAGAAGTTTTTAAATATTTTGTCTTATTCATTAAAAAACTGATATCCTGTGTCACAAGATATCAAAGGTCAGCAAATTTCGCCACACCTGATGGAGTGTGACAGAATTTTCTGATAGGATCTGTTCTGATTGAGGCTTTGGAGTTTTTCTACTCCATTCTTCTTACTGACCATGTTTTTTATAAATAGCAGAGACTTGTAATAAAGTAGGCGTTAATAGCTGCTGCCTTTCAATGTAGTATCTTATAATGAAGAAAATGCATGAAACCAGCAGTTGGCTTTTTGAAAAAATCAGCATTATTTACAAAATTTTTACACATTGATAAAGAAAATATACAAATTATTTGTTGGGAATGAATGTGGAAATGTCACCATAGATCTCACAGACATTAAAAGGATAATAAGAGAATATTATAAACAACTATACTACTACAAATTTAACAGCATAGGTAAAATATTACAGAAACTCAGAAATTGTATTATCTCTCCATTCTCTGCTAGCCTGCATGGTTTCTGTGGAGGATTCTGCTGTCTAATGAGAATTCGTTTAAAAGTGACCTGGTACTTTTTTCTTGCAAACTCTAGAATATTCTTGTTGTGCTTTTAAAAATGTGTTGTGGTGAGGTTCTTTTCTGATCATGTCTCTTTGGGGTCCTAGGAGCTTCCTGTATTTGGATGTCTGTATCTTGCTTCAAATTAGGGAAGTTTTCTGCTCTTGGTTCATTGAAAAGGTTTTCTAAGCCATTCTTTTCCCCTTCTACAGGAATTCCCAAAACTAGTATCCCAGAGATCCCAAACTCTGTTTTCATTCTTTTTAGGTTGCTTTCTTTTTTGTTTTATGTGACTGAGATATTTCAAAATATCTGTCTTCAAGATCAGCTTCTTTGTTTTACTTGATCAAGTCTGCTATTAAGGCATTCCAGTGTCTGACTGAGTTCTTGATTTCTAATATTTCTGTCCAGGTATTTCCAGTATCTCTGTCTCTTTGCTGAGTCCCTCATTCTTGTCCTTTGCTGATTTCCTCTACACAGCTGTGTGTCCATACGCTCTGTGTCTCTTGGAGTAGCCCTTTAATCATTCTAAGTCCTTCTCAGGCATTCCACCAGTCTTCCTTCAGGGCCTGTCACTGATGGTGTTGTGTTCCCTTAGGGCATCATCTTGCCTTGGTTGTTCGTATTTCATTGTTTCTGCACATCTGGAGGATCGGTTGTTTCTATCACTTTTGGAAGATAGCTTTTAGAAAAAAAAGCTTGGAGGCTTTTTCCTGAAGATTACCTTCTATGTCTTTAGTTCCAGTTGGACTCCATAGTAAATAGTCTCCTTTTACATTTCTTTTTATTTTTCTTTTGCGATAGTGGCTGGTAGTAGTAGTAGGGATGTGGAGTGTTCCTGTGGCTCAGTGCATTTGCTGGAATCCCTGTCGTGCAGGTCCCCAGGTACCTCCAGAGGGATGGACTAGAGTCAGGAGCTTCTCAGATATTAACAGCCACTGCCCCATTACAAATCCCCACGAGTAGCACTAATGCTGGGTGGAGGAGGCGAGTCCCACAGATGTTGTCTTGAGAGAGTGGCTAGAAATTCCATGAGGTTGACTTTGGCTCTGGGACAGCCCACCAAGCAGTCCTAGGCCACTCCTTGATAAAATTTCAACCTTGAACATTGCAGTAGTACAAAGAGTTCACGATTATCTCTGATTCACCAGTTACTTACATTGTCCCCCATTTTCTTTGTCACATCAGTATATAAACTTAGCTGCTGCAGTAGGTTGACTAACCCATACTGAACACAATTCAGAAGCCTCAAACCCAGCTGATCTCTGTGTAGGTGTGCTTATGACTTCAACATTCTGTAGCTCTAGAGAGAGACTAAGATAACCCTAGACTCATTTATTTAAAAGACCAGCAGAACAGTGAGCCCTGCTGTGGAATTTGATGTATTTATTTCCATGCAGTGGTATATATTTGACTTATTTTGAATTTGTTTTTATTACAAAAATTCTACTCCATTTAAATGTATACAATGTAGATTGTTAAAATAGTGGGGGGTATGTTCCAGGATCCACAGTAGATGCCTGAAACCACAGATAGTCCCAAATCCTGTATACATAAAGCTTTTTCCTGTACACATAATTGTGATAAAGTTTCACTTATAAATTGGGCATCGTAAAAACAACTATTAATAAAGTAGAGAGCAATTATAATGAAAAATGCTATAATGAAAATGTAAACATGGTCTCTCCCAAGGTATCTTATTGCATTTTCACCTTTTCACTTAAAGGAGGCACTTTATGGCTTCTCTTTGACAAGTCTGAGTTGCCAGCGTCACTACACTTGCACTTCAGGGCCATTGTTAGGTCAAAGAAAGGTTCCTTGAATGCCAACACTGTGATCCAAGGCAGTCACTCTGCTAACCCAGAGGGCTGCTGAGCTGTAAGAGGTACCTGAGGCAGTGTGGGTACACCGGACAGAGAGATGATTCATGTCCCGAACAGGGTGGAAGAGGACGGTGTGAGATTTCAGAACAGTGCACCATTTTATATTCGTGAATTCTTTGGTTTTGGAATTTTCCCTCACTGTTTTCAGAGCAAGGCTGACAGTGAAACCACAGTAAGGGAGGACTGCTGTACCCACTTGTGAGTGATGCTGCTGCTGGCCATTATACTCTCAGGCCCAAGCCCTTCCACACTCCCTTCCTCAAGAATAGTGATTATCATGTGCAAATGAGCTCCCTTTAGCACCAACTTTTGAGGTAAAGTTCTTTAATACAAAACAGACCTGACACAGGTAGAACTCTGTATGTTTTCCTTTAGTATAACATAGTTTTAGATGACAAAAGTAAATTTCCCTAAAACAGCCTAACTGCTCCACTCTAGATAGGATGTTCCTGATTGTCCACTTAGTAATTAAGGTACAGAGAGCAGGGATCACTTTTTAAGCTTTCCAAGTAATGCTAATGTATGGCCAGTATTGCTATCCCTGTGGGTACTAAACAGTTTGATAATTTCAGAATGCTTAGACTAGGCACCTACCCCAGGAAATTATTCAGTTTCCTATAAGACATTCACATGAAAAGGAACCATTTTGAAATTAGAAATGTCAATTATATTAGTAACTATGAACATACTGGAGTATTCCAGTGAGTTAACATTTATTAAACAGCATTGGTCTTTGATTGTCTCTTGACAAAGTGAAGACATTCTTCTTGTTTTCCCCGCCTCTTCACCCAGGCCAGTCAGTGGGAGGAGCTTTTTCCAGCGCGAAGACGGCTATGTCTTCGTGGCTTTCCACTTTCACCAGCTCCACCCCTCAGAGTCTCACTGAGCCGCCAGACGGGAAGCCCTGAGCAGGGCGTTGGAGGCCTCCATTGCTGTCTTAGGTTTCAGTGTCCCCTGTGTGTCTGCTGCTGCCAGACTAGTCACTGGCCACGGTGCACAGCAGGGGGACGACGCGTCGGACTGTGGACACAGACACTTGAGCCCTGTCTGAGTGATTGTCACAGGATGCTGGAGATGAAATCGTAGCCATCACAGGGACGGCTCTCCAGGTTGGGTTGAGATTGACTGCTTTTGTTTCATTCTGAGCCTGATTAAACGCACCGTGGACCTTTCCATCGATTTTCAGTTCTGACGTTATACATTTGTTTACTCTAGAAAAATTTTTACTTCTGTAAATTTTATCTTGCTTTGCTATTTGGATATCTACATGGTCGATGTAATTTATATTTGCTAAAATTAAGTTATATTATTATTTTAATTTCTCTCAAGTTGGCCCTAAAATGTGCTTATAAAGTTAAGTGGCCACGTAGTCCAGCCTTTGTTATTTCCCTGAATTATATGATGATTTCAAAACACTTATCATCTCACTCCTTCCCAAATGTGTGAAAGCTAGGGGCAGTAGCCTGCAGGAGGGGGTGGTGTTCCTTCCGAATCCTTAAGGGCCAGTTCTGAGGCCTCAGGGAGCTCACTTCCCTTCCCGTCCTAGCTGTGAAGAGGCTGTGCAGGCTGGCCTCGTGCTGGTCCCGTGCTGGAAGCAGCTGACAGGAGCGAGTCTGTCCAGCAGTCCTTTAGAGACCTGGCCGTGGCTTTTGTCAGCTCCAGTCGTGTTACAGTTTTTCGACAGCTTTTTTTAGCCCCATGTGTGTGCCTTCTAGTTCTTCTTTTGAGCAGGTTCCATAGGGTGTGTCAGAGGTACAGGTTTTTCTGTCGTATTCTCAGTTTTAGTCTTCATAAAGCTTTTCAAGGCCTTTGGCCTTCCTACTTCCCAGACTGAAAATCCCCCTGTAGTCAGGTCCTTTACTCTTGTAAAGGAGAAGCACGATTACTCGTAAATATTAAAACAAAAACCTCATCTTCGCGTGCAGACTAAAACTGCAGCCAGGCCATTGGTCACCTATTTCATAAAAGACATGTGATTTCACGTTAGCCGCACCTGTTGTAGAAGACGTCTGGTTTCACGTTAGCGACTGCACGTTTGTGCCATCCACTGCTGATCTGTACATAGCTGGACCTCACGTGTTTGCCATGCTCAGCTCCCATGTGCTTTCCAGGGGGACTTGGGGTGGGTGTTCTCAGGGAGTACTTACGGTGAAAAGGCTGCCTTTTGTGTAACAAAGGACACTTGGGGAAAAAATACCTTGTGAGCCTAATCTGTGTATTCTAAAGAATGTTGGTGAAATAAGGGGCCTGATGAAGAGAGACACTGTTTACACTTGACTGATCATTTAGGAAATGCTTATCTAAGAGGCTGATCCTCCTATGGCATGTGAAGTGAGCCGAGGGCGTCAGCCAGATACCCCTCAGTTTCCCCGTTTGTGTTCTGACACAAGTCCAGTAAGCCGAAAGCTGACTTTCCTTTGAGCATGATAGCATAAGAAGCTTCCGGTGATGATCAGTGGAAGGGTTTGATGTGAGGATTCCATTAATTGACTTCCACCAGGAAAGTGAACCTTGGGAAATCATATTTGAAGAAAAGGAAGTAATACCAAACACAGCCTTCAAAGGTACTTGAAACAGCATTGTGCCGAGACTACAAAGAATCCACTCTGGCCTCTTGTTCTGTGAGGGCACAGCATTAGCCAGGGCAGTCCTGTGCATTTGCGCGCAGTCTTTGCTTTCAGCCCCAGAAGGTTACAAGGCCAGGAGCCAGGAGCCCTTGGGAGGGGCAGACAGTGACAAGATGCTGGTTTTCCTCAGTCTGTGTGGTGTGCATGGTTGAGGTGAGCTCCCATCTCTCACTACTCAGAATCAGCTCAACCTATACTTTGGAATCCACTGAAATAAAAATAGCTACATGAAATTCACTTTTGCTTTAGTATTACTTGTCCCCTATTTGAATATACATATTATTTGAACTTTCTATTAATGTTTCTAGTTAAAATTTGACTCATAAAGTGGTCACTTAACTGGCCTTCAACCTAAAATGAATAATTTCAGGAAATAGAACTGTTGTCATAGAAAGGATTGGAAGAGTGTAAGTGTTCTTCCTGTAAGTATATCTTCTTGGGATGTGGAACTTTCAGGCAGGCCAGGCCATTGCCTGGTAGACAGGGGTCCCAGGGAAGCCTGGCCCCTTGGCCCCTGAGCCTGCACACTTCCGGCTTACATTCCAGGCTCCCCTGGCTGGCCAGCTCTGAAGCAGTAGCCTCCTAACCAACATAAGTTGAGTGTGCCGGCATCAGGCCAGCTTCTAGCATGTCACTGAGAACAGTGGGAGTGGTGGAGTGTCCACGCCACCCTGGCCAAGGCCTGAGGAAGCCACGGGGAACCAGCCTCCTCAGGTGTGCGGGCTTGCAGACTCCGGCTGTAGCCTGCTGGCGGCTTCCCTGCTTCCAGGTGACTCGAAAGGAGTGTTTGGAAGAAAACCTCTCATACGCTTGAATTCATCCCAAGCGCGAAAATGCCAGTGACGTAGGTAAGGAAGAGGAAGTTCAAGCTACTGGTCCTGGCCTCCATGGATAGAAAAGCTGCATGTCAGATAAAGGCCTAGAATTGTTTTGCATATGTAACCAATGTGAATAGTCTATCCCCAAATCCCATTGTGATCGCTGGCCCCCAAGCCCCAGAACAATTCTCATCTACTTGGGCTTCAGGAAACAGCAGGAAACCAGAGCACATGACCAGGCTCCCTCAGCCTTATCTGCTTTCCAAGTGCTGTAGTAAGCATTTAACATTTCTGAGGAGAACTTCCTTTGGAAAGCCGGGAAGAAAGCACATGAGCACGGAAGAGAAGTGAAAAGTTGCAGCATAGCCAAGGAACGAGGGAAGCACTTAGTCTGACCGCAAGTATCCCAAGAGCAGTGTCTGATGTACAGAGGTGTAAGAGTTCTTTTAGAAAGAATGAGAATTTCATCTGCTGGTTGGAGGTCTCTCGATGAAGCCAGAGCAGTGTCTGCAGGCGGGTTTTGTTCCCATCTTACATGTTGTGCAGAAAGTCAGGTGGAAGCCGCAGCCAGCGGCCCTCTGCCCTGTGGCCTTGGGATGAGTCGGGCGCCCTTCAGCGCTGTGAGGGGCCAGTGTCCTGATCCTCAGCCCCGGGAGCGGGTCTGCGGGGGGGGGGGGGGGGGGTGTTGCTGCGCCGGGGAGCCTGGAACCGTACTGGGGAGCTGGCTGGGACTCCGGAGAGGGCATCAGATTGCCTGCTGTGACCCTTTCCTCAGGCCACCACTCGGGGCCCTTCCCCCAGCCAGAAGCCCTTGTTACTTGAAGTCTGTTGTCATTCCTCATAGCATAATGTGCCACTCAAGTCTTAGGACTTTGTAACTGGGGAATTCTTCCATTATTTCCAGCATTCCATAGATACTTGTCTAAGACAAAAGGAATGTGGATCCTTACTCAAAAACATTTTATACACTTGCCTTCTAACTTTCCTTATGAAGGAGGATAAACTAGCTCCCTGTGTGGTAACTCTGAAAGTAAAAGATTGTGCATGTCTCTAAGGAGTAGGATATATTTTGTAAAATTCTAAATACATTTGTATTCCTGTGCTGTTGTAAAGTTTACCTTTTTACTTACGCCAATTAAAGATATAGAAACTATATATTTAAATCATGTAAAATGGAACGCAATTTAGGGGTTTTTGTCCAATCTTATTTTCCATCAGCTTACACACACATAGTATGCTGCTCAAGTTTTTTTCTGTGCAATATAAAACATTGGAACATTTCAGTCAGGTACTGAGCCAGAAAAGGTAATTGAAGTTTTGAGAAAGCTTCTGTCCTTAGAAAATATTTTGTTATTTTCTTGAAATACTAATATTTTATAGCTAGAAAAGAAAGGTGAAGACTTAGGTGTTTCAGGGCATAGGTTCCTACATTCAGGAAGCATCTGATTGAGTTTGTGAAAACATTTAATGGTTACAAAAATAGTAGAACTACTTGAGATGAAAGGTTTTCCACAAACCCTGTCTCAGAAGGTTTAGCTTAGAAAACCCAGGAAGTTTTCTGAGAAGCTTAGCTGCAGCACGTGTTTTGATCAGAAGGGTAGCTCCTCTTTGCTGTGATAGTTCTGTAGTTTGTACTAATTCTGGTTGGTTGCTGGTTTTTTTTTTTTAAGTGTTAAAATTATAAATCAAGTCTAATCATACTGAATTGTAAAACTTCTATTGTATATTTCTTAAAAAATGAGAATAAAATTACCCTGTTTGACCTGCATACATCTGTGGCTGGCCTGTCCTGTGTATCATCTGTGTGACTTGTGGTCCACTTAAAAGTTGGTGACAGTACCAGCATCGTTTGTTAAGAAACCAGCACACAGGAGCTGATGTTGTGGTGCAGTGGGTTAAGCCCCTCTCGGGACGCCAGCATCCTGTATCACAGCGCCGGTTCCAGTCTGGGCTGCTCTGCTTCCCGTCCAGCTCCCTGCCAATGTAATGCACCTGGGAAGGCAGCTGACGATGGCTCAAGTACTTGGCCTCTGCTACCCCGGTGGGAGAATCAGATGGAGCACCCGGCTCCTGGTTTCAGCCTGGCACAGACCTGGCTGTTTGTAGCCCTGGGGAGTTAAACCCGTGGGTGGAAGATATTCTGTGTGTGTGTGTGTGTGTGTCACTCTGCCTTTCAAAATAAATAAGTCCATCTTGAAAGAAAGATCACACAAATGAGCTGCAGCACCTCTTGCTCCCTTCGCCTCTGCTGTGGCGCTCCTGGCGGTCCCTCAGCTTTCACAGGGGTGACTTCCGCAGGAAGAGCACCTGCAGTCCGTGAGGCACAGAGGACACACACGGACGGGCTGGTCACGGTCGTGTCCCGTCACGTCGCTGCAGGAACCCCGCAGGGGAATACGACACTGTCCGAGCACACCATCTTGCCAGGCAGACTGGTAAGCTTCAGAACAGTCCATGGCATTTCCACCGACGACTCCTGGCACCTTCATGTATGTGGCCATAAATTGCAGTTCCCCGGAAACTGTCCTGACCCCCGGGGACGTGTGCTCCCTTTAGTGATGGGACGGGGGTAAGTGTAAGTGGGGATGTTCTCTGGTGGGGACTGTGAGAGCCTTGGCACTGATGAGATGGCATGAGGACTATAAGGGGGCCACAGGCACCCTGCTTCCTGATGACCTGCTCAGGCTCTGCTAGGGGGACACAGTGGGTCCCTGTCACCCCCAGGTTGAGGGCTGCCTCTGCTCCATTCTGTAAAGATAGAGGTCACTGTTACTGAGTCTGGTACCCCTGAAAGGAGCGTGGTTATGGAGCCAGTTCTCCCCAGCGAGCGCTGCTTTCCAGGTGTAAGTCCCAGGATTGTGGAAGCACACGGCACGGGACTGACCTGTCCAACTTCCGCATCAGAATCAGATCAAAATGGCTGTATTCTTCGCTCTTGATCCCACAAACATCTGCCTTTGGAACCACTAGTGTCCTGACATCACAACAACTAGGGATCAGATATTTTCATATTTTATCCTTTACTGAACTGGGCTGCTGTCCTTGTGCGTGTAGCTGTGGACCAGGACTGTGGGGAAATGGTGAAAATCGTTTGGTAAATGAGAGGAAGAAAGGAACATAGACATACAAAGTGATGAGGGGCCAGCCTTGTGGTACCGCTTGGGACAGCCACGTAGCACATCTGTGCCTGGGATCAAATCCTCGCTACTCCACACTTCAGTCCAGCTTGTTGCTACCATGCCTGGAAGGCAGTGGACCATGGGCTATGAACTTGGGCTGCTGCCATCCACGTGGGATACCAAGATGGAGTTTTTTACTCCTGGCTTCTGCCTGTTTACATCTGTGGAATGAACCAGTGGAGGGAAGATCTCGTCTCATTCTGCGTTTTGAATAAAATGAAAAAATAAACTTGTGATCAGGGGGGAAAAGTTAACAGCATGACAAGAGTATGTCTTATCCAAAATAACTTTGAACGTAACTGAATGAAATCCCTCAAAAGATACTGGGGCAGGCAGTCGGCACAGCAGTTAGGATGCCGCTTCAGACACCCCTGTCCCATATCGGAGTGCCTCCGCTGGGTCCCCACTCTGCTGCTATCCAGCTTCCCGCTCGTGCACACCCTGGGAAGCAGCAGGTAGTGGTTCAAGTGGTTGGGTTCCTGCCACCCACGCAGGAGAACCAGGTGGGGTTCTGAGCTGCTGGCTTCCGCCTGGCCCAGCCCTAGCTGTTGTGAGCAGCTGGTGAGTGAACCAGAAGATGGAAGATCAATCTCTGAATCTGTCTCTCTCCCTCTCATCACTCTGCCTTTCAAATGAGTAAATATTTTCTTAAAAACTAATTAAAAAATAGTCACTCCAAGAACAGTGGACGTTGCTGGGACTTCACCAGAGGCTGGCTTAGCAGGAAAAGGGACGGTGAAGTGCCTGGGCATTCAGGGAGGGCACCAGAGCTCCAGTTACTTCCTTTGTCCAAGCGGAGACCCAAGGGCACGGCGCCGCCAGGTGGCTGTTTAAACCTGGAGAAAGCTCATTTTGCCTTCGTGTCGTGTACACGCGGTAAGGGAGGAGTTTGTTTTAAAAGCCCACCCGTCACTACCATGTGCGTTTTCCTGTATGTTTAGTTCAACCTATGGATTTCTCTTTTGCAGGGGGCGGGAGGGAGGTCTGGCAGAATTTAACAGAATTTGCACATGGTCTGGGGAATGCTTGGGTCCAAAGTCAGAGTTTGAAAAGGAGCCTTTGCACCTGCGTGCTACTGATGGCCTCGGGGCAACAGTCTCTGCGCAGCACTTCCTTCTGAGGCGCTGTCACACCGTCAGGTCCATGGCCTGCGGCGGCTCTGGATAGGATCAGCCACCTGGAAACCAAAGTCGCCGTGCCTTCGCGCTGGGAATTCCCAGGTGAGGTTGTAAACGGCTGAGGACAAATGAGTATGTTCTGTGTCACTCACTTTATCGTCATTAAAACCCCACAACCAGCAGGACTGGAGGTTTTAAATCTTACATATTTGACAACCTCTGAAGTGTGTTTTCCATTCATAGATCTCTCACTTTGCGATTCAAAGCTTCATTTTGAGGGGATTCGTTCCACTCCTCTGACCATCTGTGCTTGATCCTGAGAATTTTCTTTTGGAGCCAGCTTTGTAGTAAAGTGGGTTAAGCTGCTACCTGCAATGCCAGCTTCCTGTTTGGGTGCCAGTTCTATTCCCAGCTGCTCCACTTCCCATCCTACTCCCTGCGAATGTGCCCAGAAAGGCAGTGCAAGATGGCCTGAGTGCTTGAGTCCATGCCACCCACGTGGGAGACCCAGAATGGAATTCCAGCCTCCTGGCTTTGGCCTGGCCCAGTCTTGGCCATGTGGCTTTGTGGGAAGTGAACCAGAGGACAGAAGATTCCCTCTCTCTAAGAGATCTTCCTTCTGCTGGTTCACTCCTCAGCTGCCTGCAACTGCCAGGGCTGGGCCAAGCCAAAGCCAAGAACCAGGAGCTCAGTGCAGGCCTCCCATGTGGTGGCAGGGACCCAACTCCTTGTGTCATCACTTGCCGCCTCCAGGGAGCGCATTAGCAGGAGGCTGGGATTGGAAGAGGAGCCAGGATTGAAACTGGCCACTTCCAGATCGGATGTGGACATCCTGTGCCAGATGCCCACCCCATCTTATTTCCTTTTGAAAGTTGTCACGTGACCCCTCTGAAGAGCAGACTGTTTCCAGTTTCTAAGACAATTTGTTGGGAACTCAAAACGGCTTTCCACATGGGCAGTGTTGCTTGTGGGAGCAAGGTCTCACCAGAAAGCCAGAAAATAGAGCACCAAAGTGTGGTTTAAAAGGTATTCAAGGGGCCGGTGCTGTGGTGCACTGGGCTAAGCCTCCGCCTGCGGTGCCGGCATCTCATGTGGGCGCCAGTTTGAGTTCCGGCTGCTCCACTTCCAATCCAGCTCTCTGCTTATAGCTTGGGAAAGCAGTGGAAGATGGCCCAAGTGCTTGGGCCCCTGCACCTGCTCCTGGTTCCTGGCTTTGGATCAGTCCAGCTCCAACTGTTGGGGCCAGTTGGGGAGTGAACCAGCAGATGGAAGATTTTCACTCTCTCTCTAACTCCACCTCTCAAATAATTCTTTAAAAAACAACAACAAAAATGCTCGCGAGCAGAAATGCTGCACACCACACAGAGAACAATGTGTGCACTTACAGTCTGAGGGCAGAAGGCAGCTCTCACCTGCTGCAGACCCAACGGGAGTCAATACAGATCCACGGAGTCACAAAACCTACTACGGGCAAGGTACCGAGTCCAGAAGACAAATGTGTGGCATAAAGAAAGTGAAGAGGGGCCCAGCATCCTATATGGGCACCAGTTCAAATCCCGGCTGCTCCACTTCCGATCCAGCTCTCTACTATGGCCTGGGAAAGCAGTAGAAGATGACCCAAGTCCTTGGGCCCCTGCACCCACATGGGGGACCCAGAGGAAGCTCCTGGCTCCTGGCTTCCGATCGGCACTGTTGGATTTAGAGCTGTTGCAGCCATTTAGGGAGTGAACCAGCAGATGGAAGACCTCTCTCCCTCTCTGCCTCTGCCTCTGTAACTCTGCCTTTCAAATAAATAAATCTTTTATAAAAAATAAAAAATGAGGCGCATGTCGAGCAGTCCAGTACATGCCATGGCAGTCTTCAACTGCAACAATCAGAGAAGACTTCCTGCAGTAGGTGGCATTGAGCTGCATAAGTGAAGGTTTTTTTTTTTTTTTTTTTAAGAGATTTTGTTTATTTGAAAGAGAGAGTGATGGAGAGCTAGAGAGACAGGGAGAGAAATCTTCCGTCCAGTGGTTCTTTCCACAAATGCCCACAACAGCCAGAGCTGAACCAGGCCAAAGCAGGAGACCGGAACCCCATTCAGGTGTCTCAAATGGGTGACAGGAAGCCAAATGCTTGGGCCAGCACCTGCTGCCTCTCAGGTGCCTCGGTAGGAAGCTGGATCGCAAGCAGGCAGGACTGAATCCCAGGCACTCCAGCATGGAGTGCAGATGTCTCAACAGTGGCTTAACCTGTTGTGCCCCAGCTGCCTCCCCAAGGTGGTGAGATTTTAAACAGAGGTAATGAAGAAGTTGAGCAGATTTTCAGGGCCTCTACCCCCACCCAAAAGGGGACCCCGTCAGCTGAGAAGCAGAAGAGGAGCGGGTCAGAGCGGATGCAGCTGTAGGAAGTGGTGAGGAGCGATTCAGAGAACTAAGGAATAGCAACTCCACCAGGAAGCTGAGAGTCCTGGAAAGCGGCCCCTTAGGGCGCCCTCGATCCCAGGGCCTCCTGTGAACACGGAGCCTGCCTGGCGAAGGAGGCCTGGGGAAGCGGGGGACGGTTGCAAGAAGTCAGTTTCACCCAGCTAGGGGAGAGGCATGAGCACACGGCACGTGGTCTGCACGTGAGCGTGCGGGCTCTCCTGCAGGCTTTCTTACTACTGGTGGCACTTGGGGAAGGAGCCTGCCCTCCTGGGATTCTGCCAGTGGCAGGCAGTTGCCCTTTGCCTCAGTTTCCTTGTATGTCATTGAGCTCAGTAGCATCTGCCTTGGCCCCACCAGAGGAATATTGTGAACATAAAATTAGATGCTGCCTGTAAAAGGTACGGAGTACTCTACACATGAAGCCAGGGCTGTCACTGTGGAGGGTGGAGACTGGTCTGCCTTGGGGTGCACCAGGAGGGCCGTGCTCACCCCCTCAATGGGAGTCTCCTCTCACCTCATGGGCTAATGAGGGAATGTATTGGTTTCCTATTACCATGTTACAAATGACCACAAACTCAGTGGCTTCAACAACAAAAAACAATTGTCTCACAGTTCTCTAGGTTCAAGGTGTGACACAGGTGGCATGGGGCAGGCATTTGGCCTAGCAGTTAAAATGCCAGTTAGGATGCCCATGTCGGGGTGGGCCTTGTAGCTCAGTGGGTTAAGCCACCACTTAGGAGGTCCATATCCCATATCAGAGTGCCTGCCATCTTCCTGCTAATGTTCACCCTGGGAGGCAGCAGATGATGGGTCAAGTACATGGGTCCCTGCCACCTACGTGGGAGACCCAAATGGGAGTTTCTGACTCCTGGCTTTGGCCTGGCCCAGCCTTGAGAATTGTAATCATTTAGAGAGTGAACCAGCTGATGGAAGATCTTTCTCCTCTCTCTCTCCCTCTCTCTCTCTCTCTCTGTCTGTCTCAGGGCCCTTTCCCCATTCACATGTCCGTGCCCATACAGGACAAGCTCTCGGCTTTTAAGGGCCCATTCTGAATGATCCTGAATGATCATGAACCACCTCTGGACAGCCTTTGTTGCCACGCTAGGTCACACATTCGCAGGTTCTGGGGACAGGACGTGGACATCTGTGGGCCCAGAGAGGGCATCCTTTTGCCTGCGGCACACAGCGTGAGGCCTCAGTCCTTGTTGGCTGCTGGGAGGAGCGGAAGACCTTCCCTCTGCCCTCACAGGCTCCATACCTGAGGCCGTGGAACAATCTGACAGCAGGTGGATTCGCAGGAGGAAAAGTGCACAAAGCGACCACGTGCACAGGGCGTTCCAGCAGATGAGCTGGAAACCGGGGAGAGCTAGAGGCTGAGGGGACGGGGCAGGGGCCCTGGCAACTCAGGGGACAGTAAACGCTACAGCCAGCGTCTGCCTACGCGGGGTGTGGCTGGCAGTCCCCTCCCCTGTGAGTCTCCTGGGACTGAGTGTGCCCTGGCCGAGGACATCCCCGGTAAGGGTGTGGGACACGTTGGCTGCTCTGCAGGGTCTGTCCCTGGGCAGACCCGTGGAGCGCAGAGAAAGCTCTCTTGGTACTGACCGGTCTCCAAGTACCCGCGGTTGGAAGCGCTCAGCATCTCTGGGGCTGGACCTTCCTGAACTCCTTCATCATCCTCGCAGGCCCTGATGGGCTACAGCTGCTTGAGGTCCCGGCCAGGGGGCTGGAGCTCGGCGAGAGACAGGAACCGGGCGCGCAGGGTGTGCCGGGAAAGTTGCGCACGTGCGCGCCCTGGGCACGAGCCTCAGTTCCATCCGCCCCGGCCCCGCGGGCCCCTTCACCTCTCCGCCTGCTCCCAGCCAGGAAATCAGGACTTGCAGGGGAGAGGGTTTTCACTGCTCGCTGCGTGCAAGGCTCACTTTAGGTAAAAACGCAGTCACCTGACCCATGGGGACCCAACTCCCGCTGTGGTGCAAACGACACCCAGCTGGTCCTCAGTTGGCAAATTGCTCTTCCCCAGCTCCCCTTCTCCCGGGAGGCCAGCCCTGCCCCGGCTCCAGCCAGGGGCCTTCCCGAAAACGCGGGAGCGCCAGGGCTGTAGGCACTGCGCAGCGGGCAGCAGGCAGCGGGCATGGGGAGGCCGCTATGTGCGGTGGCCTGTGCAGGGCAGAGACGGGAAGGCGGGGGCCGGAGCGACAACAGAGGGGCCGCAGGGAGGCCGAAGCCAGGCGCTGCCGCCCGCCGGGCCTGCTGGGCAGGAGGAGCTGAGGAGAGCTGCGGAGCCTGGTAAGCAGAGGGGAGGCGGCGGGGTGCAAGGCCAGGGCAGGGAAAAGGAGAGGAAGCCAAGCCCAACCTCAGCCTCCACCCTCAGGCAGGGGGACCAGTCACTGCCTCCACTTCCCTGGCTTCCTGGAGGAGGCTCTCTGGACATCGAGAACCCCAAAAGGTGAAGGCAGAGCAGTCCCGCGTTGTTGTGTGCTTGAGCAAGTTTCGGGGAAGACCTCTCTGTGCCTCTGTCCTGGATTGAATAAAGGCGATGCACCTGTGTCTCCAGGGTCTTTGGTAGAATAGAAGCACTTTGCTCCAAGCCCTACCCCAGAGGAAGTGGGCCCTCCTCGCACCCTGGGTCTTTCCCCTCCCATCCTAGGAGAGCGGTGAGTAGGGCAGCGATGTTCGAATGGCCCTGCAGACATGGCCTTGGGGGAGAGTGTCTCACTCCAAAGCCTGAACTCCACTTGCTATTAAGGAAGAAGTAACCCACCACAAGAAGCTGTGCGCCTCAAGTTCTCTGCCGTGCCATCGTTCCCAATCGTGAGAAATTGGGAACAAGCGACAGGGGACTGAGTGTGGGGAGACAGGAGACTGCAGAAAGCAGCCCGGCGCCCCGGGAACAGCCCTGCTCATGTCTCTGTCTCCTTCCCGGGTCGTCTGTGTGGGTCTTCTCACGTCGCTGTGAGAACATGGACGAGTGAGCTGATGCATTAGGGTGGTTTTCTTCTCTCCAGTGGTTGCCTTTGGGGCCGGGGAGAGGATGGGGTCCAAGCCGGGGGCCTCGGGGCCTTTTCAGCAAGGCCCGTGCTGTCCTACGTTGCTGGGCGCTGAGGCCGAGGGCACTGCCAAGAGTTCTCAGAAAAACAGAATGAAAGGCTAAGTCTGTTTTGCTACAAAAACATCCAGGCATCTAGGTGTAGTTTTTCCACAATAGGCATTCTTCATGAACCTTTTGAAGACTACCACTTCTAAGCATGAATATCAGAGTTTTTTTGCTCCATTTTTAACTGGAAAAAACAGAAGATTAGAACTCAATCCACACCTCCCTCCTGGGTGGCAGGGACCCAGGCCACCACCTGCTGCCTCCCAGAGTGAGCGTTGTCAGGAAGCTGGAATCGGGAGAGGAGCCGGACTCAAACCACGCACTCCAGCCTGGGGTGTAGGTGTCCCAGAGGCATCCTAGCTGCCCTAGCAAACACTCACCTGTCCAGGAACTTTTTGAAGCACCCTCGAATTTCTCCATCGCCATCACTATAGCTCTGGGGTAACTTCCTGGTTTTGACATGAGCCATATGGCACCAGCATTGTGGCGTAGCAGGTGAAGCCACCACCTGCAGTGCCAGCATCCCATATGGCTGCTGATTCAAGTCCTGGCTGCTCCACTTCCGATCCAGCTCTCTGCTGTACCCTGGGAAAGCAGTAGAAGCTGGCCCAAGTCCTTGGGCCCCTGCACCCACGTGGGAGACCTGGAAGAAGCTCCTGGCTCCTGGCTTCGGATTGGATCAGCTCCAGCTGTTGTGGCTGATTGGGGAGTGAACCAGCGGATGGAAGACACCTCTCTCTCTCTCTCTCTCTCTCTCTCTCTCTCTCTCTGCCTCTCCTTCTCTCTGTGTGTTGACTTTCAAATAAATAAATAAATCTTAAAAAAAAAAAAAAAGAGCTGTGAGGAGAGGAAGCCTGGCACACAGCATGCACTGGATGAATATCGTGACATAAACACAGTGTTCCTTTGCACTGGCGCGATCTGTGGGTACGGCTTTCAAAGAAGCCCCCAGTCGCCGACACACTGACATGACTGAACAGCTAAGGAGACACCGGAAGCCCTGCTTTCCACGTCTGTCACACCAAGCACTTGGTGAGCTGTGAAAGGAAATGGAGAAGCACAGAAAGTAGGCCAAGGGTAAGAAAAACTCGCCGTGCCCCGGAGAATTCAGCCGACCACGTTAAGTCTGATCCAGAACAAACAGCTCTCATCTGGAAATTGAGCAGCTCCAGACGGTCCTGTCCAGGCAGGAAGAGCCCCACGGCGGGGATCTGCAGAATTACATAAGCCTCTAGCAAAGAGGCCGGGAGCTCTGACGCGTGCGGAGAAGCTAGCTGGGCAGCAGCAAGAGCGGGCTCACTGGAAGAGAAAGTTCTGTCTCCAAAGGGGAGGCCTTCGTTCCAGAGGTGAATCCGGGCTCCTATGCCCTTTCCCGTGAACTTGACCAAACCCTATCCATTCTCCCTGTGCTTGCCCAGCATCCACAATCTAAACCAGCGTTTCTAGTCTCGACTGCCTGCAACAGAAGACAGCCACGTGGGTCGCACTGGAGCTTAGCTGTATTCGTGTCTTATCAATTAAAGTGTTATCATGGTTCCCTTAATAGCCAATTAAAAAACTAAATCTCAGCAGGAAATAAAATGACCATGTAACTTTCTTTAAAAATGCAAAAAAAAAAAAATCAGTTGAAATAGATATGTGTATACCCATGTTCATAGCAGCATTTTTCAAAACAGCCAAGAGGTGAGAGCAACTGGTATCCATCAAGAGATGACAGATGAGTGAATAATGTGTGTTATGGCCAGGGCCAGGTGTTGTGGTGCAGTGGTTAAGCTGCAGCCTGCAGGCCACGTAGCCCATATCAGAGTGTTGGTTCAAGTCTCGGCTACTCTGCTTCCAATCCAGCTTCCTGACAATGCACCTGAGAAGGCAGTGGGTGACGGCCTGAGTATCTGGGCCCCTGCCACTCACGTGGGAGGCCCTGATGGAGGTCCTGGCTCCTGGTTGCATCCTGGCCCAGCCCTGGCTGTTGCCGCTGTTTGGAGAATGGACCAGTGGATGAAAGATTCTCTCTCCCTGCCTCCTTCCCTCCCTTCCTCTCCCTCTCCCCTTCCCCCTCCCTCTATCTCTCTCTCACGCTCTACCTTTCAAATAAATCTTTTTTAAAAAATAGGAAAAAGAGTAGCTATTACCCTTCACTCAGGTTCACTGTCATTTATATTTTATCCCCCACTTGCCTTGTTCGTTAGTTCTCTGTCTCCCTCTCTCCCCTTCCACACACACTTCTACTCTAAGTCACTTGGGAATGTGTTACGTACGCCATGACCCTGTACCTGTACATGCTTGATGGACCGGTTCCTAAGAAGAAGGATCTCTCTTCTAACCCAGGCACAGTCAGCAAGTGCAGCATTGATTCAGCTGTTTTGTCTACTCCACCGTTTACGTCCCAATTCTGTGGAGTGACCCAGTAATGTCTTCGCAGCGTTTCTGCTCCCTCCAGCACAGACATGGTTTTAGGTCAGGTACGAGCCCCTGGGGAGCACTCTCGCCGTCTTTATCCTTTATGACCTAGATCCTCGGAAGAATGGCTTCCTTCTTCTCTAATGGGTTTGTCTGATGTTTCCTTGTGATTAGACTCAAGGCAGCACCGAATGGCTCACATTGTGTGTCTCAGGGTTCACATCCGAGGCCTGATGTGCACGTCTGCCCCATGCTGGTCCCTGCTCCGGGATGCTGCTTGCTGTCAGCACCGTGGAGTTCCTGGGTATTTTTTTTTCTCCTTTGTTAATGATCCCCAGTTGATGGGGAGACAGTAAGATCACGAGGGATCCTGCTTGTCATCAACGTTTCCCCTAGAAAGCATCTCTGGGATCTATGCATCTATGGGAAAGCATTTCCCATAGACAGCATCTCTGCTTAGCTGTCTATGGCCGCATAATAAATGAGCCTGAATCTCAGCTGTTTAAAACGATACCATTTATGATCTCAGGCTCTGTGGGTCGAGAGGCGGGCTCAGGGTCTCTGAGTAGGCTGCGTGGGAGGTGCTGTCTGAAACCTGCAGTCTGGACTTGACTGAGACTAGCGAAGCCACTTGCAAGGCCGTCCATCGCGTGCCTGGCAAGTTAACACTGGGCCTAGGAAGGCCCTGGTTCCTTGACACATGGAAGGGCTACGTAAGATATGACATCTGGCTCCCTCAAGAGCAGGTGATTGGGACTGGCCTGTGGCATACTAGGTTAATCCACCTTCTGCAGCAGTGGCATCCCACGTGGGCGCTGGTTCAAGTGCCAGCTGCTCCACTTCCAATCCAGCTCCCTGCGAACTTGCCTGGGAAAGCAGCAGAAGATGGCCCAAGTATTTGGGCCCCTGCACTAATGTGGGAGACATGGATGAAGCTCCTGGCTTTGGTATGGTCCAGCCTTGGCTGTTGTGGCTAACTGGGGAGTGAACCAGCAAATGGAAGATTTCTCTTCTCCCCTTCTCTCTCTATAACTCTTTCAAATAAATAATATCAGTCTTTGAAAATAGATAGATTTGGGGCCAGTGCTGTGGCATAGTGGGTAAAGCCGCTGCCTGCAGTGCCTGCATCCCATGTGGGTGCCATTTTGAGTCCCGGCTGCTCCACTTCCAATCCAGCTCTCTGCTATGGCCTAGGAAAGCAGTAGAAGATGGCCCAAGTCCTTGGGCCCCTGCATCCCAGAGGAAGCTTCTGGCTCCTGACTTCGGTTTAGCATAGCTCTGGCCATTGTGGCAATCTGGGGAATGAACAAGCAGATGGAGGACTCCCCCCCCCCCCCACCCCGGCTTCTGACTCTGTAACTTTAAAAATAAATAAATAAATATATTTGATTCCATATGACCATCACCACTATGTAATTCTAGCACTGAAAAAAGAAACTCTGTACCCATTAGCATTCATTTCCCATATTCCCTCAAGCCTCTGGCAACCACTTAATATGCTTCCTATTCCTATGTTATTTGCCCATTCTGGATATTTCAAATAAATGGAATCATGCATTTGGTGCTTTATTTTTTTTTTAAGATTTTTATTTTATTTGTTTGAAAGGCAGAGTTACAGAGAGGGAGAGACAGAGACAGAGAAAGAGGTCTTCCATCTGCTGGTTCACTCCCTAGATGGCTGCAAAGGCCACAGCTGGACCAATCCAAAGCCAGGAGCTAGGAGCTTCTTCTGGGTCTCCCACATGGGTGCAAGGCCCAAGCACTTAGGCCATCTTCTACCGCTTTCCCAGGTGCACCAGTACGGAGCCAGATCAGAAGTGGAGCAGCCAGGACGGGAACCAATGCCCATATGGGATGCCGGCACTGCAGGTAGCAGCTTTGCCCACTATGCCACAGCACTGGCCCTCTGACTTCTTGTTTTCAAGGTTGGTCCATGTTGTAGCACACATTAATACATCACTCCTTTTTGACACTGAATGATATTCCATCATACGGATAAGACAAATGCTACTCCAACATTTGCCTACAAGTTTTTATGTGGAGTCATAGTTTTCATTTATTCATTTAAATTATGGCCAAAATAAAATGTATGCACTACCATTGGTTGATAACTCATTTCAGTCTCTATAGTTTCCCCTTTCATTCCTTTGTTTTCCTATTTTATTGAAGATAAAGTCACTTGTACAGTTTCAGAAATCTGGATTTTGCTGTTATATCCACTTAGCGTAATTTAACATGTTCTTCTGATGTCTTAGTTTCATAAATTGGTAGGTAGGTGTAGAGATTTGATCAGATACAGAGTTGATTCCCACGAGGGAGGCAAGATTACACTGTAGATAATGTGAAATTCTGACACAGTGTCACTTGTCTCTTTTTTTACATTATAGTAGGCATATACTTATATTAAATATATAATTATATACATTAAATATATAATTTTATATGTTAATAGGCATTGATGCCTAGAGCCTCATGGAATGAGAAATAAGGATAATCTCTTTATTAGCTGGATTAGGTTGTCAAGAAAAAACCCTGTGTGATTTTGTTATCTTGTGATTCAGTTTGTATTTAAAAAACAGGAAGAAATTATTTAGTAGCTTTAAAAGTGGGTTGAGGGGCCCTCATTGTGGCATAGCATGTTAAGCTGCCACCTGGGATGCTTGTATCCCACTGGGGTGGTGGTTAAAGTCCCACTGCTCCTCTTCCAACCCAGCTCCCTCCTAATAGACCTGGGAGAGCTGCAGAAGATGGCCCAAACACCTGAGCCCCTGCCACCCATGGGGACACATGGATGGAGTTCCAGGCTTCTTCTAGCTTCGGCCTCACTCAGCCCCCTGGTCATTGTGTCCATCTGGGAAGTGAACCAGTGAATGCAAGCACTCGCTCTCATTCTACCTTTCCAATAGTTTTTTTTAAAAAGTGGGTTGGCTCACTATTCTCTCATAAGGGTATTCGTGGATTTAAAAAATGATCTCAAGACTTGGTTCAATACCTGAATCCGTCTCCTAACTCCAGCTTCCTAATGGCAAAAGTGTCAGCTGCAGTAATTAGCGTCTGGCCAACACGTGGGAGACTGGCCTGAATTCCCAGCTGCCGATTTTGGCCTCCCCTAGCCCCGGCAGTTCCAGACATTTGGGTAGTTAATCAGCAAATGGGAGCTCTCCCCCTCTTTCTCTGTCTCTTCAATAAATAAGTAAAGAAAAATTAAACATGAACTCGAGGATCAAACATATTTTATATATTCCAAACCAGTGGAGTTACTGTTATCTTCTCTTTGACTACTGGGTCTTTTAAAAATTTATTTATTTGAGGCCGGCGCCGCGGCTCACTAGGCTAATCCTCCGCCTTGCAGCGCTGGCACACCGGGTTCTAGTCCTGGTCAGGGCACCAATCCTGTCCCGGTTGCCCCTCTTCCAGGCCAGCTCTCTGCTGTGGCCAGGGAGTGCAGTGGAGGATGGCCCAAGTGCTTGGGCCCTGCACCCCATGGTAGACCAGGAGAAGCACCTGGCTCCTGCCATCGGATCAGTGCGGTGCGCCGGCCGCAGCGCGCCTACTGCGGCGGCCATTGGAGGGTGAACCAATGGCAAAAGGAAGACCTTTCTCTCTGTCTCTCTCTCACTGTCCACTCTGCCTGTCAAAAAAAAAAAAAAATTATTTATTTGAGCCGGTGCTGCAGTTCACTAGGCTAATCCTCTGCCTGTGGCACCAGCACTCCGGGTTCTAGTCCCGGTTGCTCCTCTTCCAGTCCAGCTCTCTGCTGTGGCCCGGGAGTGCAATGGAGGATGGCCCAAGTCCTTGGGCCCCTGCACCCGCAAGGGAAACCAGGAGGAAGCACCTAGCTCCTGGCTTCAGATTGGTGCAGCACGTCGGCCATAGCGGCCATTTGAGGAGTGAGCCAACAGAAGGAAGACCTTTCTCTCCGTCTCTCTCTCTCACTGTCTAACTCTGCCGGTCAAAAAAAAAATATATATATATATATTTACTTGAAAAACAGATCTCCTATCTACTGTTTCATTCCTCATATGCCTCCAACAGCAAGGGCTGAGCCAGGCTGAAATCAGGAACCCAGAGCTCCATCTGGCTCCCACGTGGGTGACAGAGACTCAGCTACTTGAATCGTCATCTGCTGCCTTCGAGGATGTGGTGAGTAGGGAGGTGGGACTCAAATCCAGGCCCTGATACAGGATGCAGGTTTCCTCAAGTGGCATCTGAACCACTGTGCCAAATGCCTGCCTCTCACCAATGGTTCTCGCTGGTGACTTCACTTCTCAAGTCTTTTGACATGACTCAGAGTCTGACAGCTCCTGGATGTCTATGTCTGATGTAAGATTGATTCTAGGCTCCTTTGTGCATTTCTTGTCCCCACATCTGGAATTCTTGGTTACTTTGTGGGAAATCCTATCTCAAGACTGTTATCCAAGGGCCAGTGTTGTGGTGTAGCAGGTAAAGCCGCCACCTGTGACACCAGCATCCATATGGGTGCCGGTTCAAGTCCTGGCTGCTCCAGTTCTGATCCAGCTCCCTGCTAATGTGCCTGAGGAAGCAGTGGAAGATCGCTCGAATCCTTGGGCCCCTACATTCATGTGGGAGACCAGAAAAAGCTCCTTGCTTCAGTATGGTCCAGCTCTAGCCATTGCAGCCGCTTGGGGAATGAACCAGCAGATGGAAGCATGCTCTCTTATCTCTCTGTAAGACTGTTATCCAGGGGCAAGAAAGTGCAATCCCATAGACTTCATGATGGTTTCTAGGCCTCTTCAGTAGAAATATGTTGTAAGATAAATATATATTATGACTTCATACACAAACATGCTACACTTGGAGCCAGGGTTGTGGTGCAGTGGGTTAAGCAGCTGCCTGAGACTCTACAGGTTCGAGTCCAGATTGCTCTACTTCTGATCTGGCTCCCTGCTATCGCACCTGCAAAAGCAGTGGAAGATGGCCTGAGTGCTTGGGAGCTCCTGGCTCCTGGCTTTGGCCTCGCTCAGCCCCAGCCATTTGGGGAATGAACCAGTAGATTTCTTTCTGTCTCTGCCTCTCTCTCTGTAACTCTTTCAAATAAATAATTTTTTTAAATTGTCATGCAAGTTCAAGACTACAGGATTTTTTATTTTTAATATTTATTTTATTTTATTTGTAAGGCAGAGTTACAGAAAGAGGGAGATCTTCCATTCACTGGTTCACTCCCCAAATGGCTGCAATGGCCAGCTGGGCCAGACGGAAGCCAGGAGCTTCTTCCAGGTCTCCCACATGGGTGGCAGAGGCCCAAGCCCTTGAGTCATTTTCCACTGTTTTCCCAGGCCATCAGCAGGGAGCTGGATTGGAAGTGGAGCATCCAGCATGTGAACTGGTATCCCGTAGCTGAACCTGCTACACCACAATGCCAGCCCCAGACTACAGGGTCTTACTTATCCTCTTCTACAAGAGGACTTCAAAAGTTCATGGAAAATGGAATTAAGATGTTTATTTGGGGGCTGGAGTTGTGACAGTAGGTTAAGCCAGCACTTACAACGCTGGCATCCCATTTTGAAATGCCTGCTCTGCTTGCAATCCAGCTTCCTGCTAATGTGGCTGGGAAGACAGCAGATGGTCCAGCTGCTTGGGTCCCTGCCACCCACCTGCGGACCCAGATGTAGTTCCTGAGTCTTTTGGCTTTAGCCTGGCTCAGTACTGGCTGCTGCAGCCATCTGGGGAGTGAACTGTGCCACAACAGTTGTCTCATTACAGTTCTTTTTGCTACTGCAAATAGTATTGTAAGGAATAACAGCCTCATGAATACATTTTTTAAGAAAGATTTTTTACTTATTTGAAAGAAAGTGACATGGAGACAGAAAAAAATATCATCACTGGTTCACTCCCCAAATGGCTGCAACAGCCAAGTCTGGGGCAGACCAAAGCTATGAGGTGAGAACACCATCCAGGTCTTCCATGTAGGTAACAGGAATGCAAACACCATTATCTGCTGCTTTCCAGGCTCATTAGCGGGGAGCTGGACAGGAAAGAGTAGCCAGTACTTGAACCAGGCACTCAAATATGGGATGCTGGCATCTCAAGCAGCAGTTTTATCCACTGTCAAACACGGCCCCTGTGAATACATTTTAAAAATATTGGGGGGGGGGGGGATGCGCTGTGGCACAGCAGGTTAACGCCCTGGCCTGAAGCACCGGCATCCAATATGGGCGCTGGTTCAAGACCTGGCTGCTCCACTTCCGATCCAGCTCTCTGCTATGGCCTGGGTAAGCAGTAGAAGATGAGCCAAGTCCTTGGGCCCCTACACCCACGTGGGAGACCCAGAAGAGGATCCTGGCTCCTGGCTTCTGATCAGCACAGCTCCAGCCATTGCGGCCATCTGGGGAGTGAACCAGCAGATGGAAGACCTCTCTCTCTGTCTTGACCTCTCTCTGTAACTCTTTCAAATAAATAAAATAAATCTTAAAAATATTTATTTGAAAGAGTTCCAGAGGGGGAGAGACAGAAAGAGCTTCCATCCGCTGGTTCACTCCCAAAATGGCTGTGACAGATGGGCCAATCCAAAGCCAGGAAGCCTGAAGAGGAGCTTCGTCTGGGTCTCCCACGTGGGAGCAGGGCCCAAATACTTGGGCCATCCTCCTCTGCTTACCCAGGCACATTAGCAAGGAGCTGGATTGGAAGTGGAGCAGCTGGGACTTGAACTGGTGCCCATATGGAATGCCTCTGCAGCAGGTGGCAGCTTCACCCACTATGTCAGTCCCGGTCCCGGTGTGCCGGCGAAGCAAGGCGGATGATTAGCCTGTTGAGCCATGGCGCCGGCCCCTAGTAAGCTTTTTAAAATGTCATTGTTACTATGGTTGATAGTGCATAATACTGCTTTTTACTTTTATATATTGATCTTGTTATCTTGTGACCTTGCTACATCTTAAGTTCTAGTAGTTCCTTCTAAGCTATGTGACTTTTTCTTCCCTTACTGCTCTAAGTGTTCCAACCCAATTTTGAATATAAGTGGCAAAAGCTGAGATTCTCTTCTAGTTCGTGATCTTAAGTTTCTAATCCTTTACTATTATGCAAAATCTGCAGGTAATATGCCTAAATGTTCTTTATAGGGTTGAGAAAGTTTCCTTTTCTAACTTCATGAGTTCTATCATAAACAGGTCTTGGATTTTTTTTTTTTTTTTTTTTTTTTTGACAGGCAGAGTGGATAGTGAGAGAGAGAGACAGAGAGAAAGGTCTTCCTTTTTGCCATTGGTTCACCCTCCAATGGCCGCTGCGGTCAGCGAATCTCGCTGATCCGAAGCCAGGAGCCAGGTGCTTCTCCTGGTCTCCCATGCGGGTGCAGGGTCGAAGCACTTGGGCCATCCTCCACTGCCTTCCCGGGCCATAGCAGAGAGCTGGCCTGGAAGAGGGGCAACTGGGACAGAATCCGGCGCCCCAACCGGGACTAGAACCCAGTGTGCCGGTGCCGCAAGGCGGAGGATTAGCCTGTTAAGCCACGGTGCCGGCCAGGTCTTGGATTTTATCAAGTAATTTTTCTGTCATCATATGGCTTTATTAGTATGTTACATTATATGATTTCAAATGTTAAACCAACTTTTCATTCCTGGAATAAATCCTACTAGGTTATGAGCTTTTTATATGTTGAGAAGTTTGGTTTTTTAATTCTAACTCATTTGATGTTATTTGATGAGCCCTTTCATCCTGTCAGACCTTTTAGTACTAATCACAATTTCAAGTTAGTGGTCTGAGTGATGCTACTGCTAGTTATATCCCCTTTGTGACTTACAGGTTTTGTTCAGTTGCATGCCTACGATGTGCTGGACATGCAGTGTTGGGGATATAAAACAGAACAGAACAAAGCCCATGTCTTCACAGCACTCATGAAGACAATCAAAACAAGTAATTAATAAAGTTTGGTGTTAGGTAATATGGGGTGCATCTACAACCTAAATAAAGGGAATCCAAGATAGTAAAAATAATTTTCTAAAGCTTTAAAAAGCCCCCTGGAGGAAGTGACCATAAGCATAAACTGATGTAACACTGTCACCAAATAACTTACCATCCAGAAAGGGACACTTTTGAGACTGAAAAGCAGGCATAAATTAGAATGTATGGTTGTCTAACAATTAACCAAAGGACAAGAATATCTAAAGCAAGAAAAAAACTATGTGAAATATATGGCTCATTAAAGTAACTAAAACATTCAATGCGGTGGTATGTGAAGAGGTAGGGGAAGGAAGTTAGGCCAGAAAAGCAAACATAAATTCTAAAAGCCTTGTAAATCAGACAAGAGCCTGGGGTTTTATTCCAAGAGTAACAAACATTGTAAGCACAGCATGAAATTAACTTTTTGAAAACATTATCTGCTTACAATATGGAGGAAGTATGAGCAGAGAACTTAGCAAAGAACACTGTGGGGTGAAATGAAGGCTGAGTGGCTAAGGAATGGGTTTTGGGGTCATGGAAATGTTCTAGAATTGTGATGGTGTTTGCAAAACTGTACTCTTTAGATGGCCAAATGTAGGAGTTTCATCTAGGTCTCCCATGTGGGTGTCAAGAGCCCAAATACTTAGGCTATCTTCCACTGCTTTCCCAGGATATTAGCAAGGAGCTGGATAGGAAGTAGAGCAGCAGGGTCTTGAACTGGCACCCATATGGGATGCAGGTGGAAGCTTTACCTGCTATGCCATAAACTTTGGGAGCCAGTAGAATCTTAGAGCAGTTTCTAAGAATGCTGGGGGGCCTGCGCTGTAGCACAGCGGGTAAAGCTGCCGCCTGCAGTGCCGGCATCCCATATGGACACCGGTTTGAGTCCCTGCTGCTCTACTTTCTATCCAGCTCTCTGCTATGGCCTGGGAAAGCAGTAGAAGATGGCTCAAGTCCTTGGGCCCCTGGACCCGTGTGGGAGACTTGGAAGAAGCTCCTTGCTCCTGGCTCCAGATCAGCACAGCTCTGGCCATTGCAGCCAATTGGGAAGCGAACCAGTGGATGAAAGATCTCTCTCTCTGCCTCCTCTTCTCTGTGTAACTCTTTCAAGTAAAATAAATAAATCTTTTAAAAAAATAAAAAGGCTGGAGAGGGTGAAATTTTTAATACAGACTCTTAACATTTGTATTCCTTCTATGGCTACAAGCAGCAGCAATGGCGGATGCAGGCAGATCTGGTGAGGGATAGTTGTTTGTCCTGTGAAACAGAAACAATCTGCTTATGGAGGGAGAGGGGTGGGGAGGGTGAAGATTTAATGAGACCCGAATTTCAAACTGTTAGGATGGACCTAGCAGAGGACAATACCCAGAAAGTACAGCAAGGCGCCAACCTGTGCCATTATGTGATTTTCGGTAGCAATGCTCAGCAGTCCAAGTTTAGAGAGAAGATGACAAGCAAATTCATTTAATGTTTAAGTTCTGTCAGTTACAAATTAGCAACAGCAAAAATGATCAAAAACATCGATCATTTTTATAAGTACATTAAGACCAACATGAACACCTGACCAGGTAACATTATGGCAGAAGGTACTAAGGATGTGAGAAGGGACTTTTTAGCACATATAAGAGGTGATAATCAGAAACATTTGACTTGGGACCGGCGCTGTGGCACAACAGGTTAAAGCCCTGGCCTGAAACACCAGCATCTCATATGGGCGTCGGTTCTAATCCTGGCTGCCCCACTTCCGATCCAGCTCTCTGCTATGGCCTGGGATAGCAGAAGATAGTCCAAATCCTTGGGCCCCTGCACCCACGTGGGAGATCCGGGGAAAGCTCCTGGCTTCGGATTGGTACAACTCTGGCCATTGCGGCCAATTGGAGAGTGAACCAACGGACGGAAGACCTCTCTTTCTCTCTCTCTCTCTGTAACTCTAATAAATAAATCTTTAAAAAAAAGTTTTGTTTTGGTTTTTTTTTTTCACTTAAAAGATCTTGAACAACAGAAAAAACAGCCACAGGTGGAGTTGGGATGTAAACATTATTCTGAGTAGCATTAAAAAATATGGCAAGAAACCTGAATGTAAGTTAAGGCTTATGGGAAAACAGTAAGATGAGGTTGTCATTTTAAGCAAAATAGTAGAGGGCCTTAAATGTGCTAAGAAAACTGACTTCATTCGGTAGGCAGTGCAGAGTTTGTCTTTAAACAAGGGAGGTGGTGTTTGGTCTAGTAGTAAAGATGAGTTAAGTTGTCCCTGTCCAACATCAGAGTGCCTGAATTCACTACCTGGCTCTGGCTCTTGACTTCAGCTTCCTAATAATGTAGGTCCTAGGAAGTAATGGTGATAGCTCAAGAGGTTGGGTTGTTGGCTTCTGCCTTTGGCCTCAGTCCAGCTGTGATGGACATTTGGGGAGTAAACCAGCAGATGTGAGCTTGCTAGAAAAAAAAGTTTAAATTAAAAAAAAATAAAATGTAAAGATAATCAATGACATGCTTTAGGGATGCTAATGACTGAAGATCAATCTTTCTCATATTTAAGGCCTAAACCAATGGTACTCATGTGGGAATGCACCAGAGAACAACCTGCAGTGCGTCAGAGAGAGGGCTGAATCCACCCACCACAGCTGGTGTCCATGGCCTGTTTTGGATGAGGTTCAAGTATCAAGCTTTTCAAAGGTACAACAAAGGGATTTCTAGTTTGCTACCAGGGCTGAAAGCCATTGAATTAAGAGAAGCCTATACTCCTGTCTGCATGAGGTGTGTTCTAAGAACCCCCAGTAGGTCCCTGAAACCACTGAATGTACAAACCTTTATATTTGTTTTTTCCTACACGCTTATCTATGATAAAGCTTGTAAATGAGGCACAGTAAGAGATCAAGAGATCAACAATACTATGAAAGGTGCATATGGTTGTCTGCATCTACTGCAAAATGCCATCTCATAAGCAAGATGGCCAGTAAGTGACTTGGGGCGGCATCAGGCCTCTACAGCATGGTGTGCTGGACAAAGGGAGGATTCAGGACCATGAGAGACATGTTACTCAGAGTACTGTGCAACATAAAACTTATGAATTAATGAATTGTTTAGTTTTGGAATTTACCATTTTAATATTTTTCAGACCCCTGTTGATTGTGGGTAAGAAACCACAGAAAAATGAAACTACAAATAAGGGGGAATACTACCATATGTAGGCAGACATATGTATCTAAGAACATTCTGAAGAAACCACCTACAACTAGTGAGGCTGACACGGTAAAATCGAAACTAACAGATATTGAATATATACAATTTATTTAATAAATTAATGTCATTCAAAATACAGTGCCAGAACATTATGCAGTTGACCATGCTAGTAATGTTTGTCATGAAGCACCTGTGCGCATGTTAAATTGGCGGCGCCCCACTACTGCTAGTGGTTCCTGGGATTAATGCCAGAGCAGTGCGAGTTACCTGCTCTTCTGCACAGCTTGTGCAGAAAATTCCTGAACAGTTCACCTTCCTAATCCTACCCCCACAACACACACACACAACAGGTTAAAAAAAAAAAAAACCCTGACAGCTAACAGATAACCTGTACACAATCACTCTACAGTAATGCTTGTTATTAAATTAAGATGTAATGACCTGGTAAACCCACTATAAATCTTTAAGATGGAGAACTACATCAGCAGCAGGTAGTTATATGCATGAGCCAATGTTAACGTAATACAGAGTGGAGACATTTACTGATTAAAGCTCCACACAGACCCGCACAATGAGGGGCTAGCAATTCTTATTGCAAACCCAGCAACATAAGTCCAAACCTGGTATATGACCAGTGGACTGGACAACCTGTATTCTAGATAGACAAGTATAAGTTAGTGGAAAGAGAATACATGCACCTAATAGGATAGTAAGACTGATCCTGCAGTCATAGCGTTCCCTGTGTAATACCATAAAACTATGGAAGATCTTCCTCAACCATAGACAGGATTTAGACAACAACTCTATACCAACATGGACGTTAGTGTTAAGTGCAGCTGAATTAATTACACTGGAAAAACTGTAATCCAAGACTTCAGAAAAGAAGCACAGGAATGAAATACACATACTAAAATAACCTCAGCACAATTTGTGATATACCACACTAAGAACAAGAAACTACTTTATAAGTGAACTTTTTGAACTGTACATACACAGGGCTAACAATGTTAGATAATCCAGATTCTTATGCTCTCATGATACACGTAAAAGTTTCTCAATTACTGAATAACCTATTTCATATTATGGAAGCATATCTTTCTGTAAGACTCACTGATATATATATTATACTGATGCAAATATTAAGTAGGGCATAAAAATAAAATTTATCAAAGATAGATTTTTATGTACTCATATTTAGTCCTTTCATAGCCTCTCATTTAGCAAACAAATGACAAAGCACATAAATCAGACGTGCACTCCCTGAACTCCAACTATACAGGTGGCAGTGCAACCATTTCTCCATCCAGTTCAAATTCCTCTGTCCCGTCTGGTGAGAAAAGATAAGTTGGTGGTTTCCATGGAGATTCTTCAAGGCAGGACGGGTAAAGCTTCCCCACAGTGCATCGAAAATCTCTGCCCAAGTCCCACAGTACACGTTCAGATATATGTTGTCGCAAAGACCACCGGTCAAGTTCTACATCATATTGGTAGGTGACATACTTAGCTCGCTCATTTAAGTGTGTTTCCCGCATAAACACACACAGAGAATTTGAGATCACAACAGCTCTAACACAGGGGTCAGAGTACCTCTTAGCAGGGATGTTGGCTGCCATTTTCCACTCATTTTTATTCACATCATATATTTCCACAGTTACTGAAGACCCATCTACAGTGCCAGAAGGGAGTCTGATGCCAGAATTGGTAGCAATATGCAATCCTCCAATATAGAAAATTTTATCACCAAAAGCTGCAGCTGAAGCAAAGGACCTGCTAGTCTGTCTCATGGCCATTTCTACCCACGAATCAGACCTTGGAAAATAACAGTACATGAGGTTCAGTGTCATCACATAAATGCAATCATGAACCACAACAGCGGCACTCCACTGCCATGCACAAGGCAAAGGGCTTACCATGGTCCACTCATCCTTCTCAGTGTCGTATCTTTCTACGGTCCTCCGATTAAGTTCTCCACCTACACTATCTCCTCCAATTGCATAGATGTAGCCTTCACAACAAACCAAAGATGGTTTTATGCGGACAAAAAGCATTGGTGTCTTTGGAAACCAGGTATTTTGCTGTGCATCAAACCAATAAAAGCAATTCACAGTTCTGAAGGCAGTCTGAAGTTTACTTGTTTTACTATGATTCGTTTTTGTATTTTTAAGAGGAACTTGACCTCCTGCTATGTAGATGTCATTATCAGGGGTTACAACAGTCCCAACCTTATGCAAATCAGCTGGCGGGCTACACAGCTTGTAAACTTTTTCTGCCTGGGGGCTGTAACAGACAGAAGAGTAAAGACTACAAGGATTTTCTGAAGATGCTTCAATGAAAATCATCATCTCCTCTTTAGTCATCCCAAGTCTTGGTTTGAAAAACTTCGGCATGGACTTATAAAGACCTTGAACCACCACAGACTTATCATTGGGTGGCAAACCTTGAAACCAAGCTCTCTGGGTTACTTCTGAAAGTGCATCAATTCTGATTTGGCTAAGAACTGAAGACAAATACTGGGATCGTGATTCTGTGTTGTATTCTAGCCACAGCATAGCAGCTTCTCGAACTGTTTCTTCCTTTTCTACATTTAAATTGTCACTACTGAGGATGTCTATCAGTAGGTCATGTGATAGCTGCATGAACGCTTCCTGGTGATACACAGCAGTGAACTTATGCTCCACCATTCTTTTCGCACTCTGTTTTAATTCCTCACAACTGAAGAGATCAGCAAAACTTAACAATCGCACACAATTCTCGGCATTTATTTTTTTAATTAAATATTCTCGACAACGTTGCAACACATCTTCCACCTGAAACAAGAAGAGGGAAAAGGTTGATAAAGGCAGGACAGATTATTTTTGATTGAGAAATGAAAGAGCGTCTGTGAGCACATGCTCCCAGTTCACTCCCCAAATGCCTACAACCAGCAGGATCTGGGTCAAGCCGAAGATAGGAGGTGAGAATTCAATTCAGTTCTCCCTTTTAATTCTGGTAGTTATTAGTTTAAAAAAAGTATCCATTTGAGAGACAGCAAGTGAGTGAGCAAGCAAGAGTAGGAGCATGTTCTGGCTCCTATCTGCTGCTTCACACCCCAATTCCCACAATCCAGGTCTCCACATGGGTGGCAGGAACACAATCACTCACATCACTAATGGTTGTCGAGATTTTGCATCAGCAGGAAAGAGGAGTCAGGAGCTGACACCGAGTGTCAAATCCATAGCATTTTTAAAAAAGATTATTTGAAAGGCAGAGTTACAGAGCCAGCAGGGGTTGAGGGTGGTCCTTTCATCCACAGGTTCACTCCCCAAATGGCCACAACAGCCAGAGCTGAAGCTAGGAGCCTGGAGTTTCTTCCAGGTCTCCCACATGGGTGCAGGAGACCAAGCACTTGGGCCATCTCCACTGCTTTCCTAGGCCATAGCAGAGAGTTGGATCAGAAGTGTAGCAGCTGGGACTCAAACCAGCACCCATACTAGATGCCAGCCGCGCCACCAAAGAACCAGCCCCTAAATCCATAGCATCTTAACTGCTATACCAAATGTCCAACACAACAAATTTAAGTTTACAGAAGATATAGGTATAGTAAGCAGATCCCTATTACTATAGTTGTCCTTTTTAGATACATACAAGGAAATTTCACAAAGTTCGGGATGGAATTAAAAAATAAGTTTCTGTAGCAGACAGTGTGGCAGAGTAGGTTAAGCCAGCTATTTAAGAGTCAGCTTCTCCACTTCTGATGTGGATTCCTGCTGATGTGCCTAGAAAAGCAGACTCTCAAGTCCCTGCTGCCTACGTGGGAGACCAGGATGGCTTTAGCCAGGCCCAGATGTTGTGGCCATTTGGGGAGTAAGCCAGTAGATAGAAGATATATCTGTCATTTTGCCTTTCAAATTAAAAAAAAATTTTTTTCAAGACTTTTTATTTATTTTAAAGAGTTACAGAGAAAAAAACAGAGACAGAATCTTCCACCTGCTAGTTTACTCCCCAGATAGCTACACCGGCTAAGGCCAGACCTGGCCAGACAGAAGCCAGGAACTTCTTTCTGGTTTCTCATGTGGGTGTAGGGGCCCAAACACTTGGGCCATCCTCCACTTCCTTCCCAGGCACATAAACAGGAAGCTGGATTGGAAGTGGAGTAGCTGGGTGTTGAACCAGCACCCACAGGGGATGCCGGCACTGGAGACAGCAGCTTAACCCACTGCACCACAGCACCAGCCTCTCAAATCTTTTTTAAAAGTTTCTTTTGAGGGGTCGGCACCATGGAGCACAAAGTTAATCCTCCGCCTGCGGCGCCAGCATGCCATATGGGCGCTGTTCTAGTCCCGGCTGCCCCTCTTCCAGTTCAGCTCTCTGCTGTGGCCTGGGATAGCAGTAGAAGATGGCCCAAGTCCTTGGGCACCTGCACCTGCCTGGGAGACCAGGAAGAAGCACCTGGCTCCTGGCTTCAGACCGGCCCAGCGCCGGCCGTGGCAGCCATTTGGGGAGTAAACCAATGGAAGGAAGACCCTTCTCTGTCTCTCTCTCTCACTGCCTATAACTCTACCTGTCAAATAAATAAAATCTTTAAAAAGAATATAAAAAAAGTTTTTTTTGATGCAAAAAATTTTTGAAATTGTATATAAGGGGGTCCTTCATATTATGAAGAAAACCTATGCATGGATTTCCAAATTTTTTGCACCACAATAAACCTACCTTTTTATTTCATTTTCCACAGCTGTCTGAAGTACCCTCATATTTGGGCTGAGACACAAGGTCTTCCAGCAATAATAAAATCAGAAGACTACATATAGTTTTGTATTTCTTTTTCTTGCTCAGTGGCCTACTTGAATGTCCCATGTAAGAACCAGTAGTACAATATTAAATAGGGTCTTAAAAAACTAAGTAAATGTAAGAGGTAAGGAAATTCATATGCAAGTTATACTTTTCTAAGCTTTAAGAATATAAAGTTTGGGGCTGGCACTGTGGCACAGCGGGTAAAACAACCACTTGCAATGCTAGCATCCCATCTGGCTGCCAGTTCTAGTCCCAGCTGCTCCACTTCTGATCCAGCTCTCTGCTATGGCTTGGGAAAGCAGTAGAAGATAGCCCAAGTCTTTGGGCCCCTGCACCTGAGTGGGAGACCCAGAGCTCCTGGCTCCTGGCTGTGGATCAGTGCAGCTTCGGCCATTGTGCCATTTGGGGAGTGAACCAGCAGATGTAAGACCCCTCTCTCTCTGCCTCTCCTCTCTCTGTTTAACTCTTGACTTTCAAATAAATAAATCTATCTGAAGAGCCGGCATCCCATATCGGTGCTAGTTCAAGACCCGGCTGCTCCACTTCCAATCCAGCTCTCTGCTATGGCCTGGGAAAACAGTAGAGGATGGCCCAAGTCCTTGGGCCCCTGCACTTGCATGGGAGGCCCGGAAGAAGCTCCTAGCTTCAGATCGGTGCAGCTTCGAACACTGCAGCCCACTGGGGAATGAACCATCGGATGGAAGACCCCTCTCTCACTCTCACTGTCTCTCTGCCTCTCCTCTGTGTAACTCTCACTTTCAAATAAATAAATCTGAAAAATAAAAAATACTTAAGGAGTAAAAAAAAAAAAAAAAAATAGAAACGTAAATAAATCACAGTATAGGAAATGATTATTGTCAGGTACCTAGATTATGATTTTCTCAACTTGGACAAAATAATTACATAAGAAAATCACACACAATATTCTGAATAAGGGTCATTATCTGCCATTCTTATCTAGAGAGGCAAGAGCAAATCACAGGAATAATATATTTGTGTGTGGTTATAAACTACCTGCATTTGAATGACTCAGCCACTCTTATGCTTCCTTAACCTGTTTTCTCTTAAGGTAGTTCTCAGCTGAATCAGAACTGCTACCTATTGTACTTATTCAGCATCACAGCAACTAAATAGCCATTTACAATGAAGAATCAGGTGCTTGGACTCAAAACTTGGACTGGCCAATTAGTACCTATGTTATAGGGAAAGCAGCTTTACTTTTCTAAGCCTCAGTTTTCTCTTAAATACAATGGGGAAGTAACAGTTATCTACCTCAATTACAACTACAAGGGTTAGATGAAAATCTTTTAAAAACTTGTGTAGCATCTAGCACATAAAATCTACAATAAGAAAAGTACATGTATATGATGTCAAGTTGTTTCCTAACAAACCGAGGAGAAAAAATATCTACTTACCTGTAGGAAGCAAGCTGTTTCATAAAGCTGCTCTACAGTGCTGTCATTTATTGCCAAGTTACCCGTGTAAGCATAAGTTATTATTATCTGTAAGGTGGCAGCATCCACATTTCTCAGGTGCACGTGTGTCTGTTTACTTTCACTTAGTCCACTCATGAACATGGCCCTATACCAGAGAGAAGGAAAACAAAGATTCAGGATGTAGTGTTAAAAAAAGAGTAGAGCTGAAAAGAAAACCTAGACAACATAAGCTATTTATTTAGGGTATTAATTTCAAGGTAAGACTTTCGAGGGAGACAACAGCAAAGCATATGACCCAATGCCACAGCTACACCAGACCATTTCACCATGATTGAGTGAAAATATCAAAAGCCACTGCTTCCTAATGTTCGTAAATACTGTTTAGCAATAAAAAGAAACTATTGATAAATGATACAACATAAATGAATTCCAAAAACTTGCTTAGTCAAAGAAGCCAAACATAAAAGATAATACTACAGTATCTATTCAAAGAAAATGTCCCAAAAAGGCAAACAGACCAGTCACCCTAATATGTAGGTAATCCAAACTACATCTTAACCACTACATCAAATACCTATACTTTTCCCAACGCTTAAAAAAAAAAAAAAAAAAAGGAAAATATTATTTGAAAGAGGGAGAGACAGAAACAGAGACATATCTTTTATCTATTGCCTCACTCCCCAACATGCCTGCAACAGCCAGGGTTAGGCCAAGCCAGGAGCTTCTAGGAACTCCATCCAGGTTTCTTATGTGGGTGGCAGGATTCAAGGGCTTAGGCCATCCATCATCATCTGCTGCCCCCCAGGCACACTGGATAGATTGAAGTGTGGAGTGGCTGGGGCTCAAACTAGGCACACTGATAAGGGATGTGGGCATTCCAAGCTGCAGCTCTTTCCCAACATTTTTAGTTTGGTTTTTTCCCCAAAGATTTATTTATTTGAATGGGAAAGTTACAGGCAGACACACAGATGGATTTTCCATCTGCTACTTTACTCCCCAAGTGGCCATTAACACTGGGGCTGGGTCAGGTGGAAACCAGGAGCCTGAACTCTAATCAGATCTCCCATGTGGGTGCAAGGGTCTAAGCTCTTGAGCCATCTTCCACTGCTTTCCTTGGCATATTAGCATGGACCTGGACTGGAAATCGAGCTGTCAGGACTGGAATCAGCACCCATATGGAATGCTGGCATTGCATGTAGCTCAACCCACTTAGGCATGATGCCAACCCCTATGACATTTTCTGATCCATAGCTGGTTGAATCCGAGGATGCAGAACCCCTCAATAGAGAGCTGACTGCACGTTTTAAATAGATAGATTTTAAATATGTAAAATATCTCAAAAAACTGAGCTATAATTTGCATTAAAAATTAAGAATTTCACTTACTCGACTTTCTAAAAATATGCAGGACACTTTCCTAAATCTATTGTCTACAAGAAACTATGTTCCAAGCGCAACTGGTAGAGAATACAAAACAGCATTTAGGTACACGGGAGAAAAGCCCTTCTACATACATATATGTATGTATGTACATAGGGTCAAGAGTGGGTATCACAACAGTCAATAGTTTGAGCCTTTCAAGGACAAGCAGATCAGGAAAGCATTCAAAAGCAGGTAAAAGAGAGTCAAAAAGGAAGTGTTCCAGGAGCACAGCTTAACACAGGGTTTATGCAAGATACTGAAAAATGAATTAAAAAGGTTAAGTGACAGATCATGAAAGGTCTTTAAGATAAAGAAGTCTGAGCTTTTTCTAGAAAGTAGCAAAGAAGACTGAAGAGCTTTAAACCCAGAAATAGCAAGATAAAATATACTGGAAGATGAATACATTCACAGACTTCAAAAGCCGAAACCTTGAAACAGGAAAACCAGTTATCAACTATAGCAATTAACTTACAGGAGAGATAAGAACCACCTGAGTCAAGATAACAGAAATGGACAGAAACTATCACAAAGAGCCTGGTAATTTTCTGAAACTAGGGAATGGGATACAGTTAAGAAGTAGATGTGAAGAGTCAAAGCTATGAGATAATTTTCAAGTATCTGAAAAAATATTAATTATTGGGACAAAATTATAAAGCCAAGTAGTAATGTTAACTCTAGGCATAGGGAGTTGAATTTTGGATTTACTTGATTTGAGGGTAGGGCAGTTGAATCAAATGGAAATAATAACGAGTTAAGTATTTCTTTTTTTTTTTGACAGGCAGAGTGGAGAGAGAGAGAGAGAGAGAAAGGTCTTCCTTTTGCTGTTGGTTCACCTTCCAATGGCTGCCAAGGCCGGCGCGCTGTGGCCGGCGCATCTCGCTGATCCGAAGCCAGAAGCCAGGTGCTTCTCCTGGTCTCCCATGCGAGTGCAGGGCCCAAGGACTTGGGCCATCCTCGACTGCACTCCCAGGCCATAGCAGAGAGCTGGCCTAGAAGTGGGGCAACCGGGACAGAATCCAGCGCCCCGACCAGGACTAGAACCTGGTGTGCCGGCGCCACAGGCGGAGGATTAGCCTAGTGAGCCATGGCGCCGGCCACGAGTTAAGTATTTCATAAGTTCATATAGAACTTTGGAGATCTGGCATTAATGCAGTGAGCCACTACTCATCTACAAAATAATATTGGTTAAAGGCACCTAAGTAATATGAGGAAGACTAAAAACCTTCAAGAAAAACACACCCAGGAATCCCAATGACCAAACTAAAGCAGAAGTCAATTAAGATAAAAAAGAAAAAAACCACCACAGAAGATTGAAAAAGATTCAGCAAGGAGCTAAGAACCAGCACCAGTATAATGCTAACTCAGGAAAACAGACGTGGTGCCAAACACTGTAGAGCCAAGGGAAACAAACATTTCATTATCAATGATAAAGTCACTGCTGACTCAGATCTCAGAGCGAGCAGTAAAGGATAGATTCTTACAGCTGTTTAGTCTCCCTCACATAACATAACCATCTTTAGGTGGGAAGTACTAGAATGGCCAAAACAATGCCAATCAGGGTGGATGAAGACTTCCTATCAAAGGAGACAGGATGAATACAGAGAAAGACAACTAATGGACAGCCAGAAAATACATTCAAGACCTGAAAGGAAACCCTTTAAAACCATCTACTGCTACCAGATTCACCTAATATGGAAAAATGGAAGGTAATCCTAAGAAACTTGAAAAAGAATTCTGAGAGCTGAGTAATATCAAGTGTGTTTTACATCCATTCTACTAAAAGATAGTGACTTTGTAAAAGGGAATGGTGCAAATCAGCTTGACTATCCAGATAACAGAAGACTAGTTATTCCTATGGTTTATGACACCAGAATGATAGACTTCTGTAAAGGAAATGTACTTCCTGAAACCAAAGGCTGCACAAGGCTAGTCAATGTGATTAAGAAAATTTTAAACTGGCATTTAAAAAAGTTTTTTAAAGTATTTTATTTATTTGAAAAGCGGAGTTACAGAGACAGAGAGGCAGAGAGAATGAGATTGAATCTTCTATCTGCTGGTTCACTCTCCAAATGACTGGAGTTGGGCCTGTACAAAGCCAGGATCCAGGAGCTTCTTCAGAGTCTCCCACATGGGTGCAGGGGCCCAACCACTTGGGCCATCCTCTAGTGCTGTCCCAAGTGAATTAGCGGGGAGCCGGATGGAAACTGGAACAGCTGGGACTCAAACTGCCACCCATATCAGATGCCAGCACCAGAGGCAGAGGATTTACCAGCTTTGCCATAGCGCCAACCTAAACTGACAATTTTAATAAAGAGCAAATACTGAATTATATAATGTTGTAAAAGGCTGAAGTACCACAGAAGTAGTGCTGAATAATTCTCAAGTAACTGTCATACCAATAGTGTATATACTAAGAAACAGAAACTATTGAGAATAATCTAATGATTCCTGAAGGGATGGAACTGATAACTCAAAGTACAATGTGAATATATCTTATCAAAAGGCAAAATCTCTGATGGCATATATTTGTAGTGCATTGACATGTAGAGAACCTGAAACTAGAATGTAGTTGAAGAACACTTAGAAGAGGAACATTTGGAAAAAGACCACTTGGAAGGACATGCAACAATCTATCCAGTGGAGAGAATATATACACAGGAGGAAAAAAATTTAACACATGAGTATTTATCCCTCATGGATGACACTGGCCCAGATATATTTTAATAATGGGTGGCTTAAACCCCAAACATGTGTTGAGCCATTCTTTCTACCTATTTAAAAAGTTTCTGATTTGTTTTAGGAAGAACAATGATATTTTAGAAGTCCAAGGAAGAGGTAAACATTTAGCCTACTTCTTGAGATACCCACATTCCATGCTGTAGTGGATGGGTTCAGCAACTGGCTCTGGCTCCTGACTCCAGTTTCCTGCTAATAATAAAGACTCTGGGAGCCTGTGGTGATGGATCAAATAATTAGGCTTCTGCCACCCACATGGGAGACCTGTATTGGGTTCCCATCTCCTCAGTTATGGCCTGACCCATCCCCAGCAATTGCAAGCATTTGAGGAGTACATCAGCAGATAGGAGATGATTCTCTCTCTGCTTCTCAAGACAGACAGGAGTGGGCAGTGTAGTACAGTGGGTTAAAGCTATCCAGCATCCCCAATCAGAGTGCTGATTTGAGTTCCAGGTACTCCATTACTGACCCAGGTTTCTGCAAATGTATTCTGGGAAGCAGCAGTTGGTTCAAGCACTTGGACCCCTGCTACCGACATGGGAGACACAGATGGAGTTTCAAGCTCCTGGCTTTGGCCTGGCTGTTGCAGGCATTTGGGGATTGAACCAGTAGATTAAAATTAATAAACATTTAAAAAAAAAAAAAAGAAAAGAAAGAAAAGAAACCTCCCACTAACCAAGATAAAAAAATTACCAAAAAAAAAAAAAAAAAAAGGTTCATGGAAATTGAAGAAAGACCCGGCTAGTGATTCAAAAATGAAACAAACAAAAAAGGCAGCCTTAGGCCGGCGCCGCGGCTCACTAGGCTAATCCTCCGCCTTGCGGCGCCGGCACACCGGGTTCTAGTCCCGGTCGGGGCACCGATCCTGTCCCGGTTGCCCCTCTTCCAGGCCAGCTCTCTGCTGTGGCCAGGGAGTGCAGTGGAGGATGGCCCAAGTTCTTGGGCCCTGCACCCCATGGGAGACCAGGAGAAGCACCTGGCTCCTGCCATCGGATCGGTGCGGTGCGCCGGCCGCAGCACGCCTACCGCAGCGGCCATTGGAGGGTGAACCAACGGCAAAAAGGAAGACCTTTCTCTCTGTCTCTCTCTCACTGTCCACTCTGCCTGCCAAAAAAAAAAAAAAAAAAAAGGCAGCCTTTAAAGATCTGTGTTGTTTGTAAGACTGTAATACTGATTAAAGACAAATTTCCTGGAAGGGCCAGCATGGTGGTTCAGTTGGTTAATCCTCCGCCCGCGGCACTGGCATCCCATATGGGTGCCAGTTCTAGACCCGGTTGCTCCTCTTCCAGTCCAGCTCTCTACTATGGCCTGGGAAGGCAGTGGAGGATGGCCCAGGTGCTTGGGCTCCTGCACCTGCATGGGAGACTGGGAAGAGGCACCCAGCTCCTGGCTTCAGATCAGCACACCTCCAGCTGTAGCGGCCATTTGGGGAGTGAACCAACAGAAGGAAGACCTTTCTCTCTCTCTCTCTCACTGTCTCTAACTCTACCTGTCAACTCAATTAAAGATAAATAATCTCATGGCTAGAGAATAGCCCATGTGTTATTTTCTGGTAAAGACGATGACCACACAGAAAATATAAGTATTATACACAGAATTTCTGCATAGATTTAAAAGTTAGACCAGGTGACTACTAAAGTTACTACCAATAAAGGCTCTACTCTGTGATTACAAATGTCAGGTGGAAAACCCACAACTAAGGTTTAAAGCTCTTTCCAACAATGGATAGTCAAATAATAATTAATGGTCATTAAAAAAGGAGAGTACAGGGGCGAGTGCAGTGGCGCCAGCATCCCTTATGGACCCTGTTCAAGTCCCAGCTGCTCCACTTCTGATCTGGCTCTCTGCTGTGGCCTGGGGAAACATTACGAGATGGCCCAACTTCTTGGGCCCCTGGACTGGCATGGGAGACCCGGAGGAAGCTCCTGGCTCCTAGCTTTGGATTGGCTCAGCTCTGGATTTTTTTTTTTTTTCTCCCTCATTTGGGGAGTGAACCAGTGGAATGGAAGACCCTCCCACCCCGCTCTACCCCTGCAACTCTTTCAAATAAAATAATTCTTTTTTTTTTTTTTTTTTTTTTGCCAGGCAGAGTTAGACAGTGAGAGTGAGAGAGTGAGAGAGAGTTATAGACAGTGAAAGAGAGACAGAGAGAAAGGTCTTTCTTCCGATATTCACTCCCCTAATGGCCGCTACAGCTGGCACTGCGCCAATCCGAAGCCAGGAGCTGGGTGCTTCCTCCTGGTCTCCCATGCAGGTGCAGGGCCACAGCAGAGAGCTGGACTGGAAGAGGAGCAGCCGGGACAGAATCCGGCGCCCCAGACAGGACTAGAACCTGGGGTGCCGACGCCACAGGCGAAGGATTAGCCAAGTGAGCCATGGTGCCAGCCATCAAATAAAATAATTCTAAAAAACAAACAAAAGGGAGAGCAAAGAGGCAAGCATTTGGCCCAGGGGTTAAGATACCACTTGGGACACCCACATCTCATATCTGAAGGCCTGTGTTCAAGTCCTGGCTCCACAATCTATTCTAACTTCCAACTAATGCACACCCATGAGCAACAGACTCAATTACTTGAGTAACTTGGGAGACCTGGATTTAGTTACCAGCTCTTTACTTCAGCCTAGCCAACACTACTATTGCAGGCATTTAGAAAGTGAACCAGCCGATAGGAGGTCTATGTCTGCCTCTGCCTTTCAAATTAAAAAACGCTTAAATGGGGAAAATGAGGAGAGCTAATGAGCCCAAGTATTAACTGAACCTGTAAACTTGAATTTCTAATACCATCTGCTAAAATAATGAATCTGAAAACAAATAAGAAACAGAAATCCAGTATCACACCATTTAGGAGGCTTTTAAATAATAAAGATTCTGATTTCATAATCCAGACCCCCTGAATAAAAATTTCTGAATTTGAAATCCAATACTCTCCATCTGTAAAAGCACTAAAATTCTAATAACCAACCAGGTTTTAGAACTACTATTTGCAAATAGGCTAAGCTTCCCAACCGAGACAAGAAAATCAGAATCTGAAATTGCATGAACAATCCACACTTTAACCTGAAAACAAAAACGGTAAGCACTTGGGCTTTAGCTTCTGCAATAACCATGGGATGCAGTTACACTGAAGAGTATGAAGCTTCTGTATCTTCATGTGGTCAGATTAAATTGGTCCTGTGTATAACTGCCAGTAAATAACAGCAGAAATGAACTCACTGCCAATCTTTACTTACTGGGGGGCGGGGAATATTCCTAGCAAAAATATACTAGTCTACATTTAATTCATCTTATTCACCCTATCCTTTTCAAATATTAAGTAGTAAAAATCAACCTGAGGCACAGAACCAAGCAATTTTTTTTGTCTTGGCTTCTACTCCTCATGAAATTTAAAGATACAAAAGGTCACCAAAGTATAAAGTTTATTTGTGACTAACAAATAAATAACTGAAGCGACTCCTATTTTCTAAGGAACAGAAAACACCTAGTAAGGCTAAATGGTTATCTCAAATGGTAACAATAATCAAAAGTGAGAAATAGAAATAGATTTTTGTAAAAGAAATAAGTCTTAACATGTCTCAACAGCACCAACTATCCTCCAAAAATTACTGAGCCTATTTTAACACCTCAGTTTTTAAACAAGGACCAATATTTTCTAATTATAATATTTTTTAAATTTTTGAGTAAATTACCCTGTTTTTCTTTCAAAGGAACAATATTCTGTAATTTTCTGCTCCCCCAAACTTAAAACTTTGCCTTAACATCAACCACTTTCTATATTTAAACTTCTGTAAAAACTTCTTTACTCTGTTCCGAACTTACACATGCAAGGCAATGATTGAGCAAGCACTATATCATTTGAGGTAGAAAATCTAAAACATTATGAGATTTTTAAAAATGTAGACAGTATTTAAAAGAATTCCTATTAAAACAAGATAACATTCTGTATGTATAATTTACAAACTAATAAAGAAAGTACTTACCTGAAATAAGAGCTACATGTTGCAAGAACCATCTTATGACAAGGGAATTCAGTGCCCTCAACAACTAACACTATATCAGTAAACAACTGCTGTTCATAAAACAGCTTCAACTGTTCCAGCAAGGACACAGCATATTCAGTATTGATCTGCCTCTCGTCTTGAGTGGACATGACTGTATTCCATTAATAGCTCTCGAAACAGATTAGAAAAGTCAATCTTACTGACGGAAGGTCAAGTGAATACTTCTGAAATAAAGGAGCAAGTCTGTTTGCTGTTATCTGTAACATTCAGAGCCAAGATGGACTTTCACTAAGGAATATCTTGTGACAGCCTTAGAATCACTTCTAGGTCATCCTCTGTTGGTCAGGTTCTTCAGGGTTTTCAACATGAACACTGGCTGCAGACATCCTGCTCAAAACTGCAACTGTGCAGCTCATGAGCTAAAGAAAAAAGTTCACGAGGTAGGTTCTGTGGCAACATCCTATGTTTAGTGGATCCTCTGCATTAACTAAAAAGAAAAAATGTTTAGTTAGAATACCTAGGCCAGTATACTCTTAGAAAACAATGTTTTAAATGGCAGCCTTAAATATAGATAAGATTTACTTGAAATTCAACTTTAGACACTACCATAAAAATAAAACATGAGAAGAATGAACATTTTAAAAATTTACTAAATTTAAAATAAAAACACTGAAGGAAATTTGCCTTCAATACAAAATGTAAGCATCACAAAAAACAAGAAACACATATATAAGCACATTTTTAGTTTTTTAACAATAAATAATTTAAATTACCAAAGCCAGACCTACCAGGTACTTATTTAGTACCAACATGTGATAATAATTTAAAGGAAAAAACAAAACAAAACAAAAACCTTCTTGCAGAGATTCCTCACTCTTTGGAAGTATTTTAAATATATTCTCAAATGCTTCATATTTAATTGAAATCAAAATATTCAGTAACAGATTAAACTGTTTATTTCTAAAGTATGAGCTATATATTTTTAAAATTTAAAGTTCAATCCTGTATATGTAATTTCTCTTTGTAGTTGTCCCTTTCTAGAAGTCCTTATGAATAAGAGTATAATTTTACTGAAAAAACATAAAACACGATTAAATGGAGAAATACAAACACAGTACTTTAAAGCAGGGAAGACTGGTTTATTTCAACAAATATCTTGGAACAAATGTAACTATTCAAGGGGAAAAAAAATCCTTGATTTTAGTCATATTGCATACTATTCATCAAAAAAGTCCAGCTGAAACAAACTTCAAAATGTTACTTGGAACTCAGTATTTACAACATATGACAAAGGAACTACAAACCAGGAAAAGAGGGAAAACTCCAACAGAAACACTACTAATACAGTAACTATAAAAGCTATCACCTGTTTTCTCATTAGATGATACTTAGCTCCTTCCCATTTCCAGAAAGTCAAGTAACTTTTGACATGAAACTTATATAATATAAATACAACCATCACTGCAACCACTAGTATTTTTCCTCACAAAATATCCATTATTTCAAAGAGAAGATCACACTGAACTTTCCTACCAAACTACACTATTAGGCCAACTGCTAACTTGATACGGATGTCAAGTTTCCAGTCAAGTTAACTATGGAAGTAACTAAAACAGGTGCAAAGGGAGACAGACTGACTCTGGGTCATTTAAGGTAATGACTTTGCTCTTCCACAACTGAAAGTAATACTACAAATCTGAGCTCTACTTCAATCTCTGAGGCTAATAATATCTAAAATCACTGACTACTTCCATACATTAATAATACAGCAAGGCCCAGTGTCAATGAGGGTGTTAGAAAACAATCATTTTTACACAGAAGAGAAGTTGATACATACCCATAATCCTTTATTCAAAACTCTGTTTCGAAATTTAGAATTCCTCAGATTTTACAAAGGTAAAGTGACTCATACATTAATACATTACAAAACCCTCTCAAGGGTCTGGGGCCGCACTCCATAACTGAACACATAATCTTCTCTTAGGGAAAGTTGAACAGTGAAAAAGACAAAGCCTCATGTTACTTCAGGTCAAGTTTTGCTAGTGATGAGTTGTTTTTTAATTTTTGATTTTTCACAGCTTTTTAAATTTTAGAATTGCAGATAAGGTACAAAGACATAATATTTGGCACTGTAAGTGCTTAAGACCTTCTAACCTATCATTTATATCTCTATAGAAATTTTTCTTACAGAAATGTAGTAATAAATTCAAAGTTCCAAACCCAACTGCAGGATCCAAAACTGTCTCCATCTATGTTCAAAATGTGTAAAAGCCAGTGGTGACTTAGGGCAAGTCAGATTTAGAGTACAATGTTAGACTCTAGAATTTCTTGCAGGAAAGTTGTTACAGGGTTATTTTTAATATTTATTTATTTACTTGAAAGGCAGTTAGCTAAAGTTTGTGATCTTCCATCTGCTGGCTCACTACTCCCGAAATGGGGGGAGGAGGGGCCGGCCCAAGCTGAAGCCAGGAGCTCTGTTCCATTCTCCCACATAGGTGTCAGGGCCCAGGTATTTGTGCCATCTCATACTGCTTTCCCAGGCACATTAACAAGGAACTGGACTTGAAGTGGAGAGCTGGGACTGGACCTGGGGCCCATACGGGATGCCCCATCCCAGGTGACAGCTTAACTGCTGTGAGAAAATGCTGGGCCCCACATGCAGGTTTATTTCATTAACCTAATAATGATATGACCTGACTTTCTGCAGAGTATTTTTGGACCCACTAAATTTATGTCTGGATTTGATTTGATTTTTGAAATCATATGCATGAAACCATATTAAAACATTTGAGGTCTACTTTTAGAAAATCACACAGCATGCTGATTTTATGTAATAATCATTAATACTGCTCTTACTAGATTCCCCTATTTCCTACCCTCTTTTTTAATCCCAGGCACATTTTCCTTCCACATAGATATCCTAAACTAAAAATTTTAGGGGCCAGTGTAGCGAGTAAAGCTGCATCTCCTATGTGTGCCAGTCTGTGTCCAGACTGCTCCACTTCTGATCCAGTTATCTACTAATGATCTAGGAAAAGCAGGGAAAGACAGCAAGTGTTTGGGCCACTGGCACCTACATAGGAGACCTGGAAGAAGCTCCTAGCTCCGGCCTGACCCAGTCCCCCAGTCCCAGCCATCGCGGCCACAACCAGCAAATAGAAGATCTGTCTGTCTCCTCCCTCCCTCTGTAACTCTTTCAAATAAATAATCTTTTAAAACAAATTTATTTTGGGTCGGCACCCCATATGGGTGCTGGTTCAAGTCCCAGTTGCTCCTCTTCCCATCTGGCTCCCTGCTAACAAGCCTGGGAAAGCAGTGGAACATGGCCCAAGTGGGAGACCCAGAAGAAGCTTCTGGCTGGCCTAGCCCTAGTTATTGTGGCCATTTGTGAAGTGAACCAGTAGATGGAAGACTGATCTCTCTCTCTCTCCTCTCTCTCTAGCTCTGCTTTTCAAATAATAATAATAATAATCTTTAAAAGATTTATTTACTAATTTGAAAGGCAGAGTTACAGAAGCAGAGAGAGAGAGAATGTCTTCCATCTACTGGTTCACTCTCCAGATGGCAGCAATAGCCAGAGCTGGGCCGATCCAGAGCCAGGAGTCTCTTCCAGTTCTCCCAGGTGGGTGCAGGGGCCGCAGGATTTGGGCCATCCTCTACTGCTTTCCCAGGCCATAGCAAAGAGCTGGAAAGGAAGTGGAGCAGCCAGCACTGCAGGAGGCGGCTTTACTCATTATGCCACGGCCGCTGGCCCCAAATAAATAAATCTTAAAAAAAAAATCATTTTAAAGGGGCAGGCATGGTGGGGCAGGTTAACCCACCACCTGTGGCGCCAGCACCCTATGTGAACATCAGGTTTAAGTCATGGTCACTACATTTCTGATCCAGCACCCTGCTAATGCACCTGAGGAAAGCAGCAGAAGATGGCCCAAGTCCTTGAGCCCTTCCACTCACGTTGGAGACCCAGATAGAGTTCCAGGCTCCTGGCTTTGGCCTGGCCAAGCCCAGGTTGTTGCAAAGCAGCCATCTGGAGAGTGTATCAGTGGATGAAAGATCTCTGCCTCTCCCTGTACTTCTGCCTTTCGAATAAAAACTACCTTAAAATAGGCACAAAAAAAGTCATTCATTCAGATATCACACTAAGTAAATTAACCTAATGAATCAAACAGATTATACCCAATGCAATTAAAAATAAAATTAAGTCTCACCTCTTGGGTCTACACACTTCAAAATATATTAACTAAAAACATGAAAGGTGAAGTTTAGGATGACCAACCAAAAACCTTCAAAAATGCCCGTAACAGAAACATTTTCTATAGCAAGGTTCCTTCTCTCCTAAAAACAAAACTTGAAATAGACATACTACTCTAAAACATTTCACAAAATCTGTATATTGCTTAATTATCAAGAAATTTGACACATTCTACATTTTTTAAATAATTATACTGCTTTATGTTATCACTCTATGCCTAAATTAGCTTCAAGAAGCCACATATCTTATTTGTAGAAGCTAGTCTTCTCTGATTCTCAGATATCAAGGAATGGTTACTTAAATATGATTTAACAAATGTTTATTGATTATTTATGTGTCAGTCATTGTACCTTAAGTACTCAGATTGCAAGCTGCCAACTGTGGCTCCAAGACATCAAGTGCATTTACTCTTACAACAGCTAAAATCATAAAATCAATTATTCTAGACAACTCAAAAGCCATTAGAGACAAATGAACAAAGGAAGCAAAGTATATTTTTGTTAAAATCTTTCTTGATTTCCAGCTTCTAAACTTTTATTTTTAAAATTTACTTGAAAGGCAAAGATTCCCTCCCCAAATATCCACTGCAGCCAGACCTCAATCTAGGTCTCCTTTATGTGTGTGGCAGGGACCCAAGTAACTGAGCCCTCTCCTGCTGCCTCCAGGGTGCACATAAGCAGGAAGCTGGAATTGGAAATAGAGCCAGGACTCAAACCCAAGGGCCCTGATATGGGATACAGGAACCACAAATGGCATCTTAACCACCACACCAAACATCTTTCCCTCATTTCCAAACCTTTGATAGACACATGAGAGAAATCTTATGCCTTACCAAAACAGAAACCATTGGAGGGTGGGGAACAGGCGCTGTGGCACAGCAGGCAAATCTGCCACCTGCGGTGCCAGCATCCCATATGGGCTGCCTGTTTTGAGTTCCAGCTGTTACACTTCTGATCTAGCTCTCTGCTATGGCCTGGAAAACAGCAAAAGATGGCCTAAATCTTTGGGCACCTGCACCCGCATGGGAGACCTGGAAGAAGCTTCTGGCTCCTTGCTTTGGATTGGCTCAGCTGCGGCAGTTGCCATTTATGTATTTATTTGAGAAGCAGAGTTACAGAGAGAGGGAGAGATAGAGAGAAAGGTCTTCCATTGGCTGGTTCATTCCCAAATAGCTGCAACAGCTGGAGCTGGGCAGATCTGAAGCCAGGAGCTTCTTCCGGATCTTCCACGTGGGTGCAGAGGCCCAAGCACTTCAGCCATCTTCCATTGCTTTCCCAGGCCATAAGTAGAGAGCTGTATAGGAAGAAGAGCAGCCAGGACTCAAACCGGCACCTCCATGGGATGCCAGCACCAGCCCCTACTTTCTCTCTTCCAAGATTTATTTGAAAGGCAGATTGATACAGAGAAATCTTCCCACTGATTCAGTCCCCAATGGCCTCAACAGCCAGGTCTGAGTCAGGCAGAAGCCAGGAACCAAGAGCTCCATCCTGGTCTCCCAAAAGTATTGCAGGGAACCAAGTACTTGGGTCATCTGCTACCTTGCCATCACATTAGGGAGCTGCATGAGAAGTGCAGCAGCCAGGACTTGAGCCAGTACTCAGATCCAGTATGCTGGCATCACAACGTCAGCCCCTCCAATTTCTTTAGCTTCTTAAAACATTAGAGTCAGGGACTAAAAACTGTACCTTCAGTTGGTTTTACCAGAATAAAGTTTCCCTCCAGATCACAAAAGAAAAAGCTTAAGTCTTAAATTCCCAAAAACTAAATAAAATATAATTCTTAGTTTAATTTGTTGATATTCCACTGTTCTTAACAGAAATATCCTAACATCTCTCACACAACTGCATTTCTCAACTTCTGCTAGGTCAATGGACTCCTGAAATATCTATTCCTTCTAACTATAGATACTCTTTATTAAGACTAAATACATGTCTTCCCCAAGATAACTTGTTGAAAAAAAAAATCCATGAGAAAAATATATTGCAGATTCAAAAATACTGAAATTGGGGCTGGCGCTGTGGCATAGCGGGTAACATCACACCTGCAGTGCCAGCATCCCATATGGGAACCAGTTCGAGTCCCGGCTGCTCCACTTCGGATCCAGCTATAGCCTGGGAAAGCAGCATTTGATAGCCCACGGACCGTCCACGTGGAGAGACCCAGAAGAAGCTCCTGGCCCCTGGCTTCAGATCTGGCACTGCACCAGCCATTGCAGCCATCTGGGGAGTGAACCAGGAGATGGAAGACCTCTCTCTCTGCCTCTCATAAAAATAAATCTTAAAAAAAAAAAAAAAAAGCAGAAATTTAAAAAAGCAAAAATACTTAAATTATGTGGGTTTTTTTTTGACAGGCAGAGTGGATAGTGAGAGAGAGAGACAGAGAGAAAGGTCTTCCTTTTTGCCGCTGGTTCACCCTCCAATGGCCACTGTGGCCGGCACACCATGCTGATCCGAAGGCAGGAGCCAGGTGCTTCTCCTGGTCTCCCATGCGGGTGCAGGGCCCAAGCACTTGGGCCATCCTCCACTGCCTTCCCGGGCCATAGCAGAGAGCTGGCCTGGAAGAGGGGCAACCAGGATAGAATCCGGCACTCTAACCGGGACTAGAACCCCATGTGCCGGCGCCGCAAGGCGGAGGATTAACCTGTTAAGCTACGGCGCCGGCCTTAAATTATGTTCTACTACTACACTACACACTTGAAAAACAGATTGTGCAAGACAATATTTGTTTCAATACATTTAAGGAGGATCCTTTCTGTGGTTTGTAAGGATGTTCACAACTGGGTGTTCACATGACTGTGTGAGATGTGCCTCCCTTTAAACCTTGTTATGACGCCAGCACGTGACCCATTTGATATGAATGAATGAATGAATGAATACACTTAAGAAGCACACAGATTCATTAGATCAATCAAGGGCCAGAAACTGGGAATTCAATGTTACATGTCACACTTCCTTATACCAGATACTTCAAGATCAATAGGAAAGTCCTGAATTTAAAACTGATCATCAGAACAGACTCCACAGTGAAAAACACAAACTAGCATTAAGTATTAAATGGGAGTCACACAAAAATGTGATGAAATTCAATACTAAAAAAAATGCAATGTACTGACATAAAAACTACGAATATTCCTACTCCTTTTCCTAAATCCTGGACTCAATTCAATGTTTTTGATGCAGGTGCTTGATGGCAGAGAATTCGTGAAGAAAAGTTACAATCCTACATAGGCTGAGATCCTTCCCTACTGACCTACTGATTTTCTGCTAATTAGCAGAGGACAAAGAACTACTTATCTTTAAAATCTAAGGTTCTCCTATAGAAATTTTAATTAAAAAATTAAGAGAACAACAAAAATTTTGCTTCAAATGATTTTCTCTGGGATAGCCAAGTCTCCAAGTACAACTGAGTGAATTCTACCATATAAAACTTTCAAGGCAAACAGTTATTAAATGATCATCAGGAATCAGTCAACAATCTGTAGTAACATATAATTTTACTTAAAAATCTGAAACGCCTGCTATGGAAAATTATCTCAACAGACTTTTGTAGCCCTTTAAAATGGCTACAAAATAATCTTTGTAGAACACTAATCAATTTCATTATAAAATCTGAAATGTAGAAAAATACAACTTTCAAATTAGGGCCAGTGTTGCAACGTAGCAGTATCCCATACGCCTGCAGCAGCAGCACCCCACATGGGTGCCAGTTTCAACCCAGCTTTATGCTAATGTGCCTGGGAAAGCAGCAGTGGATGGAACAAGTGCCTGGGCCCCTATTACCCATGTGGGAGACCCAGAAGCTGCTCCTGGCTTCTGCCTAGCCCAGCCCTGGCCATTGTGGCCATCTAGGAAGTAACCAGAAGATGGAAGATCCCTCTCTTTTGTAATTCTTTCGAAATAAATAAACCTTAAAAAAAAAAAAAAAAAGTAGTTGGGTCCCAGCCACCCTGGAGAGGCTTAGACTGATGTTCCAGGTTCCAATCTTCAGTGTGGCCCAGCCCTGGCTGTTGAGTCAATTAGGAAAGAAGACTAGTGGCTGGGGGATGACTTCTCTGTTTGTCTCTGCCTTTCAAATAAAAAAAAAAAAAAAAAAATCTGAAATAAAGCAATTACATAGCAGGGATGAACCAGTGATAGAAAGGTCTCCTGCTAGGAGGCTCAGTAGGCTATTTGTCATTATCTGCAGGAAGCACTTCCAAGTTACTTAAGGGGTCTTGCATCCACCAGCACAATACAGATTAAATACCAACGCAGAAGATTAAAAACTTGTTGAAGGCCAGCGCCGTGGCTTAACAGGCTAATCCTCCGCCTTGCGGCGCAGGCATACCGGGTTCTAGTCCCGGTTGGGGCGCCGGATTCTATCCCGGTTGCCCCTCTTCCAGGCCAGCTCTCTGCTATGGCCCGGGAGTGCAGTGGAGGATGGCCCAAGTGCTTGGGCCCTGCACCCACATGGGAGACCAGGAGAAGCACCTGGCTCCTGCCTTTGGATCAGCGAGATGCACTGGCCGCAGCGGCCATTGGAGGGTGAACCAACGGCAAAAAGGAAGACCTTTCTCTCTGTCTCTCTCTCTCACTATCCACTCTGCCTGTCAAAAATAAAAAATAAAATAAAATTAAAAAAAACTTGTTGAAAAGAATCCAAGGCATTCTGTATTTCAAGCACTGCAAAAAAGAAGTAAATAAGAAGTACTAAAAAATAAGAGTATGAACTCAAATTACTACTTGGGTTGAAAGCCCAGTTCTGCAACCCTTTTAGCTGCTGACTTTTGTTGTTGCTGTTGAACTTATCTGAGAAGCAGAGACAGAGCGAGTTCCTGTCTGTGGGCTCACTCCTCAAGTGCCAGCATCAGCCCAGGAAATGCAACCCAGGTCTCCTCCATGTGTTGCAGGGGCCCAGTTGTCTGAAACATCACCACTGCCTCCCAGGGGCAGCATGAGCAGGAAGCCACAGTCAGGGAAGCTGGGTATCAAACCCAGGTATCAAGATGTGAGGCATGGGCATCTTTAACCACTAGGCTAACCACTCACCCCATGTGACCTTTTATAAGTTACTCTGTGCATCTCAGTGTTCTCATCTGTAAAATGAGGGTAAAAAGAAAATTCTCATTGAACTGTTCCAGGATTAAATGAGCTTCATACTTGAAACAGGGCCGGACACATGGCACTACTACATCAATATCTGCAATTGCTTTTTTAAATCCACTCACTGATGAGGCTTCTGCAGAACTCTACTCCCAAGCCTCCACAGGTCTAGAGATTCTAATTACAAGGTTTTAACACTCCAAAAATAGCTCTTTTATCCTTGCTAAAGACATTTTACATCAGAAAAATTCATTCAGTTTTCAGAGAATATTTTTATGTTACAAATCATAAAACAAACCAACTCAACAAAGACTAACCTTGAGAATGCTGACATCATTGCAAAAAAAAACTAAATGAGAGCCAGAATAGTACCAGAAGTAAAACAAACCTTTTTTCATTTCAATGACATAGGTTTCTCTTCTCTTTTGGGAGGACAAAATATTGGTGCCAGAAACAGTTTGCTTTCAAGTTATCAAAACAACCCTGACAGTTGAGAATGTTTGGAAAAGACTGTTTGCTTTTTAGATTGTCAACTGCTACACACACAGAATTTTCTGGAACTGTGACAAGTGCCAATGAAACAACACCTTGCCTTTTGAAGAATTTATCAAGTTTGATTGATCAATTTCAGCATAACATCCCCACTCTAATCAAATTCAGAGCTTAGGTCTGTTCCCATGTTACCTCTCAACAATACTGAAAAGACAACATAGCACCATCAGGTTAATTATGCTCAGTACCCTATGTAAATTTAGGTTACAAATAGAAGCTTCTGTAGTAATTATGATTAATAAGTTATCTGACTTTTAATTAAAAAGATAAAGGAAAGGCCACCTGTGACATAATAATTATAGGGGTATAGTATGTATTTTATTTTGGGTATCACTTTTCTTTTTTACTCTCAGCTCTGCAGTGACTTACTATGAAACCTGGGAATGGTAGTCCAATGCAAAATTGATCCAAACTTCTTAACTGGTGCTTAAATTTTTTCACCAAGTCAATGATTTCTTCAATCACCATACTAGAAAAAATAGTTCCTAGATATTCAAACATTCCATATGAGGCCATGCAGTGCATAATCACTTACTGATTATGATTACTGAATTTTCCATTTCTTTCAAAAATAATGAAGGTGAATGAAGGTAAACACCTTAGTCCCTGGTACCACCAAGCTACAAGTCACCACTTGTCAGAGGTCTGGGAGTGCGTTAGGAAAAGGTAAAAATTCATTAAATGATGGTATTTTCTAAAACTCTCCTACAATAACCCATTCTTTCACAAAGAATCTAGGTTTGGCACACTACTGTCAAGAGGAGTATTCTTCATATACCTAAAAAAGTATTTTAAATCAACCCATCGCTCCTAATGCTCCAAGTTACATTATTTGATTTATTCAAACTCTAGAAAACTGAGATAACCGTGAAGAATTTTGAAATTTCCTTCATGTATTTTACAACAGCATGACCAATGTTTTGTTTAGGATCATTTGTCTTACCAATGTGGGCAAGGGAAAAAAAAAGCGAATTAAATATGTAACTTTTGGAAAAGCCGAGGTATCTTTTGCTTTCTAGACTGCATCCAAGCCTCTAAGAATTAAATACGTTCAGTGTTCATAATTAAGATATTATGAAAAAGCTCATTTCCACTAAAAGAAAATCCACGGAGGAGTGGGTGCTTAGTGCTATAACTATTCCTCCCATCTCCTCACAGGCCCTTATAATAACTACAAAGTTACCAGGTTTTATGGTAATTCTTCCTATGGGAGCAAACAAGGGGAAAGTGTGGCGAAAATGCAGCACACGGCAGAAACGTCTGGACTAGAGGGCATGCTCAGCAGACAAGCAGACACAGGGTTACAGACAGATAACAACCGCTTGAGGATTTCAGGCCCGCATCTGCACCAGACCAACGGAAGATCAAAGCAAAGCAGCAAGCTTAAACACTAGTCTTCAGCCAGATGGAAAGAACAGCAAAACCCCACTGACCTGACTCTTCAGTGTCCGCCAGGAACAAAGTCCCTTACCCCAGTCCAACTAAGCCAAGTCCGACACAGCTGCAAAAGCTTTGAAGGCCATACCACTGAACTTCAGGCCAGCACACGATGCAGAGGGCAGCGGGGAGAGACCATGCCCTGAGGGGCCCCCTCTGTAACGCATCGTAACGGGAGCCAGAGCACACTGCTGATGGGGTTCTGCGTGCCCCGGGGCCGAGGGAGCCAGTACAGATTCATGGACAAACAACACGTGACCAGTCCAGCCCCTACACTTTCCCCAGCCTAATTGATACAGAAGACGGTTCCCCGAAACACACCCATTTATTACAGCTAATTTCACATTCTGAACTCTTTTGCTGTTTTCACTCCAGGGGGCCGTCGAAGAAACCCATGGAGTGGACATTCCGCCCCCTGTGAGGTAGCTTTGAGGAGAGATCTGAGATTGCTAAGCGAGGGGGAAAAACGGAAACGTTATTTCAAAACAACTGCCCCAAGCCGAGCAGGAGCGCCTCCCGCTCGGCCACAGCGGGGACTCCGCGACCCCACACCTCGCTCGGTAGCTTCAGATGGACTTGAGGGACAAACACGTAAGGAACCGGCTGCCCTGCCCTGCCCGCGCGGCCCACCCCGCCAGGGCTTCGTTCGGGGAGACGCCGTCCTCTCGGCACCCAGGCCGGGGCGCCGCCCGAGACCCGCGCCCGGGCCGGAAACGCCCCGGCCGACCCCTCGCCGCGCCCCGGGAGTGCAGAGGGCGGCGCCGGCCGCCCGCGCCCCTCCCCCGCCCGCCCGCGGCGGAAGCGCCTCGGGTTTGAAAGATGCCGCGGCCCGCCGCGCCACAAAGAGCCGAGCGCCCCCTCCCGCCGCAGCCCGGCTCCTCTGGCCCCGACCCGCGCGCCGCCGGCTCACCGGAGTCGCTCAGCCCCGAGGGGTGCAAGACGGCCCCCAACGACACCGGGAGCGGCGGGGGCGTGGCCCTCCCGCCGCGGCCAGCACCGGGGTCTCGCCGCCGCCGCCGCCGCCGCAGCCGCCTCTTCCTTCCGGTTGCGCCTCGACTCTCCCCGCCCCGCTCGGTCAGCCTCTGCGGGCGCCGCCACCACACACTGCTCCAGGGCCCGACCACCGCCAGACTCCTCCCCCGGGAGCCGCACCGCCTCGTCAGCCCCGGGCCGCGAGACGCCCGGCTCGCCGCCCGCGCCGCGCCCCGCCCCCGCCGCGCTCTCGCGCCCTCTGCCGCGGCCCGGAAACGCGCGGGCCGCGGACCGTTGGCCGCCCGCGGGCGCGCCCGCCCCTCGCTCCGCTCCCCTCCCCCCCGCTCGCGCGCGCCCGCCGCCGCCGGCCACTTGGCAGGCTCCCGGGTTCCCGAGACCATCCCCCGCCCCCCGCCCGCACTCCGGCTTACCCCGCCCTCTTCCTCTGCCGGATCCCACCGGAAAGCCCAAACAATTGGGGCCGCGCAGGCGCGGGAGGGGAAACGGAAAGAGCAGGCCGGGCGGGGGCGGCGCGCGCTGACGGCGAGCGTAATTGCAGGGGGTTCCCGGGAAGGTCAGGGAGAGCCCGCGGAGGGCGCATGCGCGGCGGGCCGCGCGCGGGCTGTGGCGCGAGACCCCGCGATCGGTCCGTGAGGGGAAGGGCGAGGCCGGCGGAGTCTAGACAGCCAGCCAGCCAGTTCTGTTCCCCGGGCCCTGTGGCGTGGCCCCGCGAGTACAGCGATACCTGCGGGCTGCGCCGGGGTGGAGGGGGATCCACTCGAACCAAGCGGTACCCGCGCGAGGGAGGGAGAAGTCGGGGGGCGCTGGGGCCCGCATCTCAGCCCGCTGCGGCCCGAAGTGCGCTCGTTTTCGCCCGAGGCGGAGGACAAACTCCAGGGCAGCACCGGAAGGGGCCCGCGGCTGGCGCGGGAGGGTGCGGGGGCGACGCTCGCGGCCCGCGGCCGGTTTCTGCTGCATTGCGGCGACTCCCACCCCCGCCCCAGCGGGTTCCCAAGGCGCACCTTCAGCTGTGCTGCGGGAGGCCGAGCGTTTGTGGCGAGCAAATGGCCGTGGCCCTGGCGAGGCGCAGCCTGTGAGCACCCGGGAGGCTGTCGATTTGCTCGGAGTTATTCATGGATCAGAAAGTTGTCGGAAATGCCCACACAGACTCCACCTACCTTCCTGACTTCCACTCTTGGCACGAGCCCCGTCGGGAGACTGTAGATGACTAATTATAAACGAAAAGCTCACACAGTAGTGAGGGGAGCCTCTCCCGTGGGCTCGGCTAGATCAACAGCAGACCGAGATGTGTGCTTTCTGGAGCTACTGATGAAAGATCTGTTTTACAGTGGATTTTAGGACTAAATTCATTCAACAAGTCTTGTCTGAGCAACAAATCTTTATTGAGTTCCCAGCTGGCGCTGAGCTTCGCGTTTAAATGTTTTTAAGTGTTTGGAAACCAAACAATGAAGAAGCCTTTGAAACGCAGAGGGAGAGAGAGAGAGATCTCCCACCTACTGGTTCACTCCCCAAATGCCCACAACAGCTAGGGCTGGGCCAGGCTGTTGGTGACAGGGACCTAAGCCCTGGGGTCAACACCTGCTGTCTCCCAGGATGTGCGTTAGCTTCTGGATCAGAAGCTGAGCTGGGACTCAAATCCAGAGACTTAATACGGAATACAGGAGCCCCAAGCACCGTTCTCACTGTGGTACTACAACCCTAAAATCAGTTTAACAAATACTATATGCCAGGCTGGTGTGTGCTGAAAAGTCTAATCAACAACGAACAAAACCCATGGCAAGGAGTTTGTGCTTCATTCTGTAGGCAACTGGGATCCATTTATGGTTTTTAAGCAGGAGAATGTAAGACTTGAGAAAAATAATTCTGAAGTACAGAAAATGTTGGATTGGAAGCAGATACTAAGGGAGAATGTTAAAACAGTTCAGATAGCAGTTGGAGAGAGAACAAACTAGTGTCAGAATAGGAAAGCTGAAATGGATTTGAAAACCATTAGGTATAATAAACAAGACTTGGTTATCAAGAGGGAGAGTGAGGAAAAATGAGTCAAAGATGGAAGTTTAACAGTTTGGGTGCTTAGATAATAATATCAGTAAGTATAGCAGGAGGAGGAGTATCAGGATGAAATAAAGAACTGAAAAGGTGTCATTTTAATGGCAGATACAGTTAGGAATGCATTTGGGTGTAAGTAAAATAAAAGATTCCATTAGAATAGTTTAAGCTGGACGCCAGCAATGTGGCATAGTAGGTTAAGCCTCTGCCTGCGGTCTTCCATACAAGCACCAGTTCACGTCCTGGCTGCTCTTCCAATCCTGCTCTCTGCTATGGCCTGGGAAAGCAATAGAAGATGGCCCAAATCCCTGGGCCCCTGCACCCATTGTGGCCATTTCGGGAGTGAGCCAGTAGATTGAGGATTCTGTCTCTCTCCCCGTCTCTGTAACTCTGCCTTTCAAATAAATACATTAATTTTTTAAAAAGTCTCAGCATCTGAATGTCAGTGGAGCGTGTAATGCCTGCAGAACTGAGAAGGCACGCCAAGACCAAAGAATGAAGGAGAGAGCTTCATAGAGGAATAAAAGAGATCGAGGAACCACTATACTCCAAAAGCTGTACCTTTGAAACTTTATTTATTTATTTATTCGAAAGTCAGAGTTACACACAGAGAGGAGAGGCAGAGAGAGAGAGGTCTTCCATCTGATGGTTCACTCCCCAATTGACTGCAATGGCCGGAGCTGCGCCGATCTGAAGCCAGGAGCCAGGAGCGTCCTCCGGGTCTCCCACGCGGGTGCAGGGGCCCAAAGACTTGGGCCATTTTCTACTGCTTTCCCAGGCACATTAGCAGAGAGCTGGATTGGAAGTGGAGCAGCCGATTCTTGAACTGGCGCCCATATGGGATGCTGGCACTTCAGGCCATGGAGTTAACTCCCTGCGCCACAGCGCTGGCCCTGAAACTTATATTTATTAAATAAAAGCTTTCGAAAATCAAAGAGATCAGGTACAAGCATTTGGCATAGCAGGTGAGATGCCTCTTGGCACGCCTGCATCTCATATTAGCCTGAGTTCAAGTCCTAGCTCTACTCCCAGTCCCACCTTTGTGCTCTAAAGCAGCAGGGGATGGCTCAAGTCGTTGGTTCCCTGCTACCCACGTGGGAGACCTGGAGTGAGTTACGAACACCTGGATCAGCTTCTGCCTGGCCCTGGGATCCAGCTGTTGCAGGCATTTGGAGAGTAAAACAGCAGATGGGAGATTTATCTCTGTCTCTGTTTCTCTGCCTCTTTACATAAATAGAAAATAAATGAGAATTTTTTAAAAGAAGAATAGGAGTGAGCATTGTGGCACAGCAAGGTAAGCTGCTGCTAGGAAGGCTCAAATCCCAAATTGGATTGCCTGGTCTGAGTCCCAGCTATTCCCTTCTAGTCCAGCCTCCTGCTAATACTCATCCTGGGCTAGAGTTTCAGAGTCCTGGCTTCAGCTTGGGTCAGCCCTGGTTGTTGTGGCATTTGGGAGTGAACCGATGGTTGGAAATCTGTCTTTGTTGTTCTGCCTTTAAAATACACATTAAAAAACAGTAAAGACGCCGGCACACCAGGTTCTAGTCCCAGTCGGGGCGCTGGATTCTGTCCCGGTTGCCCCTCTTCCAGGCCAGCTCTCTGCTATGGCCCGGGAGTGCAGTGGAGGATGGCCCAAGTGCTTGGGCCCTGCACCCCATGGGAGACCAGGAAAAGCACCTGGCTCCTGCCTTTGGACCAGCACGGTGCGCCGGCTGCAGCGTGCCGGCCGCGGTGGCCATTGGAGGGTGAACCAACGGCAAAAGGAAGATCTTTCCCTCTCTCTCTCTCTCTCACTGTCCACTCTGCCTCTCAAAAATAAAAAAATAAAATTTAAAAATAAATAAATAAATAAAGAGGGGCTGGCGCTGTGGCACAGCAGGTTAACACCCTGGCCTGAAGCATCAGCATCCCATATGGGTGCTGGTTCGAGACCTGGCTGCTTTCCAATCCATTTCCAATCCAGCTCTCTGCTATGGCCTGGGAAAGTAGTGGAAGATGGTCCAAGTCCTTGTGCCCCTGCACCCATGTGAGAGACCCTGAAGAAGCTCCAGGCTCCTGGCTTCAGATTGGCGCAGCTGCGGCTGTTATGGCCAATTGAGGAATGAACCATCGGGTGGAAGACCTCTCTCTTTCTGCCTCTCCTTTGTGTAACTCTGACTTACAAATAAATAAATCAATCTTGGGGAAAAAATAGAAAGCCAGAATTACAGAGAGAGAAGGAGAGACAAAAAGATTTTTTCAGGCTAATCCTCCGCCTGCGGCCCCGGTCCCCCGGGTTCCAGTCCTGGTCAGGGTGCTGGATTCTGTCCCGGTTGCTCCTCTTCCAGTCCAGCTCTCTGCTGTGGCCCGGGAGGGCGGTGGAGGATGGCCCAAGTGCTTGGGCCCCTGCACCCGCATGGGAGACCAGGAAGAAGCACCTGGCTCCTGGCTTTGGATTGGCGCAGTGCCGGCTGTAGCGGCCATTTGGGGGGTGAACCAACAGAAGGAAGACCTTTCTGTCTCTCTCTCTCTCTCACTGTCTAATTCTGCCTGTAAAAAAAAAAAAAAAAAAAAAAAAAAAAAAAGAGAGAGATTTTTTTTGTCCGCTGTTTCACTCCCCAAATTGCCTCAATGGGGAGGGCTGGGCCAGGCCAAAGCCAGGAGCCAGGAGTTTCTTCCAGTCTTCCAAGTGGGTGCAGTGGCCCAGCAACTTGGGCCATCTTCTGCTGCTTTCTCAAGCGCATTAGCAGGGAGCAGCGTCAGAAGTGGAGCAGCCGGTACCCATATGGGATGCTGGCACTGTAGGCCTCAGGTTAACCAGCTGCACCACAGCACTGGACCTGCATACGGTACTTTCACTTCATAACCTTTATCATGATTATAATTCAATGATTTTTATGAGGTAAGCTTTCTGAGAACAGAAAGTACTTTTCCATCTTACAGACTCCAGTTTTACAGTTCTGATCTAGGAACTTGTAAATATTTGGTGATTGAGTGAGGTCACAGCCCATGGCTGGGACATGGCATACATGTAAGAGACTAACAGGTTGACTGGGGAGGAAGCAAGGGATAGATGCAGATCATAAAAGACCTTGTGTGTTAAGTCTGGATTTATTCCTTTTTAAAATTTTTTATTTGACAGGTAGAATTATAGACAGTGAGAGAGAGAGAGAGACAGAGAGAAAGGTCTTTCTTCTGTTGGTTCACTCCCCAAATGGCTGCCATGGCCGGCACTGTGCCAATCCGAAGCCAGGAGCCAGGTGCTTCTTCCTGGTCTCCCATGCGGATGCAGGGGCCCAATCATTTGGGCCATCCTCCACTGCCTTCCCGGGCCACAGCAGAGAGCTAAACTGGAAGAGAGGCAGCCGGGACTAGAACCCAGCGCCCATATGGGATGCCGGCGCCAAAGGTGGAGGATTAACCAAGTGAGCCATGGTGCCGGCCCATGGATTTATTCTTAAAGGTAATGAGGACCACTCAAAAACTGTCATCAGTTTTGTATTTTAGGAAGATAATATGAGAAGTAGTATAAAAGAAGCAAATATGGGGTTGGCATTGTGGTGCAGTGGGTCAAGCTGCCCCTTGCAATGCCAACATCCCATATCAGAGTGCTGATTCGAGTTCTGGCTGGTCTGTTTCCAATCCCGGCCCTGATAATGTACCTGGGAAGACAGAAGAAGATGGGGTTTGTGCCTCTGCCACCCTCCTGGGAGACCTGGTTGGGCTCTGGGTTCCTGGCTTTGGCCTGGCCAAGCCTTGGTTGTTGCAGTCATTTGGGGAGTAAACTAGCAGATGGAAGATATCTTTCTCCATCTCCCCCTCTCTGTCATTCTGCCTTTCAAATAAAGAAATAAATCTTAAAAAATAATAATAAATCAGAATACATAAGAACTGAACTGAATTCTATCATCATCTACCATCTAGTAGCTGTACATCCTAGCAAGTTATTTAACCTCTCTGCACCTGGTAGTTTAGAAAATGGTCATTCTATACCTTAAGATTGTATGGAAAATGCATACCACATGCCAATCACTTAATAAATAAGAATTCTTTTCAAAAATTTATTTATTTATTTATTTTTGACAGGCAGAGTGGACAGTGAGAGAGAGAGAGAGACAGAAAGAAAGGTCTTCCTTTACTGTTGGTTCACCCTCCAATGGCCGCTGCGGCCAGCACACTGCACCGCGCTGATCCGAAGCCAGGAGCCAGGTGCTTCTCCTGGTCTCCCATGCGGGTGCAGGGCCCAAGCACTTGGGCCATCCTCCACTGCACTCCCGGGCCACAGCAGAGAGCTGGATTGGAAGAGGGGCAACCGGGATAGAATCCGGCGCCCCGACCGGGACTAGAACTCGGTGTGCCGGCGCCACAAGGCGGAGGATTAGCCTATTGAGCCACGGTGCCGGCCTAAAAATTTATTTATTTAGATATTTATTTGAAAGGCAGAGTTGACAGCCTTCATTCCATTGATTCACTCCCGAACAACTATAATAGCTAGGGTGAAGTAAGGAGCCTGTAACTCTGTCTGTGTCTCCTACGTGGTGACAGAGGCCCAAGCACTTCTTCTGCCTTCCTAGGTACATTAGCAGGGAATTGGACAGGAAGCAAAGCAGCAGGACTTGAAATGGCAATCTGATATGGGGATGCCTGTGTCTCCAGTGTCAGCTTACCCTGTTGTGCCACAACGAATGCCCCTGATAAATTACAGTTCTTAATATTAGGGTTTTTTGAGACTGGCACTGTGCTGTAGTAGGCTAAGCCTCTTCCTGCAGCACTGGCATCCCATATGGGCAACAGTTTGTGTCCCTGCTACTCCTCTTCCAATCTAGCTCTCTGCTAATAGCCTGGGAAAGCAGTAGAAGATGGCTCGAGTGTTTGGGTCCCTGCACCTATGTGGAGACCTAGAAGAAGCTCCTGGTTCCTGGCTTTGGATTGGCCCAGCTCTGGCCACTGGGGCCATTTGGGGAGTGAACTAGTGGTTGAAGACCTTTCTGTCTCTTGCTCTCTCTCTCTAACTCAACTCTAGCTCTCAAATAAATAAATAAAATCTTTTTTTTTTAATTAAGGTTTTTTTTTTCTCATGTTAAACAGAATTACCAGGGCCACTGTTGTGGCATAGTGGGTTAATCCGCCGCCTCCAATGCTGGCATTTCATGTGGATACCAATTGGAGTCTTGGCTGTTCCACTTCTGATTCAGCTCGCTGCTGATGCACCTGGAAAAGCAACAGAGGATGGCCCAAGTACATGGACCCCTCCAACCATGTGGGAGACTGAATGAAGCTCCTGTCTTGGCCTAGCCCAGCCCTGGCCACTGTGGCCATTTGGGGACTGAACCAGATGATTGAAGATCTCTGTCTCTGCTCTCTAACTCCGCCTTTCAAATAAACAAATGTGTTTAAAAAAATAATTACCAAATGATGCAGCAATTCCATGTCTAGGTATATACCCAAAGGAAGTGAAAGCAGACTTGAGCAAGGTATTTGTATTCTAACATTTATAGTGTTTTTTCACAATAGTCAGAAGGTGGAAAAAAATGTCCATTGATGAATGAATGGACAAAATGTAATGTATACACTAGAATATTATAATGGCATGGAATTTATTCTGCCTTTAAAATGAACAAAATTGGGATTAGCATTGTGACTCAGTGGGTTAAGCTGCCACTTGTGACACTGGCATCCTGTATCAGAGTACAGTTTCAAGTTCTGGACTCTCCATTTCTGATCCAGCTAATGCACCTAGGATAGCAGAGGAGGATGGACCAAGTAACTGGGTCCTTGATATCAATTTAGGAAACCACATGGAGTTCCTGGTGCCTGGTATCAGCCTGGCCCACACCTGGCTAATGAGTGAGCCAGCAGACCAGCAGAGGGAAGATCTCTGCCCTCTCTCTCTATCACCTTGCCTTTCAAAAAAAAAAAAAAAGAAGCCAAGGATTCAGTTCCATTGTATGAGCTCCACCCTAATGATCTTATCTAATCTCAATCACCTAGTCCCTTATCACCTTAGGTGATTCCTAGTCCCCACCTTCAAACACCATCATTGGATTAGGAATTTTGTGGGACCTGGAATGATCCAATTCAGAAAGACAACAAAGGAGAACAGAAGTTACCAGAAACTGGGGGAAGGGAGATACAGGAATTTATTGTCTAACAGGTACAGAATTTGTTTGGAATGAAGAAAAATTCTAGAAATGAATAGTGGTAGTACATTGAGATGAATGTACTGTGTACCATTGAATTGTACATTTCAAATGATAGAAATGTCTGTTCAAGGAGTTAAAATATGCTATTCTGGGGCCAGCGCTATGGTATAGTGGATAAAGCCGCCGCCTGCAGTGCCAGCATCCTATATGGGCACTGGTTCAAGAGCCTGCTGCTCCACTTCCAATCCAGCTCTCTGCTATGGCCTAGGAAAGCAGTAGAAGATGGCCCAAGTACTTGGGAGACCTGGAAGAAGCTCTTGGCTTCAGATCGGCGCAGCTGAATGCAACATTTGGGGTCTCTCTCTCTCTGCCTCTGCCTCTCTGTAACTCTGCTTTCCAAATAAATAAATAAGTCTTTTTAAAAATGCTATTCTGGCACATTGACTATTCAAGTTAAAATACTTGGAAAATAGCAAGTGCAAAAGAAACTTGAATTTCATGCTATTCCTTTCATAAATATATTTTTATTTTTAATTGACTTACAGAAATTACACATCTTCTTGAGGAAAAGAGTGTTGTTTCTTAAAAGTAGAAGATAAAATTTCCACAAGAAAAACACTCTCTCCCTTTGGGGGGTGAACCAACGGAAGGAAGACCTTTCTCTGTCTCTCTCTCACTGTCTAACTCTACCTGTCCAAAAAAAAAAAAAGCTAATTACCATCAAGGCCTCTTCCCCACCTCCTCTTTAAAAAAAAAAAAAAAAGAAAGAAAGAAAAAGAAAACCACTCTCCCTGTGTTACTGGAGACTGCTGGAACACAGGCTCTTGTCTTCCCATATGAAAAAAATTTCAGAAACAAGACAGAGATCAGAATTCAACAAGCAAGTGAAGTTCTGTGAAGAGAATACACCTGGCAGGCCAGGTGGGCAACTCAGCAAAGAATCGAGAACCCAATCTGCATTCAGACTGTGGTTTTTATGGGGATGGGCACACCTTTTCTTCCCCAGCCTTCCTCTTCCTCTGGGATATTGCTGGGCAGAGGCCTTTCGAGGCGTGGAATTTTGAAACTCTTCCTGGGGCTATATCAAGGCAGTGTTACTGTATTGAATAGCCCTGTGGCGTGGAGCTGGAAGATTCCCCTGGGTCGTCCCTGAGAGAGGACCAGGACCTGCCTGCAAGGTTATCAGACATGGGCAGGTCTTTTGATGTATGAATGCCAGACTACCTCTGAAATTTGCTTCCAAGGCTGCCACGTTCCTTTCCCCATGAATTTCCCAGTTTCTTCCTCTTGGCCCCTCTTACACACTTGGTAATGGCTACCTTTAAAATCCACTCAAAGGAAAGGCTGCATCCAGTATCAGAGTGCAGGTTGGAGGTTGGAGTGCTGGCATCTCTGCTTCCAATCCAGCTTCCTGGTAATGCATCCAGGGGGGCAACAGACGATAGCTCACATTCTTGGGCCCCTGCCACCAACGTGGGAGACCTGGATGGAGTTCCCACCTCCTGGCTTCTGCCGGGCCCAGCCCTGGCTGTGTGGGCATTTGGGAGTGTACCAGTAGACAATCTCTCTCTGTTTTGCTCAGCCTTTCAAAAAGATTAAAAATAAACATTTTTTAAAAACTATGCAAAGTGTAGTGACCATGTACAACTTCAATGTACATATTCTTCATGTTCAATGCTTTGTAATCTTCAATATAAATCTTGGGTGGAGCATTTGGCACTCTCCGAAAGCCTGAGTTTGAGTTCCTGCTCTGCTCTGGGTCCCAGCTGCCTGCTAATGCCACCCCGGGACACAGCAGATGATGACTCACGCACTTGGGTCCCTACCACCCCTATGCCAGTCTCAGGTTGAGTTCCTGGTTCCTAGCTTCTGCCTGGCCCAGCCCTTTCTGTTGAGAGCCTTGGGAAGTGAATGATCTCTCCTTGTCCTCTCTGCCTCTGCTTTTAATGCAAACAAACAGAAACCAAGTCTTAGTGGTATAATCAGTTTTTGCTCTGCACACTCTGGTATTCCTTCCCACCTGTAGGAAGTCCCTGTAAGTGGTTGTTCAGGTGACTTGTCCTGTTCTTAAGCATCTCTACACCAAGATGGAGCTGTGGCCCTTGTGCTAGTCCCCTCCGTGTGACTCTTTGCTCTGTGAATGTAACAGTAATTTATATCCGGGACAAATTCAGTCTGGGCCTTGCTGCCTGCACTTGTCTGCTCTTGTGTTTGTATCATAGGACTTCTGTGTGGGGAGGGGGTGGACAATTTTTCAGTAGCTCCAGGCAGCTCTGTGTGTGGAGGGGGGTGGGCTGCCCCATCCATCTAGAGGCAACGGCCCCAGGTCTCCAAGCAGAGGGGGACAAGCCACAGCCTCTGGGCCATACACATGGGGCAGGACTCCTATCAAACCATCCAACCGAGGATCCCCCATGTGGGTCATTTTACATTCATCAGAGACAATCTTATTGGCAGTGTATCTGAGCCCAGGAGGAGAGATGATGTACAATAAATAAGTTCCTGTAGAACCCCTCCCTCTGAAAAAAGTGGAGAACTGTTTGTGTACTCTGAGACAGAACAGAATATATCATGAGGAAAATAAATCCCAGGCTTCAAAAGCCAGTAGCCCCAAGCCTCTGCAAGTACTGCTGCTGGCCAGTCGTCCATTCGGTTGCCTCTGCCGGGAGTCCCCTTCTTTCCTATGCGCTGTGGCTTGGCACTGGCAGGAAGCAGCGAGGAGCCTGGAACACAGGTGCCAGCTTCATGGCCAGGACAGCTTGTGCTGATTGGGCTGGAAGGGCCAGCTATATACATTATGTTTTGCAGTACTGGGTAGGCTAAATGTTCCTCAGTCACACATAGCATCTACCAAGACACCTCAGGCAAAGTGCCAGGAACCACTTCATATACAGCTTGTTCTATCCTACCAAGGTTGTCCAACCCCTCGCCTTAGTCCCATCAACCCTGACATTCCAGACTATAGCCTCCATTGATAGGTTTTGGTTTTATTATGCTAGGTACGGGAAACATTTCCTAATCAGACTTACTATCTGCCCACCTAAAGAAGTCAGGCAAACACAAAACAACCTTTCTACATAATTCATCTTTCCATATTCAACATTTGTGTAAACTCCCACCTTAACCCTATCAACCATAACACTTTAAATTTCGTTTTTTCTTTCCTTCCTTCCTTTTCCTTTTTTCCCCTTCTTCCTGCCTGCCTTCCTGCCTTCCTTCGGCAGAGTTCTTGCAACCACTGGTTCACTCTCCTAATGTAAGCAATGGCAAGGGCTGGGCCAGGCTACAGCCTAGAACCGGGAACTTAAACCAGGTCTTCCACACAGCTAGTAGGGACACATCACTTGAACCATTACCTGTTGTCTGCCAGGGCAGGCAATAGCAGGAAGCAAATGTTAAGACCAGAACTGGGAATGAAACCCAGGCACTTTGATGCGGGAAACAGCCATCTTAACTGTTAGGCTACATGGCCGACTCTGCTTGGTATACTTAGGTGAAGTCACACAGTCTGCCTGCTCAGGGTGAACACACTCACACTGGCTTTTCCCATTCCACCATGCTGCCTGTCCCCTGGGGAATAACCTATTTTGTGTCTGGATCATGAAGAGCCATCTGTGATTGTTCCAGAAAGCCCTGTATCAAACCAAACACACCCTTCCTTTTGGCAGCATTCACAATTTGATTTAGTCTTTAGGACGCTACTGCTGCCCTAAGTTTGTCACTATTCCCTGTTAGTAAAAGACTCCAGAGGGAGCTGATGATACCTAGCTACACAGTCAGGAGACTGTTTCACCCTCTATGCCTTGGGTTCAGAAGTTTCTTCCTTTTGCCTTCCTTCCATGTGGAGTACCTTCGTGTTGACCAGAAATTTCAGAGCTTCTCAGACTCATGTTATTTCAGTGGCCAAAGCTCAAAGCAAATGACTGAAACTTGCACAGGATAAAATATTTTAGCTACTATTGGATAATAATAGCCAATTAATTGTATATGGCATTTTTTTTAATCAATAGTTTGCATTTACTCATGTGTCAAGTGAACCAACTCCTTGTAAGTCAAGGTCAGCTCTGAATAGCACTGCTGTCTTGGTAAATGATGCAGCACATTCCCTACCTTTGCATTCATTCTTTTCCCAAACCATACATATTCCTCAGCCAGAATCATTCTAGAGATCCTACCCAGTTTTCTGACAGCAAATGATCTGTCTTTTCAAACAACTACCAGCTGTCCAACACCAACTGGGGGCCAACAATTCCATTTGGTTCTGACATTCAGAACACATTACTGTAGACCCCACAGGTGTAGGGCTTAGTTCCAAAGTCCACCCTCACTTCAGACACCATCCTCATGGGCTGCTCAAGCTACCAAACTACCACCCAGCCTACTAACAGCATGGGCATTCCCATGGCCTGCTATTCGTTTCATCATTGTCCACAATAACTCACAGAATTCAGGGAGGGACCCACTGCCTCCCTGGGAGCACATTAGCAGGAAGCAGGAATTGGGGACAGAGCCAGCTCCCAAACTCAGGCCCTATAATATAGGAAGTAGGTATTCCCAGTAGGGTCTTAACCTCTTGGTCAAGCACCCATCACTGCCTATTTTAAAAACAGAATCTTTGGAGAAACAATGTTAACCAACATGAAATGTTTCCCAATTTTCCTGTTTAAGGCTGAATTGTTTTTATCCCCAATCCCCACTGGGAGATAGTGGTAGGAAGATGGAAGTGTTGGAACTGAAATTTCAAAGCCTTTAGTCTTGAGCTTTGCATATCTGGTGACCAGACGCTACATCATAACTAGATGGTAACTTTACCCTCACTATAAACCACAGTTGGTGAAAAATAGTTTCTTTTGAAACAAAAAATACTTCTTACTCAGGAAACTGCCAGGATTATAGGAACTCTGTACCTGGAATAGGTGACAAAAAAGCAAATATATAATTAGAGCACACTGTTAGAAAAAAGGAAGTTTTTTGGAATCAAGGATATATCATGGGGGCCAGCTCCATGGTGCAGTAGGTTAATCCTTGGCCTGCGGCGCCAGCATCCCACGTGGGTGCCAGTTCTAGTCCCAGCTCTCTGCTGTGGCCTGGGAAGGCAGTAAAAGATGGCCCAAGTCCTTGGACCCCTGCACCCACATGGGAGACGTGTAGGAATCACCTGGCTCCTGGCTTCAGATTGGCGCAGCTCCAGCCATTGTAGCCATTTGGGGAGTGAACCAATGGACGGAATACCTTTCTCTCTGTCTCTCCCTCTCACTGTCTGTAACTCTACCTCTCAAATAAATGAATAAAATATTTTTTTAAAAAAGGCTATATAATGTGTGTATAGTAATTCAATAGATCAAACCTGCCTTCATACCAACCATATCCATAGCCTTATTCATAATGTTAGGTGAGACTGGTGTGTTGGTAGAATTAGAAAATTTTTTAAGGATTTATTTATTTATTTGAACGGTACAATTACAATATCAAAGGGAGAGAAACAGGAAGAAAGAGATGGAAAGAGAGTGGTTTTCCATTCACTCCCTAAATAGCCACACCAGCTACACCTGGGCGAGAACAGAGCAAGGAACTAGGCACTCCATCTGGGAAACCCATTTGGATAGCAGGGGCCCAGGTACTTGCAGCATCATGTGGGGTATTAGCAGGAAGCTGGATTGTAAGTGGAGCAGCTGGAACAGAAATCAGCATTCTGATATAGGAAGGTGAAATCTCAAGTAGTTCCTCAACCAACTGCACCACAATGCCAGTGCCTAGAATTTGAATCTTGATGGGCACGTGCCACTCACACAGGAGAGCCACAAGGAAGTCCTAGCTCTTGGCCTTGGCCTGGCCCAGGCCTGCCTATTGTAGGCATCTAGGGAAGAAGTCAGTGGAAGGAAGATCTGTTTCTGTCTCCTCTTTTTTCTCACTGAAACTCTGCCTTTCAAATCAGTAAAGCAAACTAAATAAAATGAAATAAAATAAAATGTACAAATGTCTGTCTTTAGAGCTTGTGAGAAAGGGTCTTCTGTTCCTTGGGAGAAAGACAAGGAAAGCTCTTTGTACAAGACTGGCAATGGTGGAAGCACACAGGGTAAACAGGGAACTTAGGACCACACATCTTGGAGGAAAGCTTTTCTGAAGTCCACTCTTGATAACTTCCTTTTTGGCAATATCTTACACTTCATAGAATAGTTTGATGTTACTTTTTTTTTTTTTTTTTTTTTGACAGGCAGAGTGGACAGTGAGAGAGAGAGAGACAGAGAGAAAGGTCTTCCTTTGCCGTTGATTCACCCTCCAATGGCCGCCACGCACCGCGCTGATCCGAAGGCAGGAGCCAGGTGCTTCTCCTGGTCTCCCATGGGGTGCAGGGCCCAAGCACTTGGGCCATCCTCCACTGCACTCCCAGGCCATAGCAGAGAGCTGGCCTGGAAGAGGGGCAACCGGGACAGAATCCAGCGCCCCGACCAGGACTAGAACCCGGTGTGCCGGCGCCGCAAGGCGGAGGATTAGCCTGTTGAGCCACGGCGCTGGCCTGATGTTACTTATTTGATAAGGAAAGAGAGAGAGAAAGAAAATGAGAGTGAGAGGGAGAGAGAAAGGCACACAGAGCTTCCACTGGTTCACATCCGAAATGCCTGCAGTTCCCAGGCTCTGAACTAGCCCAACTCCAAGAGCTGTGAACTGTATCTAGATCTCTTCTGTGGGTAGCAGGGGTCCAATTACTTGAGCCATCACTTCCTGCATCTCAGGGTGAACAAGGACTCAAACTCAGATACTGCTATATGGAATGTGGGCTCCTGGATAATACCTTAACTGCTGCTAGGCTAATGCCCATGCTACCTACAGATATTACATGAACTGTTATGGTTATGCCATGATTTTTAAGGTGGCCTGAATACCAAGTACTATTTGGGCAGAAGACTGACAAACATACTACTTCCTTCTCTACAGTACAGTTATAAGTTTGTGGTGCATGTATGTGACCTATGAATTCCAGGATTTCACAGAAAAATAGATCTAGTTCTTTTTGAAAATTTAGCTTGGTGAGGTTGACCTAATAAAAAACATCCTGAGGGGCCAGCACAGCGGTGTAGCAGCTAAGGCCTGCAGTGCTGGCATCCCATATGGGTGCCGGTTCTAGTCCTGGCTGCTCCATTTCTGATCCAGCTCTCTGTTATGGCCTGGGAAAACAGTAGAGGATAACCCAAGTCCTTGGGCCCCTGCACCCACGTGGGAGACCTTGAAGAACCTCCTGGCTCCTAGGTTTGGATCAGCCCAGCTCTAGCTGTTGCACCCATTTGGGGAGTGAACCAGCAGATGGAAGATTTCTCTCACTCTCTCAGCCTCTGCCTTTCTACCTCTGCCTTTCAAATAAATAAGTAAATCTTAATTTAAAAAAAAAAAAAGCCATTCATACCACATTGAGGATATTATGTAGGCTTTATCTGGAGATGGAAAACATTTTCTTTTTCATGTCGTACGTATCAAAATAACTTCCGGTTCTATTTTGATATAATTGTACCTGTATTATTTTTCAAGGACAGCCATAACATCTATACAAGGCACGTGGATTAAACACTGGTTTATTTACACTTAGTTCTGGTGCCTAGGAAGCCAAGATGCAGGTGTCACCAAAAATTACTTCTGCTAAGGTCTCTTCCTTTGTTTGAAAATCACTGTCTTCACAGGGTGTCCTCATATTGCCAGTCCTGTCTTTTGAGCCTGCATAAGTCTGAGATGTCATTTCTTCTAAGGATATCAGTCATATTGGATTAGCTCCCACCCATTCAACCTCCTTTGACCTGAATTATCTCAGTCAGAATCTTATCTTCAAATGCTGTCACATTCTGTTGCATTTGACTTCAACCCATCAACCTAAGACACTCTTTTTGTATCCTTGTAGTTTCTTTTTTGTGTTCATTAAAATATGGTAGTTCTATGTCACTGCCATTTTTTCTTCAGTGAAAGTCAGTTTACTGAGTGAGTGAGAAGGGGGAAGAAGGCTCTCTGACTGCCTGGAGACCAGCAGTGCAGAGCTGAGAGTTGTTGCCCCCAAAGTACTGGTCTCTTGTCAAGTTATTTTTTGCTCCCTTTTAGCCAGCCCGCCCTTTGATCCCACTATTGAGTGCTAGCTTGATTAAGCCTGTCAATCCTGTTAATCTCCCTTTAAAGATAAAGCATTTGACCTTCAAGTCTGCTAGGTGGGGCAAAGCTAACGTTCTCTTGTATTATTTTGTATTATTTTATTCTTGATTTCATCCACTTGTGGTCCCATGGCTGGAGTGACATATGCTCATGCACCTAGCCCATGCCTGCTGGGTAACTCCCCATCTGACATGTGGCATTCCTGCTCAGGAGAGAGGCCCTCAATGGGTGCATGGCGCTGACCTCAGATGGGGGGTTTTGACCCTTTGTGCCAGGACAGCCAGGTGCCTGGCAAGGATGAGGAAGGCTGCAGCAAGGATGGGAGTGTATTGGAGAAGAGCAGCCAGCTGCCTGCCTCAGTGACAACCGGGCCCCATTCAGACTCTGGGAACGAGGCAGACAGCAAACATTTCCATTACCTTGACCAATACAATGTACAAGACAAGCAATGAATGCTAAAAAAAACGGCAGGGGATGGGATCAACTCTGACGCTGGGTCCTGTTAACAGTGAATAACTTAACACATAAAACACTGGGTCTTTGTATAAACCCAACATAGTTTGCCATCATTTTATTACCTCACACTACATTTCACATAATTTATGCTGAACAACTATTACTTTGCTGAGTTGAGTGCCTCACCCTTTAAGAGTTCCAAGAATCTGAGTGGAAACCCCAAATTCAGAAGAATGTGTTTATAATTCTAAATCGACTGCTTTCCCAAGCACATTGGCAGAGAGCTCAATCGGAAGTGGAGTAACCAGGACTTTTTTTATTTTTATTTTTTTAAATTTTTTTTTGACAGGCAGAGTGGACAGTGAGAGACAGAGAGACAAAGGTCCTCCTTTGCTGTTGGTGCACCCTCCAATGGCCGCTGTGGCTGGCGTGCTGCGGCCAGCGTACCGCGCTGATCCAAAGGCAGGAGCCAGGTGCTTCTCCTGGTCTCCCATGGGGTGCAGGGCCCAAGCACTTGGGCCATCCTCCACTGCACTCCCGGGCCATAGCAGAGAGCTGGCCTGGAAGAGGGGCAACCGGGACAGAATCTGGCGCCCCGACCGGGACTAGAACCCGGTGTGCCGGCGCCGCAAGGCGGAGGATTAGCCTATTGAGTTGTGGCGCCGGCTGCAGCCAGGACTTGAACTGGCACCCATATGGGATGCCAGCATCACAGGCTATGCCACAGTATCAGCCCATAATTCTAAATCTAAAGCATTGTCAGAAGTTCAAAACATTTCATCAAAATAAAAATAGGTAGACAATGTATATTTAACCTTAGTACTTTAACCAAAGCTGTGGGCCAGATCTAATAAAAATTTAGTCACTCAATAATCAAAAAGATGGGGCTGGGAAAAGCTGCTGGCATTCCATATGGACACTGCTTCGAGTTGCTGCTGCTCCAGTTCAGATCCAGCTCCCTGTTAATATGCCTGAGAAGGCAGGAGAATATGGCCCCAAAGGTTGGGCCCCTGCACCCACATGGGAGATCTGGAGAAGCTCCTGACTCCTGGCTTCAGCCTGGCCCAGCCCTGGCCATTGCAGCCATTTGGGGAGTGAACCAGCTGATAGAAGATTCTCTCTCCCTTCTCTCTCTCTCTTTTTTTTTTTCTCTCTCTCTATGTAACTGTGATTTTCAAATAAATAAATAAATAAATAAATAATTTTTTTTAAAAAGTCACTAGAAAGAGGAAGATAATATTAACTCTTCTAGAGGCCAGCGCTGTGGCGCAGTGGGTTAAAGCCCTGGCCTGAAGTGCCTGCATCCCATATGGGCGCTGGTTCTAGTCCCAGCTGCTCCTCTTCCAATCCAGCTCTCTGCTATGGCCTGGGAAAGCAGTAGAAGAAGGCCCAAGTCCTTGGGCCCCTGCACCCATGTGGGATACCCGGAAGAAGCTCCCAGCTTTAGCTTTGCCCCATCTAGCAGACTTGTAGGTCAAATTCTATAGCTCAGCATAATAGTTCCATTTTCAACATCCAGGTCTTTTGCGTATAATGAAATCACAGAGCCTCAGAGAAAGGGACTGAAGAAAATTAAGTCGTTAAGAAGTGGGAGGCCGGGGGCCAGCGCTCTGGTATAACGGGTTAATCCACTGCCTGCAGCTCTGGCATCCCATGTGGGCAGCGGTTTCAGTCCAGGCTGCTCTACTTTCACTGCAGCTCCCCGATATTGGCCTGGAGAAAGCAGCAGAGAATGGCCCAATGCTTGGCTCCCTGCAACCAAGAGGGAGACCTAGAAGAAATTCTTGGCTCATGGCTTTGGCCTGGCCCAGCCCCAGCAACTGTAACCACTTGGGGCTTGAACCAGCATATATGGACGACTTTTCTTGCTCCCTCTCTGTAACTCTGCCCTTTAAATGTTAGAAAATAAATCATAAAAAGTGGGAGGCAGGATACTGTACCAAGGTCTGACCATACTATTTCTTCTCTTGCCATGTTTTCAGATTTATTTATTTGTTTATTTACTGCAAAGGCTGATGAGAGAAAGAGGGCAACACGGAAAGGTTGCCCATCTGTTGGTTCACTCCAAAAATGGATGGGAAGGAAGTCTGGAGCCTGGAATTCCACCTTGGTCTCCCAAATAGGAGACCCAGGGACCCAGAACTTGGGCTGACTCCCACTGCTTTTCCTCATGCAGAAGCAGCGAGCTGGCTCTGAAGCAGAGCGGCTGGGATTCTTACCTGCACTCTGACATGGGATGCAGTCAGCAGCCTAACTTGCTGCACCATCACACCAGCCCTATTACAACGTGTTTGTTTGGTTTTTTAAGATTTTATTTATTTATTTGAGAGGTAGAGTTACAGACAGTGAGAGGGAGAGACAAACAGAAAGGTCTTCCTTCCGTTGGTTCACTCCCCAGAAGGCCAAAACGGCCGGAGCTGCGCCAATCTGAAGCCAGGAGCCAGGAGCTTCTTCCAGGGGCCCAAGGACTATCCTCTACTGTTTTCCCAGGCCATAGCAGAGAGCTGGTCTGGAAGAGGAGCAGCCGGGACTAGAACCGGCGCCCATACAGGATGCCGGCGCCTCAGGCAGAGGATTAACCTACTGCGCCATGGCGCCGGCCCCACAACATGGGTCTTGGGTGCCCACCGGGAGGCTGCTCTTGAGAGTGTCCTCGGGCAGTTTCTCAAAGACTGTCCACCAGACCCACGGACTGTTAAAGCTTAGGTTTCACGTGTTTGGTCACATCAAACAGTCACAGGTTTGAAAAGCAAGTGATGGCAGAGGATCAAGGTCAGTCTTCCACATGCTCTATGTTGTCAGCCAGGTTTGGAAGAGCCTGCTCTGAGTCACACTGTGTGTATCCACACATTCCCACAGGCAGCTTCCAAATTTAGGGGGTTTCATAGTGGGCTGGGTTGTGACCTCATGGCCTTCCAGAAATCAGTGTGTGTGCACGTCCCACAGACACAAATCTGTTGACCCGGAGATGGCTATTTGTACATGCAGTGTGCTGTGGCATTTGAATACCTGGGTAACATTTCCGAGAAGTTACTGGGTAAGAGAAGGAACCTCAGAACCATAACCTGGAAAAATGAAGATTCACCTATGGATGCAGGAAGAATATCAGTAGAGGATTCTAATCAGAGCAGGCCAGACCTCCAAGCAGGAAAACCCATATTGCTTGGGGGCAAGCTCACAAGAGGGCGGAGCACTTGGTTAGCATATGTGTGGCTAACCACCAATAGTGTGGCCTGTGCCACAGGTGGGGCACAGGGCGGTCCCAAGGAACCTAAAGCTGAAACACGGGCTGCCTTCCACAGAGTCGTTCCAGGCGACAAGTAGTCTTGCCGGTGACTGCACTCTTTCCCGACAGCAAGACCATTGCTGGTAGGTTGGGGAGCTGGCGAACAGGGCGGGCGGGGCAAATGCGATGCTGGGGAAGAGGTAGCGAGGGTCGCCCTGGGTGAGAGAAGAGGACAGATGTTGAATGCGGCGCATCATGGGATCAAGGTGGGAGCCCGTGTGCTGAGTCCCCGGAACTGGGAGCGGGATCCCCCTGTGCTGAGGGGAGAATTGACTTGGTCCAGTGGTGAAGGAAGGCAAGGCAGTGGCTGGATAGAAAAGCCAGCTGGGGCTGGCGCCGCGGCTCAGTAAGCTAATCCTCCGCCTTGCGGCGCCGGCACACCGGGTTCTAGTCCCGGTCGGGGCACCGATCCTGTCCTGGTTGCCCCTCTTCCAGGCCAGCTCTCTGCTGTGGCCAGGGAGTGCAGTGGAGGATGGCCCAAGTCCTTGGGCCCTGCACCCCATGGGAGACCAGGAGAAGCACCTGGCTCCTGCCATCGGATCAGAGCAGTGCGCCGGCTGCAGCGTGCCTACCGCTGTGGCCATTGGAGGGTGAACCAACGGCAAAAGGAAGACCTTTCTCTCTGTCTCTGTCTCTCACTGTCCACCCTGCCTGTCAAAAAAAAAAAAAAAAAAAAGAAAAAAAAAAAAGAAAAAGAAAAAAGAAAGCCAGCGGGGGCTAAGGTTGAGAACCAGGCCTTTTGTGGTGGCCCCACTGCACTTTGCAGTTGCAAGGGTTCGATGTGGCCGGATTCCGTGCCTGTGGCCTATAGGCCAGGGATTGAAGGGGGTGTTTAGCGTGACTCTTCCACCTCGGCAGGAATTTCAGCCAGCGTGGAGTGACAGTCCTTTCCAGAGCACACGGCGTTGGGATCACAATGAGTTCGATTTTCAAAGTGGACCACGAAGAGCCTTCTGGAATCAAAGCCACACCCATGTCTACCTTTCTGAATCCAGTTAACAAGCTATGCAGCGTTGCTGGGGCAGGTAAGGAATCTACACGTTCAATGGGATTACAGACCCTCCCTGTAATCCATGCCTGGGTATTTTCTTTTTGAAGTTAGGCTTTGAAAAGATTATCTGAAAGGCACAGAGACAGCTGGAGAGACAGCTCCACTCCCCAGATAGCCACAAGAAGCAAAGAGCCTGGAACAGTATCCTGTTCTCCCACGTGGGAGGCAGGGTCCTAAGCACTGGGCCATCTTGCTCTATGCATGAATGGACAGGAAATAATTAGGTTTAAAAAAAGGCTTTAATAGGATTCGATGCTGTTGCAGAGTGGATTGGCTGCCACGTGCAAAGCCAGCATGCAGTATCAATTGTCAATCCAGCATTTCTGCTCATGGCCTGAGGAGGGTAGTGGAGATGGCCCAAGTACTTGGACCTGTACAGAGTTCCTAGACTAGTCCTCTCCAGGCTTGTGACCATTTGGGGAGTGAACCAGGGGATGGATGATGTCTCTTATTAGTGTCATTCTCACTGATGCCCTGCCAAATTAAAGGCTGGGATATCCAAAGAACATTCCCCCTTGGCTCTGTAAGGTGTGACCAGAATACTTCGTGGGGTTCTGACAGCCACGAACTGTCCCTAGTGCTCTCTTGGCATCAGTCAGAATGAATCTGCTATAGAGCTCCAGGCACCTTTGTGCAGCCACTGCTCAGTGACGGCCCCACTGTTTGCATTCCTGTATCTAGGAAGAAGCAGAGAGGATGCTGATGCAGTGGAGCCGTGTGATAAGAAGCCGTTTGAAGATGAGTTGGCCAGTGTGGAGGCTGGGCATGATGAAGAGGAGGCCAGTGTGCCGGGGAGGCCAAGTATACAGGAGGAGTCACAAGTGGAAAGCAATGGATCTGAGGCTGGAGGGTTGAACATGGAGGAGGCTGATGCTCAGGCAGAGGCATCTGCGGGAGAAGAACCTTGGGAAGAAGGGGAGTGGGAGCTGGAGTGGGGGTTCGAACAAGAGGAGGCCGAGAATGTAGAATCTGAGTTTCAGGAAGTGAGCTGGCCCAAGTGGCAAAGGAGCTATAGGGTGGCAGAAACTCATGGCAACTATTTTCCCTATCTCCTCCGGGAGGTAATTGGCAGAGTCAAAGTTCACAGAGAAGTGCAGTGTGAGTTGGAAAAGGAATACATCTGTACATGTCCTGAAATTGAGGTCCCGGAGAAGAGGCAGAAAGTGCGCAATAAGTATAGTTCTTCTGAGGAAGAGGAGGAGGAGGAGGAGGAGGACGAGGAAGAGGAAGAGGAAGAGAAGGAACAGAAAGAGGAGGAGAAAGAAGAGGAGGAGGAGAAAGAAGAGGAGGAGGAGGAGGAGGAGATAGATGAGGAGGAGGAGTTGGAGAAGGTGATAGAGAAGGAGGGTCGCTGCTCTGTAGTAAAGGATGTATATGAACAAGACTTTTATGAAAGAAGAGCCATTTTTTATACAAACAGACTGTGTCCCCCACTTGAGTTAATAGTTCGGATGGGGTGGCATAGACCCAAGGTGGACCAGGCGACTCAGTGTGAAAGCAGCTGGGAGGATGAGGAAGTTGAGCCCAGGGCCATCTCGGGACTGGAAGGGGCAGTGCAGGATCCGCAGGAGCTGAGGCGGGAGGGAGCTGGGGTGCACAGGGACAGGGGGTTCTTTTACCCACGTCCCATACCAGAAGACGCCTATTCAGATATCTTCGAGTGGGCCTTTAGGGAAGTCAAAGAGGATGTGGGAATCCAATGCGATATGAGCGTGGTGGAGCCTCATCCGGTCACCTGCAAAGTGTGCGGAGGTCGGCAGGACTGGAGGTGGGAGGAGGAAGACTCAGAAGAATCAGAGATGGACCCGTGGGAGCGGAGGCAGTTGGAAGCTTTGGTGAGGGAACTGACCCGGGTGGAGGTTAGTGATGGCTATGATGATCTATACTATTAGTCAGGATAAGGGAGGCAGCTAGATGAGGGTCCCAAGCTGGACACCACAGACCCAAGCCATGCTATCACATTATTTGATCCGCCCACTTGTCAATCAAACCGCCCACTTCGCAGTATGGATTTTCCATCACCTGGGATCTGGGAGTGGAGGTGCCATATAGCCAGAGCTCTTCCAACCTCCTGAAACAGAGGCCCCCCTTCTCTGGCAGGCCAGAACGAGAAGGTGCCCTCTCTTCATTTCCTCTCCCCCACTTCGTTTCTGACCTACGCCCACGTGTTTGCACCTTCACTGTTTTAAGAAACTTGACCACGTTCTGCACCATGTATGTTCTGGCTCTTAAACTGCTTCTCTTTGACACTTTCCTCACTTCAGTAGGCTTCTCAGGACAAACTATTAGGTTTAGGATTAACTGTGGGATCGGGAGAATGAGCCTTTAGAGCCAGAAGCCAAAGCTGAGGTTCCCTGGGCCGACCCTGGGACCCCACAGCTGACGCCGTGGCACCTGTGGTCAATGCAGGTGAAATACTCAATAATGATTTAATCTGCACCCCAGCCTCCCAATAACTCAATTCCTCCCTGGCTGGCCCAGACAAGTCTGCTGGGGCAAGGAATCAGTGTAACTGGAGTGCTACTGAAGAGGAACGCGTAACACCACCTAGGCTCGGCCCACGAATTAAAGGTCATCATTTTACAGCCCTGCCACTGTGGAGACAGTGACGGGTCACGAGGACGCCACTGAAAAGGTACCCAAGAGGAGGAAGTGGGCGCATGAAGAGCCCGATCAAGAGCAGGAGAACGACCTTGGGTGTCTGAGGTCCGTAACTGGAGGTCCAGGCTCACATCCTGTCTACAGAAGGTCGTGGATATGGAATCCGAGGCAACAATCTGAATTGGAGGATGACCCCTAGGATTGTCTAGCTGATCCCTGGGAGCCAGGAATAAACGCTGAAGATGAGGACTGTCGTGATCGGCTCAACATCAGCAAAAGTGGCCACTCCCTCTCCTGAGGGTCGCATCTCTGGACAGTGCTGAGAATTCCCAGCCCTGATGCCAAAGACGCTCCTCTCGCGGGTATTTGTCCTGTTACTCTCAGATGTCAACTCCCTCTGTCCTTTGGCCACAGTGTTTGCTGTTGAAGAGACTGAACAAGTCAAGGTCTTTTCACCCAGACTCGTAATTTGACTTGGAAAACTCATGCTTCCCGTTTGTTATTTTCCTTTTGTCGTTTTTTTCTTGTGTTTGACATTTTGAGGAACCGGGGCTGCTCTCCTGTTTAACTGCCTTAGTTGCCATATCCCAAACATGACAATAAAAATGTATGGTATGAAAAAAGCATGCATGGATTTCACAATTTTTGTATCCAAACATACTAATACTGTGGTATAATATGCGAACATGATCTAGTTTAAGATACTACAGGGGTAAGACACCAACATGAATACTGTTAAGTGAAACATGAACAAGTACCAGTTTTCTGGCAAAGATGAGGTAGATTAGGGAAACTACTGATGAATTACAAGAGATTTATAAGACAATGGTAAGTGGCTGAAATGTGTGTATCCCATACCAGAGTCTCTGAGTCCAATTCCCCACTCCAACCCCTGAGCCTCTACCGTAGCAGGAAAATGCCCACGGAAGCTTCATCAGAGACTTCTGCACCATCACAATGCTTTGGCTGGTTCTTCTCATTAAACAAGGGAGATCTGCAAGCTTTACTGGGAAATCATTAGGCAACCAATCAAAGTCCAGATTTGGATCTCTGTGCCTTCTTTCACTTCTTTCTCAAAAAAATCTTTAAATAGTATTCATTTTTCTTCAGTTAATATTAAGTCTATACTGACATAATTCAGCCTAGGACCCTCACTTTTATTTTTAAAGATTTATTTATCTGAAAGGAAGAGTTACAGAGAGGCAGAGAGAGAGAGAGGTCTTCCATCCGCTGGTTCACTCCCCAGATGGCCACAACAGCCAGAGCTGCGGGGATCCGAAGCCAGGAGCCAGGAGCTTCTTCCGGGTCTCCCACGCAGGTGCAGGGGCCCAAGGACCCAGGCCATAGCAGAGAACCGGATTGGAAGTGGAGTAGTCGGGACTCAAACCAGAGCTCATATGGGATACTGGCACTGCAGGTGGCGGTTTTACCCGCCATGCCACAGTGCTGGCCCCTTGGACCATCACTTATTTAGAGATAGACTAAAGAGCTGCTATCAGATATGTTGAGAAAATGTTTGGTTTTCTTTTTTCCTTGATTTTAATTTCACATGATTTAAAAATATATATTTATTCAAAATTCAGAGTTACAGACAGATCTATCTGCTGGTTCACTCCCCAGGAGCTTTTTCTGGGTCTCCCACATTGGTGGCAGGGGCTCAACCACTTGGACCATCTGCCATTGCTTCCCCCAGGCCATTTGCAGGTAGCTGGATGGGAAGTGGATCAGCTGCGACACAAAACTGGTGCTCCCATGGCATGCTGGCAAAGCAGGCAGTGGCTTTATCTGCTACACCAAAATGCAGAGTGACCTGGGGGGGTGGGGGGTGGGCGGAGATGACGCTCTTCTCTTTTTAAATATTTATTTATTTGAAATTCAGACAAAGGCAGAGTCCCTCCATCTGCTGGTTCTCTCCCCAAATGGCTGCATGTGTGAGAGCAACAGAGGGCTGAACTTTAATAACTGAGCCACCCATGACAGAGCCAAGCCATTCATGAGAGCAGAGCCCTCAGCACATGTCTTTTTTTTTTTTTTATTTAACATTTACTTATTTATTTGAAGGTCAGAGTTACACACAGAGAGAAGGAGAGGCAGAGAGAGTCTTCCATCCGCTGGTTCACTCCCCAATTGGCTGCAACAGCCAGAGTTGCGCTGACCCGAAGCCAGGAGCCAGGAGCTTCTTCCCAGTCTCCCACACGGGTGCAGGGGCTCAAGGACTTGGGCCATCTTCTACTGCGTTCCCAGCCCATAGCAGAGAGCTGGATCAGAAGCAGAGCAGCCGGGACTCGAACCGCCGCCCATCTGGGATGCCGGCGCTTCAGGCCGCTGCGCCACAGCGCTGGCCACAGCACATGTCATTCTTAGTAGGCCCCACTTCCAACACTGTTGCCCCTGGATTCACGTCTCCAACACATAGACTCTGTCCTCCAGTTCTTAGGCAAGCACTTCAGAACAAAGTAAATACTGGGGCTGTTAGGGGTTATGGACTCAGAGGAAAATGAAATACCTTTCTTCCTACCTATCTCCAAAATGCAGGAACAAAGAAATTTATGGAACCACAGGTTAAGCCACGCCCTGCAAGGCCAGCATCCCAAATGGGAGCAACAGTTTTGAGTCCCGGCTACCCGGGTTCAGATCCAGCTTCCCGACAACGCGCCAGAGAAGGCAGCATAAGATGGCTCAAGTGTGCGGATCCCTGACACCCATCTGAGAGACCTGGAAGGGGTTCCAGGCTCCTGGCTTCATGTGTGAAGTGCCCAGGTGAACTTACTCGGCCCCCAAACACTGAGGAGCGCCCAAGAACACTCAGCTCCTCACAGCCACGGGCCCAACGCCCAAGTAGCAGCGCCAGGACTCCAAGCCGTCGCCCCCATACTCGCCTTTGTCCGGAGGCGCCCCGGAGGGTACGGCCTGCGCTGGCCTCTCCAGGCCCTGGCCAGGACCTCCGGCCCAGGAAGGACTCCAAGCCCAAGGCCCGAGACGCCCCGCACCAGTCGCCGGGCCCGGGATCCAGGTGGGCAGCCGGGCCCAGGCCCCGTGGTCCCCGGCGGGGGACTCACAGGGACTCTGGGGGCTTGGGCTGCTGCAGCTGCTGCGAGTCGTGCGGCCGCCGCTTCTGCTCCCGGCGCCGCTGCATTTCCCGCCGGAACTCCGCATCCCGCCCCTGCGGGCGCCGCTGTCGCCGCTGTGGCCGCCTCCCCGCGGCCGGGCCCCGCCGCCAGGCCCGCGGGTGCCCCCTGGCGGCGGCCTCGGGGGAGCCGGACGGCTTCTCAGGGCGCGGGACCAGGCCTCAGGGACCAGAGTCGCCTCCGTGAGGAAGGAGGCCAGACCCTGCCAGTGCAAGCTTCCGTTTTCCAGAGCATGGGACCCGAGGTTCACACATAGGGTATGTTGTGTTCTCCGAGGTTTGGGGGGGGGGGGGGATCTGAGATGAAAAGCGAACCTACAGTGAGCACGTGTGCGTCACCACTGAGCCATTCTCCCAGTAAGAACTAATTCAATCTTCCAGAACGTCAGGGCGGATACTATCCTTATTTTATACACAGAGAGGGAGGTGGCCCAGAGAAGTGAGTGGCAGGACCCCGAGGGCGGAACGGTGAAGGCGGGGGGGGGGGGGGGGCAGGGTAAAAAGGTGTCAGGAGCTTAATTAAGATGCATTCTGAAAATTTATCTGTGACGTGGAATTATGGTCGCTGTTGAACTCTGGCATAATGCAGTAATCCGCAAAGGAAGGACAAACAACTCGGGAAATGTTTGCCTCACATGTGGCATTCAGGGCCCAGTGTTCTGGCTGTGCCCTAGAGGGTCAGGCCACTGCCTGCATCCCATATGGACACTGGTTTGAGTACCCGGCTGCTCCACTTCCCATCCGGCTTCCTCCCAACGCTCCTGGGAAAGCAGCAGAAAATAGCCCAGTTCCTGGGCCCCTGCAGCCATGTGGGAGCCCCAATGAAACTCCTGGCTCCTGGCTTAGGCCTGGCCCAGCCCTGGCTGTTGTGGCTGTTTGGGGAGTGAACCAGCAAATGGAAGATTGCTGGTCTCCCCTCTCTCTGTAACTCTGCCTTTCAAATACATAAATACATCTTTATTTTAAAGAAAGTGGCATTCACTATGGTTAATACGCAAGAGGAGCTGTTTTAAATTTATCATAGAAAAATGCAAAGGGACACACAACAGCTATGAAGAGGTATCTAAGTTCCACTGCTGTGTCCCAGAACGAGGAAGCCAGGATTCCCTGAGAGAAAATTGGTGCAAGAACCAGTCCAGTCATCACTGGAAATTTCCTGGGCCAACAAGCAGCCTGGAAATGCCTTGAAAGGTATGCCCTGGCATTCTGGTCACAAACATCTATTGCGGAGCTCTTTATTCTATTCCATTGGTCTAACGTCTCTGTTTACATCATTGCCATACTGTCTCGATGGCTGGAGATCTGTAGTGAGTTTTTAAATCAGATACTGTGCTATTTCTAGCTTTGCTCTTTTTTAAGATTGTTTTTGGCTGTTTGTATCCCTTAAGATACCATCAACTGGCCAGTGCTATGGCTCACTAGGCTGATCCTTCGCCTGTGGCGCCGGCACCCCGGGTTCTAGTCCCGGTCAGGGCGCTGGATTCTGTCCCGGTTGCTGCTCTTCCAGTCCAGCTCTCTGCTGTGGCCTGGGAGTGCAGTGGAGGATGGCCCAGGTCCTTGGGCCCTGCACCCGCATGGGAGACCAGGAGGAAGCGCCTGGCTCCTGGCAGCGCTCACCGCAACACGCTGGCCATAGCGGCCACTTGGGGGTGAACCAGCGGAAAAAGGAAGACCTTTCTCTCTGTCTCTCTCTGTCTAACTCTGCCTGTCAAAAAAAAAAAAAAAAAAAAGATACCATCAACTTAAAGGAGGGACTTTTTTTTTTTTTTTTTTTGAACAGGCAGAGTGGACAGTGAGAGAGAGAAGAGACAGAGAGAAAGGTCTTCCTTTTTACCATTGGTTCACCCTCCAATGGCTGCTGTGGCCGGCGCACTGTGCTGATCCAAAGCCAGGAGCAAGGTGCTTCTCCTGGTCTCCCATGTGGGTGCAGGGCCCAAGGACCTGGGCCATCCTCCACTGCACCCCCGGGCCATAGCAGAGAGCTGGCCTGGAAGAGGGGCAACCGGGACAGAATTCGGCGCCCCGATTGGGACTAGAACCTGGTGTCCCGGAGCCGCAAGGCGGAGGATTAGCCTATTGAGCTGCGGCGCCGGCCCGGAGGGACTTTTTTTTTTAAAAGATTTTTATTTATTTATTTGAAAGTCAAAGTTACACAGAGAGACAAGGAGAGGCAGAGAGAGAGAGAGTTTTCCATCCATTGGTCCACTCCCTAATTGGCCACAACGGCCAGAGCTGCGCCGATCCAAAGCTAAGAGCCAGGAGCCTCCTCCTGGTCTCCCACGCGGGTGCAGGGGCCCAAGGACTTGGGCCATCAAATGCTGCTTTCCCAGGCCATAGCAGAGAGCTGGATCAGAAGTGGAATAGCCAGGTCTTGAACCATCACCCACATGGGATGCCGGCACTGCAGGTGGCAGCTTTACCACTACGCCTCAGCGCCGGCCCTGGAATTTTCTATTTGTGCAAAAAGTTGTCATTGGGATTTAAAAAAGTTATTTATTTCAGAGAGAAAGAGAGAGAACATTCCCATCTACTGGTTCATTCCCCAAATACCCACAACAGCTGGGTTGATGAAACTGGAAGCCAGGAACTCAATCCAAGTCTCTCACATGGGTGGCAGGAAGCCAATTACCTTGGGCTATCACCACCCCTTCTCAGGGATCACATTCGCAGAACGCTGGAGCCAGGGGCTGGGCACTGAACCCAGGCATCCTGATATGGGATCTTAACTACCAGACCAGACACCTGTTCCACATCACTGGGATTTTAACAGGAAGTGTACTGAATCTGTAGATCACTTTGGGTAATACTGACATCTTGACAATGTTAAGTCTTGTAATTCATAAACACAGATGTTTTCCCACTTATTTATGTCTTCTTTAGCTTCTTTCCACAATGTTTTATAGTTCTCTTTGTGAAGTCTTTTGCTTCCTTGGCTAAGATTACTGCTAAGCATTGTATTGTTTTACATGCTATTGTAAATAGAATTGGTTTTGTAGTTTCTTTTTTCATATTGTTTATTGTTAAAGTACAGAAATGCAGCACTTTTTATGAGGATTGTATATGCTACAACTTTGTTAGATTCATTAATCCATCCTGCCAGTTTTTGTGTGTGTGTGTGTGTGTGTGTGGAATCTGTAGAGTTTTGTACCTACAATGTCATAGTTGCAAAAAGAAAACTTCACTTCTACTCTTTCAACTTAGATATTTTTATTTCCTTTTCTTAATTGTTCTGGCTAGAACTTCCAGGATACTTGGAATAGAGGTGGCAAAGGTAAGCATCTTTGTCTTATTTGGGATCATAGAGGAAAAGTTTCTTTCACCACTGAGTATGATGTTAGGTGTGGATTTTTCATTTTATTGTTTTGAGGTAGTTTCTTTCTATTCCTGACTTGTTGACTGTTTTTATCATGAGAGAATGTTAGGTTTTTTTCAGATACTTTTTCTGCATCTATTGAAATGATCATGTGGATTTTTTTCCTTCATTGTGTTAATGCGGTATATCACAGTTATTGATTTGCATTTGTTGAAACACCCTTGCGTTCTAGGAATAAATCTTATTTAGTCACGGTGTATGATCCTGAATATGCTGTTGAATTTGTTTTTGCTAGTATTTGTTAAAGATTTTTGCAACAGTGTTCGCAAGAGATTCTCCAGAATTTTGTTTTTTTAAAGATTATTTATTTTTTTGACAGGCAGAGTGAAGAGAGGGACATCCTCCATCCACTGGTTCCTTCCCCAGATGGCTGCAGTGGCTGGGGCTGGGGCTGGGGCTGGGTCAGGCCAAAGCCAGGAACTCTATCCGGGTCTCTCACATGAGTGGCGTGTGTCCAGGTACTTGAGCCATCATCTGCTGCTTCACAGGGTATGCATTAGCAGGAAGCTGAGTTTAGCCGGGACTAAAACCAGGCGCTCCAATATGGGATGCAGGGGGTCCCAAACAGCAAGTTAACCCTGGCTACACACCTGCCCCAAGGCCATGTTCCAAAACCTAAACAAGGGGCCAGCACTGCGTCATAGCAGATTAAGCCTCTGCCTGCAGTGATGCCATTGTGTATCAGAGTGCCAATTGGATTCCAGGCTGTCCCTCTCTGCTCCCTGTTAATATGCCTGGGAAAGCAGCAGAAGATGATCCAAGTGCTTGGGCCCCTGCCATCCATGTGGGAGACCAGGATGGAGTTGCAGCCATTTGGGAATGAACCAGCAAACAGAAGATTCTGTCTCTCCTCTCTCTGTCATGCTGCCTTTTAAACAAATTAACAAATCTTTTTTTAAAAAAGAGAAAATAAAACCTAAACAAATGGGATATTGATCTTATGCTTATACACTTGTCATTTACTTATTAATGTTTTACAGAGTATATCATTTCCCTTTTTAACACTTGTGGATCTATTTCCTTTTTTTTTTTTTTTTATAAGATTTATTTTATCAGGCCGGCACCGTGGCTCAACAGGCTAATCCTCCGCCTTGCGACGCTGGCACACCGGGTTCTAGCCCCGGTCGGGGCGCCGGATTCTGTCCCGGTTGCTCCTCTTCCAGGCCAGCTCTCTGCTATGGCCCAGGAGTACAGTGGAGGATGGCCCAAGTGCTTGGGCCCTGCACCCCATGGGAGACCAGGAGAAGCACCTGGCTCCTGCCTTGGGATCAGTGCGATGCGCCGGCCGCAGCGGCCATTGGAGGGTGAACCAACGGCAAAGGAAGACCTTTTTCTCTGTCTCTCTCTCTCTCACTGTCCACTCTGCCTGTCAAAAAAAAAAAAAAAAGATTTATTTTATCTTTTTGAAAGGCAGAGTTAGAGAGAGTAGGGACAGGGGGACGGGGGGAGAGAGAGAGAGAGAGAGAGAGAAAGAGAATCTTCCATCTGCTGATTCACTCCCCAAATAGCCATAACGGTCAGGGCTGGGTCAGGCCAAAGCCAGGAGCCAGAAACTTCATCTGGGTCTCCCATGTGGGTGCAGAGGCCCAAAGACTTGGGCCTTCTTCTGCTGCCTTCCCAGGTCCATTAGCAGGGAGCTGGATGGAAAGTGGAGCAGACAGGACCCGAACTGGCACTCATGTGAGAATGCAGCATTGCTGGCAGCACCTTAATCCGTTATGCCACAATGCAGGCCCCATGGCTTTTTTTTTTTTTCCCATCACAGGGATTTAATGACATAGATTTGTTAATATTTTTCTTCCTCATGGAATCATACTTTGAAAGACAGCACCTGAAGATGATAAATTTACCTGTACATTTTCCTCTGTAATTTAATAATGTGATTTCTGCATTCAGTTCTGTTTTGGTTTGTGTGCTAAAACAGGAGTCTCTGAGCTGGGTCAGGGCGGAGTTTATTGCTATAATTCAAGCAAGAGACCAGGAGGCCTGGATCGGAGCGGGGGAGAGTGAGGGAATGAACGGCGGTTTAGGATGTAAAAGTGAGAGGACTTGGTGATGGGTTAGAGATGGCAGGCGAGGGAGCAGGTGTCCGGGTGACTGCCAGGAAGGCTTGTGTAATCCGTTGATGGGGAAACGGAAAGAAGACTAGCGATACAGATATTCCCTGGCTCTTAGAATCACTGCTTGTTTTTAAAACTAGAGATAGATGTTGAAAATTTTTATCTAACTCCTTTTCGATCTATAGATGCATGATTTTAAAAGTTTTTTTACTTCTCTGTCCTATCTTTATGTTAATAGGATTTCCATTTTTAGAATAAGCTGTAGGGGCCCCTGATGTGGCACAGCAAGTTAAGTGGTGTCTCCACCCTGCATCCCGGATCGGAGCCCTGGCTCCAGTCCCTGCTGCTCCACTTCCAATCCAGGTCCATGCTCATGTGCTAGGGGAGGCACCAGAAGATGGCCCACGTGCTTGGACCCCGACAGAGCTCCAGGCTTCTGGCTTCAGCTTGGCAGGGCCTCCCGCTTTGGGGCCATTTGGGGAGAGAGCCGAGGAATGGAAGGTCTCTCTCCCTCTGTCTCTCTGCCTTTCAAATACATAAAAGACAGCCTTAAGACAATCAGAATAAGCTCTAGTAGGAACAGTGACCATTTCTTGAGTGCTATGCGTGGTTTCTCACTAGATTCCTGGAACCCAACAAGCAGATCCATAATCATCTACTGGTTTCATCTTCATCTTACACAGGTCCTTCGTTGGGTAACTTGCAGAAGGTAGTCCGGGTAATGGTGTATTAGTCCTTCAATACGTTTTGGGTTCAATGTGTGCACGTTTCATTTAGTACAAGTAATTTTGCATTTATAAATTGGTTGGCCTTTTGTTTTTTTCCTTTCCTTGCTGTTTTTACCAGGTTTGGGCGTCAGGATGATGTTTGTTTCCAAACTGAGCTGGGAAAGTGTTGGCGAGCTGCTTTTATGACTCCACATTTTTCATAAACTCCAACAGCCAATGCTGAGCCAAGACTGCGTGTACGCTGATGAATTCCTCGTGGCTGTGTTACGGGGTCCTGGGCGGCACGGCCACGCACTCGGGACGTGGACGCTGCGCCCGCCCGTGGCCTGGGGCTCTCACTGCACAACGCTCGGGGGGGGGGGTACCCAGGCCTCCCCCTTTCTCTGTCCTGAAAGATGGCTTCAGTGTCTTTCCACGGAGACTCCACCCTTGTAACCCAAAGTCTCCCTCCGTCCCGCAAACAGCAGAGGGAAGCGGGATCCGCGGCCACGTAGGAGCCTCCCGCGGCCCCAGCTCCGGAGGGGCCGAGGGGCCCCGAGCGCCGCCGGCCCCACCCCCGGCCCCACCCCCTCGCCGGGGGCGGGCGAGCGCGGAGCGGAGGGGAGGCCCAGCGGCCCGGGGAGGGCCCGAGACTTCTCCACGTTTGCAAAGCCGCAGCGCGCCCAGGCTCGACCCGCGCCGCCCGAGGTCCGCCGCCGCCTCGCCTCGCCTCGCCGTGCCGATGGCGTTTGGGGCCCCGAGCTGGCGGCCGCCGCCGCCGCCGCTGCTCCTGCTGCTGCTCTGGGTGACCGGGCAGGCGGCGCCGGTGGCAGGCCTGGGCTCCGACGCCGAGCTGCACATCGAGCGGCGCTTCGTGCCCGACGAGTGCCCGCGCACCGTGCGCAGCGGCGACTTCGTGCGCTACCACTACGTGGGCACCTTCCCCGACGGCCAGAAGTTCGACTCCAGGTACCGCGCGGGCCTTCCCCTCCCGGCGGACCTCCCCTCGCCCCGCCCCTCGCGCCCGCCCGGGACCCTGCGCCGCCCTCGCCCCCGGCCGCGCCGGGGCCCCGCTCTGGGTAAAATGGCCCCTCGGACAGACCCGGGTCGGGGGCGATGTCCAAGTCCGCCGCCGCCTCCCCTGCCGGCCCCTTCCGGCCGGTCCCTTGGGTACCTCGGCCGGCGCCGTAAAGGCGGGGATGCCGCAGCCCAGAGGGCGGCCGCTACGGTTTGGGCGGATACGGTGTGCGAGGCGTGGTTGTCCCACCCGCCATTGCCCAGGCGGTAACCGAGGCCGCGGGCGGAGGCCGAGTGTCCCTCGTTAACGGGGCAGTCCGATTGACACGCAGGCGAGTGGTGCGCGTCACTCCCCCTGCCCTCGCGTGCCGGCTGTCCCTCGACCTCTGCGGGGCGGGCGGTGCACCAGGCCCGGGCGGGACCTCACACTGCTGCCCACCTCTGCAGCCTGGCCTTGGGGCGCACAGGCCTCTCGTCCTCCAGCTCCAGGCTGCTCTCATCCCAAGGCCTGCGAGCGCAAGCACTTCTCCTAGTGACTCAGAACAGAGTGCGCATCTGCCAGGGGCGCCAGGCACAGGCCTGTCCCAGACAAGGAGTGACTACACCACAGCTAGGCCGCATTGGTGCCGTGTGACACAGGCAAGGGCTTAGACACGGGCATTCGTACCCTGGTTTTTGTTGCTACCTCTGTGTGAGCAGCTTTAATGAGATTTAATTCAGGTATGATACCGTTAGCCCACTTATTTTTATTGATTGACAGCGAGAAAGAGTGATCCACCCACTGGTTCACTCCTGAAATCAGTGGCTGGGAGTACAAAGCCAAGAGCAAACCCAGTTCCTTGAGCCAGCACCAATGCCTCCCAAGGTGTCTGTTATCTGGAAACTGAAGTTAGAGCAGGATCTGGGAGTTGAACCCAGGCACCCTGTTGTAGGACATGGGTGTCCCAACCAGCATGTGGACCACTAGGCCAAATGCCCACCCTGAATTTGCCCATTTAGAATGTATAATCCAGTGCTTTTAGTATATTTATGGAGTTGTGCAAACATCACAACTTTTCAATTCCAGAACATTTTTTTGCCGCTCCTGGAAACACTGAACCTATTAGTAGTCACTCCCCGCGCACTGCCTCCCTCCTTTCCAGCCCCTGGCAACCACCGATCCACTTTATGTCTTTGCTTGTTGTGCATCTTTTGTACAAATGAAATCATACACTGTGGGTGCTTTGTGTCTGTTTTCTTCCACTTCGCATACTGTTTTCGAGGTTCAGCCATCCTGTAGCGTGTTTCAGCACTTCCTTCTTTCCATACTGCATGTATAATCCCCATTGTATGGATTTATACGACATTTTATTTATCTCTTCATTAGTTGATGGACATTTAGATTATTTACACTTTTTAAAAAAGTGTTTTTTAAGATTTATTTTATTTGAAAGGCAGAGTTAAAGAGCAAGGGAGGAGTGGTCTTTCATCCACTGGTTCCCAAATGGCCACAACATCTTGGGCTGGGCCAGGCTGAAGCCAGGAGCCCGGTGCTTCTTCTGAGTCTCCCATGTGGGTGCAGGGACCCAAGCACTTGGACCGTCTTCTGCTGCTTTCCCTGGCACATTTGCAGGAAGCTGGGTTGAAAATGGAGCAGCTGGGACTCAAACTGGCACTCATATGGGATGCTGGCATCGCAGGCAGCAGCTTTACCTGTTGTGCTACAATGTTGGCCCCTGTGGTCCCTATTTGCACCTTTTTAAAAATATTACATTTATTTATTTATTTAAAAGGCAGTGTGACAGAGAGAGGGAGAGACACGTCTTCCACCTGCTGGTTCACTTCCCAAATGCCTACAATAGCTAGGGTTTGGCCAGGCCAAATCCAGGAGCCAGGAACTCCATCCTGGTCTCTCACATGGGTGGCAGGGACCTAAAAACATCATCCATTACCTTCCCAGGTGCACCAGTAAGAAGTTGGATTGGAAGCAAAGTAGCTGAGACTCAAACCAGAACTCTGATATGGAATGCAGGTGCTCCAAGTGTCAGCTCAAAATGCTATACCACAACACCTGTCCTCTGTTACACATTTTTGCCATTATGAATAATGTTGCGAACACTCAAGTACAGGGTTTTGGGTGGACATGTGTTTTACTTCTTTGGGTATATACCTAGGAGTGAAGCTGCTGGGCTGTCTGGCAACTTAATTTTTTTTTCTTTCTTTCTTTTTTTTTTTTGACAGGCAGAGTGGACAGTGAGAGAGAGAGACAGAGAGGAAGGTCTTCCTTTACTGTTGGTTCACCCTCCAATGGCCGCCCCAGCCGGCGTACCATGCTGACCTGAAGCCAGGAGCCAGGTGCTTCTCCTGGTCTCCCATGCAGGTGCAGGGCCCAAGGACTTGGGCCATCCTCCACTGCACTCCCGGGCCACAGTAGAGAGCTGGCCTGGAACAGGGGCAATCGGGACAGAATCCGGCACCCCAACTGGGACTAGAACCTGGTGTGCCGGCGCCACAGGCAGAGGATTAGCCTATTGAGCCGCAGCGCCGGCCTAATTCCTTTTTTTTTTAAAGTTTTTTTTTTTTTTTTTTTTTTTTTTTAAAATTTGACAGAGTTAGTGAGAGAGAGACAGAGAGAAAGGTCTTCCTTCCGTTGGTTCACCCCCCAAATGGCTGCCATGGCCGGAGCTACGCAGATCCAAAGCCTGGAGCCAGGTGCTTTCTCCTGGTCTCCCATTCAGGTACAGGGGCCCAAGGACTTGGGCCATCCTCCACTGCCCTTCCGGGCCACAGCAGAGAGCTGGACTGGAAGAGTGGCAACCGGGACTAGAACCCAGTGCCCACATGGGATGCCTGCACTACAGGCGGAGGATTAACCAAGTGAGCCACGGCGTTGGCCCCTGGCAACTTAATTCTTTGAAGAGCTGCTAAACTGTTGTCTGCAATGGCTGCACCATTTTACATTCCCGCTAGCAGTATATGAGGGTTCCTGGTCTCCACGTTCTCATCAACATTTGTAATTGTCTGTTGTTTTTGTTATTTATTTGTTTAAAGAGAGTGTGTACACTCTTGTGTGCTAGTCCCTAATGCCTACAATGGCTGGGGCTGGGCTGGATTGAAGCTATAAACTAGAAACACAATCCAGTTCTCCCACATGGGTGGCAGGACCCAATCCCTTGAGCCATCACCACTGCCTCCCAGGGTCTGCATTGCTGGGAAGCTGGACTCAGGCACTGGAGCTGGGCATGGAACCAGGTATCCCAGTAGGGGGTGCAGGCATCCTATAGGCCAACTGCCTGCCCGATCTGTGGTTTTGATTATAGTATAGTCAACCCAATGGTGAAGGGTGATGAGTCACTGTGGTTTTGATCTAGATTTCCCTAATGGGTAATGTTGAACACCTTCTCATGTGTTTATTGGCCATTTGTACATCTTTTATTTGCTTCCTTAATTGGAAGCAAATTACTGTGGCGTAATAGGGTAAGATACTGCCTGTGGCACCAGCATCCCATATGGGTGCTGGTTTGTGTCCTGGCTGTTCTACTTTTTTTTTTTTTTTTTAATATTTATCTAATAATTTGAAAGTGTTACACAGAGAGAAGGAGAGGTAGAGAGAGAGAGAGAGGTCTTCCATCTGCTGGTTCTCTCCCTGATTGACTGCAATGGCTGGAGCTGTGCCGATCCGAAGCCAGGAGCCAGGAGCTTCTTCCAGGTCTCCCATGCGGGTGCAGGGGCCCAAGGGCTTGGGCCATCTAATGCTGCTTTCCCAGGCCATAGCAGAGAGTTGGATTGGAAGTGGAGCAGCTGGGACTCGAATCTGTACCCATATGGGATGCTGGCACTGCAGGCAGCGACTTTACCTGCTATGCCCCAGCGCCAGCCCCTGTTCCACTTCTGACCATCTCTCTGCTATGGCCTGGGGAAGCAGCAGAAGATGGCCCAAGTCCTTAGACCCCTGCACCTGCGTGGGAGACGTAGAAGAAGCTCCTGGCTCCTGGTTTAGGATTGGCCTGGCTTGTATCGTTGTGGCCATTTGAGGAATGAACCAGTGGATGGAGAAGACCTTTCTCTCTGTAACTCTACCTCCCAAATAAATAAAATCTTGAAAGAAGAAAGTAGGGACGATTCTTGCTTCAGCTGATGGTAATTAATAATTCCCACTAGAATGAGCTAGTCTCTGAGACTGGCAGCCACTGTGAGGCAGTGTAGGACAGTGGAAAGAGTCCAGAGGCCCTATCATTGGCTCATCAAATACTGATACAGTGCCAGCCCTGCAAAACAGAGACTTTTCCTGGCCTAGTGTGTCCCCTCCCTGTCCCTGCCGCCTATAGCCCCAGCAATTTCAACACCACGTGAAGTGTAGTAGGAACAGAAACACACACTTCTCTCACATTGAGGTCACCTGTAGTTCTTGCCTCATGCCCTCACGTGTAAGAATTCATTCACTCTCCAGAGGATTCATTTAGCTTCACAAGATAGGAAGTTTCCTCATTACAGATGAAGAAATTGAGGCTCAGAAAGTACAAATGGATTTTCCCAAACACCTAGCTCTTGGCTAGTTGAGTGGAAATTGGAAGCCAGGTAGTTTGTGGCCATATTCTGTGGTCTGTAGTCTGCCCATGAGTCTGATGGAAGAAAGTCATGAAGCTGTGAAGACACAGAAGGCATGGCTATATTGGGGGTGGGGAATGGTATGATTGACTGTAGGAATAAGACCTAAGGATGAGAGAACTTGCCAGGCAGTTGCTGAGAGATAAGAGCTTGGAGTGCGGAGGGGAGGGACAGGAAAGTGTTTGACTGACAGATTTACGGGTCCTACAGAGGCCTGGAGTGGGTCGTGTGGAGTTGGGGAAAGTGAGCTAGAGTAGGAGTTGGGGGGGTGGTGACAAAGGACCAGGGGAAAGGTGAGGCGTAGCCAGAGAGGAAGTTGGTCAGCCTGTGAGAGATCCTGCTGCCTGGATAAGGACAATGAGAATCCATTGCAGAGTTTTAATCAGGAGAGTGTGGGGTCAGACTTGCGCTTACAGAGGTCACTGGGAGACTGGAGTGGAGGGGGCCAGGCATACACAGTGGCTGCTTCACCCTGGGAGCTTCCCTCTTAGATCTCCACTCCTTTGGAATGTTGGGAGCTATAGGGCATGATGTTGATATTCCTGTGCACGGGGCTTGGAGGAACAGAGATTTGGGTGTTTTGAACTTTGATTTGACCAGGATCACAAACCACAAGGGCCTTGCTTTCTTTGTCTCTGCTGGCACCAGGGCAGGTGCTGCCTTTTCAGTTAATAGACATTTGCAGTTGCCAGGAGGCCCAGAGACCCTCAGCCCTTGGCCACTGCCTGGGATGTGTTTCAGGGCTTCTGAGGGCTTCGTAGTGTGCTCTATGCCTACTGTTCCAGAGGTTACTGGTGTTACTCTCCAGCTCTTGCGAGCCTCTCATCAGCCATTCCTGATTCAGCTTTTAAAAAATTTTTGAAATTTATTTGAAATGCAGGGAAGAGATCTTCCATCAACTGGGTTACTCCTCAAATGTCCGAATACCCAAGGATGGGACAAGCCAAAACCAGGAGCCTGGAAGTCCATCTGGGGCTCCGTTGAGGGTGGCAGGGAGCCAAGTACTTGATCCCTCACAGCTGCCTTGCAGGGTGCACATTAGCAAGAACCTAGAATAGGGAGCAGAGCCAGGACTTGAACCCAGGTACTCTGATATAGAATGTGTGCATCCCAAACATCAGCTCAACTGTGGAGCTAAATGCCTGCCCCTTGGTTCAGCTTCATAGGAGTTCCGCAGCATTCCTTGCAATAAGAGTGAGGAAAATGATCAGCTCCTTTCTTGTGACCAGAGTTTAACATGTTCCGGTTGTCATTAAGCAGGCAGAATATGTGTCAGTGTCTGGTTGATTCATCCACTGCCTCCAGACCCGTAAGGTCTAAGCACTCAGTAAATATTGTGTGCCCACACATGTCTTTGTGGGTCTGTGGACTTGCAGGTGCCCTGGCACAGTGGTGGTCAAACTGTTCGTGCATCAGACTCACCTGGAGAGCTGCAGTGGTGGTTATACATGGCCTCTGACTCAGGTAGCTCTGGGGTGCGGCCAACGGATTTGCATTTGTGGAAAGTTCCCAGCTGTTGCTGCTGGTCTGATGGCTGTAGTTTGTGAACCATCGCTCTAACAGACTCATTCATGGAGGCCAACTCTGTTTTACATATTCATTCATTCAACACATTCTCATTGACTCCTTCCCCTTCAGGTGCTGGGGATGTAGCAGTAAATAAGTCAGACAGAAACCTCTGCCCCTCATGGAGCTTATGTTCTGGTGGGAGGACAGACCAGCCGGAGGTTACATGGTAAAGTAGAAGCTGGCCAGGGCTATGGTGAAATAGGAAGCAGTGGGGATGGGGGCACAGCGGTGGGCCCAGAAAATGAGAGATGACGTTGGTCACCTTCAGACTTGGGCCAGGGCACTCTCGTGCCCCCCACAAGTCAGGCAGTGTGCAGAGTGCCACGGAAGTAGTAGACGTGGCACCTTTGCCAATACCAAAGACAAGGATTTCTTCTTGCAGGAGGAAGGCTTTGGGGAGGAGCTGAGGCTTGTGCTGGGCGTTGAGCATGGATGGGATCTCATTCCTTGAAGTGGGAAGTGTGTTTAAGTGAGGAAATAGGAGAGGGCTGGCATTGTGGCACGGCAGGATAAGCCACCTGCATTGCCGAGATCCCATGTGGGCACGGCTCAACCTCGGACCCAACTCTCTGCTGATAAGCTTAGCAAAGCAGCAGAAGATGGCCCAAGTACATGGGCCCCTGCACCCACCGGGAGACCTGGATGGAGGTCCAGGCTCCTGGCTTCGTCCTGGCCCAGCCCTGGCCATTGAGGCCATTTGGGGAGTGAACCAGCAGATAGAAGACCTCTCTATCTCTCTCTCTCTCACTCTTTCCCTCTCTCTCTCTCTCTCTCTCTCGCTCTCTTTCTCTCTGTAACTCTGCCTTGCAAATAAATGTCTTTAAAAAAAAATAGGGGAAAATGGGGTGGCCCATGGCCTGGGCATGAGCAGTGCAAGAGGCTGCAGTCAGGAGGCTCAGGAGGTGGAGGGCACGGAACTGGAGAGATGTGGGAGAATGAATCCATAGACGGCCCCAGTGGCCAGGCTGGGAGTCTTTACTTCTGTGTGGTGTTTTTCAAAGATTTTTGTGCAGAGGAGTAAGTGGATCAGCTGTCAGTATGAGCAGGAATCCTACAGGTCAACTCCAGGGAGCTGCAATTTACAATTTACAGTTATCTGGTGTCTAATGTTCTAGGTGCCCAGGATAGGCAGAGAATGAAACAGACAAAAGTCCTTACCCACACCTCGGGGTAAGGGGAGGAGAGGACACAAAGCCATACCTGTTGGCATGAGCAGAAAGGAGGGGGAATTACTGGGAGGGGCTCGGCTTCCTCGTGAAGGTCCGGAATCATGAACGGAGGTGACTTGCTGGGTGCACCTGCCCCCCCCCCATCCAGGATTGCAGAGGGACTTTCACTCACCCCCTCCCCCCCGACAAAAGGGAGCGCTACAGCAGCATTCCTTGTCCACCCGTGCTAACAAGACTCCACCACAATTCCAGATACCCAGGAGAGAAGCTGACTGGTGTTGTCACAGGGTCCAAAGTTGGGGCACAGGCTCCTATCAGCAAGACTGGTTGCAGAGAAGAGGCAGTGGGCTGGGCAGTACCAGATGGTGTAGGGATGGTCAGGAGGGGTCAGTGGTGACAGGGCAGTGGGTGAGGTCAGGACCTGCTGCTTTCGGTGGCACACATAAGAGTGTGAATCTGCACAGCTGTGTGGTGGGCTCTTAGGAAAAGGAGGAGTGATGCAAGGAGCGCTGCTGGTTCGATGTTAGCCCCAGGAGTTCTTGCTAGCCTCTAGGCCTGTTCTTCCTCCTGGGGCTCTTGGCAGGTTAGCCAAGCATCCCCTGTGTAGGCTGATGAGCAGGCTTTTAATTTTCATTCATGTCTGATGCCGGCAACTGTGCATTCGTATTAATGACTGCATTTAGTTGTGGTTTACTGAGCTGAGCACTTGTGTAAAATAAGAATTATCTATTGGGATCTGATCTTTTCATTTGTGCTATTGCTTAGCAACAAAAGTCCATAACAGCAATGTAATGATTTTACTTTGCAGAATGTTTCTTTTAAGGGTATTTTAAGTGTCCCAAAGGCCATCCAAGCCGACTGTTCCCATGGCAGGATCTGAGCCCCCATGTGGATAGGAGAGGATGTATTTCCTCCCTGTCCCCCTCTCTGTCTTCCTTCATTGCAGTGTTCTCTTGTTTTTGCCATTTCATCAGCTGCCTGCCCTTCCTCCCTTGCCTGGTTTCAGTTGCTGCTGCAGGTGGTTGAGGGAAATACTCATGGGCAGAGGGCCTGGGGAGCCCAGAGTCACATTTGGGAGTGTAAGGTGTGGAGAGGGGGCGGCAGGCAGAAGAGTCAAGACTTTGTTCCCCTCCAGGAGAAATTTAATTATTTATTTATATATACTTTATTTGAAAGAGACATATCTTCCATCTGCTGGTCCACACCCCAAACAAGCAAAGGAGCCAGTGCTGAAACCAGGCACCCCAACACGAAATGTGGGCATCCCAGGAGGGAACCCGACAGCTGTGCTGAACACTCACCCCTGCTTCCCCCTCGTTGAGTCTGTAGTTGGTTCTAGCATTGGTGGTGGATCTCAGCCAGGGGAGGGCGTGAGTCAGCCAGTGCAAAGGTGAGTTTCAGTCCCATTTCCTAAGCACCATGGTGGCACCATTGTCGTGTAACCAGCAGGTTCTTGGCAAGTCAGCCATCTGGGTTGGTCCACATGAGACTGGACCAACCTTGAGGGCTTGTTCCTTATCATCTTGCTCCAAATCCACCAGTCTTTCCCATGTTCAAAAGTATTCAATGTTCATTGTGTACACAGAATCTAAAACTGGTATCAGGGCAAGCTGACTTCGCCTTTTTTAAACTGATCCGAGCTCACAGAACCAAAGGGCAGTTTTTCCCCTCGGTGGTAGTCTCTGGATCTGAGATAAGAATAATCTCATGGCCTGGCCCCTGGCTTTTGCCTGGCTCATTCCTGGGTGAGCCAGCAGATGGCAAATCTCTCTCTCTCTTTTTCTCTCTCTGGTTCTCCTTCTCTTTCTCACTGTAACTCTGACTTTCAAATAAATGAATACATCTTAAAAAAAAAAAGAATTTCAGCAACGAGTAGTACAAACATGCCAGTTTACACACAAGGAAATTAGAATTAATTGAATTTTGATACATACAGAGTTTTTATTTATTTATTTATTTGAGAGGTAGAGTTACAGAGAGTGAGAGGGACAAACAGAGAGAAAGGTCTTCCGTCCATTGGTTCATTCCCCAAATGGCCGCAACTGCTGGAGCTGCACCAATCCAAAGCCAGGAGCCAGGTGCTTCTTCTGGGTCTCCCACATGGGTGCAGGGGCCCAAGGACCAGGGCCATCTTCCACTGCTTTCCCAGGCCATAGCAGAGAGTTGGATCGGAAGAGGAGCAGCTGGGGCTAGAACCGGTGCCCATATATGGGATGCCAGCGCCACAGGTAGAGGATTAACCTACTGCGCCATGGCGCCAGCCCCACACACAGAGTTTTTAAAACTGGTTAGAGAATTCTAGAAGATTAAAATTGTAGTTGCTAAGCTGTTAGGCATGGAGAAGGTGCTCCAGAGTGGTGTAGCTATTCTGAAGGTTTACTTTGCATCACTGCTCACTTTCCAGCTCCTTTTGTTCACCGATTTCCACTCTGAAGCCCCTCCAGGGACTGGTCAGGGAAAATGGGATTAAAAGAGAATGGGGGGCCAGTGCCATGGCTCAACAGGCTAATCCTCCGCCTAGTGGTGCCGGCACACCAGGTTCTAGTCCCGGTCGGGGCGCCGGATTCTGTCCCGGTTGCCCCTCTTCCAGGCCAGCTCTCTGCTATGGCCCGGGAGTGCAGTGGAGGATGGCCCAAGTGCTTGGGCCCTGCACCAGCATGGGAGACCAGGATAGGCACCTGGCTCCTGCCTTCAGATCAGCGCGGTGCGCCGGCCGCAGTGCACTGGCCGCAGCGGCCATTGGAGGGTGAACCAACGGCAAAGGAAGACCTTTCTCCCTGTCTCTCTCACTGTCCACTCTGCCTGTCAAAAATTAAAAAAGAAAAGAGAATGGGGGCCAGCGCCATGGCTCACTAAGTTAATCCTCCACCTGTGTCGCCAATACTCCGGGTTCTAGTCCTGGTTGGGGCACTGGTTCTGTCCCGGTTGCCCCTCTTCCAGTCCAGCTCTCTGCTGTGACCCAGGAAGGCATTGAGGATGGCCAAGTGCTTGGGCCCTGCACCGGCATGGGAGACCAGGAGGGGGCACCTGGCTCTTGGTTTTGGATCAGCACAGTGCGCCAGCCATAGCAGCCATTTGGGGGGGTGAACCAACGGAAGGAAGACATTTCTCTCTGTCTCTCTCTCTCACTGTCTAACTCTGCCTGTCAAAAAAAAAAAAAAAAGAGAGAGAGAGAGAGAGAGAATAGAGGTGGGCATTTGGCCTAGAGGTTGAGACCTTCACGTACATCAGAGTGCCTGCATTCAGTGCCAGGTTCTGAGCTTCCTTCTAGTGCAGAACTCGGGAGGCAGCAATAATGGCTCGGGTGATTGGATCCTGCCACCCATGTGCGAGCTCTGGATGGAGTTCCCAGCTCCTGGCTTTGGTTCGGCCCAGGCTCAGCTGATGTGGGCATTTGGGGGTGTGAACTGGCAGGTAGAAACTCTCTTTCCCTGTTTGTCTGTCTTTGTCTCTTCATATGAACAGTGTTCAAACAGTCATGGAAAATGTATATGAAAAACATGGATTTCAAAATTTTTAGCGCCAAAGTAAACAGATTTTAATTTCATTTTTCTAAGCACTTTTTGCAGTGCCCTTGTAGACCTCAATCCTGTGTTTTCTTTTGTAGGTCTGTTCCTGTTCCTCCATTCTTTCTCTACCTCCCAACATTTTGTTGCCGTCCCTTAACTACAATAGCCTCCTTTTCAGTCCCTTTTAAAAAAAGAGAGTAGGGGATTGGGGCAGGAGTGGGCATTGGGGGCTTTCAGAGTGTGTTCCTTTTGCTATTTCTTTCAAAAGTTCCTTCTTGGGGCTGGTACTGTGGTGTAGCTGGTAAAGCCACTGCCTGTAGCACCAGCATCCCATATGGGCACTGGTTTGAGCCTCGGCTGCCCCATTTCTGATCCAGCTCCCTGCTAGTGTGCCTGGGAAAGCTTAGGGCTCTGCATCCACATGGGAGACCCAGAAGAATCTCCTGGCTCCTGTTTTTTTTTTTTTTTTAAATATGATTCAAGCTTTTTTTTTTTTTTTTTGGACAGGCAGAGTGGATAGTGAGAGAGAGAGACAGAGAGAAAGGTCTTCCTTTTTGTCGTTGGTTCACCCTCCAATGGCCACTGCGGCCGGCTCATCGTGCTGATCTGAAGCCAGGAGCCAGGTGCTTCTCCTGGTCTCCCATGCTGGTGCAGGGCCCAAGGACTTGGGCCATCCTCCACTGCCTTCCCAGGCCATAGCAGAGAGCCTGGAAGAGGGGCAACCGGGATAGAATCCGGCGCCCCAACCAGGACTAGAACCTGATGTGCCGGCGCTGCAGAGGCGGAGGATTAGCCTGTTAAGCCACGGCGCCGGCCCTGGCTCCTGTTTTTGTTTGACAAAGTCCCATTTGTCTGTTTTACTTTTGTTATTTGTGCTTTTGGTTTCATATCTAAGACATTATTGTAAAGTTCAATGTTATGAAACTTTTCCCATATGGTCTCCTCTAGCAGTTTATAGTTTCAGGTCTTAGATTTGCTCGTTGAGTCATTTATGGGTAAGGTAAGGACCCAGCTTTCTTCTTTCACCTGTGGGCATTCAGTTTTCCTAGTACTGTTCATTGAAGAGATGTCCTTTTCCTGTTGGGTAGTCTTGGCGTCCTAGGCAAAATCATCTGACCATATATGTAAGCATTAATTTCTGTATGTTTGTGTTTATTCCGGTATCATACTGTTTTTACTGTTGTAACTTCGTAATATGTTTCAAAATCAGCAAATGGGAGACTGCAGCTTTGTGCTTTCTCCAGGTTGTTTTAGCTATTTGGAGTCCTTGGAGATTCCATGTGATTTTAGGATGGTTTTTGTCCTATTTCTGCAAAACATGCCATTAGGATTAGGATAAGAATTGCGTAGAACCTATAGAGACCTTCTGAGTAGTATGGAGATTTTTGCAATACAGAGCTTTCGCCCCCTAACCGTTAGATGTCTTTCCGTTTATCTGTGTTCTCCTTCATTTCTTTCCATGGTGTTTTTCTGGTTTTCACTGCACAGTGCTTTTGCCCCTTGGTGTAGTTTATTCCTAAAAAATTTTTTTTTTTTTTTTTGACAGGTAGAGTTAGACAGTGAGAGAAAGAGACAGAGAGAAAGGTCTTCCTTTCCGTTGGTTCACCCCCAAAGTGGCTGCTACAGCCGGCGTGTTGCGACTGGCGCGCTACGCCAATCCGGAGCCAGGAGCCAGGAGCTTCCTCCTGGTCTCCCATGAGGGTGCAGGGCCCAAGCACTTGGGCCATCCTCCACTGCCTTCCCAGGTCTCAGCAGAGAGCTGGACTGGAAGAGGAGCAACCGGGACAGAATCCGGCGCCCCGACTGGGACTAGAACCCAGGGTGCCGGCGTGCAGGCGGAGGATTAGCCTAGTGAGCCGCGGTGTCGGCCAAAATTTTGTTCTTTTTGATGGTGTTGTTAATAGTACTGTTTTGTTTTCAGGTCATTCATATTTATAGAAGCACAACTGATTTTTATGTGCTGATGTTTTCATATTGTGTAGCTTAGTGAGTTCAGTTTATTAGTTCTGACTGTGTGTGTGGACGCTTCAGGGTTTGCTATGTACAGGATCGTTTTATCTGTGAACAGGGATAGTTTTACTTCTTCTTTCCAGTTTGGATGCATCATATTTCTTTTTCTTGCTTAATTGCTCTGGCTGGGAGTTCCAAGATTATGTTGAACACATGTAGAAAACATAGGCATCCTTGCCTTGTTCCTGATCGTAGAGGAAAAGCTTTCATTTCTCACCATTGAGCCTGATGTCAGCCGAGCACAGCCCTTCTGTTAAAGTTTCCTGGAATTGCCTCACTGGGGTGTGTCGCCTGTTTCCTGCAGGATCCTGGCTGGGATAACAATGAGAGGTGGAAATAGGGGCCAGTGTGTGGCTTAGTGGGTAAAACTATAGCCTGTGATGCTGGCATCCCATATGGGTGCAGGTTCGCGTCCCAGCTACTCCAATTCCTATCTAATGCACCCTGGGAAAAGCAATGGAGAATGGCCCAAGTGCTTGGTGCTTCCACTGCACCCATGTGGAAGACCTGGAGGAAGCTCCTGACTCCTGGCTTTAAGCTGGCCCAGCCCAAGGCCTTTGTAGCCATATGGGGAGTGAACCAGTGGATGGAACATATCTGTCTCTTTCTCTCTCTGCCTTTGTCTCTAATTAACTCTTCCTTTCAAATAAACAAAAAGTAAATCTTAAAAAAAAAAAAAAGCAAAAGAGGTAGAAGCAACCAGTTGCCGGGTCAGGCAACGTAAGTGCTGACAAGTACTCCAGAATCTGGAAAATCAATTTTCATGACTGGTTCTGGGTGTGACGCTACCCCTGAAATTGTGCCAGTTGTGCTGATCAGCATATACTTGCTAAGAACAACTTTCCAGGTGGTTGGAGTTTTAAGTAGTAGATAAGTCTCGCATTATCGGTTTCTTGTGTATGTAAATGTATACATTTGCTATCAGAAAGGCCTTTTTTTTTGTATTTAACACTTTGCTGCTTACTTGTTCACAGGCTTGGGCAGTCATCAGGTGAAGAAAAGTAGTACTATGAGGTAGCAGCATCTTTTATACACCACCTTGGAGGTCTTGTTTCTCAGCTTCAGAGTCACGCAGTCCTGGGGTCTAGCTCTTCCCCCCACTTATCTGAGTTTGTGAGCTTGGGAAATTAAATATATGTTTGAAAGGCAGAGTGACAGAGACCGGGGGAAAGACTGACAGAGAGATCTTCCATCTGCTGGTTCACTCCCCAAATGCCCACGACATCTGGGGCTGGGCCAAGGCTGAAGGAGGAGGTGGCTCCATGTGGATTTCACACATGGGCAGAAAGGACCCAAGCACTTGGGCTGTCATCTGTTGCCTTAGCAGGATGCTGGCTCAGAATGGAGGCCTAGGGACTCAAACCAGCACTCCTATATGGGATCAGACATCACAAGCTCTTGCTTAACCCTCTGTGCCCCAGAGGTTGGGAAAATGTTTACTTTCCAAGGAGTATGAATATCACAGCGCCTACTTAAAGTGTTGTGTGAGGGCACTTGAGAAGGCTCATGGAAAAATGGAAGTAAAAGATAGGTCCGTTTTGTTACAAAAAGTGTATGAAGTCCATGCATTTCCCATGAGCTCTTTGGAGACCTGCACAGGAGGATTAAGTGAGGTGGTGCGTGTAAAGAGGTTAGTTTGCTGCTGGCTCTGAAGCGTAATAAACCCTCCATAAATGGTAGTCATTATTACGAAGTGTTTTGGGAACTAGGAGGGTGCTTCCCAAAGTCTGTGGAATTAAAAGATGAGTTTATTTTGGTGCAAAACAAATTTGAGGTCTGTGTGTAGTTTTTTCATAAAATGCATTTCCCATGAACTCTTTGAAGTCTCCTTACATCTTCAGGTTCTGTGGAAGGAAAATACATGCTTGAAGTCGTTTTCTGCCTGTGTCCTGTTGCTGTTTGCACATGTTCTGAGCCTCGGGAGTCTTTGAAGTCTTGCTTTCTGACCCGTTATTAGCAGCCCGCCAGTTTGATGATGGTTCTGGCGCCGCCAGGCCCCAGCCAGGAGAAATGCGAGAGCTGGCGTTCCAGGGAGTCGGTCTTGAGCCCCCAGCTGGAGCGGGCCTAGGTGTGAAGCCGTGCTGCGCAGAGCTGTGTCCACCAGCTTGTTGGCCTGCCCTTGCAGTCCTGCTTCCTGCTCACTGCCCTGGAGGACACGAAGGCTGGTGACACAGCCCGTGAAGCTGCGAGGGGAAAGGGAAGGGTGGCAGGTGTGAGGAAGCTGCCCCACCTGGCGTGGTGACGTGGACTCTGCTGCTTGCCAAGCTGCTCCTTAGGGAACAATGAGGAAGAGGGTGGGAGTGGCTTACAGAATGAAGGTGGCACGTCCTTATGACAGAAATCCCCACAGCTCCTGGCATTTTAGGGCAGGAGGAATGACATGACCATTTGGAAAAGTCAGCGAGAACGGAAGGAAAAAATCAGCTGAAATCCCCTAGCTTTAGATTACTGCTGGTAATATGTTCATGTATCAACTTGTGGATTTTTTCATATGTTTCCCTATATGTAAACTGAAAATAGGACTACCTTATAGCTGTGCCTCTGAAACCTGCCCTTGACTCCTACTGTGTCTATCTCTGCATGTCAGCAAGTAGGAATCTCCATTGCTGAAAACAGCTGTGGGGCATTTTATCGTATGTATTTGCCTTACATACAGGTAGTGCCATACCCTTGAACTTCTAAGTTATTTCCACTGTTCATTGTCTTAAACCAAGCTCTGTCTGCAGCTGTTTTCTTGAGCATAGTGGCTGAAACTCCGTGGGCCTTCACCGGTTTAAAAGCTACTTGGAGGCAAAGTCCATGCTTTGGACTTCTTTTATGGCCCCCTTCCTCCCAAAGCAACCTAGCACAGTGTCCTAATAGGCAAACCCTGGTGGCTGTAAATTTGATGAGGGTGTGCCTCCCAGCCATCATTTCATTATTTATCTTCTGACCTAAGGCCATCACCTGTCAGTCTTTAAAACTCATACGGTAGTGGTTTCATCAGAGGCAGGCATTTGGTGGAGCGGTTGAAAAGTCAGCTAAGGCACTCGCATCCCATATCTGAGTTCCCCTGTTCCAGTCTGGGCTTCCTGCTAATGTGCGCTCTGGGAAGCAGCAGGCCCTAGTAGCTGGGCTCCTGCCACCTGGATTGAGACCTGGGTTGAGTTCCCAGCTCCCAGTCATTCCCAGTGTTGCCAGCATTTGGGGAGTGAACCGTGGATGGGAGCTCTCTCTCTGTTTCGCTGCTTCCCACATAAATAATTTTTTTGACAGGCAGAGTAGACAGTGAGAGAGAGAGACAGAGAGAGAGAGAGAGAAAGGTCTTCCTTTGCCGTTGGTTCACCCTCCAATGGCCGCCGCGGCCAGTGCACTGCGGCCGGCACACCACGCTGATCCAAAGGTAGGAGCCAGGTGCTTCTCCTGGCCTCCCATGGGGTGCAGGGGGCCCAAGGACATGGGCCATGCTCCACTGCGCTCCCGGGCCACAGCAGAGAGCTGGACTGGAAGAGGAGCAACCTGGACAGAATCTGGCGCCCTGACTGGGACTGGAACCTGGGGTGCCGGCGCCGCAGGTGGAGGATTAGTCTATTGAGCCGCAGCGCTGGCCAATAAATATTTTTTTAAAAATACTTCGTCAGACTTTCTTTTACCTGTGATAATTATAACATTGGCATAACCCTTAGGTTTCCAGAACACTTTTCATGTTGTTATATAGATCCTGGGATGCCTGGTGTTATTCCTCCCATTTTGAAATAGAGGAAGTGGAGGTTAAGAGTTTAAATCTGGAGGTTGGTGCCATGGCACAGCAGATTAAAGCCACAGCCTGCAGCTCCAGCATCCCATATGGGTGTCAGTTCACGTCCCAGCTGCTCCACTTTTGATCCAGCTCTCTGCTCATGTGCCTGGGAAAGTGGCGGAAGATGGACTAAGTCCTTGGGTCCCTGCACCCACGTGGGAGACTTGGAAGAACCTCCTGGCTCCTGGCTTCAGCCTGGCCCAGCCCTGGCTATTGTGGCCATTTGGGGAGAGAACCAGTGAATGGAAGATCTTTCCTTCTTTTCTGTCTCTCCTTCTCTCTCTCTGTAACTCTGCCTTTCAATAAATAAATAAATCTCTAAAAAAACAACAACAAAAAAAGAGTTTAAATCCAGGGCGGGCTTTGTGGTGCAGCAAGTTAAGCTGCTGTTGGGACACTTGTATCTCACATTGGAGATTAGAGTGCCAGTTCAAATCCAGGCCTCTCCTGATCCAGCTTCTTCCTAATGTCCCCGAGAAGGCAGTGAATTATGGCCCAAGTCCTAGGGTCCCTGCAACCCATAGGGAGACCCTGATGGAGTTCCAGGATCCTGGCTTTGGCCTGGCTCAGTCCTGGCTGTTGCAGGCATTTGGGACGTGAACCAGCAGATGGACGATGTCTTTCTCCTCTCGCTCTCTCACTCTCACCCTCTTGCTGTCTGACTCTTGTTCCTGCCTTTCAAATAAAAAGGCCGTAGAGAAATAATCATTTAAAAATAAGTACTGTCCCATGAAGATGCTCCCTACATCAGTAACTCCTTGGCAGGGAGCCCCTCTTCTCTGCTCTGGTTGTCCTGTGTCCCTGCCACTGCCACACTGGTTGTGCCCTGGGAGGGAAAGGCCTCTTATGCTTTTCTGTTTCTGCCTTTTGCATCTTCAGCTACGACAGAGACTCCACTTTCAACGTGTTTGTGGGGAAAGGACAGCTGATCGCGGGGATGGACCAAGCTCTGGTCGGGATGTGTGTCAACGAGAGGCGTTTCGTGAAGATCCCCCCAAAGCTTGCCTACGGAAGCGAAGGGGTTTGTAAGTGTTTGCTCCGCGTTTATGAACAGCTCTGCAGAAACATCCAGAACACTCACACTCAGCTCTGTCATGCAGATGAGTGAAATCTTGGAAGATTTAGATTCTGGAACATGAGAAGCAGTGAACACACAGAGCAAAAATTGCCTTCTTAGGGTCACTTCTGCTAGATATGCAAGAAGGCATTATTAATGCTGGGGTATCGAAGGATACCTTGATGAGAGGCAAGTTTTGTTTTTTTCTCTTTTCAATTTCATTTGGAAGAAGGGAATGGTACACCAGCAACCAGCCTGAAAGCCCTATGGCTTCCATTTATGTTGGCGACGTTGTAGGTATTTGTGATGCTTGTCTGGGCTGACAGGCAATGGTGTCTCAGTGTGAGTTCTTTTCTAGCTGGCGTGATCCCCCCAAACTCCGTGCTTCATTTTGACGTACTTCTGATGGACATCTGGAATTCCGAAGACCAGGTTCAGATCCACACATATTTCAAGCCCCCCAGCTGCCCTCGGACCATCCAGGTGTCTGATTTTGTAAGGTACCACTACAACGGGACGTTCTTGGATGGGACACTCTTTGATTCAAGGTACGTCTTGCTGTTGGGGGTATCGTCAGTGAAGCACCCCTTCATTCCTTCTCTCTTGTCTGCTTTTTGTACCCATGGGAAAACCAGGAAAAGGCCCCTTCCTAGACTTTATCCAGCACCAGACTCTGTTCCATGGTTCGTGTTCCATGGTGCCAGGGTCAGAATGTAGTACGATGGAGAAAACCCCAAGAGCAATATTTATCTAACTTCACAGCGTAAGTGAACAGTCCCATTTCTAAGGAGGCTCACACACGTGTTGATTGGTTTTTGAGTTCTCCCCTGGAAGGGGGAGTGGAACAGTGAAGGCACCTGGAGCTGTGCACAGGGCTGGGGCTGAGCAAGGCCAGGAACCCTTCTTGCTGGGGTGCGTTTGATTCGTGGGGCAGCTGGCCTGTTTCTGTCCATCACCGCCACACACACACATGCTTTTTAGGTCTTCCAAGACTCCAGGACGTGTGCTCCATGTTTGGCAGCAAGGATCCATAAATGCCGCTCCCTGAGGATGGGTGTGGGCGCATTGTGCAGCTGGATTTGGGTAGCATGAGCCTTACTGAGGGTGAACTGGAGACACCCTCATGGTATGGAACTTTCTCCCTTCTCATTGGTTTTTCAGTCACAATCGCATGAAGACATATGACACGTACGTGGGGATCGGCTGGCTGATTCCTGGAATGGATAAAGGGCTCCTGGGGATGTGTGTGGGGGAGAAACGCATCATCACCATCCCGCCTTTCCTGGCCTATGGAGAGGAGGGAGATGGTAAGACCTTCTCTTACCCACCCTCATTCTTATTGCAGGAACACCACGTGACACCCATGGGGCCTTCTGGTCCAGTATGCTAGCCACTAAGACACATGAGGCTATTTACATTTAAATGGAAATAAATTAAAACTACATAAGATTTAAAATTCATTCCCTTGGTCACCCTGCACATTTCAGGTACTTGAGAGGTGCTGTAGTAGACGGTGCAGATCCAGAGGGGCCCGTCACTGCAGAAAGTTCTAGTGGACGGCCTTCGTCTGGGTTGTCTGCTCTCTGTTGCCCGAGTTGCAGAAAATCCCACTTGCTCATGGTCATTGGCATTCACAAGTAAGCCCTTCATCTCTGTCTTCCAGCTGTGGCTTTGGGCACCATCCTCTCTTATTTCCCCACCTGTGAAATAAGGTTTGAATGTCTAAAGGTTGCAGATATCAAGGTAGAAAATTATTATTCATAAGATGTCAGAATTGCCAAACTTCCCCCAATGTATAACTCCGTGATAGATTTTGTTTGTGACATTAGCTCCTGTAGGCAAATACAAGCATACCATTAGAAAATAAATTAGTGGCTCAGTTGGCTAATCCTCCGCCTTGCGGCGCCGGCACACCAGGTTCTAGTCCCGGTCGGGGCACCGGATTCTGTCCTGGTTGCTCCTGTTCCAGGCAAGCTCTCTGCTGTGGCCCTGGAGTGCAGTGGAGGATGGCTCAGGTCCTTGGGCCCTGCACCCCATGGGAGACCAGGAGAAGCACTTGGCTTCTGCCTTTGGATCAGCGCGGTGTGCCGGCCGCGGCCATTGGAGGGTGAACCAACGGCAAAGGAAGACCTTTCTCTCTGTCTCTCTCTCTCTCACTGTCCACTCTGCCTGTCCAAAAAAAAAAAAAAAAAAAAGAAAAAGAAAAGAAAAGAAAATAAATTAGTAAGAATGAGTGTCCTGATAGTGGCTGATAAACAGAATTTCTCAGTTACTCAGGTTTGAATTTCAGGTGTTTAACCGTGCTGACAGATTGACATAACAGAGAGAACTGTAAGCATTTAAACAGCAGAGATGCATCGATCTAGTTGAGACTAGAAAGGAGAACGTGATGCTGTCTGAGAGCTTTACTAATAGATAGTGGTACCCAACTTGTAATAACCCTTGTACGCTTGTCCAAGTGAGCTGGATGAGAGGGAGTCCTCAGTGGATGGGGCTCAGTCTTCCCAGGCCACCTGCACTTTTATATATTTTACCTGCTAGGGATCTGTTGACAGTTTCTTAAAAGAGGGTGGAGATGGCATTACCCACGAAAAGAAGAGTGTGAAAACCACTACCATCATATGTTTTATTCTCTCCTCCTTGAGATGTGGCCTTTCTAATTGACATTCAAATGATCTCTGGCCAATGAAAGTTCATTCAACTAGCTCCCAAATTCTTTGGATATCATCATCTATGTTAAAAAACAAAACAAAAACAACTAGATGCCCAGCCTAATTTGAGGAATATTAGTTACTTATGTCAAATAAATATTAGTTTAAATATTTGTAATACATAGCTTCTTTTATTTATTTTTATTTTTATTTTTGAAAGAATTACAGAGAGAGGTAGAGAGAGAGAAAGAAAGGTATTTCATCCTCTGGTTCACTCCCCAAAATGGCCACAACAGCCAGAACTGAGCTGACCTGAAGTCAGGAACCAGGAGCTTCTTCTGGGTCTGCTATGTGGGTGCAGGGGCCCAAGGACTTGGGCCATCTTCTACTGCTCTCCCAGGCCATAGCAGAGAGTTGGATCAGAAGAGAAGCAGCCATGACTAGAACCAGTGCCTATATGGGATGCCGGTGCTCCATGCTGGGGCTTTAACCAGCTGTGCCACAGTGCTGGCCCCAGCTTATTTTAGTTACTTTTTTTTTTTTTAAGATTTATTTATTTATTTGAAAGTCGGCGTAACACACAGAGAGAAGGAGAGGCAGAGGGAGAGAGAAAGGTCTTCCATCTGCTGGTTCATTCCCCAGTTGGCCACAATGGCCAGAGCTGTGCCAGTCCGAAGCCAGGAGCTTCTTCCTGGTCTCCCACATAGGTGCAGGGACCCAAGGACTTGGGCCATCCTCTACTGCTTCCACAGGCCATAACAGAGAGCTGGATCAGAAGTAGAGCAGCTGGGGCTCAAACTGTCACTCATATGGGATGCTGGCACTGCAGACAGTGGCTTAACTCGCTATGCCACAGCACCGCCCCCCCTCCCTTTTTAGTATTTTTTAAAAGTAACTATTTAATGCAGCCAAATGGGGAGTAAACCAGTGGATGGAAGACCTCTCTGTCTCTCTCTGCCTCTCCTTCTCTGTCTGTGTAGCTCTGACTTTCAAGTAAATAAATAAATCTTTAAAAAAAATACTTTATACTTGAATACTGTGCTCAGCTCTCCAAGTATAATTTCAATTGGGTGAATTTAATGGTATATGGACTATTATCTTAGTAGTAAAGTTGCTATAAAAATATTCAGTTAGCACATGCTAATGCTAAAAAAATTTAAACCCTGGTGTTACATTTCTTTTTAAAGATTTCTTTTATTTGAAAGGTAGAGTGACAGAAAGGGAGAGACAGAAAGAGAGAGAAAGATCTTCCATCCTCTGGTTCACTCCCCAAATGATTATAATGGTCAGGACTGGGCCAGGCCAAATCCAGGAGCCAGGAATTCCATTTAGGTCTCCCATGTGGTAGGCAGTGGCCCACGTACTTGGACCATGCTCCATTATTTTCCCAGGCACATTAGCAGGGAGTTGGATGAGAGGTGGAACAGCCCAAACTCGAATTGACACTCCAGCGTGGCGTATCAGTGTGGCTGGCAGTGACTTAACCCACTGTGCCACAACACCAGCCGCTGGTGTTACTATTAAGACTTACTTTCTTTTCCTCTTAAGTTAAAAGATGAAGAAAAGCACAGAAGAGTGATCCAGCTCTGATTGAGCATGCCTTGCATTCTGAAGGCTGAGTTAGCACCTTTGAGCAGATTTCATTCCTCTCAATAGGAGAGAGGAGGGCTGAGCTCTGCCACAGGTCCAGCGGAAGGATCCAGGTCACTTGCTTTGTCATGTTAATTTTCTGTTATCTCAAATTCCTGGAGTCAGAGTTTTTTTTTTTTTTTTTTTTATAGTAGAATTTTCCAGGAGATCAGGTAGTTTTAAATTATTAAAATATTTTAACAAAGAAAAATTTTACCCTTTGATTTTTATTTACATGAATTTTTAAAAAGTTTTAAATAGTTCTTTTGAAACAGCACAACTGAACTTAAAGCTCTTACTTAGACCCAGCATCTTTCTGAAAACTGTTAGTTTATGGGAGATTATGCACGTAATCCTTTCACATCCTTCAGAGATACGAACCCTGCCTCTCACAGAGTGGAGTCAGAGTTCTTTATTGGTTGGTGTTGCTCTTTGGGGATGAGCTGGTATCCCGCAGTGCCATGTGGATGGTCCTTTGCAGATACACTTGTCTCTCAGTCCCTGCAGGGGACTGGTTCAGAACACGCATCCCTCCCCACCCCCATATCCAAACCATAGCAGCCCAAGTCACTTACATAAAATAATGTGGGGTTTGCACATAACCTACACACATACTCCCGTGTGTATTAAATCATCTCTCCATTACTTACAATACCTGATAGAATGTAAATGCTTTGTGGTGTTGTTACACTGTATTGTTAATGGGATAATGACAAGGGAAAGTCTGTACCTGTTTAGTATGCACATAGTTTTGTTTTCTTTGAACTTGGCATTGGTTGAATCTATGAATGTGTGTATTCATTACATTCTTGTACTCACCACATCCCCAGTGTTAGGCACACCCGAGAGAAATAGTACCACCCTGTGGCAGGCGTTCAGCCTAGTGGTTAGGACGCTGGCTATACACCTGTGTCCCACATCAGAGTGCCAAAGTTGGATTTTTGGCTCTGCCCCCTGGCTCCAGCTTCTTGCTGCTGCATATACTGGGAGGCAGCAGGTGATGGCTTAAGTAGCTGGGTTCCTGCCACCCATGTAGGAAACCTGCATTGAGTTCCTGGCTTTCGGCTTTGATTCCTTCCCACCTGAAGCCCTCAAGCCCTCAAGTTGTTGTGGTATCCTGTTTTGGATACACTTAAAGGATTGAAGTTTGCATTTTGCCTCTTTAAAAAAAATATTGGCTGTTGATTAAAAAAAACCAGGTGTGTGTATGTTCTCCAAAACCAGATCAGAGTGTTGGGACTTATGCCTTTAAAAGTCTCTGATTTGCATTTGTATACAAACAGAAACCCACAGAGGTGTGTATTTGTGTTTGCCTGTGGGTATAAAACACATGCACCCGCATAGAGCGTTCATGGGTCAGCATGAACATAGAAATGTGGTCGTAATAGTCTCTTATGTCTTTAGTATCCGTTTGTTCCTTCTCCTGGGTGAGCTGGGCTTTGGCTAGTACTCACTAGCCTGGGGTTGAATTGCGTGGACACCATGGCGAGGCATCATGAGACCTAGAGGAACTGGGGCAGGCATGTAGTCCACAGTTGAGGCTCTGGTCAGTATGCCGTGTCCCACATCAGAGTCCCTGGGTCAAGTTCCTGACCGCAGCTTCCTGCTGATGTGGACCCTGGGAAGCAGTAGGTGATGGCTCAAGTAGTTAGGGTCTTGCCAGCTGCATGGGAGACCTGGACTGTGTTCTCGCCTGTTGGCATTGGCCTGGCCTGGCCCAGCCCTGCTGGTTGTGGGCATCTGGGGAGTGAACGAGCAAATGGAAGTGCACACTCTCTCTTTCTGCCTCTCAAAGACTTAACTAAAGATATTTTTTTTTTTTAAAAAAAGAAAGAGAACCATGTTTCCTTGGCGTGCAAACTTCCAGGATTGAGTAACAGCAGCATGGAGGTGCTGCCTTATAGCTTATGCGCTCCCTAAATCCCGAGTCCTAATGGAACCACCTCCCTCCATTGCCCTCTAGGGAAGGACATTCCTGGACAGGCATCTCTGGTGTTTGATGTTGCATTGCTGGACCTCCACAACCCCAAGGACAGCATTTCCATTGAGAACAAGGTAGTGCCTGAAAACTGTGGACGGAGAAGTCAGAGCGGGGACTTTCTCCGGTATCATTACAATGGCACACTTCTGGATGGCACCTTCTTTGATTCCAGGTAAGGAAATAAGTGGAGCCTTCGGCTCGTCAGAATGTCTTCTAAGTCTACCACCACAGGCCCGTGGTCTGAATACTCTGTCAGTGCCGACTCCTGGCTAGGATTTCACCTCTAGTACTGGTCGGTCTCTCTCTCTCTCTCTCTCCCTCTTTTTTTTTTTTTTTTTTTTAAATATTTACTTTTATTTATTTCAAGGGCAGAGTGACATAGAGAAGGAGGGAGAGATGTAGAGATTTTCTGTCTGCTGGTTTATTCCCCACATGGCTACAACAGCCTAGGCTGTGTCAGGCTGAAGCCGGGAGTCCAGAGCTTCATCCGGGTCTCCCACATGGTTGACAGGAACCCAGTAATTGGGCCATCTTCTGCTGCTTTCCTAGGAGCATTACCATGGAGCTGAATCAGATGTGGAGTAGCTGGGATTTAAACCATTGATCCAGTATGAGATGCCAATGGGGCAGGCAGCAGCTTAGCTGGCTACCCAGTAATGCCAGCCCCTGGTTTCTGGTTTCTGTACTGCATTTCTTCCTTTCTTTTTTAAAGAATTATTTATTGTATCTGATAAGGTGGGGTAGGGGGAGATTTTCCATCTGCTGGTTCACTCCCAAGATGGCCACAATGGCCAGGGCTGGGCCAAGGCGAAGCCAGGAGCCAGGAACTCCATGCAGGTCTCTCAGGTGGGTGGCGGGGGCCCAGCCATCTTCTGCTTTCCCATGCACATTAACAGGGAGCTGGATTGGAAGTGGAGCAGCTGGGACTCAAAACAGTGCCCATGTGGGATGCTGGCGTAGCATGTGGCAACTTAACTGCTGCACCACAACCCCTGACCTGGATTTCTTCATATGCCGTTATCAGTCTCCTGTTGAGGACTGTGGGAAAACAGGAGAGGCCCACCCTGGAACGCCAGCAGACTGCATTCTGTGCTGAGCTTTCCGAGTGTAAACCCAGCTGTGGAGCACAACATGGGGTGTACCCAGAAGTGAGGTGAAGGAAGTGGAACAGACAGAGAACGTGGCGTGCCGGGAGAGCTGGCTCCCGGTCTCTGCCCGAGTCACAGTGAGCAGCCTTGATTTCCTTGAGCTTCAGGCTTTTCCCTGTTGCAGCACCTGTTCCAGATGACAGAGATAAGGCAGGAAAATACCGGGCAGACTTTAAAGGCTGTTCAGCTGAAAGGGCGGCTTGGATGCCTTCAGCTCCCTTCCTGGTGTTGCCGGTGCTAATGACTGTGCCTCTTTTGTTATCCAAGTTTTGTTTTGTTTATCAGGCTCAAGTAAGTGCAAAATGCATGTGGCAGGCATTTGGTAAGTCCAGCTCATTCAGGTGGCATGTGCTCTGTGGAACCACTCCCTCAGCTTGCTGTAGGGTAAACAAGTAGTGACAGCAACCTACCTGTCTCTATTACCAGAGATAATAGGATTCCAGTTAATTTAGTCATCCAAAACATCCCACAAGAATCTTTATATGGTATTATTTTATTTGAATAATACATTCTTCCTGTTCCTAGGATCTTTTCTTTTACATTTTAAAATTCTCTGGGGGGAAAACAGCAGTGAAAGATCAAAATGAAAGCAGAGTGTGCATTAGGATACGGCGTGCACCTGACCCTCAGGAGTGACCTCCTCCTCCTTCTCTTTCTCCTTCCCTAGCTACTCCCGGAACCGCACCTTTGACACGTACATTGGGCAGGGCTACGTGATTCCTGGCATGGATGAAGGTTTACTTGGTGTCTGCATTGGGGAGAAGCGGAGGATCGTGGTCCCCCCTCACCTGGGTTATGGGGAAGAGGGAAGAGGTGAGCATCGCCTGCCTTTGCCACTACCTGGCTGCCTCCACACTGCTTGGAACATGGCTTTCTGACAGCCAGCATTTGAAGCCAATGGCAAACTTATGGCTCAAGTGCCCACATAGTTGTTTTTTTTTTTTTTTTTAAATTTAATTAGTATTAGTTAATTAATTTGACAAGCAGAGTGACAGAGGAACAGAGAGATCATTCATTTGCTGGATCACTCCTCAAATGGCTACAATAGCTAGAGTTGGGCCAGGCCAAAGCCATAAGCCTGGAACCCCATCTGGGTCTCCCACATGGGTGGCAGGGACCCAAGTTCTTCTGCTGCCGTCCCAGGTGTATTAGCAGGGAGCTGCATGGAAAACAGAGCAGCTTAGATGCAAACTTGGGATCCAGTGTCGCAAGCTGTGCTTTACCGTGCTGCACCACAGTTCTGGCCCCCCAGATAAATTTAGTTCTGGAATTCTCTTCCTTGCTCTCCCTTTGCATTTTTCTTTGAAAATATTAAATCTACACCAAAGTTAAAAGAGTTATATAGTGAATTCCAGCGTGACCGATTGAGAACATCTTTTTATATTTTGTCTCTCTTTATATTTATGAGAGAACTTCAAAAACTTTGTGGAAAATGGAATTAAAAGATGAGGTTAGTTTGGTATAAAAATTGTTGAAATCTGTGCCTATGAGGGGTATTTAAAAAGTTTGTGGAAAATGCATATTTATGAAGAAACTATACGTGGATTTCATAATGAACATTGACAATGTTTATTTCTGGATAATAGCATTATGAGAGATTCTTGTTTTCTTGTTTATCTGTATTTTGTTTTTCTGTAGTCAACTTCTGTTATTGGTATGACTTTACATTTTAATTTATTTATTTGTATTTATTTGAGAGGCAGACAGAGGAGAGACAGAAAGGCAGAGAGGCACAGGCAGAGAGAACAAGAGAGAAGTCTTCCATCTGCTGGTTTGCTCCCCAAATGGCCACAATGACCAGAACTGTACCAATCCAAATCCAGGAGCCAGGAGCTTCTTCCAGGTCTCCTATGCAGGTGCAGGGCCCCAAGGACTTGGGCCATCTTCTACTGCTTTTCCAGGCCATAGCAGAGAGCTGGATCGGAAGAGGATCAGCTGGGACTCGAACCAGCACCCATATAGGGTGCTGGCACTGCAGGTGGCACCTTTACCTGCTTTGCCACAGTGCCAGCTCCTCATGGACAATTTTTTGTTTACTTGCTTAGGAATAAATTGATGTAGCATTTATTTATTTATTTAGATTTTTTTGTTTATTTGAAAGGCAGAATGACAGAGAGAGGGAAGGAGAGAGGAAGAGAGAATCTTCCATCTGCTGGTTCGCTCTCCAAATGGCCACAGTGGCCTGGGCTGATCCAGGCCAATGGCAGGAGCCCGGAACTCTATCTGGGCTGCCCACTTGGGTGGCAGGTACTTGGTCTGCCTAGAGCTGGATTGGAAGCAGAACAGGCAAGACTAACCAGCTCTCTGACATGGGATGCTGGCATTACAAGTGGCATCTTAACCTGCCCTGTGCATCACCACACCAGCCCCAATTCAGTGTTTATTTTGCTTTTGAAAACTCTGCTGGTGGTATTCTGGCTGGCTTTGCTGACCATGCACATTCATCTTATTAACCGTTTTCTGATTTCTGCTGATGTAATGCATCAATCTGGGGCATTTTCCCAGTAGGCTTCATCCTGGAAGATCTAAGAAACATCAAGTGTTTGGAAACTAAGGTGTCCCATAGAGAAACAGTTTTTATCACTGATTTAAATTTCTGATTATTAAGCCCCAGCAGATCATAGCTGAAGATACATTTAACACACAAAAAGTATAAAATTCAAAGAGAAAAAAGGGACAGGTGTTTGGCCCACCTGTTGAAGATCCACGTCCCATTTCAGAGTGCCTGGATCCTGGTAATCGGCCCCAGCCTCCAATTCCAGCTCCCTGCTAATGCAGACCCAGGGAGGCAGCAGTGCTAGGTGATTGGTCAAGTATTGGTCTCTGCCATTCACGTGGAAGCCCTGGATTGTGTTGCTGGCTCCCAGCTTTGGTCCCCATTGTGGGGGCCATAGTGAGTGTCTGGAGAGTGAACCGCTATATGGGAGCACTCTGTCTCTCTCTGCTTCTCAAATAAATAACTTACAAAACATTTTTAAAGGATTCATTCAGCAGGGGTTGCTTCGTGCCTGTTTTTCCAGTGTCTTGATGCTGCTGTGTTATATCACACAGACTTCTACTTCTAACCAATTACGTACAGAAACAGATGGAAACTTCCCGAGCATTCTTGTTTCATTATGGCCTGAGGACCATCGAGTCCTTTGTTTAAGAAGAATGCATTAATGGAAAACATTCGCTTAAATGATTGTTTTCCTTTTGGCTTTCTATCAAGTATGTGAGCTCTGCAAAGAATTATCTCGGGCTCTGGAAGCATCCAGAGACTCATACATTCCCTGGCCCTGAGGCGGCTGCTTCCTTCTGCATCATATGCATGGGGGTGGTGTGAGGGGGGTGGGATGGGGGGAGGCTGTCAGACCCGAGTGCTGCTGTGCCCTCCCCTCATCAGTGCTCGGGGCTCCGTGTGGGCGTGGCACAGGACACAAGGCTGATCCTTTCGAGACCGATGGGGCGGGTATCAGGAGCATCTCCGCTCGCCACAGACGCAGGGCCAGGCATGTAGTGTGCATTCAGTAAATACTTGTGGGAGCAGTGAACTGCTGGGCTCTGCCTCCGTCAGCATTTCCCTGTACTGCCGCCATCTTCCTGTGCAGGGGAGGGGGTAGGGACAGGCTTTCTGGAAAAGGTTCTAGACCTGTTTTCAGTCTGCTTTGTTCCACATGGTCAGTCCTGAAATTAGGGTGCTTGGGTGGGCGTGCATTCCTGAAACAGAGCATGGGTTCTGCCCACAGAGAGGTATAAGCAACGTTCCCTCAGTGGTTTGCTGCCACCCAACTTCCATATTACTACTTGTATATATAATAAGTATATATACTACTTATATATAAAATATATATAGTTATATGTTTTTATATATTTTATATTACATATATATTTATTTATATATATGCTTGTTTATTTTAAAGGCAGAGTTACTGAGACAGAGACAGGGAGAAAGAGAGATATCTTATATCTGCTGGTTCACTCCACAAATGGCTGCAGTAGCCGGGGCTGGGGCAGGCTGAAGCTAGGAGCCTGGAACTCCATCCAAGTCTCCCATGTGGGTGGCAGGGGCCCAAGCACTTGGCCATCTTCCACTGCTTTCCTAGGGACATTAACAGGGAGCTGGATCAGAGTGGAGCAGTCGGGACTCGAACAGGTTCCCTGCACGGGATGCCTGCATCACAGGAGGAGGCGCTTACCTTGAGCACACAAACACATTCAATGCTAGTCATCTGAACCACTGATCCTACCGCTGAGGTAGAACAGTGAGGCGCAGAGAGCTGAAGTCATTTGCTAACCAGTGATGGGGCCTGAACATGACCCTCCTGCGTCACAGGCGGACAGCAAGAATGAGTTCTCACTAGGCAGTGACTTGCTGACCTCATACACGGAGAGCTGAGCACTAGAGTCCCCGCGCTCCCAGCAGAAGCCCAGCACCACCAGGAGTCACAGCTGAGCGAGCTCGGGCGGTGGTGTGGGAGAGCTGCGGGCTGCCTGGGGGAGCCCCAGGTGTGGTCCCCGCCTCTGCATTCCCAGAGGCTCCGCTTACCTGTCCACCAGAGACTCACTGAGCATCCTCCTGACCAGACCCAACTCTAGGTGTGGGGAATTCAGCGGCAAGAAAAACAAACCAAACTCCCTGCCCACACAGAGCTCACGGCCTCGCTGATGCCCTTGAGTGCTGTGTGCGTGTGCCTGTGCGTCCAGACTGCTGGTAGTCTGACTCACGTTAACTCCCCAGGAGCTCACAAACACTGAATGCTAAGGACAGTAGTAACCCCACAGGGCGTGAGCCGCCCTAGAAGCTGCTGGCATGCATGTGCTGCAGCCTTCAGCCCGAGGAGCAGGAGAGCGCCCGACACGCTGATGCCCCAGCCCCAGGATGTGCGTGGTCCAGGGGCTCCTCCTTGTTGCCCCGGAAAAGGCCCCGCTCCTGAATGCAGCTGCAGGGGGTGTTATATTTTCCTATGCGTGGATTTCAGAATTTTTTACACCAAAATAAATTCATCTTTTTTTAAAAAAAATATTTTATTTATTTGAATGTCAGAGTTACAGAGGAGAGGCAGAGAAAGAGAGATCTTCCATCTACTGGTTCACTCTCCAAATGGCCACAATGACTGGGCTCGGCCGAGCCAAAGCCAGGAGCCAGGAGCATCTTCCAGGTCTCCCACATGAGTGCATGGGCCCAAGCACTTGGGCCATCTTCTGTTGCATTCCCAGGTGCATTAGCCGGGAGCTGGATTGGAAGTGGAGCAGCCAGGTCTTGAACAAAGTATGAATAAGGGATGTCGCATTGCCTGCATTGCCACAGTGCCAGCCCCTCTAATCTTAAAGAAAAAAAATGTTAGATGCTCCCTTAGGCCATTTCACATAGTGTTCCTTCAACCAGGTTTCCTGGGAAAACAACTGGAAACCTTTGAGAAGCTTTCCATTCGGCTCACAGCTGGGGATCCCCTGGGCTCACAGGGCCCAGGAGGGAGAGGGGGACCCTTGGTGCCGGTGCTGAGTCCTCCGGGAGCGTCTGGACCACTGCCCTGGATAAGCTGCTCCCATCTCAGCATGGGCCCGGACATTGACATGATTTTTAATCTCCCAAGTGATTTTATTTTTTTGAGAGGACCATCTGATTTCTTTTGTGAATGTGGTGAATTACATTAATTAATTATTTTTACTGTGATAAAATATACATAACATTTTTATTACTAAAAAGTTTATTTGAGAAGCAAGAAGATAGGGAGAGCCTCTATCTTCCGGTTCACTTCCCAAATGCCTACAGTGGCCAGGACTGGGCTGCAGCCAGAGCTAGGCTCCAGGAACACAATCCAGGTTCCCCACATGAGGGCCAGGAATCCAACTACTTGAGCCATGAGTGAGGCTTTCCAGGGCCTGCATTAGTAGGAAACTGGAGTCAGAAGCTGGAGCCAGGCCTCAGACCCTCCAGGGCGGAATGTGAGTGTCCTGACCTCTCGGTTAAGTGCCTTAACTATCTTTAAGTGTACAATTGAGTAGCATTAAATATATTCAGTAACCATCACTGCCTTCTCTACCCAACTCTCACCACTGCCAACGTAAACTCAACCCATCACTTAGGAACTCCCCATTCTCCTGGCTACCAGAACTGTACTTTCCCAATCCACGGATTTGCTTCCTCTAGGCACTTCATGTGAGTGGAGTTACACAAAATACATCCTCTGTGTGTGGCTTATTTTACGTAGCATAATGTTTTCAAGGTCCATCCATATTTTAGCATATATCAAAATTTCGTCCCTTTTTTGGCTAGTAAATTTTACTCCTATTTCTGGATGAAGATTTCATTTCTTTTTGTGGCTGAATGGATTGTATAATGTTCCATTATATACCTCAGTTTTTTGTTCATTCACCTGTCCATGGGACACAGAGTGCTGCAGCCTTTTGGCCGTTGTAACTAGTGCTGCTGTAAACATTGGTGTACATATACTGTTCAAAACTCAATTCTTTTGGATATATACCTAGGAGAGAAGTTAATTTTTTTCTTGTGATATAATCCACATCCTGGGACTGGCATTGTGGTACAGCAGGTTAGTCCAGGTGGTCCAGGGGCTCCTTCCTTTTTGCAACACCGGAGTCCCACATTGTAGTGTGGTTTGAGTCCTGGCTGCTCCTGCTTCTGATCCAGCTTCCTGCCGGTGTGCCTGGGAAGGCAGCAGAGGATGACCCAAGTGCTTGTGCCCCTGCCATCCATGTAGGAGACCTGAAGCGAGTTATAGGCTCCTGGTTTCTGCCTCAACCAGTCCCAGCCATTGAGGCCATTTAGAGAGTGAACTAGTGGACGGAAGAAAGCTGGGTTTTTCATCTCACTTCTTATTCCAAGGGGGGCAGGTGCAAACGTTAATTTTCTGGGCTTGTCATTCCTCACCTGTGATCTGCTTAGCCCTGCCCCTTTGAGGCTGAATGCGATTCCATAGGGCAGTCCCGCCAGTCTAAACTGCATGCCCCAGAGAAATCCGTGCCTCGGGTTCCTCAGGTGTAAGGTGAAGACTAGCCTACTTCTGACCACCCTTTCAGCCTCGTTGTCCTACCCTAGGGTTTCATCTCTGGGTTGTGTGTTCCCCACTGGAGGGCTTTGCTGCCACTGGGGGGGTGGGAGGCACATGCGCGGCAGCCTGGAGTCTGTCCATTCACTCACACCCGCCTGTGACCCTTAGGGAATATCCCTGGCTCCGCGGTGCTGGTGTTTGACATCCACGTGATCGACTTCCACAACCCCTCGGACTCCATCAGCATCACCTCGCACTACAAGCCCCCCAACTGCTCGGTGCTGAGTAAGAAGGGGGATTACCTCAAGTATCACTACAACGCCTCGCTTCTTGATGGGACCCTGCTGGACTCCACGTAAGGCTGCCTGGGAAGCCGGCGGGAGTGAGCCGGGTGGGACACAGGCTGGGGTGGCACCCGCTCTCCTGTCTTTATATCAGATGCTGGTGAGAGCGTTCCTCTCCTGCCTTCCCAGTGCACTGCCCAAGCCCAGCACACTGCTCAAGTGCATTCTTCTCCCAGTTTCCCATTAACTCCTTCTTCCCTGGGCTGGGCCATTTCTTACTCTGGAACATTGTCTTTTGGCAAAGCAGATCTCATCATATGAATGCTGTCTTTATTGTTCATTTGTTTTTCAGGAGTTATTTTATTTACTTGAGAGAGAGAAGGACAGACAGATTTTTTCATCCACTGGTTCACTCCCTAAATGGCCACATTATGAGTGGCAAAGAGCCCAAGTACTTAGGCCATCTGCTGCTGCTTTCCCAGGAGCATAACCAGGGAGCTGGATCAGAAGTGGAGCAGCAGACTTAACCTACTTTGCCACAACACTGGTCCCATAACTGCTGTCTTTAAATTCTGCCCTACAGGAGCAGGTGTTTAGCCTTAGCTGTTAAGATTCCCATATCTCTCATCAGAGTGCCTGGGTTCCATCCCCAGCTCTGGCTCCTGATTCCAACTCCCTGCTGATGCAGACCCTGGACGACAACAAGGGTGGCTCACGTGATTGAGACCCTGCACACCCACGTGGGAGGCCCCATTGTGTTCCTGGTTCCCGGGCCTCTGAGGAGTGAAGCAGCAGGTGGAAGCGCTCTGGTGCTCCCGCTCATGCTCTCAAGTGCTCTCCCCCTTCTCCCCATTCTGCACCAGTCACTTCTGCTGAAGCTCATCTTCCACTGCCCACAGCTGCTGCACACAGTGGCGCAGGTTGTGCACTGCTCGCCCCTTTCTTCTGGCCAACTCTGCCCTGGCTTAAATGCCCTCTGTTGCCTCAAAATCTTTCCTTAGTTTCTAGAAGAATCAATTGCTCCTGCTTCTGTAGCCTCCTAACACTTAATGTATTACTTGTCCTTTAGTTATTTATTATTGTTTCTCTCCCTGTATGGGTCTATGTATTTATTTATACTTTCATTCCTTGCATCTAGCCCAGAGCATAGCACAAAAGGAACATTTTGTAAATATATTACTTGAGTGAGATGATATGAAAGGATATGAAATAACAACAGAGTAATGAATGTACAGGAGCCTTGCCTCTGTGTGTCTGAATCTCCAGATTTGTCTCTAAGTTAACATTTTCAGCCTTTCTTTTTTTGTATTTATTTTGTAAAATTTTATTTGAAAGGTAGATAGATGGACAGAGAAAGATAAAGAACGATCTTCCATCCACTGGTTCACTCCCCAAATGTCTGCAACAGCCAGAGCCGGGACAGGCTGAAGCCAGGAGCCGAGAACGCAATCCCTGTCTCCCAGGTGGGTGGCAGGGACTCAACTGCTTGAACTGTCAGCCGCTGCCTCCTAGATGCACATTACCAGGAAGCTGGATTAGAAGCAGAGGGAGCAAGCACTACCATATAGGATGTGGGTGCCCCAGGTGGTGTCTTAACCACATCAAATACCTACCCACAGGGGCCGGCGCTGTGGCACTGTTAAAGCCCTGGCCTGCAATGCCAGCATCCCATATGGGCGCCTGTTTGAGTCCAAGTCCCACCTGCCCCACTTCCAATCCAGTTCCCTGCTAATGCACCTGGGAAAGCAGTGAAAGATGACCCAAATCCTAGGGCCCCTGCATATACATGGGAGACCCAGAAGAAACTCCTGGTTCCTGGCTTCAGACTGGCCCAGCTCTAGCCACTGGGGAGTGAACCAGCAGATGGAAGATATCTCTCTCTCTCTCTCTCTCTCTCTCTCTGTCCCTCCCTTTCTCTCTCTAATTCTGCCTTTCAAATAAATAAATAAATCTTAAAAAAAAAAATACCTACCCACAGCCTTTGTTTATATTTCTATATGAGTACATCCATTTTTGTACTGAGCTGACTTAGGTTCTTAAGTTTGGTCTTGGGGCAGTAAAGGGGCAATTTTTATAAAAATTATTTTTGAATTTATATGAAAAAATTGTATTTTTATTCTAGTTATGAAAGGCCCTCCTGTCTCCCTCATGTCCCTCTGCCTTCCAGCTTCTGGCTGAGAGTCACAGAGACGCCCCAGGGACATATTCTCCAGAGCATTTTCTCTGGGGCTCTGAGGTTCTGGAGAGTAATGCATTCAACAGATTTCAAAAAGTGTAAAATGCACTGCTTGATTGAAACATGATTTTTGAATCTTTAGTTAAAATGCTGCCCAATAATACTAATGTACTATTAATCATGTAATGTATCCTAATTACAGAGAGGTTAAGAGTGAAAAAAATACGCATTTTAGATTCAATGAAAAAGACATATGGCTTCTCAGGCCCAGATTTTAGGGACCAGGCTGAAACAAACCTCCTTGAAAAGAAATCCCAGCCCCAGGGCATTGGAAGTGCACAGGGCAGCAGGAGGAGGCATGGCTCCCGGCTGCTTTGCACATCAAGTGAGCTCACCCAGGAGAAGTGGTGACAAGGCCACAGTTGGCTGCATGGTCAGTGGTTGCTGTCACTGCTCTCTGTGACCTTCCTGTTCCTGTCTGGAGCTCCTAGTGCTGAGAGGGGAACAAAGGGATTCCTTTGTGTGTGTGCTGGGTTCCTGCGGGAGGAGGGGAGAGTCTTCTGGCCTTTGTGTGTGTCGGTGGAACAGCGGCCTCACCAGGCACTCTGTGGACACGTGCTGCAGCCTCCTACCTCCCATGAGAAGCTTCATTTTGTGCCTTGAAGGTCTTTTGTTAAAGAGAGAGAGCTCCCATCTGTTGGTTCACTCTCCGAGTGCCTGTAATGGCCAGGGCTGGGCTGGGCTGAAGCTGAGAACTGGGAACCCAGTCCAGGTCTCCCACGTGGGCAGCAGGAGCCACCGCTGCTGCCTCCCAGGGTCTGCATTAGCAGGAATCTGGAGTCAGGGCCTGAGCCAGGAGTCAAATCCAAGCGCTCTGGGACATGGGCATCTTAACAGCTTGGCCAGACGCTCACCGCAGTGTCTGGTGGTGTGTGTAAAGCTGCCCTGAAAAGCAGCAGCCAGGTGCCTTTGCCAGGCTCTTCTGGTGTAAGCCTCAGAAGGAGGGAATCGTGGCAGCGTGACAGGTGCCTGCCCACCTGGTCCCACCTCCAGTGCCGCAAGGGTACAGTAAGCCATGAGGCAGAAGCTGAGCTGAGCTCTTGGTCGCTAGGGCCAGGACGCGAAGCTGCTGCTGAGAGGAGAAGGGGGCATGGGCGGAGAGCAGGGAGGGCGAAGGGCACCCAGGGTGCAGGACAGATGTGATCAGGAAGCAGCCGGGGAGCACACAGGAGCGAGGGAGTGTTTGAGAACTGGCTGAAGCGAGCTAATAGGGGCAGGACACTGCCTGGGACACCTGCATCCCGTATCGGAGAGCCTGTTTTGAGTCCTGGCTCTGCTTCGGTTCCAGCTTCCTGTGAACGCGCACAGTGGGAGGCAGCAGGTGAGGGCTCAAGTACTTGGGTCTCTACCACCCACGTGGGAGACCTTGATGGAGTTCCTGGCTCCTTGGCTTCAGCCTGGCCTTGCCCTGGCTGTTGTGGGCATTTGGAGAGTGAACTGGTAGATGAAGACCTCTCTCTCTTTCTCTGTCTCTGTCTCTCTGCCTTTCAAATAAATAACATTCTACAAAGTAATGAAAGGACCAAGGTGTATTCAGAGCTGACACCTGGAAACGAACTGTTTGCCTGGAGGATTTCCTTAATGTGTGCGTGTTTAAACTGGCCTCAGGGAGGAACAAACATTCAGATGTTGACCCAGTTCTAGAATACTCTGTGAAGACTTGAAACCCAGTAGTCCTTGGGTTGGTTCCTGAAGCAAGGCATTGTAAGAGCTCCTCCGTGCTGCTGACAAGGAAGGGGTGGGTGGCTGGGGACAAAGGGTGGCTCCCTCCCAAGGGCCTCCAGCCAAGTGCACCATGCCAAGTTTGCTCTGTTTCAGTTTTGTCCCTAGTAGAGCAAACATGGACCGGTTTTGGTTTGCTAGCTGCAGACAAGCAGGCGGCTGGCGGGACCAGCTGGGGGAAGAGAGAGGTGGCAGCTCTCGGCCCTGGAGAGGGTGGGAAGCCTGAAATGGGGATGTGACCCCAAGGGGCTGCCCCACGACCTGCTGGTGTGCTGGTGGGCATCAGGGGACACCGGGGGCCGCTTCTCCTGGCATTCCAGAACATACCCTCTCTTGGCCTTTAGAATGCAATAAGAAAGCTGGAGATTTAAAGATAGAGTTGTTTTTCAGAAGTGATTGACATGCCAGGGCCCACCTTTATTTATTTTTTATTTGGGTTCCTGGGGTCTGTGAGCGTCAAGGGTAATTAAATTCTGTGGGTCGTTGTGGTATCCCAGACTCAAGGCAGGAGCTGCTGATACTCTCAAGGCCGCCTTTTACTGAGCCCTTTGTTTGCCCTCCTCTGTGCCAAGCATATTATGTTATTTGTGATGTGCAACATCCCCATGAGATAGCCGTTGTTACCTCCACTTCATAGATAAGGAAGTCAAGTGGCAGAACCAGGATTCAAGTTCAGGGCTTGCTGAATCCGCCACGTGGCATCATAGCTTCATTATGCAAGTGGCACATCCCTAATTTGAAAATCCTGAATCCAAAATTTCTCCGAAACTGCACATGACACACACGTGGAACTTTCTTATATACAACATTGTTTAAAAATATTGCGTAGGGTTTGGCGTCGTGGTGCAGCCGCTTGTGACACGGGCATCCCACAGCGGAGTGCAGTTTGAGTTCCAGCTCCTTGGCTTCTTATCCAACGTCCTGCTGGTGCTGGTGTGCCTGGGAAAGCAGTGGAAGACGGCCCGAGTGCTTGGGCCCCTGCCACCCATCTCGGAGACCCAGATGGAGTTCTGGACTCCTGGTCTGTCTGGCCTGGCCCCAGCTGTTGCTGCCGTCTGGGGAGTGAATCAGCAGATGGAAGGTCTCCCACCCTCTCTTTCTCTCTCTCTCTCTGTCTTTCAAATAAATAAGTAAATAAATCTTTTAAAAGGTTTCCAGTTTTGGAGTTTTGGATTAGAGATACCCAACCCATACCACAGTTTAACCTTCACACCCCATTTTAGTTTTGATCTTTGTTTTTTGGCTTAAACAGCAAAGATTTATTATCAAGAGACGTGAAGTCCTTGACTAATCTGGTTTTTATTTTCCCATTCAATTTTCTCAGCCCCATCTTAGTTTTATCAGCTATTCAGAACAGACTATAGCCAGGGCTTCCATCCCAGTCTGTTCCTTGCTCTGAACAATCCCCTGTCTTGAAGTCATGGCCTTGATGGTTACAGGCCAGGGTTGTTGTTTTTTAAATTTATTTGAAAGGCAGAGTTACAGAGAGAGATCTTCCATCCACTGGTTTACTCCTCAGATGGCCACAACCACCAGGGATATGCCAAGCCAAAGCCAAGAGCTCAGAGCTTCTTCCAGGTCTCCCATGTGGGTGCAGGGGCCCAAGCACGTGAGCCGTCTTCTGTTTTCCCAGGCCATTAGCAGGGAGCTGGATTGGAAGTGGAGCAGCCGGGACTCGAACTGGTGTCCATATGGGATGCCAGTATTGCAGGCGCAGCTTTACCCACTAGGCCACAGCGCTGGCCCCAAGGCAGGTGTGTCTCAGATTGGGTTGATTGGGTGTCCCCTTACGATCAGGTGGGGGTTATGTGGCTTTGGCAGAAAGATCCTAAAAGCGATATTTTTCTCACCAGAACAGCTCCAATCAGCAGTGGGTGGTGATCTAACGCGGGGCTCTTTCTGTTTTCAGGTGGAATTTAGGCAAGACTTACAATATCGTTTTGGGGTCTGGACAAGTCGTGCTGGGAATGGACATGGGCCTCCGAGAGATGTGCGTTGGGGAGAAGCGCACAGTGATCATCCCTCCCCACCTGGGCTACGGCGAGGCCGGCGTGGGTGAGTGAACCGCGGGACTCATGTGGGTTTTGGGGTACTGTTGTTAGAACATGCTATGCCTCTTCCATTGAAAACCCAGAAGGTCTGTGGGTTCTCCTTTGTCAATTATTTAGCACTTTTTTTAAAGACCCCCGTCAGTTCTGTGGGCCCTCCTGGGAAAGAACGGGCTCGGTGAACTCAGCACAGATCTTCAGACCCTGTGAGGCCAATGCCTCGGAGGGGCCGGCTGCGTGATTGCCTGGGCACCTGCCTTCTAGAACCACTCCATGGGGCAGGTGGAGTGCTCTAGGCCTCTGCTTTCACTTCTCCTGGGCCTGAAAGCCGTGCAAGACGGTTTCCTGTTAGACATTAGTTTCAAGTTCCGGAAACACCATTTTCAGGGCACCCTCACATAGAGAATGTTTCATTTCACGATGTCAGCCAGGATGTGTCCCCCTCGTGGGGATGTGAGACCCCCTCCTTCCAGGGTCTGGAGGTGGAGGAGCTGGGAGTGACAGCTTCTAAGAGTGATTGGCACTTGGGGTTGATTTTCTTTTTCTTTTTAAATAATTATAAAAGTTCTATCTGCCCCTCCCACCAATCCCAGAAGAAACCTTTTAAAAAATATATTGTGTTACCCTTTAAGAATTTATCTGTGGGGGCCGGTGCTGTGGCACAGCGGGTACAGCTGCCACCTGCAGTGCCGGCATCCCATATAGGTGCCGGTTTGAGTCCCAGCTGCTCCACTTCTGATCCAGCTCTCTGCTATGTCCTGGGAAAGCAGTAGAAGATGGCCCAAGAGCTTGGGCCACTGTACCCATGTGGGAGAAGTGGAAGAAGCTTCTGGTTCCTGGCTTTGGACCAGCCCAGGGTCTGGCCATTGTAGCCATTTGGAAGTGAGTGAACCAGTGGACAGAAGATCTCTCTGTCTCTCCTCTCAAACTCTGACTTCCAAATAATAAATAAATAAATCTTTAAAAAATTTTTTTTGCTATCTACTATAAATAGATATAATACATTTACTTGTAATATATAATTGTGAATAATATATAGTATATTATATATTCACAAACTGACATAATTTCTTTCAAGCTCATACTATATATGAAAGGAATTTTTATAAAATTAGTGAAAAATGGTATTATGAAGCATCCAAATAAACTTATCATTTAATCTCATTTTCCACAAATTTTTAAAAAATATTTTATTATTTATTTGAGAGGTAGAGTTACAGATAGAGAGAGGGCGAGACAGAGAAAAAGGTCTTCCATCCGCTGGTTCACTCCCCAAATGGCCACAACAGCCAGACCTGGGCTGATTCGAAGCCAGGAGCCAGGAGCTTCTTCCAGGTCTCCCATGCGGGTGCAGGGGCCCAAGGACTTGGGCCATGCTCCACTGCTTTTCTAGGAAATAGCAGAGAGCTGGATTGGAAGTGGAGCAGCCAGGACTCGAACCGGCGCCCATATGGGATGCCGGCCCTGCAGGTGGAGGCTTAGCCCACTACACCACAGTGCTAGCCCCTCACAAATTGTTTGAAAGTAACATCGTACTTTTCTGGAATTTGTATTTGCAGCCAAATCTTAGATCATCTTTTTCCAGTTCTGCTGTAAGATTTACTCACAAGTTCCACCATTATAGTGCCTACTACTGGCTTTCAAACGTTTTTCACAAAGCCACATTTAAGAAATACATTTTCTCCCAATCTGTATTGCACATAAACATGTAATTTATATGTGCACACACTTAGTTTTTATATAAAATGAAACTCAAGTGTAATGAATCCATTCCTGTCATATGTTATATGCAATGTACCCTGATCGCATTTAATCTCAGTTTTAAAAGAGATTTATTTTATTTTATTTGAAAGGCAGAGTTAGAGAGAAAGAGACCAGGGAGGGAGATCTTCTCTCCATTGGTTCAATCCTCAAATGGCTGCAATGCTTGGGGCAGGGCCAGGAACTCCATCTGGGTCTCCCGCATGGGTGGCGGGGTCCAAGTACCTGGGCCATCTTCTGTTGCCTTCCCAGACACATTAGCAGGGATCTGGATCAGAAGCAGAGCAGCGGGGACTCGAACCAGCGCTCTGACATGGGATCTTGCATTTTAGGTGGCAGCTTAACCTGCTGGCCCTCTTTGCCTTCTTTTTTTTTTTTTTTTTTTTTTTTTTGACAGGCAGAGTGGACAGTGAGAGAGAGAGAGACAGAGAGAAAGGTCTTCCTTTGCCGTTGGTTCACCCTCCAATGGCCGCCGCGGCCAGTGCGCCGCGGCCGGCGCACCGCGCTGATCGGAAGCCAGGAGCCAGGTGCTTCTCCTGGTCTCCCATGGGGTGCAGGGCCCAAGCACTTGGGCCATCCTCCACTGCACTCCCTGGCCACAGCAGAGAGCTGGACTGGAAGAGGGGCAACCGGGACAGAATCCGGTGCCCCGACCGGGACTAGAACCCGGTGTGCTGGCGCCGCAAGGTGGAGGATTAACCTATTGAGCCGCAGCGCTGGCCTTCTTTTTTAAAAGATGCTGGACACGACCCTCTCACTTGATGTTATGATTTATTAATGGGGCCTTACCAATAGCTGGAAAGTTGCAGTGCGAGACACGCCTGCCCTGCCCCTGACCCGGCAGTGGAAGCAGGGGTGGGAGGCCGGTTGGGTGGGCTCGACTCTGCCTCGCCACGCTCACGCCGCTTCCCTCCCCTGTCTCTTGGGCAGATGGAGAGGTGCCCGGCAGTGCCGTGCTGGTGTTCGACATCGAGCTGCTGGAGCTCGTGGCCGGCCTGCCTGAGGGGTACATGTTCATATGGAACGGCGAGGTGTCCCCCAACCTCTTTGAAGAGATCGACAAGGACCACAACGGAGAAGTGGTCCTGGAGGAGGTAACTGCAGAGTGGGGCAGAAGGTGCTTGGGGAGCCAGGTGGGCCAAGGGTGCGTCTTCTCCGAAGGCTTCGTGCTGGCCATCAGAGATGTGCGCTGCGTGCTGAGCTGAGGCTTGCCACCTGAGCTCTGAGGAGCCCGAGCCCTGAGAGCGGCAGGGCTGGATCCCAGGGCCCCAGGTCTCAGTCCCACTACTGGGGACTATCCGCCTGCCTGTGGGCATATTCTCTGGGCGTCATCCCTGTTTTCCTGAAGGTAAATGGCTGGCCTGGGGCACACAGCTCCCCAGCGGCTCGAGGCCGGACTGCAGGCTCCTTCATTGGGCTGGGCGGGAGTCCTCTGTGCTGCCGCAGCCTGGGGAGCCCCAGTCCTCTCCCTGCTCTCACCTGCGTCGGCTGCGCTTCCCAGCTCTGGCACGCAGACATGCTGCACTTCCCCCTGCACCTCTTCCCATCTCTGCTCCCCGCCTCCTCCAGGTCTCTTCGGCCACCCCTGTGTGGCTTCCTGATCTCGCCTCCGGGACCCTGCTGTCACCCTGCCGAAGGAGCAGTAGCACGTGCTGGCCTGGGACCCCACCGCTGAGTCCCCGACGGCACGCTCTGCCCTGGGTTCCGGGTCCCACACGTTCCTGGGGTTCCTCCTGCCTCACTGGGTGCCCCTTCTCAGGCCTCTTCTTGGTGTCGGAGTGCCCTGGGCTAACCTTTGCCTCTCTGTCTTCCTGCCACTCCCATGGTGGTCTCATCCCAGTCCAGGGCTTCCCACGGCCCTCTCCTGATGCCTTCAGATTTGTAGCCCCAGTCCAGCCTTCTCAATCCACATCCTGTGTCCAGCTGCCGCTGACAACTTCATTTACTGAACTCCAGACCTCCTCTCCCACCCCAGCTCCTCCTTGGGAGGCTGCTCCGCCCAGAGCCTTGCCTGCCAGTCGACCGCAGCCCTCCTTCTGCTCTGACTCCTGTCTCCCACAGGCCCAGTGAATCCTCAGAGGCACCTGCAGGGCCTGGCCCCTCCCCCCACCTCCCACCACTGGTCTCACCGCCCGTGCCCATCCTCTCGGTGCCCGGATCATGGCCACAGCCCCCGTGAAGCTCCTGCTCTCCTCCTGCCCCTCCGGCAGCCAGAGCAGCCCTCCTCCAACATGAGCGTGTGCTACCTCCAAGGCCTTTTCCCAGCCCGCCGAGCGGCCACCCCCTGCTCACTGGCACCTCCTCCCCAGCCTCTCTCCCTGTCTCACTTGGCTGAGCCACACTCCCCCTTGCCATTCTGTGCACGGCAGGTGCGCAGCCACCTCGGGCCTTTGCGCCTGTCGTCCTCACTGCTTGCCTGCAGACAACTGTGTGAAGCCACTGAAGCCTCCCCTCATCGCCCACTCTCCCTTCCTCTAGCTCATTTCCCTTCGTTCTGGAGCATTCCACCTTGTGTAATACTGTACGATGTTCATTGCTACCTTCTCCCAGAATGCAAGCATTTCCAAGGGCAGGCTCTCTCTGGGTGGTTTGTGTATTGACATATTCCCGAGAAGAGTGCTCAGCACAAGCTACATTTTTGTTGCACGCGTGATGGAACGAGTGAGAATGTTCTCAGAGGCCAGTGGCTGGGACTCCACCTTGGCCAGGGCACTGAGTGGGACGAGGGGTTGCTGTTGGCTGCTGGGTTTTAGCTTCCTCTTGGATCCATTTTGTCCCTGGGGTTTTCACCAGCGTCGAGGGAAACAACCCAGGTCGTGAGGCTCCCAAGGAGATGTCTTCTTATTGTCGCCCAGACTCCAGTCCCCACACTGTGCAGGCTGCGGCGGGGTGTTCTCGGTACCCCTAACTCACGGGCTGCCCTCTCCCCTCTCTCCCCAGTTCTCGGAGTACATTCATGCCCAGGTGGCATCTGGCAAAGGGAAACTCGCTCCAGGTTTCGATGCCGACATGATCGTGAAGAATATGTTCACCAACCAGGACCGAAACGGAGACGGAAAGGTCACGGCTGAGGAATTTAAGCTCAAAGACCAGGAGGCCAAACACGATGAACTCTAAACGCGACACGAGCTACTCGGTGCCAGGGAGTGCGTGATGCCACGCCACCTGCCACGGCAGGACCTGCAGTGAGGGCACGAGGGTGTCTAGGAGGGCACATCATTAGCAAGTAGTAGGTGGGTCACACAGTACCTGGTGCATCCCTCGGGGTGCTCCACACACCTGGGGAACTGCAGGCTGCCCGGACGGCAAACAAGACCGGTGCAGAGCGCCCTGGCGTGGGATGTGTTTACGATTGATTGGAAAGGCTGCCCTGCCAACCTTTACTTCTGAGTCTTCTGGGAAGTTTTGTTCTTAAAGGAAAAAAGTGTCATGTAGCAGTTATAACCTTGTTGGAGAAGCCGAAGGAAAAGGGTCCAGGGTTTCTATCTAGGGAGGGTTAAAAAATTGTTTTCACTTGCTGATGTTTTAAAAGTATTCTTCACTTGGGAAGTGAACAGTGAAAAAGCTGTCTGTCTCTCTGTCTCTCCCCTCTCTCACTGTGCCTTACCATTCAATAAATAAATATTTTTAAAAAATACTCTGATGAGCAGGCAAAACAAAGGGCATGGCCCAGTGAGACTGGCAGAACAACCTGTAGCTTTCTCAGCATCCTGGTGATGCCCGGTCCCTGCCCCCTCCACGCAGAAAACACACGCTACCCTTGCCCAGCACATCACGGTCCACCCCTGGGCTCTTCCCAGGCATGGGGTAACCTGAAGGTTAAAAGGAGCCTCCTGCACAGAAAATACGGTGCACCACATGGGACGCGGGTCGGACCAGGATTAGAGAGTGTGATTCTGCCTTGGCCAGGTAGGGTTACCTGCTCCTTCTTATTGGAGCCCCTCTCCCCTTCCCACACTGAGTCATGCGGGTTACACAGACACCCAGGGCTGGTGGCTGGATGGCAGCATCGTCCCCATGGATGAGCTTGGCCAAAGGGACCTTTTCCCACCTCTCACTATGTCCTTGATTGTGGCGCCACGAAGGCCTGTTCCACATTCTGTGTCCCACACCGTGTTGGCGCCTGCTCAGAATCCAGGTCTTCCCTTTTGAAACTGCTTTACTAATTTAAACTGTTTTGTACTGATGTAGCCCTGCCATAATTCACAAAAATGCTGTGCACTTGTTCAGTGGAATGAATTTTGGAAAACTGACCTTGTATAAAATATTGAATTGTATTATCGGATTTTGTGGTGTTTTATCTGAAGGCCGAGAGGATCCTGTGAGAATGCACCATGCAGTGAGCGTCCCCTGGGTCAAAACTCCCAGCATTGCGCAGTCTTTACTGGAAGGACAGCACTGTGACATTGGGGGTTACCACTCTGCGTGCAGCCTGGAAACACAGACCCCTCATCCTGAAGTGAAGCTAATGAAAGAGTGCATTGCAGAGCTGGGTGGGCTTCTGGGAACAGGATACTGAGGCTTTCTGTGGTGTTGCCTAGCAACAGCAGGAGGCTGTTCCGTGAAGGATCAAGGGGAGCACAGGAGGGCTGCCTGGTGGGCGTCCTGGAGGGATGCAGCCCCTAGAACCGTGGCTGTCTTCCCTCTGCCACCTGCCTGCACTAGCTCCATTAGGCGAACCCCATGTGAACCCAAAGGGAAAGCAGCTCAGGGCCTGGTGATCACAGAGAGGTGGAGAATTAATCTTGAGATTGGGCTCGTGGTTGGAGCAAGCGCAGAGTAATTGGCACTCAATCAGAAAAAAATACATATATGAGGGATCTTCCAAAAGGTCATGGTTAATGCATGTTATAAAAAATCATGCATGTGGCCAGCGCTGTGGCTTAACAGGCTAATCCTCCACCTTGCGGCGCCAGCACACCGGGTTCTAGTCCCGGTTGGAGCGCCGGATTCTATCCCGGTTGCCCCTCTTCCAGGACAGCTCTCTGCTATGGCCCGGGAAGGCAGTGGAGGATTACCCAAGTGCTTGGGCCCCCCTGCACCTGCATGGGAGACCAGGAGAAGCACCTGGCTCCTGGCTTCGGATCAGCATGATGCGCCAGCCACAGCGGCCATTGGAGGGTGAACCAATGGCAAAAAGGAAGACCTTTCTCTCTGTCTCTCTCTCTCACTATCCACTCTGCCTGTCAAATAAATAAATAAATAAATAAAAATAAATCATGCATGGATTTAAAAATGTTTTGTACAAAAGGAAACTCATCTTTTAATGCCATTTTTCATGTTATTATTATTATTTTTATTTCAAGAAGGAGAAACAACCAGGACTGGACTGGGCTGAAGCTGGGAGCTGAACACTCAATCCAGATTTCCCAAATGGGTGTCAGGAACCCAATTACTTGAGCCATCACCCATGCCTCCCAGGGTCTGCATTGGCAAGAAGCTGGATTGGCAGTTGGAACTGGGAACTGAACTCAGGCACTCCAATATGGAACATGGGCATCTTAACCAGTGTCTTTACTGTTGGCCAAATGCCGACTCCTCCTTGAACAACAAAGAGTGACAGACACACACTGAGTGGGAAGAGAGGAACCTTACATGTGTGGGTTCTGAGCAGGACTGAGCCAGGCTGAAGTCTAAAACCAGGAACTCTATTCCCAAGTACTTGGGCCATTATCCGTTCCTTTCCCAGGTACATTAGCAGAGTTGGATCAGAAGAGGGCTCGAGTCAGCGCTCTGGTAGGATACCAGCCCTGCAAGCGCTGCACCATAACGCCAGCTCCTTCCACAGCTTTTTAAGTGCCCTCCTATCATTTTTTAAGAAAGAAAATAGTATTTATCCTATGCAGGGGCAACTGGAGAGATGCCCACAGCCATCCTGGAGGCTGCTGCCCAGACACTGATGTCCCTTAGCACTTTTGCATGATAGGTTAATAATCTTTCCAAATGACCTGCACTTGGGAATACCTTAGTCAAGACAAAAAGTGGCCCTTATTCTCTACCCCTAACTTTTATTTGGCCCTGTCTGCAGCAGCTGTTTCCTACAGCGGTGGAGACAAATTTCTTTGAGGAAATCAAGAAATATGGGCCTTAGGAATTCAGGAATATGGGGCAGGCACTGTTGCACAATGAGTTAAGATACCACTTGGGATGCCCAAGTACTTGGGGTCCTGTCACCTATATGGATGACCTGGATGGAGTTCCTGACTCCTGGCTTCAGCCTGGCCATCTTGGCTATTGTGGGCATTTAGTAAACCAGCAGAAGGAAGCTCTCTTTTTCTGTCACTCTGCTTTTCAAATAAAGAAATCTTAAAAAAAAAAAAAAAAAAGCACAACTTCAGAAAAGAGGGACTCTTGCTGAGCTGAGTGCCGCCTGGGCACTCCCATTCCCCCCGTGGCTAAGGAGGGCGTTCAGTTTCCTGTGCCCTTGCAGAGGCCCGAGTCTGTCTGCAAGGACAAGCTCAGCTGGCCCCACTCCAGGATGCTGTGGCAACACTTGCTTGTATTTACATGGTGGCTATGGGTTATAGCTCTGCCAGCAAGGCTGTGAGTACTAATTAAGGAGCCAAATATAGGGTGGAGTTGCCATATAAAACGTTTCTGAATTACATCTTGTACCCAATGTCTGTACTGCCACGTGAGGCAGCTTGGACTGATAGGAAAGGGTGTTGGCATCTGTATTGAGATCCCCTAACTAAACTCTGGGCTCTCCCTGTGAACTCAGCCATTGGCAGCTGATGTGGGATTATTTTATAGAACACGTACCTGCATTCGATGTCTGGCCCTGGCTCCTGACTTCAGCTTCCTATGAATATAGAAAGACTGGGCTCCTGCCATTCCATGTGACAGATCTGGGCTCATTCTCAGCCCCTGCTGTTGCGGGCATGTGGGGAGTGAATCCACAAATGGGCGCTGTCTCCACCTCTCAAGTCATTTTAAAAAATGAAACAGATCCCTTGTGATTTGTGTTTTCTTCATGGCATCTGTCATACTTAGAACAGCTTACTCTGCTTCTCCTCTGTCTCAACTGCTAGGAAAGGGAGCTAACGAGGGCAGGATGCACGTGTGACTTGAAACTGTTGTTTCCCTAGAACCTAGCACACTCCAGGGGCTTGTTGAATGTCTTCATGTAAGCCTCACTTCAGGTCAACACCCCACTTTACAGATGAAGAAAATAAGGTTTAGAAAAGTCAGAAACTCGCCGGCGCCGTGGCTTAACAGGCTAATCCTCCGCCTTGTGGCGCCAGCACACCGGGTTCTAGTCCTGGTTGGGGCGCCGGACTCTATCCCCGTTGCTCCTCTTCCAGGCCAGCTCTCTGCTGTGGCCCGGGAGTGCGGTGGAGAATGGCCCAAGTCCTTGGGCCCTGCACCCGCATGGGAGACCAGGAGAAGCTCCTGGCTTCGGATCAGCACGAAGCGCCGGCCGCAGCGGCCATTGGAGGGTGAACCAACGGCAAAAAGGAAGACCTTTCTCTCTGTCTCTCTCTCACTATCCACTCTGCCTGTCAAAAAAATAAATAAATAAAAATAAAAAGTCAGAAACTCACCCCCAAGTCACAGAATCAAAGACTCGCACACCGGTGTGACTGGCTTTGGAGCCTGTGCCCTTTACCTCACGTACTTTTTATCTCCCCTCTCCAGCTTGTACTGACACACCAGACTACACCCAAAACACAGCACTGTTGTTGAACATGGGGTAACAAAGAGGACCAGTCACTGAAGATCATGTTTACCTTTTCCTCGCTGACTCTCCACAGGGTACATGAAAGAGAAAGCTGAGCTTCAAGGTAGTTAAACAAACCTTTGGTAAAATTCTGTGTGGATGTCTATTAAATACACCATGGGAGGCAGATTCTTGTGAAATCATCCTGGAACAAACTACTATCACTTTGGTTTTTTCCCTCCCGTTTCATCAAAATTGTCAGTTCTAGTACTCAAAACTGCTTTACCTCAAAAAGTAAAATTTAAAGTTGACTAAAACCACTGGCTAATGCAACTTTGTAGGAAGTGATAATTACCATACCACTCCTCATTGGGACTACAAAAGATCCTTCCATTTCTTTGATTTAACCAAATACTGAGACATATATCTAGTAAGACAAACTTATTTAAAAAGTTCATGGAAAATGGAATTAGAAGGTTTATTCTGGTAGAAAAAATTCTGAAATTCATGCAGCTTTTTTACACTGTGCACTTTCTATGAACTTTTTTTTTTTTTTGGACAGGCAGAGTGGACAGTGAGAGAGAGAGAGACAGAAAGGTCTTCCTTTTCCGTTGGTTCACCCCCCAATGGCCACTGCAGCTGGCGTACCATGCTGATCCGAAGCCAGGAGCCAGGTGCTTTCCCTGGTCTCCCATGCGGGTGCAGGGGCCCAAGGACTTGGGCCATTCTCCACCGCACTCCCGGGCCACAGCAGAGAGCTGGCCTGGAAGAGGAGCAACCAGGACAGAATCCGGCACCCCGACAGGAACTAGAACCCAGGGTGCTGGCACTGCAGGCGGAGGATTAGCCTATTGAGCCGTGGCGCCGGCCTCTATGAACTTTTGAAAATCCCTTGCAGCTAGTCATTACTTCTGTGGCTAGGTACTAGTGAACAGAAATGAACACTTCTGTTTGTTCTCTGTGCATAAATCTGAAACGCATACAAAATGGAGATCTGCACACCTGGTCCTCGGGAACCTAAGCATATGACATTATCTTCACTTTATAGATAAGCAAAACAGGATGTGGATTAAGTAAGATCCTGGTATGGTGCCGATCATCATCCTGTAAAACACAAACCTGAAAGCCATACACCTATGTAACATCCCAAAAGATCAGAAACCCCAAATCACAATCCCAAAAGATTAAAATCTTGAATGTCACAATCCTGTGAATAGAGATTACAGGGGCCCAAGTCTGAAGAAGGGACCAGCTCCACGATACACCAACAATGAAAAACTTCCATGTGCAAGTTTGCCATTCGTCTGTATTAGCATTCCTTCCAGGGGATGAAATTCCAGGAGTGTTTTTGGGTGTTTTGAGAGGCAGAGAAGTACACAGAGAGGTACCATCCTCTGGTTCACTTCCATAATATCCACAATGGCTCCCAGCCAAGCAGCTGAGAAGCCAGGAACTCCTGGTGGGAAGCAGGAACCCAACTACTTGAGCAGCCACTGCTGCCTCCCAGAGCCTGCATTCGTGGGAAGCTGGAGTTTGGTGAAGGAGCTCGGAACTGACCCTAGGCACCCAGGGCTGGGACACACGTCTTAACCACAAGGCCAAACGCCTTGTGCTTCCAAGAGTTTTCATGAATTAAAGTTGCATTTGCCTTCAGAAGCCAGGAAGTGACTAATTGGTTTGAAAATAATTCTATGCATGGTAGGATAAAACACACAATTGTGTTGCTGTTGATCACCTACATTGTATCTGCCGAATCTGTGGTCTTAGGAAATTGCATGCAGAACATTTCTGAATGGCCAGTGCAACACAGAAGCATGACACAAAAAGAAATCATTATGGGAAGCTCATGCTGGTGTATATAGAATGAGAAAGTCTCAGAGCAGTGCCACATACAAAATGTCTTCTCCAAGGAGAACCACGACCTAAAGAAAAAGCAACTATTCATAAATATGCAAGACATCAAAACACAGCTGATGATGGTTGAAGTCTGCCAGCTATAATAGAACCACCAAGCAACTGCTCACAATCTATGCCTTCAATACACATTCTCCTGTATCGACCTTTCTTTCTTAATTTTATCCTCCCCACTCTTTAGAGCTCCCAGGTGCTGTTCCACTCCCCAAATACCTGCAATGGCCCTGGGGTCAAGTCAGGCCCCGCGCAACCTGGGAGCCAGGAACTCACTTCATTGTCTCCCACACAGATGGTAGGAACCCAATTTCTGTAGCTACCACTGCTACCTCCAAGGGTCTACATCAGCAGAGAGCTGGAGTCAGGAGCCAGAGCTGGGAGTCATATCCCAATATGGCAGCCAGCTGTTTTAACTGCTAGAATAAACACCTGCTCCCTCAGCTCATTTCTTTCTTTTTTTTTTTCTTTTCTTTCTTTCTTTTTTTTTTGACAGGCAGAGTGGACAGTGAGAGAGAGAGACAGACAGAAAGGTCTTCCTTTGCTGTTGGTTCACCCTCCAATGGCCGCTGCGGCCGGCGTGCTGTGGCCGGCGCACCGCGCTGATCCGAAGGCAGGAGCCAGGTGCTTCTCCTGGTCTCCCATGCAGGTGCAGGGCCCAAGCACTTGGGCCATCCTCCACTGTATTCCCGAGCCATAGCAGAAAGCTGGCCTGGAAGAGGGGCAACCGGGACAGAATCCGGTGCCCTGACTGGGACTAGAACCTGGTGTGCCAGTGCTGCTAGGCGGAGGATTAGCCTGTTGAGCCATGGCGCCGGCCATCTTTTTTTTTTTTTTTTTTTTTTTGACAGGCAGAGTGGATAGTGAGAGACAGAGAGAAAGGTCTTCCTTTTTGCCATTGGTTCACCCTCCAATGGCCGCTGTGCCCAACGCATCGTGCTGATCCGAAGCCAGGAGCCAGGCGCTTCTCCCGGTCTCCCATGCGGGTGTAGGGCCCAAGCACTTGGGCCATCCTCCACTGCCTTCCCGGGCCATAGCAGAGAGCTGGCCTGGAAGAGGGGACACTGGGATAGAATCCGGCGCCCCAACCGGGACTAGAACCCGGTGTGCCCGCGCCGCAAGGCGGAGGATTAGTCTGTTAAGCCACGGCGCCGGCCTCCATCATTTCTTTCTTAAAGTCTTTATTTTTAAAAGGCAGACACAACACAGAGAGAAAGATTGATTTTCCTTTCGTCCACTGTTGCACTCCCACAAATGCCTGAACAGCCAGCAACTCCACTGGGGTTCCCACATGGGTGGCCAGAATCCAAGGAAGTGCGCTGTCATCTGCCGGCTCCTGGGGTGTGGGATCAGCAGGAAACTACTCTGGAAGCAGAGTGGGCAGGGTACTCTGATATGGGATAAAGTGTCCTAAGTGGAGACAACCACTGAGCCCAGTGCTCATCCCCACAGCCCATGGCTTAATGACTACAGTAAACTGCTCTGAACACCACACTTGAATACAAACACGTCGCTCTAGAGGCAATGAAATGTGATATGACCACTAGTGTATAGTGAAAGAGGCAAGAGAAAGGGCCTTGTACAGAGTGCATGTTCTCAGAGCAATCATTTTAGAGAGGTGTCTGAACCAGTAGTCTTAGTAGGGGGCTGGGCCCTGACTAGACTGCAGGTCATAACATCAGTATTCTTTCCATTTATACCATGCAGTATGCTTATTTGTAAAAGCATATTATGGCCGGCGCCGTGGCTCAACAGGCTAATCCTCCGCCTTGCAGTGCCGGCACACCAGGTTCTAGTCCCGGTTAGGGTGCCACATTCTATCCCGGTTGCCCCTCTTCCAGGCCAGCTCTCTGCTGTGGCCAGGGAGTGCAGAGGAGGATGGCCCAAGTGCTTGGGCCCTGTACCCCATTGGAGACCAGGATAAGCACCTGGCTCCTGTCTTCAGTGCGGTGCGCCGGCCGCAGCGTGCTGGCCATGGCGGCCATTGGAGGGTGAACCAACGGCAAAGGAAGACCTTTCTCTCTCTCTCTGTCCACTCTGTCAAAAAAAAAAAAAAAAAAAAAAAAAGGCCGGCGCCGTGGCTTAACAGGCTAATCCTCCGCCTTGGAGCGCCGGCACATGGGGTTCTAGTCCTGGTTAGGGTGCTGGATTCTATCCCAGTTGCCCCTCTTCCAGGCCAGCTCTCTGCTATGGCTCGGGAAGGCAGTGGAGGATGGCCCAAGTCCTTGGGCCCTGCACCCGCATGGGAGACCAGGAGAAGCACCTGGCTCCTGGCTTCGGATCGGCGAGATGCGCCGGCCGCAGCGGCCATTGGAGGGTGAACCAACGGCAAAAAGGAATACCTTTCTCTCTGTCTCTCTATCTACTCTGCCTGTCAAAAAAAAAAAAAAAAAAAAAAAAAAGCATATTATAAACTCTGGAAAACAGCCAGTAAGACAAGCTCTGACAGCAATACTGTATTAAAGAGTACTGCTCTCGGCTGGCGCCACAGCTCAATAGGCTAATCCTCCGCCTGCGGTGGTACCCTGGGTTCTAGTCCTTGGGCCCTGCACCCACATGGGAGACCAGGGAAAGCACCTGGCTTCTGGCTTCGGATCAGCACGGTGTGCCAGCCGCAGCAGCTATTGGAGGGTGAAACAATGGAAAAGGAAGATCTTTCTCTCTGTCTCTCTCACAGTCCACTCTGGCTGTCCAAAAAAAAAAAAAAAAAAAAAAATTGCTCTCAACATGAGATCAGGGATTCACAACTGGTTTTATCCATGTGAAAAAGTCCCTCAGGTAATTCTGATACTCTTATACCATATGCTATGTGCTTTCACGTAAGTTTACTTTTGAGTTTGATTCTGGAACTAGCTAAGCAGGATGTAGTCTGCCTTTTGCTATTGTACTTTTGTTGTGTTGTTTATTTCAATGAAAGGAGAAACAGTGGTGCAAGATAAGGATGGGCAGCTCCAGGGGGAAAATTTTTCTTTTTTTCTTTTTTTATGGGACCCTGCCTGCCTGCCACATCTGACTGGACCAGGACTGCTTACCACAGTGGATGGTGAGAACCAATCAGATCATGCTTTGTGTGGCTCACAGCTCAGGTGCCACAAGCAAACCAGTTAGTTGCCCACAGCATCTGGAGTTTGAGGATTAAAAGTCAGGGTCAAATGCATCACAGTGGCAAGTCTAAATCTGTGAAAACCAATTATGTAGCAGCAGCAGCAGCAGCAGCAGCAGCAGCAGCAGGCATTAGAAATGAGGAAGCCAGACTGTAGGGAGAAATGTTGGTTCCCATCTTTGCATGACTCAGTTTCAGTCCCCATGAGACCCAGCTATGGTTTCCTGCCCGCTGTCTCTGTCTCTAAAACTTCTAGAATTAAAATATTCTGTCTTACTGATGTTTTTCATGGGGGAAAATAATGTTCACAGGGTTCAGTATTTTCTGAACAGCAGATTAAATTTTCCCAACAAATATCTTCTTATTCTTAGCCTTATAGTATAGAATTCTGAGACTCTTCAGTCTAAACAGCCACTACAACAAACACATTAGCATTCACGTTTCAAGGAAGGTCAGAACGAGGGAAGGAAGAACCATGGCAGGTGCTCAGGGAACACATGCTGCAGAAGGGAACACAGAGTCTGGGGAGTAGAATTATAAAAGCTTTTCTGTTCATGTTTATTATCAGTGCCCCAACAGAGAACATTTTGTAATGATCAGTGACAGGTGGACACCACAGAGTTTTCAGGTACTACGTGCACTCTTCTCTGGTAAATACGGAGTTTCCTCAGCCCACGTAACCAAATAGCACACAACCCCAGGAGATGGTGACAGTATCAGCGCAATGTTTCCAAATTATAAAAATGACAACACTTAAAATCATGCACATCATTTCACCATTTCATACAACTTCTACAAACTTTCCTGATGTAAAAGACTCCTCAAAAACTGTATCACAACACTGAACTACAAAATTTGCTTTTGAAAATCAGGCGTTATTTTTCTAATTTTGGCTTTAAATTTTTTTTCTTTTAATTTATTTTAAAAAAATGGTGAGGAGTGTATTGAGAAGATGGAGATAAACGATTTTCCAGTTGATGGATTGAATATGTCTGAAAAATACTTCCATTATGAGAAGGGAAGACTTCAAGAGCAAGAGAATATTATAAATACGAGTCTTTGAGCAAGATGAACAGGTGAACAGATCTTGCATAAATTGCTCCCAGGAGAGAGGTCTTCTTGAAGAATGCTTGTTTATAGAATCTTCTGTAAAATAGAGTTGGCTAACTCCAATGATTCCTCTTTTACTAAAACAATATCATAAGAGTCCATGTACTTTTCTAAAAGTTCATCCACCTAATCAATAGGACAAAAAATAAAATTAACATGCAAGGAGAAAAAAGCAAATAATTTCATTATGAATCTCACCGTTACGTTTTATGTGTTAGGCAAAATTCATTTTCATAAAACCTTTGAGATCTAAAACTATTTTTAAAACTTTTAACACTCATTGATTGACAAATAAATTTTTCCACATGGTAACTTTTCTCCTCAAATGATTTCCCTCCGGTCCAGTGGTTCTCAATGGGGGTGATTCGGTCCCAGGAACATCTGACAAAGTCTAGAGACATTTCTGATTCTCAAGACCAGGCAGTGCTACCCAGCATCTAGCACCTCCTTTAGAAGCCACAACCTCCCTTCCCACAAAACTTATAGCATGCATCTATGCTTATCAACTCCTTATGCTTATCAACACCCAGGTGAAAGGGTCAAACAACTACTTTCTCAGGCACCTCTGGCAACAATTACCTATAAAGTATCATCCTGATTTCTTCTTAAAAGAAAATGACATTATAGATCTCTGTACTTACTCTGTCATTTAGATATCCAATTTTCAGAATGTGTTCAACATTGGCTACTCCATCTGCCATTCTTAAGTCTCCTTGGGAGTCTCCCAGCAGAATTATGTTGCTGTTGTCTTTTAGTTGACTAAAATACTCTGTATTCTTCAAGGCACCATCATGTTTGTTAAATACATGAATTAGTTCTCCTTTAAATCCTTTCAGCATACCCTATTAAAAATATAAATGTTTTGAAATACTAAGTTTCAAAAATTCTGTTTGTTGGGATTTTCATATTTTGGAGTTCTTAATAGATGTCACTATTATTTCATTGTACTTATAAATCTACCTTTGATACTAGAAATCTCAAAGCCTTGAGGTCCATCACATTCATATAGTTAAAAAGGGTTCTGAGAAGTAATTATTCTGTAGTGACTATTTTTTTTTAAAGATTTATCTATTGATTTGAAAGGCAGAGAGTTAGAGAGAGGCAGAAGTGGAGAGAGAAATCTTCTATCCCCTGGTTCACTCCCCAAATGGCTGCAATAGCTGGATCTGCACTGATCTAAAGCCAGGAGCCAGGAGCTTCTCTGGGTCTCCCATGCAGGTGCAGGGGCCCAAGGATTTGAACCGAACCATCTTCTACTGCTTTCCCAGGCCATAGCAGAGAGCTGGACTGGAAGAGGGGCAGCTGGGACTTGAATCGGTGCCCATATGGGATGCCGGTATCGCATGCAGTGGCTTTACCCACTACGCCACAGCACTGGGCCCTGTAGTGGCTATTTTAAATGGTAAAACCTAAGGTGAAAATTCCATCTTCACTTTTCATTCTCTTCCTAATGAAAACATTCCATTTTATTTATTTCATAGAATACTGTTCTGTGAACCTTATTCAAATAATTCTTCTAATTTACTCTTTTTCTACCTATGAGTGTTGTCTTCAGAGTTACTACATTAAATTACTTTAAATGAAGTTTTACTAACACTTTAGTGTTAGTCTATAGCTTTAGCAATGAAAGCTTAACAAAGGTATATTTACTCTCTATATGGATATAGAGGTGGGCATTTAGCCTAGTAGTTAAGATGCCAGTTAAGACACCTGAGACCCACACTGGAGTGCGTGTGTTTGATTGTTGGAGCTGGCTCCTTTCTGCTCCTGGAGACCTTGGAAAGCAGCAGCAATGGCTCACATAGCTGGGATCCTGTCACCCAAGGAAGGGATTGAATTTCTGGCTCCCAGCTTCAGCCCTGGCCATTTCAGGCATTGAGGAAGTGAACCAGTGGATGGGAGCATGCTCTCTCATTTTTTCTCAAATAATAAATTTTTAAAAATGTTTTATTTATTTTACAGGCAGAGTGACAGAGGGGAAGAAACAGAGAGAGAGAGAGAGAGAGAGAGAGAGAGATACCTTCCATCTGGTGCTTCACTCCCCAGATGCCTGCAAAAATCAACTTGACCTAATTTAATGAATAGACATTAAGAACAAATAACCAATGAATTTGCATAATTATTTTCAGACTTTAAAACTTAATTCTGAGGAATGATTTGATATTCTTACGTTCTCATCAAAATCCATGAAGTTGGACACGACTTTGACATTTGGATGATAAACACCAGCTTGACGGATAACTTCCTCTAATACATCTCCAATACCAGCTGAAAATATGAACACGGGAATACTGTGTTGTTGGAGCTTATCAAAGAAATCCTCATATCCTTCTCTGCAAGATGGAAGAACAAATATTGTTAAAGAATAAGCTTTTTCTCCTTTAAATTTACAAGTAAAAAAAAAAAATCAAAATATTTCTACCTATTCTATGACTCACTGATATTCTTGTACCAAAATACTAACCTGATTATCTAGGATGGTACTTAAACAACAGTTAAATCTTCCTTTTAATCAGTTCTAATAGTGCAAACTTGGATGTTTTTAGAATCACAAAGAACATGTATATAAGCCTATGGCTTACAACTCACACCACCTAAACACAATGATTAAATCACATCTGGGAAAGCCCGTTCGGGGTGAGCTGGGAGACCACTTGCCTGCCATCCTGCTCGTCTACTCCCCCGGTGCTTGGAAGAGCAGTGCAGCCGGAACTTGGCTGCATCCTCTTTACTTCTGGTATCTCCCCCTCCTAAGCTCTTACAACCTGTTCTTCCCTTTTTACTCTTCCTGGACTATAGGTTAAATAAAGCTGCTCCTGCCTACAAAGGAATGAGATATTTAGTCATACTCTTTCTGACAATGTAATGCTTTCTTCCTTAGAAGTAATCACCTTATAATAAATCATCACCCAAAAGAATAAAAAAAAAATCTGCCTAATGAGTTGAAAATGTTAAGAGTTAATAAGTAGTATTGAACTTAAGATTAAAGCTCTTATAATTCATACATTATAAATATTGTAAGAATGAATTAAAACATATTCATCTTTCCTAGAAATAGTTTTCGAAGTTTGAGATTTCAAAATGTAGATTCATGCAGATTTAGAAATAAGGCACTGGACTAAAACCTCTTCAAGTTGATTGTAAGCACTCATATCTGATGTCTTTCAGAAGTATTTCGCAGGTGGGAGTCTAGCACAGCAGTTAAGATGCCACTTGTGACACCCACACCCCGTAACAGTGTGCGTAGGTTCAAGTCCTGGCCCTGCTTCCAATTCCAGATCCTTGTTAATGCCTTCTCTGGGAGGCACAGGTAATGGCTGAAGTAGCTGGTTCCCTGCATCCCACAAGGGAGACCCAGAATGAGTTTTAGACTTCTGGCTTCAGCCTGGCCCAGCACCAGCTATGTACGTGGGGAGTGGCCCAGCAAATGGAAAAGCTCTGTCTCTACCTCTCTCTCCTTTTCAAATAAAAACTAATAAAAAAATTCAAAAGTATTTTGCTAAAAAATTTCCAAATGGCTTTGATTTCAAGTTACTCTTGAAATTAATCTGGAGAAAGGAAATATAAATTGGTACTTAACTCCCACACAGCTCTTACTGTCTACACCAAGACCTACCATGTCATTCTAAATTTTTTACCTCACTGCTATCCATTTTCTGACAGGTGGTATATTTTGGATATACAATATTATTACAGCTAAAAACACAAAACTGAATACATATATAATAATTCAATTCTGTAGAAAATAACAACAAAAACTAGAAACTTACTTAAGCATAACATCAGATTCTGCCACAATTTCTTTAAGTTTACCTTTTGGTATACCTTGTTCAACAAGCAAACCATGCGATTTAGTATACCTGGAATTTATGACCAAAGAGGGGGAAAAAGAATATCCATTAAAACATAACAAGACTATTATCATTGTTATAAAACATTCTTTAGTGTGAGAAAATGAGTTTCATTCGTCATATTTGGCTTTAACTTTACCACCTACATAAGAACATATACCCCAGGCATCTCGAGATGGGATGCGCATGTTCTCACTGCATTTCCCAGTGCTCCCAAACTCAGGCTTTGCGTAAAAATGTTAACAAGGTAATGAAAGGAAACGGCTGTTACGCCTTCCTTCAGTCTACAGTAAGAATTCAATGCGAGCTAAGGAGACATAATCATTTCTCTGACTGCAATAAGAATTAATATGAAACCATTACTTCCATCTGTAGTTTGCATTTTCATGACATGACTAAGTACAGCAGAGGCTGCTTAGTGAGCAACAGAGAAAGTCCTTGGTATCGAACGTGTCGTATTCAGATTAGCTTGCTTTATAATTATGTAAAAATATGTGTAATCACAGCATCTCAGTATAATGGGTCTTGAAAATCTCTCACCTTTACAACTATGCAATCAGCAACCCCTTTCCCCCAAATAATCTGACTTTTCACCTAGTCCCTAAAAATTTCCCCACAATATTCCCAAATGCCTCCCCTCTCTGCGTCAGTTTCTATCAGGCCAGTGAACTCAATCTCCCAGGGATGTTCCTCCGTTGTCAGTGTGGCCTTCTTGGAAAACTGCATTTTGATTAATGCAACAAACACCACAAGTGTATACCTGGTAACCATGTCATTTGCTTAGGTCCAAGTAAGCTCAGGCTCTAGATCCTAAGTTCTTTATTTTTAACTACAGTGCAGGATTTTTAACTTAATCTCACTGAACTTCATCTTGAATAAACTAAAACAGATTCTAGACTGTTAGAAATTCTGTTATATTGAATTCATTGTCCTAACTTATGACTATATTTGTATATAATAAACCATCAGTGGTAACTATAATGTTTGATTAGCTTTCTAATTCTCCCACCACTCAATACACACTTACCATTCTACCATATAAGGGTACTTTTCTTCCACAGTAAGAACCGGATCAACTTCAATAGGATAATATTGTTCCCTTAGTTGCACCAGCTAGAAAGAAACGAATAATTTAATCATGACAATTACAGATTGATCTGCTTAAGTTTATAGAAAGCAGAACAATGTAAACAAGTATTCTCCATGAACTGCTTTATAGGTAAAGATTAAAATTGAAGAGATAGTTGTTGATCTTAGTTTATGTGTAACTAAATGTAACTGCAAAAAGTTATCTTTGTTTCATAAAACACTTTCAGGTCAGCAATTTAGTGAAAGCACTAATCAAATTATCACTACAGAAAAGTTTTAATTTTCATATAAAAGTATTAAATTCGATTCACAGTTTGAGCCTTTGTTAAGCTATACATAGACACTAACTCAACCAAAATACTGAAGCAATTTCCTGATCAATTTAAGAGAGCACAAACTATAAAATCTAAGTATTTTAAAAATAATTCTCCAGGCCGGCGCCGCGGCTCACTAGGCTAATCCTCCACCTTGTGGCGCTGGCACACCGGGTTCTAGTCCCAGTCGGGGCACCGATCCTTTCCCGGTTGCCCCTATTCCAGGCCAGCTCTCTGCTGTGGCCAGGGAGTGCAGTGGAGGATGGCCCAAGTGCTTGGGCCCTGCACCCCATGGGAGACCAGGAGAAGCACCTGGCTCCTGCCATCAGATCGGTGCGGTGCGCCGGCCGCAGCGCACCTACCGCGGCGGCCATTGGAGGGTGAACCAATGGCAAAAGGAAGACCTTTCTCTCTGTCTCTCTCTCACTGTCCACTCTGCCTGTCAAAAATTAAAAAAAAAAAAAATTCTCCAGTTAATGTAAGGAAATCACAACATTTTGGTAACTACTTTACATGAGTTTTGTTGTTCAAAAGTTACTGTTTTTTTTTTTTTTTTTTAAATTTCACTGGACAAATATTTACAAAGCATCTATTGCAAACTTTGCTGGAGAAAATTCGGGAGGGAGGCAGCAACAACTGCCCTTGTGTTATTCAAGTGTTGGGCAGGGGTGAGGAGGTGCACAGGTGTCAATCCAAGATTCCCACAGGTCGACGGAGATCACAGCTATGGAAAGTTCCCAGGGAGGAAAAGGACAGAATATTTACTGAGTGCTAACTCTGTGCCAGGCATGACTATATGCACTTTGCATTCTTGTTTATGTGAATGATCCTGAAGAAATTCTCAGATAAAAAAGTCTAATAAAATCTGTGCCTGGGATGAGTGTCAGTGCTTACCTTTTTCTGACATTCATCTGTAACCAGCTTACAGTTATCAATGATATCTAGAGAGAGAAAGAAAAAAAAACAGCAAATGAAATACCGTGATTAATCCTATCCCTACCATGAGCAACTTGTTACTCTCCTTTTAAGTAACATGTCAACTAGCATTGCTGATACAACGTGTAGTCTCAGTGATTTAATTCACATGGCATTGCTAGAGAAGCTAATGGCTTCAAAATCTGAGATGTAGGCCGGCACTGTGGCTCAACAGGCTAATCCTCTGCCTAGCAGCGCCGGCACACCGGGTTCTAGTCTTGCTCAGGGCGCCAGATTCTATCCCGGTTGCCCCTCTTCCAGGCCAGCTCTCTGCTATGGCCCAGGAAGGCAGTGGAGGATGGCCCAAGTGCTTGGGCCCTGCACCCCATGGGAGACCAGAAGCACCTGGCTCGTGCCTTCGGATCAGCGCGGTGCGCCGGCCGCGGCAGCCATTGGAGGGTGAACCAACGGAAAAGGAAGACCTTTCTCTCTGTCTCTCTCTCTCTCTCACTGTCCATTCTGCCTGTAAAAAAAAAAAAAAAAAAAAACCTGAGATGTAGCATTTGCTCACTTATACCACTGAGCTAGGCCGGCGCCGTGGCTTAACAGGCTAATCCTCTGCCTTGCGGTGCCGGCACACCGGGTTCTAGCCCCGATTGGGGCGCCGGATTCTATCCCGGTTGCCCCTCTTCCAGGCCAGCTCTCTGCTATGGCCTGGGAAGGCAGAGGAGGATGGCCCAAGTCCTTGGGCCCTGCATCCACATGGGAGACCAGGATAAGCATCTGGCTCCTGACTTCAGGTCAGCGAGATGCGCCAGCCGCAGCGGCCATTGGAGGGTGACCCAACGGCAAAAAAAGGAAGACCTTTCTCTCTGTCTCTCTCTCTCTCACTATCCACTCTGTCTGTCAAAAAAAAAAAAAATATATATATGTATGTATATATATATACACCACTGAGCTAGACAATTCAGTGTTTTCACATGCTGTGAATTATACGCTGGCTTGACATTTTCACCTCCCTTTTTAATAAAATAGGTGCAAGAAATACATACTTGGGTTATCTTCCACTGGTTTCCCAGGTGCATTAGCAGGGAGCTGGATCAGAAATGCCAGCTTGAACCTCTGCTTATATGAGATGCCAACATTGCAAGTAGTGGCTTAACCCACTGCACCACAATGCCAGCCCCAATAGCTTACTTTTAATTTATACACATGACACAAAAATTTAGCAATCTGGGGCCAGAGTGGCATAGCGAGTTAAGCTGCCACGTGTGCTGCCAGTATCTCATATGAGTGCTGGTTCAAGTCCTGGCTGCTTACTTCCAATCCAGCTCCCTGCTAATATGTGTTTGGTAAAGCAGTAGAAGATGGCCCACGTGCGTGGACCCCTGCACCCACATGGCAGTCCCAGAGACAGCTTCTGGTTCCTGGGTACAGTCTGACCCAGTCCTGGCCATTTTGCCCATTTGAGGAGTGAACCAGTGGATGGAAGATTTCTCTCTCTCTCTCTCTCTCTCTCCTCTCTCTCTCTCTCTGTGTGTGTGTTCCTCCCCTGGCCCACTGCCCCAAAAATCTGCCTTTCAACTAAATAAAAATAAACTGGCAATTTTCCTAGAAAACAGATTATTTAATAAATATTTTTTCTTTAGATTAACCCAAAGTTTAAAACTCATTTAAATATCTCCTGACTAATGAACATACATTTGGTAATAAATAGTTCAGAAGTCTCCATTCTCTTCGCTACCAGAACTATCCATGAAATAGCCAAATATGTGACACGTGGAAAAATAAATCCTCAAAATATAGTAAGAAAAAGCATATTCCCACACTTTCCATATCCAAAAAGAATTTTAAAAACCCAGATATCTTACAGGTGATACAAATAAAAGGATCTTAAAATACTTTAATTTTATTCTCACGAATTTCTTTAAAAATATCACACTTACTATGACAGGTTGGGCATCTTTTCCCTTTGTAAGAAAATCTACTTAGTGTCATATCAAAGTCAGTTATTATCTGTAAGAAAAGGGAGAAAGACATTATGTAAACACAGCCACAATGGCGACAATTTGTGTGTGTTATGCAAATGCATTTTGTGAGCTCTCTGGGCACAGCATTGTGCTTAGTCCCTTATCCCTACTGTAGGTCATCATCCCAATGCTGCTCATATAAAAGGTCCTGGACATGACCTTAACCAAAAGGTGCTATCTTAAGTGCTCTAACGTCACCAAATAAAATCTGATTAATCAATATGTGAATTCACAATTGCAGGTGACATGTTATTCTCTCTAGAGATAAGGCATTACGTAATTTCAGCCAACTTGGTCAATGTACAAAAGTACAGCGGAAGCAATTTAATTATATGAAGCTCTTTGTTAGTGACACTGCTTTATGCTGGCTTTGAGTTGCTTATTTAATATAGTATAATATACCAATGCAAGAACGAGTACAGAAACAGTCTGCCAGCTCAAGAGAGTGAATTAAAATACTATTTTTTCACAAATGTTTAACAAAAGGAATGATTTCTTTATTATGCAGCTTGTTGGTTTAATTTACATTTAAAATGTTCCTTTAAAAAAGAATTATTTTAACTCAATTATTCTTTAATAAGGTTACATTTTAATTCAATTATTATTTACTAAATTCAAATATGGAAGAACAACTTGAAACTGTACTTCTAAGTATTATTATTAGATTTTATCAAAACAGAAGATGAGTTTCCTTGAACTGTAAAAATTAAAGGTGGGGGGAGTTGGCGTTGTAGTGTAATGGCGTAGTGAGTAAAGCTGCGGTCTGCAACACCAGCACCCATGTTGGCACTGGTTCAAGTCCTGGATGCTCCACTTCCAATCTAGCTCTCTGCTAATGGCCTGGGAAAAGCAGTAAGAGATTGCCTAAGTGTCTGGGCTTCTGCCACTCATGTGGGAGACTCAGAAGAAGCTCCTGGCTCTCCTGGCTTTGGCCTGGCCCAGCGCTGGCTATTGCGACCATATGGGGAATGAACCAGCAGACGGAAGATCTCACTGGCTCTCTCTGTAACTCGACTTTCAAATTAATAAATAAATAAATCTTTAAAAAAAAAAAGGTTGACAATAAAGACCTGGTGGCACTTATTCACCTGAAGTTTGGCAGCTCCTCCTTTGATAAGACCACAAATAATTTCTTCTACTCTTTCAGGATTCTTGATGCGAACTGAATCTTTCTGGAATTCAGGCATCTAGAAAGCAAAAAGAAATTAGCATTTTTAAGTCTCTTTCCTCAAGTTCCCTTGATACTGAACATATGCTTGTATCATTTAAAGATAACAAAAATACTGAAACATTATTTTTTAAAAGCAAGTCAGTATAAAAATGACCATTTACACATATAAATATTTCAAAGTACATCAGTAGTTTTCACCAGAGACAAAGATGAAACTACATTTGTGATTCATTCACTGTATAAGAAAGTGTAACTTCTGATTATAAAAGTAATGTTTGGGGCCAGTACTGGGGCTCAATGGGGTAGATTGCTGCCTGTGATACTGAATCCCATATGAGCATAGGTTCGAGTCCTGGCTGCTGACTTCTGATCCAACTCTCTGCTAATGGCCTGGAAAAGTGAGGAAGATGGCCCAGATGCTTGGACCCCTGCCATCCATGTGGGTCACCCAGATGGAGTTCCAGGTTCCTGGCTTCTGTTTAGCCCTGGCCTGGCTATTGAGGCCATTTGGGAAGTGAAGCAGTGGAGCAAAGATCTCTCTGTCCCTCTTTGTAATGCTGCTTTTCAAATAAATAAATCTAAAAAAATTTTAAAAATGATGCTTACTTACAGAAATAATAGAACATAAAAAAAGAAACTGCCTGGAGTTCTACCCATCAAAGACAAACAAGTAAACATTTTCATTTCTTTTCCATTAGTCCATTTCTCTGATTACAAATATACATGAATATGCAAATAGTTTTAAGTCATTCTCATTATATACTTTTACACCTGGCCTTTCCAAATTAACATTATTATACATATATATCATTATAACATGCTTTCAACAGGATTCATTAATCAAAATAAAATCCCAAAATTGAACAGAGAACAATATTTGAACTTCATTTCTTCTAAGAATCTTTCTCCTTAAGACATTCATACTAAATCCCATATGGGCACTGGTTCGAGTCCCGGATGCTTCTCTTCTGATCTAGCTCTCTCCTGTGGCCTAGGAAAGCGGTGGAAGATGGCCCAAGTGCTTCGGCACCTGCACCTGCATGGGAGACCCTGAAGAAGCTCCTGGCTCCTGGCTTCGGATCAGCCCAGCTCCAGTCATTATGGCCATGTGGGAAGTGAACCATCGGATGGAAGATCTTTCTCTCCATCTCTCCCTCTCTGTTCTATCTGTAACTCTACCTCTTAAATAAATAAATAATCTTTTTAAAATATTTCTGAGTGTAAAAAAAACCAAATATCTCCCCCCCAAAGTTTATATTTAATTTATTTAAATAAACATTTAAATATTTTGATTTAAATATTTAAATAATTGAAATGTTTAAATAACTGAAATATTTAATATGTTGAAAAGTTGCTTTGGCCAGCGCTGTGGCTCAATAGGCTAATTCTCCGCCTGTGGCACCGGCACACGGGGTTCTAGTCCTGGTCGGGGCTCCGGATTCTGTTCCGGTTGCCCCTCTTCCAGGCCAGCTCTCTGCTGATGCCCGGGAAGGCAGTGGAGGATGGCCCAAGTCCTTGGGCCCTGCACCTGCATGGGAGACCAGTGGAAGCACTGGCTCCTGGCTTCGGATCAGCGTGATGTGCCAGCCGCAGCGGCCACGTGGGGGGTGAACCAACGGAAAAAGGAAGACCTTTCTCTCTGTCTCTCTCTCTCACTGTCCACTGTGCCTGTCAAAAAAAAAAAAAGTTGCTTTAAGATCTTTGTTTCTCTTTACTGTATTATATCCCAAATAACTTATTCAATGTAACTGGCTTACATTTTAAGATAAATATCTTTAAAATTAAGAGATCTACTGAAAAATATTAGACCACCTGGGCTTAGGCTGTTAGCAGACTGGTTTATGAAGATTTCAGGTCTGTATGACAATTTAATGGTAAGCGTTTGTTCTTCTTTCTAACCTACCAAAAGTGGAAGGAAATGGAGTTGGTTCATCTGACAAGTAAATTTTGTTCTCGCTTCAAGCCTTAATTGGCAGATACATAGCAATCAGCATATGCTTGATTCAGTAACTAACCATTATCGTGAAAAAAACATAGGATGTATGTCACCAACTGTTTCCACCAAGAGTAAATCACACTCTCAAGTTTCAAATAATGGACAAGAAAACAGCATCAAGACCACTTCAAAACAGGCTGGCTTCTGCTAGGCCAACAAGAAGACTGGTTTATTCGAAACCACTGTGGAATAAAGAGAACAGCGGCTGGAGGCACTGGTAGCCCCGCTTCTTGGAAACACGCAACTGTTGTTTTCAGGTAAATAAGTGGTGAACACCCAAACAGCACTGGAGTGAAATAACTGATAACACATGTTGTGTGTACCATCACAACAGGTAGAGGAAGAAGTCTGAGAAACACAAGAATGGTCATTATATAGTGTTGTGCACTTCTTTCCTTATACACACACACACACACACAGTGTCATTGAAGTCCACGAGAGATACTTCTCAGGAACACAGGATATGGGTCATGTTCCTCAGCTATGTTAAAATGTAGCTACAGGGCCGGTGCCATGGCTCAACAGGCTAATCCTCCGCCTTGCGGTGCTGGCACACCAGGTTCTAGTCCCGGTCGGGGCGCCGGATTCTGTCCTGGTTGCTCCTCTTCCAGTCCAGCTCTCTGTTGTGGCCTGGGAAGGCAGTGGAGGATGGCCCAGGTCCTTGGGCCCTGCACCCCATGGGAGACCAGGAGAAGCACCTGACTCCTGCCTTGGGATCAGCGCGGTGCGCTGGCCGCAGCGTGCCAACCGCAGCGGCCATTGGAGGGTGAACCAACAGCAAAAAGGAAGACCTTTCTCTCTGTCTCTCTCTCTCTCACTGTCCACTCTGCCTGTCAAAAAAACAAAAACAAAAACAAAAAAAATGCAGCTACAAAACAGAAACAAAGACGTTTTTATGAAACATGTCAAGGAGCATCAGGACAGAACACTGAGAGGCACAAGGCAGGAGAGTGATGAGACACGGCACATCCTTCTGTTAGCTCCTTCCATCCGGGTTCTTCTTGGACAAAAGAAGACCTGGCTTGGTGGCACACAGAATAATACTTCAAGTTGAAAGGATAAACTATTTTGAACTATCTGAAAACTTATTGATTTGATAATTATAATTTTATAGAAAATAAATAAGGGTCTAAAAATTTCCATCATTTGTGGTAAAATGAAAACAAACATTTTAGAAGGCCTTAATGTAAGCTGTTAGGCAAGGAGTAAAGCCTTCCTGACAAGAGTCAGGGTGTGTTAGTCGATTGGAGCCTAATCTAAATCTTCACGAAAGAGGATTAAGACCTAAAATACTTTATTCTGACTGATGTTTAATAATATTTTGTTTGCACAGATGAACTCATTAGCCTACACCCACATCCAAAGAGCAAAAATTTCTAAGGAAGGTGATTTCAAAAGTATGTCATTTTATTCACAACTCAATAGCAGTATTAGATTGTCTGATATTATGTCGATACATTGGGATAAGATAAAAATGAGTATCTTCATGATACAGTCACCAAATTTCTGTGTTGATATTGCCAATCAATAATGTCTCAGTCTAATTATTATCCTAATCACCAGGATAAGATTATGACAACTTCAAAGTTTAATCATATTTATATTTTAAAAATATAACATTAACTTTTGACTTAAAATAATATACACATGTATTCTTTTTATAAAGAATTATTTTTTCAAAAAAAGGTTTATTTTAGGTATTTGAAAGGCACTATGACAGAGAGGGAGATCTTCCATCCATTGCTTCATTCCCCAAATGGCTATGATGGCTAGGGCTGGGCCAGGCTGAATCCAGAAGCCTGGAACTCCATCTGGATCTCCCCTGTGGATGGTAGAGGCCCAAGGACTTGGGCCATCATCTGCTGCCTCCCAGCTGGCCCCCTCTTTGTTTTTAATTACCTTAATATTATTCTGCATTTTCTGGAAATGATCCATATAACATTAGTTTAAATCACTTAAGAATCTCAGTCCGGGGGGCCGGTGCTGTGACGCAGCGGGTTAAAGCCCATATGGGCGCCAGTTCTAGTCCCAGCTGCTCCTCTTCCAATCCAGCTCTCTGCTGTGGCCTAGGATAGCAGTAGAAGATGGCCCAAAACCTTGGGCCCCTGCGGCCATCTGGGGAGCGAACTAGTGGATGGAAGACCTCTCTGTCTCTACCTCTCTCTGTAACTCTTTCAAATAAATAAAATAAATCTTAAAAAAAAAAAAAGAATCTCAGTCAGATATTTTCAGGGATATATCTTCCCTTTTTCACATTTGGTACAGGCAAAAAAACCTTAATACTGTACTGGTACCAAGGTGTGGGTACTACAGTGAAACTAAACATGAGTCTTGGGTATAGCAGTTAAGACACTGCTTGGGATGCCTGCCTTCTGTACTGCATGTCTGGTTTCAAGCCCTAGTTCCATTTTAGATCCAGCTACCTGTTAATGTGTACCCTGGAAGGCAGCAGATGATGGCTCAAGTACCTGGGTCCCTGTCACCCACATAGAAGACCTAAATTGACCTAAATTTGGCCTGGCCCAACCCTAGCCTTTGCAGGCATTTGGGGAGTGAACCAGCAGATGGGAGATTGCTTTCTGCCTTTTAAGTAAATTTGAAAAATAATAAAAAACTTCACTTATTTACAAAAAAAAAAAAAAAGGTTATAGCTTTAAAGCCATCTATTCAGGCTGTTACATTTATCCACACACAGAGATGATTTCATAGTTTATTAGGAACATTTTGCATTATTAAATTATTACTGATAACCAGCTCCCCTGCCTACCACATATTTGGCCTGTCTCCACATTAAGGCAGCATAGGCCAAATTCTTTTATTCAGTCACTCACCATATTTAGTCATTAGGAGTAAGGCACTGCATTAAGTAGCTCTGTAAGAGATACACACACTCGAAGTGCATACTCTCTGATGTGCATTGCAATATGGGAACCCAAATAAGTAATACATTACCAAGATGTAGAGTTAAAATATGAAGAGGACCAGGAACAGAAGAAACAGATTACTTCTACTGGAGCTAATGGAGGAAGAGCCATCTGAGCTAGGCTTTGGAAGAGACACAGCATTTGGAAATGCTGAGGTTGGGAAAGAGTCCAAGTGCAGGGTCTAACAGAAACAGCTCTGTTTGTCTGGAATTTAAGTGTACTCACATTCTGTGAAGGACCTGTTTGGAGCCGGGTCATATAAAATTAAGAATAACATCCTAAGGAGTCCTCAACATAAAACATAGAGATCAACATTTTTAGAAAAGGAAACTCAAGGGCCAACGTGTGGTGCAGCAGGTTAAGCTGCTGTCTGTTCTACTGCCAGTTCAGCTCCTTGATGATCCTCCTGGGAAAGAAGATGAAGATGGCCCAAGTGCTTGGGCCCCTGCACCCATGTGGGAGACCCAGATAGAGTTACAGGCTCCTGGCTTTGCCAGCCCCAGCCATTATGGCATATTGGGGAGTAAACCAGCAGATGAAAATTTCTCTTTCTTTCTCCTTCTCTGTAACTCTTTCAAATAAATAAATAATTTTTTTTTTTTCTTTTTTGACAGGCAGAGTGGATAGTGAGAGAGAGAAACAGAGAGAAAGGTCTTCCTTTTTGCTGTTGGTTCACCCTCCAATGGCCGCTGCGGCTGGCGCATTGTGCTGATCCGAAGGCAGGAGCCAGGCGCTTCTCCTGGTCTCCCATGGGGTGCAGGGCCCAAGCACTTGGGCCATCCTCCACTGCCTTCCCGGGCCACAGCAGAGAGCTGGCCTGGAAGAGGGGCAACCGGGATAGAATCCGGCGCCCCGACCGGGACTAGAACCCGGTGTGCCGGCGCTACAAGGCGGAGGATTAGCCTGTTAAGCCACGGTGCCAGCCAAATAATTCTTTTTTTAAAGAAAGGAAACTCAAGGTAAAAAAGGAAAATCAAAACCCCATAACCATCTTTCAGTTTGTTTTCTTTCAGTCTAAACAATTGTGGGTTGTGTCTACTGCTATTTGCTTCTAGAAGGAAGCACGTGCTGAATGGTTCTTTTTTTTTTTTTTTTTGACAGGCAGAGTGGACAGTGAGAGAGAGACAGAGAGAAAGGTCTTGCTTTTTGCCATTGGTTCACCCTTCAATGGCCGCCATGGCCAGCACATTGTGCTGATCCAAAGCCAGGAGCCAGGTGCTTCTCCTGGTCTCCCATGGGGTGCAGGGCCCAAGCACTTGGGCCATCCTCCACTGCACTCCTGGGCCACAGCAGAGAGCTGGACTGGAAGAGGAGCAACCGGGACAGAATCCGGCGCCCTGAGCGGGACTAGAACCCGGTGTGCTGGCGCCGCAGGCGGAGGATTAGCCTATTGAGTCGCAGTGCCGGCGGCTAAATGGTTCTAAGTCCCAGGTAACAACAAATTTATAGTATTTTCCTGTTTCAGTTTTAAAAAAATCAGCTCAGGGGCCAGCACCGTGGCTCACTTGGTTAATCCTCCGCCTGTGGCACCAGCATCCCATATAGGTGCTGTTTCTAGTCCCGGTTGCTCCTCTTCCAGTCCAGCTCTCTGCTGTGGCCCAGGAGGGCAGTGGAGGATGGCCCAAGTGCTTGGGCCCCTGTACCAGCATGGGAGACCAGGAGAAACACCTGGCTCCTGGCTTCGGATCGGCACAGCGCTGGCTATAGCGGCCATTTGGGGAGTGAACCAATGGAAGGAAGACCTTTTTCTCTGTCTCTCTATGACTCTACCTGTCAAATAAAAAAAAAAAAATCAGCTCAAACAAGAAAATATGCTTTAGATTAGTTTAAATCTGTGAATCAGCTATATATGCTCAACCCAATGATTGAAATGACAATCATGCAATGTATGCAAAGATTATGTCCATGTTATGTTGAACCACATGAAACTGGCAATCTTAGGGAGTAAGTATTTGACCTGGCACTTCAGACGCTCATGTCCCACCCTGGAGTGCCTAGGTTTATTCTTGGTTACAAATCCTGATTCCAGCTTCCTACAAATGACACCTGGGGAGGCAACAGTGATGGCTCAAGTAGTTAGTTAGGTTCCTGCCACCCACATGACCCAGCCCTGGTGGCTGTGGCCATTTGGAAAATGAAGTAGCAGATGACAGCTCTATCTCCATCTCTCTGCCTCTCAAATGAATGAATAAAAATAAAATATAAAAGCTGGCTATATTGGACTAAATATGATATGTAAAAACAATTTCCTGTGTTCTAACCTAATAACAATAATCAAAATGATGACTTCACATCACTTTGAGTCAACTTTTACCTCCAATTGTATACTGGTGGGGGGAAGGTAAGTTTAACAAGAGATTTGTTAAGTGTGACAGAAAGTTTTTGCTTGCTAAGTTCTAATTTACAGGCTCAAGCAGAAAAGGAAAGAGACGCCGGCGCCGCGGCTCACTAGGCTAATCCTCCACCTTGCGGCACCGGCACACCGGGTTCTAGTCCCGGTCGGGGCACCGATCCTGTCCCGGTTGCCCCTCTTCCAGGCCAGCTCTCTGCTGTGGCCAGGGAGTGCAGTGGAGGATGGCCCAAGTACTTGGGCCCTGCACCCCATGGGAGACCAGGAGAAGCACCTGGCTCCTGCCATCGGATCAGCGCGGTGCGCCGGCCGCAGCGCGCCTACCGCGGCGGCCATTGGAGGGTGAACCAACGGCAAAGGAAGACCTTTCTCTCTGTCTCTCTCTCACTGTCCACTCTGCCTGTCAAAAAAAAAAAAAAAAAAATTAAAAAAAAAAAAAAGAAAAGGAAAGAGACAAAGAGAAGGATGAAAAACAAAAAGGAGAGCAAAAGAAAAGCAACAAAAAGAAAAGAAACAGATCATGGGAGCAGTTGTTTTCTCTTAAAAAGACTTAAAACTGTCATTTTTAGGAGCCCACAATTGTAAATATAGAGAACAGATGTAATTTACCCCACATGTATGAATAAATATACTATATACATGGTTAAAATATTTGAAGTGTACTTCAAAAAGTTTATGGAAAATGGAATTAAAAGTTAATTGTGGTGTAAAAAATGTTTGAAAACAATACACACAAGGATTGTATTGTGAAAAATTATGCATGGGTTTCAAAACTTTTTTGTGCCCAAATAAACTTATCTTTTAATTATATTTTCCCACAATCTTTAAATTTGTTTTAAATTTCATTTCCATTTATTTGAAAGGCAGAGAGACACAGAGACATTCTGTGTCTGTTCACTCCCCAATACTTAACACCTAGGTCTAGGCCAGTCCAAAGCTAGGTGCTCAATACTCCATCGAGGTCTCCCCTGTTGGTGGAAGGGACCCAAATAATTGTACTATCACTCGCTGCCTCCCAGGGTCTGCATTAACAGGAAGACAGAATCTGAAGTGGAGCTGGAACTCACAACCAGCCATTCTGATATGGGATGCAGGCATCTCAAGCAGCATCTAACTTCTACAGCAAATGTCCCCCCACTCCACAACCTTTTTAAACTTCCATCATATACAGGAGATTAACATTTATTCAGAATTTATTAAGTATTATCAGGAAGTTTATGCACTTTCCCATTAAATATGAATGAGAACAACATGAGATTGGAGGAATCATACTCATTTAAAATGGTAACTGATGGCCCCTGTTCAAGGACATTTAGCTATTAAGGAATAAGTTGAGATCTGAAGCCAGTTCTGATTCCAAAGTCTTTCTTTCCTAACTCATCCTAGTGTACATAACACAATGAACTCTACTATTTATGCAAGAGTCTGTTTTTTTTTTTTTTTGACAGGCAGAGTGGACAGTGAGAGAGAGAGACAGAGAGAAAGGTCTTCCTTTGCCGTTGGTTCACCCTCTAATGGCCGCTGCGGTAGCGCGCTGCGGCCGGCGCACCGCGCTGTTCCGATGGCAGGAGCCAGGTGCTTATCCTGGTCTCCCATGGGGTGCAGAGCCCAAACACTTGGGCCATCCTCCACTGCACTCCCGGGCCACAGCAGAGAGCTGGCCTGGAAGAGGGGCAACCGGGACAGGATCGGTGCCCCGACCGGGACTAGAACCCGGTGTGCCGGCGCCGCAAGGCGGAGGATTAGCCTGTTGAGCCACGGCGCCGGCAAGAGTCTGTTTTTAATTTGAATGCCCGTCAGTTTAAATCAGGAGCATAAGATAAAATATTTCAGATTGTATGATTTAAGTATGTTGAGGAAGAGGGTAACCATTTCATATGCTAAGAAGCACTCTAAAGCACAGATAACTTGGAAATAAATTCAACAAATATTTGAGGTTCTATTGTATGTCAAGCATTGTGAAGAGATCTGCAGTTTCAGTTCCATAATGATGCAGAGACAGGTAAAAGTGGTGAATGTTCACCATTAATAAATGTAAATGGGAATATTCAAATACCCACCATTTTCATATGTACAGCAGTCTCTTGATTAGTCATTTCTTGGTTATCCAATCTTCTGGATTTTCCCAGGTGATGTCACAGCAAAAAAGAGAAAAAAAGGGTACATGTGACATACTTAAATCTCTGGCTCTTCCTGTATGCTAATGACATACTAATGTGGTAATTTTGGTATGACTTAAATACCAAGTTAATACAGGCATCCTTTCATTTCTAAGAAGCTCAGCAAAGGTTTTCTCTAGCCAGCAAAGCTCTGAGTTAAATTTTGTATGGAGAATTTGAAGCTCTCCTGTAAGAGCTTACATGGTGTTAACAAGATATGAATAGAGCATAAGCTTTATTCCAAGAATATTGTATCAACAGTGTTGGAAAATTATGTGCTGTTCCTACTGAGTTAATGTAGGAATATATGAATAGAACAAAAGAGAAATATATGTCCAATTTTCTTATATTAAAATCTTTAATTTTTGATATGCTATTATCTGAGTTGTATTTGAATCCATCATAATGTCTGGCACAAAATAAGCATGTGACAATGCTTCTTAAATGAATAACCAGTTTTAGGGCTTTGGTGAAATTTATGTGTATCTATTCACTACACTAAAATAAGCAGTTTTTAAAACATTCTTCATTATTATTTAAATTTCTTCTTTTGTGGTATAGATCCTAGGAAAATTACTAATTTATTTTTGTTCTATACTTTTACTTTATTCTGGATAACTAAAAATTTCTAATCAAAGAACTATTTTAGAAGGGCAACTTAAGTGAAAAGGGAAAAGTCTTGACTCCCTTAAACTGTAATAACAGAAGTAGACATCAAATCTGTGCTCTTGGTAATTAAAAGGTATTATAGCAGATATACAAAATTTCCTCAGATTCTAACTATAGCCTCTTCTGCCTTCTATTTTCAGTACATGCAATTGTGTGATGTCTTTTTCTCCCCTCTCTCAGATGGTCTCATAACTGATGGTATCTTAAAGTTGAATATAGTTTTTCCAAATAGTAAGATGATACTTGCAATCTCTCACATCTGAAAATCAATGTATCCGCAGAAGTATATATGCATATATTTTTTTCTAAAACATTTGATCACTACCCACAAAATGTTATTATAATGGCAGTTTAGGGGTTAGTAAGTTAGATACTTACGATCAAATTTAAGTAATTTTCCTTGATCTAACTTCTTTCTACCAAAGTCATCTTTCTTTAAGAAAATCATAGATGTGTAGCAGTCTGCTTCTTCAGAAATCAAAGCATAAATACTAAATGTTAACAGCTTTTCTCTGATGTTTAATGTTAGAAAGGGGGTCAAGACTTTTCAAATGGTACTATTTAAATAAAAACAATTTAATAGCTCAAAAAAGAATGTTGAAAAGTACAGTTGAGTTTATAAATATGTCACATGATCTGTGATAAGACCAAAGGAAAACAGAATCCAAGCAGTGAAAAAATTAAACACATTTTCATATCTGGGATCTTTCTATTGCAAAGTCAGGCAGCACAATTCCTCCCCAGCATCTACTGCCAAGTATGGCCCCTTTTCTGAGCATTCATTTTTAGTTTAAAACCACAGAAAAGGAGTCAGTATTAGTACATAAAATTATAATAATTTCTCTCACAGTCTCTTCAAATTTTATTTCAATAAAACACAAACAAAAAATAAAAATAGATCAGAAATTTGATAATGGCCAACTTTAGGGCTTTTTTTTTCCCTAACAATTCATAGATACTAGGCAACTTTCAACTGACGTTATTTCATTCTTCCCAATTTTCACTAACCATTAGACCAGAATTTATACTTGCTCAAAAACAATCGCACATCAACAGATACCGTACAAAAATCACTGAGGTCTGTACCATCATAAAAGTGTAAAGAGTAAGGCATAAATGTCAGCATTCTGGCACATTCTAAGGATGACAGCGAAAAATTAGGGCAGGGTATTTTTAAACCAATCGGCTTGTAAACCTACACCTGGTATATAAAGTTCTGGTTTACTCTGCCAACAGTCATCTGTCGCAGATGCTTCAAGAGAAGAGTTGCTTGGGGGGGGGGGACACATCAAGTGTAGAAGATGTGTTCAAAAATAGAAAATACTACCCTTGAACTTCACAGTTCTCTCTCCAAAGAAAGTTTTAAAAGTTTTAAGTCTGGAAACTGAGAAATAATTACTTTATGTGCTTTTCCATACGAGGTTAAGGTCTCTCCAATAAGAGTATTCATTACAAGGAATATATAGAACAAGGCTAAAGACTGAAGCAAGAGGTAAGAACTTCCACTAAATAGTGCAAACTTGATAACTTAATGTCTTAGTTGTCATGCCATTTTATTCTGAGATGAAAGTTTACAAATCAGTTCCTGAAAATGGATTATGTCTACATAAAAAAGTTACTTATTTTGAAACAAATCTTAAGTATCTGAATGCAAACTAAATAGTTTAAAAGGCCTACTTGACTTTGTCTTGTAGAAAAGTAAGATTGAATTTAAGACAGCTCTGAAAGTTGTGACTCTAATCTTGAAACTTGCAGAAACATGTAAACTATACCAGCAAGGTTCTGAAATCCTGAATGGTAAACTGTATATTATTTACATAAGAAAAGCGTGTATTATTACAGCATGGACAAGGTATCAGCAGTAGTAGTAAAAATCCATGATGAATCAATTTTTTCTGCACTTTGCCAGCAACTTGTATTATTTGTCTCAAGCTTGGGTTTTTCCAAATAGCACTTCCTTGGTGTGATTAGCAGATGGAAAAATCAAACTATGGTTTGTTTTTTTCCATAACAGTATAATCATTTTCTTGGGAGCATTTAAATAACTCTCCCTAATTAGATTTTCTACTTAGTTGTGGGGGAAAAAAAAAAAAAAAAAAAACAACCCACACAAGTGGAAAGTAAAACTTAAAACATAAAACAAAAATGAAACTGAATGGCTAAGGGTAGGAGGGGAATAGGAGGATGTAGGAGGAAAAAACAGGTTTCAAAGACTGGTTACTTAAAAATTGGCTTCTATTAGAATTTTTATGAATACTTATGGAAATAAATAACTTCAGAACTTAGAACTGATTCTACTGATTCTTCTATCCTTCCAACTCTCATCGTCTTAAATATCTAACAGCAGTTTTCAAGCTGAATAAATCAAAGCACATGGAAATTCAGTAGTTTACACTGATGACCCTTAATGCATTCTGAGTTCTGCTGTCCTTGAATTTGTCCTCGAGCAACAGCACAGGTGGCAAGCAACATCCTGAGATGCCTGGCTTAAATGCAGGCCACCAACAAAAAACAAGCAGACTGCTTTTAGAAATAGTCTGCTACAGGATCTACTTTTTCATATTAAAAAAACAAAACAACAAAAAAAAAACATGTAAAATTTAGAAAGCTCAATTGTATAAATCTAAAATAGCCAAAATACAGTCTAGGTTTTCATTATAATATGTGTATGAATCTTAATTTCTATTATATAACTGATTATAAATCAATAATCTAACTTTTGCTCTTTCTCCCCATCTCCTGATCTCTCTCCCTTTCTCTAGATCTCTGTTATGCTCTCCTTCTCCTTTTTCCTTCTTCGTCCCTTCCCCCTGGTCTGTTGGGTTTCCCCCAATAAACCCTTTCCCTTAAAAAAATAAACTAACTTTTATCAATTCATGAAACTTATCGATATAATCCTAGTCTATAATATTTCAGGGGTAAGACACACAGACACAAAATAAAAATTAGTACTCTTTATTACTGGCTTTAATAAATAGTTCCTAAATTGAGTGACACAAAACACGTGACTATCAGCAAAACTAAGTCACATGGCAACTGAAAGAGTAACAAAATTGGATTTTACAGTGTCTTCTACTAATCTGGAAAAAGATTTCTAATGACATTTTGCTTTTTCTTAACATCAACACACCAAACAAGAAACTCTTAAAATGCCATTGTAGAAAACGTAATTTCTGAGACCTAATACACCTCCAAGTTTTGCACATTCATATCTCTACAAACTATAAAGCAGTTCTGCATTATTCTGGATCATTTTACTTTTATTTCCTAATTTGCATTTTATAATGTTCAAAGTTTCAACAAGACACAGAAGAACCATAATAAAGTTACTAAGCAAGCCAAACTTATATGTTTAGATGAACTGTACACACTTACCCTGAAGGTAACCGGACCAGCTACACCACGGAAAGAAAATTCTTCCTGTCTGAGAAGTGCTAATATAGTACAAGGTGCAACCGAGGGCGGTTCCAAAAGCCTTGAGTAAGGCCTATGCAAAAACAGTCCTGTGACGCACTGCCCACAGTGCTTCATTATGCTCTGTGCTACAGCCTTGCAAGCTCTGAACCAGTCACCAGTCGATAGAACATGATCAATTGAAAACACTGGATGGTTAAGAGAAGGCAGATCTGTACCATCAGAACACTGTGCAGCTGGCTCTGCCAGGAAAAAAGAAACCTCTACAATAACAACTAAAAATATGCCTTTTCTTGTGGTGTTTTTGGGCTTGTCAGTGTGCTTGTGATATGTGCGCTTTCCTGTACAAATACTGTATTTCAATACAAAATAAAAAAGGTGAGGTTATGGCTGCCAGGGCTGGCGGAAGGCAAATGGTGAGTTATTGCTCAATGGGTATAGTTTCAGTTTCAGAAGATGAAAAAAGTTCTAGAGGTGGAGGGTGTAGATGGTTGCATAACAATGCCAATGTACTCAATGACACCAACCTGTACACTGAAAAAGTTACAATGGTCTCTTTTATTCTATGTATATTTTATCACAATTCAATTTAAAAATTAGCTCACTTAAGGCCCATGAGCATATGTGAAAGTGGGGTCAACAGAATGTTCATAGAGTGGTGTTTATGTTTTTTTTTTTTTCAAAATTTTCTTTATTTTTTGGTAAACATTAACAAGACCATGCCATATAATCCAAAACAAACAACAGAAATAAATTTTCATTTTTACAACTTGGAAAAACATTCCTTTCCTGTTAGATATAACAGCAGTCAAACTGCCATGAAGAAAATCTAAACCTGAGGAGCTTGAAGGCAATGCGCTAACACCATGTGGCAGGGCCCGAGAGATAAGCCAGGACCTGGGCTACTGGAAGCTTTATCACGGAGCACATAGCTAAGCCACACTTATGTAAATAAATGTTTACATCAGCTTTCTTTCCACGTGACCTGAAACCTTAACCCAGGCAATATTTCAGCAAACTCTGTGAAAGGGCATTCCCTATTAAAACCAATAAAAAGTTTTAAGTTGCTTTCTTAGAAAAAAAAAAAGTCACCAACAAATTATCCAAATTTGGTATCTACCAACTGTGAAATTTTTGGCAGTTATTTTATTTTAATGAGAAGATTCATAACAAAATATTCCCTTAAGAAGACAACCTATGATATCTAATTAATAATGGAAGCTCATAGGCAGAAAAGGGGGTATAGTCATTATATTTCTGTACTTTTTAAGTGTGAAAACTTTCAAAATGCCCTTTAACATATTACTACAGGTTGCAATGACAGACATTTTAAACATCACTTTGAAAGATGTCTCACAGATAAATCACCTTCAGCAACAATGAACACTGGAGTCACCATGTTCCACAACCATTCCAGAGGGCTATTTGCAAAAACTATTATTAAAAGCCCTAGAAACACACATTCCTTTTTTTTTTTTTTATTTAAAAGTCAAAGTTACACAGAGGGAGGAGAGGGAGAGAGGGAGAGAGGGAGAGAGAGGGAGAGAGAGGGAGAGAGAGGGAGAGAGAGGGAGGGAGAGGGAGGGAGAGGGAAGGAGAGGGAGGGGGAGAGAGAGAGAGAGAGAGAAAGAGAGAGAGAGAGAGAAAGGTCTTTCAACTGCTGGCTCACTACCCAGTTGGCTGCAATGGGCAGAACTGAGCCAATCCAAAGCCAGGAGCCAGGAGTTTCCTCCACGTCTCCCATGTGGATGCAGGGGCTCAAGGACTTGGACCATCATCACTGCTTTCCCAGGCCACAGCAGAGAGCTGGATTGGAAGTGGAGAAGCCAGGACTCGAACTGGTGCCCATATGGGGTGCTGGTACTGCAGGCCACAGCCTTACCCACTACACCACAGCGCTGGTCCCACACATTCCCTTTAACTCAACAATTTTGTGCCAGAATAAGATGGTCCACAATGTTTTAGTTACAAGGATGAAAATGGCAGATTTGCTTTATACTGGGAAGCTGGAAACCATCTGAATGTCAGTCCTAAAAAGTTCATTAATGGCGGGGGCTGGCACTGTGGCGCAGCAGGTTAACACCCTGGCCTGAAGCGCCAGCATCCCATATGGGCACTGGTTCGAGACCCGGCTGCTTCTCTTCCAATCCAGCTCTCTGCTATGGCCTGGGAAAGCAGCGGAAGATGGCCCAAGTCCTTGGGCCCCTGCACCCACCTGGGAGACCAGGAAGAAGCTCCTGGCTCCTGGCTTCGGATCAGCGCAGTTCCGGCCGTTGCGGCAAACTGAGGAGTGAACCAGCAGATGGAAGACCTCTTTCTCTCTCTCTGCCTCTCCTTCTCTCTGTGTGTAACTCTTTCAAATAAATAAATAAGTCTTTTTTTAAAAAAAGTTCATTAATGGGGCCAACGCTGTGGTGTAGCGGGTAAAGCCTCTGCCTGTGGTGCCAGCATCCCATACAGGCGCTGATTCATGTCCTGGCTGTTCCACTTCTGACCCAGCTCTCAGCTGTGGCCTGGGAAAGCAGTGGAAGATGGCCCAAGTCCTTGGGCCCCTACACCCACGTGGGAGACCTGGAGGAAGCTCCTGGCTTCAGATCAGGCAGCTCTGGCCATTACAGCCATTTGGATAGTAGACCAGTGGATGAAAGACTTCTCTCTCTGTAACTATGCCTTTCAAATAAATAAATAAATCTTTTTTTAAAAAAAATTCATCAATGCAGGACTGGGAATTGTGATATGCATACATAAAATTATATAGCTGTTGAAAGTGGTTATTATAAATAGCTAAAATGAATCACGTATACTATGTACCTGATAGTTCTAAGCACTTCACACACCTTGTCTTGGAGAAACAACCCTAGAAGGCGCATGCTATTATTATTCTCATTTTAGAGGTGAGTCAATTAAGGGTTATAGTTGGCCAGTGGCAGACATGGACTCAAACTTCGATCTGACTCCAGAATCCACACCTGCCAATCACTGTACACTCCCAGATACCAGTATTTACAGACACATTGATATGCCCATGATCTACCACAGAGGGAAAAGTTACGACTATCTATAGCAAGAGTGCAATTTGGGGAGGAAAAATGCTTATGTAACAGACTAATGTCTGTCTGTCCTACTGGTCTGGTACTGAAAAGCGGAGAAGAGAAAGAACATGGGTGTCCCATCCTACCTATAAAGGACTTCTTCATCCTTTTAATTTAACTCAGAAACTGTGTATGAAGTGTAGCTGAAGGTGGGCTGCTGCAGCTGGGAGGGTATCCCTCCTGGAGGAATTACATTTAGTGAGCACTTAAGTAACATTCACCAAGCATTGTTCTTACTTTGCCAGAGACCTGGAAGCAAGCAACGGCCCCTACACATGTTCTGACTCAGCCAGTACACCCTCAAGAGGATGTTATTACATACTTCTCCCCCCCACCTTTTTTTTTAACAGGCAGAGTGGACAGTGAGAGACAGAGAGAAAGGTCTTCCTTTGCTGTTAGTTCACCCTCCAATGGCCGCTGCGGCCGGCGCATTGTGCTGATCCGAAGCCAGGAGCCAGGTGCTTCTCCATGGGGTGCAGGGCCCAAGCACTTGGGCCATCCTCCACTGCACTCCCGGGCCATAGCAGAGAGCTGGCCTGGAAGAGGGGCAACCGGGACAGAATCCGGTGCCCCGACCGGGACTAGAACCCGGTGTGCCGGCGCCGCAAGGCAGAGGATTAGCCTATTGAGCCGTGGCGCTGGCCTACATACTTCTCCCTTTTTACACATAAGGAGCCTGAAGCCTGGAAAACTCAAGTTCCTTATTAATCAGCTGACTTACATACATGAGTTGGAACACTTTTTTTAACTATACCATGCCGTCTCTAGGCAATAATAAACAAGTAACATGTTCATGAGAGGGCCTGAAAGGGCAACAGCTAAGAGTGTTTTGAAAACATGCCACAGGGGAGGAACAAGGACACAAGCAAGGCAGTGAACAAGACACCAAATTCTATTTTTTTTTTTTTGACAGGCAGAGTGGACAGTGAGAGACAGAGAGAAAGGTCTTCCTTTTGACGTTGGTTCACCCTCCAATGGCCGCCGCGGCCGGCGTGCTGCGGCTGGCGCACCGCGCTGATCCAAAAGCAGGAGCCAGGTGCTTGTCCTGGTCTCCCCATGGGGTGCAGGATCCAAGCACCTGGGCCATCCTCCACTGCACTCCCTGGCCACAGCAGAGAGCTGGCCTGGAAGAGGGGCAAACGGGACAGAATCCAGCACCCTGACTGGGATTAGAACCTGGTGTGCCGGCGCCGCAAGGTGGAGGATTAGCCTGTTGAGCCACGGCGCCAGCCAAGACACCAAATTCTGTGTCAAACAGCTCTGGGATAGATCTTTTGTCTTGAGGAAGGGCTAGCAAGAATCCAGAAGTGAAGACAGGGTCTTTAGTAGCACCATGGACCTTCAACTCTTTACATGACTGGGCCTTGCTGCCTTGGAGTTCCTTTAATCATTGGCATAGAAACAAATCACTCACTTGTTCCCTGCCTTTATACTCTAGATCTGAAATTCACTTGCCAACAAACAGGGAACTCACACAGGACTTACACATTTGGGAGACAATTTTTCTCCTAAAGGTGAACTTGGATGTCCTCATCAATGGAGAAAAGAATATCCAGTTGTACTTCTGAATAATTAGCTAGAGCTTTTCAGATACTGTCAGTTATTCAATCTACTTGAAAAGCTAAACACTGTATTTTGCAATCAATAAGTTTCTCAGAAATTCCAAATAATTCAAAAAAACAACAGAAAATCAAGTCTGTCACTTGAAACCTTAATGACTTACACATTTTTTTTCATCTTTAATACTGGGACAAGAGTGTAAAGGGAATAAAGATATTGCATCAATTAAAAGCTGTAGGGGCCAGGCCATGGCTCAACAGGCTAATCCCCTGCCTGTGGTGCCGGCACACCGGGTTCTAGTCCCTGTTGGGGCACCGGATTCTGTCCCAGTTGCCCCTCTTCCAGGCCAGCTCTCTGCTATGGCCCGGGAGTGCAGTGGAGGATGGCCCAAGTGCTTGGGCCCTGCACCCAAAAGGGAGACCAGGAGAAACACCTGGCTCCTGGCTACGGATCAGCACCGTGCGCCGGCCGCAGCGGCCATTGGGGGGTGAACTAATGGAAAAAGGAAGACCTTTCTCTCTGTCTCTCTCCCTCACTGTCCACTCTGCCTGTCAAAAAAAAAAAAAAAAAAAAAAAAAAAAAAAAAAAAGCTGTAAAAATGCCTCATCATAAAGCCACATAAAACCTATAGTAAGGATAGACACTTCTCAATAATCCAATCCAAGATTTAACTACCAATCATAGTCAGGTTACCATAATGCAATTATCATTCCAAACATGGAATGTACATTTAAACTTACATCTGAAATTGAATGACACCACAGGAAGTTATTCCAAACAAAGCAATGACGCCATATAAGGAAGACAATTCAGTAGGAGGTGAGATGCAATGTTCTCTAAACTGACTCGCAAAAACTTGTTCCTGCTAACTGATGCATGCTGTAAACAGAAAGATGACTGCTCCAAGTAGGTACAGGACCATTCTAGGTATCTGACTTCCCTTCAAACTTCCCTGAAGAAGACAACAGTAAACTGCCTTTAATATTGTTGACTGTTCTAAACAGAACTGAAGCAAGGTACTATAATTATATGAATATGGTTTAAAATGTGTAAATAAGTAGAAACACATAACATAATGATAAATGCTCCTGAAAATGAATGGCAAATGAGGACTTTCTTAAGTATTTTATCACTTAAAAATCACTGCAAAAATGTATCCCCAGTAGGTAAGTCAATTAAATTTCTGTGTGTATTTATAATTTTTTAATATTTTTTTATTTGACAGATAGAGTTAGACAGTAAGAGAGACAGGAAGGTCTTCCTTCTGTTGGTTCACCCCCCAGATGGCCCCTACAGCCAGCGTGCTGCACCGATCTGAAGCCAGGAGCCAGGTGCTTCCTCCTGGTCTCCCACACGGGTGCAGGTGCCCAAGCACTTGGGCCATCCTCCACTGCCTTCCTGGGCCACAGCAGAGAGCTGGACTGGAAGAGGAGCAGCTGGGACTAGAACCTGTTGCCCAAATGGGATCCCGGCGCCTCAGGCGGAGGATTAGGCAAGTGAGCCTTGGTGCCGGCCCCTGCTGTGTGTATTTAAGAAGCTAATTAGTATAAAATTAAAACATAAGGGGTGGTTAATCCTCCACCTGGAGTGCCAGCGTCCCATATGGGCGCTCAGTTCTAATCCTAGCTCCTCCTCTTCTGATCCAGCTCTCTGCTATGGCCTGGGAAAGCAGTAGAAGATGGCACAAGTCCTTGGGCCCTACACCCACCTGGGAGACCTGGAAGAAGCTCCTGGCTTCAGATGGGCGCAGCTCCAGCCATGGCAGTCACTGGGGAGTGAATCAATGGACAGAAGACCTTTCTCTCTGTCTCTCCCTCTCACTGTCTATAACTCTATCTCTCAAATAAAAAAGTTTTTTAAAAAAATCTTAAAAAAAAAATTGAAACACAAGCATCACAGAAAGTGGAAACACATTTTTTTTTTAAGATTTATTTAACTCTCACATGGGTGCAGGGGCCCAAACACTTGGGCCATCTTTCCCAGGTGCATTAGCAGGGATAGGATTGAAAGTAAAGCAGCCAGGACACTAACCAGCGCCCATATGTGATGCCAAGGGTGCCTATGGCAGCTTAACCAGTTACATCACAACACCAGATCCCCTTGTTTCATTTAGGAATATAGTTACAGAAGTCTTAAATCAGTAATAAACTAAATTCAACAGTACAATACAATTACCTAACATGACTAAATCAAATATATTCCAACAATCAACTAGTAGTCACCAAAGAGGAATAATAGGCTCAAAGGTCACAGTATTTTCTAAATTTTCTGTAATAAATGTCTTACTCTTTCACATAAGAATTATTTCTTAAAACTTACATGTATTCTTATACTTTAAGACATATCTATTCCTTTGGAAGAAATGGACATGGTGTATGTTGTGTATGAAGGTGAAGTGAAAATAATGTACAGTGGCAAAACAGTATCTCACTATTTTTTTCTATATAGTAATCTCTTCATTTTATAGCTGGGAGGGTAAACTAATTAGTAAGATACACAAACTAATTAAACAGTAACACTACAGACTAGTCATAACATATAACTGAGGAGTCATGTACAAATTAAAGTTCCACATACTCAGAGAACATTCCAAAGACTTAACCACATTGGTTTAAAGAAACCTTTTAAAGTTTGGAGGGGAAGGTTGCATTTAGGCTGCTCGCAAAAAACCTGGGGAAAAAAATATATTTCCGACATATATTCACCATTAAAATCTTTATTTATAGAGTCTTTGCAAATCAAGAAAAAAAACAGCCAATCAGCAGAGAAGATAAAATCAATCATTTTAAAAATTAATTAACTAATGGGAGGGGGAGGTATTTCTCATCTGTTAGTTAACTCCCCAAATGCCTGCAATAGCCAAGATTGGGCTGGGTCAAATCTGGGAGCCAGGAATTCAATACAGGACCTTAGTCATGGGTGGTAGGGACCCAATTACTCGAATCACTATCTGCTGACTCCCAGGATGCACATCAGTATAAAGCTGAATCAGAAGACAGCCAGGGCTCAAATCCAGGCACTCACAGGGGATGCAGGCACCTCAAGTGGCAACTTGACCACTATGCTAAATGCTAGGCCTAATTTTTTGAAATCTATGATGATTCACAGGATCTGTGCATGCTGTTATATTAGAAGGATTTAAAAAGTGAGTCAAACAGATAGGGGAGCTTTATTTTCTCACACAATTTGAGTGAAATTAACTGTTGGTAGCTCGATATGGAATAATTATATATCCCAAGCCTCTAAGATATCCCTCACCCTCACCTCTGCCCCTGTTACTTTAACCACCTTCAATGATTACGTAACGCAGGTATGCCAGGGCCGGATCCCATTTTCTAGCACCTGGTGCTCAGGACAAAACTGTTGGTCAAAATTTGGCATAATGCTTGACTTCTCCTTATACCTTATCTTTTTAACTTTAAGAAAGATGCAAGATATAACCAAACATTGTTTTTATCTCCAAATCCGAGGGATCATAAAATACTACTTAAGAGGCCAGCACTGTGGAGCAGTGGGTTAACGCCGTGACCTGAAGCGCCACCATCCCATATGGGTGGCAGTTCGAGACTCAGCTGCTCTACTTCCAATCCAGCTCTCTGCTATGGCTTGGGAAAGCAGTAGAAGATGGCCTAAATGCTTGGGCCCCTGCACCCACCTGGGAGACCCAGAAGAAGCTCCTGGCTCCTGGCTTCAGATTGGCGCAGCTCCAGCCATTGTGGCCAACTGGGGAGTGAACCATCAGATGGAAGACCTTTCTCTCTGCCTCTCCTCTCTCTGTGTAACTCTGACTTTCAAAAAATAAAATATTTTAAAAAATACTACTTAAACATAACTTTTAAAATGCATTACTTAGGGCCACAGCCTGCGGTGCCAGCATTCCATATGAGCACTAGTTCAAGTCCCAGCTGCTCTACTTTCTACACAGCTCCCTGTTAATGTGCCTTGGAGAACAGCAGAGGATGTCACAAGTCCTTGGGCCCCTGAAACTACACGGGAGACTCAAAAGAAGCTCCTAGCTCCTGGCTTCGGCCTGGCACAGCCCAGTCATTGCAGCCATTTGGGGAGTGAAAAAGTGAATGGAAGATCTCTCTGTAACACTGCCTTTCAAATAAATAAATAAATAAATCTTTTAAAACAAATGCATTACTTAATTGAACCTACCACAGGACAGCATCATGTCGAAAAGTACAAAATTAGCTTTAACAGAAGGTAATAGAAGATATGAAGATTAACATTTATTAAATAACTACTATTTAATCAGCTGTTTTATATATTATATATATTATATATTATCTTTTTTCATCTTAATAATCCAGGAAACAGGAGGACACTTAGGATAGTATACTGTTGGCATCTTTCCAAACATAATTATTTAAAACACTAAGTGAAATAAAACACAAACACTGAGACAGAACATATTCTTTTTTTAAAAAAATATTTATTTATTTATTTATTTGAAAGGCAGAGTTACAGAGAAGGAAAGAGACAGAGATATCTTCCATCTGCTGCTTCACTCCCCAAATGGTTGCAATGATCGGAGCTGGGTCTATCAGAAGCCAGGAGCCAAGAGCTTCTCCAGATCTCCTACATGGCTATAGGGGCCCATGCACTTGAGCCATCCTTCACGGCTTTCCCAGGCCATCAGCATAGTTGGATTGAATTGGAGCAGCTGGGACATGAATCAGTGCTCATATGGGATGGCACACTGCAGATGGAGGCTTAAACTACTCCACACAGTGCTGACCCAAGACAAATAAATTTCAACTTGCTCAAGAAAACTGATAATTTTTTTCTATTACAATACTCTGAGTCTTGTGCCTAACCTTAACTCCAAATGGCAGGCCATCTGCAGTAAGCAAGGTGAGATGGTTGTTGGAAACAAGGCTGTGGCAGATATAAGGGAAATAGGAAGGATCTTGTGGGCACCCTGAGCTACTTCCACTTACTTACAAAAAGGAAGTTACCAAACAAATTAAGCAACCCACAAGCAACCTCTAGACAACTTTGCAATCTACTATCAGCACCTTGAAAATGAGGAAGAGACATACATAATGAAAACCCTGACAAAATGGAATTTAAGTTTGCAATGAGAGAAGGCTGACATACTTGATTTGAATGTTATAGATTAATGGTTTAAGCAACTCTTGAGAGTTAACTCATGGGGCCAGAGTTGTGGTGTAGCGAGTTAAGTTACTGCCTGCGAAAACAACATCCCATATGGGCATGGGTTCAAATCCCAGCTGCTCTACTTCTGATCCAAGCCCCCGATAATGCTCCTGGAAAAGCAGCGGAAGATGGCCCAAGTGTTTGGGCCCCGGCACCCGTGTGAGAGATTGGGATGAAGCTGCTGGCTCCTGGCTTTGGCCTGCCCAGCCTCTGCCAATGCAGCCATTTAGGGAGTGAACTCAATGGATGGAAGATCACTCTCACTCACTCTCTCTCTCTGTAACTCTTTCTAATAACTAACTAACTAAATAAATAAATAAATCTGGGGGGAAAAAAGTGCCTCATACAAGAAAGGTAATTTTGACAAGTAGCACTAGGCCATAGTAGAGAGAAGTCTGCCACCTGCTGACAGAAAAATTGAACTGTGTATACTTTCCTGATGGTGAGAAAAAATAAAACCTACAAGGCAAGATTTTATATATCTACATTTCAAATAAACTGTTAGAAAATGTAAATTGCAACTTCTAATTTTAAAAAAATTATGTGAAATCTGGATTATTTTAAAAGTAAAAAATCGGGGGCCGGTGCTGTGGCTAGTGGGTAGGCCGCTGCCTGTAGCACCAGCATCCCGTATGGATGCCAGTTCACGTCCCAGCTGCTCCACTTCCGATCCAGACCCCTGCTAATGTGCCTGGGAAAGCAGCAGAAGATGCTACACCCATGTGGGAGACCTGAAGCTCCTGGCTTCTGCCTTGCCCAGCCCTGGCTATTGCAGCCATTTGGGGAATGAAACTGCAGATGGAAGATCTCTGTGTCTCTTTCTCTCTCTTTGTAACCATTACTTTCAAATAAATAAATAAATCTTTAAAAAAAAAAACAAAGTAAATATGGAAATCATTTAACAAAATCATATAGGGAATCTTCAAAGAACTATGAAAATTAAGAACACAAAACACTGCCTAGGTAAATACATAGGGGGAAACAAACTTCCCATGCAGAATTCCAAATAATGAATGTAGGTATTTCACCATTAAATAAGTATGGATTTCTCACTGGCCCTTCCTTACAGACAGCACAGCATGGAAGATAGGAAAAGGGGAGTAACGCTGGAGAAACCTGACAAACACCATCTCAGCCAGGTGATCAAGGCTAAACTTGTAAGCCATGCAATAACCGCATGTCCTCGTGGTAGTACGTGATGAAAATAACACTTAACCTGCAATCTTCCTCCCCAAAATCTCTAACTCCAGTTAATCATGAGAAAAACTTTAGACAAATTTCAACAACAGGACATTCTACAAAATACTTGACCACAACAACTTAAAAGTGTCAAGGAACTATGCAAGGGAAGCCTGGCTGTCACAGCCAGGAGGAGATAAGGAGACATGGTGACTCAGTGTGATGTGCGACCCTGGAGGGGATCCCAGGGCTGAGTAACACAAAGAAACTTGAATTGAGTATGGGCATTTAATAATGTCTCAATACTTGTTTATTAATTGCAATTAATGCACATTAATGTGAGGTGTTATTAACAGAGAACATTTTGGTGAGATATGTGAAAACTCTGTAGTGCAAATTTAAAACTGTTTTAAAATACAAAGTTTATTTAAGGGCCAAAGTTTTAGCTCAGCAGGTTAAACCACCACCTGCAATGCCAGCATCCCATATAAACACCAATTTGAGTCCTGGCTGCTCTATTTCTGATTCCTGCAAATACGCCTGGGAAAACAGCAGAAAATGGCCCAAGTACTTGGGCCACTGAACCCATAGGGAGACCCCAATGGAGTTCCTGGCTGCTGGATTAGGCTTGGCCCAGCCCAGGCCACTGTGGCTATCTGAAATGAATCAGAGAATGCAAGATTTCTCTCTCTCCCTCTGCTCTCTCTCTGTAACTGCCTTTCAAGTAATTAAATAAACCTTCATAAAAATTTTTTTACTTGGCCGGCGCCGTGGCTTAACAGGCTAATCCTCCGCCTTGCGGCGCCGGCACACCGGGTTCTAGTCCCGGTTGGGGCAATGGATTCTATCCCAGTTGCCCCTCTTCCAGGCCAGCTCTCTGCTGTGGCCCGGGAAGGCAGTGGAGGATGGCCCAAGTGCTTGGGCCCTGCACCCCATGGGAGACCAGGAGAAGCACCTGGCTCCTGGCTTTGGATCAGCACGATGCGCCGGCCGCAGCGGCCATTGGAGGGTGAACCAACGGCAAAGGAAGACCTTTCTGTCTGTCTCTCTGTCTCTCTCTCACTGTCCACTCTTCCTGTCAAAAAAATTTTTTAAAAAATTTTTTTACTTAAAAATACCATGGGAATGGATGTCTGACCTAGTGTTTAAAACCTGGGTTGAAGTCTCAGCTCTGGTTGCTAATTCCAGCTTCCTCTCTGTGCACACTTGAGGAGGCAACAGGGGCTGGATCAAATGGTTGGGTCCTTGTCACCCATTTGGGAGACCCGGATTGAATTCCTGGCTCCTAGTCCTGGCCACTGCAGGCATTTGGGGAGTGAGCCAGTAGATGGGTGCTCTCTGCATTTGCCTCTGTGTCTCTGCCTCTTGAATAAATAAAATAAAGTGTTTGACTATGATAAAATAATTAGTAATCTTAAAGAGATTCTGTGTGCAAGGAAGAGCAATCTACCTAAAGCACCCAAGTAACAGAGCAGACAGCTGTTATATAACCTCAGAGAACACAGAAAAGGATGAAAAATTAAGACTCGGAGGACAGGAAACAGCCAAGTTCAGCAAATGTCTCCTCTTATCTCTTATGCCCTGGACATTTCTAGTGTGGCTTCTGACCGACTTCCTCTGCGTGCTTGGCTCGCTGCTTACAGGACATTTCAGCTGCAGCATGAACAGCCTGCTAGCAACTCCCCCAGGTCTCCCATCAGAGACACTCGGAAGACAAAGCCTCATTCTGAGCAAGTCCCAGAAGTCACCTGCTTTCCTGGACAGCTGCAGGCAGGCCACCTTGGGGAGGTGGCTACCTGTGGTTCCACTAGCTCTGACCAGTTTGCTCAGATTCCATGCGTTTGTGCAGATTTTCTGAGGGAGGAGGGCGGGGGTTGAGCAGGGCATGCCACCTGAAACATGGCTACCGCACAAAGAGAAGCAGGACTGGAGCCCAGGTCTCTGACTCCACTCAGATACCTACCTCACTTGAAGATGCAACCTCCTAAAGCCATAAGGCTCTTCTTATCTTTTGCACTGAAAAGAACCAGCAGCCACATAAAGGTTACAATCTTAAACTAAAACAACGTATATGTGTATATACATAAAGACTTGTATCTGGCCAGTCTTGTGGCATAAAGGGTTAAGCCACAGCATCCCATATGGGTGCTGGTTGGAGTCCCAGCTGCTCCATTTCTGATCCAGCTCCCTGCTAATGCGCCTAGGAAGGCAGCAGAAGATGGCCCAAGTATTTGGGCTCCTGTACCCACATGGGAGATCTGGAAGAAACTACTGGCTCCTGCCTTCAGTGTGGCTCAGCCCTGGCCACTGTGGCAATTTAGGGAATGAAACAGCAGATGGATGATCTCCCTCTCTCCCTCTCTCTGTAATTCTATCTTTGACATAAATAAATAAATGTTTTTTAAAAAGGGCAGCGTTACAGAGAGGCAGAGAGAGAGAGAGAGAGAGAGACCTAGAAAAACTAGTGGCATAGGATACGTGAGAATTATCCTCTTATTCTTCTTCTAATTATGTTAAAATATTCCTGTATTCAACCTAGGTCCACTATCAACCAGCAGGACAAACGTGCATCAGTGTGAACAGATTCCAAGTATGATAACCTACAACGATATTTCTCAGTAGAGTAGCAGATTCTCAACTGATCTAACACAAGCACAGGAGTCCACCCAGGACCATGCACCCCAGTAACTAAGCTACCGGACTCCGATACGATCAAATAACGTAACGGAACAGCCCCAACTGCGGACGAACAAATGGCTCATAACACATTTCAAATACACACTCTGCAAAGAACAGGAAACGCATTTCCCCCGACATCTCAAACATTTATGGAGGAGCTTCGGAGGAAAAAATAAACACAAAGGTACATCCTGGGAGTTCGAGAGGACGGACACTCAGACACAAGACGCACTCCGGTCGCCGGGCACCACCGGAGACGGCACTCACTCCGGGCAGGGCCGGCGACCAGCGCGCAGCGCGCCGCGGCGAGCGGGGCACCCCCAGGACCCGCACCACGCGGTCGTCCGTCTCCGAGTCCACGGAGCCCCCACAAAGGCCTCGGGCATCCGAGTGCCGCCGCCGGGGACCGAGCCCGGGTCCCCCTGGCCCGCGGAGAGGCCGGGTCCCCCGAGCCGTGCGCCCTCGTCCGGCTCCCCTCAGCATCCCGGCAGCGGCCCGGCGTCCGCGCGCGAGGCCGAAGCGCCGGCCCCGCAGCTCCCGCCAACGCTCTCGGCGCGCTAAGCCCCCGCACTCACCATCTCGATGATCTTGGTCTTCCGGCCCGTCTTCCTCTTCAAGGTGAATATGTACTGGGCCAGCACCACCCCCGCCAGCAGGGCGCACACGCTGGCGCTGGCTACCGCGCCCACCCTCGCCACGGCCGCGCGGTCCATGGGCCAGGCCCGCGGGCGCCTCCCGCCCGGAAAACAACAGGCCACTCGCAGACTCCGCGAACCTCGCAGGCGCGGGACCCGGGGGAGAAGCCCGCGCCGCCACGCCCCGCCCCGCCGCGCCAGCCCCGCCCCCAAGGCCGCACCCACGAGCGCCGAGGGGCGGGGACGGGGAAAGGCCCGGGAGGGGCGTGGCCTGCGCCGCAGTCCAGGCCCGAGGCCCGGCCAGACCCTGGGTCTGAGGAACCACTGCGCTGACCGTCTCTCTCTGCTGAAGAGGACGAGGCAGTGGTTCCCACGAGCCCCGATCCGGGACGAACCTGATTTCTACTGAGAACCCCTCAGACAGCGTCCTCGGCTCTGCGCGCCTCCGCCGCTCTGGACTACAAGCCCCAGAAGGCGCCGCGGCGCAGCGCCCGCATGCGCAGTGGCGTCGGTTGTAAGGCGCTAAGACTACAGGCGGAGAGGGCTGGAGCGGGGCGCTGAGGGCTCCGCCTCAGCTGTGGGCGTCCTGCTGCATCCCGCTCGCCGCCTGCCCCATCATTTGCTTCTGTTGGGGAACAATCCCGTTGGCTGGAGTTGCTGCTATAGGGCCCCCACCCCTAAGCTGGATCCTCTCGTCTGATGCCAGACTGGTGGAAGAAAGCAGTTTTTTGCTACGCGCAGAGCGAGTCTCACTACTAATACTCAATTTCTGAACCCCGCAGGGCATTACAGGTAGTGAGTCTTTGAGTTCAAAGTTGGGGGTGAGCCGTGGGTGATCAGTTCGTGTGTGTGCCTGCCTTTGGTTGGTTATAGGCTCCCATTCAGCATGTCCATTGTATAATGGAAAACCAGCCCCTTCACATTCATCCCATCAGTTTTTGTCCAAACTTTCACCCAGGCCTCTCAATTTAGATTCCTACTGTAGCCTTCACTGAGACCCCAGCAATAGCGTTTGCTTGGGTAATGCCAGGTAGGGGACGTATTCCCCGTTGTACGCCCAACTCATTTACAGAAAATATTTAGGTAAATAAAGGTAAATAAAAACCTTTTCCCACATACCCTCTCTTTTCAGTTTTCATAGAAACTTCTACCTTAATTCTGTCAACTTTAACACCTTTAATTTCTATTCATCTAATGGAACCCCAATTAGGGCTTTGCCAGTGGACTTTGGAACCACAGCCCATGGAACTTCTCTGTCTAGGAGTCCCAGAAACTTCTCCATCCCACAGTCATTTTAATCTGGGAGATCTCTGTGTCTTTCTGCCTTTCAAGTACATTTTAAATAAAGAAAAAATTCAAAACGAGCACTGGGGGTGAAGGATAAGACTCCAGAAAGTCAGAGAGAACTTTTCAGTCTGTAATGGTTAACAGGAATGGGAAGGAAATTGATAGGAGAAAAGGACAGGGGTGAGGGAGGAGAGCACTTAGAGTGAAAGGGCAGAAGAGCAACTGCAGATAGAAGCACAATGGGACATTCTCTGGTTGCAAGATGTTAATCTGCTATGTACCATTTTTTTTCTGTAATATTTATTTATTTGAAGTTATAATGATAGAGACCTGGGTGGAGGGGGTGCATTAAGAGAGAGCCAGCTTCCATCCACTGATTCACTCCCCAAATGGCCACAATGGCCTGGGCTGGTCCAAGTTGAAGCCTGGAGCCAGAAACTCTGTCCAGTTCTGGTTGGCACTTGGGCCATTCTGCACTCCCTTCCCAGGTATGTTGACAGGGAGCTAGTTCAGAACTGGAGTAGTGAGGAGATGGGATGCTAGCATTGCAGGCTGCAGCTTGGCTTTGCACTGCCACAAAACCAGGCTCCCTAGTGGAAGTCTGAATATTGTGTGCATTGTGTAACTGTTTTGCAACCAGAAAACTAAGTGAGGAGAGTTTTTGAGTTCATGTTACCCTGGGAAAGATAGTTACAGCAGTTTCAGCCTGTATAGTGAGATTTTCATTACTATAACAAAACCTGAGGCAGGGTACTTTATGAAGAGAATAAATGTATTTGGACGCATAGTTCTGGAGGTGGGCCATCCAAGAATAGATGTTCCCCACTTGTTTTGCATGTTATAAAGGTGTTGTTGCTTGTACATCTCAAAATGTCAGAACATCACATGACAAGAGGCAGATGGAAGATTTCTTTTTATCTCTGAATCTCTTTATCTCCAAATTCTGCCTTTCAAATAAATCTTTTAAAAAAATCTACAAAATGATGGGTTTGGGTTCTGAGTGTGTTGATTCTATATACCAAGTAGGTAAAAGCACTGTCTTTTTTTTTTTTTTAATCTACTTTGAGAAGATTTTTTTTTTAAAGATTTATTTATTTATTTGAAAGGCAGAGTTACAGAGAGAGAGAGGGAAAGAGAGAGAGAGAGAGAGAGAGAGAGAGAGAGAGAGAGAAAGAGGTCTTCCATTTGCTGGTTCACTCCCCAAATAGCTGCAATGGCTGGAACTGGGCAGATCCAAAGTCAGGAGCTTCTTCCAGGTCTTCCACATGGGTGCACGGGCCCAAGGACTTGGGCCATCTTCTATTGATTTTCCAGGCCATAGCAGAGTTGGATCAGAAGAGGAGCAGCCGGGACTCAAACCAGCTCCCCTACAGGATGCCGGCACTGCAGGCAGCAGCTTTACCTGCTGCACCACAGTGCCAGCCCCTAAAAACACTGTCTTGACAATATCCGTCACATGGAATATCTCCACTTATTTTTGATGTCTTTAATCAGAGTTTTGATATTTTCCTCATCTGAATCTTGAGTATATTTTTAGATTTATAAACAATTATTATTTTTTGGTGCTAACGAAATGTCATGTCATCGTTGTAGAAAGTTTGATTTCTCTCTCGAACTTTAATTTGCTTGTTTTGATGTATTGTTCGGGTATCCAGTAGAATGTGAAAAGCCCTGCAGAGGGGAGGATCCGTTGCCTTATTCCTGATATGAGAAGGAAATTTTGATCATCAGGTTGAGAAAATGCTCTTCTATTCCTCAGTTACTGGGTGTTGATGATAACTTCTGTTGGATTTTCCCTGCATGTGTTGATGTAATCCCATGGTGGTTCTTCAGCCTGAGTATAGCAATCAGGTGTTGAGCCAGCCTTTCATGCTTTGGTAAATCCCAGTGAGTGCTTTACTTTTTTATATTCTTGAATTTGACTAGATAATATTGGTGGAGGATATTTGCATGTACATTCATAACAGATCTGTAGTTTTCCTGTAATCTGGTCTGTAGTTTTCCTGTAATCTCTTTGATTTTGGTAGTAGGGTGATGCTGGCATCACAGATGAGGTAGGAAGAATTTTCTCTTTTTTTAAAAAAAAATTATTATATTTATTTTGAAAGGCAGAGTTAAAGAGACAGAGAAACAGAGAGAGGTCTTCCATCTATTGGTTCACTCCCCAAATGACCGCCATGGCCAGGCTGGGCCAGGCTGGGCCATGCTGAAGCCAGGAGCTTCTCCTTGGTCTCCCACATGAGTGCAGGCACCCACAGTTGGACCATCTTCTGCTGCTTTCCCAGGTGCATTAGTAAGGAGCTGGATTAGAAGTGGAGCAGCTGGGACTTGAACTGGTGCCCATATGGTTTTCTGGTGCTATAGGTGGAGACTTAAACCACTATGCCACAGTGCAGCCCCTGAATTTTGTCTTAAGAAAGAGATGGTACCCGGTTGGGGCGCTGGATTATGTCCTAGTTGCTCCTCTTCCAGTCCAGCTCTCTGCTGTGGCCCGGGAGTGCAGTGGAGGATGGCCCAGGTGCTTGGGCCCTGCACCCGCATGGGAGACCAGGAGAAGCACCTGGTGCAGCACGCCGGCCGCTTGGTGGGGTGAACCAACGGAAAAAGGAAGACCTTTCTCTCTGTCTCTCTCTTACTGTCTAACTCTACCTGTCAAAAAAATAAATTAAAAAAAAAAGAGATGGTAGACAATTTGGTATAATTCTTCCATTGTTACAATACATTTGTGAACCCATTTGGAACTGATTAATTGATTTTTTAAATACACACAGACCCATTTTTAGCCTATTTGAAAGCTAGAGATAGAGCTCCCATATGCTTGCTCATTCCCCAAATACCTGCAACAGCATGTGCTAGGCCAGGGCTGAAGTGCAGAGCCAACAGTATAATCAAGAGTTCCAACAAAGGTGGCTGAAACTCAGGCAACTGGCCCATCAACACTGTACCAGGATCTTCATCACTGGGAGTCAGAACCCGGAGGCAGGAATTGAACTTGGGCTGTTTGAGTTGAGATGCAGGTATCATAACTGCTAGACTAAATGCCCACACCAGTTAGCTCTTAGTGACTTTTGTTGCTTCTGATCTGTTAACATCACGGGAGGTTATCATACCCTGCCACCACATAGGTGGGTCAGGAAGACTTGAGTGGGTTAGTATTGGGTACTTCTTTGTCTCTTGTGGAAAGTCTAGAGTTAGCTATTTCTCTTTTCCTAGATCAGTTAGACTTTGTTGAAACCCAGAAGGTTAAAATAGTTTCTCCTGAGGTGTACTTAAGAACATTGTTCCTGCTTAATGAAAATGGTTCATTTTTTCTTGCTAGGAAGTTTCTACTCCAATAAATTATGAGTTTCTGTATCTCCCTGTCTCTGCAATGTTGGGTGTATCCATTCACACTAAAACCTTACTTCTGTGATGGAGCCAGATTTTTTTCAATTTACTTTTTACTTCTTGGGATAGAGTGGTGGCTTCCAAGTCCCTTACATATCAGAATGCATCTGAAAGGCTCTATGACCTTTTTTTTTCTTAAGGGCTTTTTTTTTTTTTTTTTTTTTTTTTTTCTGACAGGCAGAGTGGACAGTGAGAGAGACAGAGAAAAAGGTTTTTCTTTGCCATTGGTTCACCCTCCAGTGGCCGCCGTGGCTGGTGCGCTGCGGCTGGCGCACCTCACTGATCCGAAGGCAGGAGCCAGGTGCTGCCTCCTGGTCTCCCATGCGGGTGCAGGGCCCAAGCACTTGGGCCATCCTCCACTGCCCTCCCGGGCCATAGCAGAGAGCTGGCCTGGAAGAGGGGCAACCAGACTTTTTTTTTTTTTTTAAGGTTTACTTTGTTTATTTGAAAGACAGAGTTACAGAGAGAGGTAGACACAGAGGTCTTACACCCGCTGGTTCATTCCCCAGATCACAATGGCCAGAGCTGCACCGATCCAAAGCCAGGAGCCAGGAGCTTCTGGGTCTCCCACGTGGGTACAGGGGCCCAAGGATTTGGACCATCTTCCACTGCCTTCCTAGGCCACAGCAGAAAGCTGTATCGGAAGTGGAGCAGCCGGGACTAGAACCAGCCCCCATATGGGATGCCAGCACTTCAGGCCAGGGCTTTAACCCGCTGTGCCACAGTGCCGGCCCCTCTATGACCTTCTTTAAATTTCTATTTATTTATTTATTTATTTATTTATTTATTTATTTTGACAGGCAGAGTGGATAGTGAGAGAGAAGAGACAGAGAGAAAGGTCTTCCTTTGCCGTTGGTTCACCCTCCAATGGCCGCTGCAGCCGGCGCATCTCGCTGATCCAAAGCCAGGAGCCAGGTGCTTCTCCTGGTCTCCCATGCGGGTGCAGGGCCCACGGACTTGGGCCATCCTCCACTGCCTTCCCGGGCCATAGCAGAGAGCTGGCCTGGAAGAGGGGCAGCCAGGATAGAATCCGGTGCCCCAACCGGGACTAGAACCCGGTATGCCGGCGCCGCAAGGCGGAGGATTAGCCTGTTAAGCCATGGCGCTGGCCTTATTTATTTATTTATTGAAAAGTGAGAGTTACAGAGAGAGAGATTGATCTTCCATCAACTAGTTTATTCCCTAAATGGCCACAATGGCTAGAACTGGGCCAATCCAAAGCAGAGAGCCAGGAGCTTCTTCTGGTTCTCTCACATGAGTGCAGGGACCCAAGCACTTGGGCCATCTTCTACTGCTTTCCTAGGCATGTTAGCATGGAGCTGGATCGGAAATAGAGCAGCCAGGACTTGAACTGGGCCCACATGGGAGGCCAACACTACACACAGTGGCTTAACCTGCTGAGCCACAGCACCCGAACTCCAGGTGCAAAGCCTATTTTCATATATTGTATTGCAGGTGGTACTTTGAATACTTGCTCAACAGTAGAATTGAGTTCACAAAATCAGGTTGAAGTTATTGAGGCGACTACCCCATTAGCATTTATTTGCATCAGTCTATTCTTTTCCACTATATACTTCAAGATATTTTTGTCTTAACTTCCTTTGTTGGAAAGATCCTATCTTATGAACAAAAACCCTTTCCTAAAAATAGGTCCAATCATCCTTTGGTATCCATGGGCTTGATTCCCAGGCTCCACTCAGATACCCAAATTTTGAAATGAGCAAGTCTCTTATATAAAATAGCATGTAAACCATGCATTTTCTTTTCTTTTTTATTTTTAGAGATTTATTTATTTGAAAGAGATGCAGAGAGGCAGAGGGAGAGAGAGAGATGGAGAGACAGAGACAGAGAGAGAGGGAGAGAGGTTTGCACCCACTAGTTTCACTCCCCAGATGGCTGACTGAGTGGCGCCAGTCTGAAGCCAGGAGCCAGTATCTTCTGCTGGGTCTCCCACATGGGTACAGGGGCCCAAAGGCCTGGGCCATCTTTTACTGCTTTCCCAGGTCATATCAGAGAGCTAGATTGGAAGTGGAGCAGCTGGGTCTTGAACCAGTGCCTTTATGGAATGCTGGCACTGCAGGCAGTGGCTTTATCTGCTATGCCACAGTGCCAGCCCCAAACCATGCATTTTCTGTCATTTCTGGGTTATAATACTACTACAATGTAAGGACTATGTAAATATTTGCTTGTCCCTATGAGAGAAGTAATAATGCCAAGGCAAAAGCCTGTATGTGTTGCATACAGACAGCAATAACTTTTCCAAAGTTTTTGATCAGCAGTTGGTTGCATCTGAGTGTGCAGTGGTGGAGAGTGGAAGGGGGAATGTGTTTAGGACAAAAATGGATCTGAAGGAATTCAACTATTGCATGTTTACCTGTGTGTAATGGAATTGGGGCACAGTGTACACCTGTGCATGAATTATTAGGTTTAGAAAGGCTTTCACAGTGTCTGTTTTTGCGGCAGAGTAGGTTAGCTCCACTTGTAAAGCCAGCATCCCATATCAGTGCTGGTTGATCCAGCATTCCTGCGAATGTCCGTGGGAGTGTAGTGGAAGATGGTCTAAGTACTTGGACCCCTGCTATCCAAGTAGGATACATGTGCAAAGTTCCTGGCTCCTGGCTTTGGACTGGCCTGCTCCTGGCCATTGTGACCATTTGGGGAGCGAACCAGCGGAAGGGTTCATGCTCACTGATGCTCCACCAAATTAAAGGTTGTGACATCCAAAGAACACCCCTCTTGGCTCTGTAAGGTGTGACCAGAATGACACTTCCTGGGGTTCTGACAGCCGTGAATTGTCCCTCTGGGCATCACAAAATGAATCTGCTGTAGAGCTCCAGAAAGCTTGTATACAGCCGTTGTTCAGTGACAGCCCCACTGTTTGCATGCTGGGTATACCTAGGAAGAAGCAGAGAGGACGCTGATGTGATAAGAAGCTATTTGAAGATGAGTTGGCCAGAGTGGAGGTTGAGCATCACAAACAGGAGGCCATTGTGCTGGTGAGGCACAGGTGGAAAGAGATCCATCTAAAGAGGGGGAGTTGAAGAAAACAGAGGAGGCTGATACCAAGGCATAAGCTTATGTGGGCGAAGGGTCGTGGGAGCCATATGTGTATCTGGAGTGGGAGTATTTCAAAGAGGAGGAGGAAGGGAAGTGTATGCCTTACACATCTGGACTGGCTTTCTGGTAAAAGTCCTTTTACCCACCACTCAGACCAGAAAAAAACATGTCTTAAGCTCATCAAGGAGGTGCTTACACAAACCAGAGTAGATTTAGGTATCCAGTGTGACGTGAACTTGTTGCAGTCACCGAAAAAGCAGTGTTTGTGTCATTCAGTTTCAAGGCGTGTAGTCGGAGGAGGAGACCCATGTGGACAGGTCTCTTGGAGAAAGAGGAGCTGGAGCCCTACTGTGTAGTACAGGATTTACATGAACCAGACTGCCATGAAATAAGGCATTTTTCCAGCTTCTGGTATGACGTCCTTTGGTTGGGAAACAGCCAAAGTGGACCAGGCAATCCAGCGTGACATGAGCTGGACGAACAAGCAAATTGAGCCATGGGCCAACTCAGAGCTAAAAGAGCAGGAAACGGAGTTTAAAAGAGTGGATGTAACTGAGTTGTTCCGGGAGAGAAAGTTCTCTTTCCCCTCTCCCATGCTGGAATTCCACCCAGGCGATAGCCCATGAGTGAAAAATTGTTACCTAACAACCTAGCCTCAGTGGAGACAGGGTGACAAGGGCTCCAATAAAGGAACCCAAGAGGAGGAAGTAGCCTATAGACGAAGAATCTATCATAAAAGATGAAATTGAGGAGCTGGCATTGCAGCACAGTGGGTTCAGCTGCCATCTGTGCTGCTAGTATCCCATATGAGCATCGCCTGGAGTCTTGGTTGTTCTGTTTACCATTCTGCTCCCTGAAAATGCACTTGGGAAAGCCGTGGAAGATGGCCTAAGTGCTTAGGCCCTTGTCACCCACAAGGGGGACCTGGATGGAGTTCCAGGCTCCTGGTTCAGCCTTGCCCTGCCCCAGCCATCGTAGCCATCTGGCGAGTCAGTTAGCAGATGGAAACTGCCTTTCCGTCTCTCTCTGTAGCCCCGACTTTCAAATAATAAATATTTCTTTAAAAAGATGAAATTGATGTTGTCAGTAATGAGAATTTGAAAAACAGCCCAGAGATGAAAAAGATTAAAAGTAAGGGAACTTGGACCCCTTTGTCTTCTCTAGAAATAGGGCAGTTATTCATTGAGGACTCAAGGATGTTGAGGAAAGGTACCAAATGGGATGCTATCCTCAAGAAGTTAGTGCACAGCGCATTGCGATCCTTCATGAGGGCAGGCTTTATCAGTAGGTGGGCAGGCATTAGCTGGCAATCTCCTGAGAGCTGTCCCGCTTACTCAGTGTCGTGCATATGAGAGCATACCTATGGTTAGGGTGAAGGTGAAGGAGGGGTGTGACACCACAGTTAGCAGGCTCCAGAAGAAATTTAACACGGCCACGGAGGAGGGGCTGTAGTCCAAGACTGTGTCTCCCCAGTCACTGAAATGTAAGTTTTTGCGATGATCTCACTGGAGTCACAGTTGCCTATATACATGGGCTCCCACAGGCAGAATCTCAAATTGGTTACTGCCTCCAGGAATGTCTTAATGTTATGTGAGACAAGAAACCTGAGATTGGCCGGCGCCACGGCTCACTAGGCTAATCCTCCGCCTGCGGCGCCAGCACACGGGGTTCTAGTCCCAGTTGGGGTGCCAGAATCTGTCCCGGTTGCTCCTCTTCCAATCCAGCTCTCTGCTGTGGCCTGGGAGTGCAGTGGAGGATGGCCCAGGTCCTTGGGCCCTGCACCCGCATGGGAGACCAGGAGGAAGCACCTGGCTCCTGGCTTCGGATTGGCACAGCGCGCCGGCCGCAACGCACCGGCCGTAACGGCCACTTGGGGGGTGAACCAATGGAAAAAGGAAGACCTTTCTCTCTGTCTCTCTCTCTCACTGTCTAACTCTAACTCTGCCTGTAAAAAAAAAAAAAAAAAAAAAAAAAAAAAAGAAGAAGAAGAAGAAGAAGAAGCACAAAGAAACCTGAGATAATATAGAGCTACACAGTGGTGAGTGTTCAGGTCAGGAGGTTCAGATATGCAGAAAAGGAGATAGAGACCTGGCTGAGGTTGGAGAAAATGGGCAGTCTCTGGTGGCAGTACGGTTACTGTGTATTTTGGAGTGACAGTGGAGATTGTAGTGTGACCTCAAAGGGCAGCCAGGGGAGGTCAGATGTATTCCACAGGCTCATCCTGAGAACCTCCTGCCACAGGAAGATGGATGGGGGCAGTAGCCTGGCCGAACTGTTGGGGCTAAGGCAAAGTGCTCTGAGTTCTGCAGCTTTCTTTCCTGTAATGCAATAAAGGGCCAAGAGAGCTGAGCGAGCAATGCCTTCTATGCCTGGAAATCCAGTAGATAGGAGGAGTTGCTTGAAGTCATTGGCTGTAAGGTGCCAGAAGGCCTGTCAAATGAAGGGATGAAAAGGAATTTCAAAAGAATCACTAACATTGATTTATGATTAAAACAATTTGGGCAGGGCTGGTGCTGTGGCATAGTGGGTAAGACTGCCGCCTCCAGTGCTGGCATCCATGTGGTTGCTGGTTCTGGTCCTAGCTGCTACACTTCCTATCCAGCTCTCTGCTATGGCCTGGGAAAGCAGCGGAAGATGGCCCAAGTCCTTGGGCCCCTGCACCCACGTGGGAGACCCAGAAGAAGCTCCTGGCTCCTGGCTTTGGTTCAGCCCAGTTTTGACTGTTGCAGCCAATTGGGGAGTGAACCAGCAGATGGAAGCCCCCCGTCTTTCTGCCTGTCCTTCTCTCCCTGTGTAACTCTGACTTTCAAATAAATAAATCTTAAAAAAATAAAATTGCCACTTGTAGGCAAAGAAGATCGTTATCCATGGAAAACAGTTACTTTCGGAACAGGTGGTTTTTTGGCTTCAGTGTGCTTACGGGTAGGAAGAACATAAATTGAGCTTAAATTAGAAGAACAGTACCCACACCTGTATACCTTGAAAACAAGTAGTCTTCTTAGGTTGGCTCACTCAAATGAATGACCATCAATGTTGACCAAACACTATATTCTAGTGTGTTCCAGTTGTCAACACTAGAGCTCAAAGGGTAAATAATTGACTCAAAGTTAATATCATTTCAGTTACACAGGATTAAACCTCTCTTGTCTTGTTTCTCTATGGCCAATCTCACTGACAGTTTTGGCTGCTAAGGGAAGTAGAATGAAATAGGGAGAAAGAATTATTTTGACAAATTTTTTTCAAATTATAAATTATAATAACTTATACAAGAGACAAAGTTCTCATTTGCTATTTTTACTCTCCTGATGCTTGCAATGGTGAGAGCAGGAGCCAGGAACTCAAAATCAAGTATCTGATGTGGAGTCTACATTAGGAAGAAGCTGGAGTTGGGGGACAGCATTGTGGCACAGTGGGTGAAGTCACTGCCTGTGATGCCAGCATCTCACATGAGCACCTGTTCAAGTGCTAGCTGATCTGATTCCTATCCAGGTCCCTGTTAATGTGTCTGGGAAGGTAGCAGAAGATGGCCCAAGTGTTTGGGCCCCTATCACCCACATAGGAGACCAGAGTGGAGCTCCTGGCTTTAGTTTGAGCCAGCCCTGGCCATTTCAGCTATTTGGGGGAGTGAACCAGCAGTTGGAAGACTGATTCTTTCTTTCTTTCTCTCTCTCTCTCTCTCTCTCTGTTACTGACTTTCAAATAAATTATATATATATAAGCTGGCCACTAAGATTTGGAGGCAGGTATCAAACCAGGTACTTTGTTAGAGAACATTGGCGTCTATAGGTCTACTGTGAGATCATTTTTCTTGATATGCTTTAATTTTTCTTTGTGGTTTAAAAATATTATTTGAAAGGCAGAGTCATAGAAGAGGAGGAGGAGGATGATAGAGAGAAAGAGAAAGATCTTCTATCTACTGTTTCACTACCCAAATGGCTGCAGTAGCTGGTGCTGGGCCAGGTCAAAGCCAGGAGCCTAGAATTCCATCTGGGTATCCCATGTGGGTGACAGGGACTCAAGTACTTGCACCATTTTCCAGTGCCTTCCCAGGTGCATTAGCAGGAAGCTGCATTGGGAGCAAACTGCTGTTCTGATGCAGGATTGTGCCACAACACTGGTCTGTTCCTGTGGCTTTTTAAGTAGCTTTGATTATTTGTAATGAATGTTTTTTTTTCCACTCAGGTCATTATGAAACATCAGAAAGTAAGATGACTTGGAGACCAATCAATAAGCAGACTTATTTTTTAGGATTTATTTATTTGAAAGTTAAACAGAGGCAGAGAGAAAGAAAGTTAGATTGTCCCTTTGTTGGTTCACTCCCCAAATGGCCACAATGACTAGGACTGGGCCAGGCCAAAACCACGAGCCAGTTTCCTCCAGGTATCCCACATGGGTGCAAGGCCTAAGCACTTGGGCCATCTTTTTTTTTTTTTTTTTTTGACAGGCAGAGTAGACAGTGAGAGTGAGAGAGAGAGACAGAGAGAAAGGTCTTCCTTTGCCGTTGGTTCACCCTCCAATGGCTGCCGCGGCTGGCGCACTGTGGCCGGCGCACAGAGCTGATCCGAAGGCAGGAGCCAGGTGCTTCTCCTGGTCTCCCATGGGGTGCAGGGCCCAAGCACTTGGGCCATCCTCCACTGTACTCCGGGCCACAGCAGAGAGCTGGACTAAAAGAGGAGCAACCGGGACAGGATCCGGTGCCCTGACCGGGACTAGAACCCCGGGGTGCCGGCGCTGCAGGCGGAGGATTAGCCTATAGAGCCGCGGCACCGGCCACTTGGGCCATCTTCTGCTGCTTTCCCAGGTGCACCAGCAGGAAGCTGGTTTGGAAGTAGAACAGCTGGGACTTGGACTGGTATCCATATGGGATGCCAGCAATGCAGGTGGCAGCTTTACCCACGATACCACAGCACTGCCCCAAATACACAGATTTGATCCAGGTACTGGGAAAGTTTAAGAAATGCCCAGCAGATAGAGGTCAGTGATTAGCCTGTGTCCCCAATTTGTTCTCATGGTTTACTTTTCTAACCTCTTATGGTTTGCATGTTTTCACCTCCAAAGCTAACATTGCTTGTGGACTGTTCTGCAGACCCTGGCTTAGATTGCAGTCAATGATTTTGAATTCTGTGAAGTGATGTTTTCCCACTGGTTCACATTACATGGCTGATGGCGCTAATGATACTATATTATGGATTCTATGGGACTTTGTTAGTTATCTCAGTGACTTCACTATTGCATTGTCTTAGTTTAGAAGTGTGTATTGAAAGCTTAGCATATCACTTCAGAGAGCTAGCAACATGAAGGTCTGCTTAGTCTATTTAGTCTTGGTGTAGAGTATCCCTGTCCATTCTAAGTAATAGCCTTGCTTATCAGGAAGCAGTCCCTTGATTTCAAGGCCATTCCTGCCCTGCAGCGTTTTTTGTTTTTTTTTTTTTGTTTTTTTTTAATGTATATTTATTTAGAGCCTGATGCCGTGGCTCACTTGGCTAATCCTCTGTCTGCGGTGCTGGCATCCCATATGGACACTGGGTTCTAGTTCCGGTTGCCCCTCTTCCAGGCCAGCTCTCTGCTGTGGCCCGGGAAGGCAGTGGAGGATGGCCCAGGTGCTTGGGCCCTGCACCCACATGGGAGACCAGGAGGAAGCACCTGGCTCCTGGCTTCGGATCGGCGCAGCGCCTGCCGCAGCGGCCATTTTGGGGGTGAACCAATGGGAGGAAGACCCTTCTCTCTGTTTCTCTCTCTCACTGTCTGTAACTCTGCCTGTCAAATAAATTAAAAAAAACTTAAAAAAAAAAAAGATGTATTTATTTAGGAGTTGGTGCCATGGCAGAGCAGGTAAAGCCGCTTTGCAGTGCTGGCATCCATATGGGCACTGGTTCGAGTCCTGGATGCTCCATTTCCAATCCAGCTCTCTGCTATGGACTGGGAAAGCAGTGGAAGATGGCCCAAGTTCTTGGGCCCCTGCACCCATGTGGGAGACCTGGAAGAAGCTCCTGGCTTTGGATGGGCCCAACTCCAGCCATTGCAGCCATCTGGGGAGTGAACCAGTGACTCTCTCTCTATCTTTCTTTCTCTCTCTCTCTCTCTCTCTCTCTCTCTCTTACTCTCTTTCCCTACCTCTGCCTCTCTATAACTCTGCTTTTCAAATAAATAAATATTTTTAAAAAATATTTATTTATTTGGTTTGAAGTCAGAGTTACAGAGAAGGGGAGGTAGAGAAAGATCTTCCACCCACTGGTTAACTCCCTAAATGGCTGCAATGGCCAGAGCTGGGCCAGGCTGAAGCCAGAAGCTTCATCTCAGTCTCCCACAGCAGAGAGATGAATCAGAGTGGAGCATCAGAGAACCGAATTAGTACCCATATGGGTAGCCAGCATTGCAGGTGGTGTCTTAACCTGCTACACTACAACGCTGGCCCCTACCTGCAGTGGTTATATGTGAAATATTAATAACTAAGGCACACTGTCAAGATGAGACCATTAACTAGCTTTGTAAGATGGAAAATAAAGATCTTTATGACTTGCTGAGTCTGTTACACAATAGCTTTCAGGAAATGTTTTATTTTCCTCTTTCCCAGGCTGACTTCCCCCTACAAGGAAGAGTTCATCAATGCATACATCCTGACGGGAAACAGTCTTTGTGAACCCTGTAGAATTAGGTGTCCTAATTAAGCAAATAATTGAGATTGCATATGTGTTTCTTAAACACTTTTCCTCCTCATCACTCAAAATGGCTATTTCACTGATAATAAATTGATACCTACATTCAGGTGGGCATTTGGCACAACAGTGATGACTGCAACTTGGGACTCCCCAGTCCCATATAGGAATCCTAGCTCCACTCTAAATTATAGTACCTTGCTATCATAGGTGGCAGCAAATGATGGCTCAAGTGGTTGTGTCTCTGTCACCCATGTGGGACGCCCACAAGGACTTGAAGTCTCCAGGTTCTGGCCTGCCCAGTTCTAGGCATTTGGGGGTGAACCAGCAGTTAGAATAATTCTGTCGGAGCCGGCGCTGTGGCTCAATAGGCTAGTCCTCCGCCTTGTGGCGCTGGCACACCAGGTTCTAGTCCCGGTCAGGGCACCGGATTCTGTTTCGGTTGCCCCTCTTCCAGGCCAGCTCTCTGCTATGGCCTGGGAAGGCAGTGGAGGATGGCCCAAGTTCTTGGGCCCTGTACCCCAAGGGAGACCAGGAGAAGCACCTGGCTACTGGCTTTGGATCAGCGCAGGGCGCCGGCCGCGGCAGCCATTGGAGGTTGAACCAACGGCAAAGGAAGACCTTTCTCACTGTCCACTCTGCCTGTAAAAAAAAAAAAAAGAATAATTCTGTCAAATAATCAATATATCCACTTTCTGTTTGCCTTAAACTCACACCTTGGTAACCAAAATGTACAGATGCTCAAGTCTCTTGTGTAAGGTAGTCTATTTGTGCCATAACCTGTGCACATCCTTATATTTTAAATCCTCTCTTGATGACCTATAATACATAATACAATATAAATGGTTGTTACCCTATTGTTTAGGGAACAGTAAGAAACCAACTCTGCTCCATGTCTCTACCAACACTGAATTCAGTGACCTGTGTTTCAGTCAGTGACCTGTGTTTCAATGTTCCTGCAGCACTTGCCTCATGACATGACTTCCAGGACTCACAACCTTCATTGTACACTCAACCTGACTTATGCTCCTTATGACCATGGATCATATCCACTGGGGATGTAATCCACAGTAGGCACCAAAGTATTTGCAGAATAAGGGGCTTTATTCTTTTTTTTTTTTTTTTTTTTTTGACAGGCAGAGTGGACAGTGAGAGAGAGAGAGACAGAGAGAAAGGTCTTCCTTTTGCTGTTGGTTCACCCTCCAATGGCCGCTGTGGCCGGCGCGCTGCGCTGATCTGAAGCCAGGAGCCAGGTGCTTCTCCTGGTCTCCCATGCGAGTGCAGGGCCCAAGTATTTGGGCCATCCTCCACTGCACTCCCGGGCCACAGCAGAGAGCTGGCCTGGAAGAGGGGCAACCGGGACAGAATCTGGCGAGGGGCTTTATTCTAAACTTGGTTTAACACATTTGTCCTTATGACCAGAATTCCAAACACAGTAGAACCCAAATGGATTTGAGATGCTGAGATGCACGTGGCTTGGTTAGAGTAACAGAAGGTTGGAATAGGGAGGCCAGAGAGGTTATTTAGGACTCTTCTGATTGCAGTTGTGTCAACATCCTTGCTTATGAGATCTGTAAAGACTTCAATTTCTACTGAAATAGTTTCTGAAATAGAGATCCGAGGGTATAGGCAAGATGGCGGAATAGGCAGGGAGCACACTATTAGTCCGGGGGGAGAGAAAGTTTAATATAAGTGGAGATACTGCAGGGTCAAGGAAGAGTAGGGGATGAAACAGCAGAGGAAACTCTTCCGGAACTAGTGATTCACAGTGGACCTGCGTGGAGAGCGTGGGAGCCCAAGTTCGGGACACCAGCGGCAGACTCAACACACCAGCGCTGGAACGCGAGCTGTGCGGAATTACTTCCCTTTTAAATCAAAAAAAGAAAGAAAGAAAGAGAGATTTACCACACCTAACCTGGGAGTGTCATCTTTGACACACCCTCAGCCCTGAGGAACCAAACACAGCTCTCAGTCCACACTCATCTCAAGCCTCTAAGGCTCCACTGAAAGCAGACAGTCCACTTAATATAGAGCCATAGTGTAACAAGAAAAAACACCACAGTGAAGAAACCAAATATCTCCAACATGCCAAACAACAAACGCAAAAACCAAGCTAACAAGAACAAGGAAGACACTATGACGCCCCCAAATGAAAAAGACACCCCAATTCAAGATTATGAAGATGATGAGATCGAAGAAATGCAAGAAGCAGATCTCAAAAAATTGATAAGAACATTGAGAAGTTCTCAAAAACAAATTCTTGAACTACAGAAATCCTTCATGGACAAGATAGAAAATCTCTCTCGTGAAAGTGAAATATTAAGGAGGAATCAAAATGAAATGAAACAACTAGTGGAACAAGAAACTCTGATAGTGACGAGAAATCATAATGAAATGAAGAATTCAATAGATCAAATGACAGACACATTAGAGAGCCTTAAAAACAGAATGAGCGAAGCAGAAGAGAGAATATCAGACTTAGAAGACAGAGAACAGGAAAGGAAACAGGCAAACCAAAGAAAAGAAGAAGAAATTAGAAATCTAAAAAATATTGTCGGGAATCTACAGGATACTATTAAAAAACCCAACATTCGGGTTCTAGGAGTTCCTGAAGGCATGGAGAGGGAGAAAGGATTAGAAGGCATTTTCAGTGAGATACTAGCAGAAAATTTCCCAGGTTTGGAGAAGGACAGAGGCATCTTAGTACAGGAAGCTTATAGAACCCCTAATAAACATGACCAAAAGAGATCCTCACCACGACATGTTGTAATCAAACTCACCACAGTGAAACATAAAGAAAAGATCCTAAAATGTGCAAGAGAGAAACGTCAGATTACTCTTAGAGGATCTCCAATTAGACTCACAGCAGACTTCTCATCAGAAACCCTACAAGCTAGAAGGGAATGGCGAGACATAGCCCAGGTACTAAGAGAGAAAAACTGCCAGCCCAGAATACTATATCCTGCAAAGCTCTCATTTGTGAATGAAGGTGAAATTAAGACTTTTCATAGCAAACAGAAACTGAAAGAATTTGTTGCCACTCATCCTGCCCTGCAAAAGATGCTTAAAGATGTGTTACACACAGAAACACAGAAACATGGTCACCAATATGAAAGAAGGTAAAGGAAGGAAACCTCACAGCAAAAGATCACAGGAAGCTCAATTTCTCTTTGACATAGAATTAAACTCTGATGCTCTGTTAAAGAAATATGTTAAAGTAATCTATTATGTTCTCTTGATGTCTGTTAAATTCTAATTGTTCAAAAACAGCTGAATTTTTATTAAGAGCTATGGGTTATTTAAATATGTGCTTATTTTCAAAAATTTGAATAATCACCTTGTAACAATGGTCAAATTTGGTCTATGTTATGTCATGATTTTAAGAAATCTTATTTCAACCAGATATTTTGGATTTTGAGCCTTCTTGGCATTCTTGACAGGCATTCAAAAAATCAAAGTTTCAAACAATCTGGTCTCTAAAATTTCCAGTAAATCCTGGACTTTGGTTTTTCCAGTTTGGGCCCAACTGAAAAAATCGAAGGACCTATGTCTCTCATCTTATAGAGACACCAACTAATCAGTCTATTTGGACTATATTAGAAGGACTGTCAAGATGTGATGTGGTACCAGACTTTAAGTTTCTATAATGGAAAATGCTATTAATACAAATGTTTGAGAATTAAAAAGCCTAATAATCTTGTGTTACTAGACATGATAGTTATCTTAATGAGAAAGCCCCAGAGGCCTAAAGGGTTAAATACTTGTAAAATCCTACAGGTGCTTTCAAAAATACTGTGAAGTAAGCAAGTGCCTCTTGTTGGTTGATAAGTTTATAATTTTAAACATGGCGACTTAAAGTCTTTTGTCATCCACAGTTATATATGATGTGCTGCTCATAAAACTAAAGCGTTGTTGGTTCTGTGTTTAGCTGTCCTCCTATAGGTTCCTATGGATTTTTTCCAGCCACTTCTATTGTAATCAGTACTTTGGGATGGCTCTGTAAACAGATGAAGCCAATAATGTATTAACAGTACCAACTGAGAGAAAGTATGGTTAACTGAGGTTACTAAAAACAAAAAGCAATTCAAATCAATTGGCAATCTACAAAAAGAGTTAAAGATTTTAAAAGCTATTATTAAAATTGCTATATTGGTCTATTATGCTATATTATATGTGTGTACATATTGTATGTCCACATGGGGAAATTTTATTAAGAGTTTTATTTTAAATGGCTTATAGATAAGATTGTCCATAAATTTAAGCTGCTAAAATCAATCAAAGATACATTTTAATTTGAGTGACCTGAATCTGTGTATCATATGTTTTAAACGTTTTGGTAGAAAGAAACTAAAAACATTTTAGATGGTTGTGCTTAAGTTTACTGCCTAAACAAACTACACCATGTTAGATATTTAAGAGGTGTTTTCAAATACATGATTCTTAAAATTTATAGAAGGCATTGGACCTTCTGGTAAATGTTTTCTTAAGTTGTTATCTAGTGGTTGAAACGGTTTGCTAAGTATTCATGTGATATTGCTATTGTCAGCAAGCGATCTAGGACTTGCTCCCTCATTTCTCTATTCTAAGCCCAACTTGTTCTTTCATTTCTCTATTCTCTTCAAGGTAGGAAACTAATTCTATTATGAAGGAATCTGTAGGATGCACAATTTAATCTTTAGACCTTATAAAAGAGATGGCTAACATTTTTCTGTAATAGCATAGCCAAAATAAGAACTTAAATAATAATCTCATAGCTAGATTCACTTTGCCATCAGCGAAGTATACAGTAAGTAGCTAGGGAGTGCAGTGGAGGATGGCCCAAGTCCTTGGGTCCTGCACCCCATGGGAGACCAGGAGAAGCACCTGGCTCCTGCCATCGGAACAGCGCGGTGCGCCGGCCGCAGCGCGCTACCGCGGCGGCCATTGGAGAGTGAACCAACGGCAAAAAGGAAGACCTTTCTCTCTGTCTCTCTCTCTCACTGTCCACTCTGCCTGTCAAAATAAATAAATAAATAAATAAAATAAAAAATAAAAAACCTCCCTTTCAGACCAAAGGGAAAGAAAGTTTTAAAGTGAGAATATAATTTTCCTCATGGGCATTGTCTACCTTAGAAAAACTACTACAGAACATGCCTGTGACTATAGACTTGTAGTTCAGGCCACTGAAGATTAGAGATGGGACTTGGGCACTCCCTTGACTTGCATCCTCTGGTCTGCTTTAACACAAACCAGGAGGAAAAGAAAGCTCGGCATCAGAAGCAATGGGTGGCAGGCCTATTAATGGCTGATCTGTACAGTGATCTGCCCTCAAGGAGACCCAACAGGCCAGTCCACTGCAGTGCCTTTCAATGTGGTAAGCCTGGGCTTCAGCAGAAGTCAGCTTGTGAAGAGCCCTGGCAGCTCTGCCAAGAGTTGGATCACTGGAAATGGACCTGCCCTGGAGTCGAAGGATGCCCAGGTCAGAGCCACAGATCTTATTGGCTCTAAGCTGAAAAGCCCTTCACTCAGCCCAACTTCCAAAGTGACCACTGCAGCTGAGGGGATGGTCAAGTAGGGTCAGCACCATTGCAGGCAGAACTGTAAATTTCTTGTTAGAGATGCCCCCTGCCTTTACCTGGCCAGCTCTCCTCCCAGGCCAGCCAAGTAATGAAAGTCAACAGAGTGCCTTCCTCTAGGAGGTTCACACCTCCCTTAGGATATACCCCATGTGAAGAGATAGATAGGTCTGGGCCTCTGAATTTACAAGGCCTAAAGCCCACCAGATTATTATCAAGCCCCTTCTATCAGGTTCTATTTGCCTCTCAATCAGAAAACTTAATTGTAGCTTAGACAGCACCTTTCTTAGCTCCTCTAATAATGACTCTGTCCTTTGTTCTAGGCCCTGTCTAGTGCACTTGGGCCTCATTCCTTTGTAATCATAACCTCTACTCTACCACCAATGGCTCTACTCCCAACCTGTGTGTACTGATGGTCCTCTTCCCCACTTAATGCTGTATATTTGTTCAAACCTGGTAAATGCCACTCTTAGGATCATTGGTTACTATCCTCACTCTGTCTTTTATGACCTTGTCTAAATATGATCAGAGTCGGCGAACTTGGAAGGCTTCCATGGCCTTGGCAACTCATGACGACAGCCTAGGATGGTTGCTGGCGCCATGAACTGGAGTGTCAATTTGTTGGGTCAACAACAGGAGCCAATGTGCAGTTGCTCCTCATGCGGGATCTCTGTCCTTAATGTGCTGTACATTGTGATTTAATGCTATAACTAGTACTCAAACAGTATGTTTCACTTTGTGTTTCTATGTGGGTGCAAACTGTTGAAATCTTTATACTAAATTGATCTTCTGTATATAAAGAGAATTGAAAATGAATCTTGATGCAAATGGAAGGGGAGAGGGAGCAGGAGAGGGGAGGGTTGCGGGTGGGAGGGAAGTTATGGGAGGGGGAAGCCATTGTAATCCATAAGCTGTACACTGGAAATTTATATTCATTAAATAAAAGTTAAAAAAAAAAGAAATAGAGATCCTGTGAGATTAATGGGCAGGGGTTTTCATTCATGGGAATGAATTGGATCTGATTACCCTTTTGACGTTTGCACTACAGAAATTTTTAGTGTTGGGGAAGAACTGACCTTAGGCACTGTGGATAGGAGGGAGATGTCAGGAACAAAGCGAGAGTCATTGCATGAGTATAACTTGGAACCAATCCATGAATAATTTTCCTTCTACTTTGGAAATGCTGCCTAGAGTCTAATCTTTATCTTAGGAACTAGATGAAAAGTCAGGTCATGAGTCATGCCTCATGTTAAAAACTGAGCTGATGACACAGAACAAAGTCTCTGCCCCCACAAAACTATCAGATCCTCTGGCAGAGAAGTGAACAAATGAACGTTTGCAATAGACTGTGCAGGCTGCCCTGTGTTGAAGCAAAGAGGAAGAAGACTGGACAGACTTCAAATAGAGGTCAGGCGTGTCTCTGACTCAAGTGCTGAGGTGGCTGGAGGTGCTATTTTTAGAAGAATGCTGATATATGTTTTTTAGGGGGCTAGAAAGTATGGTACCCACTGAGCATCTAAGTGGAAAGCTCTAGGGCTCAGGAGAGACTTGTGTGCTGCCATCAGATTGATGATATTGGAATCCATGTGAGTCAATGAGCATAGAAGAGTGATGAGAAGGACTAGAACAGGGAAACATTGGTATTTAAAGGACGGAGGACAAGAGTTGCCAGGGAGAACCGGGAGCATCTAGCCAACGAGGGAGTTAGGTGGAGAAACTTGAAGAGCCATGAAATCCGCTGTTGAGGGAAAAGTGGCCAATGGTGTCAGATGATGAAAACATCAAGAAAAGGACAGAAAAAATGTTAGATTTGCTCACCAGGAGGTCACAGAGGGAGTTACAGCAGGATCACTCTGAGTCAAGCTACAGTGGTGTTAGGGAATGTGTTGTGTTGAAGTCCTGACCTCCAATGTGACTGGAGATGGGTGTATTTGAGGTAACGCTGGTTTATTGAAGTGATAAGTCTAATAGAACTGGTACCCTATGAAAGAGGACAAGACACCAGAGATGGCTGCCTCTGCACCTGGGCACAGAGGAAATGCTTTTTGAAGTCAGAGGGAGAGGGCTGCCAGGATTCCTCTTGAGAAACCAATTGGCTTGTTGATCTGGGACTCTGAGTCGCCAGTACTGAGACAGTAAATTTCTGTTCCCTGAGCCACCAATCTGTCCTATTAAAGGTTTTTTTTTTTTCTTTTTCTTTTTCTTTTTCTTTTTTTTTTTTTTTTTTGGCCGGCGCCATGGCTTAACAGGCTAATCCTCTGCCTTGCGGCGCCGGCACACCAGGTTCTAGTCCCGGTTGGGGCGCTGGATTCTATCCCGGTTGCCCCTCTTCCAGGCCAGCTCTCTGCTGTGGCCTGGGAAGGCAGTGGAGGATGGCCCAAGTCCTTGGGCCCTGCATCCGCATGGGAGACCAGGAGAGCACCTGGCTCCTGGCTTCGGATCAGCGAGATGCGCCGGCCGCAGCGGCCATTGGAGGGTGAACCAACGGCAAAAAGGAAGACCTTTCTCTGTCTGTCTGTCTCTCTCACTATCCACTCTGCCTGTAAAAAATAAAAATAAAAAAAATATGTCTTCATTCTTTGTATTTGAAAGGCAGAGAGAGTAAGAAGGTAAAAACAGATCTTCTATATGCTGGTTTATTCTCCAAATAGCCAGAGTTGGGCTAGACTGAAGCCAGGAGCCTAGCACTCAATCCAGGGAGCCAAGTGTTACTGGAAATTGTGTCCAGGTTCTCAATGCTGCCTTAAGAAAGAATTCTAGGGCATGGCAAGGTTGAATTGAGCCCAGGGCTTATTCTAAGTGAAAGTACATTCCCAGAAGAGCAGACAGGCTGTGTGGGAGAGAGCATCTGCCCTGAGGGTCTGTGGAAGTTTCTGCCTTAGCCTATAATGATGGATGAGGATGTTCAGGAGCTAGGGAGGAGAGCTGCAGGAATAAGGCAAGGTTCTCCTGCAATAGGGGTGCCACTCTTTCCTAAATAGGTGTTTTCAGATCTGTCATAGCGATTTTGGAGGCGGGTTGTTACTACAACTGCAATGCTAATGATATTATAACAAGCCTAGGGTTAAGGTAACCATATGGTTGACAATGTGGCTGCCTTTTCTGGGACATTTGTCAGCCCTATAGTTTTGAGTTGTGACTTGGAAAATCCTTGGAACTTTCTGCAACTTTGGGGCTCTGCTCCTACCTGCCTACTCTAACACAAATATGTGAGCAAGGGGCTGGCCTTATGGCATAGTGGGTAAAAGCTGCCACCTCCAGTGTCAGTTCGAGTCCTGGCTGCTCTACTTCTGATCCAGCTCTCTGCTATGGCCTGGGAAAGCAGTGAAAGATGGCCCAAGTCCTTGGGCCCCTGTACCCGTATGGGAGACCCAGAAAAAGCTCCTGGCTCCTGGCTTCAGTTCAGTGCAGCTCCTGCTGTTGTAGCCATCTGGGGAGTGAACCAGTGGATGGAAGACCTCTCTCTATGCCCCTGCCTCTCTAACTCTGACTTTCAAATAAATAAATCTTTAAAAAAACAAAACCAAAACAAATACCAGAGCCATTACAGATTTTTGAGGGCTCCATTTGGTAGTATTTGAAAATTTAAATGGAGAGAGGTGTTTGGCGTACTGGTTACAATGATGCTGGGATTGCCCTCATCTGATACTAGAGTGCCTTGGTTTGAATCCATGAAATTGTGTGGCATTTAAAGCTTCTTGTAAGCTGTAATAAAGCTGAGGTATAGTAAGTGAAATGAAGTGAAAGAACAATGATTGTAGTGCTAAATATATGTGTGATAACTAACAGAAAAAGTAAAAAAAAAAGTGTGTACATCTTTCGTGTTTGGTGATTTTTTTAAAAAAGATTTATTTATTTACTTGAAAGTCAGAGTTACAGAGAGAAGGAAAGGGAAAGGGAGAAGGGAGAGGGAGAGGAGAGAGGGGAGAGGGGAGAGGGGAGAGGGGAGAGGGGAGAGGGGAGAGGGAGGGGGAGAGTGAGAGAGAAATCTTTATCCATTGGTTCATTCCCCAATTGGTGGCAAGGACCAGAGCTGTGCTGACCTGAAGCCAGGAGCCAGGAGCTTCTTCTGGGTCACCTACATGGGTGCAAGGGCCTAAGGACTCGGGCCATCTTTTATTGCTTTCCCAGGCCACAGCAGAGAGCTGGATCAGAAGTAGAGCAGTAGACTCGAACTGTAGAGCCGGGACTCAAACTGGCGCCCATATGGGATGCCAGCACTGCAGGTGGTGGCTTTACCTGGTATGCCACAGCGCATACCCTGGTGATTTTTTAAAAAAGATTTTATTTATTTATTTGAAAGGGAGAGCTATAGAGAAGGAGAGATAGAGAGGTCTGCCATCTGCTGGTTCACTCTCCAAATGGCTGCCATGGCTGGAGCTAGGTCAATCCAAAGCAAAGAGCCAGGGTCTTCCTCTAGGTTTCCCATGCGGGTGCAGGGGCTCAAGCACTGGTGCCATCCTTCACTGCCTTCCCAGGCCATAAGCAGAGAGCTAGATCAGATGAGGAGCAGATGGGACACGAACCAGTGTCCATATGGGATGCTGGTGCCACAGGCGGAGGCCTAGCCTACTACACCATACAGCCGGCAGCTATCAGCAGACAGCTAGATACAAGGGACCCAAGGACTAGTCATTTATGATAACTCAAAACATCCCAGAAAAAGCTTCGTTGTGTTATCTTCATTGAGGTGGTGATTGTGACCCTCAACCTTGTTTTAAAAAAATAGGTAACACCCTTATTCTAGGAAAACGCCACCTTACTCCTAAGTACTCTTCCTTCTCTCATGAATATTCTACCTCCTACTTATAAAATAAGGAAAAACCTCCTAGACCCTCAGTTGCAGATGCTCTTTCCCCCACACCTAGTTAGCCTGCCTGCTTCCCTATCCTTGGGAGTGTGTTTCCCTTAAAATAAACTGCTGGCTTGTGCAAAATAAAACGTAACCCTGTCATATCCTGCAGTGCATCAAGAACCTGGACACACTCTGTGGTAACAATATCAAAACCAGTAGACTCCCTTTTCCTTTCTTTGTTCCAATGGCTCTGAACTAAAAATATGTATTACTTTTGTATGTTTAAAACAATGTAAAATTCTAATGGCAAGACAGCAGTAGTGAGGAATATGATTCAGACAGGAGAGAGAAGGGATACAGAAAGGAGGAAGACGCCAGGGGAAGCAGGAATAGATGCTGACGACGGCAATAGTAGCTGCAGGAGTGCTATTCACTTAGCAGGTGAAACGGTGAAACTCTGCTCTGGATGCTTTGCAGGGATGAAGCCGTAGCACTGCCTCTATGGCTCTAGAAGGTACATATTACCGTACGTCAAGGAAATGGAGGCACAAGGTCAGGCGACTGGCCCCATCTCATAGCTAGCAAACGGTGCAGCTGGGGGCCAAACCCAGAGCCAGGCCATTGCTATTATTATTGGCTCATGGTTGGGATCCAGAGCATAGGTAGAGGATAGGTCTGAGGAAGAGGGAAACCTAATTAAACCACTGCTACTCGTTGTGTATAACTCCATGGGAAAATAGCAAAAACTTAAAAGGCTTCAAAGAGCCACCATTTATTATTATTTTTTAAAAAGATTTATTTATTTGAAAGTCAAGAGTTATACAGATAGAGAAGGGGAGGCAGAGAGAGGGGTCTTCCATCCGTTGGCTCGCTCCCCAATTGCTGTACCGGCTGGAGCTGTGTCGATCTGAAGCCAGCTCCCACATAGGTGCAGGGGCCCAAGGCCGTGGGCCATCTTCCCTGCTTTCCCAGGCCATAACAGGGAGCTGGGTGGGAAGCAGAGCAGATGGAATTTGAACTGCCACCCATATGGGATGCAGCTTTACCCGCTACACCACAGCACCGGCCTCAAGCCACCATTTATTATTACTGTTCGGGGCTGGCAATGTGATGCAGTGGGTTAAGCTGCTATCTGTGGTGCAGGTTCAAGTCCTGGCTGCCCTACCTACTCCCAATCCAGCTCCCTGTTAACATGCCTGGGAAAGCAGCAGAAGATGGCCCAAGTGCTCGAGCCCCTGTACCCACATGGGAGATCTGGAAAAAGCTCCTGGTTTCTGGCTTCTGGTTGGCCTAGCCCTGGCCATTGTGGTCATTTGGGGAATGAACCAGCAGATGGAAGAATGATCTCTCTCCCTCGCTTTCAAATAGGTAAATAAGTAAATCTTCAAAATATTATGGCTGTTCTGTGGGTCACATATCTGAGTAGGTTCAACCAGGTTCTCTGCTTAGGGTCTCAACCAAAACTAAGGTGCCAGCAGTGTTGGGCTCTTATCTGTAGGCTAACTATTCTGTGTGGAAGAATATGCATCCAAGGTTACTGAGATTGGCAGAATTTTGTTATAGTAGTGTCCCGTTTCCCAGCCAGCTGTTTTCCAGGGGCCTGTAATTAAAGCTTGTTGCATTCCTTGCCACATGGCCCCCTCATCTTTATCTTTACAGCCAGTAATGGCTTGTGCAATCTTCCACAGGCATTGGATCTCTCTGGTTATCAGCCAGAGAAAATTCTGGAGTTTTAAAGGGCTCACGTGTTTTAGTTGGGAATGCCAATTGTCTACTTTTCTCTGTCTTGCACCATAATCTGATCGCTAGTGAAATCCAATATGTGAATAGTGCTGAAGATAAGGAGAAGTCATAAGACCATTTTAGAATTCAGATTTCCTGCCAGTTACGATGCTGATCTGCAAGGTTGTCTTGGTGAAAGGAGGTCTGAGGACTCCATCACATTCCTCAGTAGAGGAACACAGTTCCTGAAGGCGATGTGTGGAGGAAAGGTTTGAACAGTGGTCTAGCAAGTGCTGGATCTGCTAGTTGGCTTTCTGGACGCAGTGTGGAGTTTGGAGGGGATGAATTTTAGGAGCGCCCATCTGTGTGACTGTGTGACTCTTCAGCAGATGGGGCAGAGAAACAGAAGAGGATTTTGTTTGGAGGCTCTTCTGGGAAATTCAGGCAAAAGGAGCCGAGTTCAAGAGACATGACAGGCTGAGGCAATGGGCCCTGGAAACTATGCCAGAGGGAGATGGGAGAGCGACTAAACTGCAAGGACTGCACGGTAGAGTTGAGATTCCAACTGAAGCAGGAAGGGGAAGAATATTTGGGAAAGAGGTTAAAGGTCTACAGCACTGGTTCTCCAAGTGTGGTTCCCTGAAGCAATAGCATCAGCATCATTTGAGATCTTGTTAGCAAGGCAATCATGAATGAGATTGCCAAGGGACAGTAAAAATGTGCTATCAGAAGAGAAAAGGCAAGAACCGGGTGAGAAATACTTCGACATATGGCAGACAACACATGGCCTATGTTCTGCATACTGAGGATGACAAAGCAAGTGTCAGGACTGGCCGAATCAACTGGCCTCACAGATTTCAGAAAGAGGAAGTCCTGGCCATGCCAGTTTGGGCTGATTGTTCCTGATTTACTATTCTAAGGCCAAGACTGGGAGCACTGACCCATGAGAGCTGGAGAAGAATCAGTTCTGGGCCTACAGGCTGTTTTTTAAAGAGGAGAGAATCCAACTCTTAGGAAAAAGGACAGGAAATACAGAGTAAAGAGTTTCTGGAACATGACCAAATGCTGACAACAGCAACACACTGTGCTGGATACAAAGAGGCAGTCTTGCTGTTGAACAAGATCTGGCCTATTTGGCTCAAGAAAAAATGGACTTTCTCTCCTCTAACTAGCTATAGGTACTAAGCACCCTAACCTGCTGAGCTGCCTCTGCTTAGACTGGCCCAGTCTAAGCTACAAAGAACACAGGTGCGCTATGTTCAGGCAACAGGAGGAGGAAGTGGGGGATGGACTTCAGGAGGTGGGTAAGCTGACCAGGTCTAGTAACTGCCCTATATTCTTAAGTGGTTCCTGAGTCAATTACTCTGTGAACATTTTAGGACTCTCATAGTAAGATGCAAGCCAGTTCCATATAAGATTCTTCACTGCTGTGACAGGACCTGTTCCCCCAAATCAATAAATCATATCAGTTGAATATAAACATATACCCTTTATAGGTAAGGTGGCAAGGTCGTACACTCTCCATGTAAAGATGGTCACTTCACATGGTGAAGTTAAAAAGTACTACATGTAAGTGAATCTCTACAGAGTACGTGTATAAAACATCCCATATTTGTGAAATATGAGATATTTCTGGGAACCTTTAAAAGAAACTGGCAACACGGACAATCGCTGGGAAAGAACTGTGGTTAGAGAGGAGGAAGGTAAGGTTTTCATAATTAAACCATACAAACATTGTAAATTTTGACCACATGCACATATTCATAAATAACTACATTTAAAAAATACATCATGAACTTTAATTATCCTCAACAACAGAGCAGGGTTGATTCTGAAGTCCATGGGACTCGAGTCGCCCCGTTATGGGGGCAGAATTTGTCCCAGAACCCAGAAGAACTTCCTCAATGCTTCAGCCTGCGCCTTGCAGGAGGATCGCAGGAATGGCACACTCAGGTGGCCGGCAGGGAGACGGACACGGAACAAGCCTTCCTGTCTGAGCCAAGTCAGCTGCTGCTCAGCGCTGGGTCCTAGGAAGAGACAACGCACTCTGCTGAGGGTCAGCTCTCCACTGGGTGGTGCTGACACTTCACAGCCGTGACGCCCAAGACCCTCCTCTCTCTGGTCTGTGGATCCCGTTACGCTCAGATGGCAGCTCCCCCTGTTCTTTGGCTGCAGTGTTTGCTTTTGAGAAGAGAATGTGAAAGTCAGGATACTGTCACTCAGAGTCTGAACTCTCATTTGACTTGGAAGACTTATGTTTCCGTTTTTTCTTCTTTTTCTTTTCTTTCTTCTTTTTCTTATGTTTTTCTTTCTTCTTCTTTTTCTTGTGTTTCTCTTGACATTCTGAGGAACTGGAGCTGCTCCCTTCTTCATCTGAGGTAGAATCCTCCAGTAACTGTTTTAACTGCTGTATCCTAAACATAAAAAAAAAAGACATTGGTCAATGAACTCTGATTTTTAACTTAAATTTTATTTTAGATAAGTGGGGGAGGGGGAGTTACAAACAGCTATTTCATTACGTACAAATGAGTTCTTCAAAAAGTTCCGGGAAATGCATACTATGGGAAAAGTCTGCATGGACTTAAAAATTCTGCTGCATGCAGCAGATCCATACTTTGGTATGACAGAGCACCTGTTTTCAGTCCTGGGTCCTGGTTCTGGTCTCCTGCTAATGCAGATGCTAGAAGTGGTGGTGATGGCTAAGTAATTAATTGGGTTCCTGCCACCCATATGGGAGACTGGATTGAGTTCCTGGCTACCAGCTTTGGTACTGATCAGTGTGGGCATTTCAAAAGTGAACAAGCCTCTCTTCCTTTCTCTCTCTGCCTTTCAAAGCAATTAAAAGTTGACGAGACCCATGCTCCAAAGTTATCAGCAGTTAACAAATGGATTGACTCATTTTAAGCAGAGAAAATCAGGGCCGGCACTGTGGTGTAGGAGGTAAAGCCACTGCCTGCAGTGCCAGCATCCCATATGGGCACTGGTTCAAGACCTGGCTGTCCCACTTCCAATCCAGCTCTCTGCTATGGCCTGGGAAAGCAAGAGAATATGGCCTATGGCCTTGGACCCCTGCACCCACGCGGGAGACCCAGAAGAAACTCCTGGCTCCTGGCTTCTGATCGGCGCGGCTCCAGCCAGAGGCCATTGGGTAGTGAACCAACGGTTGGAAGACCTCTCTCTCTCTCTGCCTCTTCTGTGTAACTCTTTTTCTTTCTTTCTTTCTTTTTTTTTTTTTTTTTAAGATTTATTTATCTATTTGAAAGTGAGTTACAGAGAGAGGCAGAGTCAGAGAGAGAGGTCTTCCATCTGCTGGTTCACTCTACAGATGGCTGCAACAGCTGGAGCTGCACCAATCTGAAGCCAGGAGCCAGGAGCTTCTTCTGGGTCTCCCATGCGGGTGCAGGGGTCCAAGCACTTGGGCCATCTTCTACTGCTTTCCCAGGCCATACCAGAGAGCTGGATGGGAAGTGGAGCAGCTGGGACTAGAACCGGTGCCCATAAGGGATGCCGGCACTTCAGGCCAGGGCTTTAACCCGCTGTCTCACAGTGCTGGCCCCAATAAATAAATCTTTAAAAAAAGAAGAGACAATTCTGTCCCGGTTGCCCCTCTTCCAGGCCAGCTCTCTGCTGTGGCCAGGGAGTGTAGTGGAGGATGGCCCAAGTGCTTGGGCCCTGCACCCCATGGGAGACCAGGAGAAGCACCTGGCTCCTGCCATCGGATCAGCGTGGTGCGCCGGCCACAGCGCGCCTACCGCGGCGGCCATTGGAGGGTGAACCAACGGCAAAAGGAAGACCTTTCTCTCTGTCTCTCTCACTGTCCACTCTGCCTGTCAAAAAAAAAAAAAAAAAAAAAAAGAGAGAGACAAACCAGATCACATCCATCAACTGTGCAGGAAACTCTTGCTCAAGTGTTAACTGAAGAGGATGAAGCGCCAACACCACAGGTGTCTCCATCAGTTCAGCGTATACAATGCAGATCGAATACTTCAGTGAAGCAAACTTTCTGCCAAAACCACTGCCCCCAGGTGAGCTGCATGTAACAGAGCTCTTGGAGCAGGCCCTGGGATGGGTGTTAAGTTGCTGTTTGTGCTGTTTTGGGATGCCTGTCTCCTGGCTGCTCCACTTTTGATCCAACTGCTTTTTTTTTTTTTTTTTTTTAAGGAAAAAGGTTTATTTATTTGAAAGACAAGAGACATACAGAGAGAGACAGAGAGATCTTCCATCTGCTTGTTTACTCTCCAAATGTCTGCAACAGGTGGGGCTGAAGCCAGGAGCCTGGATCTCCACCCAGGTCTCCCATGCAGGTGCAGAGTCCCAAGCACTTGGGCCATCTTCTGCTGCTTTCCAAGGCCCGTTAGCAGGGAGCTGGATTGGAAGTGGAGCAGCTGGGACTTTAATTGATGCCTATGTGGGATACCAGCACTGCAGGTAGTGGCTTTACCTGCTACACCACAGCGCTGGCCCCTGGATCCAGCTTTCTGCTCATGTATCTGGGAGGACAGCAGATGATGGCTCACATGCTTGGACCCCCGGAACCCATGTGGGGGACCCGGATAGAGTTCCTGGCTCCTGGTTTCAGCCTGGCCCAGCCCTGGCTGTTTTGGGCATTTAGGGAGTGAACCAGCAGATGGAAGACTGATCTGTCACTCCCTTTCTGCCACTCTGCCTTTTAAGTAAATAAAAACAAAACCCTCCCCAGAGCTTTTAATGGTAATTTTAAAGGAATGGGGTAAGGATTCTGAAGCATTTCTTCTAAGAATTGTAAATGAAGATGAGTAATGGCTTTACCAGTAGAACCTGACAACAAAGCACAATCAAAGCAATGGATACCCAGAAGTAGAAGTGGGCCAAAGCAAAAGCAGACCAGTCAAAAGCAAAGGTCAGGGCAACAGGGTTTTGGGAGGTTTGAAGCACTTTGTTGGCTGTAGAGAGCTAAAGAATGGTAACATCTGCTTAGAATCAGAGCTTAGTGAAAACTAGCCAGTGCTTTGCACATGTCCACGAAAGCTCCACCACAAAAAACCAGTGCTGTCCTGTTTGTGAGCTTCATTGGAAAAACACTGGGTATTGGTCTCAGAGTCCTGATTTGGCTCCCTTTAATTTTTTTTGTGCTTCATTTTTTTTTTTTTTTAAAGATTTATTTGAAAGGCAAATGTTACAGAGAGAGAGAGAGGAGACATCTTCCATCCACTTCCCAAATGGCTGTTAATGGCCAGGGTGGGGTCACACAGAAGCTAGGGGCTTCTTCTGGGTCCTTCCATGTGAGTGCAGGGGCCCAATCACTTGGGCCATCTTCTGCTGCATTCCCAGGCACCTTAGCATAGAGCTGGATTGGAAGTGGAACAGCCAGGACTCGAACTGGCACCCACATGCGATGCTGCCACTACAGCTGGTGGCTTTACCTCCTATGCCACAACATCGGCCCCTTGCTTCCTAATCTTAAAAAAATCTTTAAAGGGCGTCTATTTCTCCTCAGTTAATAATGTAAAAAAGACAACACAAACATGGGACATTCCAAGGACTGTCAATCCTTCAGACATGGACTATCAGTTACAAAAGTGTCCTGGTTTTGAGGGAGCTCATGTTGGGAAATAGTTGCTTTTATTTTTATCTTTTAATTTCATTTTCCATGAGCTTTCTGAAGTCTCTTTGTATTTTATGTTTTCCCCATTCTTGTTCCTATAAATACCTACTTCACTGTACACCTAACCACTGTATATATTTTTAAAGACAACTTATTTGTTTAGAAAAAAATTAACAGAGAGAGGCAGAGGCAGAGAGATCATCCATCTGCGATTCACTGCCCAAGATGGCCACAATGTTAGGGCTGGGCCAGGCCGAAGCCAGGAACTTCATCTGGGTCCCCAACATGGGTGGCAGGGATCCAAGTACTTGGGCCATCTTCTGCTGCTTTCCCTGGCACATTAGGAGGCAGCTGGGTCAGAGATGGAGCAACTGGGACATGAACTGGTGCCCACCTGGATGCCAGTGTTGCAGGTGGTGGCTCCTCCTGCTATACAACAATGCTAGCCCCATGCTGTACAATTTATATTCCTTGAAGTGTGCTATTTCTGCATGGTCCCACAACCCTTACAATTGTAATTACTAATGGATGCCATATTTTGCTAACCATTCCTCTGTTGCTTTCTTTTATCATAGATTTAGCTCCTTAACAATTTTAATTCAGGGGTTAGCACTGTGGTGTAGTGTATAGCAGTTGTGTGCAACAGTAGCATCCCATATGGCTATAGGTTCTTTTCCCAGCTGCTCTACTTCTGATCTAGCTTCCTGCTAATTGCCTGGGACAAGCAGAAGACAACCCAAGTACTTGGGCCCCTGCCACCCATATGGGAGATGTGGATGGAGCTCCTGGCTCCTGGCTTTGGCCTGGTTCAGCCCTTGCCACTGTAGCCACTTGGGGAATGAATGGAAGACCTCTCTCCCTCTTTTAACCATGACTTTCAAATAAATAAAAGAATCTTTTAAAAAAAAAGTATGACTCAAAAAAAATTACAGTGCAATGGAACCAATTTGAAAAATATATTCCCGTTTCCCCCACCACTTTAGTCATGTCTAAAAATGAGTTTTATCAAAAAGCTCAGACAGTTAAAGACACTGTAGAAGATTATCTAAATCATGTGAAGGCATTGACTGTATAGGAAAAGTAGACATTGAGGAGGGCTGCCAACATCAACACCAGTGGATGAGTCTGCTGCATCAAGCCCACCACCTGAAGCTAACCCAGCAGGAGTCTGGTCAGCTCATTTCCTTGACACTGGCCCATTCAGCTCTGACACCTCAGCTCTCAATCTCTGACAACTAAAGGACTGTATTTATCAAACCATCCACCTAATATTAGTATGGTTGCTCTCAATGGATAAGAGATAGATATTGTTATGATCAGGATGACCTCACCTTACATCCTTTTCGTGTCTTTTATTCTCCCGAATGATGTCATACATGGGATCTTCATGTGCCTTAAGGGTCAGAGAGGGTTAAGGTTTCATTAGACTGCATGAATGTTATTAAATAAAAACTCCTAAAAAACAGCAACAAAAACCACTACTACATCCCTGTGTTACTAAAACCAGTGATTTCATTGTTTAACATAGCTTTAAGCTCAACATGTTGTAATCATTTTAAGACTTAAGTCACTGGGGGCCTGCGCTGTGGCGTGGCAGGTAAAGCCACCACCTGCAGTGCCAGCATCCCATATGGGCGCTGGTTTGAGACCCAGCTGCTCCACTTCCAATCGAGCTCTCTGCTATGGCCTGGGAAAGCAGTGGAAGATGGCCCAAGTCCTTAGATCCCTGCACCCACGTGGGAGATGCAGAAGAAGCTACTGGCTCCTGGCTTTGGATTGGTACAGCTCTGGCCGTTGTGGCCAACTGGAGAGTGAACCAGTGGATGGAAGACCTCTCTCTCTCTCTGTCTCTACCTCTCTCTGTGTAACTCTGACTTTCAAGTAAAATAAATAATTTTTTTAAAAAAAAATAAGACTTATGTCACTGTAAACTTAAGAAGTTTACAAGCCAGAATTTTTCCATTACAAATATGTAGGGAATAATTAAATATTCTGCACTGGGAAATAACTGCATAAACTGAGGCACAGTGAAAGTGTCAAACAGTACTTCAGTTTGGAATCGCCTATACAATTATCTTGGTTCTTTATGAGCCGATAAGCAAGAGGTAGTATTAAGTGAAACAAATGACTTACAAAATTATATGTAAGAAATATCTGTAAAAGTCATAAAAATACATGTCACATACTGCAAAGAAGTCTGGAAATGTATACATCAAACTATCTGAAGCAAATCCACCTCTGGGATGGGGAGGCAGGATTGTATTTCGTGGCAACAACTTACAGAGCTTCTCATTTTGGAGATTAAAGCTAACATCTTCTTGAGGCCAACACTGTAGCACAGTGGGTAAAGCCACAGGGCCGGCATCCCATATGGGCACTAGATTCAGTCCTGGCTGCTCCACTTCCAATCCAGCTCTCTGCTAATGTGCCTGGGAAAGCGGCAGAAGATTGCTCAAGTGCTTAGGCCCCTACACCCATGTCAGAGACCCAGAAGAAGCTCTTGGCTCCTGGCTTTAGATCAGCCCAGTTCCAGCCATTGTGGCCATTTGGAGAGTGAACCAGCAGCTGGAAAATATCTCTCTCTGTCTCTTCCCCTCTCTAACTCTGTTTTTTAAATAAATAAATCTTAAAAAAAAAAAAAAAAAAGGTAACGTATTGCATTATTTAGATCGGATAATTTAAGTGCTTCAATGTCTTAAATATAAGAATGCATGTAGGTGAAATATGGAAAGCCATTACCTCAAAAAAAAGTGTATAGTAATTTAGGTATTAAAAAGTGAAATTTAAAAATTATCTCACCAGCCAGGGAGACTTACTGTGAACTTATGGTGTAGTTCTTCCACTCATGATTCATAATTTTTTTATTGACAGGCAGAGTTAGACAGTGAGAGAAAGAGAAAGACAGAGAGAAAGGTCTTCCTTTTTCCACTGGTTCACCCCTCCAAGTGGCCGCTACAGCCGGTGCGTTGCAGCAGGCGCGCTGCACTGATCCGAAGCCAGGAGCCAGGTGCTTCCTCCTGGTCTCCCACACAGGTGCAGGCGCCCAAGCACTTGGGCCATCCTCCACTGCCCTCCTGGGCCACAGCAGAGAGCTGGCCTGGAAGAGGAGCAACTGGGACTAGTACCCGGCGCCCCAACTGGGACTAGAACCCGGGGTGCTGGCACCGCAGGTGGAGGATTAGCCTAGTGAGCCGCGGCGCCAGCCTCATGATTCATAATTTATGAAAAAATTGGATTATATTATATATACACAGCTCTACTGTTTCACACTTCTGTTTTCATGAATATTTTCTCAGAATATTGCACATTCCTCTAAAACCTAATTCCTAATGTCTAAATAATTTCTATACTACATTCATTTATGATAGTGCTGGACTTTTTAAAAATATATATATAAACATTCTGTTCAATCCTTAAAGTAAACTTGTGGAAGTGGATTTGTCAATTAAAAAAAGTCTGAAGTTATTTGAAATTTATCATTGAGCTATATTTTACAGTATTTATAAAAATTGACATTTTACTTAGAAGTATTTCATTGAGGAAATTTTTTCAGATTATTAAAAATGAAAACATAAAACTAAATACTGTAAAAAGTTTGGCACATGGCTGTTGGCCCCATTTTACACTGATAATCCCAATATGTTCACACATGGCATGGTTCATGTGGCAGAAGCAGTTACTGAATGAGGAATCCACACCTGAGGCAGATGACAAGTGAGGAGTGACAGACATGTCTTCCTGTCATCTAGAGAGGAAATTTAGATACACTTCTAGCTAAAAATGGAAAGATACCCAATTTCTACATAAAGACTGGGAAACAGAAATCCTGATTACCATCATGAGACTTGACTGTTTAAATAAGTTCACAAAAATGGGGTGAACATGTAACAATGACTGCTCCAGAAAATGCAGCACTGTTCCAAAGGTATAAAAATAAAGAACATTTTAATAGAAGTTAGTTTTCTGATAATGAGCTGAGCTGTCACACAAATGCCATTTAACTGGCGAAATTAGATCAGGCAGACCAGAAGCCCAAAGGCTTCTGGGATTGTGTCTTACATGAACATTCAGCTCACTGGTGACTCCCTGGCTTGTCGAATATTCACCATCTCTCATAAATGTAAATGGACACTGGGGTTTTACTTACTACTCTGAACTGTTCTAACTTTTGGTTGCCTTTGATAAAGAAAGGACATTCTTTGTCGCCCGTTCGGTGACCATACCGTTTGCAACGCCAACCTAAAAACAAAGAAAGGAAATACGGATGTAAAATGGTCTCAACTAATGGAGGTCGCATTTCACTCAATTACATTAAAGCTTGTCATCATCACACTCCAGTTCTAAGAGCAAAGACAATCAGTGCATGAGCCATCAGAGTTAGACTCCAGAGTGCATAGTCAACTCACTGCTTCCCCAAGCATCTTTGAATCTTGTAGCTTTAGGAATACTCAATTCACAAGTGTTTATGAAGCAATCCAATACAAAAGTACTGAAAAATGTGGATTTTCTCTTTAATGTGCCTCAGTATAATTTGTAAAGTAAATCCTTCCTGTTCATAAAGTGGGCTTCATCTTCATTCATACATTTAGGCACAAAAAGATCAGAGCTTCTTTCTCAGGTCGAATCAACCCTTATCCAAATCTTCTCCTTTAAGTGAATGAAACCACAGATTCTCTTAAAGTGTTGATAAAATCAGAACCCTAATATAATGGTACCTGCACAACAGGGAGATTGTTCTGCTAAGGAGGTACACTAGAAACAGCAGAAGGCTGAGGAGATCCGTGTTACTTTTCTCACCTGTTTCCATCCTTTCAGAACCATCTGGATTTGAGGCAAGTTAGAAAACTAGGAGTGGTGCGCTGCAGTGAGAACCTATGTTGGGACCTGAGCAGGTGCAACCGGGGAGGTCAGGAGGCATGAAATGAGGTCACAGGTAGGACCAGCCAATTGTCCTTCATGCTGGCAACTATAGCAAATGTGCAATGAAAAGAAAGTTTTCCCCTTTTATTTCTATAGAAGGATTGGAGGCAGAAAATCATCAAAAAGAATGAAGTCTGGGGATTTCAGTGGTTGCCTCTAAGCCATCTCTGTCCTTGTCTTCCCCACACTTTAAGGACAACCCTCCATCCAACCAAAGTCTTCTCTATGGCCAAATTGAAGGGGTGTGACCTGCCACAGCACCTGCATTCACGTGTAGGTCTCCAGAAGATACCATGTCTGCTCAAAATTCTGTTACTGTTGAAGAAAAGGTGATCCTAGGAACTCTAACTGTGCTCCACAGCACAGCTGAAAACATGAAGGAGACTGCTGGTAATGCAGACTATCAGGGCCCCCTAACAAATGCCAATAACCTGAGTTTATAGCTGTATTGGGGCTGGTGCTGTGGAACAGCAGGTTAAGCTGCCTACTGTGACATCAGTATCCCCCCAAGTGCTGGTTTGATCACGAATGCTCCACTCCAATCCAGCATCCCAGTCTCTTCCCAGAGAAGGCAGTGCACAATGGCTTGGTATTTGGGCCCCTGCCACCTATATGGGAGGCCAGGATGGAGTTCCTGGCTCCTGGCTTTGGCTTGGCCCAGATCTGGCTGTTGCAGCCATTTAAGGGAGTGAATCAGCAACTGGGAGGTTTTCTATCTCTTTCTGTGTCACTCTACTTTCAAATGAATGAATGAATAAATAAATAAGATATATCGGTGGTTTATAAGTATATCAAAATTTGAGAACCAGTTTGGTAGTTCACACCAGAATGCACATGGAGACATCTTTGTTTCCCATCTTGGTTGGGTTTAAGTTTTTGGGGGTCTGAAGGAGAAAAGATTGCTTAGGAATAGCATAGAAAAATAACTTGCCTTGGAAAAGTTTAACGTTCAAAAAATGTTGATTTATTTTCATCTACTTGAAAAGCCAAGAGGGGCAGGGAGAGAATCTTCTTTCTGCTAAATCACTCCCCAAAAGGCCTCAACAGCGAGCTCTGGGCCAGGTTGAAGCCAGGAGCTCAGAACTCTGGGAGATTCCCACACAGATGGCAGGGGCCCAAGCACCTGAGCCATCATCTGCCTTCCAGGACGCATCAGCAGGAAGCTGCATGGGAAGTGGAGTAGCCAGGACTTGAGCTGGCACTTTCATGTGGAATGCAGGCACCCCAAGCAGCAACTTAACCCACTGTGCCACCAGGCTTACCTCTCCTTGTAAAACTTTACATCAGGTCACCATTGTGAACACACTGCTAGGGTCTCCACAGGCATTTTAGAGGCACAGGTCAGGGAAATCAAAGCTTTAGCTTAACTTCTTGATAAAACTGCTCCCAACACAAACCTTCTCATTTTCAAAATCAATGGATAGCAATGTAAAATACATGAGATAAAATCAGACACCTTATTAAACAGGTAGTAGGTAACAAGCTTTTAGAAAGCAGACTGTAGACTTCTACAGGCTGACTGCAGATACTCACACGCTTTCATTCCCTTCTTCAAGGTGACAAAAAGGGAATTCCTTCCAAAAAGAATAAATCACAAATGGCCAAGGAGAGGTGGGCATTTGGTGCAGTGGTTGAAGCACTGCTTGGGATACCTGCATCCCATATTGGAATGCCCAGGTTCAAATCCTGGCTCCTGTTCAGATTCCAGCTTCCTCCTAATGTTCCCCATTGGAGAAAGAAGGTGATGGGGTCCCTGCTACCCATGTGGAAGATCTGAATACAGTTCCTGGCTCCTGGCTTTAGGTTAGCTCAGCCCCAGCTATCGCCAAGTTTTTAAGTAGCCAACCAGCAGATAAAAGATCTCTCTTTGGTCCAATGCTGTGGCACAGTGGGTTGGAGCTGTCTCTAGTGACACCAGAAGCCCATACTGAAACACCAATTCAAGTCCAGGCTGCTCCACTTCTGATCCAGCTCCCTGCTAATGCACCTAGGAAAGCAGGGGAAGATGGTCCAAGTGCTTGGGACTCTGGCATCCATGTGGGAGACCTGGATGAAGTGCCTGCCTCTTGCCAGTTGGGCAGTGAACCTGCAGATGGAGTCTCTCTCTCTCTAACTATGCCTTTCAAATAATAAATAAAATAAGTAAATTTTTTTTTAATTTTTTTATTTTATTTTATTATTTTTTTTATTTTTGACAGGCAGAGTGGACAGTGAGAGAGAGAGAGAGACAGAGAGAAAGGTCTTCCTTTTGCCGTTGGTTCACCCTCTAATGGCCGCCGCGGTAGCGCGCTGCGGCCGGCGCACCGCGCTGTTCCGATGGCAGGAGCCAGTTGCTTCTCCTGGTCTCCCATGGGGTGCAGGGCCCAAACACTTGGGCCATCCTCCACTGCACTCCCTGGCCACAGCAGAGAGCTGGCCTGGAAGAGGGGCAACCGGGACAGGATCGGTGCCCCGACCGGGACTAGAACCCGGTGTGCCGGCGCCGCAAGGCGGAGGATTAGCCTGTTGAGCCATGGCGCCGGCCAATAAGTAAATTTTTAAAAAATATATAAGAAAAAAGATCTCTGTCTCTCTGCCTTTCAAATAAAATGAAAATGATTAAAGAAAAAAAAAAAAAAAAAAGAATGGCAAAGGAGTAGGTCCTTAGTCTAACAGTTAATATGTTTGCCTGTATCTCACTTTTAAAAACCTGGTTAGCTTATGGCTCCAGGTCATGACTACTCCACCATTGCGCCAAATGCCTACATGGTTTCGTCTAACCCTAATTTTACCTCATAAAGGTATAACCTCCAAATGTTATTACATTAGAGATTAGGGCATCAGCAGATGAATCAGGGGGCACAGACATACTCTGTACAGAAGGTGAAAGGTGATCCACATGGGGCCGGCGCCACGGCATAGTAGGTTAATCCTCTACCTATGGTGCCAGCATCCCATATGGGCGCCAGTTCTAATCCCGGCTGCTCCTCTTCTGATCCAGCTCTTTGCTGTGGCCTGGGAAAGCAGGAGAAGATGGTCCAAGTCCTTGGGCCCTGCACCCACGTGGGAGACCCGGAAGAAGCTCCTGATCCATTATGGCCATTTGGGGAGTGAACCAGCAGATGGAAGACCTTTCTCTTTCCCTCTCACTGTAACTCTACCTCTTAAATAAATAAATAAAACATTAAAAAAAAAAAAAAAGAAAGGAAGGTAATCCACAGAAGGCAGGTATAAAATTGACAGAATTGAATTCAACCAACTGTCTGAATTAAAGGACTTAAGATTCATGTGTAGGAACAATTTTGGGGTTGAACTGGAGATCAGTACATGGAATGCAAAAACAGTAACAACAGAACTCCAAAATAACAAACAAAACTGGCAGATGCTTGGCATAGCAGTTAAGATACTACTTAGAAGAATACAAGAGCCACCAGAAGCTGGAAAAAAAGAGGATGGAACTGCTCCTGAGCCACCAGAGTTAGTGCAGCCTGGCCAACAGCTCGATTTCAATGCAGTGACACAGATTTTGGGATTCTGGATTTCATAATTATGAGATACTACATTTCTGTGACTTTTATAACATCCCGTTTACAGGGATTTGAGGAAATAGACAGTACTTGTTTATTAAGAAAGAATCTTAGTGGGCAGGCATTTGGTGCAGTGGCTAAGATGCCACTTAGGAGGCTGGCATCGTGGTCCAACAGTTTAAGCCATCCCATTCAATGCCAGCATCCCTTATCCAAGTGCTGATTGGAATCCCAGCTGCTCAGCTTCCGATCCAAGGATTCAGAAAGCAATGGAGGACAGCCCAAGTACTGGGACGTCTAGATGGAGTTCCAGGCTCCGAGTTTAAGCTGGTATTGCACTATTGTCCTCAGGTGTTATGATGGAGGCTATTCTAGATAGTAAATTAACATGGAAAGCATATAGTGAAATAGTGGTCGAAGCATAAAAGGCATATGATAAACAGTATTGTTATTTTCCTTTTTCCTACAAAGTTAATGTATTCAAAGAGAACTAATCTTAAGTAGACCACCATTGCAAAGATTGATGTTATGAGAAGCAAGATAGTTTTAGTATCCATTTTCTGTATAAATGGTTAGGTTTGGATATTTTGTAGGTTGAATCTGATTCATCATTACTGTGAATATGTCATGTAATACTGAACAGAAAATGGATTTTTTTGGAGTGCAAGGATGTTTATTTTGCAATAAAATTACCAAATATTCACTGAAAAAAAAAAAAAAAAGATACTGCTTAGGAGGTAGGTGTTGAGGCATAGTGGGCTAAGTTACCACTTGGGATGCCTGCATCCCATATCAGAGTGCCGGTTCCAGTCCTGGCTGCTCAGCTTCTGCTCCAGCTTCCTGCTAATGTGATCCTGGCTCACAGTACTTGAGGTTCCTGTCACCAACATGGGAGACCTGGATGGAGATTTTGGCTCCTGGCTTCAGCCTGGCCCAGCACTGGCTGCTGTAGCCATTTGGTGAGTGAACCAGCGGTTGGAACACCTCTCACTCAGTGAGTCTGCCTTTCAAATAAATACATCTTTAAAAAAAAAAAAAAAAAAAAAAAAAAAGCCCCAGAGCCCAAGCTAAGTTCTCCCTCTTCCCTTGGGCACCTGCTAACATGTATTCCCCAGCTTCCTTCCCTAGGAAATGGAGATCATGTCAGGACTTTCAAGAAGTTTGGTGAGTTAAAGAAAAGAAGCACACAACTCAAGGCAGTGGCAGGGACTTGCGTGTGTCGGGGAGTGTTTCTTGAAACTCCTCACTCACACTGCATCACTTTGACTTCTTTCCCCAAGGGCATCCAAAGTCCTTTAGTTGGCGCGTGAGCCAGAAACTCCCGGGCATGTTCGTTGCCCGGTACATCTGGTATACAGTCTTCTGGCTTCGTCTCATCTTCCTGAAGGAAGGAAACAGAATGTAAGCAACACGGTGGCAGAAAAAGCCAGGGAATTCTCTTCTGCCTGCTTTGGAACCCACTCAAGCACTGCTGGTTCCATGGTCATTCCCAATTATTCCACAAAAAGTAGAGAAAGACAAGTTATACCCACCAAGAAAAACTGGAAATGAACACACCAAGGAGCTACAGCAGAGCGACCACATGGCTTCTCTTGGGAGGAAAGGGACGGGTGAAACATGTCCTTGAGACAGGAATGGTCTGCGAGCTAAATGCTGATCGCAGACAGATTTGAAGATGAGAAAAAAAAAGTTTCATGACCTCAAAATTAGTGTAAAGAGAAAAGGTAAGAATTACAGTATACAAGGCTGTTTTGGAGAATAAGGAAAATTGCATGTCATATTAAAATAACCAGCTCTGGCCGGCGCCATGGCTCAACAGGCTAATTTTCCGCCTAGCGGCGCCGGCACACCAAGTTCTAGTCCTGGTCGGGGCGCCGGATTCTGTCCCGGTTGCCCCTCTCCCAGGCCAGCTCTCTGCTGTGGCCCGGGAGTGCAGTGGAGGATGGCCCAGGTGCTTGGGCCCTGCACCCCATGGGAGACCAGGAGGAAGCACCTGGCTCCTGCCTTCGGATCAGCGTGGTGCGCCAGCTGCAGCGGCCATTGGAGGGTGAACCAACGGCAAAGGAAGACCTTTCTCTCTGTCTCTCTCTCTCTCTCACCGTCCACTCTGCCTGTCAAAAAATAAATAAATAAATAAAAATAACCAGCTCTATCTTGAAGGCCACTGTCATACATATCGTGTCTCTGATAGGCACTTTCACGTTTACAGGTAAGGTGTTTATTTTTTTAAACTTTCTGATTTTTAAAAATATTAAATAATTCTTTTTTTAATCTGCTAATTTGAGAGGCAGACAGGTAGTGACAGACGCAGAGAGAAAGAGTTCCCATCCCTGGTTCATTCCTCAATGTGAAAAGCCAGGAGCAGGGAACTCAACCCAGGTCTCCCACGTGAATTGCAAATCCAATTACATGAGTGGAGCCCAATTATCATATTTCCAGGAATATCAAATTTATAAAAGGAGAATGGTTTCTAAAAAATCTTTTTTTAAGTTGAGATTTAACAAACACAACAAGTCCCTCCAGCCTTTAACTGCTACCCTGGGTCCTGCCTCTCGCAGCAACTGGAAACCAAGGTGTGGCACTAGAGGAGGGATCCCACACAGGGGAGGCTGCAGCGCCGGAGCTCTGGGTCTGAACCTACTGTTCTGCAAGCTGAAGACACTCAGGAGACCAGCGGAGTGCACCCAGGGGCCACGTGAGGTTGGACACGCAAGGAAAGCGGGCAGCAGAGCTGTGAGAGAGCAGAGGCAAGGCACACACATGGGCCCACGCTGGTTCCTTGGGGGAGGGAAACATCGATTCCACAAAAGCACCGGCTTGTGACAAAGCCACAAATTAGGAGTTGTCTAGCATCTGCAGGGAAGAAACAGGATTTTCCTAAAAGCAGGTTTAAATTCTTATGTAACGTGTTCTCCTAACAAGTGGCTGAGTCTCCAAGAACCTGAGTCTAATGAAATAACCAAGAATACAAACTTCACACTCACCTTGATAAGCCCAGGAGGAGGCTTTTCATAACTAGAAAAGAAGAAACACAGAGAAAATCATCAGCCACATTAACAGGAACAGAACCCACCAAGTTAATAAGAATCAGAGCTGTGGGGCTTTCAATCAGGGATCTTAGCAACAATCCGCCTGTCACCATCCCGTGTGCAGGCCAGGCATCACCTTGGGAGAGCGGCAAGCGGCCTCTGCCCAGGCTCAGCTACTCTGTGGCATCAGATGGTGCTGTGTTTCAGGGATTGAACCCCGAGAAGGACGCAGCAGGCTGAGTGTAGAAGTGTGCATTAGGACAGGTGACAAGACAGGAAGGCCATTCCACAGACCCAGTGTCCACGGACTAAAAGCTCAACTCTCAGGCTCCTTAAAGGGGTGCGTGCCTCCGCCCAGGAGTAACGCACAAACACTTTGAGCTCAGGTCTGGGCCTCATCTCTGTGCCACTCCAGGGAGCGATGCATTCGGATGCATTCGGATACTTCTGAAGTGCTTCAAAGTCTACAACAACGAGAACGTTTTCTTCATCCTGGTTTAAGAGACCCTTTAGAAGAGCATGGTATTAGGGGTATGTGACTGGGAAAATTGTTTAAGGGAAAAATAACAGGGGAAAACAACTTGGCAGAGGATGGATGAGAAACACTGCTATCCACTAACCAGAGCTTTTCGAAGAGGCAGAGGAGGATCTGCCCACTGAGCCCTGCACAGTAAACAACCGGATATGAACAGAATTAGCTTCTTGAGTATGTCACAGTCGTTTTCCACAGCAGCTGTTTAAAATATTTGCTAACACAAAGTGGTGGTATGACACGGGCCTGACCCAGCAAAAACACTGGAAATCTGCACAACTTGGGAAGATGACACAGTCTCATTAGAAACACTACCGCTGCGCCTTATGTATTGGGACTGAAATGAGCGTGGCAGTGAAGTGTATAAAGCCACAGATCTGATAAACATGTCAGAGCTGTACACACAGCAGCATATGGCCAAATGGAGATCCAAGTTCACGGAAAAAAAAATCTATCTGTTCTTGCCAAGATCAAAAGGGGCGTGATGTCACTGTACATTTTGAAATACATTGTTAACAATGGCATTCCCTAAAGTCTATTTTACCACTGGTCTCACAATTTTAAAGAAAGCTGGTTGGTATTTTTTCTAGAGATACATAAGTCCTTCATGTACTATATTAAAAAGATACTTGTAGGGCCGGCGCCGCGGCTCACTAGGCTAATCCTCCGCCTTGCGGCTCTGGCACACCGGGTTCTAGTCCCGGTCGGGGCACCGATCCTGTCCCGGTTGCCCCTCTTCCAGGCCAGCTCTCTGCTGTGGCCCGGGAAGGCAGTGGAGGATGGCCCAAGACCTTGGGCCCTGCACCCCATGGGAGACCAGGAGAAGCACCTGGCTCCTGCCATCGGATCAGCGCGGTGCGCCAGCCATAGCACGCCTACCGCGGCGGCCATTGGAGGGTGAATCAACGGCAAAAGGAAGACCTTTCTCTCTGTCTCTCTCTCATTGTCCACTCTGCCTGTCAAAAAAAAAAAAAAAAAAAAAAAAAAAAGATACCTATATACCTGTCAAGGTTTTTTGTTTGTTTTTTAAAGAATTATTTTACTTATTTGAAAGACAGAGTTACAGAGAGAGAGAGAGAGAGAGAGAGAGAGGTCTTCCATCTGCTGGTTCACTTCCCAGATGACCACAATACCCAGAGCTGAGAAGAACTTCTTCTAGGTCTCCCACGTGGGTGCTGAGACCCAAGGACTTGGGTCATCTTCTACTGCTTTCCCAGGCCATAGCAGAGAGCTGGATGGGAAGAGGAGCAGCCAGGACTTGAACCAGCACCCATATGGGATGCCAGCGCTGCAGGCTTGGGCTTTAACCCACTGTGCCACAGCGCTGGCCCCCCAGTCAAGGTTTAAAGTAGTATTTAACACTAAACAGAAAAGATGAGGAATCTGGAACATATTTACGTATAGGTTGTCTTCCATGGCAGCTAAGAAATCTGCACTTATCTTTGCAGTTAATTCTTAAAATTTAAAACACAGTTGGCAAAGCCCCATTCTTTTGTACCCCCTGAAAAGCCTTACTGTTAATTCACTGAGACGGTAATTGCTCCAAACAAGACTCAATTATCTATGAGGCAAAAATCTTTCTTTTGCAGATTATTTCATGTTACTCCTTTATGTTTTTGAATGGTGGGGTGGGATTTCCTGGACCAGAGTCCTTCATGTAAGCCTACTCCTCCTCACACACTTGTTCCTGCCCTGCATCAAAGGGGCTGGAAGGCAGAGACCCAACTGCTGCAGATGTCCACAGTGGCCACCCTGTTATGCCCGACACGCGGGAGCTCTTGAGTGACAGCAAAGGCAGGAGTATGGGTGGAACTCAGATGCCCTTGAGGGCTTGGCAGGTGGGGTGAAGTCTGGAAAACTGCTGTGGAGACAGAGAAGCATGCATCTGAATTCAATTTGTAAAAAACCACCAGAGTGCGGAGTGCTTCCCATTCAACGTGGCTGACTCGTCATGTTATCTGTCTTGCTTCCCCAGGTATTGTTAAATTAAAAGAAAACAAAACGAAACAATTATTTGAGAGGCAGACAGATACAAAGAGAGCTCCCATCCCCTGTATCACGCTCCAAAATGGCCAGGACTGGGTTGATAGAAACTGGGAGTCCATGAATTCAGAAATACAACAGAGTTTTAAAAAGTATGTTTTGGGGACCAGCACTGCAGCACAGTGGGTTAACGCCCTGGCCTGAAGCACCAACATCCCATATGGGCGTCGGTTCTAGTCCCGGCTGCTCCTCTTCCGATCCAGCTCTCTGCTGCAGCCTGGGAAAGCAGCAGAAGATGGCCCACATCCTTGGGCCCCTGCACCCATGTGGGAGACCCAGAGGAAGCTCCTGGCTCCTGGCTTCGGATCAGTGCAGCTCCGGCCATTGCGGCCAATTGGGGAGTGAACCAGAGGATGGAAGACCTCTCTCTCTCTGCCTCTCCTCTCTCTGTGTAACTCTGACTTTTGAATAAATAAATAAATAAATAAATAAAAAGCATGTTTTGTAGGGGTGGTGTTTGGTGTGGCGGTTAAAATACTGCTCGGGATGCCTGCAACCCATCTTGCAGTACCTGGGTTTATGTCTCAGCTCTGCTCCAGGTTCCTGCTAATGTACATCCTGGAAGGCAGCCGGTGATGGCTACTGCCGTCCACGATGGAAACCTGCCATCCATGGGGGAGATCTGGATTGAATTCCCAGGTCCCAGCTCCAGCCTGGCCCAGTCCACGCTGTTATGAGCATTTGGGGATGGAACCTGCAGATGTGTCTTTTTCTCTCTGCCTTTCAAACAAATTTAAAAAATAATAAACTAAATCTATTGCAGAGAAATAAAGTCTTCTATAAAGTTAAAAAGACAAAGAGATAGATGCCAGAAGGGAAAGGGCAGAGATCAACAGAAATCCAAGAAATAGGAAAAACAAAACAAAAGAGGAAACAAAATATAAGTTTACTTATGTACTAAACACACCCATGACATGTCAAGCCAAAAAAAAAAGTTCGCCGAGAAACATTGACATCACTGTGAAACTTGTGGATGGCAACCACAGGATGTTCCGTAAAGGTGGGGTGACACTGGACACGTAACTTAAAAGACAGGGGATGAGCATGACATCAGACTCCTCAGCAACCCTGGGATGCCACCTCTGAAATTCAAAGCTTTTTTTTTCTTTTTTACCTAGAATTCCATACCTAGTCAAATTACCTATCAGTTTGAAAATGAAGAAATTTTCAGACATGACATGCTGTGTCTACAGATTTAACTTCGACATACTTTTTTCCTGGGAAGTTACAGAACGTGCAGTAGTAAAATGGGGGAATAAAAATAGAAAGAAGCCATGGAATCCAGGACTGGCATTCAAGACAGGAGGTGGGGGGGAGTTAGTTCAAGGACAACTGCAGGATACCAGGGATAGAAAGTAACCAATGCCTACTGAAAGAAGGAAGATTCTAAGTCGAAAAGGAACTCCTGGGTTATCTGGTAGGTGGAACATGTGTGCAAAGTACTGTCAGGGCACCAAAGGGGATCCCTAACTGCTTTGGCAAGCTAGGGACTTTCTGTTTTTTTTTTTTTTTTTTTTTTTTTAAAGATAGATTTATTTTACTTGAAAGTCAGAGTTACATAGAGAGAGAAGGAGAGGCAGAGAGAGAGAGAGAGAGAGAGAGGTCTTCTGAGTGCTGGTTCACTCCCCAAGTGGCTGCAATGGCCAGAGCTGTGCCGAGCCAAAGCCAGGAGCGCCAAGCCAAAAACCAGGAGTGAGGAACAGAGAGTCTGCAGAGGCGGCTTTGGTGGGTTCCCTCCCCAGTCTGTTGCCATTAGGTCACAGCCTTTCTGTCCAATCACATTTCCACACGGCTGTGGGTTCTTCACGCGATCCAAGCACAACAAGGAGCACTTTTTGGGCCTTCATCCTGAAGGCTCCTGTCATGTAAGATTTTCATTATACTTGCTATTGTCTCCTGTCTGAGGCCTCCCCCTGACCAGGTGAGGAAAGGAAGGTACCACACCTCTACCTCTACCGTGGCCCCAGCTTGCTGACCCTATGCAGGAAAAGCAGCAGCAGGAAGCAGAAGAAATGAAAAAGAGGCTCTTGACGAGGAAGCAAGACTCAGCACTCCACCGTCTCAAGGATGAACAGTATCACCTGGTTACACCTGTCGGCATGGGGACTGATGCCTGCATCCCACATCACAGTGCTGGGGCTCAATTTCTAGCTCTAGCTTCCCACCAGTGCAGACCCTGGGAGGCTCAGGTTACTGAATTCATGACCCCTCTATGGGAGACATGACTTGCGCTCCTGGTTCCCAGCTTTGGCCACTTCTACATCCTTACCTCTTATGACAAGAGGTTGACAGATATGCCTAAAATTGTTGAGTGAAAGAATACAGTATAGAATATAGTTTAGAAATATGCAGTTAAATTGCAAAGGTTAAAAACAAAAAGAATTTGCACATGAAAACCTTATTTGGAGGGAGAGAGGGACAGAGAAAGAACAGAGAGTGATGGTGTGGAGTTAGGCAGCCCACTGTTTTAACAGCATTTTGGTACCATTTCAGGTTTCATGCAACACATAAACAGTACTCTGGGGTGAATATGGCTTAATTTAAGAATCGAACAAGATTCTGAACTAGCCAAAGCAAATACATCAACATTCAAACAACTCTGGAACAGGAAAAACTCTGTTAGTCTGAGAATCAGACACCTGGGTTCAGCTCTAGGCTGGACAGCATATCCTTGTGCACATGACTTAACCAGTGAGCCTCCATTTTATCATCTGTAACGTGGGTTATAATCTCTCTTTTTATGAAAAAGCTCTATGAGCTACCAAAAAATATACTTATGGTATTAACTATATCTGGCAGCATACACTAAAAGATATGGAAGGCTGGCAAGGCCGGGGCCTCCCTGCCTGTATGTTGGGGAAAGATCTCCGGAGACCTGCAGCACCAGAGAGTGACGTGAAGGGGTCAGAACCGAGCCTGCATGTGCATGTGGGAAATGCAGGGCCTGCACCCGCACCCTCGCCGAGCCGAGGCCAGGAAGAGTCAGCCAGCTCCGGGGCCACACTGGAAAGAGTAGGCCAGGCCCCATTAGAATGGTGCCTCAAAGCCGCCACAGGTTAATAAGGGAAGATTTGAACTCCTTGAGGGCCTTTCCTTATATGACTTAGCACAGGTAACCAGAAGCAACTGAAACAGAAACAAATTGTGGACACACCGAACTTAAAAAAACCGACTTCTATGCTAATGTGAAAATCACCACTTCTATGTTAATGCAAAAATCAAAACTTAAGGGCTGCAGAACTAACCTGCCTGATACTGTACTGGGCCTCAGGACACCTCCTCCAACTAACGTGGCAAGACTTGAACACGCCACCTCCGAACATGGCACCCGGACACACCGCTTACTCTGAGCCAGCCAACACTAAGCCCACACTCAACTGCCTGCAAGGCCCGTGGGAAGGCCCTGAAAGAACAGAAATTTACACCTGTCACGGGAATTTTCACGACAGATGTACCCTATCTGGAAGACAGCTGTGTGTCCTTATGAGCCCCCTCCTCCCGACTTACCTGCCTACCAGGCCGCCTCCATTCTCCCCACATTTCCTCCCTTCGCCCCCCACCGCTTTTCCAACACGACTAGAAGCATGTTTGAGTCTCCGATTTGTGTGACGCTCCTGGCTGGGCCTGGGTACACAATTCAGACAGCTTCTCTCCCGCTGACCCGGGTCCTCGGAGTAACCGGTAGCCCGGCCAAGGAACCTGAAAGGGCCCAGGGAAGTGCCCTTGTGCCGGCCTGTACCCGGCTCTCCCTCCCAGGCTGTCTGGAGCTAGGAGAGCGCAGGGCGCCGCAGTCGGGCCGGGCTGACCCCTCGACAGGACAGCCTGGCCCCGAGTTCGAGTTCGGGCTGCAGCTGTCCCTCTCAGCACTCCAGGCCCGGGTCCCGGCACAGACTCCTCAGGACTGGGGCGAAAAGGTCCACACTGCCGAATCCAGGCTCAGCTCTCGGGCTGGCTCCGCACCCCTCTCAGGCAGCGGAGGGTGGCCACCGGGTGGGTTTTCTTCACTTCAGCGGGGATCACGGGACTCAAACGGGAAACAACAGGGACCAACGTGCTCGGCTCAACTTACTCGGCCCCCACACACACACCGACGGCCGCCCAAAGAACACTCAGCTCCTCCCAACGGCGCCAGGAGCCCAGGTCTTCGCCTCCCGGCTCGGGGCCGGCCAAGCCCCCCACCCACGTGCGCCCAGGAGGCGCCCCCGCGGATCTGGCCTGCGTGGCCCCCTCCAGGCCGTGGCCAGGTCCCCCGTCACGGGGGGCTGTAAGTCCCGGGCCCGCGCTGCCGGACACCGGGCGCCGGCCCCGGGCTCTGAGGGGAGACCCAGCGGACAAGGCCCCGGCGGCCGGGTCCCTGGCCACCCGCGGGGCTCGCGGAGCCGGCCTGGCCCCCGCGGGCAGCCGAGCGCAGGCCCCGTCGTTGGCGGCGCGCGCCGGGGGACTCACAAGGACTCCAGGTGCTTGAGCTGCTGCAGCTGCTGCGCGTCGTGCCGCCGCCGCTTCTGCTCCCGGCGCCGCTGCAGCTCCTGCTCGGGCGGCTCCCGCGGCCGCCGCGCGCCCCCTGCTCCCGGGTCGTCACGCCCCGGGCCGGACGACATCGCGGCCCCCGCGGCGCGGCCCAGGCGCTGGCGGCAGCCGCCGAGACGGCACTTCCTCCGCGCGGCGCCCACCGGCCCCGCAGCGCCCCCTCCCGCCGCCGCCCCGCAGCCCGCCCGGGCCGGAGCGCTGTCCCAGCCGACGCCGCCCGCCCCGCCTCCCCGCCGCCGGGCCCCGCCGTCAGGCCCGCGGGTGCCCCCTAGCGGCGGCCGAGGGCCTGGGTGGAGCCTGAGGGCTTCCTGGGATTCGGGGGTCCCTGGTGGCCACGCCCACCTCTGGGGCCTGGGCTGCCTCCGTGGGGTCCTCACGCCTTTGCGAGTCTCGTGTGCGCCCCAGTGACGCACGAGGTGTGCCTTACATGTTAGTTACGTGTTAGCAAGAGTCCTGCGTGTGGGGAAGAAGGCAAGGCTCTCCATGTACGTTCTCCTGTTCTCCAGGGCATGGGGTTCGTGGTTAAAGTACAGTCAGGGTATGTTGTGTTTGCCTAGGTCTGGGTGAGGGAAGTGAGAATAAAAGCTAACACAAGGCGCAAGCATTTGACCTAGCGGTTAAGATACCCGTGTCCCACGTTTGTGTGGCTGGGTTTAATGTACAGCTCTCCCCCTGACTCCAGTTTCCTGTTAATGCAGCCCTTGGGAGGCAATGGTGATGGCTCAATAAATTGGGTCCCTGCCACCTGGTGAGAAACCTGGATTGAGTTCCCAGCTCCTAGCTGTGACCTGGCCTGGCCCAGGGGCTATGAGGGCTTGCAGAATGAAAGAGTGGATATAAGCTCTGTTTCTCAAATAAATAAGGGATTTTTACCAAAAATGATTTAATCTTACAAAAATATAAGTGTTGATACTGTTGTTTTTTTAATCCAAAATGTATTTATTGGGATAGTTTGCTGCTCATCTTGATTCAGGGTGTTGCTTTCTGCTAAAACAATATACTCTGTGTGCCTTGCTCTTCCTCCAGTAGGCTGGAGAGGACATGGAGCAGCCCACGCACAACACTGCCTTTTGGCCATGGCTAAAGGTTGTGGTGATTTTATAGAATTCTGGGCATTTTATGTCTGCACAGTAGGAATTTTGTGAGTGACATGGACTATTTTTATTTTATGGACCCTGAGGAGGCCTAGTGCGTTAAGGCCAAAAGATGTAGAAGGAGTAATTTGTAGAGCTAGGATCCAAGCTAGCTGGGTTGAATTTTGAGAGTCCCTGATATAATTGTTTTAGCTTTGAAATACAATGGAGGGGGGGGGAACCCACAGAGAAAGCAGAAATATCAGCATAGTGGAAATGCTTGCCTCAGCTGTGATACTTAAAATGGCTCATAGCTAGAACATATGAGGCCCTCTTTCAGATTTATACCATAAAATACAAATAGACAAACAGAGAGGATATAAACAGATACAGAAAGAATGTGAAAATCAAGTTTTCTACTAAGACTGAAGCTAGAAATAATTATTGTGTGACTGCTGAAGCAGCCACTCATTGAAGTTACGTGGGCCCACGATGTCCTGCTAACTTGTTGCCTTGTAATACATACAACCCTGATCAAAAAGGATAGATTCTCTGGAAGGTATGATTGAGAAGAAAGGAAAATGCAACTTAATGTGCATCCCAGAAGGAATTTACATATGGTAGGTGTGGTTATGAATGTGGAATGTGATGCAGAAGGGACATGTGCTGCTAAACCCAGAAAAGGAGAACCAAGAACAACCAGTCTGTTCCGTGGAGACTCAGATTTGTTAAGAAAATGTGCCCTATTTGGACAAAGAGTCAAACTTGGCACTATATGGAAGGACCTATGTTTGAAATGTAGCCATGACTCTGCTGTCACTCTGTTGTCATCCAGCAACATTCTTTTTTTTTTTTTTTTTTTTTTTTGACAGGCAGAGTGGACAGTGAGAGAGAGAGACAGAAAGGTCTTCCTTTTGCTGTTGGTACACTCTCCAATGGCCGCCGTGCCCGGCGCATCGTGCTGATCCGAAGCCAGGAGCCAGGTGCTTCTCCTGGTCTCCCATGTGAGTGCAGGGCCCAAGGACTTGGGCCATCCTCCACTGTACTCCCGGGCCACAGCAGAGAGCTGGCCTGGAAGAGGGGCAACCGGGACAGATTCCAGCGCCCCGATTGGGACTAGAACCTGGTGTGCCATCACCGCAGTTGGAGGATTAGCCTATTGAGCCGCAGCGCCGGCCCATCCAGCAACATTCTGATGGGTAGTCATGTCTGATCCTGAACCTGCACAGCAGTGTGTTTTGGACAGATGTGAATATTAGAGTGATTGGAAAGGTATCCTATTACAAATTAATAAATTGATATTGTGGCTTATAAATTAGTTTCTGTGACTTTTGTGGCAGAATTATTGTATTTTTATTTATTTTTTAATGAATTATTTAATTTATTTGAAAGACAGAGTTACAGAGAGAGGTAGAGCCAGAGAGAGAGAGAGAGAGAGGTCTTCCATTCCGCTGGTTCACTCCCCAAATGACTGCAACAGCCAGAGCTGAGATGATCTGAACCCAGGAGCAGGGAGCTTCTTCTGGGTCTCCCACGTGGATGCAGGCCATAGCAGAGAGCTGGATTGGAAGTGGAGCAGCCTGGACTCACACCGGCGCCCATAAGGGATACTGGCACTGTAGGCTGCGGCTTAGCGCCGGCCCCTATTGTATTTTTAAAGATGACTGCAACTGAAGTCTATATTTCTTTTTTTTTTTTTTAAATTTTTGACAGGCAGAGTGGACAGTGAGAGAGAGAGAGATAGACAGAAAGGTCTTCCTTTGCCGTTGGTTCACCCTCCAATGGCCACTGCGGCTTGTGCGCTGATCTGAAGGCAGGAGCCAGGTGCTTCTCCTGGTCTCCTATGCGGGTGCAGGGCCCAAGGACTTGGGCCATCCTCCACTGCACTCCCTGGCCATAGCAGAGAGCTGGATTGGAAGAGGAGCAACCGGGACAGAATCCGGTGCCCCGACCGGGACTAGAACTCACTAGGATTAGCCTAGTGAGCCGCGGCGCCGGCTTGAAGTCTATATTTCAATACAGATACACAGCATAATCCAATACTACCAAGCAGCTGGCATTTCCACTTCCGTATCTTTTATGTTTGGAGCATACCAGCTTCTATCTTCCAGTTTTTCTTATGGCATCATAGTCACCCTACTGTGCTACCGAATGGTCAAAGCCATTATTTTCACTCAACTGTTTCGCCCACTCCCTTCCCAGCTTCTACTAATTACTATCTTAAATTCAGGTCAACTAAATATATGTTTTTAACTTCTACATGTGAGAGAAATGTGCACTATTTATCTTTCTTTGTTTACCTCATTCACTTAACAGAATAATCTCCAGTTCTATCCATTTTGCTACAAATGTTGTGACTTCATTTTTTATGACAATGATATTACATTATAAACATTTTCTTTATGCATTCACCTTTGAATGGAGATTGATTCCGTATGATATGGAGGTTGATTGCATATATATTGCCTACTGTGAACAGTCCTGGAATGAACACGGGAGTCAGGTATTTCTTTCACATGCTGATTTCATTTTCTTCAGATATATAGCCAAAAACTGAATAGCTGGCTCAAATGGGAGATCTGCTTTCTGTTTTATGAGGAACTTCCATACTGTTATCCATGATGGCTGAACAAATTTACACCCCCATCAACAGCATATTAGATTCCCTTTTCTCCATAGCCTTGCCAGTGTTTGTAATTTTTTTGGTTTTGGTAGCAGCAATTCTAGTTGGAATGAGATGATAGCTCATTGTGCTTTTCTTTTTAAAACTTGTATTAGTTATTTGAGGAGAGTGATACCCTACCCATATGCTGGTTTACTCCCCTAAATGCCCAGTACAGCCAGAGCTGGTCCAGGGCCATCCATATAAGGGCTGGGAATGCAATGAAGGTCTTCAGTTTGGATGGCAGGGACTCATTTGAGTCATCACTACTGCCCCATAGGGTACACACTGGTGGCATGCTGGAATCAGGAATCAGAACCGGGAATCCAACTCGGGCACTCTGGTGTGGGACACAGGCATCCTCACTGTCAGGCTGAACACTGCTCCTGACATTGCTTTTATTTATTTATATTTATTTATTTTGTTGCATTTCCCTTATAGCCATACAGTGATAGTAAACATTTTTTCTTGAATTTTTGGCCATTTTTATTTCTTCTTATTTTTATTTATTTGAAAGTCAGAATTATAGAGGAAAGAAAACACACACACACACACACACAGAATCTTCCATTTGTTGTTTCACTTCCCAAATGGCTACAATGTCTGGGACTGGGCCAGGCCAAAGCTAGGAGCCCAGAGCTTCCTCCAGGGTGTAGGGGCCCAACCTCTGCTGCTTTCCCAGGCACATTAGCAGGGAGCTAGATGGGAAGTGGAGCAGCCAGGACTCAAACCATCCCTCATATGGGATGTTGGCATCACAGGCAAGTAGCTTTACCTACTATGCCACAACACTGGCCCCTATTTCTTCTTTTGAGAATTGTCTGTGCAGGTCCCTTGCCCATTTCTTAACTGGATTGCTGTGTTTTCTGTTGTTGTTGTCGACTTTTTGTAGTTCCCTTTATATTCTGAATATTAATCCTTTGTCAGATGAATACTTTGCCAATATTTTCCCACATTCTGTCACTCATGTTGACTTTTTTTTTGCTGTGCAGCTTACTTTGGAATAATCTCATTTGTGTATCTTTGCTTTTTGTGGCTGTAGTTTTGGCATCTTACAAGAAATCATTACTTTTGTCAACGTCTTGAGTGTTTCTTCCTTTTTTTTTTTTTTTAAGATTTATTATTTAATTATTTGAAAGACAGAGTTGCAGAAAGAAAGAGAGAGAGCGAGAGCGAGCGAGCCCTTCTATCTTCTGGTTCACTTCTCAAATGGCAGCAATGGCCAGATCTGGACCTATCAGAAGTCAGGAGCCAGGAGCTTCTTCCGGGTCTCCCACAGGAGCACAGGGGCCCAAGAACTTGGGCCATCTTCTACTGCTTTTCCAGGATTAGCAGAGAGTTGGATGAGAAGTGGAGAAGCTGAGACTCGAACCAGTGCCCATCTGGAATGCCAACACTGCAGGTGGATGCTTAAGTTACTAAGCCACAGCACTGACCCCTGGATGGGATTTCTATGTCTCCACTCCCTTCCTCTCTTTTAGAAAATTCCAAACTTCAAGTATTGTTTTAAGGTTTTCCAAGAGTCTTAGTGACTGTATTCATTCTTTTTCTTTTTGTGTGATAGGAATATTTCTAAAGATCTACCTTAATGTTCAGATATTCCATTTTTCTGCTTTTTCTAGTCCATTGTTGAGGTTTTCAACGACATTTTTTATTTGACTTACTGAGTTCTTTATTTCTATGATTTCTATCACTTCTCAGCCTTATGGCTAAGATCAAATGTATTTCTATGATTTCTGTTTGTTTCTCTCTTTCAAGATCTTGGATTTCTTTCAAATCATGATTTCCTTTCCTAATTTTGTTGACCTGTATATCTATAATCTCTGAGTATTCTTATGATCAGATTTCTGAATTCTTTATCAGGCATTTTTTGGTCAATTTCCCTTCCTTTGCAGTTTGATACTAAAATGTTATTGAATTGTTAAGCAATTCAATTAAGTGAATTGGAGGCTTTTTCCTAAAGTTGTCTTCAACAGTTTGCTAGGCTCGTTAGACTTTCATCTAGTTGAAGGCTAGAGTTTAGTCTCCCTGTACCTCTTAACTGCAGGCAATAGCACCAGCAGTGGCGGTCTGGGTTGCTTCCAATCATTGCCCAAGGGAGACATGAGAGTCATATGGGAGCAGACAACAGGAGTCACTGTGCACTTGCTCCCCATGTAGGACCTCTATCCTTAATGAATTGTACTATGAGAATTAACAGTAATATTTGTCTTCAAACAGTAGTTTGGGGCCAGCGCTGTGGCATAGTGGGTAAAGCTGCCACTTGCAGTGCTGACATCCCACATGGGTGCTGGTTCGAGTCCCGGCTGCTTCACTTCCAACCCAGCTCTCTGCTATGGCCTGGGAAAGCAGTGGAAGATGGCTCAAGTCCTGGGGCCCCTGCACCCGCGTGGGAGACCCGGAAGAAGCTCCTGGTTTCTGGCTTCGGCACAGCTCTGGCCGTTGTGGCCATTTGGGGAGTGAGCCAGTGGTTGGAAGACCTCTCTCTCTCTCTACCTCTCCTCCTCTCTCTGTGTAACTCTATCAAATAAATAAATAAATCTTTAAAAATAGTACTTTATACTTTGTGTGTCTGTGTGGTGCAAGCTGTTGAAATCTCTACTTAGTATAAAGTTGATCCTTTGTATATAAAGAAAATTAGGGGGCTGGCGCTGTGGTGCAGCAGGTTAACGCCCTGGCCTGCAATGCCAACATCCCATATGGGTGCCGGTTTGAGCCCAGGCTGCTCCACTTCTGATCCAGCTCTCTACTATGGCCTGGGGAAGCAGTGAAGATGGCCCAAGACCTTGGGCCCCTGCACCCATGTAGGAAACCCAGAAGAAGCTCCTGGCTCCTAGCTTTGGATCAGTGCAGCTCTGGTTGTTGCAGCCAATTGGGGAGTGAACCAGCGGATGGAAGACCTCTCTCTCTCTCTGCCTCTCCTTCTCTCTCATAACTCTTTCAAATAAATCTTTTTTTAAAAAAAAGAAAATTAAAAATGAATCTTAATGAAGAATGGGATGGGAGAGGGAGTAGGAGGTGGGATGGGAGTGGGGGTGGGAGAATGGGTATGGGGGGAAGAACCATTATATTCCTAAAGCTGTACCTATGAAATGTATATTTATTAAGTAAAAGCTTTCTAAAAATGTTATTGAATTTATTTGGGCATATTATATTCCTTTTCCATACTTTTTGTGACCCTGTGTTGATATTTGTGCATTTGATGAGTCAGTCATTTCAACTGCTTTTAAAGAACTGCTCCCGTGAATTGGAGGCTTTTTCCTAAAGTTGTCTTCGACAGTTTGCTAGGCTCGTTAGACTTTCATTCTAGTTGAAGGCTAGAGTTTAGTCTCCCTGTACCTTTTAACTGCAGGCAATAGCACCAGCAGTGGCGGTCTGGGTTGCTTCCAATCATTGCCCAAGGGAGACATGAGTCATGGGAGCAGGCTTGCCAGGTGCTGTGAATGACATGGCCAACACACAAGTTAGGGGCTGAGTTGGAAGAGTGACACCTGTGCTAGGAGCAGAACAGACTGGCTCTGTGAGTGGGCCACGCACGTGGCCCGACAGCCATAGCACCAGGAGGAAGGGTGGAACTCCAGGAGTAGCACGAGAGCTGGGAGTCGGCTGGGCATAAGCAGTTAGGCCACCTGCAGTTCTAAGCAGTGGTAGGCATGCTTGGATGGGATTATGCGCACCCTGGGGGCAGGTGCTTCTGTTCCTATAGTGCAGAGACCTGTGTGGGCTAGCAACACCATTGCTCTGCGGGGTCTGGGAGGATTTGTGAGGCTGTAGTCTTTCTTGCCTATGTTGTGGAGAATCTCTGGTCCCCTAAGAATGGGATTATGCAGAGGCTTCTGTCCCCTCGGACAGTATGGACTCTGGCATGATGGTATATTACTGCAGCCTCTGCCCTTAAGGTTGGGGGCACATAATATGGCTTCCTTCCGTGAATCAAAGTGACTATGAATTCTATAGGGAGCTCTCCTTACCGGAGATATAAGGTCTGTGCACTCCTCTTGTAGCTGACTGCTGCGTAAGGCCTGCATTCAAGGCTCTCCCGAAGTGCCTCTGTGTCCCTTTTCCCCTGCAATGATTCCTCCCAAGGATGGGGCCAGGGTCTAGGCTGTCCACTGATTTTGATCCTCTTTCTATTCTGCCATTTCAAGTCTCTGTGCCCTATTAGGTTTCTGTTATTCCTTTGCTATGTTGTGGTGTTCTTCTTGTGCACTCAGCTCAGATGCCCACAACAATCAGGTCTGGGCCAGGCTGAAGTCACGAGTGTTTTAAAATATTTAAAAAAAATATTTATTTATTTATTTGAAAGGCAGTAAGAGAGAGAGAGAGAGAGAGAGAAACGAAATCGATTGATCTTCGATCTGCTGGTTCACTCACCAAATGGCTGCAGTGGCAAGGGCTGGGGCAGGAGGAAGCCAGGAGCCAAGAACCTATCCAGGTCAAGCACTTGGGCCATCTCCTGCTGCCTTCCCTGGTGTATTAACAGGAGCTGTGTCAGAAACGGAGCAGCCAGGACTTGAAGCAGCACTCCCTGTGGGATGCCAGAATTGCAGCTGGTGGCTTAACACGCTGCGCCACAATGCTGGCTCCAACAGCCAGGAGTTTTGACTCCTATGTAGGTCTCCCAGCGGGGTGGCTGAGAGCCACTTGGGCCATGATCTGCTGCCTTCCCAGGTGCATTAGTAGGAAGCTGGATCAGAAGTGGAATAACTAGGATTCAAACCATCAAGTGGTAGCTTAACCTGCTGCATACAAGGTCAGCCCCAATCCAAGTAATTAAAAAGAAATGATTGGCCGGCGCTGCGGCTCACTAGGCTAATCCTCTGCCTGCGGCGCTGGCACACCGGGTTCTAGTCCCGGTCGGGGCGCCGGATTCTGTCCTGGTTGCCCCTCTTCCAGGCCAGCTCTCTGCTGTGGCCCAGGAGTGCAGTGGAGGATGGCCCAAGCGCTTGGGCCCTGCACCCGCATGGGAGCCCAGGAGGAAGCACCTGGCTCCTGGCTTCGGATCAGCACAGTGTGCTGGCCTTAGTGGCCATTTAGGGGGTGAACCAACGGTAAAAGAAGACCTTTCTCTCTGTCTCTCTCTCACTGTCCACTCTGCCTGTCAAAAAATTTAAAATAATAATAAAAAAAATGATTTTATTTGAAAGGCAGAGAGAAACATCTTCCATTTGCTGGTTCACTACCCAAATGCCCAGCACAGTCAGGGACTAGCCATGCCAGTCAGGAGCCTGGGACTCAATCCAGCTTCCCCATGTGGGTGGCAGGAACGGAAACACTTAAGCCGTCATCTGCTGCCTCCATGTTTTCCTATGTTAGTAGGAACCTGGAAATGACAGCACAGTTGGGACTTGAACCCAGGCACTCTGATAGGGGATGTGAGTCGTAAGCTCATTTTAAATGCTGCACCAGATGTCCCCCTCGAGTAATTTTTACTCTTTATAACTGATGTGATGGTGGTTTAACATCAAAGCATATAAACATAAATGGCTTTGCTCATTTTCATGTGACTTATTGTTAAAAAATGTTATAACTTCCATTTAATTTTCTACTGGGGATGTGGATTGGTGGTGAAATCAGACTTTAAGGTAGAATCCACTGAAAAAAGTGAACAGCAACAAAAATTTCAAGTTTGGTGACTAACAGGGTATTAAATCTACACGGAATCTCAAAGATGCTCAAAAAATGGTAAAATGGAAAGTGGCATTGACTCATAAAGTTGAGTATTTCTTTGTGCTACATGCCAGGAAATCTACATAGCAAACCGAAGATTTAACACGTGTATCAGCAGACAGGCACAGGAACCTCGCGGCTGCATGTTTCCCAGAGAGGGGAAAACTCCGCCATCTCCATGATCGTGGTCTTCCGGCCCGTCTTCCTCTTCACAGTGACTATGTACCGGGCCAGCACCACCCCCGCCAGCAGGGCGCACACGCTGGCGCTGGCTACCGCGCCCACCCTCGCCACGGCCGCGCGGTCCATGGGCCAGGCCCGCGGGTGCCTCCCGCCCGGAAAACAACAGGCCACTCGCAGACTCCGCGAACCTCGCAGGCGGGGGACCCGGGGGAGAAGCCCGCGCCGCCACGCCCCGCCCCGCCGCGCCAGCCCCGCCCCCAAGGCCGCACCCACGAGCGCCGAGGGGCGGGGACGGGGAAAGGCCCGGGAGGGGCGTGGCCTGCGCCGCAGTCCAGGCCCGAGACCGGGCCAGACCCTGGGTCTGAGGAACCGCTGCGCTGACCGTCTCTCTCTGCTGAAGAGGACGAGGCAGTGGTTCCCACGAGCCCCGATCCGGGACGAACCTGATTTCTACTGAGAACCCCTCAGCGTCCTCGGCCCTGCGCGCCTCCGCCGCTCTGGACTACAAGCCCCAGAAGGCGCCGCGGCGCAGCGCCCGCATGCGCAGTGGCGTCGGTTGTAAGGCGCTATGACAACAGGCGGAGAGGGCTGGAGCGGGGCGCTGAGGGCTCCGCCGCGGCTGTGGGCGTCCTGCCGCGTCCCGCTCGGCGCCTCCTCCATCATAGCCTCCTGTTTGTGAGCAGCGGGACTGGCCGTTTCCTCGCCCGTCTGGCCTGTTGCGAGGATCGATGTCGTCTCCTCTGCTTGTCTCTGTGGATGACAGAGGGGGTGTAGGGGAGCTTCCGGGGGGAGTCGCCCCAACTCTGCAGAGCTGATGGTGCTGCCCGGTGGGGCTCTCTCTTTGGAACAGCTTGGAGCCGGAGGACGAGAGGGAGCGGTGAAGCTCAGGGGGGCTCTCTCTGCACCCGCTCTTGTTGCCCGCGCTCCACCACTGGGACCTCGGTCAGGCGTTGCTGCAGGGAGATCGGGGCGGAGCTCGCGCGTCCTCAGGTAAGAGACAGGTTTGGAATTAAACTTGGGGTGCCCTGTGCTTGGTGCACAGGACCGACCCTCTGATGCCGTGGAAAGGTTTGGGCAAATAAGGTGATCGGCTTTTCAGGAAGGATGTTTGCATTCAGATAAACAAACCGCGAGCACAGAGAGTGTGAGACCCGCGAAGATCTTTGAGTGATTTTTGAGGATTCCATGGAAGAAGTCCTGTGACATTGCAACAGGTCCTGTGAGCAAACGGTCAGAGTAGTTCTCAGCCTGAGTGAAGCGGGGTGCGAGTACTAATTCCCTGTAATACTTCTGGCGATGGGATTATTGCTTCTCTCTCTTTACTTTGCCGACCACAGCAGTTTAGATGAACTAAGCTGATTTTATCAGCACCTCCTCTCAAGCACTGGCTTCAATTTCCTGGGGGAAATTTATAGATTTGTTTTACTTTAAATATGCAATCACGTTTCACACATATGCAATCTGACATGTACACACACATGCATCACTTGGAAGCTGTCGGAGGAAAAAATACTAAACTCCACCGTCATTGAGAGAGAAAACTTTCCAACTTACTAGCAACGTGCAAAGAATAAATGGGAGAATTTTTGGTTATGAATAAACCGAGCTATTGTTCAGAAGAATTTAAAAACAGAAAGTGTATTTTGAAAATAATTTACAACTTACATGTGAATTTAAGGAAGTTTCATTCTGTGTTGGTGTTTTGCTTAAATTATAGCGCTTCTTTGTATATTTGTGCTACAACCTCTTTTTTTTTTTTTTTTTTAAGATGTATTTATTTATTCGAAAGGCAGAGTTACAGAAAGAGAAGGAGAGACTGGGAGAGAGATCTTCCATCCTCTGGTTCACTACCCAGATGGCTGCAACAAAGTAGGGCTGGGGTCGGGAGGAGCTGGGCCAGGCTGAAGCCAGGAGGCAGGAACTTGCTCCAGATCTCCTGCACGGGGCCCAAGCACCTGGGTCATCTTCTGCTTTGCCGGGCCACAGCAGAGAGCTGGATCAGAAGTGGAGCAGCCAGGACTCCATCCGCACCTGTTTGGGATGCCGGCACTGCAGGCGGCAGCTTTACATGCTATGCCACAGCATCAGGCCCAGAAGATCTACTATTTTTTTTTTTTTTTCCTGGAAGATGGCCCAAGTGCTTGATCCACTTCTTCTTCTTCTTCTTTTTTTTTTTTTTTGACAGGCAGAGTGGACAGTGAGAGAGAGAGACAGAGAGAAAGGTCTTCCTTTGCTGTTGGTTCACCCTCCAATGGCCGCCACGGCCGGCGCGCTGCGGCCGGTGCACCGCACTGATCCGATGGCAGGAGCCAGGTTCTTATCTTGGTCTCCCATGGGGTGCAGGGCCAAAGCACTGGGGCCATCCTCCACTGCACTCCCTGGTCACAGCAGAGAGCTGGCCTGGAAGAGGGGCAACCGGGACAGAATCCGGTGCCCCGACCGGGACTAGAACCCGGTGTGCTGGCGCCGCAGGCGGAGGATTAGCCTGTTGAGCCGCGGCACCGGCCGAAGATCTACTATTAAAAGCAGATTGATCTACATGAAAAAATATGGTTGATCTTTATTGTTTGCAGATTCTATTACTTGAGAACTTGCATGCTCACAGCATTAATTTACAACCCCCAAGTCAATGCTTTTATTGCTTTTGTGGCAGCACACTTAAAAATTGAAGCCGCTTGACCAACAGCCTCCCAGCTAATGTCAAAGGGACCCTGCCTTCTTGTTTCAGCTCTCATATTGTAAACAAGTGTCCTTTCTTGGTCTGTTTAGAGAATTTTTAACACTTTGTTTTTGCATTTTGGGAGGATTGTCTTGTTGAAAGTGGCCTCCATATGTAATGCTGCAGTACTGTCTAATGTTCCTAGGTGCGAGAAGGCTGTGATGTTCCTTATGGAGAAAATACATGTAATTAGATAAGCTTTGTTAAGGCTGAGTTGTAGTGGTGTTGACTATGAGTTCAGTGGCAATGTATCAACAATATGTATTAGTTAAGGTATCTTTAAACAGAAACACACATTGGAAAGCATTACCTATTGGTTGCTTGAAGAAAACATTGGGATGGCAGGCTTGCAGTAACCCAACCCTGTACTTGCCCTATGAGCAATGGCTCAGTACTTGATAATTCAGTGTTTGTGGTAGCATAACCTTGGTCAATAAGGAGAATTGACTGTATTTCCTCACTATCACTTAAATCAGTGTAGCATGAAGGAAAATTTCATTTATGTTAGATAAACAAACTCTTGTGGAATCCCAGGAGATTCAATGCTGTATGGTAAGCAAAGGTTCAACATGCATTCATGTCGGTAACTTATTGTTAGGAAGAGGTAAGATATACTCATTCTAGGGGCAGGACTGTAGCGTAGTGGGTGAAATCACTGCCTGTGGTGCTGGCATCCCATTTGGGTGCAGATTCTAGTGCTGGCTGCTCCACTTCTGATCCAGCTCTCTGCTGTGGCCTGGGAAAGCAGTAGAGGATGGCCCAAGTCCTTGGGCCCCTGCACCCACGTGGGAGATCCAGAGGAAGCTCCTGGCTCCTGGTTCAGATCAGCTCAGCTCCAGCCGTTGTGGCCATCTGAGGAGTGAACCAGTGGATGGAAGACCTGTCTCTTTCTCTCTCACTCTGCCTTTCAAATAAATAAATAAATAAATAAATATTAAAAAAAATATATACTCATTCTAGGTAAGAAATCAAAGTATAGAGAGGTTGTGTGTTTTGTCTGAGGATACTCTAGTGCTTAGTATTGTAAGTGGACTTGCAACTCAATTTTCCTGATTCTTTTTCGGTGTGAATTTTCCTCTTTTATCTTACCTTTCTGCAATTATATGGCAAGAGGGAGTGGATGGTTTTTCAGTACCTGTAATATGCCAATTCTCGTGTTAACACATTTGGTGCATTTGATCTCATTTGTTCTTCTCAATAATTGGTAGCAGAGGATATTGAAGTATCTTCAATGACCAAACTAAAAGGAAATTATCTATTTTGTTAAATTCTTATGTTCTTGGGGCCGGCATTGTGGCATAACGAGTTAAGCTGCTGCCTGCAATGCTGACTTCCCATATGGCTGCTGGTTCAAGTTCCAGCTGCTTCACTTTTGATCTAGCTTCCTGCTAATGTGCATGGGAAAGCAGCAGAGGATGGCCCAAGTGCTTGGGCCCCTGCACCCACATGGGAGATCTGGAAGAAGCTTCTAGCTCCTGATTTCAGACTGGCTCAGCTTTGGCTGTTGTGGCCGTCTGGGGAGTGAATCAGCAGATGGAAGATTTTCTCTCTTTCTCTCTCTCTGATTTTCCCTCTCTTTCTGTAACTCTTTCAAACAAATATATCTTAAAAAGAAAGTAGAATTTATATTTCAACCCTTTAAAGGATACTTTTTTCCCATTTTTTTATTTGAAAGTCAGAGAAGAGAGAGAGCAAGAAAGATCATCATCTACTAGTTCATTTCTCAGATGCCTACAACAGCTGGGACTGGGACAGGCCTAAAGCAGGAGCCAGAATTTGATCTGTGTCTCCTACAAAGGTGGCAGGGATCTAAGTGCTTACCTGCTCTCTGCAAAGGTGCACATTAGCAGGAAACTGGATTTGGAAATGGAGCCGGCACCCAAACCCAGGCAGTCTGATAAGACTAAGGTATTCTACGTAGTGTCTAAACTGCTGCACCAAACACCTACCCCAATAACATGATTTTTTTTTTTTTTTACTTTGTGAAGTTCTCTCTTACATGTCTCAAAACAGAGAATTACCCTGTGATAAATGTATAATTTCTCAGCTGAACTTACCAGTGATATTGCAAAGTGTCTGATTATTGTTTTTAACTATTTGGATTTGTGGTTTCAGGCAGGGGTACAACCCTCAATTAAAGTTGATATAGAAATATTTTCAAAGATGTCCAAGTTTGATTTGGTTATGCCTTAAGAGATAATTAATTCATGGTATAAAGTGGATTTTTATTATAAATGAATGCTTTCTTTCTAGAGTGAAAGAAAATGTCTTTATTTAAAGCCCGTGACTGGTGGTCAACTGTTCTGGGAGAAAAAGAAGAATTTGATCAAGGCTGTTTGTGTTTGGCTGATGTTGACAATAGTGGAAATGGACAAGGTAGGCAACTTATGGCCATGCATTTTAGAACCAAGCTTTAAATGTATTAACTAAAAATGACCTGTCTTTCTAAACATGTACTTTTTATAGCATAATTGAATTATTATAATTATGCCCTAATTTGAAGGCGTTTTTTCCTTATAAGCAATATTTAGGTAGCAGGCTAATAAAGTTCTGCTTTGTAGTTTGTGTTCTGTCACGTTATTTGCTTTAATTAAAAAAAAGTCTATAGTATCACTTCATTAGTTTTCTTTTAATGTAAAAAGATTTATTTGTTTGAAAGAGTGACAGAGAGAAAGAAAGAGAGACAGAGAGACCTTTTGTCCACTGGTTCACTCCCCAAATGGCTGCAATGGCCAAAATTGGGCCAGGCTGAAGCCAGGAGCGAGGAGCTTCATCCTGGCCTCCCACATGGGTTCAGGGTTCCAAGCACTTGAGCTATCCTCTGCTGCTTTCTCAGGCACACTAGCAGGGCATTGGATCAGAAGTGGAGCAGCTGGGACTTGAACGGGTGCCCATATGGAATGCTGGCATCACAGGTGAAGGTTTTACCATTGTGGCTTTGCCACAGTGCCAGCCCATCTTGATTTTTTTTTTTAAACATTTATTAGCCGGCGCCGCGGCTCACTAGGCTAATCCTCCGCCTTGCAGCGCCGGCACACAGGATTCTAGTCCTGGTTGGGGCGCCGGATTCTGTCCCGGCTGCCCCTCTTCCAGTCCAGCTCTCTGCTGTGGCCCGGGAGTGCAGTGGAGGATGGCCCAAGTCCTTGGGCCCTGCACCTGCATGGGAGATCAGGAGAAGCACCTGGCTCCTGGCTTCAGATCTGTGCGGTGCGCTGGCCGTGGCGGCCATTGGAGGTTGAACCAACGGTAAAGGAAGACCTTTCTCCCTGTCTGTCTCTCTCACTGTCCACTCTGTCTGTCAAAAAAAAATAAATAAATAAAAGAAAAAAAATAAAAGATTTATTTATTTATTTGAAAGGCAGAGTTAGAAAGAGTTAGACAGAGATCTTCCATCCACTGGTTCACTCCCCAAATGGCTGCAATGGCCAAGGCCAGGCCGGGCTGAAGCCAAGAGCCTGGAACTCCTTTTGGGTCTCCCATATAGGTGCAGGGGCACAGGTACTTGTGCCAACCTCTGCTGCTTTCCCAGGCGCATTAGCATGAAGCTGGATTGGAAACGGAGCAGCTGGTGCCTATATGAGATGCTGGCTCTTCAGATGGCGGCTTAAAAAATCTGCAGCGGCATAACACCAGCCCCCATCTTCATATTTTTGAGTGATCTTTAAAATGGTTTAGTTCTGTTCATTGCCAAATTTGTGTTTATAGTCAGAGTTTCCTCTCTGTCTCTTTTTGCAAGCCCAGTAATCATTGGCTTCTTCAAAAGAAAGCTTAGAACCGTTCCTTTGTTTTATATGATGTAAATATGGTTCCCTTACATTTTTCTTTCTTCTGTTTCTCTGTCCTGTAATACAAACAGTAGGACCTTAGGGAAAAAGTGAAAGGACAAAGCTATTCTTGCACAGAGGACTATTGGGAGGTATGCACTGAACATCTACTAAATTACTTCCAAGGGAAATCTGGCCCCTGTCCTGCAAATAGGGGGGCCTATTTATTCAGATTCTTCAAAGGTTATCAGTCCTGCCATGGCCCGTCTGTTTGATGAAGCTACTGGAAGCTATTTTTTTTTAAGATTTATTTATTTATTTGAAAGACAGAGTTACACAGAGAGAGAAGGAGAGGCAGAGAGAGAGAGAGAGAGAGAGAGAGGTCTTCCATCTGGTGGTTCACTCCCCAATTGGCCACAACAGCTGGAGCTGCGCTGTTCCAAAGCCAGGAGCCAGGAGCTTCCTCTGGGTCTCCCACATGGGTGCAGGGATCCAAGGACTCGGGCCATCTTCTGCTGGTTTCCCAGGCCATAGCAAAGAGCTGGATCAGAAGTGGAGCAGCTGGGTCTCGAACTGGTGCCCATATGGGATGCTAGCACTGCAGGTGGCGGCTTTACCCACTATGCCCCAAAAGCTGTTGTTTCTTTATTATTTGGCCATGCTATGGGAAGCTCAGCTCTCCATGGGGAGTTCTTCTCATTCCAGGCTCTTTCTTCTACTTTAGAAAAGAATTCAAAGAGGAGACATAAAGGTGTACAGGAAAGCCTCTCTTCCTGAGGGAGGAAGGGCTCCTGCCACCACCCGAGTTGGGGTCATTCTTTTAGTGGGTAGAGGTTTTTGCCCTAATTAAACATTCAAATGGAGTAGAGTTTGAGCAGGACCTGCGTACCACTTGCTTCCACGTCCCTTTTTTGGGAATCATGGAAGTGTCATGTATCTGCTTGTGGAGCTGCAGCACACATGGTTGTCTCTAGGAAGATGTCATGGTGTCTTTTCATGGGTGCCTGATGGGGAATAGGTGAGCTGAGCCTGCAGTCGTGTTGGATCAGCATGGAGGGGGTGGGGCTTGGGCAGTGCAGGGCTACGGCCAACATGCTGCTGGCACTTTGCTCACTAGCTACCTGCCTGCCCACATCAACCATGTAAAAGGTCGTCTCACATAAATACCCGCCATAGAGAGCAATTTTTTTCTTTCTCTCTCTCTCTCTTTTTTTTAAAGAGTTGTTTATTTTATTTGAAAGGTAGAGTTACAGAGAGAGAGAGAGGGAGAGACAGAGATCTTACATCCACTGGTTCACTCCCCAAATGGTCACAACAGCTGGAGCTGGGTGAGGTGAAAGCCAGGAGCCAGGAGGTTCATCTGGGTTTCTCACTTGAGTGCAGGCTCCCAAGCACTTTGGCCATCTTCCGCTGCCTTCCCAGGCACATTAACAGGGAAATGGGTTGAAAGTGGAGCAGCTGGGACTCGAACTGACACCCATATGGGATGCTGATGCTGCAGGCGGCAGCTTTACCCAGTATACCACAGCGCCATCCCCAGAGAACAATTTCAAGTACACTTTATGGAAACTGGAAATCTCAGATGGGTTGGAAACTATTCCTACTTATTGTCTGAATAGCTTTCTGTTCTGTTCTTATTAGAGCTCCTTACTGGGTGCCATGAGTGGGATACCAATGTGTTGAGATATTGCTGCTTCCATTGGTAGCCAGCTGAAAGCAGCCTCCTCTGTTTTCCTAAGCAGTGCTACACAAAGGTGTGTGTCCCACCTGGATAAAAACCTTGATCATTGTTTCCCAAAGTCTGAGCCCCTGTGTTGCAATATCCTGGGGGCAATTATTATCTATGAAGATTTTCTGTCCCATATATCCAAGATCCTGTAAGACTGTGGACTCTGGAGGTAGAGGGGATGGTAGGGCTTAGGTATCTTCATTTTTGAGAAACTCCAAAATTGAATGGTAGCACTCCAAAGTTTGGGAATGGTTGTCAGTCTTAGGAAACAGAAGGCCAATGACAGCAGTTTTGGATGTGCTTTGAAATAGAAGGGTCTGGTGTATAGCACAGAGGTAGAGATTTTGGAGGAACTACTATGCAAGTTGTGTTTGAATCCCTGAGAATGAGTGAAAATGCAGAGAGAGAGAGAGAGGAATGAGGAGGAGGGAAATGTTGGGTTGTAATCTCGAGAAGGCAATCATTAAAGGAGGGAGTTTAGGAAGCATGGTCGGTAATAGATTCTGAGGAGGGCAGGCTAAGAGGCAGGAAAACAACTTGGGATGGTATCAGAGGTGCAAGCTTTGGTGATATGTGGGGTGAAGAGTTTCTGTACCTTGTAGCAGCAGGAGGTTAGTGTCCTTGATGTGGGTGAATGAGGCCTCCTAAAGGAACAACATCCAGATTTGCAGTGAGTGCAGCGCGAGTGGGTGGAGATGCGGAGCCTGAGTGTTCATAGCTCTTTTAACAGAAAGTTAGCTGTGAAGCATGGAAGGCAGGATGATGATTTGGGGACAATATAGGATCAAGGGAAATGGGAGAAATTCAGTGTATAGGATAGAGTGTGTGTGTGTGTATGTGTGTATGTGTGTGTAGTAGAGATGGGATCACGTATGAAGATGGAAGGGCTAACTTTCAACAGGTGTGGGGAACTTTTCTACTGTGACAGAAGTCAAGAAGGTAAGAAGGGTAAGAATGGATACAGTGACACCTGTTTGCGGGTATGCCGATGAACCCTAAATCTATAAGACCTACCAGACTTTAATATTGGCAAATTTCCTTATTAAACCTGGATGTGATAGGAATCACAAAATTTACACATTTAAGTTTTTTTTGGTATTGAATTAATGGAACTTCCAAAAATCTGGCAGAGGAATGATAACAATTTTTATTTTTTCCTTGTCTCTCATTGTACATGTTAAGGAACCAGATGGATGTCCTGTCATTTTCTAAGGAAATATATTTCCTTTAAGCTCTTAGAACATGAGTGAAAAAGCATAGGTTGGTTTTGTTTTCCCACAGGGTGAACTATGCTAAAAAATTGGGGGTGGGTGCTTAGCCTAGCAGTTATGACTCTGGTGAAGATGCTTGTGTCCCATACCAGCGTGCTTGAGTTCGATACCCGGGTCGGGTCCTTGGCTCCAGCTTCCTGCTAATGCTAACCCTGGGAGGCAATGTGATGGCTTAAGTTACTGGGCTCCTGCCACTGATGTGTGAGACCTGGGTTGTGCTCCTGGTTCCCAGCTTCTGCCCGGGCCCATTCTGTTTATTGTGAGCATCTGGGAAGTGAACCAGCTAATGGGAGCTTGCTCGCTCTCTCTGCCTCTCAAAAAACTTTGTTTTGTTTGTCATTTGGCTTCCATAATTGGCAATAACAACGTTTTTCTGGGCTGCCAGAATTAGTAGAACTCAGAACCAATATTCACTCGAGTACTTTTCTCTCATTGGCATACCTGCATAACTGAGTGCCAGTCCTGTAGGGATGGATTTGAGGAAAATTCATAGTAGGTGTGTGTAGTGTGATACAGCGACTATGCAAAGCCTTGTTCATGGGGCTCTGGGTCTGTAAATTAACTTAAGTGTAGGAATGGGAAAGAAGCTTTTGGCAGTGGTTTGAGATAGTCCTCTATTTCATTGAACTAGGTATTTTTGCTTATAGACTTAAAAAGGCCTTAGTGTGGTAAACACATTCAGTGCATTCTTTTTTTTTTTTTTAGATTTTTTTATTTATTTGACAGGTAGAGTTACAGACAGTGGGAGGGAGAGACAGTGAGAAAGGTTTTCCTTCGTTGGTTCACCCCCCAAATGGCCACAATGGCCAGAGCTACGTCGATCCGAAGCCAGGAGCCAGGTGCTTCTTCCTGGTTTCCTATGCAGGTGCAGGGGCCCAAGCACGTGGGCCACAGCAGAGAGCTGGACTGGAAGAGGAGCAACCGGGACTAGAACCCGGTGCCCATGTGGGATGCCAGTGCTGCAGGCGGAGGATTAGCCAATTGAGCCACAGTGCCGGCCCTGCATTCTTTTTTTTTTAAACTTATTTTTTATTTATTTTTTTTTATTTGACAGAGTTAGAGAGAGAGAGAGAGCCAGAGAGAAAGGTCTTCCTTCCATTGGTTCACCCCCCAAATGGCTACTAAGGCCAGAGCTACGCCGATCCGAAGCCAGGAGTCAGGCACCTCGCCTCCCCCTGGTCTCCCATGTGGGTGCAGGGGCCCAAGCACTCGGGCCATCCTCCACTGCCTTCCTGGGCCACAGCAGAGAGCTGGACTGGAAGAGGAGCAACTGGGACAGAATCTGATGCCCCAACCAGGACTAGAATCCGGGGTGCCGGCGCCGCAGGTGGAAGATTAGCCAAGTGAGCCACGGCACCGGCTCAGTGCATTCTTACAATTGAATACTACTCAGGGAAACAAAACAAAAAAACAAGAAATGAAGCACACATACACAAACAAACTTAATGGTTTCTATTTAGTATTTTCTTTTCTTTTTATTTTAAAGATTTATTATTTTATTTATTTGAAAGACAGAGTTACAGAGAGGTGGAGACAGAGAGGTCTTCCATCCACTGGTTCACTCCCCGGATGGCCACAACAGCCAGAGCTGTGACGATCTGAAGCCAGGAGCCAGGAGCTTCTTCCGGGTCTCCCATGTGAGTGCAGGGGCCCAAGGACTTGGGCCATCTTCCGCTGCTTTCCCAGGCCATAGCAGAGAGCTGGATTGGAAGAGGAGCAGCTGGGACTAGAACTGGCACCCTTATGGGATGCCGGTGCCTCAGGCGGAGGATTAACCTACTGTGCCGCGGCACTGGCCCCAGTCATTTTTGTTTTAAAATTTTATTTCTGGGGTCAGCGCCAAGGCGTAGCAGGTAAAGCCATCATCTGTGGTGTCAGTATCCCATATGGGTGCTGGTTCGAGTTCCTTCTGCTCCATTTCCCATCTGGCTCTCTGCTATGGCCTGGGAAAGCAGTAGAAGATGGCCCAAGTCCTTGGGCCTCTGCACCGTGTGGGAGACCTGGAAGAAGCTCCTGACTGCTGGCTTTGAATTGGTCCAGCTCTAGCCATTGGAGCCACTGGGGGAATGAACCAGTGGATGGAAGACCTCTCTCTCTCTCTTCCTCTGCCTCTCTGAAACTGCCTTTCATATAAATAAATAAATCTTTTCAAAAAAGAAACAATTATTTCTTTATTTTCATTTTTATTTGAAAGGGAGAGAGAAAGAGAGGAGAAAGAAAGAAAAAGAAAGACAAAGAGAGATCTTCCATCTACTGGTTCACTCCCTAAATTCCTGCAAAAGTCAGGAACCTTGAGCTCATTTTGGGGCTCCCACATGGGAAGTAGTTGAGCCATCACCATTACCTTTCAGGGTGTGCATTAGCATTAGCAGGAAGCTGCGTGAAAGTGGATTAGCCAGCCCTTGAACCAGGCCTTCTGTTAAGGGGTGTGGATGTACAAAGCAGTAGTTTAACTGCTGTGCCAAATGCTCTCCCCTGGGCAATCTCGTGTTAGTAAACCATAAGTTGAGATCTGGTTGCTATAATAACTACCTTTTTAATGAGCATGTGTACACTTTTTGCTTCTGGCCTTGGCCATCCTGTTGTCCTATTACCCCGAAGATAGGGTTGTATTAAATAAAGTCTTGCATGTTCAGTGAGTAAAAATGATGTTTAGGACATGACAGGATACATGGGAAATTCAGTGGGAAGCATTTTAGAAAGTGAGATTTCTTTTCCAAACCATATGGACTCTTTCAGTGACTCCATCATAACAATAACAATCCCACTCTTTCTGATTAGTGCTTTTACTTAAGAAAACTGGAGACATTCGTTATTGTAATGTAGAACTCAAAGAATCAATCTGAATTATATTCTCAGTGGTTAATTACCACTGCCACCCTTGTATGCTAAGAAATTCTTCTGGCAGAATACCAAAGACCCTGACTGTTTTTCTTTGTTCCAAGATGAGAATTTTGATATTTAAATTTCTCAGTATCTTATTTTAAATTATCGAGTGTCCTTAGAAAAAGCGATCTTCTGTCTGGTTTGCTGTTCCCCTTTCCTGTTTACTTGGCCCTTGGCAGCAGCTGTCCTATTCACTGAAGTTTCACCTGCAGTGGGCATGGGAAACCAGGTGACTGGAGGTGACAATCTGATGAACTCTTCTGTCTCTGTGTACTGTGCTCCTAACCCCACCTAGACGATGAACGCTGGTTTGTGCCCAGCTTAGCTCATGAACCAATTCTCAATATTCTTATGGATTTGGGTGCAGTTTATTCTCTGGTGTTCATTTCTCCATCATTTAACTTTTTCCCATTATTTTGCAACAAGTGACATGAAACTATGATAAATTTAAGTATAAAAAGAGATTGGAATGAGAGTGAGATAGCTTCCCCAAAAGCAGGCAGAGTTGAACTGGCTCCTGGAGGCTTCCATTGGGCCATCTGGCACCAGATTCCTGGTGACTTTCCTGTCTCCACTCAGGACTGAGGTTCCCAGAGCAGCACCTCGCTTGTAGGTTTATTATGAGAATTTAGTGCATGTAAACTACTAGGAGCATCGTCTGGCACATGGTGATCTCCTGATTATAGAGAACTCCTCTTTTTAAGTAGATGGAAATGAGCTTTCTGGGTGACTCAACAAAGTTCTACAATTGGGTGGCTTGCAACAAGAGGCATGCGTCCTCTCCCGGTTCCAGAGGCTCGGAGTCTGCAGTCCAGGTGCCTGCAGGACGTTGCTGCTGCCTGTTAAGACTCCAGGAGCCTTTCTTGCCTCCTCCAGGACGCTGGCTTGTAGATGCATCATTCCAGTCTCTGCCTGTGTTTAGCATGGCTGTTTTCTCTCTGTGTGTCTGCGTCTTCACAGGGCACTCTCCTCCTCCATCTCTGTCCCCTTAAAAGACACTCACCGAGTCCTAACACATGGCTAGTTGTGATCTTTCTAAAAATTTGAATAATCTGCAAAGATATATCCAAATAAGGGCGTATTCACAGGTACCTGTGGTTAAGATGTGAATGTACCATTTTGGGAGACACAAGTTAATCTGAACTACCCATCCTGTGACTTCCCCCTCTGATACCCAAGATTAAACTCTGTTAATCCAGATACTCTATCCAGTAAGGCCTCAGAATACTATTCTATACAGTGTTTCTGACAGCTTTAACCTGTTGTAGAGTGGACATTCTGAGATGAAATCCATTTACCACCTTGTAGTCCTTTGAATAAAAGGCTTGCTTTGACTGAGTTAAATTATGACTCAGTCATAGGCTTGGGAAATGAGTCAGTGTGTTAGTACACTTGAATATGGGTGATCTAAAGTATATGTTATTAAAATAAGTTTACTGGGGCTGGCACTGTGGTGCCGTGGATTAAAGCCACCACCTGAAGCACCCATATCCCATATGGGTGCTGGTTCTAGTCCTGGGTACAGGTACTCCTCTTCCAATCCAGCTCTCTGTTATGGCCTGGGAAAGTAGTACAAGATGGCCCAAGTCCTTGGATCCCTGAACCTGTGTAGGAGACCTGGAACAAGCTCCTGGCTCCTGACTTAGGATCAGCTCAGCTCCGGCTGTTGAGGCCATCTGGGTAGTGAACCAGCAGACGGAGAACCCCTCTCTCTCTCTGTAACTCTGTCTTTCAAATAAATAAAAATAAATCTTAAAAAAATAATAAAATAAGTTTACTTTAATTACATCTATTGGTGGAGTGGCCATTGTATATGAAACAAATCTGGATTTTTTTAATTTGTAGATTTATCTTCAAACATTAGAAAAAATATTACCAAAGATGTTTACTAATATTTGTTTCTTCCTGTATCTTTTTTCTAAAAAAATTTCTCAACAGATAAAATAATTGTGGGTAGCTTTATGGGATACCTAAGAATCTTTAGCCCACATCCTGTGAAAACAGGAGATGGATCTCAAGCTGAAGATCTGCTTCTGGAAGTGCATCTGAGGGATCCAATACTTCAAGTGGAAGTAGGAAAGTTTGTTTCGTAAGTACAGCCCACTGATTCTGGTACTTTATCGTGGAGTATGTCAATCTCATACATATTTCCTCCCTCCCTCCCTCCCTCCCTCCCTCCCTCCCTCCCTTCCTTCCTTCCTTCTTTCCTTCCTTCCTTCCCTCCTTCCCTCCTTCCTTTCTTTCTTTTATATTTATTTATTTGTTGATTCAAAAGGTAGAATAAGGGAGAGGGGAAGGAAGAGGGATCTATCATCTGCTAGTTCACTCTCCAAATGCCCACAATAACCAGCCTGGGCTAGGCCAAAGCCAGGAGTCTAGAACTCCATCTCAGTCTCCCACACGGATGGCAGGGTGCCAAGAACTTCTGCTATCTTCTGCTACCTTCCCAGGCTCATTAGCAGGAAGCTGGATGAGACACGGAGACATTGTGATGCAAAGTTTATCAGCCTCTAAATATATTTTTGTATATTGTCACCTGAGTGTTCCTAATGATTGGGATACTAATTTAAAATAAAAAATAATTAATTTTGAGAGAGAGAGTGTGTGCGAGAGTGCTTCCATCCACTGACTTACTCCCCAAATGCCCCCCTTTCTCCTCCTAAGTGTGGGCAGTGCCCTGAGCTCTGGATTTTGGCCCACTTCTTTTGCTTCTAGTGCTTTGTTGACCCCAGGAGCTATTTTTTCAGGGCCCTTATTTATGCTTGGAATAACCAACCACTGGTGAGTGTTCATTCTCTTCTAGTGTTGTGTTTCTTTTCATCAGAAAGCTGCAGCATGGATGTGTTGGGCTGGGGTATGAGATGAGACTGTGTGATAGGCTGGGTTGGGGAGATTTGTGACTGATGTGGTTGCTAAGTATCTCCTTCATCTGAAAGCAGAGATGATTACATACCCAACACGTACCTAGCACATACTAGACATAATGGATTTCTAAAGTAAGGGCACTAAAGGAGTCATGCCTTTAGAAAAAAATTTTTTAAAAAAGATTTGCTTATTTATTTGAAAGGCAAAGTATGAATGAGAGTGGGAAGAGGAGGTGGAGGGAAGGAGAAGGAGAGGAGAGAGAGAGGGATAAGGATCTTCCAGCTGCTGGTTCACTCCCCAAATGGCTGCAACAGCCAGGTCTGGACCAGACTGAAGCCAGGAGCCAGGAACTCCATCTGGGTCTCCCCTGTGGGTGGCAGAGGCCCAGGCACTTGAGCCATCTTCTGTTTTCCCAGGCTTATTAGCAGGAAGCTGGGTTGGAAGTAAAGCAGCTGAGACTTGAACTGGCATTCTGATAAGGGATGCCAGCACTATAAGTTGTACTGGGCCACAATGCCAGCCCATCTAAAAAACATATTATCGCCCCGTTATTGTTTTTTTTTTTTTTCTTTTTAAACTGGGGAAGCGTTGCTTTGTACATTTTTTTTTTTTTAAAAGATTTATTTATTTATTTGAAAGTCAGAGTTAGAGAGAGTGAGAAGGAGAGGCAGAGAGAGAGAGAGAGAGGTCTTCCAACCGCTGGTTCATTCCCCAGTTGGCCACAATGTCTGGAGCTGTGCCAATCTGAAGCCAAGAGCAAGGAGCCTCCTCCAGGTCTCCCATGTGGGTTCAGGGGCCCAAGGGCTTGGGCCATCTTCTACTGCTTTCCCAGACCACAGCAGAGAGCTGGATCGGAAATGGAGCATCTAGGTCTCAAACTGTTGCCCATATGGGATGCTGTCACTGCAGGCAGCAGCTTTACCCACTACGCCACAGTGCCAGACCTGCCCATTATTGTTTAAAAAACTAAATGGAACCAGTGGTCATTCTGCACAGTAGTCTTTAAGTGTGGCTCTATTTACACACAGTAGTCTTTAAGTGTGATTTATGTGATCACCTGCTGGAAAGGGAGCAGGTTAATCTTAGGAAGTGGAGCTGTGCTAGGTCTTTGTAAATATTGTCTCAGTAATCATATCTATAAGTCAGCTATGGTCTATATTTATAGATAAGGAAACTAGAGCTTAGGGTTTAAGGTTATATGGTCCAGATTCAGATCTGGTTTCCCTGATTCCATACATTTTTTTTTTAATTAAGATTTTAAAAAATTTATTTGAGAGGTAGAATTACAGTCAGAGGGAAGGAGAGAGAGAAAGGTCTTCCATCCGCTGGCTCACTCCCCAACTGGCTGCACAATGGCCAGAGCTGGGCCGATCCGAAGCCAAGAGCCGGGAGCTTCTCTGGGTCTCCCACACGGGTGTAGGGATCCAAGGACTTGGGCCATCTTCCACTGCTTTCCCAGGCCATAGTAGAGAGCTGGATCGGAAGTGGAGCAGCTGGGACATGAACCTGCACCCATAAGGGATGCCAGCACTGCAGGCTGAAGTTTAGCCTACTACACCACAGAGCCGGCCCCATGATCCCATACTTTACTGTCTTTCCATGACATGCTCTTTTCTTACTGAACATGATGGAAAAATTGCTTTTAGTGTCCAGGGTACATGTAAAAACTGGTAAAGGTGGTAGCAATTATGGGATCATTCATATTTGCATTTTCTGGTAGTGCAATGAATGATAAATATTTTGTTTATTGCACCAATATTTTTTCAGATATTACCTTAATACAATTCTTATTTTGAAAGTGAGATATAGATACTTTGTAAGATTAATTAGTTGTACATATAGTTGAGTTGCAAAGTCAGAACCCCAATTCAGGTTTTTAGAATTACAGTTCTTGTATTTTAGAATAGTGTCTGTGTCAGAGATTGTACACTGGAGGACTGTTTCCACATGGAGTACTGCAGTGTTTTAAATTTAAAATAGCTGCCAGCATTTAAGAAACCAGGAGAGTTCATATAAAATTCCTGCTTTCTGATGTTTTTTGAAAAGAAAAAAAAAAAAAAAGTAGATATCTGGCCATAATCCCAGAAGCCAGTAGTAGCCACCTTCTTTAGTCTAGCCCCAGTCTCCAGTTAATCATAGCCACTTAACACCCTTTACTCTTTCACATTTATTAGCTTAACCCTGGATAATAGTGAATGGAGGATTTCTAGATTTCCATGCTACTGTACCTGAAAACCACCTGATATGGTCTGAGAAGTACAATGTTGATATTAGTTTATTTGTATTGGCAAGTTTGTTCAAACTGAATGTTTTTGAATACCTTTAATAAAATTTCAGTTCTGGAAGTGAGACGTCCCATTTACTAAGAATGATTAGTTTTTGTGATGTTCTGTTCTTTTCAAGTTGTGCTCACGTGATGTAGTTTGATTTAATTGAAACCTGTTCCAGTAGGGTACATAGGCCAGGGAGATGAATGACTTGCCCAGAGTCACAGGTGAATTAGCCCAAGAACAAGGACCAGAATTTGGTTCTCTTGTGAAGCCTCAGATCGGGTTGCTCCTTGGGTCCCCACTTGGTTTCTGTCTGAAGGCAGCCCCCTGAGGCAGAGTTGGAGCCTCTGGGGTTGTCAGATTGGCTGTTTGTTGCCATGTCTATTTTTGGTTTACTTACAGTGGCTGCAGTTGTCAGATCTTTTGAAATTATTTCACACTGTGTTACATCTGAAACTAATATTTCATAACTTTTAAAACTTTCTCCATTTTTTTCAGAGGTACTGAAATGCTTCATTTGGCTGTGTTACATTCTAGAAAACTTTGTGTCTACTCTGTCTCAGGTAAGAAACATTTTCTTTTGTAATGTAGAATTTTTATTAGGAACTGGGCTCCTTAACATTACGTAAGAATAGATATTCGCTAGTGCTGACTTAATGTAGAGAACAGAAAACATTCACTTTAAGGTTTTCTCATCTTGGTTAGCTTTTCTTCATTGTTCACTATTCCTTCGGGTACTCAAGCTGTTACATTTTCCTGGTCTCCTGTTTCTGTGCATACTTAAATTTCTAGTAGAGGGTTCCTTGTAATCTCCCTGCTCCAAGGAATTGTGTCCACGATTGCCTGTGATCAGTAGAGGGTCAATACTGGGCACTGAGGACCCTTGAGTGTTAAGAGAGGTTTCTTTTTTTTTTTTTTTTAAGATTTATTTATTTATTCAAAAGTCAGAGCTACACAGAGAGAGGAGAGGCAGAGAGAGGTCTTCTGTCCACTTGTTCACTCCCCAGATGGCCTCAATGGCCGGAGCTGCACTGATCTGAAGCCAGGAGACAGAAGCTTCTTCTGGGTCTCCCACGCAGGTGCAGGGGCCCAAGGATGTGGGCCATCTTCTATTGCTTTCCCAGGCCATAGCGGAGAGCTGGATCGGAAGTGGAGCAGCTGGGTCTTGAACTGGCACCCATATGGAATGCCGGCGCTTCAGGCCAGGGTGTTAACCTGCTGTGCCACAGCACCAGCCCCAAGACATGTTTCTAACAGTAGCAAAATTCATTAGATGCTGAGTCATAGTGGTTTGGAGTAGAGTTTTTTGGGTGAACCTCAAGTGTTTTTTCTTTGCAGTTCCAGTAACTTGGCATTTGGTTGTCTTCCCTCAACCAGGCCTCAAGGCACTTCCTTGGAGGCTTAACCAAATTTCACCCTCTCCCATGGTTCTGTGGGTACCAGGATAGTGGTTTGGTACCAGCATCTGGCTCTTATTAAATTTAAAAAGTAACTTGAGTTATTAGGTTAATTTTAGTTCAAGTTGGGAGTTACTTTTATGAATGTTAATATTAGGAAAATATGTGAGTAAGGAGAAGCTGAGTATTTGTGGGGTTATCCCCTACATGAAAGATAATCTCCTTTGGAATTTGATGTAAATGTTAGTTTCTAGGAATTAGATTTTTTCAGACTCATTCTCCTTCTCTTTCTCTTTCTTTCTCTCTCTCTCTCTTTTTTAAGAAACATTTATTTCCTTGAAAGGCAGCGTACAGAGAGAAAGGGAGATAGACAGATATCTTCCATCCACTGGTTCAGTTCCCAAATGGCTACAACATCCAGGTCTAGGCCAAGCCAAGAGTTAGAAACTCCATTCTGGTCCTCACATGGTGGCAGCGGTCAAGTACTTGGGCCACCATCTGTTGCCTTCTCAAGTTGCATTAGCAGGAAGCTGGATTGGAGGTGTTGTAGCTGGAACTCAGACTGGCATGCCAAATGGGAAGCTTAACTTGCTCTGCCACACACCAGTACCCAGACACATTCTCTTGATTGTAATCTTCCTTCTATCTTGCTTTCTATTTGAGTAATTATTTGTATTTACTATCAGTGATCTGGATAGCCTTTCTTTTTGAGCTTTATTTTAAATTTTATTTAAAAGCGAGACAGAAGAATCTTCCATCTGCTGGTTTAGTGCCCACAACATTTGGGCTGGGCCATTCTGAAACGAGGAGCCCAGAACTCAATCTGTGTCTCCCGTGTGTGTGTCAGGGTCCCAGATACTTGAGTGAGCATTTACTGTTTCCCAGGGTATGCATTAGCAGGAAACTGGATTAGAAGTGGAGTCACAACTTGAACCAGGCCCTGTGGCATGGGATATGGGTATCCCAAGCCACGTCCTAACGCTGTGTCTAACTTCTGTCCCAGTGAGCTGTATTTTCTTAGGCATTCTCTTTTCAGGTGAGGATCTGTTATATTTCTAAGGCAGGCTTTGGTAACCAGGCATATTGTGTATGGCAGACTTCCAGTAAATATTTATTGAATTAATGAGTGAACAAATTTCTGCATAGTGCTGAGGCAATTGATAGCTGAGTCCTTATTATTCTTTACCATGTGCTGTTTTCTTCTCCTTCTCCATAACCACTGTCATTTTATTTTCTTCTCTGCTTATATGAGAGGCTAGATGAAGCGCATTGTTACTAGTGTCATGGTATAAGGTATTGCTCCTCCTAGTGATAGGGCACAGATTCAGTATTGCATAGTAAGGGGAAAAGGTCTGATATAGGCTCCTTTATTGCATGAGTCTAGTTGTTCCTCTGTGCCTGGTCATATGCCTAGTAACTGCAAGTGTTATTTCACTACCTGGGTTGTGCAGGCCATGGAGCAGCAGAGCTTACTGGTTACAGTTACCCTGACGACTTCTTGGAGCACTTCTTCTAAAGGCCCCCAAGGGGCTCAAAGCCGGGCAGAGAGGTGGTGCTTCTGAGAAACTAGAAGTCAGGTCAGATTTTTGGCCTTCCCTGGTCTCACATAAATTGTGGCCCAGGAAGACGACAGCCGCTAGCATCCCACTGGGGCTTGCGGCGTGGACTAAGAATAAAAGATGTGTTTATCCAAGAAGCCCACCATAAGAAAGTAGCATGTTTTGTCACAGTTTGTTTACCGGACATTGGCATCCCTCCTTAAATTAGTGTTGAAGATGAAAGTTATTTGCCATGGGAACGGCGAATTTTACTGCTCTTTTATTCTTTGTGTTCATGTCAAGACTTTGTATTCTCTGGGGACCCATAGTTGTCCAAATTACATTCCTTTATGCCCCACCTCACTTCCTTCTGTCTCTCATTTCTAAAACCTCTGAAGATATTTGTAGGCTGACGATTTGTGTATTTGAACTTTTACCTAGCTTTTACTGTAACAAGGGGAGCACAAACATTTTCTAGTTTAAGTAAATTCATCAATGGATGAAAGTGTTAGCTGAGCCTGACATCTTTTCCCTCAAATGCCTTCTTTTCAAACATTTTTTGTTTTATTTATTTATTTTTTTATAGTCTGTGTGCTTCCAAAAAAGATTTGAGTCAAACTAGAAGACATCTTTAAAGTCAGTCTCCTGGATATACTGAAAACCTCCTTTTTTTTTTTTTTAAAAAAAAGATTTATTTATTTATTTGAAAGTTAAAGTTACACAGAGAGAGAAGGAAAGGTGAGGTGGGGGGGCTTCTATCAGCTGGTTCATTCTACCCCAGTTGGCTGCAATGGCTGAAGCTGCTCCATCCGAAGCCAGGAGCCAGGAGCTTCTTCTGGATCTCTGATGTGGGTGCAGGGACCCATGGTCTTGGGCCATCTTCTACTGCTTTTCCAGGCCATAGCAGAGAGCTGGATTAGAAGTTGAGCAGCCGGGACTAGAACTGGTGCCCATAAGGGATGCTGGCACTTCAGGTGGCAGCTTTACCCACTACGCCACCGAGCCAGACCCTGAACAACCCTTAATAGTCAGAGGCTACTGTGGGGACTTCTTCTTGGTGCGGGATATACTATCAAGTGTATGCTTAGTGCGGAGACACAGCAGGGTCTTGCTGCCTTGAAGTGAGCTCATCTTATGCTCTGGAAGGGAAAGCATTGCATGATTCTCACATTCCTTTCTGATGGGCTCCAATTTCTGGGTGAATTGGTACAGATGTGTGAGCTTAAGCCGTACTAATTATATTCTCTTAAATATTTTTCTCCAAAAATTGCATACTTCACAAATATTTACTAAACATCTGTTGTATTTATAGAATTTTAACAGGTGCCATGTGTATAGCTAAAAAGATGTGATTCTTTACTTTTGACAGGCTTATATGATCTTATTTAATACAGCCTTCATAATGATACTGTGTTATGTAATGTCCTTGGACTGCTTAGCAGTTGTATGAAATTGTACTCTAAACTATTATCAAGAAGAGCATTTCAAAATTTGTTTATTTTTGTTTATTTGAAGGTAGGAGAGAGAGAAGGAGAATGAGAGACAGACAGGCAGAGACAAACAGACATTTCCCATCCACTGGTTTACTTCAAATGTCCACAATGGCCAGAGCTGGTCCAGGCTGAAGCCAGGAGCCAGGAATTCCATCCTGGTCTCCCACATGGGTGTCACGAACCCAAATACTTGGGCCACTTCTGCTGCTTTCCCAGGTGCATTATCAGGACACTGTTTTAGGAGTCAAAGGGCTAGAACTTGAACAAGCACCCAGATACAGAATCCTGACATCACAAGCAACAGCTTAACCCACTGCACCACAGTTCCAGCCCTGAGACTTTTTTCGCTTAAATAAGATTTTATTTTAAAGATTTATTTATTTGAAAGTAGAGTGACACAGAGGAGAGGCAGAGAGAGAGAGAGGTCTTTCATCCAATGGTTCACTCCCCAATTGGCCGCAACGGCCAGAGCTGCGCTGATTCAAAGCCAAGAGCCAGGAGCTTCTTCCCGGTCTCCCACGTGGGTGCATGAGCTAAGGCCTTGGGCCATCTTTTACTGCTTTCCCAGGCCATAGAAGAGAGCTGGATCAAAAGTGGAGCGGTGGGTTCTTGAACTGGCGCCCATATGTGATGCTGGCGCTTCAGGCCAGGGTGTTAACCCACTGTGCCACAGCGCCAGCCCCTTAAATAAGATTTTGTTTAAACACAACTAATAGTATAAATGATCTAATATCCACCTACTTTCTAATTGATGGAATTGTATATTAACTTTAACCTTATGTAGACTATAATCATCTACACTTAATAGTCAATATGTTCATGGACAGTGTGTTTAAAGATAAAACCTATATAAATATTCTTTTTTTTAAAGATTTATTTTATTTATTTGAAAGAGTTACAGAGAGAGGTAGAGACAGAGAGAGAGAGAGAGAGCGAGAGTGAGAGAGAGGTCTTCCATCTTTCCATCTGCTGGTCCACTCCCCAGGTGGCTGCAATGGCCGGAGCTACATGGATTGGAAACCAGGAGCCAGGAGCTTCCTCTAGGTCTTTCCACATGGGTGCAGGGGCCAAAGGACTTGGGCCATCTTCTACTACTTTCCCAGGCCATAGCAGAGAGCTGGATCGGAAGAGGAGCAGCCGGGACTTGAACTGGTAGCCATGTGGGATGCTGGCACTGCAGGCAGCGGGTTTACCCACTATGCCACAGCACTGGCCCCTTTACTGGTGTCTTAATCAGTAATCCAAATACCTGGCCACAGAAAGTTTAGATTCTAAATAGTACTTTTATTGCAAGGTAGTTATCTAATGAAGAGGAATTATCTTTATTCTCCATCGTTGCGTTATTAAGTTTCAAAGTGCTAGTATTTGAAGTTTTAAAATCTACCAGTGCATTTGGAGTTTTTATAGAACACAAGTCTTAGTGTCATTTCATGCTAAATTTGCTCAAGTATTGGCTGCTGTTGTTCACTGATGTGAGTTCCTAATGTTCCTGCTTTCCTTTTGGTTAATAGTCATGCATAAGTGCTTTCCTTCTTCAGAGGGTTTGATCTGGCTGCGGGTGCAGAATGAAATTGGTAATTTCTGTAATGTTAAACCAGGTGTTTCTTGGATTTTTTCCCCCTGGTTTCTTGGAAGCTAGAACTCTCCCTAGGTTAATGCAGGTGTTTAGCTGGTTTTTGTTTTTTCCCCTTGTGGCTGGATTAGTTGTGATTATACCCCAGATTCCTGGTATCTCACTGATTTTATACTATCTAGATTAGAGACAGTCTATTAGGGTTAGCTGCCAAATTTGAGTCTCTCTCTCTCTTAAAAAAAGGTTTTATTATGTATTTCATTTATTTTAAAGGCTGGGAGAAAGTAGGGAAGGAGGGGAGGGAGGGAAGGAGAGAGAGAGAGAGAGAGAGAGAGAAGAAAGAGTACTTCACTCTCCAAATACTTGGGAGTCAGGGACTCAATCCAGGTCTCCCACATGGGTGGCAGGGACCCAGCCACTTGAATAATCACTGTTGCCTTCTAAGGTGCACATTGGAAGGAAGTAGACCTGGGAGCAAAGCTGGGACTTGAACCCAGGCCCTCCTATATGGGATGTGGGCATCCCAACTGTTGCCTTCACTTCTGTGTCAGATGCCTGCCCTCTCTTTTCATTTTCCCCATTGGTATGCAAATCTGTTAGCCATATTCCAGGGCATGGAACTGAGTAGGAGTGATTCTCCTCCTTGTTAGTTTTTCTCTTTCAACTGTTAAAAAGAAAATCTCTAGACAAATTAAATTTAACAGAGTTTAGTGGAGCCAAGAATGATTCAGAAAATAGGCAGCTGTCAGAACCAGAGGCGGCTCAGAGAGCTCTGCTCCTTAATGTAGGCAAGCAATATATATAGATAGAAAAATGGGAGCTAGAAACAGAAATAGGTCTCCCATGTGGGTACAGGGGCCCAAGTACTTGAATCATCTTCCGCTGCTTTCCCAGGTGTGTTAGTAGAGAACTGATAGAAAGTAGAGTAGCTGGCTCTTGAACCAGCACCCATTTGGGATGCTAGTGGTGGCTTAACCTGCTATGCCACAATGCTGGTCCCAAGAAATGGTACAATCTTGATGTTCTTTTCTTAGGGGAAATTGCCATTAACAATACCATGGGCAGCATAATCTTTACTGGGGGAGTATATGTGCTCCCATTCATTGGTTCACTTTCCATGTGCCTGAAATTCCTGGACCACGGCTGGGTTGGGAGCTGGGAACACTATCCAAGTCTCCCGTGAGTGGCAGGAACCCAATTACTTGAGCCATCACTTCTGCTTCCCATAGACTGCATTAGCAGGAAACTAGAGTCAGGAGCTGGAGCCAGAGATTGAACCCAAGTACTCTGATGTTGAATGGTTAGGCTAAACACTTACTCTGGGGCTTGAGTACTTTGAGAGTTAGGGCAGGAAAATGAATTTTTCAAGGGACGGATATTTGGTGCAGAAGTTAAGACATCTGTATCCCAGATTGGAGTGCCTTGGTTTGAGTCCAGCTCTGCTTTCCAGTCCACCTTCCTGCTAATATGCACCCTGGGAGGCAGTAGGTTATGGTTCAAGTAGCTGATCTCTACCACCCACTTGGAAGACCCACATTGAGGTTCTGGCTCCATGTTTTGGCCTGGCTCAGCCCTGGCTGCTGTGGGCATTTGGGAAGTGAACCAGCAGATGAGATAGCTCTCTGTATCTCTTCTAGTCTCTGTCAAATAAATCAAAGAAAGAAGACACATTTTTTAAAAAGAAAATAGATCACTTTAAAATGTTGGGAACTTTTTTCTCAGGCAATTATTTTTTTGTTCTGTTCTTGTTTATAAATGAAAGGAACTTAACCTCATTTATTTAGAGCTGAAATTATAGGATTTTGTTGTTATTTAAATAATTGCACTTTACTCAGACATAATGGGTCTACTACAAATAGATAATAAAATGTCTCTCTGGGATACTATTTTGTGTAATGGTGTGTTCTGGCTGAGAATTAAATTATTTTGACTGCACCATTAAAATAATGGTTATCAGTATGCTAATTGCTCATAATGTTTTACTGCTTTGTCATTTTAAACTTCAGTGAAATTGAATTACTTAGACTTGGTGTAGAGAAGAAATTAATGTTTTTTGTGTAAACAACTGCAAAGTGATTCTTTCCTTTTTTCTCTTCAGGAACTCTGGGTAATGTGGAACATGGGAACCAATATCAGATCAAGTTGATGTATGAACATAATCTTCAGAGAACAGCTTGCAATATGACATATGGATCATTTGGTGGTGTGAAAGGTAATTTGCTTTTAGTCGTGAGAGTGAGTGCAATTTCAAATGACAGATGTAGAATATTTGATTGTATAACGATGGAGGATAGTGTGATTTAAATCTTTGGGAAAGCTAAAATAGATGTTTTTATTGACATCTTTATACTCATATACCCAAACAAAATAATAAAAAAAAAGAAAACTTTAAGCATTGGATGTATTTGATTTTCATATAATCAACATTTTCGTTTAGAGAGACAGAAAAAACTACTTCTTTTTTTTACAGAGTTTGTTTCTTATTCATATGCTCATTGAGCTTTTTTAATGATGGACCTGGTGCCTGCTTCTCCTCCTGGAATAAAGGGCTGGCCTGCTGTTGGCAGGGGTCCTTGGTGTTCTCTGTTGCATGCAGGGTGAAGCTACAGACGCCCCTCGCCAGCCTCCCCATTTCCTGGGCTGCTACACAGGGTCGTGTGGATTGTTTGTGCACAAGAGCAGCTGGAAAAGCTGGCAAGTGGGGGCTGAAATCAGACTTGATCCTGCTCTCTGCCGTGGCAGAAACGACCTAGAGGAAGTATCACCTCTGCTGAGTACTTTTCTCAGTGAGGCTGGCTTCCTCCTATCATGAGGGTTTCCTTTTCTAGTTAGCAAAGGGCTGCCTGCAGTGTGCCCACCCAGTGCAAGAGGTCCCAGAATCATCAGGGCGTGGTGCTTCTGTGCGTCCATTGTTGTTATGATGTGGGAGGGTTCTGACAACCCAGCTTCTCTGATTGTACCATGACATGGTGGGGTAGGAGCTAGTGGTGACACTCACCTGGGTGCTCTTGTGACTCTGTGTGTGTGTGTGTGTGCATGTGCCACCTGCAGAGCAGATAACTAGGGATTTTACATTTTTGCTCTGTTTGGGCTCATGCTTTTGTGAGTTTATTGCTTGTTTGTTGCATTAAAGAAACTACCTACCTTTATTAGATTTTCCTTTCATGACACACGAGAAAATGATTCAGTTTCGAAGTATCCCAAACTGAATATTTCGTACAGGGAAGTGAAGGCAAGGACTACATGAATTTAGGCATACTGAATCAGTGGTGTTGGGGTGCTGGGACTCAACACCTGACTGGGTAACAGGAGCTAACCCAGTAACAGGAATGTGTGTATTGTTGGAGGAGGGTGTGAGATGCCATAGTTGGTGGAGAGGAGAGAGAACTAAGGTTTACGAGAGAGGCCAAGCTCTGTTAGTGGAGTGCCACTTCCCACCCACAGTGTTCACCATCGAGTTTCTCTGTTGTCTGACACACTCGGGGCACCTAGGTCTCCCTTGTTAGCTGTTTTCAATTCTCTTTCCTCTTCCAAATCCCCCCAAAGTAAATTGTTCAATTCTATGCATCTGGAGTTCCAGAAGTTATGAGAAGAAAGTGCTTTAGTTAGACAAGTGAAAGATTTTTCCTGATGGTATCATGACTGTTCTTTAGATGGCCTGGGAAGTGTTGTGTTCTGTAGGTTATTCTGTTTCTATTTTATTATCATTCAAGCTAACCCAGTTGGAGTAAATTCTTTGTTCTTGTCTAATATTTTTGCTAGGTTTAGTAATGACTTGCTAAGTAGTATGATGGGGCTTAGGGTATAGCACCCTAAAATAAGGCACCTTGGTAGACAGAAAAAAGCGCAGAGCAGCCCTGACTTCCCTCTGGCCGTCTCCGAAGCAGGCCCCAAAGCCGGAAGGGTGTTGTGACTCTCCTCTGAAGTGGGTCCCAAGACCCTTCTGTGAGAGATGCCCTCCCTACGCGTGGAGGGGAGGAAGAGCCTCGTCTCTGAGGGTGAAGGGTCACAGTGCAGAATATGAATGGGTCAGCCTTACTAAGTCCTCAGTTTATTCTCATTAGGTTCTACTCACTTTGCCCTGTCATATTTCTCCATGATTGCTCACTTCCTGATCAAACCAAGCATAAAAATACACAGAATCAACTGCTTCTTCAGGTCTTCATTTTCTTATGAAACTCCTACTGTACATAAAAGTTACATTGAATGAAGTTACATGTGGTCTTCTCCTGTGAAACTGTCTTTCCCTTTAGGGACCTCAGCTATGAACCTAGGTGGGTGAGAAGAAGATATTTTCCTCTCCTACAAATTATAATGGCTTTGAGTTTTGAAAGGAATGGATGGCTTTGTGCCTATATAATAGCTTTTTTCTTTTATCTCTTAAAACAAGAAACCATTCTGGCATGTTTTACTTTCCTGTGGTTAAGAAATAAAACATTCTGCGATTTGAAACAGAAATATCCGAGTAGCAGAAGGATCATTCTGTTTCATGTCTTTGAAACAATGATATATGTCACTAAAGCATCTACAAGAAGATGGAAAAGGCATGGCAAGTCAATTCAGAGAAATTGATGGGAGGGATGGGCAGTTACTGCTGATGGGTAAAAGGTTTCTTTGTGGTTTGAGGAAAATATTTTAAAATTAGATCATGGCGTTGGTTGCACAGGTCTGTAAATACATTAAACACTATGGAGTATGTAAAGGAGTGAACTTTACAGTGGGTAGATAGTGTTTCGGTAAAGCTGTTTGTAACCTGTGCATAGGCTGAAAACTGATGCTGGCGAGATGACGAGGGTCTGCGCCGCCATGCATCGCACATGTCTGTGTCAGATGACTGAGACTCTCACAAGGCGAGCTGGCTGTTAAGAGCCATGAAAATGTTCCTGGATGCTGTAATGTACCTTATGGGAATGTATGTTAGCAAGGGATCCAGATTATGGAAAAGCCCCATGAAATTTCCCTACGTTCGTTTCCCACTTCTCCCTGCGGTCCTTCCCTTCCTTCTGTTTATACATCTATATTTTCGTTTGCAATATGGAGAAATTAGAAGTGATCTGAGCGATAGCTATACCAATTCAATGGGTTATTACAAATATAAAAATTAAGGTATATTTGATGACATGAGCATCTTTGTACATAAATCTTTGTTTGTAATTATTTCCCTGATAGAATGTGGAAATTGAATTAAGTTAGGTTGTTATAAGAGATGGTTTTCTTTTAATTTTAATCAGTTTTTGACAGTCAGTGTGATTTGTAGATACAATTCTAAGAAAAGAACATAATGATATTCCCTCCCTCCCTCCCTCCCCTCTCACCCTCTTTCCTTCTCCCTTTTTTTTAAGCTTTTATTTGAGAGAATATGTTTTAAAATTACATTATAGTAAAAATAGTAAAATTGCTTAATACTGAATAAGAAGTCTAACAAGTAAAAAGCAAAAAGACTCTAGTTTAGTGGGAATATAGACAGTGGCTACAAATAATCTATAAATAATAATTGAATGGAAAAATGACCATTTCACTCATAGACAGTAAATTTTAAAGTCAGGATATATTTCTCTTAATATGGAAGTATCTTTCTTCTTTGAATACTGCATACTACATTGTAAAAAGTCCAGGATATAGGAAGAAGAAAGTAAAAGTAACTTCTAAGATATGCACATTAAAAAAGAATTTTCTAAGCTTGATGTCTCAGTTGTATATTTAATGTGCACCTTTCAGAAAGTGAGCTGACCATTACTTTTTTGTTTCTAAATTTTAATTTATTTTAATTTGAAAATTAGGAGACAGAGGGAGAGAGGGAGCAAGCAAGTGAACAATATGCTCTAACGGCCGGATGGCTCCCCAAATGCCTACAACAGCTGGGGTTTGGCCAGGCAGAAGCCAGGAGCCAGGAACACCAATCCTGGTTTTCCATATGTGAGGCAGGAACCCAAGTACTTGAACCATCACCTGCTGCCTCTCAAGGTGCACATTAGCAGGAAGCTGGATTGGAAGTGGAGCTGGAGATTGATATGGAAAATGGGCATCCAAGGTGGCATATTAACTGCCGTGTTCATTCTTTTATTTTGAAAACTCCCTTAGAGTTCATCTGAGTTTAAAAAAGAAAATTTAAAAATCCTTATCTTCTAAATTCCTCTGAATTTAATATAGCTTCTTGTGGAAGTTGTAAGTTCAATAATCATGATAATAGTCTTCTGAAAAAGAATTAAAAAACAAAAAGCATAACCTAACACTATTTTATACAAATCAATTTCAAAAATAGAGGAATGCTGCAGGAAAGGTGATTTTGTATGTGCATCACAAGGAACTACCACTAGATGGCAGTCCTCCACAACTTTGGGCCACACTTGGCACTGCCTTTGAGCAAGGTATGTGGGAAAACTGAAGTTATCCGTAAAACACGGCTTATACAATTTAAGGATAATATACACTGTGATTCTTTGGTTTTTATTTTTGTACTGCATATTTATCTACAACGTGAAGTCAAAATTGATTACAGCCACTCTGAATGAACTCGGGCTGTGCACTGCTCTGTCAATCAGCCATGGCACTGTCACACTGTGGACCTTCTTACATCCACTGACTGACTGACGACTGTCTCTTGAGGTGCTGACTCTTTGTTGGTCCAGAACGGGACCTTGGTTACGACTTTCTGACAGCGTTCGAGTAATGCTAAATTATAGAGGTACAGAGGCATCCTGCGTCTGCCAAGTGTGTAGTCTGCACCAGGCAGTGTTGTAAGCTCTTCATGGGTTGAAAAACTCGCCAAAGATGCACTTAGTAAGTGGTGAAGGAGAGATTCTAGTCCGGGTTCCCTGTATCCGGAAACTTGTGGTGTTAACAGAAGTTTCCTCTTCTGGGCTCTGAGTGAATTTACCTCCTTCTGAGTTCATTAAAAAACTTCACTTCAGGAGGCAATCCAGCTTGATTTAGTTAAGGTTAATTGCATAACTTGATTCTTCATAGATTACGTAAAATAGATTGAGTAACTTCTGTGTCATGTATTTGCTTTTTCAGTTATGTTTTCAGTTTATGCTTTGATTTGGGAGAAAAGTAAAAAAAATAAGAAATCAAAAAGTACAATTCTGTTAAAAAGATTTATTTTATTTATTTGAAAAGCAGTTACAGAGGGAGAAAGAGAGGGAGATCCTCTATCTGCTGGTTCACTCCTCAAATGGCTGTAATGGCTAGAGCTGGGCTAGACCAAAACCAGGAGCCAGGACCTTTTTCTAGGTCTCCCACGTGGATGCAGTGGCCCAAGGACTTGGGCCATTCTCCACTACTTCCCTAGGCACATTAGCAGGGAGTCGGATTGGAAGTAGAGCTGTCAGGACTCCAACCAACACCCATGTGGGATGCTGGCATTGCAGCAGCTGGTTTTACCTGCTGTGCCACAGCACTGGACCCAGAAAAATACAATGTGAATGGCCAGATGACTGTTTGGGCTTTTGATGTAGTGGGTTTTTTTTTTTTTTCCCCGGAGGGGAATGTATTTGAAGATCAAAAATTTCAAAAATTTGGCCGGCGCCGTGGCTCAACAGGCTAATCCTCCGCCTTGCGGCGCCGGCACACCGGGTTCTAGTCCCGGTCGGGGCACCGATCCTGTCCCGGTTGCCCCTCTTCCAGGCCAGCTCTCTGCTGTGGCCAGGGAGTGCAGTGGAGGATGGCCCAAGTGTTTGGGCTCTGCACCCCATGGGAGACCAGGAGAAGCACCTAGCTCCTGCCATCGGAACAGCGCGGTGCGCCGGCCGCAGCGCGCTACCGCGGCGGCCATTAGAGGGTGAACCAACGGGGCAAAGGAAGACCTTTCTCTCTGTCTCTCTCTCTCTCTCACTGTCCACTCTGCCTGTCAAAAATTAAAAAAAAAAAAAAATTTCAATACTGAGGCGGGTATTTGCTGCAGCAGTTGACACCTGGTTCTAGTCCTGGTCCTTGATCCCAGCTTCCTGCTGGTGCTCACCCTGGGAGGCAGCAGTAATGGCTCAAGGTACTTGAGTCCCTGCCACCCACATAGGAGACCTGATAGAATTTCTGACTCCTGACCTTCGGCCTGGCCTAGCCTTGACTGTGGTGGGCATTTGGGGAGTGAGCCAGCAGATGGAAGATCTCTGTCTCTCTGCCTTTCAAATAAAATGCCTCTTTTTTTTTATGATGGAAGATTTGATTCTGAGTTTTATAAAAATGCTATTTTTCTTGAGAAATTAATGCTTAGAAAGTTTAGTGAGGGACATTAAGTATGGACAAACAAGGTATAGTTTGGACATATACTGAGCCTGTTTTGAAAAATGTGAATTTGAATTGATTTAAAAATATGATAGTAAAGTTGGCAGAATTTGTTATTTGGTAATTTGAACTCTACTTGTTTTTGAGAAAAGGAACAAAATACTATTTCTTCCAGATTTTCCTTTTATTGAGTTTCATTGTGTTACTAGAACTTCCAGTGGTTGTTAATGTGGTATTTTGCCGCATTAAAATAAACTTGTCATTTCAAAATAGTATTTGGACAAGCGTAGAATTAATATTGACTAACAGAAAGCCAGTGGTTGACTGAAGAAAAAGATGTTTTTACTTTATGGTCACAACTGGATACATTTAACTTAGTAAAATAAGGTGCTTCATGTAGTCTGTGTAATGTACTAATCTTGCTGTTGTCAAGGCATTTGAGCTACAAGTTTCTTTACTCATAGTTTGACTTAGATACCCTGTAATTAGCTATATCCAAGGAATCCTTCAAGTGTGCAGCAGGAACACTGGGAAGAAATTGTTTATTAGTAGGAAGTGCGTGGAGACTCTCAGGTCCTGAAGCAAACCTGGTGTGGTAGTCTTCCCCTGTTTCATGTCTCTCTCTGCCCACCCATCTACCTACCCACCTACCCGCCCATCTATCCACCCACCTACCCACTTACCTACCCATCTGTCTACCCACTCACGCATCCATCTACCTGCCCATCTTCCCATCCATCTACCTACCCACCTACCCATCCATCTACCCACCCACCTACCCGCCCATCTACCCACCCACCTTCCCACTTACCTACCCATCTGTCTACCCACTCACCTACCCATCCATCTACCTGCCCATCTACCCATCCATCTACCTACCCATCTACCCACCCAGCTACCCATCAACCTACCCACCCACCTACCCACCTACATATCCACCTGTCTACCCATCCTTCTGCCCACTCATCTGCCCATCTGTCTACCCATCCACCTACCCACCCACCTGCCCATCCATCTATCCACCAACCTACCCACCCATCTAACCATCTGAAGCATATTTGTGGAGAGAGTTCTGAGTGCTCAGGCACTGCACTAGTTTCTTGGAGTAGAAAGATGGTAAAAGGTGCTCTATGTTTTCAGGCAGCTCACAATTGAGGGGGCAATAAAGATGAAAAATGAACTATAATATGAAGAAGAAAGTCATAATAGAGATGAATACACATAAAGTTCTGCTGGGGAATAGCTCCCTGCAGGCTGAGTGAGATGTGTGTGCATGTGTGGGTGTGAGGGGGAGGAGAGTGGGATGTGTACTGCTACCTTTTTTCCCCCTAACCCTTCATTTTTATCTTCTTTCATCCAGAGATTAGTAATTCCAGTTTCCTATAAATGAGCGACTTGATGGTCTAGCGTAAAGCTTTCATTACCTGAAGGTTGAGCCATTCAGATTCCTTCTGGGACAGTTTGCTTGAGAATATTTGTCATACTTTGGAGCACTTAAAAATTACTTTGCTTTAAAAACTTTGGTATTTTCCAGACTTTTTTTTTTTTTTTTTTTGACAGGCAGAGTGGATAGTGAGAGAGAGAGACAGAGAGAAAGGTCTTCCTTTTTGCCGTTGGTTCACCCTCCAATGGCCGCTGCGGCCGGCGCTTCTCGCTGATCGGAAGCCAGGAGGCAGGTGCTTCTCCTGGTCTCCCATGCGGGTGCAGGGCCCAAGGACTTGGGCCATCCTCCACTGCCTTCCCGGGCCATAGCAGAGAGCTGGCCTGGAAGAGGGGCAACCGGGATAGAATCCGGTGCCCCAATTGGGACTAGAACCCGGTGTACCGGCGCCGCAAGGTGGAGGATTAGCCTGGCTTAACAGGGACTAGAATTGGCGCTCATATGGGATCCTGGTGCCACAGGCCAGGGCTTTAAACCGCTGCACCAAAGCGCCGGCCCCATGATAGACTTCTTTACCTATAGCTTCAGTGCTTCAATAAGGTGAAATTCTCTCCTTTAGCTGCTGTTTATCTTTACTAGAGAGGGATATAGTCCTCTTCAACAGGACTTCGGCTGTGTTTGCTGAGAATGACAAATTTAAGGGTAGGAACAGGAAGAGGAACTCACCCAGGGATTAAGAGCTACAAATGACAGACAGGGGACATGGTGTCACGAAAGGGAGGAAGAAGACTTCCGAGAGGCGGGGGGGGGGGGAGTCAGCAGTGTCAGAATAAGGGCTGGAACATTGGAAAGAAGATACTGAATGTGGTCGTTTCTGAGTCATTGGCTATCACAGGGACAGCGTTTGGAGCAGAAAGACAGTTCAGAATGTTGGTCACATTGTCCTAGAATGAGGAATTCACAGGGGAGAAGTGGAGATCCCAAAGCAGGCTGTCTTGTAAAGAGCTTTGGCCATGAAGAAATGAGGAGGAAGTAAGGCCATCATCAGTGGGGAAAGGGTTATATAAGGAGGGAGGACACTGGATGAAGTCTGGTTCTGAAGAACAAAATGCCTCCTGTAATCTTTGCTGAATAAATTCACTTCAACACATTAAAGAAACTGTTAGGGAGGGTGAAAGCCTGGGAGGGAGGATAAGGTGGAAAGTATCACTATGCTCCTGAATCTATATGAAGTACATAAATTTCTTCTGCTTAAATAAATAAAAAAATATAATAAATGTTTGGATCTGTTGACCCTATTTTGTCCCTTCAAGTTTTGTTTCAATTTGTGTTTTATAGTCATGTTGAATTGTTGCCTTCTTTTCATCCTGGTCTGGCTGAAAAGCCTATGAGAGCATTTCAGGAATGGGAAGCCAAGACACTGTGGCAAAAAATGTTCTACATGAAGGATCTCTGTGAGTGAGACCCCAGCAGAAAGAAGTGGGAGAGAACTTCCAGTTTGCTTATGGCCTTGTCCAAATACTGATGGAGTCTGTGGACTCAAAAGACTCCAATAGCCTAGGCATTCATGTCAAGCCTCGGGTGGTCACTGACGTCATACATACGAGTGTTAATTGTTAAATTAACAACAGGAGTCAATGTGCACTAACTCTCCATGCAGGACCCCTGTCCTCAGTGAATTGTATTATGAGAGTTATCTGTAAAACTAGTTCTCAAACAGTTTTTTTTTGTGTGTGTGTGCAAATTGTTGAAATTTTAGTATAGAGTTTGTCTTCTGTATACAAAGTTAATTGAAAAGGAATCTTAATGGAGAATGGGACTGGGAAGGGGAGAGGAAGGAGGAGGATGGGAGGGTGGGTATGGTGTGAAGAATAACTATATTCCTTTTTTTTTTTTGCCAGGCAGAGTTAGACAGTGAGAGAGAGAGACAGAGAGAGTTATAGACAGTGAGAGAGACAGAGAGAAAGGTCTTCCTTCCGTTGGTTCACTCCCCTAATGACTGGCTGCTGCACCGATCCGAAGCCAGGAGCTGGGTACTTCCTCCTGGTCTCCCATGCGGGTACAGAGACCCAAGCACTTGGGCCATCCTCCACTGCCCTCCTGGGCCACAGCAGAGAGCTGGACTGGAAGAGGAGCAACCGGAACTAGTACCCGGCGCCCCAACCAGGACTAGAACCTGGGGTGCTGGCCCTGCAGGTGGAGGATTAGCCAAGTGAGCCATGGCGCCGGCCGAATAACTATATTCTTAAAGTTGTACTTATGAAATTTGTATTCCTTAAAGATAATTTAAAAAATAAAGTGATCATATAAACAGGAAAAAAATAATTGTAAAAAATTATTGCCTTCTTTTCATAATGAATATGTGGTTTATGGGAAAAGGACTCATAAATACTTAGAGATTATCACACTATTGGGTTAATTTTTTTTTCCTATTTTTACTCTTTCCCAGTTTTTGCTTCTTTGCTTTAATTTTTTTAAAAGATTTATTTTATTTATTTGAAAGAGTTACAGAGAGAGGTTGAACCAGAGAAAGAGATAGAGAGAGAAAGAGAGAGAGAGAGAGAGAGAGAGAGATCTTCCATCTGCTCCGGACCAGAGAGGTCTATCTTTTCGTTTCACTCCCTGGAGTGCTGCTTTCACACTGACAGCAGAGGAAGCAGTGGTGATTTGAGGGTGGCAGGAGAGGTGGATGTGTATTAGAGGAATTAGAAGTTCAGCCACTAAGAGATGTGCTGTACCCTAGGCTGCACCTGCCGTGTGCTGGCTACATTTTGGGGGGATAATTACTCTAAATATTAGTATTTACAAGTTATAATCCTTTTTAATTGCATGCTTTGTAAATTCTTGTCTTTTTTTTTTTTTTTTTTTTTAATTTATTTGAGAGAGAGTTACAGACAGAGGGAGAGACAGAGAGACAGAGGGAAAGGTCTTCCATCCACTAGCTCACTACCCAAATGGCTGCAATGACCGGTCTGGGCCAGGCCGAAGCTAGGAGCCAGGAACCAGGAGCTTCTTCCCAGTCTCCCACATAGGTGCAATGGCCCATGGACTTGGACCATTTTCCACTACTTTCCCAGACCATTAGCAGAGAGCCGGATGAGAAGTGAAGCAGCCGGATTTGAACTGGTGCCCATCTGGGATGCTGGCACTGCTTAACCTACTAAGCTACAGCATCAGCATCTTTTGTCATGTTTTTAGTCTTGGTATGCATAGATATTTTAAGTTTTGAGACATGTTACAGATTCTTTATAGATGAAATGAAATAGCAGGATTTTTACTTCATCTTTTCCTCGCTTTCAGTATTTCCCACACCAAAATTAATATATTTCTGTTATAAAACTAATGTCCACAAAGGAATATTTATTTATTTATTTTCATTTTATTTGAAAAGTTGAGAGAGACAGACATCTTCCACCTGCTGGAGTACTCCCCAATGCATTCAGTAGTCAGGACTGAGCCAGGTCAAAGCTGGGAGCCCAGAACTCCATTTAGGGGCTCCCACATGGGTGACAGGGGCCCAAGCGCTTGGGCCCTCATCTGTTGCCTCCCAGGGTGTGCTTTAGCAGAAAGCTGGATTGAAAGCACAGTAGCTGGGACTTGAAGCAGACACTCCAATATGAGACGGTGGCGCCCCAAACAGTGATTTAACTGCCTACCACATGTTGGGAATATATAAAATATACGGACTAATAGAAAAACAGAACAGATGATTTACCTTCACCTCCAAAACCCACTCACTGACAGCGTTTTGAGATACAGTAGATTGTAACATAGAATTGTTGTAGAACTCCCGAAACCTGAGTCTGCTCACCAATGCGCAGCAAGCCACTCGCTGACTTTGGGGTAATGGAAAGAAAGAGGAGCAAGGAGCTAGGCAGCGTTCACTTAGCTTTTCCTCCAGGGCTGAGGCCTGTACACATTGAAGCTGGGGTTGAGAGGTGTGTGCTCAGCTGATGCGCAGGTTTTTGATTGGTCCACAGTGCTCATGACCCTCCTTTGATTGCATAGTGACATTGTGTTAGTTCCTTTGGGGATTTTGATGGTGGCAAGGTGGGTTTCGGTCAGTCAGGTGGTACTCACTTCTTGCTCAGGGCCTGGGATTCCTGGAAAAACCCTTCAGCTAAGATGGAACATCAAGATGCTATCTAAAAGGAAGATAAACGACCTCCTGAGTCTTACAATCAAGTACCCTGGGGTTTGCTGCATTGTTTCTTCAATTTAGTGAGTTCATTTCAACAACAAGTTAATTTGTAAAAAAAACCCAAAAAAACAAAAAACAAAACCAACTTGAAACTTGGGACCAGTGTTATGGCATAGCAGGTAAAGCTGTTGCCTGCAATGGCCAGGGCTGGACTAGGTGAAAGTCTGGAGCTAGTAACTCCATGTGGGTCCCCTGCTTGGGTTTCAGGGGCCCAAGCACTTGTGCCATCTTTTGTTGCTTTTCCAGGCTCATTAACAGGAAGCTGGATTGGAAGTGGAGCACCAGGGACTTGGTGCTCATGTAGGATGCTGGTGTTGCAAGCAGCAACTTAACCTGCTGCACCACAACAATGGCCTTTTTCTGCAGCTTTGACGAAAAGTCAAAAGTTTCATGCTGCCTAGACAGAGTGAGTTGCACACCACCTGGATGGTCTGTAACTTGAAGATAACACTACTTGCGAACGTGTATCCTGTTATCTTGGATGATGCTTTCAGATTTTGAATCTTCTTTCTGTGGGCTTCCTTAATGGGTTTTCCCAGCTGTGTCTTGCTTGTTCTGTCCCTTGTTTGATGGTATCTCTCAGCAATACATTTCTGTTCCTCATCCTTCACTTCTCTGCCACTCGTGGGTGTGTGTATGAGGCTTCATGAGGCAGTTCCTCCTCTCCACAGTTTTCCACTCATCATACTCTTCATAAGTACTGGACATGTTTAGCCACCTGCTAGAGTGTGTGTGTGTGTGTGTGTTTTAAAGATTTATTTATTTATTTGAAAGTCGGAGTTACACAGAGAGAAGGAGAAGAAGAGAGAGAGAGGTCTTCTGTCCGCAGGTTCACTCCCCAACTGGCCGCAGTGGCTGGAGCTGAGCCAACCTGAAGCCAGGAGTCCGGAGCTTCTTCCAGGTCTCCCATGTTGGTGCAGGGGCCCAAGCATTTGGGTCATATTTTATTGCTTTCTCAGGCCACAGCAGAGAGCTGGATCAGAAGTGGAGCAGCTGGGACTAGAACCAGCACCCATATGGGATGCTGGCACTGTGGGCAGCGGCTTTACCCACTACACCCCAGCGCCGGCCCCTTTGTGCTTTGGAGGGAGGGCAGAAGAAAGAGAGAGATGGATATGAGCTTTCCTGCTTTCTTTTTGCAGAAAAGCAGAGGGCAGTGAGGTGAAGATAGAGCTTTGGGCCTCTCTCCCAGTCTGTCTATATCCCTCTGAGAGTGAGATTTCACAGCTTTTAATATACTATTCAGTCCAGTGTGGAGTTTGGAGTTATCAGCTTCACAAAGTCTAGCCCTGAAAATTCTTTAAAACATTTGCCTGGTGATCTCCATTTTTTACATCATGCAGTGAAGTTTTATCCTTTCCTTCATTTTGTTGCTGCTGGTGTATGTTTGCTGTTCATCAGCATTTGCTTATTTATTTCTTTGTTTAATCCAAAATGTTGTGTTTTTGAAATGATCTTTTGAAACTAAGCCCAGTGATGATTTTGAAAAACGGATGTTCATCATAAAAATTCTTGTGGACTCAACAATTTGGTTGTTTGGATGATTTTGGTAGACTCTTGGATAGGCACTCTTTCATTTTATTTCTATTTATGAGCTATTTATTTAGTGCAGATTAACTTCATTGTATTTAATGTGAATATCTTTCTTGCAGATTATTGTTCTTGGCTTTTAAATTGTGTGTGTTTTAATGTGGTCAAATAACACTCTTCCTGTATAATTTATTCTATTTCTTCTAATCTTAGAAACTTCTCTCCCAAACAGAGTTTTGATGTTTGTTTTCTAGAGTTTGATTTTCCTAGAAGGACTTTTTATATTTACTTACAGAGAAGACTATGTGGAGAGAGCTAATGTTTATTACCTCCTGTATATTGTGTTATTGCATTTAACCCTGTTAATTACTACTTCTTAGACTGGGAAATGGAAACTCAGGAATACTAGGGTCTCATTCCAAATCATACCAAGGCATAGTGAAGATTTGAATCTAGATCTCTTTGATTGCAAAGTTCATGTTCTTTTTAATACATTTCCTCTTATTTTATTGCCTTGCTGATTAGAGAGAGAGTCCATGTGTGCTCTGGAAGGGGAAGGAGAGGGAGGTTTTTTTCTTACTGGGTTTACTTGCATAGTCATTGGCACATTGTTGGTACAAAAGAAGTGTTTGTTGAATAAATGAACCAAAATAGCCAGCCAGGGCTGATGTTATGCAGATCAGCCTTTTAAGTTGTTGTTGTTGTTATTATTATTATTATTATTTACAACAAATGTTAGCTCCATGTCATCATCCGAGTCAAATTCTAAGTTTTGTTTTCTTCTTGAACATTTGTTGAACATGCACTACAGCGTATGGGTTATTATTGGCACTGTCTCCCTTGGTGGTGAAGGGGGGGTGATTCCATGGATTTCCTGGGGGTGGCCTTTACTCTCAGTATGCTGGTGATGCAGCATTTGCATGTCAGATTTACCCATAGAAATGAAAAGATTATTATCTGCTTGTAGCTGTGTTTAAATACATTATTCATCCTTTTATTATTAATATTTTTCAGCCTAATATGATATTCAGAATTATTGAGTATTTGTGATAATGTTCATAAAATGTTCTTAGCTTTCAAGAATTATTGAATTCTTTAATATTTAGTATAAAAACATCCTTTCTTTTAACCCTTTTGTCTTTCTCTCTGTGCCTTGTGAAAACTCAGTTTCTTTGAACTCTTCCAGTTTTTCTACTTTGATCTCTTTTTTCAGTCAAATGGAACTTCAGAAAGGTGGACTTTTTATCAAGGAAAGTTGAACGTCAAAGTTTAGACATAATATGGGCATGGTATAGATTATGGAGGTCTGACAGCACAGTAGTCCCACATTTGTGACCAAGGTGGAAAGAAAATACCATATATAAAAGGTTCAATATGTTTGGATTATAATTGTCAGCAAAGGAGGTGAACAGAATTTTACCAATAATATATATGAGCATGGTGGAATATTTTTTAAATCATAAAATGACTTGTATAAGCTTGTATGGGATTATATTGTCACATAAATAAAAATTCATGAATTCTTTAGACTAAAAGGCCCGCCAAAGAAAATAGTGAACTGAGGGATAAGTCAGTTGCCTTTTCCCTCATCCTGAGGCAACCCTGGATAATCGGATCCTCCGCCTTCCCATAACTTCTAATTGTCTGGAGCAGAGCCTTTTTCCTGCCTGCCAGGGGAATGTATTAGTGACCACAGGCGGTTGCTGTGGGGCTCTGCTTCCCAAAGCAGTCTGGATTCTTTGATTGCTATCCAGAGAGGGAACTGAAATGCTCAGCTGGGGTGCATGAACAGGCAGAACACAGCCTTCCTCTTTTGTGTAGGGGTGTTAGTGCTAATAAAAGATTAACACTGTTTTCCTCATAGGGAATCAACGGATAATGTTTTGATAGCCCTTGTCTCACCAGTGGGCCAGATGGCCCCTGCATTCTAATACATGTGGTTGAAATGTGAGAGAAGGATGTTAGGGAAGCTCTCTATGGAGGGCTGGCTCCTGTTCCAGCCTCACAGTGAAGTGTAGGTGTTTTGTAATTTTAGAGAACTCCCCTCATTTGTTTTTAAGCTCCTTTATGGATCCGCAGTGTGAAGTCGGAAGATCAAGGGGATAATAGGATTGACTCTCCCCCTGTGCTGGGTTTTCTCATATGTGTGGCATTCATTTATAAAATCTCTGGTCCAAGACCTATAAAACAATGTTACTTTCAAAATAGCGTCTTCCTGCATATTATGTTGTATAAAACCTTTAGTTCCTGGAGGAAGGTTATAAAGAGAGTTCCCCATAGTCTGCAAATTTATTTTTTACGTGGTCATTTAAAGTTGTTACTTATCCTAAGAAGTTTCTGGATTCTCTCTACATATACTATAGACATTTAGTGGTTAAATACATCTTTGCCTACTGTTATGGAGAGGGGAAAGGCTAAGAAGGATGGATGAAGTGTCTTGGTTTTGTTCGAAAAAAGTAGCTATTTCTTTCTTGTGGCAGAATGTTAAGCCTGGAAAAGTGTTGATGGTGATGTCTGTGGTCAGGTCCCCCCTTGACAAGGGATGGGTAAGTGTGGTAGTCTTCATAGGATTTGACCCCCTTTTGGTCTTGACACATATGTTTCATCAAGCTCTTCTGTTAAACAATGGGATAGCTAAGCTATTAAATATCTTATTCAACTGAGAAGGAAAATGATACCACAGATTACTTTATTCAAATGACACCGTGATAGAGTGGGCTCCATCCATTTTGAAAATGCATCTATAAAACGCATTGCCATGAGAAAAGAACGATCTGCCCCTTCCCCCAGTCTCTTGATTCGCCAACCCTTTTTCATTCTGCATGGAAATACTTACTTACGAATTTAAATTCTAAAGCACAAGTTAGAGATATGTGTTAATGTTTAATATGAAAGACAAATGTGTTTACTACTACCATGTTAAAGGGATTTTAAAAGTAAATTACTACTTGTGTAAAAATCATATGTATATATGAAATTTGAGGAGATTATCTTTTTCAAAGGCTTTGAGTGGTTTCCAGTTTTTGACTAACGTGAATACTTTTCTACGCAAATCTTTATATAATTCTACTTATGAACAGTACAAAAACAAATCATACAAGTATAGGATTTTTTAATCATAATGTTGAAAAATATTTCCAGTCCTCTTCATCATTATGAAATTTTAAGACATCCAAGAATATTGAGAATAAAGTCCTGATATTATGCATTCTTTATGTACAAGAATGATATTGTATTTATGTCTTGAAATTTAAATATACAAAATTTCTACCTTCATTATTCAATACAGTATATAATTTAAATCGTTTGTGACTAATTTAGAATATCAGAAATGGTTAAGCTTGACATACCAGAACAAGTCTACTTTTAGTATATTAATCTTTGAATTGCATTTCTACCTCAGTTAAAAATGAGCTAGCTTTTAAAATTGAATATCCTTGCATTGAAATTTGTGAATAAGGACTTTTTAAATCAGCATTTCTCTCTAGATCTTTGCTAAAATAAGACAGTGCTTTTTTAATATGGAAACAGTACTGAGAAGTATTCCTAAATCTAATTTGGAAAGTTACATTCATGATTTGAGAAACTGTGAACGTAAAATGTGTAAGTGGGAAATTAAGATTTCATATGGCTTTTTGCAGCTGGTTGATTAAGTCCTGTACAGTTCATTGTCCTACAATGAAATTTATTCAAGGTTTTGGAAAGCAGAAGTTGTATATTAAAAGTACTTGTTTCCAAGGTAGTACAAACTGGTTTTAACAATCTATCATCTTTCATTTACCAAAGGAAATACATAGAAATAAAAGGAAAATGTTAAGTGGGAACAAAACATTGAGATGATGAAAAGTTACAAGAAAAGAATAAAGACTACTAAAAAGAAACTAGCTTGTTTCCTCAACAATCTGTCTGAATTCATTTTGCTTTCATTATATATCTAGCCTGGAGGCAAAGTAAGTTGAGTATTACAACAAAGAGGGTGTTATAAGGAGGACTTTTTTCCCCCCAATAATAAAGCATAACATATGTGTAAACCATGCAACCTTGTAACAGGAAACTTTATAATAAGGGAGGACTGGGCTTAGCTTTTCCACAATTTTGGAAGAATGAATTTTATTAGGTGTTAGACAAAGAAATTATCAACTGACTTTTATGCTGTTAGGTTGAAAGATTTGTTATGACCATTTCTATACTTCAGCAGTGGTTTTAATGTGGACCCTGATATATTAGGAACAGTGCCTAGCACTATTAATATGTCTACTGTTGCTAGTTCTCTTAAGGAATATGTTTAACTTTTGCCTCTCAATGAAAGATTATTCAAAATTCTGCTATTCTGTGGTTTTCTCAGCAGTATTAGGCTGTTCTTGAATTGACCAGCACATAATAATATTTGGGAACCCAGTCAATGGTTCTTTTCTTTTTGAAAGATGGTGACAAATTCTTTTGAAACTTAGGAAATTGGCTCCATCATTCATCCTTTATTCTTGCTTTGCTTCTCCTACCCAACTTCCTGAAAACCATATTGTTTTGATGTCAGTATGTAGAATAGATTATCTGTTGGAAAACCAATGCATATTAATTACTTTGGAATAAATGTAAGCTTGACAAACATTATAGGTTATTAGGCCTTGGGCTTAATGTGTTACTCAGTTGATGAGGACACTAAAATTAGGGACTTGAAATATGCCTGAAATGTATTTCCTATAAATTTCTCCCAGTTTAAGATTAACTGGCAATTGCTATAGTTTTCTGGCTTTTAAAAGCTAATATATCATGGTAGAGTTTTAGGATTTATAAGTGCTTAGTGTAGAATAGTTGAGCTCTTTGTATTTATCACATAGTTATTGAAGCAAGCCAGAACTATAGAAGTCAATCCTCCCCCCTTTTGGCTTTTCAGCAATCTGTTATGTTTTAATATTACACTACCCACTCTTCTGTCTTCTACTTAAAAATGATTTCATATCACACCTTTATGTATGATTTCAAATGAAGTTGGGAGAATTTAAAGACAACATTTAGTATAGCTCATTCCATTGCAGAGCTATTAGAAAATCAAGGATGAAGTTCCTAGGAGGTAAGATGTTAGTGGGAGAGAGATGTTAGCAGTATTTTGTTACAAGGGGAAGGGGAGTTGGATGGGAAGAATAACTACAAGTTATGATCTGTAGCACAGCAGGATAATTGTGGTTGGCAGTAATTAATTGAATATTTCAAAATAGCTAGTAGAGAGGATTTTGAAATTCCCAGCACAAAGAAATGATAAGCATCTGAGGTGATAGATATGCTGTTTACCCTTATCTGATAAATGTACATTAGATACAGATATTAAAATATCACACTGTACCCCATAAATATAGGATTACTGTGTCAAGTAAAAATAAAAACATATTGTGAAAAGAAGTATATTATGAAGATATTTTGTTATTCCATTAAAAATAAGCTATTTTAAACCTTGTAATATTATAGAAACATTCAAAATAAATTTTAGACTTGTGTAAATCACTTGATAAAAATAAAAAGTCAATAGTATAGGGGCTGGCATTGTGACACAGTGGTTAAGCCACTGCCTGCAATGCTGGCATCCCATATGGGCACTGTTTCAATTTCTGGCTCCTCCACTTCTGATCCAGCTGCTAATGCACCTGGGAAAGCAGTTGAAAGTGGCCCAAGTGCTTGGGCCCCTGTACCCATATGGGAGACAGATGGAGTCCTTGCTCCTGGCTTTGGCCTGGCCCAGCTCGGGTAATTGTGATCATTTGGGGAGTGAACCAGTGGATGGATGATCAATCTCTTTCTCTCTCCTTGTCTCTGTAATTCTTCCTTTCAAATAAAATAAATAATAAAAAAAGAAAGTTTAAAAAACAGTCGGATAGTATAGACAAGCTCATAAAGTCATTGGTCTCCCCACTCTGTCCTCTACTCTCCAGTAGGATTAATTGTTGTCTGCACTTTTTTCTGGTGGTGAACTCCTTATCTCTACCTGATATGCTCCTGTTTTTCGATCCATCCTGCTTACGTTTTGTCTCTTGATGTGCCATAGTGATAAAGGTGTGACCCTTGACTTTCCCTTTATCTTTTTCTTCCGGTTACATCCCTCTTCTCATTCTGTTGCTGATCACCTCTGTACCTGCACAGGGGATACTTCAATTTTTGTCTTTTTTTTTTTTTTTAAAGAAATGCAACAAACCCAGCCTGGGCTGCATAGTCTTTTTATTTATTTGAAAGGCAGTTACAAAGAGAGAGTGGGAGAGATAGAGAAAGAGAGCTCCATCCACTGTTTTTTTTTTTTTTTTTTTGTACAGGCAGAGTTAGACAGTGAGAGAGAGAGAGAGACAGAGAGAAAGGTCTTCCTTTTGCCATTGGTTCACTCTCCAATGGCCGGCGCGGCTGGCGCGCTGCGCTGATCTGAAGGCAGGAGCCAGGTGCTTCTGGTCTCCCATGCGGGTACAGGGCCCAAGGACTTGGGCCATCCTCCACTGCACTCCCGGGCCACAGCAGAGAGCTGGCCTGGAAGAGGGGCAACCGGGACAGAATCCGGCGCCCCGACTGGGACTAGAACCTGGGGTGCCGGCGCTGCAGGCGGAGGATTAGCCTATTGAACCGCGGCGCCGGCTTCCATACATTGTTTCACTCCTCAAATAGGTGCAGGGGTTGGGGCTGGGCCAGGCTGAAGCCAGGAGCCAGGAGCTTCTCAAGTAGCACTCTCAGGTTGGTGCAGGGGCCCAAGCACTTGGGCCATCCTCTGCTGCCTTCCCAGTAGCATTAGCTGAGAGCTAGATTAGAAGTGGAGCAACCAAGTTTTGAACCTGCACCCTTTTGGATTGCTGTCATCTCAGGCAGTGGCTTTACCCATCACATCACAGCGCCATCCCTTTTCTTAGTCCATCAACTTTCATCATCTTGATTCCACATCTTATTGTTACCATTGTTTCTGCCCACCTTAAGTCTCTCAATTTCTGTTAGCTTCACATTTATTCTTACATTGTCAAGGTTAATAATATTTACATACTGGTCTATAATTACAATCATATCTTCCATGACTTCTCATGATTCTGAAAGTTAACAATACTTTATTTGTATCATGTAAATATTTTTCAGTGTATAAAGTACTCGAATCACATTTCTGTCTTTTTAAGAGCCTGATGTCCTGTGTTACTCAAAGGCAAACAGTCCTAGTGATTTTTCTTTTTGAAACCCGTGTTACTTTCTACATTACCTAAGGCTTCCTCAAGGCTTTCCAGATTTTGAATCATAGTATTGCATCTGTCCATTCTCTTTAGTTCCTGAGCACCTTCCTGTCATCTTGAAGTCTTGGAGGCAGGGACATTCCAAGCCCCCGCCCCTCCCCCATTTTCTATATTTTCAGAATAATTTTTAAAACTATTTATTCAGAAGAAAGGAGAGAGAGAGAGAGAGAGACAGACAGACACAAAGACCTTCCACTGCTTGTTCACTCCCCAGATCCCCATTACAGCTGAGCCTGGGCAAGGCCAAAACCAGGAGTCAAGACTTCTATTTTGGTCTCCCCTGTGAGTGGCAAAGGACCACATACTTGAACTATCTTCCGCTGTCCCCTAGCATGCGCGTTAGCAGGAAACCAGAATTAGAAGCAGAGCTAGGACAACCAGGCACTCCTGTATGGGATGCAGCCATTCCAAAAGGTGTCCTAATCATTGTGCCCAAAGCCCATCCCTAATTTTGTACTTTTGAATGATTTCTTTGTGTTATACCATTAGTTTATTATGTTCCTTTGTTTTTCTTGGGCTTTTCCTATTGTGAGCCCACCACAAATGTCTCTTGGTTGGTTTTTATTTAAGGATGCATCGGCCGGTGCTGTGGCTCAACAGGCTAATCCTCTGCCTAGCGGCACCGGCACCCCAGGTTCTAGTCCCGGTCGGGGCGCCGGATTCTGTCCCGGTTGCCCCTTCTTCCAGGCCAGCTCTCTGCTGTGGCCTGGGAGTGCAGTGGAGGATGGCCCAAGTGCTTGGGCCCTGCACCCCATGGGAGACCAGGAGAAGCACCTGGCTCCTGCCTTCAGATCAGCGTGGTGCGCCGGCCGTGGCGGCCACTGGAGGGTGAACCAACGGCAAAGGAAGACCTTTCTCTCTGTCTCTTTCGCTCACTGTCCACTCTGCCTGTCAAAAAATAAAAATAGGCCGGCGCCGTGGCTTAACAGGCTAATCCTCCGCCTTGCGGCGCCGGCACACCGGGTTCTAGTCCCGGTAGGGGCACCGATCCTGTCCCGGTTGCCCCTCTTCCAGGCCAGCTCTCTGCTGTGGCTAGGGAGTGCAGTGGAGGATAGCCCAAGTGTTTGGGCTCTGCACCCCATGGGAGACCAGGAGAAGCACCTGGCTCCTGCCATCGGAACAGCGCGGTGCGCCGGCCGCAGCGCGCTACCGCGGCGGCCATTGGAGGGTGAACCAACGGCAAAAAGGAAGACCTTTCTCTCTGTCTCTCTCTCTCACTGTCCACTCTGCCTGTCAAAAAAAAATAAAATAAAAAATTAAAAAAAAAATAAAAAATAAAATAAAAAAAGGATACATCAATAGAAAGATGGAACTCTGTGAAAGTGGGTTGGATTTCTCTGCACCAATAGTACCTTTACGGTGTAATATTGTGATGATGTACACAATGCAGTGAACATAACCAACTTGTTACCTAAATAGAAGTGTGACATATTGGTATTTGATATGATTTTAAAAAATGAAAACCTAGTTTTGAATGTTATTTGAATATTTTATGTAGTTAATGTACTAGGAAAAAATTTCATACAAGGGGATAGTGCCGTGGCTCACTTGGTTAATCCTTCGCCTGTGGCGCCGGCATTCCATATAGGCACCAGGTTCTAGTCCCGGTTGCTTGTCTTCCAGTCCAGCTCTCTGCTGTGGCCTGGGAGGGCAGTGGAGGATGACCCAAGTGCTTGGATCCCTGCACCCGCATGGGAGACCAGGAGGAAGCACCTGGCTCCTGGCTTTGGATCGGCGCAGCACAGGCCGTAGCGGCCATTTTTGGGGTGAACCAAAGGAAGGAAAACCTTTCTTTTTGTTTCTCTCTCTCATTGCCTAACTATCTGTCAAATAAAAAAAAATTTCATACAAAACCATGTAGATGAATTATAACTACAAAGAGGAATTAACTGTAGGATGATACTAATTAACCCCTTCTATTCTATCAATAGATTTTTTTATTCTTAAAATATTCTGTCTTTTTTAGTGAGGTTAGTGGCCCTTGAAGCACAAATAATGTATAATATAGCAAAATAAGAACCTATGATCAGTGTTTACTCATCTGGCTGTTTTCAACCATTTTGATCTCAGGACTCATGTGTGTGTTTACCATTTTAATATCTAAAGACTGCAAACTTTTATATATTGTTTTAATTCATTAAAAAACCATTACATGTTGACATATGTTAATATTATGTTATGAAAAGTAATTATTTTCCAAATATGAAAATTTTAGAATAAAAGTGGCACTGGTTTTCCTTTAGGTAAACCCTTTATTGCTGGGCTGCATTCTCATATTTGCTTTTGTGTTCAGTCCGCTGCAGTGGAGCTTTGGTTGAAATATTTGAAGAAATCTGGCTTTATGGAGATATATATTTGGAAAAGAGAAGTATTTCAATATCTTCAGGTAGTAGTGGATATCAAGACTTGATAACTGGTAGTTTTTTGACAGTTGCCATGTGAAAGCAGACCTTATCAAAGGATTTTTGTTCTTGGTCACATTAAAATCCATGAGGTCCCTCTTGAATTTTGATTGGATCTTCTACCTATAAGTGATTTTGTAATATCATGAATTGGCTATTTTGGAAAATCTGTTTCACTGTGTATGTACTTCTTTTGAATATTGATGTGTTGTTATGCAGTGATTAACTTTTTTGGTGTGTGAATATACTTGTCAGTAAAATCTGACAAGTAAAAACAGTAAACACTGTTGAGTAAAACAGTAAAAACTGTAAAAACTGTTGAGAAGCTGTCAGGCTCATGATGATGATACAGATTTTTTAAAATTCTAATTTTTTCTTTGGAAGGTGAAATTTTCTCTTTGACAACAGATATTTCCAGTTCATTTCCTTAATTGGCAGGCTCACTTCATGTATTGTAAAGAAAATGTCTGCTGAATAACCATAGTCTCTCAGTCAGTCTTTCTAGTAACAATGGCAACCCATGAAGAGTGGCTGGTTGTGCACAGCTTCAATAATGGCACAAGAGACAACCATCACCCTTCAGTATGCTGTGGAACCAGGACTACTCATTTGGTCATACAGGATATTAAAAAGATGCGTACACAAGGGACAAAAAAAAAAGTGGATTGACCTTCAGGCAGCTGGCCAAGCTTTAAAGTGAGCAGATGAGGAACTGGCTTACGCTCGGGACCTCCGCTTGATGGAATCAGGAGGGCTGTACTCATATTTACAGGAGCAGCACCATACAAATCACAATAGTGTGTCTCAGAATGTTTTTAATAAGAAGAGCTCTCCCCTCACCTTGTTTTCCTTTATTGTTTTAGAGGTAGAGGCAGTGAATGTATGCTGAGTGGGAAGGGAAGTAAAGTTGGCTGTATCTGGTTTTCTTTCTAGCTGGCTTCTTTCTTTTTCCTTTCCCTCCCTCTTTCCCTCTCTCCCTTCTTTCCCTGCTTCTTGCCTTCCTGCCTTTGGCTTCCTTGATTTGGAAGTCACACACCGTACATTCATCTGTTGAAAGTATACAGTTCTTGGGGGCAGGCATTTGGTGTAGCAGGGAAGCTGCTACTTAGGATGCCCACATCCTATATTGGAGTGCCTGGGTCCAGGTCCTGGCTCTGCTCCTGCTTCTGGCTTCCTGTTAGTGCATGCCCTGGCGTGCATCAGGTGATGGCTCAAGAAGCTGGGTCCTTGCCACCTATGTGGAGGATCTGGACTGAGTGCAAGCTCCTGGCGTTGGCTTGGCCCAGCCTGGCTGTTACTGGCTTTTGGTAGTAAACCAGTAGATGGGAGCTGTCTTTCTCTCTCTCTGCCTTTCAAATAAATAAAATTAAAAGATTAAAAAAGCATGTAATTCAGTATTTTTAATGTACTCACAGAATTGTGCAGTCATCACCAAATCATGTTTTGCATATTTTTACCACCCCAAAATAATCTCTATAGTCATTAATAGTCACTCCTCATTTTCAGCTAATTTCCAGCTCTCCAATCCTAAGCAACCACCAAATCACTTTTAGTCTCTATAGATTTATATATTCTGGACATTTCATGTAAATTGTATCATACACTTTGAGATACCTTGTGATGGACTTCTTTTACTCAGCGTAATATTTTCAAGTTTTATTGTAGCCTGTTTTAGACTTTTATTTCTTTTTTATTGTTGAGTGGTATTCCATTGTATGGATATACCACATTTTATTTATCAGTTTGTGCATCAGTTGATGGATATTTAGGTTGTTCCTCTTTTTGGCTATTGTACTGTTACAACATTCAAGTACAAGTTTGTTTTTAACTTGACATGCACTGAAATTTTTATCTGAAAATAATTTATTAAAAACTTATCCAAAATGTTGTCATGAAAAATGTTGTCACAGACTATAAGACATTCTTAAGAACTTTAAAAACAATTACATCAGCAGGAAGATGTTTGTTAAAAGTTAAAATTATAAAAGTTATTTATAGTCTGTCATTTTCTAAGGAAAACTGAAGTTACTTTCGGTTGTATCACTGCTAGAAGTTGATGACCTGTTAAGTGAATTTGTGGAAAACCATGCCTGAAAAATCTCCTGATTTTTTCATCTTTTTTTATTAACATGTAGTACTTACACATTTTTATGGCGTACAGTGTAATGTTTCAGTACATTACAAGTTTCTGAGTGAACATAAATTTTCATCTTTCCTGGGAGTGCAGTATCTGTGTCATATGGTAACTCTATTTTGAAGAACTTCAAGCTGTTTTCCAAAATTGCCGCACCATTTTACATTCCCATCGGCAACGTGTGAGGGCCCCATACAAGAACACGATTTGTCACACCCTTGCCAACACTTGTTGTCTGTGATTTTGATTGTAGCAATCTTGGTGGGCGTGTGGTATTATCTCATGGTTTTGATTTTCATTTCTCCAGTGGCGATGATGTTGAATATTTTTTCATGTGCTTATTGGCCATCAATTTATATTTGATATCATATAATAATGACTGGAAAATCACTGGGGCTAGGGGACAGGGCTCGTAAGTGGGTGGGCTTCAGTTTAAGACAGGGAGCTATATGGCCCTTTTATTTTATTTTTTTAAAATTTATTTGAAAGGCAGAGTTACAGAGAGGCAGAGGCAGAGAGAATGAAAAAGAGAGAGAGAAAAAAAAAAAGAGAGAGAGAAAGAGGTCTTCCATCCACTGGTTCACTACCCAGATGGCCACAGTGACTGGAGCTGTGCTGATCCGAAGCCAGGAGCCAGGAGCTTCTTCCAGGTCTCCCGCACAGGTGCAGGGGCCCAAGGACTTGGACCATCTTCTACTGCTTTCCCAGGTCATAGTAGAGAGCTGTATTGGAAGTGGAGCAGCTGGGACTTGAATTGGCTCCCATACGGGATGCTGGCACTGCAGGCAGCGACTTTGCTTGCTGTGCCACAGTACCAGACCCGTGACTATTTTATTAGGGACTTAAATATTACTCTGTATCTTTTCTCCTGGAGTGTTTTTTCTTTTTCTAGAGTTTTCCTTCACCCCTGTCTGGGGAGCATGTGTGTAGTTGTATGTGTTCTGGAGCTGAGTAAGGAAAGGGTTGTTGGGTTGACTCTCTAAGATGTAGACTTCATCTGTGTATTTTCAGGTGCCTCCTCATTGCCATGTTCATCTGTGCTTGTCGTCTCCTTAATCTGGAATTCTTTGTATGGTTTACCTTCTCCAGGGACTCTGATGTCTGTTTCCTGTGGATAGGGATTCTGGGTATCTGTTACTTTCATTGATTTTTTTTTTTTTTTTTGACAGGCAGAGTGGACAGTGAGAGAGAGAGAGACAGAGAGAAAGGTCTTCCTTTTTGCCGCTGGTTCACCCTCCAATTGCGCATCTCGCTGATCGGAAGCCAGGAGGCAGGTGCTTCTCCTGGTCTCCCATGCGGGTGCAGGGCCCAAGGACTTGGGCCATCCTCCACTGCCTTCCCGGGCCATAGCAGAGAGCTGGCCTGGAAGAGGGGCAACTGGGATAGAATCCGGCGCCCCAACCGGGACTAGAACCCGGTGTGCCGGCGCTACAAGGCGGAGGATTAGCCTGTTAAGCCATGGCACTGGCCACTTTCATCGATTTCTAAATAACTTCCTGTTCCCCGATCACATTTCATCTCACTTTCTGGAGCATCTGGTGCTTTTATTTCCTGGGCCTTTTCTGAATTCTGCAGGAGGTGAATCACTGTTTCCATTTGAGGCCTTTGGAGTTGACATTCCTGTGCCCTTCTGGGTTGTCACCTTTCCCCCATCCACTTTCCATCTTCACAGATGGTGGTTAGGCTGATCCCAGGCCTTATGATTTCTTGGATGAGTATGTTTCTTTTGATCCATGTTGTTTTGGGATGGGTTTTTAAGAGTAGGGGACATAGGGGTCTTTAATTTACCATCCTGAAATAGGAAACCAAATTTGCTCTTCTGATATTTTTTCTATTAAAAAAAAATTTTTTTTTGACAAGCAGAGTTAGACAGTGAGAGAGAGAGAGAGACAGAGAGAAAGGTCTTCCTTTTGCCATTGGTTCACTCCCCAAGCGGCCGCTACTGCCGCTGCGTTGCAGCCGAAGCCAGGAGCCAGGTGCTTCCTCCCAGTCTCCCATGCGGGTGCAGGGCCCAAGGACCTGGGCCATCCTGCACTGCACTCCCAGGCCACAGCAGAGAGCTGGATTGGAAGAGGAGCAACCGGGACAGAATCTGGCGCCCCAACCAGGGCTGGAACCTGGTGTGCCAGTGCTGCAAGGCGGAGGATTAGCCTAGTGAGGCGTGGCGCAGGCCCAAAATATTTTTATTCATTTATTTGAGAGGTACAGTTACAGACAGTGAGAAGGAGAGAGAGAGAGAGAAAGGTCTTCCTTCCATTGGCTCACTCTCCAAATGGCCTGAACGCCTGGAGTTGCGCCGATCCAAAGCCGGGAGCCATGTGCTTCTTCCTGGTCTCCTATGTGGGTGCAGGGGCCCAAGAATTTGGGCCATCTTCTGCTGCTTTCCCAGGCCACAGCAGAGAGCTGGATTGGAAGATGAACAGCCGGGACTAGAACCGGCGCCCATATGGGATGCCAGCACCATGGGAGGAGGGTTAACCTATTGTGCCACGGTGCTGGCCCCAGATATTTTTTTGCTAAAACAAACTCATCTTTTAATTCCATTTTCTGTGAACTTTTTTTTTTGTTGTTGTTGTTGATTTGAAAGGCAGGATATTAGCGATAGGAGGGAACTGAGGAGGGTAGAAGGAGGAAGAGAGGAAGGAGATCTTCCATCTGCTGGTTCACTTCCTAGATGGCTGCAATGGCTGACACTGGGCTAGGCAAAAGCCAGGACTCAGGAACTCCATTTGGGTCTCTCATGTGGGTGGTGGAGGCCGAAGCACTTGGGCCATCCTCTGCTGCTTTCCCAGGTACGTTAGTAGGAAGCTGGATTGGAAGTGGAGCAGCTGGGGCTTGAGTTGGTACTTGCATAGGGGATGGTGGTGTTGCAAGCAGAGGCTAGTTCCTGATAAAATGTTTTTATAAAATTTTGGAGAAAAATCTGTCATCAGAGTTACTACTCAGGTAAAAGAATATGTCATTGACTGTTTTGCAGGCTTTTAATTTCTGTCGTGAGTGAAATGGTAAGGGAGGTCAGAATGGTTGTCAAGTCATTATTACAGAAACTTGGCTCTCAGTCATGAGCAGAGAGTTTTCTTGTCTGTCCCCATAGTTGGGTGAGAGTTGTTTGGGACCCAGTGTATGTCTCAAGACAGTTGAGTAATCTCACCTTCAGGCACTTGGTTGGGAAAGTATTATTTGGACAGCTGGCATAATAATTAGTGGGAAATAGAAAGTGAAACAGCTGACAGGACTGTCTCCTAGTTTCCTATAGTTTCATTTTCATTGCTGTTAATAGGAGTAGTTTGGCTCAGAGAATGGTAATATTCTTAGTTTTGGTAGATCCTAGGATGACTGTCATTCTAATATGGTTTTCTGGAGGGAGAGTAGATGGAAATTGCTTATCCACAATCTTCCATAAGAGCATTTCAATTCATTGTTTTTATCTATCATACAAATTCTAATCTTGCCAGGTGATCTAAAAGTGTAATAATACACTGTAGCATTTTCCTCCCAACTATTCCAGGTTTTACTATAGGGGTAGACATTGCATTTAGTTGTTTGGTCTCTTTAACCTCCTTTAAAAATGATTTACTTATTTGGAGGAGAGAGATCCCATTCTATCTGCTGGTTCAGTTTCTAAATGCTCATGATAGCTGGGTGTAGGCCAGGGCTGAAGCTGGGAGCCAGGAACTCAATCCTTGTCTCCCGGATGGGTAGGGAGAACCTGATTACTTGCGTCATCACTGCTGCCTCACAGTTCTGGGTTCGGAGGAAGCTGGAGTCAGTAGCTATAAGTGAGAAATGAACCTCGGTTCGCCAGAGTGGGACACAGGGATCTTAACTGCTAGGCCAGACACCTGTTCCTCTTTAGTTTCTTTTACTCTGGAAAATTTCTTCTACCCGCTACACCCCGCCCCCCCTTATTTTTGACATATTCTTCCATACCATTAAAACAAAACATTCTTCATTTTGTTATCTGTTGCTTCATTGTGACTAACTCAAGATTGTAAATTCTTGGCCAAAATATTGCCAACAATAGGCAGCATTATGTTCTTTTCATGTTATCACATAGGTGAATCCTTGTTGGCGATTAAGTTGAATCTGCTTGTGAAGATGTTGCTTGGATTCTTCCTTATATAATATTGTCTTTTCCCCTTACAGTGAGTAAATATTGCAGATATCCTGCATTTGATCAAAATTTCCTTGGGCTGGCATTGTGGTGCAATTGGTTCAGCTGCTGAAAGTGAAACGCCATCCTATGTCAGAGCACTGGTTCAAGTCCCAAGTGTTCCCTTCTGATCCAGCTAGCTCCCTGCTAATGCCCTGGGAAAGCAGTGGAAGATGGTCCAAATACTTGAGTTCCTGCATCCCTACATGAGAGACCAGGATGAAATTCCTGGCTCTTGGTTTCAGCCTCATCTGGGAGGTGAATATTATAAGATCTGTTTCTTTCTCTATCACTCCGCCCTTCCAATAAATAAATAGATACATCTAAAATTTTAAAATCTAAAGCAATTCACGTATACATATACCTTCTGAGAATTAATAAGTAAGTTTACCAAGGTCATGGAATAGAATATCATTACACAAAAATCAACAGTGTTCTACATATACTATAAACAAAGAATTGGAAAATGAGAGTTTAAAAAAATAATAGCATCAGAAACAGAATTGTCTGTTCTCCTGAAGTTGACATAGATTAATTTGCATTCTCAATTAAACTCTAGAATTAGTTTTCATAGAAATTGACAAACTGACTTAAAATTTATATGAAGAAGAAAAGGATCTCAAATATATAAAGCAATTTTGAAAGTGAAGAAAAGTCTGAGGCTGACTGAAAGCTGTAGATGTCATGGTATTGCGATCTTTGCAAAGTGATAGATAGTTAATACACTAGAATAGATCCTGGAAATTTATCTGCCATATATTGTGAGATAGTTTTCAATAAAAATGCCAAAGGAATATACAATTGTTAGCCTTATCATCAAATGTAGCACAATTGTATGTTCATTGAAAAGCCTCCACCTCTACCTCATATGAAAACACAGAAGTTTATGTGAAATGCATCCTAGACTTAACTGTAAAATCTAGGGTCGTTACTGGCATCCCATATGGGTGCTGGTTAGAGTCCTGTCTGCTCCACTTTCATTCCAGCTCCCTGACAATGTGCCTGGGAAAAGCAGCGGAAGATGGCTCAAGTGCTTGGTCCTCTGCAACAAAGTGGGAGACCTGGATGAAGCTTCTGGCTCCTGGCTTCGGATCACACAGCTCCGACCTTTGCTGTCATTTGGGGAGAGAACCAGCAGATGGAAGTTTTCTCTCTCTCTCTGCCTTTCAACTAAATAAATAAATCTTTTTAAAAAGTGTAAAAGCTAAAACCATGAAGCTTGTAGAAGAAAAAACATCTTTATGAATGTCAGGTAGGATGTATATGCTTAGGACATATAAAACACTAAGCATAAAGCAAAGAAAATAATCAATTAGCAAAATCAAAGCCTTTTGGCCTTACAAACACAACCATGAAGAACATGAAAAGACAAGTCTCAGACTGGATAAACATATATAGCTGGCAAACATAGTTACATCCAGAATATATGATGAGCTCTTATAATCAGTAGTAGGAAGACTACCCACATTTTATAGGACAGGTATTTGCTGAGACATATCACAATAGGAGGTATTCAAATGACCTAACAGAGATGTGAAAATGCTGAGCATCAATAGGCCTTAGGGAAATTCAGATTAAAACTGAAATAAGACATTGCTACATATCCAGCAGAAAAGCTAAAATAAAATACTGACAATAAATTCAGTTACTGGCAGATCACCAACTTAATGACAGCTTTGTTTTGTTCTTGTAGGTCAGATCTGTGGGATGTCCAAGGTATTTCTGAATGCCCTCTGACTTGAGGGGTCTGAACTCCCAGACTCCTTCTTCCGTAGGGATCTTTTCAGGGCTTGGGTGTTGGCTTTGTGAGGTGGTTGTAGAGCAGGTCTTACTCTGGGGCTTTGTCTGCACCCTGAAGGGAGCAGGCTTTCTCCAGGGCGCCTCACGGTGATGAGTTCTCTCCACATCAGCAGGGCCCGCTGGCCAGACCTCTGCCGTTGCTCAGTGCTGACTGACCCCTGCTATTAGTTCCATTCTCACCCCATACAAAGCTTCTCTGATCAACCTTGCACTTTCCCGCCTGGTGCACGGGCGTGCTCAGCTCAATTCTTCAGTCAGGGACTCCCAGTGCACTCAGCCTTCTGCTTGTGCACTGCCTGGCTCCTTTCTGGTGCTCTGTCCTGCTCATCTCAGGTTTCTCAGCTGTCTTCAGCTCTGATTGCTGTGCCTCCCCTGCGTCATCTTAATGGGGCCACTGTCCTGTGCTTGAACTCCAGCTTACTGTGCTGCCTTTGGAAATTGTCTCCTGGGAAGTGCTGGGGCTCACCTCCTGAGTTTCCCCTCTCTTGGGGATCATAGGCTTGTGCCGCCTGTTGTCAAAAGCCTGCTGACCGCAGCCTGATATATTTTGGTAGCTTACTGTGGGAGGGCTACTTATTTCATTGTAGCCAGAAGTTGAAATCCTCTAAGAGAGTCTAGACTTCTTAATACCTGGAAAACACGCTCATTCATGATGTACTGAGAGAGAAAAGGAAAGCTATGAGACCTATGGGAAGACCGATTACACAAAATTACACAGAATGAGTTGAAACGGGCAATGATGAGAAACAATAGAATTGTTTCCTGCTTGTGCTCTGCTGAATTCAGGTCATTTAGAAAAGTGTTTGCATCTATGTGGAGGGAAGGGAAACTACTCGACGTGCCACTGACACTCTCTGAGAAAATTCTTCTTCTCCAGTGGTTCCTGAATAAATTCTTAGCCTTCTCTTATAAACCTAGAGGTAGGTAATGGGCTAATGATAGAAGAAGCAATTTTGGGCCACTTCTTTCAAGTCATGCATGGATGGTAGTACCTTGGTTTGGAATAGGAAAAGTATGCAGCAGTGATTATTTTATGCTTTAGGACCATAGTTGAAATTCGAAAACAGAAAAAATTTCATTGTAAGAGTCTGTATAAGTGCACTTACTCCTCATGTAGGATCTCTGCCCTTAATGTGTTGTTCAATGTGAATTAATGCTATAACTAGTACTCAAACAGTATTTTATACTTTATGTTTCTGTGTGGGTGCAAACTATGGAAATATTTACTTAATATGTACTAAATTGATCTCCTGTATATGAAGAGAATTGAAAATGAATCTTGATGTGAATGGAATGGAAGAGGGAGTGGGAGATGGGAGGGTTGTGGGTAGGTGGGAAGTTATGGGGGGGAAAAAGTCATTGTAATCCATAAGCTGTACTTTGGAAATTTATATTTATTAAATAAAAGTTAAAAAAGAGTCTATATAATAAAATACATGAATATGATCTGGTTTATCTTGATGTGTAGAATTATGGGGAATTCTTGGTTTGGCTTTAAACAAATGTGCAGACTGGAGAATTTGGTTGTATACTTGATTTATCCAACATGGCAGCACAGTCAGAAGTACACCTACAAATCTCTTCCCAGTCTTGAAACCTATAGTGCTCATCAGAATGACACATCATTGCAAATTTTAAGATTTAACAATATTATAAATTTTGAAAGGCATAGGTTTATTTATTCAAACAAGTACATATTTACATTAGTCAGCCCTTCAGCATTTGCTTTTTTTTTCTTTTCTTTTTTGACAGGCAGAGTGGATAGTGAGAGAGAGAGACAGAGAGAAAGGTCTTCCTTTTTGCCGTTGGTTCACCCTCCAATGGCCGCTGCGGCTGGCGCATCTCGCTGATCTGAAGCCAGGAGCCAGGTGCTTCCTCCTGATCTCCCATGCAGGTGCAGGGCCCAAGCACTTGGGCCATCCTCCACTGCCTTCCCGGGCCACAGCAGAGAGCTGGCCTGGAAGAGGGGCAACCGGGACTGGCCTGGGAAAGCAGTGGAAGATGGCCCAAGTGCTTGGGCTCCTGTACTTGTGTGGGAGACCCAGAAGAAGTTCCTAGCTCCTGGATTTGGATTGACCCAGTTCTGGCCATTGCTGCCTTTTGGGGAGTGAACCAATGTACGGACCTTTTTCTCTCCTCTCTCTCTTTCCGTCTGTAACTCTGCCTCTCAAATAGCTAAATAAGTAAATCTTTTTTTTTTTTTAATAAAGAAAATAAGTCAACTAAAAATGCAACCCTTAGGAAAAAAATAAGGAATGTATTTGGTAAAATTTGACACTTTTTTAAGAGTTGGAATTTTCTCATATATGGATGCATTTTTTGAAAAAACTGTATGTTAGCAGTATTTGTTATGTTTTAGAAAAAAGCATAAATTAAGATAATTTGTGGGTCTGCCTATGATACCAGCATCCCATATGAAATCCATTTTGAGTCTTGTCTGCTCTGCTTCTGATCCAGCTCCCTGCTAAGGTACCTGGGACAGCGGTAGAAGATGGCCCAAGTATTTGGGCCCCGGCACCCATTGGGAGACCCAGGTGGATTCTCACCTGGGCCGCCTTCAGCTTTTGCCATTGTGGCCATTTGGGAAGTGTCTCTCCCTCTCTCTCTCTGTAACTCTGCCTTTCAAATAAATAAGTAAATGTTTGAAAAAAGGAGATTATTTGCAGTTTCTAATTTTTAAACACTAGATAATACTTTTTTTTTTGACATTTAACATTTTTTGCTTGTGTTTGTGATGTGCTTTGGGCTTAAAGAAACCTAGAAAACAGAGGAAAGGATTAACATGAGCAATTTTTAGCTCCTTAAACACTACCTGCTTGTACTTAAATTTTGTTTGGATGTTATAACATGTTCATAATGTAAATAGATTCTAATTATATTTTGATATCCAGTAATGTTATTTCTCAGCTTGCACATATACTCCAACCATGCTGAGATAACTGTAGTATTCAGACAACAGTAGCTAGTCTGATGCTTAAAAGAAACACTTGCTAGCTGGAGAACATTTCTCTTGAGGCATGGGCTGGAAACCTTGTTGAGTGCACTAAGTGATTCCATCTGACCTTCAGAAAATCACTATAGGTTACATTTTCACTTTGCACATATGTCACTGACAAAGCCAACCGACTGGAGTAAGCTTTATGAAATAGACATTTCTGGCTGAGCTTCTGGAAGACTGCATTTTTTAAAAGTGAAATGTAGAAAAGCCACTATTCACTGGTTACACATTGAAAGCAAATGGTCAGATGAAGCAAGATGAACTGTAAAAAGTTTGCAGGGTTAAAACTTTGAATTTCTTGCATAATTTCAATGTATTCTATTTGTAGTAGGTCTAGAAATAGTTATACTAGTATAATAAAAGCCAACCTTTCAAAAAGATCAAAAGATTGAGAATTAACCTTAGACATTACAGAGAAGGACACACTGGTGTAGTTTAATAAAGAAAAACTTTGACATTATTCCTTTAAAGTGTTTAATCATGGTGGCATACAGATTGCATACTTACTGAGTGAAACCTTGGAAAATTGACATGAATCAGTGTACAAGGGCACTTCAAAAAGTTATTGCAAAATAGAATTAAAAGGTAAGTTTATTTTTATGCAACAATTTTTGAAATCCATGCATACTGGGATTTTCAAAAAGTTAATGAAAATGCATAGTATAAAAAAGGTATGCAAGAAGTTCATAAATTTTTTGCATTGGAACAAACTTATTTTTAAGTTTCGTTTCTCATAACTGTTTTTTTCTTTAAAGATTTTATTTATTTATTTGAAAAGGAGAGTTACACAGAGATGGGGAGAGAGAAAGAGAGAGAGAGCTGTATAATGGTCAGAGCTGGGCTGATCGGAAGCCAGGATCCAGGAGCTTCTTCCAGGTCTCCCATGCGAGTACAGGGGCCCAAGCATTTGGGCTGTCTTCTACTGCTTTCCCAAGTCATAGCAGAGAGCTGGTTTGGAAGTGAAGCAGCCGTGCCTTGAACCAGTGCCCATATGGGATGCTGGCACTGCAGGCGGCAGCTTTATCCACTGTGCCACAGTGCCAGCCCCTCTCATGAACTTTTTGAAGTACTTTCATACTTTTGTCCTTTGAGGAAATATGATTGGAATTGGCAAAAATGCTCAGCTTCAGTTAGAAAGCTGAGTTTGAATGCTTGCTTGCCATTGAGTGACTTTGTCAGTTAAAAGATCATACTCTTTTAGCCTTGGGTTTCCTTTATAAAATGGTTGTATATTTGCCTGATCCTGTTCTTGTCAGTAATGAACTGTTATTTAGAGGTGGCTTAAGCTCTTGGTAGGAAATCCATTTTTGTAAGTTCAGGATATTATTTTTATAGTGTGTAGTAACAGAACTGGCTGAGCCAGAGCTTATGGCCCACATGTGGAATTGGGAGATGGGTGGGTATTCAGGAATAGTTATACAAGCTTTTTACTTAGTTATCATTTGCCATGGGCTTCTCTTGTGAAGCTCTTTGCTAGGCAATGTTAGTGTTCTAAGGTACATACTTACTAGTGCCCCAGTAAACGAAGGAAAGAAGTCAACATAAATTAAATAAATGACACCTTGTGCCACATACTGTGCTGGTGATTGGCAATGCCTCATGTATCAGCTGTATCATTTGAAAGCCTCTCAGTAGCATTTGTTGGGTGCATACCATGCAACAGGCATTTTGCTGAGAGTCTTACAGCTTCAGTTTATTTTACGGATGAGGAAATGAACATTTATGTTTGCCTTAATCCATTTCTGGCTCCTGACTTCAGCTTCCTGCTAATGGGTCTAGTGGCTGGGTTCCTGGCACCTACATGGAAGACCTGAATTGAGTTTTCTGTTCTCAGCTTTGGCTCTGGACCAGCTCCTGGCCATTGTGGACATTTGGAAGTGGGAGTGCTGTCTGTCTGTCTGCCTCTCCTCAAATAATACGTTTTTACATTTAGAATTATCTTTTTAAAACTTAAAAAAAGGGCAGAGTTACAGAAAGAAATCTTTCATCTCTGGTGCACTCCCCATACGACTGTAACATCTGGGGCTGGACCTGGACAAAGCCAGGATCTTGGAACTCCATCTGGGTCTTCCACATGGGTGTCAGGGGCCCAAGTACTTGGGCTGCCTTCTGCTTTCCCAGGCATATTAGCAGGAAGCTGGATGGGAAATGGAGCAGCTGGGACTCGAACTGGTGTTCTTGTTGGATGCTGGCTTTGCAGGCAGCAGCTTAACCCGCTGTGCCACAATGCCAGCCCTATAAAATTAAAAGTTTTAAAATAAAAAAATAAATAATAAAAGAGTTTCTTTGAAATAATGGAGCTGATCAGTGACTGAGCACACATTTTTCTCTGTTTTGCCTCACAGTTGGGAACAGTATCTTTCCATGGGAAATGACGAGGAGAGCGTGGCATAGTTTAAGAAAAAGAAAAAGATTTTTCCATGTTGAGGAATGACCAGAGGGAATGCCCCTGAATCTTTCTGTTTGTGACCTTTGATTGCCAAATGTGAAAGTCTCTGGGATGGGGGTGTTGAGGATAATCCCAGTTGATCTGCATTGGGATTTGTTTTCATGTTTTTTGGACTCCTGTAGTAGTCAGACTGAGTCTTCACCATTGTGGTGATTCATATATGATATATATTTATAATATATATGACATATATTTATCACATGTAAAGTTTATGTCATAAAATTTTATGTAGCAATATATTATATATATCATATATCATAATACGTAACTACTTTGTACACAATTGTGTCCATAAACATCAATCTTAGATTTAAGCAGTTTTGACAACACACTCATTTATGAAATGTGTAGATTTCCTTGTAGACATACTGTGATTTTATTGTTAAAAGTGAATTCTGTTATTATTTGCCCATTGTATGTTATCGAATTCATGTGTTTATTCATTTACATTTAATCTTTTTTTAAAGATTTATTTATTTATTTGAGAGGTAGAGTTATGGACAGTGAGAGGGAGAGACAGAAAGGTCTTCCATCCACTGGTTCACCCCCCAATTGGCCGCAATGGCTGGAGCTGTGCTGATCTGAAGCCAGGAGCCAGGAGTCTCCCACATAGATGCAGGGACCCAAGCACTTGGGCCATCTTCTACTGCTATCCAGGCCATAGCAGAGAGCTGGATTGAAAGAGGAGCAGCCGGGACTTGAGCCAGTGCCCGTATGGGATGCCAGCGCAACAGGTGGAGGATTAACATATTGCACCACGGCGCTGACCCCTACATTTAATTTATACTGAAAAAAATGCTGCCACCTATCTTCATTCTGAAATTTATACTTGAGAATAATGTCAATAAGATGAAGCTCTGAATTTACCTCTTAAATGTGAACTATAAAATTTCACTTGGCTATAGATAAAGGGAAAGATATCATGTTTTTGTGGTTTTGATTTAAACTAAGAAATTTGTTTTACAACTACAAAATTAAAGCCAAGTACCTTTTCCACAGTGTAAGAGAAAAATTTAACTCACCTTTCACAAGTTTAGCAGTGCCTTTTTGCACATAGAGTTTCTCCTGCTCAGATCGCTCATCCCAGTTGGTGATGTATCAGCAGCAATCAGTCTGTTGAGGCCCAGCTCTGCCGGTGTCACTTTCTTTGAGGCCTTGCTGTGTTGTTTGTTTCTGCTTGTTTATACTTTATCTTTAATTACTGCATTTTTAAATTTTGATATAATGATTTCAATATTTATGGACCTCCGTATTTCTTTGTTGAGATCAGGGACCATATTTTAGTCATGTTTTTAATCTCCAGTGCATAGCCCAATTGCTGACTTACAGTAAGTCAATGCCTGGAATGAAGGAATATAATAATTATATTTGGATTTAAAAAGATTTATGAATGAAATTGAAATCACCAAGTACTGTGAACACCATATAAATAGCACTTGTTTTAAATGTAGCTCAATTTGGGGCTGGCGCTGTGGAGTAGTGGGTAAAGCCACCACCTGCAGTGCCCCTCCCACATGGGTGCTGGTTTGAGTTCAGGCTACTCCACTTCCTATCCAGCTCTCTGCTATGGCCTGGGAAAGCAGTAGAAGATGGCTTAGGTCCGTGGGCCCCTGCACGGGCCCAGAAGAAGCTCCAGCCTCTTGGCTTCAGATCAGCCAAGCTCTGGCTGTTGCCGCCATCTGGGGAGTGAACCAGCAGATGGAAGACCAACCTCTCTGCCTCTCTGTAATTCTGCCTTTCAAATAAATAAATAAACCTTCAAAAAATAAATAAAGCTCAATTTGTAATTCAAATGTCATTTCTGTTGGATATTTCATTTTAACAGGAAGGAGAATAATGAGAGGAAACTGCTTTTTATTTATTTTTTAAAAAAATTTTAAGGTATACAAATTTCATGTATTTGCTCTATACAGACTCAGAAACATAGTGATACTTTTTACCCTACTCCTCCCCTTGCCCACGTCCCCACCCGTCTTCCATTTCTCTCTCCTATTCCTATTATTTTTTAGAAATACCTATTTTCAGTTAACTTTATACTCATACAATTAACCCTACGCAAAGTAAAGAGTTCAGCAGATAGTATGGAAAAATAATCTGTTCCTCAACAGTGGAGGAACAGGAAATAATCATTGAATCTCAAAATGTCAATTTCATTCCTATAGATTACCTTTTAAATGCTCTGTTACCACAGATCAGGAAAACATATGGTATTTGCCTTTTTGGGACTGGCTTATTTCACTAAGTACAGTGGTTTTCTTTCTTTCTTTCTTTTTTTTTTTTGAAGATTTATTTATTTATTTGGAAGTCAGAGTTAAACACAGAGAGGAGGAGAGGGAGGGAGGGGGAGAGAGAGAAAGAGAGAGAGAGAGAGAGAGAGAGAGAGAGAGAGAAAGAGAGGTCTTCCATTCGCTGGTTCATTTCCCAATTGGCTGCAATGGCCTGAGCTGCGCCGATCCAAAGTCAAGAGCCAGGTCCAGGGTATCCCACACAGGTACAGGGGCCCAAGGACCCGGGCCATCTTCTACTGCCTTCCTAGGCCATAGCAGAGAGCTGGATTGGAAGTGGAGCAGCTGGGACTCGAACCGGCACCCATATGGGTTGCTGGCACTGCAGATGGCGGCTTCACCTGCCACGCCACAGTGCTAGCACCTAGTGGTTTCCAGTTACATCCATTTTGTGGCAAAAGACAGGATTTCATTCTTTTTTACGGCTCAGTAATATTGCATAGTATATATTACCAAATTTCTTTATCCAGTCATCAGTTGATGGAGATCTGGGTTGATTCCAAATCTTAGCTATTGTGAATTGAGCTGCAATAAACATAGGAGTACAAATTACTCTTTCATTTGCTGATTTCATTTTGCTTTGGTAAATTCCCAGGAGTGGCATATCTTGGGTGTGTGGTAGATCTATATTTAGATTTTTGAGATATCTCCATACTGTCTTCCACAATGGCTATGCCAGTTTACATTCCTACCAAACAGTGGATTAGGGTACATTTTCCTCACAGCCTTGCCAGCATTTGTTATCTGTAGATATCCATATGACAGCCATTCTAATTGGGTTGATTTGAAACTTCATTGTGGTTTTGATTTGCATTTTCTAGGTGGCTAGTGATCCTGAACATTTTTTCATGTGTCTGTGGGCCATTTGGATTTCCTCTTTCAAAAAATACCTGTTCTAGTCCTTTGCCCATTTCTTAACTGGGCCAATCTGAAGCCGGGAGCCCGGAGCTTCCCTCAGGCCCCCTACTTGAGTGCAGGGGCCCAAGGACCCAGGGCATCCTACACTGCCTTAACAGGGCACAGAGGAGAGCTGGGTAGGAAGTGGAGCAGCTGAGACCCAAACTGGTGCTCAGGAACCACAATTGGCACCCACATGGGATGGCAGCACTGCAGGTGACTGCTTTACCTGCTATGGTACCTGCCAGCCCCTTGAATAGATATGTTTATTCTCACGTCCAAGCAGCATTATTCACAATGGACAAAGAGTAGGAGTAACTCAAGTGTCTGACAGATGAATGGATAAGCAAAATGTAATATATATACATAATGGAGTATTATCTGACCACGAGAAAGAATGAAGTCATGCTATGTGTTACAACACGAATGGCCCTTGGAGAGCTTGTGCAAAGTGAAACAAGCCAATCACAAAGGACTCTTCTTGTGAAGAGTTCTTGGACTCTTCTTTTATGAGATCACCAGAGTAGTAAAGTTCATAAAGACATAAGGTTGAAAGGTGGTTTCCAGGAACTGGGGTGGGTGGAGGTGGAGATGAGGAATAGTGTTTGATGGCTACAGAATTTGTATTAGCCGAGATAAAAAGTTCTGGAGATGGATGATGGGGATGATTTATAGCAGTGTGAATATATCTCACTCTATAGACTGTGCATTTAAAAATGATTATAATGGTAAATTTTATTAAGTTACATGTAGTTTACTACAATTTAAAAAACATAGCTGCCCAAAATGTAAATTAATTAAATTTTGAAATGCTGTCTCAAGAGTATATTATAGTAAGTAGTTTGTTTAGAGTTGTTGAAGCCTTCATTCTTTATTTGAAGAGTTAAAAATAAAACATTAATTTGAAATAAAAATCTTAATGTCTATATCTAGATTTAATTTTTTTTTATTCAAATTCAGAAATTTGTTCCTTTCTTACTTTCCAGAGGACATAGTCACAAAAGTAAGGAGGACTGCCTGTGTATTTTCAAGTCTTTTTATTAATACTTTTAAAAAATATTTCTTTATTTGAGGGCTAGACATATATACACACAGAGAGAAAGAGAGAGAAGGGGGGGGCAGGGAGAGGGGGAAAGAGAATGAGTGAGCTAGCTACCATCCACTTGTTCACTCTTCAAATGTTCAGAATGGCTGGAGCTGGATTGGTGCTGAAGTCAGGATCCAGAAATACTTTCCAGGTCTCCCACACAGGTGTCTGGAACCTACACAGGTTTCTGAAACCCAATTACTTGAGCCATCAGGGATGCTTTCAAGGGTCTGTATTAGCAGGAAGCTGGAGTTAGGAGCTGAGCCCAGCATTAAATCCAATCACCAAGAAGTGACACTCATGCGTTTTAACTGCTAGGCCTAATATCTTCCCCAGGGTCCATTTTTTATACTACTTTAAAGAAGTAGGTAATTTATTTTTATTTTTTAAACTCTCTATTAACTTAAACAAATAAGAGAAAACATGTAATATTTGTCTTTCTTAATTTGTCTTATTTCATTTACCATAATGATCTCAAGAAATGTGTAACTGACATGCCTGGTTGGTGTAGTGGTTAAGTTGCTCCTTGGACGGCCGCATCCCATGTTGGAGTACATGCATTAGAACTCTGGCTCCCCTTCTAATTCCAAGTTCCTGCTAACGCGCATCCTGGGAATCAGCAGGTGATGGTTCAGGTAGTAAGCGCCCTGTCACTAAAACACTCTGAATTGAGTTTTGGGTTCCTGGCCAGAGCCTGGCTTAGCCCTGGCTGTTGCAAGCATTTGGGGAGTGAACCAATGGATAAAGATTTCTACCTGTCTTTCTATCTCTGACTCTCTGCCTTCAAATAAATTAAAAAAAATTTATTTTGAAGTTCTAAATTACATATTAAAAAAAGAAACATGGGGCCCACGTTGTGGTGTGGCAGGTAAACCTGCTGCATGTAACACCTACATTCCTTATGTGCAACGGTTCATGTCCCAGCTGCTCCATTTCTGATCCAGCTCCCTGCTGATGGCCTGGGAAAAGCAGTGGAAGATGACCCAAGAGTTTGTGTCCCTGTTACCCATGTGAGAGACCGGATAAAGTTCCTGGCTTTGCCTGGCCCAGCCCTGACTGTTGTAACCATCTGAGGAGTGAACTAGCAGATAGAAGATTTCTCTCTCTCTGTCTCTCCTTTGTCTCTCTCTGTAACTCTGCCTTTCAAATAAATAAACTAAAACATAAATAAATAAAAAAAGAAACAGGCCTAACTGAATTCTAATTATCCTTGTTGTTGGAGTTTAGATTTGTAATTGGAGTAGAGTATTTTTTTTTTTTCTCTCTGTGTCAGACGTTTGCTACCCTTGGCTCTACTGACATTTTGATCTGGATAATTCTTGGTTGCACACACTGTCCTGTGTGTTGAAGGATGTTTAGCAGCATCCCTGGTCTCTATCCACTGAACAAATAGCACCGCCACATCTCTCCTCCAGGGTGACAACTACTGGCAAAATCACTCCCACAGCTCTACATTATAGGACCAGTATTAACAAAAAGTAAATAATATATTTTAAGTGTAATTTATTCTCCCTTTTCTTCTCCTTTTATAACTGTTAGATCTGAATTAGAATTTAATATTTATCTCTTTTGTACAAACCACAAGAAATCATAAATTCATAGATTTGTTTTTTGGTACAATTACACTTTCTTTGGGAGGAAGTGATTATTACACGATGCAATCTTTCTGATTCATTTTTCACCCTAAAATGTTTAATTCTTACTTTAAAATTATTTTGTGTAACTTGTAGAAAATTTGAAAAATACACAAAGAAGAAAATTATGATAACCTTTAACTCTAAAATTTAGATATGAGCAGAAAAGCATGTACTGTTAAGATAAATATTGATGAAATATAAAATGTGATTTTGGTAAACACTTAGAGACACTGTAGATTAAAATGAAATCTTCCCTTCTAGGTTAAAAATCATAATAATTTAAGCAATTCTTGATTTTTTTTTTTAAATAAATGTCTAGATACCTCACCAGTATTTTTGTTTAATTTTATCTGAATTATATAAATGTTATAACATGTATTGGGATATCAGTGAGGTGGAAAAAAAAAGGCTTATTTATAAATGAATTATCCATTTGAGAAATTACCATTAATTTCCTCATGTGTGTAAAGTAACTTCTTATATAACATATTAAACCTTTCAACTGTTCACATATGATATATGGCCTAAGTATATATGTTTATATATGTATGTGTGTATATATATATATATATATATCTGTAAGTCTGTGTATCTGTTTCTAATTTTATAAACAATAAAATCTAGGTTTGAACAGAAGCCATAGTCTTTGCTGTATAATTGAAAAAACATGTGTTTTGGTGTAGGCAAACTTAAGGAGAGTTGTAATTCTCCAACAATTCTTCTGTTTAGAAAATGCTTTTAAAGACTTTATATGTTCAACCCATAATTCTATTATAATTATTGAATTTTGTAATGAGAAGCATTTGTCCATTGACTTAAACTTTTAGCAGAGTTTAACAATTAAAAATTTCCAGAATAATGTATAGTGCATGTATAGGAGAAATAAATGGAATTGAGCAACGACCTTTTTCTGGAAAACTGAAGTAATCCCGTAGGTTAAATATTAGTCTCGGCACTAATGGTTTGGGTGGCCATTGATTATGCTGAAATGTTACTTCATTTTTTTACTTTCTTTTAGAACATACCACTGCAATTTTGATTGATTTCAAGGTAGTACAATATTCCTGTATCATAGATTCATTTTTATGAGTTGCAAATAATTTGTTTAGAATCTTATTTTACCTAGGAGAAGGGAGCCTTTTCATTATTAATGTTTTGCTGAGTTCCTTTCTGGAGTCATTAAAGATTTATGAACTAGTGACTTATTTTATTTTAAATGATATTTATTAAAAGGATATAGATTTATTAAAGGATAAAGATTTTCTCTAAGGAATAAGGATACTGTGTTTTATCCATTAATTTATGTTTTTGTTAGACCCAACATCTTTTTCTTTTTCTTATGAAAGCTAGTTGGTGTTATGTAACTGACATCCCCAAATGTGAAGCCAGTGAAGAAGTTAAAATGTCTTAGCCAAGAGCCAGGTGCTTCCTCCTGGTCTCCCATGTGGGTGCAGGGCCCAAGGACCTGGGCCATCCTCCACTGCACTCCCGGGCCACTGGAAGAGGAGCAACCGGGACAGAACCCAGCGCCCCAACTGGGACTAGAACTTGGGGTGCCAGCACCGAAGGCAGAGGATTAGCCTAGTGAGCCGCGGCGCCGGCCTTTTTTTATTGTTGTGTTTTTTTTTTTTTTTTTTTGGACAGGCAGAATTAGACAGTGAGAGAGACAGAGAGAAAGGGAGAATGTATATGATTTGAGAAGGAAAAAAGACTATTGCAGTTGTTGTATCTTCTTATGTTAAATATGTCTTTTTTAAAATTAAAGGTTTATTTTATTTGTTTGAAAGGCAGAGTTGGAGAGAGAGAGAGAAATATATTACATCTGCTGGTTGACTTCCCAAATGGTCACAGCGACCAGGGCTGGGCCAGGCTGAAGCCAGGGACCTAGCACTTCATTCGGGTCTCCCACATGGGTGGCAGGGGCGCAGGCACTTGGACTATCCTCTGCAGCTTTCCCAGGCACATTAATAGAGCGCTGGATGGGAAGTGGAGCAGCCAGAACTTGAACTGATGCTCACATGGTTTGGTGATGTTCCTGGTGGTAGCTTAACACGCTGTACCATGGGCCCCAAAGAGGTTTTTTTAATAAGTGCTGATTTTTAAAAAGATTTATTTGTTTCATTTGAAAGGTAGAGTGCTACGGAGAGACAGAGAGAGAATGGAGGGAGTGAGGAAAGGAAAGAGATAGATTGATCTTTCATTTGATAGTTCAGTCCTCAAATGCCCACAACAGCTTGGTCTAGGCCAGGGTGAAGCCAGGAGCCAGGAACTCTATCCAGGTCTCCCATGTGGGTGGCAGGGACCCACTGACTTGGGCTATAAACTGCTGCCTTCTCTGGCAGATTAGCAGGAAGATGGATTGGAAGCAGAGTAGCAGTAACTAGAACTGCTGCTACTGGGCATCGAAGGCATTAACTTAACCCACTTTAACTCCTGCTAAAGGCTATTAACTTTGAAATGTCTATTTTTTTCCAAAGGCTAAGAAAACCATTTCTTGACAAGTTACATGTCTGGGACTATCCCAGGTGCCTTTGCATCTTTCTATTTAATACTGTCCCCTAACCCCAGCTTTATTGATGTACAGTTGGCAGTTAAAATTTACATGTATTTAAGGTGTATAACTTGATGATTGTATGTATGTTCAGGTTTATCTTAACTGTTGACCACAATCATTCTAGATAACATTTCCTTCAGCTTACATAGGTAGCTTGTCTGCCTGCCTTCCTTCCTTCCTGTTGGGTAGAAGATGAATCTGAATGAAAGATAACAAAAATAGTGATTTTATTATATAATCATTCTCTTCTTGACATCGATGTTGCTGATCCAATTTGGTTTTGAATTTAATGTGTGACAAGTACTTTTTACCAGTTTATCAGAGGAAGTGCTTACTGTAAACTTTTAGATGTGAAAATGCCATCAAGTGCTGCTGTCATCTCAGAACAAGGACTCCCAAAAAGCAGTATGTTTTTATGTTTTTCAGGGTTGAGAATTTTGCATTTGGTAGAATTGAATTGTTAATTGGCCTCACTTAACTTTATATGTGAGAACATGTATTTCCTGTTTCTCTTTCCTTTTTCTTTCTTTAAGACAAGATTTGGACCTGAGGTCTTTTGAAGGTCCACCATAGGAAGGTCATGAGAGTCGACCTTCTCTTCAACAGCAGGTGGCAATCTTGGCACATTTACTCTAATTAAAACCAGAACCCCAAGTTTCACGAGGGAATTTATTATTACTTTTAAGCAATGAGAATTTTGAAGTTGTTGGTGGAGATTTTGCTTATAAACTCACAATACATTTGGGCCTTAGGATTTAAAAGAGCTGTTGATCGCCCATTGTGCATTAAAAAGGTTAAAAGTAGTCATTTTAATAGTTTTGTGGCATTCTTTTCCATTATAAATGCTTGCTTGTGAGTTTTATAGAGGTGTATTAAAATGTAGCAGCTTCTGTTGGGGGGTGCTAAATTAAATTCTTGATTAGGCTAACTTTTTGTCCTTGACAAAAACTGATTGTACCTAATATACATGACTTATATATGCTGATATTTACAAAAAAGTCAAGTTTGTTGGACCACACATAGGAAGTGAGGGAAAAAGCAGAGGTGATTATCTGGGCAATTCACACTTTTAATAACTTTTACATAAAATACTTGTCTCTTTTTTAAAAAATATAAAAGGCGGGCCAGTGCTGTGGCAGCAGATAAAGCTGCCACCTGCATTGTGGCGTCTTATATGGGTACCAGTTCAAGTCCCAGCTGTTCCACTTCTGATCCAGCTCTCTACTGTGACCTGGGAAAGCAGTACAAGATGGTCCAAGTCCTTGGGCCCCCTTACCCACATGGGAGACCTGGAAGAAGCTCTTGGCTCCTGGCATCAGATATGTGCAGCGCTAGCTGTTGTGGCCATCTGGGGAGTGAACCAGCAGGTAGAAGACCCCTCCTTCTCTCTCTTTCTCTGCCTCTGTCTCTCTGGAATTCTCCCTTAAAAAATACACACACACACACACAAACACGGATATTAAAAAAAGTTCATGGAAAATGGAAATGAAAAATTTATTTTGGTACAAAAAAAGTAGAAGTTCATGAATAGTTTTTCTATAATGTACATTTCAATGAACTTTTTGAAGATCCCTCTAAGATGGATTTCAATTTTTTGGCACCAAAATAAACTCATTTAAAAAAAATTAAAATTAATTAATTAAAAATTAAAATAAAAAATAAATGTATTTATTTATTTGAAAGGCAGAATTACAAGGAGATGGAGGGAGAGACAGGAATCTTCAATCTAATGGTTCACTCTCCAAATAGCCACAATGACTGAGACTGGGCAAGGCTGAAGCCAGGAGCCAGGAGCTTCATCTGGGCCTCCCACATGGGTTGGAGGGTTTGAAAGGGGCCAAGGACTTGTGCTGTCTTCCGCTGCTTTCCCAGGCACATCAGCAAGGAGCTGGATGGGAAATGGAGCAGCCAGGTCTCTAACTGGCACCTATATGGGATGCCAGCACTGCAGGCAGTGGTTTTACCCACTAAGCCACAGTACCACCGGCCCCTACATACATACTTTAAACAAAATGAGTTATAATGTCCATTGTTGATATTTTGCCTTTTTTTTTTTTTTTGGAAAGATTTATCTATTTATTTGAAGGTCAGAGTTACACAGAGAGAGGAAAGGCAGAGAGAGAGAGAAGTCTTCCATCCATTGGCTCACACCCAAATTGGCTGCAACGGCTGGAGCTGCACCCATTCAAAGCCAGAGGCCAGGAGCTTCCTTTGGGTCTCCCACACGGGTACAGGGGCCCAAGGACTTGGGCCATCTTCTACTGCTTTCCCAGGCCATAACAGAGAGCTGGATCGGAAGTGGAGCAGCTGTGACTAGAACTGGTGCTCATATGGGATGCTGGCGCCTCAGGCCAGGGTGTTAACCCACTGTGCCACAGCTCTGGTCCCCGATATTTTGCCTGTCCAAAAAAAAAATAAATAAATAAATAAAAGCATTGTGACTAGTGGTGCTGGGGCTGTGGCATAGTGGGTTAACACCCTGGCCTGCAGCGCTGGCGCCCATATGCCAGTTCTTGTCCCAGCTGCTCCTGTTTGAGCCAGCTCTCTGCTGTGGCCTGGGAAAGCAGTAGATGGCCCAAGTCCTTGGGCCCTGCAACCATGTGGGAGACCCAGAGGAAGCTCCTGACTCCTGGCTTCGGATCAGCTCTGCTCTGGCATTGAGGCCATTTGGGGAGTGAACCAGTGGATGGAAGAACTCTCTCTCTTTTTCTACCTCTCTCTGTAACTCTTTCAAATAAATAAAATAAATATTTAAAATAGAATTAAAAACAATATTGTGACTAGCTTTCTTTTTTTGTATCTCTATGTATTGGAAATTATGTGAATTACCATTTTTAGTTTGTGTTACTGGAAACTGGCTCAGCTTTTATTTATTTTTGAATAGTAGTTATACATATAGCTTTTTGTGTAATGAAACTAAGAAATATTTTTCATTATTTCACTACTACTATATTGTTTATAAATTACAGAATAACACAAAACAACAGTGGATACTATTAAATTTTATTACTAATTATGATGATTAATCCAGAATTTTATGTGTTCATTTGTACCCACATATATACTTTATTATTATTTTTTTAAAGATTTATTTATTTATTTGAAAGGCAGAGCTACAGAGAGGCAGAGGCAGAGAGAGAGAGAGGAAGAGAGAGAGATGTCTTTATCTGCTACGCCACAGTGCCGGCCCCCCATATATTTCATAATCATTGTGATGCATCGTCTCTTGATAAACTCATTTATCTCATACTTTCAGTATTTTTAGAAATCATTGAGCTTATTTGTAATTCTTTACCTATTTCTTAAAAGCAGAAAGCAGAAAACTAATACTTCTTTACTTTTTAAAAAAATAACAAAAACTGAAAGCCCCTTTAAGTAACTCTTCTGCCAAATATATCTTATTCCTCTCCCAAGTGAGAGCGGTAAGTAGCCTTCCACTTGCAAACATTATTCAATGCATTTTCAAGCATATTTGGCTTTGTACTGTTTTACTTAAATGGGATCATTCTCTATATGTTAGCCTGTAACTTGCTCATTTTATTTACGTGGACATCTTTTCATGTTTAAACAGATAGACGTATGTTCCCAAATGAGCTGTGTAGAATTCTGTATAGAACTGTGGAACTGGTCTGTGATACATATTTTAACTTTATATTTAATTTCGCTTAGGAACATAGTTGTCTTTGTTAATCTCGTGGTGGCTCATGGAGGCAGTTGACTGCGCTCTTCAAAGTTTGCAGAGGTGTGATTAAGGAAGCTGAGTGCAGGAGGTTCCTGACTTCAAGAGTACCGCATTCATCAGTGCCTTCTGTAACAGCCATTTCAGTTCACCTCCCTGAAAGCCTGTTTGAGAAAGGAGGGGCTTTCGCTGTTTCACTCCATGGAAACAGATTGAGAAAACTTCCATGTGTCAGCTCTTTCTGGGAAGGCTTCTCAGTATTTGATGCTTTCTAACGCTTTTATCTTTGTGATAATGATTGGGATCCGTGGGAGTGTGACCTTCACATGACTCAGATGCAGATGCAGTGAACAGAAACGGTAGCGATTGTATCAGCTCCCTTCTGATGGGTGATGGGTGTTCATTGTGTTCTCTGCTCTCTCACCTTTTTCCCTCATCCCCAAGAACTGATATTTCATATAAGCGGCATTGTTTATTTTATGAATTAAGAATAGCCTTTTTAACTTGACTGCTTATTATCTAACTACCTCTGAAATAAGAGATGTAAAGCAGCTAATAGTTTAGCATTTTTGCCAAGAGTCTTCTGTTAATTATTTGTCTGCTTGCCAGGGTTCAGCTCACCTGTTTGTACATGTGATTTCTTTTTTTTTTTAATTTATTTTTAAATTTTTTAAATTTTTTGACAGGCAGAGTGGATAGTGAGAGAGAGAGAGAGACAGAGAGAAAGGTCTTCCTTTGCCGTTGGTTCACCCTCCAATGGCTGCCGCAGTAGGCGCGCTGCGGCCAGCGCACCGCGCTGATCCGATGGCAGGAGCCAGGTGCTTCTCCTGGTCTCCCATGGGGTGCAGGGCCCAAGCACTTGGGCCATCCTCCACTGCACTCCCTGGCCACAGCAGAGAGCTGGCCTGGAAGGGGGGCAACCAGGACAGAATCCGGCACCCCGACCGGGACTAGAACCCGGTGTGCTGGCGCTGCAAGGCGGAGGATTAGCCTAGTGAGCCGCGGCGCCGGCCTGTACATGTGATTTCTTAATACATAAGCTTTGGTCGACATGACCGTCATGCCCCGTGGCAGGCCTAGTCATTGATGGGGCTGCACTTTAGGACTGATGGTGGTGAAGTTGATGGATTCTTGTTTTCCATCCCCACTCCCCACTGTTTTATTTTTATTTGATTTATGTAACATGCTTATTGTAAAAAAACTTTGGATGACATTGGTATTAGGAAGAAAGAAAGATTTTTTATTCTTGCCACTGAGGGCTAAGCAATCATGAATACTTTACTGTATTTGTTTAGTTTTTTTTATTCTGATTTATACGCAATAAAACTGCATTCATACTGTATTTACTCTTTTTTCAAAAAAATTTATTTCATTTATTTGAAAAGCAGAATTACAGAGAGAGAGAGAGAGGGAGAGACAGAGAGAGATCTTTCATCTGCTGGTTCACTCCCCAAATGGCTGCAATGGCTTAGGCTTACTCTTTTTTTTTTTTTTTTAAGATTTATTTTATTTGAAAGAGTTACAGAGCGAGGTAGAGAGAGGTCTGCCATCCGTTGGTTCACTCCTCAGATGGCTGCAATGGCCGAGCTGCGCCGATCCGAAGCCAGGAGCCAGGAGCCAGGAGCCAGGAGCCAGGAGCCAGGAGCCTCCTCTGGGTCTCCCACACGGGTGCAGGGGCTCAAGGACTTGGGCCATCCTCCACTGCTTTCCCAGGCCATAGCTGAGAGCTGGATCGGAAGTGGAGCAGCCGGGACTAGAAGCAGCGCCTATATGGGATGCCGGCGCTTTAGGCCAGGAGGTTAACCCGCTGCGTCACAGCGCTGGCCCCTTGGGCTTACTCTTTTAAGATCTTTTTTCTCACTTTAAAATATCATGAGCATTTCCTAAACCAATAAATATTCTACTGCAATAAAATGCTGGATGCTTATAAGGAATTCTGATTTACCCATGATTGGTAGAATTGTTTCCAGTATTTTGCTTTTAAAAATGTGATGATCGTAAATTACCAGTATTTGATACAATATTGGATTAGGGTCAAATCCCAGGACTGGATGGATAATTGGGACAAAAACTTTTACTAGGCCGGCGCCGCGGCTCACTAGGCTAATCCTCCGCCTTGCGGCGCCGGCACACCGGGTTCTAGTCCTGGTCGGGACACCGGATTCTGTCCCGGTTGCCCCTCTTCCAGGCCAGCTCTCTGCTGTGGCCAGGGAGTGCAGTGGAGGATGGCCCAAGTCCTTGGGCCCTGCACCCCAGGAGCTCCTGCCATCGGATCAGCGCGGTGCGCTGGCCGCAGCGTGCCAACTGCAGCGGCCATTGGAGGGTGAACCAACGGCAAAGGAAGACCTTTCTCTCTGTCTCTCTCTCACTGTCCACTCTGCCTGTCTAAATAAATAAATAAAAATTAAAAAAAACCCAAACTTTTACTACACATTTTAAATTGTGTAACATCAGAGAGCTGGGCACCATTTCTGCCTTCATCGGCTGTGTTAGTGTCCGAGCCCACACCAGGTGGGATCACTGAAGCAGTGTTTGGGGCGGGCATGTAGCCTGGTGATTAAGACACCGTTAGGATGCACATGCTCGCCTCGGAATCCCTGGGCTTGATGTGCAGCTCCAGCTCCCGACTGCAGCTTTCTGCTGCGCGGATCCTGGCACGCCGCAGCGATGCTGTAGCAACCGAGTTCCCGCGCACCATGTGCTTGACTGGAATTGGGTTTCCAGCTCCTGACTTTGACCTAACCCAGTCCTCTGGGCATGGGCTTTTGGGGCAGTGAGCTGGCAGATTGAAGCTTTCTCTTTCTCTGTTCTCTGCTTCTTAAATTACAAAAATTAAAGAAATTAAAATTCTACATTGAGTGGACAAAAGTGACATCTTTTTATGTTTTCATAATTTGTAATAGTAAAAAATATTTATTGAGTATTTGCTAAGTGCTACCTCTAAGATTATGCTAAGGATTTAACTTAAATTTTCTCATTTAATTCTCAAAGCAACTCTGTAAAGGAAGTCATTGTCATTTTAGACCTGAGAAAATTCATGGTTGCAAGATTGATCAGACTGCCCACAGACACACAGCCTGAGTAGTGGATTATCATTTGAGTTTTAACATTGCTTGGTTTGATTAGTTGCAAAGGTTTTTTTATAAATGACTTTAAATATTTTAATCATTCTTTTTTTAAAAAATAATTTCTTATAAAAATTAATTTTTATTTATTTTAATTTTATTTGAAAGGCAGAGAGAGGGACAGAGCAGAGAGAGATTGTCCATTCACAGGTTCAGACTCCAAATGCCCACAACAATCATTTTACCCAGGAGCCAGGAACTCAGTCCAGGTCTCCCATATGGGTGCCAAGGAGCCCAGTGCTTGAGCCATCGAATGCTGCCTCCCATGGAGAACATTCGCCAGAAGCTGGAATAGGGAACAAAGCTGGGACTTGTACCCAGCTGACACGATATCCCAAGCAGCCTCATAACTGCTGGGCCTAATGTCCACTCTTTCGTGTAATTTTAAGTCTCTTCTTACAGTAATTTAAAAAATATTTTCATATGTTTTCTGAAATTTATTTAGGTATATTACAAAGTAAGGCTTTACTTTTGTTTTTTCAAAAGGTATACCTCATTTTCCAAACACTAATTATGAATATTCTTTTCTCATGTTAAATTCCTGTTGTCATTAATTTTCTCCCATACTCTGTTCATTTCATTATGGATTTATTTGTCTGTATTATGTCTATAATGAATGCCACTATCACATTTAAAACATTAATGTATAGTAAGCTTCTCTATGTGGGAAGATTAATCATTCCTCATTATTCTTTTAAAAAAATTTCTTGGGAGCCGGCGCCGTGGCTCACTAGGCTAATCCTCCGCCTTGCGGCGCTGGCACACCGGGTTCTAGTCCCGGTCGGGGCACTGATCCTGTCCCGGTTGCCCCTCTTCCAGGCCAGCTCTCTGCTGTGGCCAGGGAGTGCAGTGGAGGATGGCCCAAGTCCTTGGGCCCTGCACCCCATGGGAGACCAGGAGAAGCACCTGGCTCCTGCCATCGGATCAGCGCGGTGCGCTGGCCGCAGCGCGCCTACTGCGGCGGCCATTGGAGGGTGAACCAATGGCAAAGGAAGACCTTTCTCTCTGTCTCTCTCTCACTGTCCACTCTGCCTGTCAAAAAAAAATTTTTTTTCTTGGTTATTCTTGCTCTTTTTCACTTCTCTTTTAATTTTAAAAAATAGTTCATTGGAGCTTCATGAAAAAATGTTAGAATTTTATTAACTTTGGCACCCATATGGGAGACCTGGACTGAGTTCCTGGCTCCTGGGCAAAATGATTGTTGTGGGCATTTGGACTCTGAACCTGTGAATGGACAATCTCTCTCTGCTCTGTCCCTCTCTCTCTGACTTTCAAATAAAATGAAAATAAATAATAATAAATTTTTCACAAGAAATTATTTCTTTTAAAAATATGATGCAAAAATTAATTATTGAATCTAAAAATTATTTCAACTGACATGTTTATAGTACCTGTCCTTCCCACACAGGAACACAATATATCTTAGTATTTATTTAGATGTTCTTTTATGTCTTTCAGTAAGAATTCTACTTTTTACCCGTGCTCTTTCTGTGAGTTAGATCTTCTGTCTCTTCTCTCTGTCCCTTCCTTCTTTTCTTCCATTCTTGTGCCAGGCATGCTGGTAGACACAGTGGGTTCAATGGTGAGCAAATAAATAGAGACCTGTGGCTTCCTTGAGGTTGGGAAGGGAAATAGTAGATGGCAGTAAGTGTAAAATCACAGTGGTTGTGAATGAAAACGTATGGTGATAATAAGCATATAGTTAAGAGGTCTATTACTTAATTTGTCATCATTTAATGTAGCCTTCCTAAGGAAGTTAATTTAAGATCTTAAAGTTGGAACTTCTGGGGGCGGAGCCAAGATGGCGGATAGTGAGGACGTGTGCCTTAGTTTGGGAAAATAAACTTTCATAAAAGTGGAATTACTGTAGCCTCAGGAAAAGACTCAAGAAAAAAACTGCAGAGGAAACGCTTCCGGATCTTGTGGATGAGACACAGAGGAATTACAGGGAACCCACCGCGTGGAAAACCAACCGAGACGACCCGAGCGGCAGCGGCGGGAGAGGAGCCAGAGCCACAGAATCTCGCCAGCGCGGGAACCCAGGAGGGTAAGACAAAGACCTGAGAAGTCCGAGACATTGGGGGGAGGGGGAACAGAGGCCTCTCCCTTCACTCACCAAGCAAAACAAAGAGCACCGCGATTTTACATATGTAAAGCTCAGCCAAACTCAGTATCTTTAGTGAAACTGGAGAACACATTGAGGGCTGCATAAACCCTGTGTATGGTCCCAGGGGTAGATCAAACGAATACTCACAGAGGCCAGATTTCAACTACCCTCAACTCCACTCCCAACTGAGTCAAAAAAAAAAAAAAAAAAAAAAAAAAGAGAGAGAGAGAGAGAGCGAGCCAGCAAGGAGCAAGTAATCTGGGAGAGTCGCTCTTTACACAGCCTTAAACCTCAAGAAACAAGCATAGCTCTCTGGCCACACCCATCACAGCCCCTAAGGCTCCAACAAAGCAGACAGCTCACTTAGAGGCATAGTATAACGAGAGAAAAAAACAAAAACAAAAACACCACAAATTATCTCTAACATGCCAAGCAAGAAACATAGAAGCGGAGGTACCAAGAACAAGGAAGGCACTATGACGCCCCCAAGTGAACAAGACATGCCAATGCAAGATTATGAAGATGAAGAAATAGAGGAAATGCAAGAAGCAGATTTCAAAAAATTGATAAGAACATTAAGAAGTTCTCAAAAACAAATTCTTGAACTACAGAAATCCTTAATGGACAAGATAGAAAATCTCTCCGGTGAAAATGAAATATTAAGGAGGAATCAAAATGAAATGAAAAAACTAGTGGAACAGGAATTTGCGATAGTGACAAAAAACCACAATGAAATGAAGAACTCAATAGATCAAATGGCAAACACATTAGAGAGCCTTAAAAACAGAATGGGTGAAGCAGAAGAGAGAATATCGGAATTAGAAGACAGAGAACAGGAAAGGAAACAGTCAAATCAAAGAAAAGAAGAAGAAATCAGAAATCTAAAAAATACTGTCAGGAATCTACAGGATACTATTAAAAAACCCAACATTCGGGTTCTAGGAGTTCCTGAAGGCATGGAAAGGGAGAAAGGATTAGAAGGCCTTTTTAGTGAGATACTAGCAGAAAATTTCCCAAGTTTGGAGAAGGACAGAGACATCCTAGTACAGGAAGCTCAGAGAACCCCTAATAAACATGATCAAAAGAGATCCACACCACGACACGTCGTAATCAAACTCACCACAGTGAAACACAAAGAAAAGATCCTAAAATGTGCAAGAGAGAAACGCCAGATTACTCTCAGAGGATCTCCAATTAGACTTACAGCTGATTTCTCATCAGAAACCCTACAAGCCAGGAGAGAATGGCGAGATATAGCCCAGGTACTAAGAGAGAAAAACTGCCAGCCCAGAATATTATATCCTGCAAAGCTCTCATTTGTGAATGAAGGTGAAATTAAGACCTTTCACAGCAAACAGAAATTGAAAGAATTTGTCGCCACTTGTCCAGCCCTGCAAAAGATGCTTAAAGATGTGTTACATACAGAAACACAGAAACACGGTCACCAATATGAAAGAAGGTAAAGGAAGGAAACCTCACAGCAAAAGATCACAGGAATCTCAAACCAGATACTAGAAAATATCTTTGGCAAATTTCAGGGCAAAGTTACTCCTTCTCAATAGTCACATTGAATGTTAATGGCTTGAACTGTCCAGTTAAAAGACACCGATTGGCGGATTGGGTTAAGGAACAAAACCCATCCTTTTGCTGCCTACAAGAAACCCATCTATCCAACAATGATCCATACAAGCTGAGAGTGAAAGGCTGGAAAAAGATATACCATGCCAACAGAAATGAAAAGAGAGCGGGCGTAGCCATCTTAATATCGGACAACATAAACTTTACCACAAAAACTGTTAGGAGAGACAAAGAGGGGCACTATATAATGATTAAGGGATCCATTCAACAGGAAGATATAACGATTATCAACGTATATGCACCTAATTACAGGGCACCAGCTTATTTAAAAGACTTGTTAAGGGACTTAAAGGGAGACTTAGACCCCAATACAATAGTACTGGGGGACTTCAAATCTCCACTCTCAGAGATAGACAGATCAACAGGACAGAAGATCAACAAGGAGACAGTAGATTTAAATGACACTATAGCCCAAATGGATCTAACAGATATCTACAGAACATTTCATCCTACATCTAAGGACTTTACATTCTTCTCAGCAGTACATGGAACCCTCTCTAGGATTGACCACATACTAGGCCATAAAGTAAGTCTCAGCAAATTCAAAAGAATCAGAATCATACCATGCAGCTTCTCAGACCACAAAGGAATGAAATTGGAAATTGGCAACTCAGGAATCCCTAGAGCACGTGCAAACACATGGAGATTGAACAACATGCTCCTGAATGAACAATGGGTCATAGAAGAAATTAAAAGAGAAATCAAAAATTTTCTGGAAGTAAATGAGGATAACAGCACAACATACCAAAACCTATGGGATACAACAAAAGCAGTGTTAAGAGGAAAGTTTATATCAATAGGTGCCTACATCAAGAAATTGGAAAGGCACCAAATAGATGAGCTTTCAAGTCATCTCAAGGATCTAGAAAATCTGCAGCAAACCAAACCCAAACCCAGTAGGAGAAGAGAAATAATTAAAATCAGAGAAGAAATCAACAGGATTGAATCCAAAAAAACATTACAAAAAATCAGCCAAACGAGGAGTTGGTTTTTTGAAAAAATAAACAAAATTGACACCCCATTGGCCCAACTAACTAAAAAAAGAAGAGAAAAGACCCAAATCAATAGGATCAGAGATGAAATGGGAAACGTAACAACAGACGCCACAGAAATAAAAAGAATCATCAGAAATTACTACAAGGACTTGTATGCCAGCAAACAGGGAAATCTATCAGAAATGGACAGATTCTTGGACACATACAACCTCCCTAAATTGAGCCAGGAAGACATAGAAAACCTAAACAGACCAATAACTGACACAGAAATTGAAACAGTAATAAAGGCCCTCCCAACAAAGAAAAGCCCAGGACCAGATGGATTCACTGCTGAGTTCTACCAGATATTTAGAGAAGAACTAACTCCAATTCTTCTCAAACTATTCAGAGCAATCGAAAAAGAGGGAATCCTCCCAAATTCTTTCTATGAAGCCACCATCACCTTAATTCCTAAGCCAGAAAGAGACGCAACATTGAAAGAGAATTACAGACCAATATCCCTGATGAACATAGATGCAAAAATCCTCAATAAAATTCTGGCCAATAGAATGCAACAACACATCAGAAAGATCATCCACCCAGACCAAGTGGGATTCATCCCCGGTATGCAGGGATGGTTCAACATTCGCAAAACAATCAACGTAATACACTACATTAATAGACTGCAGAAGAAAAACCATATGATTCTCTCAATAGACGCAGAGAAAGCATTTGATAAAATACAACACCCTTTCATGATGAAAACTCTAAGCAAACTGGGTATGGAAGGAACATTCCTTAATACAATCAAAGCAATATATGAAAAACCCACGGCCAACATCCTATTGAATGGGGAAAAGTTGGAAGCATTTCCACTGAAATCTGGTACCAGACAGGGATGCCCTCTCTCACCACTGCTATTCAATATAGTTCTGGAAGTTCTGGCCAGAGCTATTAGGCAAGAAAAAGAAATTAAAGGGATACAAATCGGGAAGGACGAACTCAAACTATCCCTCTTTGCAGATGGTATGATTCTTTATTTAGGGGACCCAAAGAACTCTACTAAGAGACTGCTGGAACTCATCGAAGAGTTTGGCAAAGTAGCAGGATATAAAATCAATGCACAAAAATCAACAGCCTTTGTATACACAGGCAATGCCACGGCTGAGGAAGAACTTCTAAAATCAATCCCATTCACAATAGCTACAAAAACAATCAAATACCTTGGAATAAACTTAACCAAAGACGTTAAAGATCTCTACGATGAAAACTACAAAACCTTACAGAAAGAAATAGAAGAGGATACCAAAAAATGGAGAAATCTTCCATGCTCATGGATTGGAAGAATCAATATCATCAAAATGTCTATTCTCCCAAAAGCAATTTATACATTCAATGCAATACCCATCAAGATCCCGAAGACCTTCTTCTCAGATCTAGAAAAAATGATGCTGAAATTCATATGGAGACACAGAAGACCTCGAATAGCCAAAGCAATCCTGTACAACAAAAACAAAGCCGGAGGCATCACAATACCTGATTTTAGGACATACTACAGGGCAGTTGTTATCAAAACAGCATGGTACTGGTACAGAAACAGATGGATAGACCAATGGAACAGAATAGAAACACCAGAAATCAATCCAAACATCTACAGCCAACTTATATTTGACCAAAGATCCAAATCTAATCCCTGGAATAAGGACAGTCTATTCAATAAATGGTGCTGGGAAAATTGGATTTCCACATGCAGAAGCTTGAAGCAAGACCCATACCTATCACCTTACACAAAAATTCACTCAACATGGATTAAAGACTTAAATCTACGACCCGAAACCATCAAATTATTAGAGAGCATTGGAGAAACCCTGCAAGATATAGGCACAGGCAAAGACTTCCTGGAAAATACTCCAACAGCACAGGCAGTCAAAACCAAAATTAACATTTGGGATTGCATCAAATTGAGAAGTTTCTGTACTTCAAAAGAAACAGTCAGGAAAGTGAAGAGGCAACCAACAGAATGGGAAAAAATATTCGCAAACTATACTACAGATAAAGGATTGATAACCAGAATCTACAAAGAAATCAAGAAAATCCACAACAACAAAACAAACAACCCACTTAAGAGATGGGCCAAGGACCTCAATAGACATTTTTCGAAAGAGGAAATCCAAATGGCCAACAGACACATGAAAAAATGTTCAAGATCACTAGCAATCAGAGAAATGCAAATCAAAACCACAATGAGGTTCCATCTCACCCCGGTGAGAATGGCTCACATTCAGAAATCTACCAACAACAGATGCTGGAGAGGATGTGGGGAAAAAGGGACGCTAACCCACTGTTGGTGGGAATGCAAACTGGTTAAGCCACTATGGAAGTCTGTCTGGAGATTCCTCAGAAACCTGAACATAACCCTACCATACAACCCAGCCATCCCACTCCTTGGAATTTACCCAAAGGAAATTAATTTGGCAAATAAAAAAGCCATCTGCACATTAATGTTTATTGCAGCTCAATTCACAATAGCTAAGACCTGGAACCAACCCAAATGCCCATCAACAGTAGACTGGATAAAGAAATTATGGGACATGTACTCCATAGAATACTATACAGCAGTAAGAAACAACGAAACCCAGTCATTTGCAACAAGATGGAGCAATCTGGAAAACATCATGCTGAGTGAATTAAGCCAGTCCCAAAGAGAAAAATATCATTTGTTTTCCCTGATCAGTGACAACTGAGCGCCAAAGGGGAAACCTGTTAAGTGAAATGGACACTATAAGCAACAATGAACTGATCAGCTCCTGTCCTGACTTTAGATGTACAATGTAATACTTTATCCTTTTTAGTATTTGTTGTTGTTGTTGTTGTTCTAGTACTATTGGTTGAACTCAGTAATTAACACACAATTATTCTTAGGTGTTTAAATTTTAACTGAAAAGTGATCCCTGTTAAATCTAAGAGTGGAAAAAGAGAGGGAGGAGATGAACAATTTGGAACATGCTCAATCGGACTGGCTGCAAATGGTGGAGTTAGAAATGTGCCAGGGGATTCCAACACAATTCCATCAAGATGGCATGTACCAATGCCATCGCACTAGTCCAAGTGATCAATTTCAGCTCACAATTGATAGCTCTGATAGCTCTAAGAGTCAAAGAGATCACACAAACAAGACAAGTATCTGCTAATACTAACTGATAGAATCAAAAAGGGAGAGAAAGATCCAACATGGGAAGTGGGATACACAGCAGACTCATAGGATGGCAGATGTCCTAAACAACACTCTGGCCTCAGAATCAGCCCTCAAGGCATTCAGATCTGGCTGAAGAGCCCATGAGAGTATAGCAGGCATGGAAAGCCAAGATATCATGGAAAAAAAAAAAAAGACCTAAATGAATGATCTCTGTGAGTGAGATCCCAGTGGAAAGAACGGGGCCATCAAAGAAGGAGGTACCCTTCTCCGAAGGGAGGAGAGAACCTCCACTTTGACTATGACCCTATTGGAATAAGATCAAAGTCAGCGAACTCTAAAGGCTTCCATAGCCCTGGCAACTCATGACTAGAGCCTAGGGAGATTACTGACGCCATGAACAGGAGTGTCAAATTGTTAAGTCAGCAACAGGAGTCACTGTGTACTTACACCCCATGTGGGATCTGTCCCTAATGTGTCATCTAAAGCCAAGTGAAGCTATGACTGGTACTGAAACAGTATTTTTATACTTTGCGTTTCTGTGTGGGCACAGACTGATGAGGTCTTTTCTAATTATATACTGAAGTGATCTTCTGTATATAAAGAGAATTGGAAATGAAAAAAAAAAAAAACCTGGTGTTAAAATGGAAATGGCATAGAAAATTAATTAATTTGAAAAAAAAATTATGTAGGATCTCTGTCTTTAATGTGCTGTACATTGCTATTTAATGCTATAATTAGTAATCCAATGGTAGTTTTTTCACTTGATGTTGCTATATGGGCAAAATATTGAAATCTTTACCTAATATATACTAAACTGATCTTCTGTATACAAAGAGAATTGTAAATGAATCTTTACATGAATGGAAGGGGAAAGGGAGCGGGAAAGGGGAGGGTTGCGGGTGGGAGGGAAGCTATGGGAGGGGGGAAGCCATTGTAACCCATAAGCTATACTTTGGAAATTTATATTCATTAAATAAAAGTTTAATAAAAAAAAAAAGATCTTAAAGTTGGGTAGGAGTTAGTGTGTAAGGAGCCTAAGTGCTTTGGTGGATATTATGTGGAATATTTTATTACATTATTATTAATTAATTAATTGGATGAAGAGGTGGGAGAAAGGTTGGATATGCAGTGCTTTTTCCACAGTTTTTTTCCTAGTACACAAAGGTAATATCCCACTCAATCTATTCTGCCTTCCATTGTTAGAAGTCAGTTTTCAGTCTGGCTGCTACTTATTCTGTTAGGTAGTCCTAGCTTCTATTTGCCTTTGAAAGATCTTTTGTATTTTTGGTGTTCTGCAGTTTCTCTTTAAAAATTTTTATTTGTTTATTTGAGAGACAGAAATCTGGAGAGAAAGAGACAGAGAGACAGAGAATGAAAGAAAGAGTGCTCTCATCCACTGGTTTGCTCCTTAAATGTGTGCAAAGGCCAGAGCTGAGCCAGGCCCAAAGCTGGAAGCCTGGAATACAGTCCATGTCTCCCCTGTGGATGTCAGGAACCCATCACACTGGCTCCTATGGTCTGTGTTAGCAGGAAGCAGGAATCAGGAACTGGAGCCAGGTTTTTGAATCCAGATATTCTGATGTGGGCATAAAGCTGGATTTTAGAATTTGTGGCTTTCAGCAATTCTGGATAAATAACTCTCAGCCATTATTTTTCTTTTCCCTAATTGTCTCCATTATCTAACTTAATGAAAGCACAATTAGATGTATGCTAGACATCTTACTCTATTGTTAGTTTCTCTTAACTTCACTTATATTTTCCATTTCTATTATTGATGAATTCTGGAGCATTTCTTTTGATTTATTTATCTGTTCCCTAAATCACTGCAATTTAGACATGAATTTCAGTTAAAAGTTCTCTTGGAGTTTTGTTAACTTTGTTAACTCTATTACACTTTTGAGCTCTCAAAGCTTTTTGGCCTTTAAAAACTCAACTTGGTCATTGGTGAAGTTTTTTTTTTTAATCATACTTTAGTAACTACTTTTAAAAGATAGTATTTTTTATTCTCTGTCAATACTTTCAGTATATGAAGTCTTCATGGTTCTGATTTTTCTCTCTATTATTTTTGCTGTCTTGGTCATATCACCTTCAACTCCTGTGGATTGTGAGTCTGACTGTGAGCTCATATTCTTTGGAACTTTATCCATGGGAATGATTGGTGTGTTCCTTCAAAGATTTGAGTTTTCTCTTGCCAGGTGCTTGGTGGTACTTCCAACCCAGGATCTTTTTATACTAAATACAGATTGGGGTTTCTTGAGCTATCCAGTAGAATGAATTTGGTCTGCAAACCCACATTAAGACGAGCTTGGGGATTTATGAATTCTTCGGAGAGATTTTTTTACCTTCATCTGGTTCCAAGTTTTGAGATATGTACTTTATTTTGCTTTCTCTTGGTCTTGAGGGGGAATTCTATTTCTGAGTTCTCCTTACATGAAGGATAGAGCTCTTTGTGGTCTTAGCCTTGAACTGGGGGATGGAGACAGCGTAAGGATCTGTTGGATTCTCTACATAGGGTGGTCCCTGTGTGTTTTTCCTCTACTGTTTGTCATCTGAGACCACAAAAACTGAAGCTGAATGTTATCTACTTCAGGAAAATGCCTCAGGGATTAGTTTTACCTTTGTGGCCTCCATTTTCACTTAGTTTTGGTTCCTGAATTTTACTTACTTGTCTTTTCTTTGCAGCATATGATGTGCTTTAATAAAATGCACTGTTAGCAAATATTTAGTGATTTTAGTGGGATAACCAGGGTATTATCTTCTAATCTCTTCTTTTACTTATTTCATAATTTCTTCATTTATTTATCTTTATAATTAATAAAGAATTCAGGAAGAAACTATCAAACTTTGTCAAAGTGAAATATTTAACATCTTATATTTAGATCTGATGTTACTTATAAGCATACAAAGTTCAACTGTGATGATAAGCTGTATTAAATTTTGAATCAGAACAGGATTTAGGAATTTTAGTATCTAGTACCTATGCCTAGCAGTCAGGTGACAGAAGCTGGGAGAAGAGAAGATACAGTGTGGAGTTCTGGCCCTGCTGTTTTCCAGCTGTGTGTCCTTTAAAACATCATTGAGCTTCCTGAACCTTAGTTCTCTCCTTAGTCAAATGAGTACACCAGTGCTTGATTTTCCCGGTTTACAGAATAGTTGCTGGTGTTGGATGTGCTAGTAATATGTGCGCCAGCTCCTTTAAACAGCATTAGTGTTAAATTTGAGTCTTTACTCTGGCTCTGTTAATTTTATTGGACTTCCATGAGACAGGGTCGGCAGTGCATTCACAGGTTGCTCTTGGTATTTCATGTAACTTCTGAAGTCTTGTCTTAATTCTCTAGCTTTCCTTGTTTAATTTCCTCTTTGTCACTGAAGCTCAGTTAACATTCAGCATTGAGCAGAAACAAGAAATTTGAAAGCTGATTAAGAAAGATTTATTGGAATGTCTAAGAATTTTGACAAAATTATGCATGTCATTTTTATTAACATTTGATGCTGCTGTATTCTGGTGTTTTAAGTCAAAAAATAAAAGCAGTGTTTTGTTTCTAAAAGCCCATGCTATATCCAATGTGGGGAAGAGTTTTCAGAAAGTCAGCTGCCTTTTGATAGGATGCGAGGATTTGATTCTTTATCTGTTTGTCAGCAGAGGGAGCCTTTGCCTTATTTTTAAATTCCGGAAGTCTGGCAGTAGTTTGTGAAGGGCCATTGTATTGATGGAAAAATACTTGTTTCCTCATAGGCCTTGGAGGTTTTGGAACCAGTCTTTTCTTGTTCCTGGAAAGGAAATACCCTTTTTTTTTTCTTATATTTTTGAGTTCTTTATATGTAACATGGTTCTTTTTTTTTTCTGGACAGGCAGAGTTAGACAGTGAGAGAGAAAGAGACAGAGAGAAAGGTCTTCCTTTTCCATTGGTTCACCCCTCCAAATGGCTGCTGTGGCCGGTGCGCTGCCGCCGATCCAAAGCCAGGAGCCAGGTGCTTCCTCTTGGTCTCTCAGGTGGGTACAGGGACCAAGCACTTGGGCCATCCTCCACTGCCTTCCTGGGTCACAGCAGAGAGCTGGACTGGAAGAGGAGCAACTGGGATAGAACCTGGCATCCCAACTGGGACTAGAACCCGAGGTACCGGTGCCGCAGGTGGAGGATTAGCCAAGTAAGCCATGGCGCCGGCCTGTAACATGGTCCTGAAGTGCTAGCATAGAGAGGAGTACTTTAAAAATGGCTAATGTTGAATAATTATAGTGGTTCTCAATGCTGTCTTCCATTTTAAATGGTCTTAAGATAATGAAAACAAATAGTGAATATGGTGAGTTTTTCATAAAGCTATCTTCTTTTTCTTCAATTAAAAGGCAGGCAGTACTTGGTGCTGACATTTTTATTTACTACATATTATTATTATTATTATTATTATTATTATTTAAAGAAAATCCTGGTGAGGATGGGCTGGTTTTTGTTTTTGTTTTTAATCTCCTGGTTGAGCAGTTCACAGGATTGACAGTGCTCTTATGTTTCCCAGTAGTTTTTAGATTTTACAGATCAGTGAAATTCAAGAGCTTGGGAGGCACTGCTTTTAGCAAATGAAGATAGAAACTTTTTTTTTTTTTTTTTTAATTTTTGGCAGGCAGAGTGGACAGTGAGAGAGAGACAGAGAGAAAGGTCTTCCTTTTGCCGTTGGTTCACCCTCCAATGGCCGCCGCGGTAGCGCGCTGCGGCCGGCGCACCGCGCTGTTCCGATGGCAGGAGCCAGGTGCTTATCCTGGTCTCCCATGGGGTGCAGAGCCCAAACACTTGGGCCATCCTCCACTGCACTCCCTGGCCACAGCAGAGAGCTGGCCTGGAAGAGGGGCAACCGGGACAGGATCGGTGCCCCGACCGGGACTAGAACCCGGTGTGCCGGCGCCGCAAGGCGGAGGATTAGCCTGTTGAGCCACGGCGCCGGCCGAAGATAGAAACTTTTGAACGAAACCACTTCTAGCTTCCCAGTCACCTTTTGTGCTAACTTTCCTTTGCATTCCTTTTTGTACGTTGATACTTACGCAGTGAGACTTTATGACTAATTGACCTGATATCCGAGATACAGGTTAAGTATAGGTGCTAGGGGAAGTTGGTTTAATTCTTTGAGTCAGTGTGCTGAGTTTGGGATTAGAGTGGCATTCATTCCTACCCCCTGCCAGGTACTGTGCTGGGCAGTAAATATGTCCCCTCCTTTAATGTTCACAGCCGATCTATGGATTATAGAGTTTATTTTGAGTATATATTTTGAGCATTATAGAGTATAAGGTTTATTTTGCTTTTGAAGCCATACACTGAGTGATTGAATAAATAATCCAAGGTCATATGTCTAAGATGTGTCAGAGCCAGGATTTAAAATGTTGTCCTGTCTTTCAGGTTCAAAATTACTGCTGTTTGCACTACTTTTTCATACTTTGTCTGTATTTGATACTTCCCCATATTAGCTCAATTAATTTTTTAAAGATATACCATCCTGCTCTTGGACTAGGGGATATTTAAAAAGCATCCAATAGGATGGGGTACTTTGCTGACTGATAATAATCTCTTGTTTTGTATTACCCAGAAAAAGACTTGGTACCCAGGCTGTAATAATTACTAAAGTCTTAAGGTTTAATCTGAGAATGTATTTGAAGTCGGAGTTTAATGAAATGTTGGTGGATCTAGGGATCATTCTGTTCTTTGTATCCATCTTGAGTTTGCATAACTTGTTCTTTATGATTTTCCTTCTTATTAATATATATGAGGTTTTCCCTCATACTTCCTTTATTTCCTGAAGAACATAGTTAACCTTTTTTCCTCTACCTTTTTTTTTTTTTTAAAGATTTTATTTATTTATTTGAGAGGTGGAGTTATAGACAGTGAGAGGGAAAGACAGAGAGAAAGGTCTTCCTTCCGTTGGTTCACTCTCCAAATGGCCTCAATGCCCGGAGTTGCGCAGATCCAAAGCCAGGAGGTGCAGGGGCCCAAGGACTTGGGCTGTCTTCTAATGCTATCCCAGGGTGCAGGGGACCAAGGACTTGGGCTGTCTTCTAATGCTATCCCAGGCCATAGCAGAGAGCTGGATTGGAAGAGGAGCAGCCGGGACTAGAACTGGCTCCCATATGGGATGCTGGCGCTGCAGGCGGAGGATTAACCTACTGCGCCACGGTGCCGGCCCCTTTTCCTCTACTTTTAATAATCTTTTGACAGTTTTAATTATGTAGTACCAAGATAGATATTAATTTTGAAACACGGTTTAAGTATTGCTTGTTAAAATTAATTATTTTGAGCCTGTTAGGTCGGGAATAGCTCAGGGTTTTGGTCTTTCATATCCCTAGGAAGAATAGATGGAAAAAGGAGATGGAGACCGACCTCAACAGAGGTTGCTTTATTGGAAGCAAAAAGGTTGGCGACAGTCTGTTCTTGCAAAGAGACTGCGTGCAGAGCGCATTTGGGACTCAGGTTTTATCCTGAGTTAGTAGAGAATTTGCCACTGGTGGGGGGGTGTAGAAGGCAGTTGGCAGAAGAGTAGGGGGCTCTTTGAATTCTCTGGGAATTTCCCTCTGATCTGTGTCATAGCTGCCCTGTGCAGCTGATCTGCTTGGCCATTTGCATTGCAAGGAGTTGAGAACAGTCTGGTTAGGCACCAAGGTCTCCACCAAAGGGAGGAAGTCAGGTGGAGAGAGGGAAAGGAGGAAGAGAGGGAGGAGCGGAAGGTGTAACAAGTCCTTTAGGGTCTTTCACCATACTATTTTTACACTGATGCAATTCATTCATAGAAAAAAAGTTTTTTGAACTCTGTTATATACTAGGGACAGTCAAAAGTAGGGATGCCTGATGAAAAAAACATATTGCTAGGGGGGCTGGCACTGTGGTGTAGCGAGTAAAGCCACCACCTGCAGTGCCAGCATCCCATATGGGCGCTGGTTCAAGTCTTGGCTGCTCCACTTCCAATCCAGCTTTCTGCTATGGCCTGGGAAAGCAGTAGAAGATGGCCCAAGTCCTTGGGGCCCTGCACCCATGTTGGAGACCCAGAAGAAGATCCTGACTCCTGGCTTTGGGTCGGCACAGCTCCAGCCGTTGCAGCCAGTTGGGGAGAGAACCAGCAGATGGAAGACCTCTCTCTTTCTCTCTCTCTCTGCCTCTCCTCTCTGCTGTGTAACTCTGACTTTCAAATAAATAAATAAATCTTTTTAAAAAATACATATTGCCAGGGACAGGTATTTGGTGCTGTGGTTATGTTGCTACTTGGGACATTCTCAACCCATATTGGAGTGTCTAATTTGAGTCTTGGCCACTCAGCTTCTGACCCTGAGAGACAGCAGATGATGACTCTGGAGCTTGGGTCTCTGCCATTGGATGGGCCCCTGCCTTTGGCCTAGCATGGCTCTGGTTGTCATAGGCATTTGGTGAGTGAACCAGTAGATGGGAGATCTCCGTCTCTATTTTTCTCTATCTCTTTGCCTTTCAAAGAAAATGAAAGTGAATAAATGAAAATTAAACAAAACAAAATGCTAACTCTGAAGGGATTTTCATGTGAATATATTGATATTATTAACCATCTTGGTTCTCTTGATGATCATTGGTGTCCTGGTATGTAGAACCACAGTTTGATATGATTTCATACTTTCATGGTGGTTCAGTTTAATTGAGAAGACATAAGTGGCTAAACTCAATGCTGTGAGCTAGTCAATGAGAGCAAAAAAGCCTTGTCTTCAAGGATTTCATACTTAATTTGTGGAAGTGAGAAAAGTGCATCACATTTAGCTGTATCACCAGGAAAGATACTGTCTGTACTGTTAGGGAGTGATGCAATATATAGTATGAAAGAGTAGAGAGAGAGTGGCTCGTTTATGTCTAAAGGCAGTTGGAAAAGCCTTCATGGAAGTGGTTGGTGGCACTGGATCATGGAGGTGGAGGATGTGTAGAATGATTTTGTGGGCCGGCGCTGTGGCTCAACAGGCTAATCCTCCGCCTTGTGGCGCCCGCACACCGGGTTCTAGTCCCGGTCAGGGTGCCGGATTCTGTCCCGGTTGCCCCTCTTCCAGGCCAGCTCTCTGCTGTGGCCAGGGAGTGCAGTGGAGGATGGCCCAAGTGCTTGGGCCCTGCACCCCATGGGAGACCACCTGGCTCCTGCCATCGGATCAGTGCTGTGCGCCGGCCACAGCACGCCTATCGTGGCGGCCATTGGAGGGTGAACCAACAGCAAAGGAAGACCTTTCTCTCTGTCTCTCTCTCTCGCACTGTCCACTCTGCCTGTCAAAAAAATAAAAAATTAAAAAAATTTTTAAAAAAAGAATGATTTTGTGATGTTGTGATGGGAAAATGGCATCTGAGGTGAATTGAACTATACTCAAAAAGGCATATGATGGGGCCGGTGCTGTGGCGCAGCGGGTTAATGCCCTGGCCTGAAGCGCCAACATCCCATATGGGCGTCGGTTCAAGACCCAGCTGCTCCACTTCCCATCCAGCTCTCTGCTATGGCCTTGGATAGCAGTAGAAGATGGCCCAAGTCCTTGGGCCCCTGCACCCGCGTGGGAGACCTGGAAGAAGCTCCTGGCTCCAGGCTTTGGATCAGTGCAGTTCTGGCCGTTGCAGCCAATTAGGGAGTGAACCATCGGATGGAAGACTCTCTCTCTCTCTGCCTCTCTCTGTGTAACTCTTTCAAGTAAAATAAATAAATCTTAAAAAAAAAAGGTATATGATGCTTAGGGCAGGGAGGGTAATTTTACTTGGAGTATTTAACTCATAGGACCAAATGAGGAGGGATTATTCAAAGTTTATTTAGAAGGCACACTGAAGAGTTCTTTGGATATCCTGTGTATGAATTTGCACTTAATTCTGGAGACACTGGACTACCTTTGAAGCTATGGAGCAGGTTGGTAACACAATGGCATCTGCATATTAAGATGACTAATTTGGTTCATTTGTCTTTATAGTACTTTTATTAAGAATATGTAATTTTAACTGCTTCCTTCAGAAGAAACCAAAGGAATTCAATAGACCAAACAATGGTTTAATGGCACATTGAACTTTGTGATAGGAATAGTTTGTTCAAGAAATTGAAAGTTAATATTATCATTATCCATAATTCATTTTTATTTACTTTTTAAAATCCTATATGAGTTTAGATCTTAGCTTCAGCTGAGAATTTCCTGGCTTTAGTTTTTTTTCCCCACAACTCTTAATTAATTGATCTTAGTTCAGTGTCAACTGTAGTTTTTTTTCTTGTTCCATCTTTTGATAAACTAATGACTTTTAGAATAAGAGGGTTAATAATATATAAACAGCAACTATTTAGCTTCTGGAGTTATTATTTTGTGAGACCAATATTATTGCAAGAGAAAAACATTTGTACAAAATGAAGAAATGTTTTTAAAACTTTGGCGAATGTTCTCTGGATCTCTTACCTTGAGAAGTCTACCTCATTTTAAACTAGTTATTTTTTAAAATAATTATACTCTACCATTATACTTACCCTTTAAGAATTTTTCTTCTGGACGAGGGAGAAGAAAAAAATGCTAAGTACATGAGCTTTTCTGCGTGATATCATCTGTCTTATCTTCCTTACATTGCTTGGGGAGTCATCCTGCTAAAAACATCACTATGAGAGGCTGGGGGATGACAGGGCAGAGAAGAGAGACAGAGACCGAGAACATGAGCGAGAGTGTGTGTGCTGGGGTGAGGGTGCAGAGACAGAGGCAGCTAGCTCACTTCCCAAGCCCAGATAGGACTGTCTTGCATGCTCACAATTAATTTCTCCTTCCTTCCTTCCTTCCTTCCTTCCTTCCTTCCTTCCTTCCTTCCGCCCTCCCTCCCTCCCTCCCTCCCCCTTTTTCTTGACAGGCAGAGTTAGTGAGAGAGAGAGAGAGAGACAGAGACAGAGACAGAGAGAAAGGTCTTCCTTTTCCGTTGGTTCACCCCCTAAATGGCCACTAAGGCCAGCACACTGTGCTGATCCGAAGCCAGGAGCCAGGTGCTTCCTCCTGGGCTCCCATGCGGGTGCAGGGCCCAAGCACTTGGGCCATCCTCCACTGCCTTCCCAGGCCACAGCAGAGAGCTGGACTGGAAGAGGAGCAACAGGGACAGAACCCGGCACCCCAACCGGAACTAGAACCCGGGGTACTGGTGCTGCAGGCGGAGGATTAGCCTAGTGAGCTGCAGCTCCAGCCTCTCTATTCTCTTTTCCCTTTCCTTCCCTTTCTTTTCTTTTCTCTCTCATAGTTACAGAGAGAGAGAGAGAGAGAGAGAGAGAGAGAGAGAGAGAGAGAGAGGTCTTCCATCCACTGGTTCACTTCCCAGATGGCCTCAATGGCAGGAGTTGTGTGGATCCGAAACCAGGAGTCAGGAGCCTCCTCTGAGTCTCCCTCGAGGGTGCAGGGGCCCAAGAACTTGTGCCATCTTCTTATACTTTCCCAGGCCACAGCAGAGAGCTGGATTGGAAGTGGGGCAGTCGGGCCTGGAACCAGTACCCATCTGGGATGCCAGTACTGCAGGTGGTGGCTTTACCCGCTATGCCACAGCACCAGCCCCACAGTATGTTTCTTTAGTGATTTCAATAGTTATTCTGTTAGGGAAATTGCTGGTTTGAGAACATTAATTTACAATACACAGAGAAGCATCTGAACAGCCAACAGTTGACACAGACCTATGGTCTAAGATACTTTCTGTAATTCTTCAAGTTTTAAAAACCCTTTGCTTTAGCAAAAAAAAGATGAAATTTTGATTGTGTGTGTGTCTTCCTTCTTACATTAAATTTTACCCTTTTTGCTCTGAAGGGATTTCCCACTCCCAATTTTAAGTTTTTTTGTTTTTTTTTTTTTTTTTTTTTTTTTTACATCATTTGCTGTGCAAAAGAAAGCTACTCCAGTAATATCAATTAGTGATCATTTTCATATCAGGTATTGGGTAGTATGCTTTTTGATTATGTTGTAGCCTTTTTTTTTTTTTTAAAGATTTGTTTATTTTGAAAGTCAGAGTTACACAGACAGAGAAGGAGAGGCAGAGAGAGAGCAAGAGCGAGAGAGAGATTTTCCATCCAATGGTTCACTCCCCAGATGGTAGCAACGGCTGGAGCTGTGCTGATTTGAAGCCAGTAGCCAGGAGCTTCCTCCCGGTCTCCCATGGGGGTGCAGGGGCCCAAGGACTTGGGCCGTGTTTTGCTGTTTTCCCAGGCCATAGCAGAGAGCTGGATAGGAAGGGGAGCAGCTGGAACTTGAACCAGCGCCCATATGGAATGCCGGCACTGCAAGTGGCGGCTTTACCTGCTACACCACAGCACTGGCCCCGATGTTGTAACCTTACAGTAAGTATCATGTAGTCTTTTCTTCATCCCACTGCCTTGCAGGCAAAGAAACTTTGATAGTCTCCCTGGGCTAAGATAAAGATGCAGCAAAGCCTGGACTCAAGTTGAGACTTTACCAGCAGCTCTGTCTGAAGATCCTGTCATCTTCATCAGCTCAGCCTGTCCCAGGGCCCTGCCTGCCCTGGACCCTCCAAACATGGCTTCTTCATGGTCCAGGCTCTGTGCATGACATTTCGTCTGCACTTGCTTCTCGGATTGACTGGTGGACTCTTTTGCAACCTGAAAGATCCAAGTGTGATCTCTGTTCAAAAGCGTTTTCTGATTCTTCAGGACACTGTGAATCATGCTCCCATAGCCGTTTCCATTATTTTAATGTCTCTCTTCTTACACTGTTATAACTAGTTGTTTAACCCCTATACTCGCTGAACTTTCTGAGGATTTCAACTGTGCCTCCCCAGAACATGCTAGTTTTTCAATGCATGTTTGTGGAATTTTTTGAATGAATATGAATTATGGAAAATGTTCTCAAAGCTTTCATGATCATGGTATCTGACAAAATAATTCACTCAATATTTTGTGGATGCAAGTGATAATATAAAGTTTAGCTCCTTTTAAACTCTTAACATTGCATTCATATGGAGTATATCACATATAAAGCTAATTTAATGAATGGCTGTAATTTCCTTATAATATGTTATTAAGCTTGTTCACAGTTTAGGGGAAAAGATTGTGATAAATAGCTTGGTGAAACACGCAGCAGTGGTCTTTGTGAACCTACTAAAGTTCACTATTAAAATGAGACACATTAAAATGTCAAAAGAGAAGTTCATAGGAAGAGTTAGTATGTAGACTCAATTTTTATTTTCTGGACTCTTAAAGTAATTAGTCTCACAAAGTTATTTATTGGGGATAACACTTAAATAATAGTTGAGGATTTTTCCCTAGTACATAATTTAAAATATTAGCTATTTAACTCAACACATGTATTCTATTTATTAATTTCCTGTGTTCACTTAGGGTTTTAAAAGTATTTATTTATGCCTGGGGTTTTAAACTTAGAATCTAATTGGATATTGCATTATTATAAAGCATTAAGTACTTTTAGAATGCTCCAACAAAAAAGAATTTGAGGAAGAGGGTAGTAAGAAAGTAGCTGCTCTCTCAGTCATCTAATTTCCAGTTATTAAGCATAGCCAAATAATAGCTCTATCTCAAAACAATGATAATAGTTTTGTTAGTGTCAGCATGTGTGGAAAAAGCGCAAAAATGATACCAAGTGACAAATTCAGCATCTAGTGTGCTCTAGAGAGCCGTCTACTACTTGTTTTTAAGGCAGTAGCTGTCGGTTTGCTACACGGAGCATTTTAATGTCTGCTCATAGCAGACATGTAATATCATTTTTGAATTAGGTTTGCAGTAAAGATTAATGTTAGTGTTTTCAGTTTTTCTGTAGCAACAACCAAAATTTTTTCCGTGCGTGCGTAAAATCAGCGGAAGTTCCACAGACTTTGGACTCCTGTGTTCTTGTGTATCAGCCTCTTGATGTTTCCTGTCTGCCTTTTTGACTACCTGTACAGCTGTTTTTCATGTGTTTTCAGACTTGGAGAAAAACCAAATATTTTTGACAGCTGCATGCTGAACTGCAATATATGCTTGGCCACAGGTCACGTTTGCATTTCTTCACTCGTATTTTTATACAGTGTGTAAAAGAAATATGAGCACAGAGAGATTCAGAAAACATGTAGCATGCTGAGTAATGGTAGTCCTCTCTCCTGTGTGCCACTTGCTCTGCTGCATGGATTCCACAGGAAGAGAAAGACAGCACAGAAAGGGAGAATATGGCATTCAGCACTGCCCTCCTCGGGGCCCCAGTTGCCAAAATATTGCGTGATGGAAAATGCTCCAAGTCATGGATGGTAGAAGTTACTTCTGGGCATGGGAATACACGCACAGTTACTCTATACTGTTTGAACAAATAGGCTGTCATTTAGCGGAGAAAACTGTTAATCTAGCAGCCAGGTCACTGCGTAATTGACTAGCTTTGACTATAATTTCAACACCAGGAAATGAGATGCACTATTTACTAAACACTCATTTCTTGGGGTTGCCAAGGTAGAACATTCCCCACGGGCATACACATTTTTGGTCTATGATGATTGAAAAATACCACTTTCCAAAATCCTTTCAAAATGATCTTGACGAATCTTTTCTCCATTTGTTCCCAGATCTTGCAAATCACATTTCATATTGTGGTGGTTATTTTTCTCTCATCATGCTCAACAGTAATGGAATAAACATCGAGATGTAAAATTCTGATGAAATCTCCAGCCATCCTAATAATTTTCACTTTAAAAATATTTAATTTTCTTGTGCAGCTTAGGCATTTTTTTTTTTTTTTTGACAGGCAGAGTGGACAGTGAGAGAGAGACAGAGAGAAAGGTCTTCCTTTTGCCGTTGGTTCACCCTCCAATGGCCGCCGCGGCTGGCGCTGCAACCTGCACATCGCGCTGATCCGATGGCAGGAGCCAGGTGCTTCTCCTGGTCTCCCATGGGGTGCAGGGCCCAAGCACTTGGGCCATCCTCCACTGCACTCCCTGGCCACAGCAGAGAGCTTGCCTGGAAGAGGGGCAACCGGGACAGGATCGGTACCCCGACCGGGACTAGAACTCGGTGTGCCGGCGCCGCAAGGCGGAGGATTAGCCTGGTGAGCCGCGGCGCCGGCATAGGCATAATTTTTGAGGAGGTGTTCATTTAAGATATCGTTTCAATCTTTTGCTCTTATGTTTCCTGCTCTGTTGGTAAAGCTTGATCCTCTGCACTCAGCTCAGCTCTGACTGACCCTATGTTTTTCTAATAGGTTACTTTTCTCCCCCAGAATTGCTGCTTTTACCTTTGATTCCTATTTACTTAGCAATTCCTCCACAGTCCAGGGTGCATCCTACCTCTACAATGAAAGTTTTCCCAGGACGTTCACTGTGATGAAGCTGTTTGATTTTCTTTAGTATTTAGTCTGTTTCACATCATTTAAATTTTGCATGCTAACCTGTGTTTTTATGAAATGAATGTAAGGTTTGCCTTCCAAGGATTCAGTGTGTATAGTGGACACAGATACATCCCAATTTGAATGCTAGTTTTCTCACCTTCTAATTCATTGACATTAGACAAATAATTAGACAAATTATTTTAGTTCCATGAATTTGTCTTCCCATGTGTAAAATATGAACTGTTGACCACTTTTTAGTTACTGAAAATTATAGCTTATATACTGATTAAGAGTTCAGCACAATGCTAAGAACATAGCAGGTGCTCAGTAAATGACGGTTGTCATTGACAAATTGCTGTTGTCTCTTTCTTACAACTCCTGATATAAGACTGAGCATGTGGTGAGGAGTCTGAGTATGGTTCAACACTATGTCATTTAAATAGCTCTTGAAAGCCCATCACTTTGATGAAGGCTTCCTGTTGGCTCTGTTCTATCAGACCTACACAACTTTCACGGCTTTTCTGGATTGTTCCTTCTATTCCCATTATCTGTTAGGAGAGCCTTTGGTATGTATTCTGAAGTGCCTTCCAACATAGTGATTTGAAGTATGATTTTAAGGGTTTATTTATTTATTTTTGAGTAATGTTTTGGATTGATCCCTACATTTTTCTGAATGTCAGTGGCCAAGATGGTGATAAATAAAGCATTTTTCACATACTTCGAATGCAGTGTGTGAAACACATAGAATAAAATCTCAGCCAATCCGAGCCGCAGATGAATAAATTATTTTGCCCAGCTTACTTTAGCTCAACAGACGTTTATTAATGTATCTCTTGTGTGCCAGGCACTTTATACTTGCTGGATTTACAAAGATGAGTAGCATGCAGTTTCTGCTTTTGAGTTTAGTCTAGGTTGAACGAGAGCACTAAAACAGATAATCTCTATAAATGATTGTTCTAAAATATTCTAGGGTAAGGATAGGGCTCTTTGGGATCACAGATGGAGGGTGAATGAAGGGGAAAGAGGACTTTTGGGAAGACGTGTGAGCCTCAGCTGGTGATGTCAGAGCAAAAATAGGTTGATCTACTTGATTCAGGGACAGAGATCCACTTTGAAGCGGCTTAAACATTCATGGATTTTTTTTTTTTTTTTTTTTTTTTTGGCTTGGAAAGTTCAGGGGTAGTTTGGCTCCAGGTGTGGCTTGATGCACTGGCCCAAGCAATGCCCTTGGAAAAGCCAAATGGCTTCTGTGCTTCCAGACCTTATTCTTCTCACACTTTATTCTCCAGGGAAGAGTTACTGTTTTTCTAGCTCCAGTTCAATTTAGGGATTTGGTTTCTCTCTTTGGTTGTAAATTATACCAGTCCCCAAACCAACCATTCCAACTAGTGGAGCACTATTTGTTTTATGAAAGTTAGAACCTAACTTAAAGGTTGGGATGAGGTCAGAATGAGCAGGAGGAAGCCTGCAAATGTCACCACACCTGGGGAAGAAAAACAAAAGGATTTATTGAGGAAAAAAATAAAACAAGGAAAAGCAAGGAAGCCTGTTTCATTATGATGTGTGTGGGAAATAGCAATAGTTAAACATCAATACAATATGTAGGATGAGGCTTGGAAAGTAGTTATGAAAATAAAATCTAATTGGGATGAGTGGTGAAGACACGGGCATCTGACAGGTTTGATCCCTCCCCCTGACTCTTGACTGCAGCTTCCGGCTAATGCATGCCCTGGGTGACAATAGTGATGACCCAAGTGGTTGAGTTCCTGCTAGCCAGGTGGGAGACCTGGACTGAGTTCCTGGTTCCTGGCTTCAGCCTGGCACAGCTCTAGCCCTTGCAAGCATTTGGGGAGTGAGCCAGCAAGTGGAAACTCTGTCTTTCTGACTGTCTCTGACTGCTTCTCAAATAAATAAATAAAAATGAAAAAAAAAACTATAATATGATCACTTGCCACTGCTAGATTTAGTTTCCAAATATTACTTTATTTAATCCTCACAGAACGTTACTGAGATAGATATGCCTTTGCAGACAAAGAAAATCGAGTCTAAGCTCACCACTAATTATTGAAGTGGGATTCAAATCTGGATTATCTGATTCAGTAAGTAGCCTGCTTAGACTTTATAGTATATTAAATATTCTCTGTATTGCTGCCGTTTACATGAATAAGACGATATACCATGTTAAGGGTCCAAGTTTTTTCTGGGATGCAGGCTCTAGTTCTTTACCTGTTGTGATATTGAAACTTTCAGCATGCATCAGAAGAGTCTGTATGGCTTGTGAAAATCTGTCACCAGTATTTCAGATTCATTGGGTCTAGACTGGGATCCTAGAATCTGCATTTCTAAGAAGTTGGTTGATAGTGCTGGTAGTACTGTTTTGGGACCACATTGTGAGGATCATTTCTGTAAGGTCTTTGGTTACACTGGAGATTGATGGTTCCATGATACCACCTATTAAAATAAACACAAATTTTATTGCTACTTTTGCTTGCAAGTACATATGCTCTGAGGTCACAGTCTTTAATAATCCAGATACTAAGAATACAGCTTGGTCACCCAACTATAGGTCATGATAATTTTGTCATGTACAAAATGTATATATGTATATATACTTTGTTTTTCTACATTTTGAGAAAAGAATGTAGAAGAAGTAACATGAACACCCCTACTTTTAGCATCTAGAGTTAACTGTTGTGTACATATATATGTGTATAGAGACATTTGTTTTTTGATGAACCATTTGAAAGAAGGTACAGTCTTTGTCCCATGATCACACAAAAGAACATTCATGACGTGGCTGGTGTTGCGGTGCAGCCAGTTAAGCCTCTGCTTGCTCTGCTTCTGGTTCAGCTCCCTGAAATGCATCTGGGAAAGCATGGGAAGATGGCCCCAGTACTAGGGCCTCTGCATCTGTATGCGAGACCTGGACTCCGTCATTGTGCCCATTTGAGGAGTGAACCAGCAGATGGAAGATCTCTCTCTCTCTTTCCCTGTCTCTCTCTCTCTGTCTCTCTGCCTGTCAAAAAAATAAATCAGTCTTTTAAAAAGGATCATTATTAGGCTGGTGCCACGGCTCACTTGGCTAATCCTCTGCATGCGGCACCGGCACCCCAGGTTCTAGTCCCGGTTGGGGTGCTGGGTACTAGTCCCGGTTGCTCCTCTTCTAGTCCAGCTCTCTGCTTTGGCCCAGGAAGGTAGTGGAGGATGGCCCAAGTGCTTGGGTCCCTGCACCCGCATGGGAGACCGGGAGGAAGCACCCGGCTCCTGGCTTCGGATCTGTGCAGCACCGGCCGAAGCGGCCATTAGGGGAGTGAACCAACAGAAGGAAGACCTTTCCCTCTGTCTCTCTCTCACTGTCTATAACTCTACCTGTCCAAAATAAATAAATAAATAAAAGAATGTAATCACATTCAAATTTCCTGACTTTTCCCACTATGTCTTCTCTGCATGTTCTCTTTTTTGAATTTTAAAAAATGTTTTTTTTATATGAAGGTCAGAAAGAGAAACAAGAAGGACAGATAGATACAGAGAGATCTTCCATCCACTGGTTCACGCTCCCAGTGCTAGTGCTGGGTTAGGCTGAAGCCAGGAGCCTGGTCTCCCATGTGGGTGGCAAGGACCCAACTATGTGAGCCATCCCCTGCAGTCTCTCAGGGTCTACAAGAGCAGGAAGCTGGAATTGGAAGTGGAGCTGGGACTCAAACCTAGGTACTCTGGTATGATATTCAGGCATTCCAAGAAGCATCTTGTCTGCTACACCAAATGTCCACCCCTGCCTGGTTGTTTTTTGGTGTCAGGATCCAGTCAGGCCATAATTTATGAGGTAGTGATGCAGGTTGGATCTTTATTTAGACTCAGCTATGTTCTGCATTATTTAATACAGTGCAGGTTTGGTTGCTTTAACAAATGCCCAGCTTAATGATGGCCTAAATAAGGAAGGTGTTTGCTTCTGTCATATGTGACCACCTGGAGATAATGTAGTCCGGAGGAGGTAGTGAGACTGTTGCCCCAGTATGTGGTATCCACCTCTGAAGACACAAGCTGCTCCTCCTCTCCCATTGCGCCGGCTCGAAGTGGGAGGATGTACTCCGTCCTTTGCAAGGCACGTTTGGAAGTTGTATGTATAACCTCTGCTCCTGAACAATGACAAGACTAGAATCATATGTTGTGTTGGCGATAGAGGACTGCCAGTGTAGGATTTATTTTGAATAGCTGTGTATCTAGTGATGATTCATGGTTCTGGCGTTAAAGCCGAATGGCTATTGGAGGAAACAGTATCTCCACACACAAGTTCTTTTTGCAAATGACTGAGCTATACCAACCTTTATTAAATCTACCTAATGAATCCTAATAAATCCTATCCTTGCTGCTATTCTAAGCCTAGACTGTTCTCTTAAAAGTTATTTGATAATATATAATTATGTTCTTAGAATTGTATCTATGAACTACATTGAATCTGTTTTCTTTTTATTAATATCACATTAACATGAGAATTGAGAATTGTGTTACAGTAATTATCATGCACTTGCTTTGACCCTGAGAACCTAATGTGTTAATAAATTCCTGAAAAAATGATTTGATACATATTTTAAAGGTGTTCTGTTTTTGTCCTTTTTGTTAGGATGTTAACTGTCACTGTTCATAATTTCACAGTGTCTTCACCCCTTTTCTAATTTTGCTACTTTTTCTTCTCTGGGTTGGGAAGCAGGTGATAAAAATCCTTATTTTAATGCCATAATTTATGACATGCCTTACATGCTATACAGCGGTAGGTACTTTGACATCTTGTCTCTAAGCTTAGAATTCTCCCTCCTTCCAAGTTTATTGAAGTACTACTGTCAAATATAAATTATATATATTCATTGTGTACAGTCCAATATATGTATACTCTGTGAAATTGTTGTTAGAAATAAATTAAGGCCAGCGCCGTGGCTCACTAGGCTGATCCAGGTTCTAGTCCCTGTTAGGGTACCAGTTCTGTCCCGGTTGCTCCTCTTCCAGTCCAGCTCTCTGCTGTGGCCCGGGAGTGCAGTGGAGGATGGCCCAAGTGCTTGGGCCCTGCATCCACATGGGAGCCCAGGAGGAGGCACCTGGCTCCTGGCTTCAGATCAGCACAGCGCGCTGGCCATGGTGGCCATTTGGGAGGGTGAACCAACAGAAGGAAGACCTTTCTCTCTGTCTCTCTCACTGTCTAACTCTGCCTGTCAGAAAGAAAGAAAGAAAGAAAGAAAGAAAGAAAGAAAGAAAGAAAGAAAGAAATTAAGATATCCATCACCTCACATTGTCTTCTTTTTGTGTTGGGAACACATAAGATCTACCCTCTTAGAAAATTTCAAATATATAATACATTATTATTTGCTGTAGTCTCCATGCTGTACATTAGTTCTCTAGAAGTTGCTCATCTTAGAAGTGCAGATTTGTATCCTTGGACCATTTTGTCTCCATCTTCCCACCCTCTGACTCCTGGCAAGCACCCTCCTACTCCGTTTCAATGAATTTGGCTTTTTTAGATGCCAAATATAAGTGAGATCATGTGGTATTTGTCTTTCTGTATCTGGCTTATTTCATTTTGCATGATGTCCTCTAGGCTTAGCCATGTTGTTGCAAATGGCAGATTTTCCTTCTCTTTTCCTAACATATCTGAGGCGATACTTCATTTTGGTTTTGATTTGCATTTGCCCAATGATTAGTGTTGTTGAACACCTTTCGTATTTCTGTTGGCGATTTGTATGTCTTTTTTGGAAAAATGTCTATTTCAGTCTTTTGCCCATTTTTAAATTGGGTTATTTGTTTTTTTGCTATTGAGTTATATGACTTCCTTATATATTTTAGCAATTAATCCCTTATTAGATATATGGTTTGCAAATATTTCCCCCATTCCATATGTTGCCTTTTAACTTTGTTGATTATTTCCTTTGCTGTGCAGAATTATTTAAGTTTGATGTAGTCCCTCTTGTCTATTTTTGCTTTTGTTTCCTGTGCTTTTGGTATCCTATCCAAAAAAATCATTGCCAAGAACAATGTCATGGAGTGTTCCCCCTATGTTTTCTTCTAGAAGTTTTATAGTTTCAGGTCTTATGTTTAAGTCTTTAATCCACTTTGAGTTGATTTTTGTGTATGGTGTCAGATAAGAATCCAATTTCATTCTTTTTTTTTTTTTTTGCGTGGGATATCCAATTTTTCTAACACTTTATTGGAGAGACCATTCTTTCGTCACTGCATTCTTGGAGCCTTTGTTGAAGATTAGTTGATAACTTTGGCGTTTTTATGCAAGTATTCTCATCTTACAAATGAGTTGGCTGAAGCTCCAGGAATATTAGTAACTTGTTTATAAAAACTGCAGTTGTTAGAATTGTTAGAACCATAATTAAAAAAATAATTGATGCTCCGAGTGATCTGGAAATCTTCCCTGTGAAAAGTTTGCGTGATTTTTTATTACAAAGTCCTATTGTAATTGAAGTATCTATTTCAACTGCATAGAGGCATTTTTATGCTTATTTGTTTTTGTTGATTATAGACAGATGAGACTGCCAAATGGCTAAATAAAGCATTCTTTGTTTGAATGTGTCTGTGAGTACGCGTGTACAGCATGCACCCACACAGATAACATCTGTGTGAATCCACACCTTTTTTATTTTTATTATTTTTTAAAAGATTTATTTATTCATTTGAAAGACAGAGATACAGAGAGGACGGAGAGAGGGAAGGAGGGAGAGAGAGAGGGAGGAAGGGAGGGAAGGAGAGAGAGAGAGAGAGAGAGAGAGAGAGAGAGAGAGAGAGAGAGAAAGAGAGGATCTTTTATCCACTGGTTCACGCCCCCAGATGGCTGGCGCTGGGCCAATATGAAGCCAGGAGCTAAGAGCTTCTTCCATGTTTCCCCATGGGTACAGGGGCCCAAGCACTTAGGCCATCTTCTGCTACTTTCTCAGGTACTTTAGCAGGGAGCTGGATTGGAAGTGGAGCAGCTGGGTCTCCAATTGGCACCCATTTGGGATGCTGGCACTGCAGGCAACAGCTTTACCTGTTATACCACAGCGCCGGCCCCTGGGTTGTTTTCTTTTTCTACTTTGGCATTACAAGGGGACTTTCAAAAAGTTCATAGCAAAATGGAATTCAAAGGTCAGTTTATTTTGGCAAAAGAATGTATGCATGGTATTTTTATAGGATGCATTTTCCATGAACTTATTGAAACCCCCCCATGAGCATGGATTTCAAGATTTTTTTTTGCACCAAAATAAACATCTTTTAATGTTGTTTTCGTATGAAATTGTTGAAATATTCTTGTTTGTTTTATTTTTCAAAATAATTTTATTAGGCCGGTTCCGTGGCTTAACAGGCTAATTCTCCGCCTTTCGGCGCCGGCACACCGGGTTCTAGTCCCGGTCAGGGTGCCGGATTCTATCCCGGTTGCCCCTCTTCCAGGCCAGCTCTCTGCTATGGCCCGGGAAGGCAGTGGAGGATGGCCCAAGTGCTTGGGCCCTGCACCCCATGGGAGACCAGGAGAAGCACCTGGCTCCTGGCTTCAGATCAGCGAGATGCGCCGGCCGCAGCAGCCATTGGAGGGTGAACCAACGGCAAAAAGGAAGACCTTTCTCTCTGTCTCTCTCTCTCACTATCCACTCTGCCTGTCAAAAAAAATTTTTTTATTTATTTTAATTTTATTTGGAGGGCAGAGAGAGAGAGAGAGAGAGATCCTCAGTTCACTAGTTCATTATCCAAAGGACCTCAACAGCTGAGGTTGGGCCAGGCTGAAGCCAGGAGCTGGGAACTCTATTCAGGTCTCTGTACTGATGCGGGGGACTCAAGTACTTGAACCATTCATTACTTGTTGCTTCTCAGGGTGCACATGAGCAGGAAGCTGTGTTGGAAGTGGAATGTCTGGGACTTGAATCAGGCACTGTGATAATATGGGATGCAGGTGCTCAAGTGGAGGCTTAACCAGCTGCACCACAACACCTGCCTCTGAATAATTTAAAAATTGTAAAATGTATGTATACTGATATCAGTAACCTGAAAGCTTCGTTGTTTTGTAGTTTAAACTTTAAGCTATTGGCTATGTAGTGGAGACAAATTAATTGTGATGTGTTTGTTGTGGATAGTGATAAATTAAAAGATTATATTTGAAAAGAAAAGGTCATCTTGTTTGCTTTTTTTATCCTGTAGGTCGAGACTTAATATGTATCCAGTCGATGGATGGGATGCTGATGGTGTTTGAGCAGGAAAGCTATGCTTTTGGGAGATTTCTCCCTGGTTCCCTTCTTCCTGGCCCTCTTGCTTACAGTTCTCGTACAGATTCCTTCATTACTGTCTCTTCCTGCCGACAAGTGGAGAGTTACAAGTAAGTCTGAAAGTTGAGTCTTTGAAATCAAGATTTTTTTGGTGTGTTTACTTCTTGTTAATTTTTTTTTACCACAAAGAGCTTCAATATTATTAATGAAAAAGAGATTTCTGTGATAAAACGTAATTGTGATATTTAGCCTGTTCTTTTTGTATCAGAAAGTATTTGAAAGGAAGTGTAGTACAGTGATTTGAGAAGAGGTGTTCAGAGGGGACGGATCTGGGTGGAATTCTTATTTTGCTGTGTATAACTTTTTGATGGTTAGTGTCCTTATCGAGACTCTAAAGGAGATAATTATAAGTTTGTTATAAAGATTATATGTGGGGCTGGTGCTGTAGTGCAGTAGGGCTGCCTGCGGCGCCAGCATCCCACATGGGCGCCAGTTCATGCCCCAGCTGCTCCTTTTCTGATCCAGCTCTCTGCTGTGGCCTGGGAAAGCAGTAGAAGATGGCCCAAGTGCTTGGCCCCTGCACCTGCATGGGAGACCCAGAAGAAGCTCCTGGCTCCTGACTTCTGATTGGCCTCACTTTTACCACTGTGGCCATTTAGGGAGTGAACCAGCAGATGGAGACCTTTCTCTATGTCTCTTCTTTTCACTGTCTCTAGCTCTACCGCTCAAATAAATGAATAAAATATATTAAAAAAAGATTAAATTTATTCCAAATTGCCACCCCACAGAAAATATTCAATAAGTTATTGTGACTATTCTGTGATAGAAATAATAAAAGACGTTGTTGAGTTAAAAAAAAGCCAAATCCAAAGTTCAAGTGTGGAACAGTTTTTTAAGAAAACAGAATACTTGTGAGATAGGAAAAATACTGAGAAGAAATACAAATGATGTTAGGAATGTGAATAATTTTTTAAAAAATAATTCAAGTAGAGGTAAAGGATGACACTGAGTATGAAAACAGTTTATACTTTGCGCTGGAAATTTTTATTGATCTTGGTGAATTGTTTTTGAGAGAGACTGTTTTCTCCTTCACCAGCTGAATTTCAATAAGTTAAGGTTTAGAGTTTCTGGAGAGTGCATTTTTTGTTGGCAGAAAGAATTGGGAAAAGAAAGTAGAAATCCATGCTGAGAAAAGAAATAGACCTGCAGGGTTTCACTATCTTTCGTAATTTTATTGTTATCTTAACTGATGGCAACATTCAAAACTTAAAACATCTAAACAACACATCATTGTAGCTTTTCAGGGCTATTTTTGGTTGCATGAGTTTTTCTAAGGCAGGAAGCAAACATAAATTTATCAGGCAACAGCTGCAAATTTTTGTCTTCAGGTTTCAGTATTGTATATATAGCAAGGTACTGCAGTTTTCCCTTCTGAGTGGCAATCTCCCTTTGGTGAATGTCAAGGCGAGAAGGGTTCAAAAGTCTGAAAAATCGGCAAATGCTTTGTGACTGAGCAGAAGTTCACTGATGGAGGGTAGTGTTTCATCATGTCATGTTCCTTCTGTAACTCCTATGGCCCTTATCCAAAGAAGATGAATGAATTGTGGCATGGCTACTGGTAATAAATAAAATATTATACTTGTTTTGAGAAGTTGAGGAAAATATCTGTATAATTTACTCAGACGTGCCGAAGCTTAAGCAATATTGAGGAGATCTGCTTTTCAGCTTTCAACAGAGTTCTGTGTCTCACCCTCTGCCAAGTAGTGCTTGTCTGGGGTCACAACACAAAGATTTGAATGCTCTATTACTCACACTTTGAAATATGCACATTGGAATTAATTTGGTAATAACCCCAGGAGTGCCTGGATGAGGAAGCAATGTGTAGGTTTCCTTATTGTGTGAGTTGAATCTCACAGAAGTCTACATGGTTGTTTAGTGTGGTAATTCTCAAACATAGCAATCTATTAAGTTCATCTCCATCTAAGACTAAAAAAATGTACACTTTATCTATTATGTAGGTCTTTTATAATGGTAAAAATGTATGAGATATCTGATTATTGTGAAATGAGGACAATTGAGAGAGTTCATAACATTAAGCTGTGTGTTACGTTGCCAAATTCAATAGGTTAAATTAAATGATAATCACTGATGCAATTTAGGATGATAGAAAGTATGAAAACTATTTGGTTTCTTTTGAGATTTCATTAAACCTATCTATATAATCAGTCAACAGAATGTAATTAGCTAATAGTATTGGCTTTTCAGACATAATTTATCTTCAATTTTGTTGTAGATATTTAATTACTTAGTTATTTTGAAACAGGAACTAGCAAAGGCTGGTCTCATTCTTTAGTGTGCTAAGACTCTGCTGGGAAACCTGTTATAAAACACAGATTTACAGATTCCTGGTCCCCTCCTCTCAGATTTTGATTTACGGTTTTGGGGATAACCCAGGAATCATCGTTGTAGATATAATATAATCGAGGTGATTCTAATGCAGGGACACACTTTGAGCTTTGCTTTCCGTTGGAGTTGAGAGAATTGTTTGCTCTTTTTTTGGGAACAAGGGAAAGCTATTTGGTACCACTGTTCCCTTGGCCATGTGTGCACCAACTTTGGATAACCTTTTCTTCTTTTTTTACTTTCTTGGCCTGTCACAACAGTTTAGTCACTAAATCCTGCCTTTTCTACTCTTAATTCTCTTATTCAGTTCTTGCTTCTAATTTCCATTGGTTTGGGCCTTCATCTTTTTACTTAGACTTCTGTTTTTTTCTTTTTTTTTTTTTAACCTCTAATGTAGACAGTGATGCTCCTTCCATAGCTACCCTTTTAAAACACCTGTCTAATCCAGTATAATTTTCATTTCCTATTAGAAAACATGAACCTTCTTTCACGGTTGGCCCTTCATATCTGTGGGCTCCATATCCATGGATTATTTTGACTGTAGATGGAAAATATTTGAAAAAAAAATTGCATGTGTACTGAGCACATGTGGACTTTTTTTCTTGTCATTATCCCCTAAGCAATTATTTACATAGTTTTAGATATTATTTTTTAGGTTTACTTTCTTTTTAAAAATTATTTATTTATTTAAAGATTTATTTATTCATTTGAAAGTCAGAGTTACACAGAGAGAGAAGGAGAGGCAGAGAGAGAGAAAGAGGTCTTCCATCCATTGGTTCACTCCTCAGATGGCCTCAACGTCCAGAGCTGCGCTGATCTGAAGCCAGGAGCCAGAAACTTCTTCTGGGTCTCCCATGTGGGTGCAGGAGCACAGGTACTTGGGCCGTCTTCTACTGCTTTACCAGGCTGTAGCAGAGAACTGGATCAGAAGTGGAGCAGCCGGATCTTGAACCGGAGCCCATATGGGATGCACTGCAGGGGGGGGGGGTGGCTTTACCTGCTAAGCCACAGCACCAGCCCCAATTAACTTATTTTTTAAGGAAAACAAATTTCATATTTACAACTTTAGGAATATAGTTATTCTTCCCACCATACCCACCCTCCCACCTGCACTCTCACTTCTCTAACCTCCCTCTCCCATTCCCGGTCCATTCTTCATTAAGATTCATTTTCAATTAGCCTTGTACACAGAAGACCAACTCTATACCAAGTAAAGATTTCAAAAATTTGCACACACACATATACACACACACAAACTGTTTGAGGATAAGTATCACATTTAACTCTCATAATACAACTCATTGAGGATAGAGGTCCTACATGGAGAGTTAGTACACAGTGACTCCTGTTGTTAACTTAACAATTAATATTTTTATGTATGATGTCAGTGACCACCCAAGGTTCTTGACATGAGAAGCCTAGGCTATGGAAGCCTTTTATTTTTTTAAAGATTTATTTATTTTTTACTTGAGAGTCAGAGTTACACAGAGAGAGGAGAGGCAGAGAGAGAGAGAGAGAGAGGTCTTCCATCCGATGGTTCACTCCCCAAATGGCAGCAACAGCCGGAACTGCGCTGATCTGAAGCCAGGAGCCAGGAGCTTCTTCTAGGTCTCCCATGCGAGTGCAGGGGCCCAAGGACTTGGGCCATCCTCTACTGCTATCCCAGGCCATAGCAGAAAGCTGGTTTGGAAGTGGAGCAGCTGTGACTCGAACCGGCACCCATTTGGGATACTAGTGCTTATAGGCCAGGACATTAATCTGCTGTGCCACAGTGCCAGCTATGGAAGCCTTTAGAATCCAGAGTCTATCAGTATTTAGACAAGACCATTAGCAAAGTGGAAGTTCCTCCCTTCCGAGAAAAGTACATCCTTCTTTGATGGCCATTTCTTTCAATTGGGATCTCATTCATAGAGATCCTTCATGAGGAATATATATATATATATATATTTTTTTTTTTGCCACAGTGTCTTGGCTTTCCATGCCTGAAATGCTGTTGCTGGCTTTTCAGCCAGACCAGGAAGCCTTAAGAGCTGATTCTGAGGTCAGAGTGTTACTTAAAGCAATTGTCATTCTGAGTCTCCTGTGTAGAATGCTTCCCATTGGAACATTCACTACTTTTTAATTCTTTTTTTTTTTTGACAGGCAGAGTGGACAGTGAGAGAGAGAGAGAGAGACAGAGCGAAAGGTCTTCCTTTGCCATTGGTTCAGCCCGCAATGGCTGCTGTTGCTGGCGCGCTGCGGCCAGCACACTGCGCTGATCTGAAGCCAGGAGCCAGGTGCTTCTCTTGGTCTCCCATGTGGGTGCAGGGCCCAAGCACTTGGGCCATCCTCCACTGCACTCCCGGGCCACAGCAGAGAGCTGGACTGGAAGAGGAGCAACCGGGACAGAATCCGGTGCCCTGACTGGGACTAGAACCTGGTGTGCCGGCGCCGCAGGTGGAGAATTAGCCTATTGAGCCGCGGCGCTGGCCTAACGTATAGTCTTGCATGGCATACATAGTTTTAGCCAATGAGGGCCCCATACATGGGTATCATGGGAGTCCTATAATATTACAGTTCCTAGTGACAATACAACCATCTAAATGTGTGTCAACACATTCCATGATGTTTGCTCAACAATGTAATCACCTAAGGATGTATTTGTCAGAGCATATCCCTGTTGTTAATATAGTGTGTAACTATATTCAGGGGGATGTGCTGGTAGGTTATATTGACTCACTGTGACATTTTATTAAAGGGGTTCATGCATCTGTGGGTTTTGTTATCTGCAAGGGGTCCTTTTACCAATCCCCTATAAATACCGAGGGATGACTCAAATGACATTTCACATACTTTATAGCCTAGTCCCATTTTACCTCTAGGGATTTTTAAAGTTAACTGGTTCAAGTATGCTCTTATTTTTACTTACTAGATACATTTCTGCCTAAAATACTGATTTTTGCCCAATATTATATTTGCTCTTCTGGTAGTTAAAAAATGCTCCAGAGTGTGTGTTGCTTTATCAGGTTTCTAAGAATAGAATGTATTTTAAACATCTGCTCACTGACTGAATAATTCAATTAATTTATTCAACCATTCAATTTTTCATTTGGCAAACATTTTTCAAGAAGTTTCTCTGTGCCACACATTATATAAAGTCTTAAGAATGTGAAATCAAGCAAGACCTGTCTCTCTTCCTTTTGCCACTATGGGAGGCAGCAAGTCAATCCTGGGTTTCAGTCCATGGTGAGGCAAGCTGCAGATAGCGTTGCCTAGCATATTGAGAGGCACACTGGAAGGTTGGAGTGGGGGATCCTCTAAGGGAGAGCTGAATGGGGGGAGGCTCCCTGGAGAGCATACCTGCAAAAGCTTTTTTTTCTTACCTTCTGTCTGGTGCACACTTCCTAGGACCCTTTAGTAGCTCCTAATACATGTCTAAGTAAATAATAGGCTTAAACGATTAAAAAAATTATTTGAAAGAAGAGAGAATGAGTGAGATAGGTTAATCGATCAATCTTCCATCTGTTGGTTCATTCCCTAGATAGCCACAATAGCCAGGGCTGGACCAGGATGAAGCCAGGAGCCAGAAATTCCATCTAGGTCTCCCCATGGCTAGCAGGGACCCAAGAATTTGGACCATCTTCCGCTGCCTTCCCAGGCACATTACTGGGGAGTTAGGTTGGGAGCATAGCAGTGGGGACTGGATCCAGCACTTCCACATGCCAGCGTCACAAGGGGCAGCTCAGGCCGCTGCTCCACCATGCCAGCTCCTTTCATGAAGCTTTAAAAAGTGTATTTCTTGAGATTAGCCAGCTGGTTTAAAAGAATGTTGTGTTCTTCACCAGTTTTAGGCTCTGACCAAATTGAAATACTTGTGTCCTCTACAGATGATCAGTGCTTCTTGCTCCTGTTTTGCTCACGTCTCCTTAGGTCTGAAATGCTCTTCATTCCTTTCCTGCATAGGAAAATTATGTCTTTTTAATTCTTCTTTTTAATTCTTCCTTGATCTGGCTGTAGGCAACATTTCCTCCTCAATTCATAAAGTGGCTTATCAGTGCTTCCCTCAAGTACTGTTCAAGCTTACACTGGTAGTAGATATTTGCTTGTTTGGATTTTCCTTGACTGGGCATCACTGGTCCTTGATGCCAGGAGTTTTGTATTCCCTGAAGGGCCTAGCCTTGTGCCTTGCCAAAAGTAGATGGCCAATAAGGACTGGATGGAGTGAAAAGAGTGTAAAGAAAGCTTCTGTTTTGTTACTGGCATCTTTCAATGAAAATGATTGTCCCTGGCATAATTGAGAATGTTTTAGCTGTAGTGGACATGGATATAATAATGTTCTGTCTCCAGAGTTTCCATTTCTCCCAAAGTTCTCTGTGTGAAATATCAATGTTCCCAAATTGTCCTGTACCCTTTTGAGGTGACAGCTATGTTTCATTTAAAAATAAATGATTTCACAGGGTTTACTTTTGTGCTCTGTGACACCTCCATCCATATTTTAGTTACTTGCTGCTGTTTTTACGATGTGATATGGAAGAGCACTAAATTATACGCTTGGGGTTGACATTGGTGCTCCACAGGACCCATAAAGCATTTCGTGGCCACTGGGTCAGAAAGCAGCACTGTTGGACTGGACTTGCTCTATTTGTGATCAGCACCTTTCTGTTCTCACGTGCCACTCTTTTATAAAGTCTTCTAGCGTTGGGCCTGATTATTCTTTCAGCAGTCTCAACAAGATAATTTCATTCTTTAGCTTGTATCATTGAGTACTGAATGGTAAGAAAGACCCAAATGTTTCTTTAGTTCAGAATTTCCAAGACTACTTGTAATTATTTCGTTTTGGAAATAGATTTTCATGTATGTTATTGGTGCTAAGGAAAAATCATAAAATAGATACTCTTGTATGTTTGTCATCATCTGAATTTACTGTTAGTTGTGTTTAAATAATAAAACACTCTTCGGAGTTGTTTTCCAGGAAGAGAGTTGGTCTGGATTTGTAAATCAGGAGGCAGTTTTGGCTGCGTCTCCACCTGCTTTTTGATGCTAATGAGGCCCATGCAGGGGCTCACTTATTTCTCAGAGGAAATCTTAACTCTTTGTAGTTATATAAGGAGTTTTAAACAGCCCAAGGAGCTTTAGATTTTTGTAAAACCCTCTACTAGGTTGGTGTCTACGGGAAATAAACCGCTATGTAATTAATTGCCCAAGTGAGAGCGATAGCAGAAGCTCTGGGATGATTTTCTAGTCACCAGTGCGTGTGGTTTCTGCTACTATGAATTGGGGCTAGGAAAGCAATCATATTTGGGGGTCAGAATATGAGGTTTAATTGTTTGGTAGTTTTGGAGACCTTGGGATTTTGACAGTCTGGTATGGTACGAAGATCTATGCTGTGGGGTTTTTGGGTAGGTTTTACAACCTCACCTACCTTTTTGTCTCATTTCTCATAACTCATGGCTCACCACCATGCATCTCTCCTGAACTCTTGTCTTGGCTTTTCATATTTCTTTTACCACTACTTGCCTTCAGATGTGCTATTTGCTTGGCCTTAATGCCTTTCCTCTCTTTACCAGTATTATAAATGTTCACTCCTTGCTCAAAGCCTAGCTTACTCCTCCTGAATCTATACCAAAACCAAACCTCCTCCACTCCCACGAGCTTGTTTTTGCCACCGCATGCTTTGTGTGCCCACTTTGTATTAATTAGCACAGGTACTCTGAGTTATGCTTCGTTGTGTGTGTATGAATCTTCACATCTGCGTTGGGAGCTCCTCATGAGTACAGGTCATGTGGTTGATTTTTCCATTTTTAATGCTTGCACTAGGTCCCTGTTTTTATTTGTCAAATAAAATAATAATGGAAGTGCTTTAACAGTTGGTAGAGGTTTTATCCCAGTGTTGAATATTTGGGACATGTAGTTGTTGTAAGGTGTCCGGCGCATAACAGATCTCCCCAGGCAAACGAATCGATTAGTTCACAGGCTTTTATTGGGGTTCCGCTCCCGGGCGAGGCTCCCGGGTCCCAACAGAGCAACAGAGCGAGGGGGCCAGGGAAGTCGCGCGTCAGAGATTGGGAGAGCTCCTTTTATAGATTCAGGGCATGGGAGTTAAAGGTTGAGGCGGGTCTGATCCTCACTGGTTGACCTTTAGGCACCTGCAGGGACCTTGACAAGGACTTTCTTCCCCGGAAGTAGGCCTCTCTCCATTCCCGGAAATATAGGCCTTCCTTCCATGTGGATCCCAAGGCTACCAGTTGTAATTTTTCATTATGATAATTTTAGAATTCCTAAATTTAAGTTAATAGAGCTTAAACTATAGCTTTTTTTCTGTTTTATTTTAAAGATTTATTTTATTTAGTTGAAAGACAGAGTTAGAGAGGGGAGACATAGAGAGCTCTTTGATCTGCTAGTTCACTCCCCAAATGGCTGCAATGGCCAGGGCTGGGCCAGACTGAAGCCAGGAGCCAGGAGCTTCTTCCTTGTCTCCCATGTGGGTATAGAGGCCCAAGCACTTGGGCCATCCTCCGCTGCTTTCTCAGGTGCACTAGCAGAGAGCTGGATTGGAAGCAGAGCAGCTGGGGCTCCAAACAGCACCCATATGGGATGACATGCTGCAAGCAGTGGCTCCACTTGCTATGCCACAATGCAGCCCCTATAGCTTTTAACATCAAGGAAAAAGTGATTCATAATAGTTATATATTATGTACCTTTAAAGTTTAAAATAATTTACGCTTTAAATTGTAGAGACATTTATAATTTTTCTCTCTCATACAGATACCAAGTACTTGCTTTTGCAACGGATGCAGATAAAAGACAGGAGACTGAACAGCAAAAACTTGGTTCTGGAAAAAGACTAGTTGTAAGTTCGTTCGTTCATTCTTTCTTGTTATTTTTTAATTTTTTTTAAAGATTTATTTATTTATTTGAAAGTCAGAGTTACACAGAGAGAGAAGGAGAGGCAGAGAGAGAGAGAGAGAGAGAGAGAGAGAGAGAGAGGTCTTCCATCCGCTGGTTCACTCCCCAGATAGCTACAACAGCCGGAGCTGCACTGATCTGAAGCCAGGAGCTTCTTCCAGCCTTCCATGCGAGTGCAGGGGCCCAAGGACTTGGGCCGTCTTCTGCTGCTTTCCCGGGCTATAACAGAGAACTGGATCAGAAGTGGAGCAGCTGGGACTCGAACCGGCACCCATATGGGATGCTGGCACTGCATGCGATAGCTTTACCCGCTACGCCACAGCACTGGTCCCGTAAGTTCTCTTGGTTATATAAAGGTTTCAGTAATGCTTTATCTAGTCTCAGGTGTTTGTTAAAAATACGAATTCATGGGAAGAAAATTTTAAAAATATATGTTTTGGGGCAACCCTGTGGGTGCTGGTTTGTGTCCCAGATGCTCCTCTTTTGGTCAAGCTCTCTGCTATGGCCTGGTAAGGCAGTGGAGGATGGCCCGGGTTCTTGGAACCCTGTGTCTGCAACAGGTGCGTGGGGAAGACTCCTGGCTCCTGGCTCCTGGCTTCAGATCAGCACAGCTCCAGCCATTGTGGCCGTTTAGGGAGTGAACTGGTAAATGGAGAACCTTTCTCTCTGTCTCTCCCTCTCTCTCTGTGTGTCTCTGCTTCTCAAATGAATAAATAAAATCTTTAAAAAAAAAAATCTACTGGTTCATTCCCCAAATGGCCGCAATCGCTGGGACTAGGCTAAGCTGAAGCCAAGATTCAGGAACTCTATGTGGGTCTCCCATGTGAGTGGCAGGGGCCCACATATTTGGGCCAATATCTCTGCTTTCCCAGGTGCATTAGTCAGGAGCTGGATAGAAAGTGGAGCAGTCAGACTCTGTCACTCTGATATAATGCTGGCATCACAAGCAGCAGCTTAACCTCCTATGCTACAGTGCTAGCATCTGATTTAGGAAATTTTTCATTGTTAATTCTTTCAATATTCTGCTACTAATAGGCATGCAACCAAACATATAAGTAAAAAGTAAAAATTTGTAGCTCACAATGATGGAATTAGCTGAAAGACAAAAGTGGAAGTTTGATAATTTGAAAAGTAGTTTGAAGAAAACTTGTAAATGATGAATCTTCTGTTTAATGGAAATTGGGGAAGAGCTAATGATTGTGAAGTTTTTTTTTTTTTTTTTAAGATTTTATTTGTTTATCTAGGTACGTAGGTATAGATAGGTAGATAGAGATTTTCCATCTGTTGGTTCACTCCCCAAGTGGCTGCAGTGGTCAGGGCTGTGCCAGACAGAAGCTTCGAGCCTAGAACTAAGTCCAGCTCTCCCATGTGGATACCAGAGGTCCAAGTACTTAAGCCATTCTTCACTGCTTTCCCAGAATGGGGAGATGAGCAGCCAGGACATGAACTTGCGATTATATGGGATGTTGGCATGCGGGCAGCAACCTAACCCTCTATGCCACAATGCTGGCCCCAATTGTGAGTTTCTTATGCCGAGAATCTTCACAAACAGTAAGACAAAAAATAGAAGGGACTGAAAATGATGATGGAAATGGTGAAGTGAATTTGAGGACTCTCATGAAAGAAACAATGTAGAAATAATGTGGAATTTAGATTACTAATGGAATCAGAACATCAGAGAAAGCTATAGAATTTTATGTACAGTAAGGCCTTTGTGTCCCTGGTTCTGCATTGATGCTGAGAATTGTACTCTGTAGTTAAGCTTGTGATGAACATTACAGACATTTAAAAAAAAAATCTTTATTCTGTAAGGAATGGAATGGAAAACTATTTACATAGAATTTACATGGTATTAGGTATTATACATAATTTAGAGATAACAAGTATACAGGAAGATGTTTATATGTAAATACTACACCATTTTTTACAAGGGACCATGCATCTGTGGATTTTGATATTCTCAGGGGGTCTTTAAATCAGTCTTCCTCAGATACCAAGGAGTGACTGGATTCAGAAGCTAAGGGAGATGGTAGAAAGGAAGGTCAATATGCAGAGTCAAGACTGAGACAAAGGTATATTTTTCTCATTAGTGGTGAAAGGTGAAATCCAAAGCACAAAAATGTGACATATTTGACATAACGTGTAGTTTTGCATAGAATTTTGAAGACTGTGATAACAATGAAGCATAGACTTTGGAGCCAGATCTTGAGAGCTGTACTACCTGATTTATTTATATTTATTTGAAAGACAAATTGGCAAAGATATAAAGAGTATGAGGGAGAGAGATGGACAGACAGGTGGACAGACAGACAGAAACTGATATAGAAAGAGATCTCCCATCCACTGGTTCACTTCCAAAATGCCTGCAAGAGCTGGGGCTCTGCCAGTTCAAAGCAATGAGCCAGGACCTCAATCCAGGTGTCCCATGTGTGTGTGGCAAGGACCCAAGCTCTAAGCCATCACCTACTGCCTCCAATAGCACACATTAGCAGTGAGATGGAATTGGGAGTGAAGCAGGAATTGGAACCCAGGCACTATGATATAGGATATGGGCCCTCAAACTGCATCTTAACTGCTATACTCAAACCCATACTTATATTTCCTTTTTGAGAAAGTTTGTTAATTTTTCTAAATCTGAGTTTTCTCATTAGAAAAATGGTGATATTTTCTATTCTACAATCTTGTCACTAGAGAGATAGTATATATAAAGCAGGTGTTTTTCCAATATTAAATAATTGGGACATATATTTATTTTACATATACACATACATACATATACATAGATAAATCAAATGGCAGGGTGATGAAATTTATAATGATTAGGGTGCTCAGATTGTCCTTTGACCTTTTCCTCTATAGCAGTCTTCTTCCATTTGTCCCTTATAGTCTATGCTGTGGCCACAAGGAACTTCTCATTGTTGTGATTACTGCTGGGCTCTTCTTGATTCTATGCCTTATGCATATGGACTTAGTTCTAGGTTCGAAGCTTCTGTCTGGCACAGCCCTGACCACTGTCACTTGGCAGGACTGTGCAACCATGGAATAGTATTAAATTTATTGTAGAAGAGACAGATCTTAGCCACTGGGATGCTTTTCATAAGATAGTTGCATGAAGATCTTTAAGAACTGCTTATGTTACTCAGAGCTACTTTTTAATTTTTTTACTATTTGTCCATTTCTAATTTAAAATCATTTTAGTCAGAAAAATATTTTATATGACTTGCATTCTCTTAGATTTTTGAAATTTCTCTTATGTTCTAGAATACAGTCTTTTTTTGGTAAATGTTTGTTGTGCACCTAAAAAAAAAAAAAAAACATGTATTTTTTGAAGCTGTTGGGTGGCATATTCTTTTTTTTTTTTTTTGACAGAGTTAGTGTGAGAGAGAGATAGAGAGAAAGGTCTTCCTTCCGTTGGTTCACCCCCCCATATGGCTGCTACGGTCGGTGCACTGTGCCGATCCGAAGCCAAGAGCCAGGTGCTTCTTCCCGGTCTCCCATGCGGATGCAGGGCCCAAGCACTTGGGCCATCCTCCACTGCCCTCCCAGGCCACAGCAGAGAGCTGGACTGGAAGAGGAGCAACCGGGACTAGAACCCGGCGCCCATATAGGATGCCAGCGCTGCAGGCGGAGGATTAACCAAGTGAGCCATGGCGCCAACCCATAAGACATAATCTTAAATGTTTATGTACCTTCTAACAATTTCAAAATACTTGAAAGCAAAAAAAGCTGATAAATTTCCATGGATAAACAGACAAACCCACACTTTCATTCAGATATTTCAAAACCCTACTTTCAACAATTGATAGACACTCCAAATAACTAATAAGGATATGGAAGATTTGAACAGTACTATCATCCAGCTTACCCCAAATGACGTGTATAGAACCATGGCCGGTGCCACATCTCACTAGGCTAATCCCCCGCCTGCGGCGCTGGCACCCCGGGTTCTAGTCCCGGTTGGGGTGCCAGATTCTAGTCCCGGATGGGCGCAGTGCTGGCCATAGTGGCCATTTGGGGAGTGAACCAACGGAAGGAAGATCTTTCTCTCTGTCTCTCTCTCTCACTGTCTAACTCTGCCTGTGAAATTAAAAAAAATTAAAAAAAATTGTCTCATGATGAACTCATCCTCTTTTGTAATGAAATTATCTTTTTGTATGATTCTTTGCTCTGAAACCTACTTAATTCATTGTCACTATCCATGTAACTACTACATTTCTTTTGATTAGTGTTATTCTGGGAACTTTTGTTTTTTTACTTTTAACCCATTTGTGTTATCTACTTAAAATGCATATTTTTAAGAGTATATAGTTCTATTTTGCTTTTTAAAAATCCATTGTGATATACTCTACCTTTTTTTTTTAAATTAAACTTTTATTTAATGAATATAAATTTCCAAAGTACAGCTTATGGGTTACAATGGCTTCCCCCTCCCAAAACTTCCCTCCCACCTGCAACCCTCCCCTTTCCCGCTCCCTCTCCCCTTCCAATCACATCATGATTCATTTTCAATTCTCTTTATATACAGAAGATCAGTTTAGTATATATTAAGTAATGATTTCAACAGTTTGCCCCCATATAGCAACACAAAGTGAAAAAAAAATACTGTTGGAGACTAGTTATAGCATTATATAAGAGTGTACAGCACATTAAAGACAGAGATCCTACATAATATTTTTTTAAAAAAAATTAATTAATTTTCTATGCCATTTCCAATTTAACACCAGATATACTCTATCTTTTAATATTTTTAAGACCATTTGCATTTCTTGTGATCATTTCTATGGTTATGTTTTTGTCTGTTATCTGACCATTTGGTTTCTTTTTGTCCCATTTGTTCTTTGTTTCTCTTTCCTTGTTTTCCCATTTTATTTTGGATTTATTCAGTAATTTTTAAAATTTCATTTTATATTTGTTGGCTTATCAACTGTAACTCTGTTGTTTCTCTAGAGATTGCCTTTAACTTATCACAGTCTACTTTCCTATGGTATTGTCCTGCTTCATGTCCGGCATAAGAACCTTGCTTGCATTTGTCACCTTCCAGCCTTTATGTTATTGTCATGCATTTTATTTGTACATCTACTGTGAACCCCATATTCTGTTGTAATTATTTTTGTTTATATACTCAGTGTTTTTTTGAATGAGATTTAAATAATAAAAAAATCATGTTTGGGGGCTGTTGCTGTGGCCAGCAGGTAAAGCTGCTGCCTGCAGAGCTGGCATCCCACATGAGTGCCGGTTTGAGTCCTGGCTGCTCTACTTCCAATCCAGCTCTCTGCTATGGCCTGGGAAAGCAGAAGATGGCTCAAGTCCTTGGGCCCCTGTATCTACATGGGAGATCTGGAAGAACCTCCTGGCTCCTGGCTTTGGAACGCGCAGCTCCAACCCTTGAGGCTAATTGGGGAGTGAACCAGTGGATGGAAGACCTCTCTCTCTCTCTCTCTCTCTCTCTCTGCCTCTCCTTCTCTTTCTGTGTAACTCAGAGTTTAAAATAAATGAATAAATTTTTTAAAAAAATCATGTTTGTACCCATGTAGTTATAATTCCAGTACTCTTCTTTAATTTATGTATTTCTATCTTTCTATCTGGTATTATTTTCTTGCCTTCCTTTGAAGGACTTTCTTTCACATTTCTTTCAGTGTGGGTCTGCTTGTGATGAACTCTTTCAGTTTTCATATGTCTGAAAAACTATTTTTGTTTGTATTTGAAAATATTTTTGTTGCATATAGAATTTTAGTTTGAAAATTTTTTTCCCCTTTGGCACTTTAAGAGGTTGTGAGTGTTCTTACTTATATTTCTGATGAGACATCTGTTTTTATCCTTGTATTTATTCCTTTGTACACAGTGTATTTTCCCCTTGGCTATGTTTGAGATTTTTTTTTTCTATCACTTTTTTGAACTACTAAATTATGATGTATACTTTTCTTTCTTTTTGTGCTCAGGTTTTGTTGAGTTTCTTGCATGTATGAATTTGTAGATCTCATAAAATTTAAAAAATATTTGGCTACTAGTTCATCACATAATTTTTCTGCTCTCTTTCCCTCCTATCCTTTGGAAAATCCAGCTATAATACGTGTGTGTGTGTGTGTGTGTATGGAGAGAGAGGCTACTTGTTATCTCAGAGATCACAGATTTTTTTTATCACTTTATAAACTTTATTTTTCTTACTATTTAATTTGGCATAATGATTTTTGCTGTGTTTTCAAGACCATGGATCTTTTTAATCTACAGTGTCTAAGTTGGTATTAATTTCTATTTGATATTGTTTTCATCTCTACAAATTTAATTTGAGTATTTTTGTATCTTCCATGTCTCTCTTCATTCTTTGAAGATAGGGAATACAGTTAATAATACTTGCTTTGATGTCTTTGTTTTCTAACACCTGTGTCAGTTTTGGGTTAGTTGTAGTTGATTTGTTTATTCCCTCATTGTGTGTCACATTTTCCTTTTTTCTTTGCATGCTTAGTGATTAAAAGCTTTTCGTTAGATGCCATGTACAGTCCATTTGACTTAGTTGGAGCTGGATGTTTTTGTAGGCTTGCAAGTGTTGGTGGGTTTAGCCGTGGGACCAGTTAATTGGAAACAGTTTGATGTTTTTGAGTCTTTTTTTTTTTTTAAAGATCTATTTATTTTTATTTGAAAGTCAGAGTTATACACAGAGAAGAGAGGCAGAGAGAGAGAGAGAGAGAGAGAGAGAGAGGTCTTCCATCCTATGGTTCACTCACCAATTGGCCACAGCAGCCGGAGCTGCGCCGATCTGAAGCCAGGAGCCAGGAGGTTCTTCCGGGTCTCCTACGTGGGGGCAGGGGCCCAAGGACTTGGGCCATCTTCTACTGCTATCCCAGGACATAACAGAGAGCTGGATCAGAAGAGGAGCAGCCAGGACTAGAACTGGCACCCATATGGGATGCCAGCACTTCAGGCCAGGGCGTTAACCCACTGCGCCACAGCGCCGACCCTGTTTTTAAGTCTTGTTTTTAAGACTTGTTAGGTGGGGACAAAGCAGTGCTCATTTTTGGGCTACTGTTTTCCACACCTGAGGTAAGATCCTTCTGAGTACTCAGCTCAGTTCTAGCCTGGCTGGTAGGAATAGGGTTGTATCTTATGTCTGTTGTGAATGCTGGGCACTGTTACCTTTTATCCTTTTGGTTGGTTCTTTCCCTGGCCTTGGGTGCTTCCTTACATGAATTCACTAATTCATAAATATTTGAGGGGAGCTCTGTACACCTCCAGAGTTCTGTGTCTATGCAACTTTCTCCTCTTTGATATGCTGTCATGCGCATTTTTTTTTTTAAGATTTATTTATTTATTTTTTTTTTATTTTTATTTTTTTTTTATTTTTGACAGGCAGAGTGGACAGTGAGAGAGAGACAGAGAGAAAGGTCTTCCTTTGCCGTTGGTTCACCCTCTAATGGCCGCCGCGGTAGCGCGCTGCGGCCGGCGCACCGCGCAGTTCCGATGGCAGGAGCCAGGTGCCTCTCCTGGTCTCCCATGGGGTGCAGAGCCCAAACACTTGGGCCATCCTCCACTGCACTCCCTGGCCACGGCAGAGAGCTGGCCTGGAAGAGGGGCAACCGGGACAGGATCGGTGCCCCGACCGGGACTAGAACCCGGTGTGCCGGCGCCGCAAGGCGGAGGATTAGCCTGTTGAGCCACGGCGCCGGCCAAGATTTATTTATTTACTTGAGAGGCAGAGTTAGAGAGAGGGAGAGATACACAGAGAGAGGTCTTCCGACCACTAATTCACTCCCCAAATGGCTGCAATGGCCAGAGCTTGGTCAGTCTGAAGCCAGGAGCTTTTTCTGGGTCCCCCACTTGAGTGCAGGGGCCCAGGCACTTGGCCATCTTCCACTGCTTTTCCAGGCCATCAGCAAGAAGCTGGATCAGAAGTGGAACAGCTGGGACTCAAACTTTTGCCCATATTGGATGCTGGGGCCGCAGGCAGAGTGGCCACAGCGCCAGCCCCTTGTCATGTGCATTCTTAGCTGTCTGGTTTCTCTGGATTCTGAGTATCCATGTTCTCAATTCAGGGAGTATCCTGGGCTCTGCTTGGGTTTGTCTTCCCTGTCCCGTGGCCTGAAAATTCTCTCAAGCCTGGAGCAATCATATCGCTCACCTCATTTGTTTTCCATTTTTAAGAGATCACTGTTCTTTTTGTCCATGTCTTTGAAAATTGTTGTTTCATATATTTTGTCCATTTTGTGGTTGTTTCAGGTGGTGTGGTAAATCCTTTTCCTATTACTCCATTTTGGCTGGAAGTGGAGGAATTTTTTTTTTTATTGTTGTCCTTAGTAAACCATCTGTGTTTTATGAGACTTATTAATTCAGAATGTGATATAATTTCCCCAAGGAGAGGTCATAGGGAGTGACAGTAGCTAGTGAATTTAAAGTATTTAGTGGCCTCAGAAACTTGATTTGCCTGCCTACTCTGAATGAATCCTCATCTCCCAGAGTCAGGTCCGTATCAGTTTGATCTATAGACATTGACACAAATGCTAGACAGCTTGTATATTACAGTGTAATGAGAAATGTAACTGCCATGGGATGGACATTCCTGTCTGTTTCCAGCGGGATCTTTTCATATAGGTAAGATATACTTGAATCAAATGGTAATTGAATGATTGCTCAGTGTTGAATTGTAGTTTAGCTTAACATGGTCTGGTCTATCTACCTATGTTTACCATGGTCTCCCTCCTACAGATTATTATTATTATTATTATTATTATTATTATTTTTGACAGGCAGAGTGGATAGTGAGAGAGAGAGAGATAGAGAGAAAGGTCTTCCTTTGCCGTTGGTTCACCCTCCAATGGCTGCTGCGGCCAGCGCACCGCGCTGATCCGAAGCCAGGAGCCAGGTGCTTCTCCTGGTCTCCCATGCGGATGCAGGGACCAAGGATTTGGGCCATCCTCCACTGCCTTCTGGGTCATAGCAGAGAGCTGGCCTGGAAGAGGGGCAACCGGGACAGAATCCGGCGCCCCAACCAGGACTAGAACCCGGTGTGCGGGCGCCGCAAGGCGGAGGATTAGCCTGTTAAGCCACGGCGCCGGCCCAGATTATTATTTTTTAAAAAGGATTTATTTATTTGTTTGAAAGGCAGAGTGACAGAGTTGTCTCAGAGCTCACAGATTTTTTCACTTTGTAAAAATTATTTCTTCTGCTCTTTTACTGTACATATATATATATATATTTTGCTATGAATTCAAGATCTTGGATCTTTTTATCTGCAATGTCCACTTTGGTATTAGTTTCAATTTGGTATAGTTTTCATTTCTACAAATTCAATTTGAGGGAAGGGAGAAGATGAGGAAAAGAGAAGGAGAGGAAGAAGGATCTTCTATCCCCTGATTCATTCCCTTAATGATCTCAATAACCTGGGCTGGGCCAGACCAAAGCCAGGAGTCAGGAACTCCATCTTGGTATCCCATATGGGTGGCAAGGACTCAAGAACTTGGACCATCATCTGCTGCCTCCCACCTGTGTTAGCAGAGCGCTGGATCAGGTGTGGAATAGTTGAGACTTGAACCAGCACTCTGATAGAGGATGTGGGCATCACAAACAGTGATTAACCTGCCGTGCCACAGTGCCTGCCCTGCTACAGATTATTCTTACATACATACTGACAATATCTGCCTTTCTGACCAGTCCCATTTTGATTTCATATTTCATTTTAAAGATATTTTAATTCTTAAAGTAGATAAATACCTAAAATCATGTCTTAATGGCCAGAACTCCATTTGTATCACTTTAAAAAATTTGAATGTCAGAGACAGAGAGAAAAAGGGAAAACTCTGTCATCCACTGATTCACTTCCCAAATGCTTTTAATGGCCAAGTCAATTCAGGTCTCCCAAATGGATGAGAGAGACTCAGCCATCTGAGCCATTACCTTCTGCCTCCAAGAGTCTGTACTCTCTGGAAACTGGAATCAGCAGTGGTGATGAGCATCAAATCCAGGCACTCCAGTATGGGACTTGAAAGTCTTACCTGGTGCCTTTTTGTGAAGCTATCCCACTGACATAGCCATATACATTATATATTGGTCATCCAGTGTTTTTCAAAATGGTATATATATATTTTGCATATTTCTGATTTATACATATTAATGGCTTAGAGGACAGATTTGGAAGCTCTTACATAGCCACTTTGAATCCATTCCTTCATTATTCTAGGAAGAATTCATTGACCATTGAGTAGGTTCTAAAGATATGGAGTTGCTCTGGAATAGCTCTTGTATGTTAAGGATTCTGTTTCCAATACTGTCATTCTTTGGTGGCTGCTCTGTTCATGCTGATTGACATATTTGAAGTTGTTGGTTTATTTACAACAGTACTGGCTATAGGTCTTAATGATGATTAAAGTTGATTTTCAAAGCAAAAACATAGCCTTATTATGAAAGTTTTTCAGGGAAGCAGATAATTTTTATGAGTTTTTCTGAATCACTAAATAGATAACATCATCTAGTAAGAGATGGGCAAATCCTACTATAACCACAAACACACACACACACATACACACAGAAGAAAGGAAATGATTGGCCAACCTTTATATTTCTGCTTTGATGTAAAGTTATTTCTTACATACATTAGATGTATTAGATGACTGGAATGTCCTGTTTCTAGCAATTAGATTGATCTGGGGTTGTGCTTTTCAGGTGGATTGGACTCTAAATATTGGAGAGCAAGCCCTTGACATATGTATTGTCTCCTTCAATCAGACAGTATCTTCTGTTTTTGTTCTTGGTGAGAGAAACTTTTTTTGTCTTAAGGATAATGGACAAATTCGATTCATGAAGAAACTTGATTGTAGCCCAAGTTGCTTTCTCCCATATTGCTCAGGTGTGTATTAAGATTTTTTTTTTAATCTTTTCTATGTGTCAAGGCTATATTCTGTGCAACAGGAAAAGACACACTCATAGTATGTATTTTAAACATCTAGGAAGATAATTTTATACTGAATATGTAATGGAAATTTTAACTTTCAAAGTTTGAGGAGAAGTTTGATATGAAACACACATTTGGTTTTGTCAGTCGCTTTACTTTGTGCAGAGTGACTTGTAGAATTGGCCTCCAGCATACATTAATACTTTCCGTTATAAGCTGTTCAAGGTGCTTCCAATAGAACATCAGACTCTTTTATAAGCAGAATCATAATGTCTGTTGGAATCACTTATCTGTAATGCATGCCCAGTAAATCATTAGCTTAAATGCATTGCTTGTTAATGAAATTCATGCTTTCTGGATGAAATGCAAAAATGTTGGCTATTATCTGTAGTTTCCAAGTCCATAAGATGACTTGTTTCTTTTTAATATTAGTAACTTGAAGTTTAAAAATAATATTGTATTACTTAAAATCTTTATGTATTAAAGTCAAGATATTAGAATTAGTTTATTTTGTAAATCCTCTAGATGACATAAAATATTCTATTTCAAATGCCTGTTTTCTTAGTGTCTTCTTTCTGTGTCTTCCATCTACAGTATCTGAAGGAACAATAAATACTTTGATTGGAAACCATAATAGCATGTTACATATTTATCAGGATGTGACACTGAAGTGGGCCACTCAACTTCCCCACATTCCTGTAGCAGTAAGAGTGGGCTGTTTGCGGTAAGTAGTTTAATTTAACATAGTTTTATGAGAGGATATTAGTCAAGAAATTTTCTAGAGGTTTTATGAAATAATGGCAAGTAATTTTGCTAAAAAATGACAAGTGATATTGTGATGTAAATGTTAGTAATAGAAATAATGTGAAATATAACTTTTATTGGGAAGGAAGGATATAAAAGCCTTAATTAACACTATTAATCATTTTTATTTAGTATTTCTAGCAAATGTCTCTTGTGAATTAAAGATGAAAACTGTTTAGGAAATCAAGAAAGTAGTTTACCCAATAGATTATTTTTCTTAAAATAGAAAAAGATTTTTTTTCTAACATTTAATGGGTTTAAACTTGTTTCTGATCTTATAATATAAATTGCTGTAAAATTGCTAATGATCTTGTGTTTGAGTACCTTTTATTTTTTTTTTTAAAGACTTATTTATTTATTTGAGAGGCAGAGTTGGAGTGGGGGGCAGAGAAAAAGAAGAGAGAAAGGTCTTCCATGTGCTGGTTTGCTCTCCAAATGGCGGCAACGGTTGGAGCTGGGCTGCTCTGAAGCCAGGAGCCAGGAGCTTCTTCTGCAAGTGCTGCCAGTGGAGGCTTAGCCTACTACACCCCAGCACTGGCTGGCCCCTAACGGAGTACATTTTTCTTTTTTTTAAAAAAGATTTATTTATTTGAAAGGCAGAGTTACAGAGAGGCAGAGGGAGAGAGAGGAAGGAGTGGAAGGAGGGAGGGAGGGAGGGTGAGAGAGGGGTCTTCCATCTGCTGGTTCAGTTGCCAGATGGCCGAAATGGCTGGAGCTGGGCCGATCCGAAGCCAGGAAGCCAGGATCTTCTTCTGGGTCTCACACGTGGGTGCAGGGGCCCAAGGACTTGGGCCATCTTCTATTGCTTTCCCAGGTCATAGCAGTGAGTTTGATTGAAAGTGGAGCAGCCCGGACTTGAACCAGCACCCATATGGGATGCCTACCCTGCAGGTGGCAGCTTTACCTGCTACGCCACAGTGCTGCCCCCCAGAGTACATTTTAAGTAATGTTATTTTGCATCTAAAATGTAAAACAATATCCATATCTTAACATTAAATTTATAAAAAAATCAGAGAAATGAGACATTTGAGAGAGTGGTTATTCTAGATCATCAGTATAAAAGGTAAAATCCTGACAAACTTTTTACAATTTCAAACTGTTTAGGAATTAAAAATCTCAGTAAATGTATAGAACCATGACTTCCTATAAAGCTTTGTAACTTCCTAGATCTTTTCACCTCTGCTTACTTAGAATATTTTATTGCACATTTAAGAACCTTATGTAGAATTCTTCAATGACACCTATAGTATCTGATATATGTAATATTGTTCAAACTCAATGAGTGACATTTTTATTTGCATAACTGTTAACCTAAAGCTTAAATACTAGAAAAATGGAAGCTTTTGAAAACATTAAATATTTTTAAAAGAAGTTGCTTCTTTATGTTTTATGAGCAAAGATTATCGTATGCTTATACTTTGCTATGTACTTATATACAAATTATTGTATTCTGCTTATGAAGAATAATTCAAAATTTTGAGATTGGCTTCTGCAATGTCTACCAGATGGTCTTTTTAAGTTCTGTGGAACAGTCAGACTCACCATTTTGCATCAGATTGACTTAGAAGGATTTAGAACAGGAAAAACATCTTGCCAGCAGGGCAGCGTCAACTATTTCTCTTCTGGGAGAGTAATTCTTGCAGCAGTTCATGTATCTATCCAAGAGCTGCTCTCTTTGGCTTCTCAAGTGACAGCTCAGGTGCAAGAAGACAGATCCACACTGATTTGGGTAATGCGGCCTATCTTGGCTTATGATCTCGTGCTCCTCAGGAACCAAAAATCTTTAAATATTTAAAAGACACTGTAATTTTTTTATTTTTGGCATGGGAGAGTGATGGCTAGGAAGACTATTAAGAAATATTGTTGAAATCTTTCTCTTTGTTTTTTAAGATTTATTTTTTTATTTGAAAGTCAGAGTTACAGAGAGAGAGAGAGATATCTTTTTGCTAATAATTTCCTTGGCTGAAATTTGTTTATTTTTAAAGGAAATTGCTGATGTTTTAATGTTTCTTTTCAGTGAATAAGAAATACTGGATTTCGATCAAGTTGATATAATTATACTTTTTTTTTTTTTTTTTTTTTTTTTTTTACAACTCTGGTGTTTCTTCCCAATGAATTGACCATTACATTTCAGAAGTTCTGAAATGGTCAACAGACCATAGAAAGACATTTCTTTAGGCTCCTGCTTGAAACCAACAGCTTCAGCAAATTGCTGGTCTTGATTCGGGCCAAGATATAATTATACTTAACCACAGCATTTTGAGAAGATTCGATGCTTTATTCCCTCCCTCTCACGTCTATATCACAGCCCTAGTCCTCTCTGCCTTGTTCATTGCACACCAATTCTGTCTGTTTCTGTCTCCCTTTTCACAGTAAACTCATCCTGCTCAGATAGTGTTCTGTTAATTATTTTAGATTTTGTAAGTCGGACTATGAAGATGTGAAATCAGTATACAAGTTACAGAATTAGAAGAGCATGAATGTGAGAATGTTACTTATTTCTTACCTATTACTGCTTTCTTCTCATCACATGAAGTAGCTAGGGAAGCCTGGCTGAGCATTTTTCCTGTGCTGTGATCAGATTCCCAAATGGCAATTAAAGATCATCATTTATTGGTTGCATTATTATCTCTGGAGATATTATCAAATATACCTAAAAGTGGAAGTCTAATTGAATTCTAATTGAAATTCAACGTGAGGAGACACTTTCTAAATTTTAACTGGCAGCCCACAGATATAGCACTTTAAATTCTTACTGCAACTCATTTTTCAGTATAAATAATTTCATATATTATTTATATGGGATTTCTCTTCCTATGCTATGTCTATAGTAGTCGCTAGTCACTTATTTTAACTTTGCTATTTAGGTTTTTATTCTTTAGATATCCTTTTTTTTTTTTTTTGGACAGGCAGAGTGGACAGTGAGAGAGAGAGAGAGAGAGAGAGAAAGGTCTTCCTTTTTCCGTTGGTTCACCCCACAATGGCCGCTGTGGCCGGCGCTCTGTGGCTGGTGCATCGCGCTGATCCTAAGCCAGGAGCCAGGTGCTTCTCCTGGTCTCCCATGCAGGTGCAGGGCCCAAGGACTTGGGCCATCCTCCAATGCCCTCCCGGGCCACAGCAGAGAGCTGGACTGGAAGAGGAGCAACCAGGACAGAATCCGGCACCCCGACTGGGACTAGAACCCGGTGTGCCAGCGCCGCAGGCGGAGGATTAGCCTAGTGAGCCGCGGCGCCGGCCCTCTTTAGATCTCATTGATACAATATTCTTGACTGGTATATTTCTTGCATTTCTTCTCTCATTTTCAGCTGAAGTCATGTAAAGAAGTCTTCCCTCTCTGCCATAGTATATGCTGAATCTTATTGCATGTATAATTATGTTGGTGACTGCTGTTTGATTTCCCTAACTCCCCAACTACCTTTCCTACCTCTGTGTATCATACTGCAGCATCAGTCAGAATATTGAACATGTACTGTGTTTGGTAAATATGTAAAAGTCATCCTGATTTGTGTGTATATGTCAGGGGGAGGGTTGGGTAGAAAGAGCTTAAGAGAGCTTTCTGTTGAAAATTGTTTTTCAAATATGAAAAACAGACTTACAGGTATACAGGGAAGGATATTATTTCTTTGAAACCAAATTTATTGGAACATTTTTCATTTCAAAGTGACTTTTTCATTCACAGGGGTGGAGGAGGGAATGGCTCCTGGGAGTAAGGATAAAGCGAGGGTAACTTTAGTTATAGGTTGGTGACAGATCCCTGCGGTTTCCTAGTTCATGTGGAACCTGGGTTTCTGAATGAGGCTGGGGCAGAAGTGGGGACTGGAGAGGAAGAGTGCAGCATCTTCCTTCCTTCGTTCAGGTGGTCTCTGTGAAGTGACACTGTGACACTGTGGGGTGGCGTGAGGTACAGTCACAACATTGGTTTTGTCTACTTGAAAATTATTCTAAGTTCCTTTTAGGTTCTGGATTTAAAATTTATCGGGATATTTTCCTTTCATTCCTACCTTCTCCCCCCACCCTTCTCTCTTTTGAGTAATTTTTGTGCCTTTGTCTTTGTATCTTTTCTGTTTTTGCAAGAATATTTTAGTTAGCCATTGGAGAGATCTCTTTGAAGGCTTTGCCGTATTGAACATTTCAAAAGAGACTCAGGGTCATATTATTAAATTATACAGAAAAATATCATTGGGAATTGAGATGGGATAATAGTAAATTAAGGGATTAATTGGAGAGAATGACTGTTTACATTTGTAACTACCTATTAATTTCCAAATGATGGAGGAGCTCTTGATTTTACACAGCAAGTACTGCTCTGTTTAGTAATTGGATATCCCATTGTCCTCCTTGCCCCTTTAATGTTTGGTCTTATTTTGCACATTGTTCACTGTTGCCAGTTATAGTTTATTGAAGTAATTTCCGTATTTTATGAAATTTGATGCAGTTGGCTTTTGGCAAAACATGAAGATTTTCCTAATTTCTGTTCCTCCTTATCATAATGTAGTTTTTATAGTCTTTTGGTAATGTTTTAAGAAATTATGTTTTTTCTTGTAGCTGTTGCTTTTGGCATTTTAATTAACTTTAACTTTGCTCATTTTGCTTTCTTTATGGTTACTTAATTTCAGTGTTTCCACTGTTAGTTTTTCCTGAGAAATCCAGCTCCTTCTCTCCATTTTTTTTCTAGTTTGATCATTTTTTTGTCTTATTCTGCTTTGCCTTTTAATTATATTTAAGTACCAAATATCTTCTTTTCCATGTTAACAGCAATAAATAAATTTTTAAAAAACCTACTATGTGACTTAAGTGGCATAAGATTAAAATTTGTATTTAAAATCAGAAATCTTTGTAGGTGGGAGAACCTGAGGCTATCCTGGGCCTCTGCCAGAAAAGGGAAGCTTCTGTATGGGGGCTGGTGAACCCACCAGAGTAACACAATAGACTGAACTGTGCACAAGGAGTTGTGGGGGATGGGAGAACAGAATTTTATCATATTTAGTATATTTGTTCCTATTATTTTTGACACTTTAATAGCTAGGATTTGGACAGATTGTATCAATGTCGCTAAAAAAAACTGGGGGTAAAGTGAGTTGCATTCATTTTTTAAAGATGCATTTAGGCCGGCGCCGTGGCTTAACAGGCTAATCCTCCGCCTTGCTGCGCCAGCACACAGGGTTCTAGTCCCGGTTGGGGCGCCGGATTCTATCCCGGTTGCCCTTCTTCCAGGACAGCTCTCTGCTATGGCCCGGGAAGGCAGTGGAGGATGGCCCAAGTCCTTGGGCCCTGCACCTGCATGGGAGACCAGGAGAAGCACCTGGCTCCTGGCTTTGGATCAGCGAGATGCGCCGGCCGCAGCGGCCATTGGAGGGTGAACCAACGGCAAAAAGGAAGACCTTTCTCTCTGTCTCTCTCTCTCTCTCTCACTATCCACTCTGCCTGTCAAAAAAAAAAAAAAAAAAGCATTTAAATTCAAAAGACAGAATGAGGGTTTAAGGAGAGAAAAAGAGATACACACAGAGAAAGAGAGAGAGAGAGATCTTAGAAAGAGAGAGCTCTTCCATCCACTGGTTTACTTCCCAGATGGTGGCAATGCCTGGGTCTGGGCCAGACTGAAACCAGGAGCCTGGATCTCCATCTAGGTCTCCCACATAGGTAACAGGGGCCCAAGTACTTGGGCCATTATCTGCTGCTTTCTTAGATGCTTTAGCAGGGAGCTGAATCAGAAGTGGAGCAGCTCGGACTCAAACCAGAACTCTGATAATGTATGCGGGCCTAGTAAGATGTGACTTAACCCACTGTACCACAGTACTGGCCTTAAGTTGCTTTATTTTTGGTGGTCATCATTACCTGTATGCATATATTCCTATTATGTGAGATCATAGATCTTTAATGAGGTCATCTCTAGGTTTTATACTGATTGGACTTGAACTGGCAAAGCACAAGAATTGTACTTGTTACGTCCTTACAGCCATGGGTCCAAGCAATTTTTTTTTTTAATTTTAAAAGATTTATTTATTTATTTGAGAGGGAGAGACAGAGAGAAAAGTCTTCCATCTGCTGGTTCACTCCCTGAATGGCCGCAACAGCTGGAGTTGGGCCTATCCAAAGGCAGGAGCCAGAAGCTTCTTCCAGGTCTCCATGTGGGTGCAGGGGCCCACACATTCAGACCATCTTCCAGTGCTTTCCCAGGCTATAATAGAGATCTGAATCCAAAGAAGAGCAGCCAGGACTTGAACCAGTGCCCTTAATGGTATGCTTAGCCCACTATGCTGTGTTGCCAGCCCCCAAACTATGTTGAGATTGTCCTGTTTTTATAAACTGTGTTGTGGCTACTTTGATAAGTGCTGTATTCACATGGAAAAGACTTGTGGTAATCACATAAATAAATTAAAAAGCCATGTATTTATTGGTTTTTGTCAGTTGAGGTTATAACTGTTAGAAAAAATTCTCCTTATGAAGTTAGAAATGTACTTGATCTCATGTTTTCATTTTCTTGTTTTAATGTAATACTGTAAAATAGCATCTTCCATTCTCATGAAGCATTTAATTGTAATTACAGTTTCATATTATTTCATTGTGTTACATTCCATAGTAAATCTGTTTAATTTGCCTGCCAGGGATATTAGAAACTATAGCCAAGGATAAGAGGTGGACTTAGAATGCTAATTGGGTTTATAATTTTCTGTTTTAGAAATTAACTATATTTTAATGGCAGAATTCTACTTACAGCCACATATCTTCACTGGAAAGCTTCTTTAGATATATTTTAATTGAAGTGGTGAATATCTCTTAAAAATGAAACAAAAAATAACTGAATATTTAGAAATATAAAAGTTCTACATTTTCCTTTCATCCAATCTTGTGAAAATTTGTTAATATCTAGTTATTAAAAAGCCTTTATGGCTGATTTGTGTCCTGGCTGCTCCACTTCCGATCCAGTTCCCTGCTAATGGCCTGGGAAAACAGCTGAAGCTGGCCCAAATGTTTGGGCTCCTGCCACCTATGGGGAGGCAGACTGACGCTGGATAAAGCTCCTGGCTCCTGGCTTTGTGCTGGCCCAGCCTTGGTTGTTTTGGCCATCTGGGGAGGGAACTCTAGCAGATGGAAGATCTCTCTCTCTCTCTACTCTCTCTCTCTGCCTCTCTCTCTCTCTCTAACTCTGACTCTCAAAAATATAATTAAATCTTTTTTTTTAAAGTCTCCTTTTTCTGAAGTCTCAGCTATGCCCATGCTGGGTGAATGCAGCATGAGATTTGTGTGTGAGTGAGTGAGCACCTGGAATGCAATATCCAGAGTACTTAAAGTTTGACAGAAATATATGAAAAATTAAATCACAGTCATATTGGGAGTAATAGAAGGATGGATTTAAGAAGTTATCTCACTGCTTTTTGAATTTCTGCAGGCCTCCAGATGGTAGGAAATGCTTTGTTCTTCCCTCCAACTCATCTGTTGTTCCTTAGTGTGACTGACATCACTGGAACTACTACACCACTAAAGCGTCACCATATAAAATAGGCAGAGCTTAGAGCTTACTGCACGTTCTGTGGAAATAAAATTACAAGTTAGATTGTTGAAAGATTTGCTCTTTTTAAAATTTTTTCTTTTCTTTTTTCATGTGTGTGACATGGTGGTAAGATAGAAATAAAGCCCAGGAATTATGTACCCCAAGATTAGACCATATTTCTCTTTATTTGCAAGGATGTAGAATTTTTTTTTCATGAATTAGAGTTAGACATAGAGCTTTCTTTATGTATAACTGAGGTGAACTACTTTTAAGGTAAGGAATATAGTTAAAGGTGACCCATCACATCTGTGCATTTGCTTTATTCCTTTTTCTCTAGAGTATCACAAAGATACTTCAAAAGATTCATGGACAGTAGAATTAAAAGATGTTTATTTTGGTGCAAAATTTTTTGAAATTCATGCATATGAGCCATCCTTGAAAATGTTCATAGGAGGGGCTGTCACTGTGGCATAATGGATAAAGCCATCACCTCCAGCGCTGACATCCCATATGGGCACCTGTTTGAGTCCCAGCTGTTCTACTTCCATTCCAGTTGCCTGCTAATGTGCCTGGGAAAGCAGCAGAAGATGGCCCAAGTATTTGGGCCCCTGGATTCACATGGGAGACCTGTAAGAAGTTCCTGGCTCCTGGCTTTGGATTGGCCCAGCTCTGGCCATTGTGGCCATTTGGGGGAATGAACCAGTGGAAGGAAGATTTCTCTCTCTCTCTGTAACTCTGCCTTTCAAATAAATAAATAAATCTTAAAAGAGATGTTCATTTCTTGGATTTCAAAGACTTTTTTGCAACAAAATATTATCTTTTAATGCCATTTCTCAAAAACTTTTGATGCTCCCTTCATGTATCTTTGCTTGAAATGTGTATTAATGTTTTCAACCCCAAAACTACATTATGAAAAAGTATTAATTATTTGTGCTAATGTTAGTGTAATAAGTACATACTTTTGTAGTTAATATATATAATATATATAAATAGATTGCAAAGCAAAATAGCGTTCTCTTTAAATAATATGTAATATTACAAAATAATTTTTATTTTTTGTTTCCCGCCTACTGACAGAACTCAAATGCAACTGATTTCTGTTTTTAGTACTTTTTTTTTTTTTGACAGGCAAAGTGGACAGTGAAAGAGAGAGACAGAGAGAAAGGTCTTCCTTTGCTGTTGGTTCACCCTCCAATGGCCGCTGCAGCTGGCACGCTGCGGCTGGCGCACCACGCTGATTCGAAGGCAGGAGCCAGGTGCTTATCCTGGTCTCCCATGTGGTGCAGGGCCCAAGCACTTGGGCCATCCTCCACTGCACTCCCTGGCCACAGCAGAGAGCTGGCCTGGAAGAGGGGCAACCAGGACAGAATCTGGCGCCCCAACCGGCACTAGAACCTGAGGTGCCAGCACCTCAGGTGGAGGATTAGCCTATTGAGCTGCGGCGCCGGCCTTTTTTTTTTTTTTTTTTTTGACAGGCAGAGTGGACAGTGAGAGAGAGAGAGACAGAGAGAAAGGATGTTTTTCGTACTTTTATCAAATAAAATTTGTATTTCCTGGCATAGAATTTAGTTCGTGAATGTTTTAAATCCTTGTGGTAGTTTTGGATCAATTATTGAATCTTCACTGTCTTTCTTTTTCCATTCTTTAATTATTTAGCGTCTAAAAACTGGTCTTTTAAGAAAAGTCACAGTTCTTTGAAAGTCATGTTACTTCAATACATTTTTTTGATCCAGGTTACTTTTGCCTATTTTTTAATTCTAAAACACTTTGTAATAAGCAATAGTTAGCAATAGTTATATGTTGCTTTCATAGAGAGGGAGGGAGGGAGGGAGGGGGAAAGAGAAAGAGAGAGAGAGAGAGTATTGTCACGGTTCTTATGTCATTTTCCCTAATGGATAGCTTTCTTTCAGGTGTATATATTTCAAGAAAATTCATATTTAGCATGAAAAAGTATTTCAAGGTTATGTCACATTTGAGTTCAGAAACCCACTTGTAAGAGAATTAAGAGTACTAAAATGAACTAAGCCCATTGAGTATCTTTAGCCCTTTGGACCATTACTAGCCTGAGAAGACTATAGCAAATTTCACTAGCCCGTCGAAGTCCAGTGATTTGATTCCTTAAAGACAAGTTAAACTGAATAACCATCTTAGATGGGATTTATTCAGTAAGCCATGCAGCATGAACACAGATTTTCCTTGTAGTGGGAATTGTATCATGTGTTCGCTTCCAGTCTGGATTCTTTCTATGGCTGGGACAGGAGGCCTGTAGTGTGCATTTAAGACCACTCCCGTTTCGTGTGTTTAGGGAGAGTTGCCATCTCCAGTTGAAGTTTTTTTTTCAGGGAATTGGCTTCTAGGATGGATCTTTGCAACTTTTGTTTATGGACCACCCTTCTATGGTTTCTTCATGCCTGGTAGTGAAATGGTCTTCACTGGGTACTCATGGAGTGACTGTTACATGAAGGAAAGATCTGCAAACAAATGAATTACTTACAAGAGGGGTCCAAGGCATGCCTCTTCAAACTCTGAACACTTTACACGTGGGAAATTAAAACAGCATTTTATATAGCTACTTACACATTGCTTATTTATTTATTTATTGATTGATTGATTGACAGGCAGAGTGGATAGTGAGAGAGAGAGACAGAGAGAAAGGTCTTCCTTTTTGCCGTTGGTTCACCCTCCAATGGCCGCTGCAGCCGGCGCATCTCGCTGATCCAAAGCCAGGAGCCAGGTGCTTCTCCTGGTCTCCCATGGGGTGCAGGGCCCAAGGACTTGGGCCATCCTCCACTGCCTTCCCGGGCCATAGCAGAGAGCTGGCCTGGAAGAGGGGCAACCGGGGTAGAATCCGGTGCCCCAACCGGGACTAGAACCCGGTGTGCTGGCGCCGCAAGGCGGAGGATTAGCCTGTTAAGCCACGGCGCCGGCCACACATTGTTTTTCTTACCATAAAGCCTTTGTCATAGAATATGTTAAAATTATGACCTAAAACAAGGGCTTTCAATTTTGTGAGGATTTTATTTATTCTTGGAAGTACATCTTATTTTCTATAGATGATGATTTATTTGGGGCATGCTTGTTTTGGTCAGATATTTTACTTTTAACTTTTTTATTCTGTCAAACATAAATGAACATGTCATGAATAGTCATAGATACACATTTAATGAGTCATTATTTCCATTTGAATTTCTAGTATTCATACTTAATATGTACTATACTAATAAATATGCCAGTACTGTTACTTTAGATTGTAAAGAGAAATTTCAAAAGAATCATTTTTTTGTATTGACTTTATTTCATGTCATTCGTCATGAGTTCATGTATTTTTTAAAAAGATGTATAGGGGCTGACTTTACCACAGCCTGTGATGCTGGCATCTTATATGGGCACTGATTTGAGTCCTGGCTGCTCCACTTCTGATCCAGCTCCCTGCTAACGTGCCTGGGAAAGCAGCTGAGGATGGCCAAGTGCTTGGGCCCCTGTACCCACCTGGGAGACCCAAAAGAAGCTCCTGGCTCCTGGCTTCAACCTGGCCCTGTCCTGGCCATTACGGCCATTTGGGGGAGTGAACCAGCAGACTGAAGATCTTTCTTTCTCTCCCTGTCTCTCCCTCTTTTTCTCTGTAACTCTGCCTTTCAAAGAAACTTTTTTTTGACAGGCAGAGTGGACAGTGAGAGAGAGAGACAGAGAGAAAGGTCTTCCTTTTGCTGTTGGTTTACCCCCCAAATGGCCGCTCTGCCTGGCAGGTTGCGGCCAGCGCACTGTACCAATCCGAAGCCAGGAGCCAGGTGCTTCTCCTGGTCTCCCATGTGGTGCAGGACCCAAGCACTTGGGCCATCCTCCACTGAACTCCCTGACCACAGCAGAGAGCTGGACTGGAAGAGGAGCAACCGGGACAGAATCCGATACCCCAACCGGGACTAGAACCAGGGGTACTGGCGCCGCAGGCGGAGGATTAGCCTAGTGAGCCGCAGCGCTGGCCAGAAACAAATCTTTTTAAAAAAGATATATATTATTTATTTATTTGAAAGGCAGAGTCGAGAGCGAGAGCGAGAGCGAGAGAGAGAGAGAATATTTTCCATCTGCTGTTCACTTTCCAAGTGGCCTCAGCACCACCCTGGTGGTGGGCCAGGCTGAAGCCAGGAGCTAGGAGCTTCATCCAGGTCTCCCATGTAGGTGGCAGAGACTCATGTTGTCTGCTGCTTCCTAGGTGCATTAGCAGGGACCTGGATGGGAAGCAGATTGGAAGACTCCAATCAGCACTCTGATATGGAATGTGGGCATGTCAGGCTGTGGCTTAACCAGCTGTGGCCCAGCACCTGCGCTTCAAATATGTTTATGTACAAAATTTTCATACCACTTCTAGAAAAGCAAATTTTCTTTTCTATAAGTAGATTATGTCAAAATTTCTTTCACTTGAATACTTTTCATAAAAATATTTCATATTTTATCAGATTTGTATATATATACACCAAGATTGGCTATTTGAAATATGTAAATATAAGAAAGTAGAATAGAAGAGGATATAGCAAAAAAATCACTATCAGAATAATACAATACCATAATGCTCATTATTAGGAATGTCACATGAAATAGTCAAGGACTCACAGACATGGAAAAAGGGATCTATAATTGTCAGAAGAGAGGAATGAATCCATGGTAGGGCAGAGTTTGTATTTCCACAAAGGCACTGACTTTGTACACTATAGTGCAGCATTCTATTGTTTCTGTTGAAATACCTTGAGATTACACATTGTCATCTAGGAAACAGTGTCTATGTAGAAAATGTATAAGAAACCTAAGTATCCTTTAGGATAGATAACACCAAACACAGAGTGCTATTTATGGTTTCTTTCCATTTTCCCTTTTCTGTTTGTTTAAATATTAGAGGGAGAAGTAGAGAGAGAGAGAGAGAGAGAGAGGAAGGGAATATAATTATAGATATATATATATATTTGTTTTAAAGATTTATTTATTTATTTATTTGAGAGGCAGAGTTACAGAGAGGCAGAGGCAGAGAGAGAGGTCTTCCATCAGCTAGTTCACTCCTCGAATGGCCCCAACTCCTGGAAGTGGGTTGATCTGAAGCCTGGAGCCAGGAGCTTCCTCTGGGTCTCCCATGTGGGTGCAGGGGCCCAAGTACTTGGGCTGTCTTCCATGCTTTCCCAGGCACATTAGCAGAGAGCTGGATTGGAAATGGAGCAGCTGGGACTTGAACCGGTGCCCATGTGGGATGTCGGCTCTGCAGGTAGAGGCTTAACCCATATGTCACAACACCAACCCCGTATCATTATCTTTTTAGAATTGTGTCTGCAAACTGTATTGAATCTGTTAAAAACTAGCTAAAAATAGTGAGATATGCATAAGCCTTTATTTATAAAATCAATAGTATTGTGTCTCATTGATCCATATCTAGAACCTGGGGCATGTATTTTTCCTGGCAGCTACGACTGTGGTTGCAATGCCTGCATGTCATATCAGAATATCTGATTTTGACTCCCTACCCTTCTCCGGATTCCAGCATCCTGATAATATGCATACTGGGAGGCAGCTGGTGATGGCTCAAGGGGTTGATTCCCTGCCGTTTTTAAGGAGTAATAGATTTCATTCTCCCCATTTTTTTTTTTTTATATGGTGGAAAAACATATATTTAGAATTAGCCAGCTGGACTCAGTTCAGATGATCCCAATTTTGTTGGCAACGTCCAGAGCATCATAGTCAGGAGCCAGCCGCACATAGGCCTTCTTCTCTCCGTCAGGTCTGATCAGGGTGTTGACTTTGGCCACATCAATATCATAGAGTTTCTTCACAGCTTGTTTGATCTGGTGCTTGTTGGCCTTGACATCCACAATGAACACCAGGGTGTTGTTGTCTTCTATCTTCTTCATGGCAGACTCCGTGGTCAGGGGGAACTTGATGATGGCATAGTGGTCAAGCTTGTTTCTCCTGGGGGCGCTCTTCCGAGGGTATTTGGGCTGCAGTCGGAGGTGTAGTGTCTTGGGCCGCCGGAAGGTGGGGGACGTGCGGATCTTCTTCTTCTTGTGGCTGTGGACGCCTTTCAGCACTGCCTTCTTGGCCTTTAAGGCCTTTGCTTTGGCTTCGACTTTAGGAGGGGCAGGAGCTTCCTTCTTCGCCTTCGGCGCCATCTTGGTGAAAAGGGTCTCTCCCCAATTTTTTTATTCTTCATTATATACCTCTTTATTTCATCAATCTCAATCCCTTTTTTTCGTTTTACTTTTTAAATATTTTATTTATTATGTTTGAGATAATATTTTAAACTTACATTATAATCAAAGGCTAGTGGCACCACTAAATAAAGTTTTCAACAAATAAAAAGTTAAAGTGCATATTCCAGCCAGGAAATAGGCAAGGGCTATAAGCAATAATGAAAATACCAACTTCTGTTTCTGAGAAAGTTAGTCTTTTTCTGTATGGAGAGATACAAACAGAATTTATTGTGTGGCTTTAATATGACTGTTAGAAATGCTTCCCTGTTGCTTCATCTCAGTAGCACACAGGTTGTTGCTGTGATGTGGAGGTATCCTGGAGACTTATTTCTCCCTTTCTGTTGCAATGGCTGTGAACCTCTGACTCGAAAGCATAGAAGCATAACTGCACATCTTCGTTTAATGTATACTTTCTTAGAAGTGACTACAAACAAGTAATTTATTCTGTGTTCTATCATGCTGTTTATCTTTGATTAAGCCAATTAGCTGCAATCAGACTACTTCTAAACATCTTTCTATCTAGAATGCTTACTTAGCAGCACCAAGCTCCCCTCAGCCACACTATACATCCATGTGTGCACACACACGCACACACACATACACAGGCTTCTGTTTCTCCCCCTCTCCCCCTCTCTGCCTATGTATTTATGTATGCACATACATATGTATCTTTCTTCCCCTTCCCAGTTGAGGGTGTGTGGTGGGTGGCTGGCAGGAGAAGGGAGAGTGAAGGGCCTTGGCTGGAGGTTACTGTTGATTTAAGCCCTAGACAATATTAATAGGCAGCACCTGCCCTCTCACTTTTGGGAATATAGCTGACCCTTTTAGCTGCTGGATACTAAGCTGTAAGTGGCAATCTGTAATGCAGCAACTTAGAGTTATGCTCTCACAAAATAAATCATATTTAGAAGCTTTTATGCAATCATAGTGATACAGGATATTAAAAAGTCTAAACATGCTGAACATTAAAAATGAATTTATATTCATGAAGCCAAATTTGATTTTGTAGTTAATAACCAATTCATCTAGAAATTCAAATGGTAGCTTTTAGTGTTCATCTGTGTAAACTGACACAATCAAAAGAGTAAGCAGTGTTGTGATATTCTGTGGTTCATTCCAAGTGGCTTTCTTGATGATAAATGTGTCTAAAATTTTTTCAAATAGTCTCTTCATTCCTAAGTAAAACTTGCTCTTATTAGAAGTAACTTAGTAACATCTTTACTGTTAGAATTAGTCAAATATGATCTTTAATAGCTTTTTTATTTAGGAAATTTTCTTTTGTTAGTTCCATCTGAATGGGCATGTTGAACATCTGAAATATAGCTCTTGATGAAAAGAAATACAGAAACACTACATAATTTCACAGATTTCTACCTTTAAGGCAGAGTTTGAATTTGTATTTAAATGATGTTAGATCTAAAGTCAGATTCAGAGGGACAGAATCCAGAGGAGTGTGGTGGTACTTACTCATAATATTAGAGAAAGATGCTATAGTTTCAATCTGTGCCCAAAATTTATGTATTAGAAACAAACCATGCTGCAACTGTGTTGAGAGGCGAGACCTCTAAGAGGTGATTAGGTCATGAGGGCAGAGCCCTCATGAATGAATTAAGGACGTTATTGCATGAGTGGTTTCCAAAAATTAAAAAAAAAAAAAGATGAATCTGACCCCCTTCCCTGTTGCTCTTGCCCACTGTTGCCTTCCTTCTTCCTTCTTTTCTTCCTCCTCCTCCTTCAACCTCTTTTCTTCCTCTTCCTCCTTCTTCCTCTTCTTCTCCTTTTCCTTCTCCTCCTCCTTTTTTTTTTTTTTTTAATTTATTTATTTGAAAATCAGAGTTACACAGAGAGTGAGAGAGAGGGAGATCTTCATCCGCTGGTTCACTCCACAGATGTCCTCCAGACAGGAGATTCATCCAGGTCTCTCCCATGGATGGCAGGGACCCAAACACTTGAGTCATCTTCCACTGCTTTTGCCAGGCCAATAGCAAGGAGCTGGATTGGAAGTGGAGCAGCCGGGACGTGAACCCGTGCTCATATGGGATGCTGGCATCACAGGCAGTGGCTTTACTGCTATGCCACGATGCCAGCCCCTCTCTCGCCCCTCTTGCCTTGTGTCATGGTGTGATGCAGCATGCTGCTCTCACCGGTTGCCAGTGCTATGTTCTTGGACCTCCTAGCTTTTGGAACTGTGACCAAATAGTTTTTTATTGTTTATAAATTCTCAGTCAGTAGTATTCTGTTATAACAACAGAAAATAGAGTAAGACAGAGAGATAGGAATTGCAACTGATGTTTAAGAGTAAAATTTGTAGCTATTTTAGAGAACTTCTTGATATTTCCTTTTTGTATCATTTTTATGTTAGTGATATATATAATATTTATTATTTCTGTATATACTTTTGATACTTACTTTTAAATTTTAAAATTACTTAGAATCATTTTTAAAAAATTAAACCTCATAGACCCTAGACTATGTAGTTAAGTTTTTGATGATTTGAGAAAATGATGAAAAAAGAAATAGTTGTCAAGGCAACTGGTAGTTTATTTGATACCTACGTTTTGGACTTTAGTTTATACTCCTTAGTTTTGGACTTTAGTTTATACTCCTTAATTACATTTCCAAATTTTCCCCATATTTTTGATTTTCTACACAGTTATTTTCTATTCTGCATAAGAGTTTTACAGAGTAGTCTGTTGCCGTTTTAGCTCATGGAATGTAAAATAACAATGTAATCTCAAGATTATATTGGACTGCAGCAACTTTCCATTTCAGAAAACAGTGACATTGATATCATAACTTAAAACCAGACTATAATAATCAGATAAATTTAGAAAAAATAATCTTGAAATATATTGTGATGTGCTTTAATCACTACACTGGCAACTGTTTAATACAAACTATTGAAATAAATAACCCAGAATATATATGTTGATTTTTTTTAAAGTTCATGACATTAGAATTAAAAGATATGTTTTTTTATTTTGGTGCAAAAAAATTTAAATCCATACATTCTAGGGGGGTCTTCAAAAGTTTCATGGAAAATGCATGTTGAGACTTTACAAGGATTTCAAAATTTTATTGCCCCAAAATAAGCTTATATTTTAACTCCATTATATACAAAGTTTTTAAAGTACCTTTGTATTATTATTGGATTTTTTATTCATTAGCAACTCTTGACAATAGCTTTCTGAATATTTTTTGCAACTGTTAATTACTTTTAAGTTAGAGATCTTTGGAAAACATGACATTGTATGTATAAAATCATAATTTAATTTGTGAATAGATGACATTTGATCAATCTTGATTAAATTTTGATACTGTAAACAGAGTTGACATCCATTAACTTAAGCAGTATTCACAATTTGCTGTATCTGGCATGCCTTTCTTTTGGTTTGTAATTTGGAAGTTGTTTTTAAGTCAGGGAATGGTCACCTGCTTCACTGAGATTATGATAACCTAAAGGAGCAAAATGGAACTTGAAGGTCAATTAGACCTGTGGCCCAAACTCGGCAGTTTTCTCACCTAGCCAGGGAGGACAGTTGCAGGGTTCATTACTTTCTGCCATCATCTCTAGAGCTCCTGCCCCTTTTTTCTCCTCCATTGGCTAACCTTTGACTCCAGCCCTCCATTTCTTTCCAACAGATGGGAATAAACACTCTAGGTATGAGAAGATTAGAGGCCCATGGCCTCTGCAGGTGCCCTGAAGCAAATATGTTCTGAATTAATTTGGCACCTCCAGTTGTGGTTTGTTTAGGATAGGAAACCAGATAGATTTCAATAGTATATCTTGAATCTTAGGGCTTAGTACTTTTGTTACAAACAACAGGAAAAAAAAAAAAAAAAAGGATCAAGTGCCAGTAACATTTACTCTTCAAAGGAAAGTTTTTGTCTTTCTGTGCCTGGTTATCTTCAAGAGTTGCAGAGTAAAACAGAAAATTTTCACTGGAAATGTATTTCTGTCTCTGATATAGAAAAGACCTTTAAAAGAGTCATTGTTGACATAAAAGGGAAAAGATTCTGATTTTCTAGGACATAAGCCTTAGAAAACAAGCCAGAGTAAAAGAACATGTAGAAATGAAAAACTTATAAGAGATGACTTGTTATGAATTACTTCAAAATTCAGTGGGTATCAAAGATAGGTGATTTTTCTCTGTATGCTTGATGCTATGAATTTACTTACCTTTCTGAGTAGGTATCACCTTTGTTTTAGAGTGAAAATCCGTTTCAATGAATTTCACTGTTCTGAATGCCTTAAGTAGTTTCTACAGAACATACTATGTGGTATGTACTATTAACAATAAAGGTTTCTGAACAACAAAAGAATGTAAAGAAGCCATTCTCTAAGAAGCTGTGGCTATTGATGGGTCTTGAGTAGTGAGTGACTAGGTGAATAGATTTTAGTGTCTAAACCTAGTCAATCCATTTTATCAATTATGATGAGATGATTCTGGCATCATATACTGTAATGTGTATCAGTGGAGGAGGCAATAAGAAACAGAGAAGCAAGAAGGAGTAGATCCTTTTCTGGGAACACCCTTCCCATCTTTTTGTAGGGTGGGAAACAGACCTACTTTTCCAAGTATTAACAATGCAGATGACTCCTGGAGGTTATTTGATTATATTCTGTTTAGAAGAGCAAAAAACAGACATTTGATAATGGTTGGGTAGATAAAATGGTACATTCAGAGCCACAAAAAGATCCTTCTCCTTAAGAATTAAAAAATTGAACAAAATTAACTTTGTTAGTCACAAATACTATCATATTATTGAAAACTTCTTGATGAATTATGTACCTTATACGTAGTTATCAGAAACGGTTTCTTAATCCTGTATGATTTTACCATAGTGGACCTTTTGAAATTTTAATTGGTAGAAATTTTATTATGGTCTTCTATTGTTATTCTATTATTTGTTTGTAAACCTGGACTTGGAATTTTTAGTTTGAGAATGCATAGAAAAGATGGAGATTAGAGCTACATATACACCTTCATATCATGATAACATGGTTCAGCAGTATTTTAAAAAGTCATATTTTTAGGCCGGCGCCACGGCTCAATAGGCTAATCCTCCACCTTGCGGCGCCAGCACACTGGGTTCTAGTCCCTGTCGGGGCGCCGGATTCTGTCCCAGTTGCCCCTCTTCCAGGCCAGCTCTCTGCTGTGGCCAGGGAGTGCAGTGGAGGATGGCCCAAGTGCTTGGGCCCTCCCCATGGGAGACCAGGATAAGCACCTGGCTCCTGCCTTCGGATCAGCGCGGTGCGCCGGTCGCAGCACACCTACTGCGGCGGCCATTGGAGGGTGAACCAACGGTGAAAGGAAGACCTTTCTCTCTGTCTCTCTCTCTCACTGTCCACTCTGCCTGTCAAAAAAAAAAAAGTCATATTTTTAGTGTGAGGATATTATAATAATTAAAGCATGGGGGTGTCACCCACAGGCTTACTAACTACTCCGTAACTCTGAGATCTTGGGTGAGGTATTTAAATTCTCTGCCTCAGCCCTTGCTTTCTGTAAAATGGGTCTAAGAATAGTTTCTACCTCCTGGGGTTGCCATGGGGATTCAATAAATTAACATAATCTCCTAGAAGAATGCCTGGCATGTAGCGCTATAGTATGCTTTAAGCACCATTATATCAGTTTTGGTACATTTGCCTACTTGCTCTCTCTTGACAATTTTCCTTGGAGAGTCTATAACTATAGTTATTAAAGCTCCTGCAGAAATATAGTTGTCTCTAAATGATAAATGTCTTAGAAGATTGGGCTCAGGATTGGAAAACTAGGCAAAGAATTAGGTATTTCCTGGTAAATGTCATGTAATGGGCTACTTAACATACATGGTTTAGTGTCTGTGTACGTGGAGTTCTGTTCTAGCTGCCTTGTTTGCTGCATTGCATCAAGTTAAGGTAGAGCAAGTCAGAGGGAGTTGGAAATTGTGTGTCTTAGATGGGTTTGATGTAGGAAGGCTGCTAGTGATGGTCTCCAAGATCAAGGACTTGAAGTACAGTCCACATGCAGGCCGGCCTGAGCTGTTACCATGTTACAGTACAAAGGACAAGCCCTGCTTTTCTTTTTCTCTCTATTGGATCAGGACCGCAACCAACCTGGGGAGAAATACTTTGGTTCATGGTTTAAATGGCAGTCAGCAGTCTTTTATTGTTGTTGATACTGTTTTTCACTTAGAGAAAATTGGGAAGATGGTTATCTCTTTAGTGCTGCCAAATATATTGTTATTCTGCAGACCCTGCAGGCAGCAGCTGCAGTTGTTTTTCAAAGGACATGCAACCAATCCAGCTGTCCAACTCCAGCTTTACTATTGCTGGCTGTATTTGGTCTTTTCACTCACAGTCGCATGCATAGTAACTAAGACTTTCAGTCATAACATTAAAAAGTGAATGATGGGTGCTGTATTTTGATGGTCTATCTTCTCTTTCATCTGTTTTTGGTTTTAGTTTTCAAATTACTGCTTTTATTTTTGAGCATTTCTGATCACAAGTATATGTTCGGCTTCTATCTAATACATTTTTTTAGGGCAGTTATATAAGTATATAATGTACTGAAATGATTTGCTTTGACTTGACCCAATTAAAATTTACTTTAGCTCTGAGCCAACTGAAATAAGATTGGTCTGATTTATGCCACTATTTTCTCCAGTAATGTTCAACTGGAGCAGAACTACTTATTGTGCTAATGCTCTCTTCTAAAACGTACAGATACTTATTTACATAGACAGAAAAATTATGCACACTGGTTGCATTTTAATCTTGTGGTAGGCAAAGTAGACCATTGTAAGAGGCAGAGCTTGCCTTTTGACATGATTTCTGGTCTGAAACTTGATCTACTAAATAGCAATAAAAATGAAAACATAGAGTAGGATGGGTATATTGCTCCTTGATTAAAAGTCATATGGTCAATTTTGTGCCATATCTTTGAAATAAAGTATTCAATAAAATAATTTAATATTTCTTTATACCTAGCACTAATCCACGCCAGACAATATTTTTTTGAAAGAGGAACTACTTTACATATTATGTGACACATAAACTGAGAGACTTGGAGATGTTAGCAAACTCTTCCAAAGTCATAGTTTTGGAGAATGGATCCAGTTCTTGTTGTTTCTGCCTTTAGCATTTGATCTGTTGATCTCGATTCTGTTGTTACAACCTTCCATGTTATAAATTGGCATTCAGGTCTTGGAAGGTAATAGATGGCACACTCAAATGGGGATGGTTGGGAGAGTAGGGGTGTATAAGGGAAGGAGACACTAACAAAGGATGGTAAAGTATTTTGGCATTAAAAGTAGTGAGTACTGTAATTATCCCTTACTTGGAAGAGCAAGAGAAAGGATTTGTTAGTGGATCCTAAAGAGAGTAGCTATTGCTTTTAGGAGAGTACCTTCAGATAAGAGCTAATGGTGTGGGTTGACAGATGCAACATAACTTGGTGACCCTGCAGTGAGGGAGCTGAGGAAATAAATACCTTGACCCCACTTTCCCCCCTCTCTCCTGTCTTTTGCCAGTGATCCTCATTGGCCAAGCTCAACTGGAAGCCACAGGAAGAGGGATGCTTGGATGCAGTGGTCAGCTTCTTCTGGCACTGAGCAGATTGGAAACAGATGGAAAGTTTGCAGGGCAAATGGAAAATATCCAGTTCACAGATACACAACTTGGAAAATAGTTTTTCAATGTCAAAGCATCAGTGAAGCCAGAATTTTCTACTTCTGCCTTTGATCATTTGAGCTTCAGCTTTTTAATTTTAATTTTAAAGTTTGTTTTCTTAATTAAGGTAAGGATACTGTAGCTTAATGTCACGGGGAAATGGTGGCAAAGAGACGGCCTGGTTTCTTTGTCTCATGCAAAGGAAGAATTATCACAAGGACATGGCAGTGAAAGTAAAGTAGGATTTATTCAAGTTGGAAACCTTGTGCCAGAGTGGTAAAGAGGGTGGTTCCAAGAGAGGAAGACCCACAGGGCTGGTGGTAATGAGGTTTTTAAGTACAACCAAGCTGTCAATCAAGGAGGTGGAGACAAACTCAACAAAAGACTTGACTTACAATCCTTCATCCTGTCTGACTTGCTTAGATATGCCTCTTCTTCTTCTTCCTCTTCTTTTTTTTTTCTTATTTACAATATGAATAGAGATATCAAAATCATCCCTACTCTACATAGATTTAATTAGGCATCATGAAATAGTAACATTCAGATATGTACATACTTTTGCTTTTTTCATTAGTCTTCTTTCTGAAATCTGAGACTATTTTCCCTCTTTTACTCTTTCTTTTAATCTGGGTCTACTGGTAAGTAAATGTTTCTATTTTTCTTTGAACTGACTTATTTATCTTATGTTCATGCTGAAGGATATTTTTGCTGGGTATGAAATTCTAGATTAAATGTTATTTTGTTTCAGCATTTTGAAAATATCACTTCATCGATCTGGTTTTTATAGGTGTTATTGAAAAGTTAGCTGTTTCATAGTTAATACTTCTTTGAAAGTATTCTGTCATTTTTGGGCTGCTTTTAAGAGTTTTCTCTCTTTGATTTTCAGCAATTTTACTGAAATAGACCAAAGGTAATGAATTTATTCACAGCTTGCTCCATTCTGAAGCAGTTATTTTAAGAGGACCAGAAACGTTAGCATGTTAACTGTTAGATTGCAAAGGACAATGAAAGAAAGAAGTAGGTAATGAAGGTTAGTTCATGTATGGTAACAGGTTCTCTTTTAGGGATCTTTACAAATTCTTTACTAATACTGTTTTTTAACAAAAGACTGATAGTACAAACATCAAAGAGAATCTAACATTCTTTGTCTTAACTGTAGCAAGAAAGAAGAGGAGAAAGAAAGGGTGTTTTTTTCTGTGTCTTTATTTAGAACACCAGGAAAAGAAGTGATTGTTAGGGAGCTTCTTGTTGAGAAGAGAAGAGAAGACAAGAGAAGAGAAGGGAAGAGATTAGATTTGCTAACATTTTCTTTTGTCTTTGTCATTTCATTATGAACAATTCATTTTAAAGGGAAATGCTTTTTAATGAAAAACATATCAATTCAGAAACATTATACAAAGTTAAGGATTTGAAAATCTGTCAATGCAGAAGGCAAATTATTTTGTCCAATGAATATTAGTCTGTAGTGAAGGACATCATGCTTCTCAAGCATTTTTCTTTCTACACACCAAACACAGTTTAGAGTAGTGATATCAGAATATGGGATGCCATATGGAATCACCGTGTGCTTATTAATGAATTCCCAATATTAATAAGCTTGTGTGGGTTCTTGCCTAATATTCAGAGAAGAATTTTGAATACTGGCATAAGTGAACGAGGCAGCATAATAAGTTTTTAAGCTTTTATTCCATAAGAGAAATGCATAGGAGAGTGAGGGCCCTACCTAAAAGAGAGATAAATGTGAATTCATACCAAGTACCAGGAGCCAGCCACGTGGAGGAGCATGTAGGCCAGGAAGCTCGAGGCCAGTGGCCTGAAGACCATGCACCCTGGATGCACAGGGCAGCATAGACCACACTGACAAAAGGCCAAAAAGGAAAGGGCTGGGTCCACCATGTAGCTGGCTTTTAATCCACTTTCAAGGAGGAGTGGTAATTTGCCTAACTGGCCGGCGGGCATTTAGGTGTGGCCTAGTAGGGGCATGAGGTCACATAGGGGCATGGTAAAGACACGGTCTTCCTGCTCACAAACCTGATCAATTCTATCCTATATGCCTGCCTACAACAGTAGCATTAGTGTGACTTCTCCTAATCAATTCTGTTATTCAGGACAAGAAAATATAAACAAAAGAAAATACATTTTATGATTGAAAATGTAAGTCTTTTTACAATCATTAAACTATATTGGAGTAAAAGTGATGGACTGCTTTTCTTTTGATAGTAATCTGAAAAAGTTTGCTTATTAAATCCTGTAAGCCAGATATTTGGGCTATTGGATTGATATTTCACAATGGAAAGTATCTGAAGCATTTTGATTTCTTGAAAGGTTATGTTGTGAAAAACTTGTTTTGTAAGAGTAGATGTACAAAAAGCATATGCCATTGTTATTACCTAGAATCCAATAAAAGATAACTTTTGCAAATTATTACCACATGTGTGTAGGGGTTGCTTTTGTAGGTTATTTTAGTTACCAGAGTAGTTTGTTTCATATTTTAAGCACTGAAATGCCCCTTCAAGTTCAATATATCTGTGACTACAGCATGATATATGATAGAAATAGCATAGGATAAAATATCTTGACAATTGAAATGGGAAATTCTACAAACAATTTATTGCATGAAATAATGAGATTCACAGGGACATTGTATGCATATAGTAAGTATACTTAGCTTTTCAAAGCTATTTTAAAAAGTGTTAATTTTTGCTTTAAACCTCATAATTAATAAACAGTAGGAATAAAGCAATCTGATAATTCATTGGTAATTGTAATTTTCAGATTTCAACTTGTAACCTATATTTGCCTTTTACATTTTCTATTTTATTTTATTTTTTATTTTTGACAGGCAGAGTGGACAGTGAGAGAGAGAGAGACAGAGAGAAAGGTCTTCCTTTGCCGTTGGTTCACCCTCCAATGGCCGCCGCGGCCGGCGCACCGCGCTGATCCGAAGGCAGGAGCCAAGGGCTTCTCCTGGTCTCCCATGGGGTGCAGGGCCCAAGCACTTGGGCCATCCTCCACTGCACTCCCGGGCCACAGCAGAGAGCTGGCCTGGAAGAGGGGCAACCGGGACAGAATCCGGTGCCCCGACCGGGACTAGAACCTGGTGTGCTGGCGCCACTAGGCGGAGGATTAGCCTATTGTGCCACGGCACCGGCCCTATATTTGCCTTTAAAATATCACGTAGTGGGAAAAAAGGGGGGGGGGTGGCACTGTGGCATAGTGGATAAAGCTGCTGCCTGCAGTGCTGGCATCCCATGTGGGCATCAGTTCAAGTCCTGGCTGCTCTACTTCCCATCCAGCTCTCTGCTATGGCCTGTGAAAACAATAGAAGATGGTCCAAGTCCTTGGGCCCCTGTACCCGCATGGGAGACCCGGAAGAAGCTCCTGGCTCTTGACTCTGGATCGGCACAACTCCGGCTGTTGCACCCGATTGGAGAGTGAACCAGTGGATGGAAGACTTCTGTCTCTCTCTGCCTCTCCTTCTTTCTCTGTGTAGCTCTTTCAAATAATTAATTAAATCTTAAAAAAAAAACACCTCGTTTCATGCATATAGCAACAACAATGTTTTATTTCTTCATTTGGTCTATGTTTATTGGAGATAAGGTGATGGCAAAATTCTGAAGTCATTTGGGCTCAAAAGGAATTTATAGTGTACAGTAATAGTAGTAGCAGTAGTAATTAGTTACTATAAAGAAGACCTTTCTCACTTCTCACTTACTAGGGCATGTATTTTGTATGGTCTATTACTTTTGATGGCTTAATATAAGCGGTCTAGAATTTTAAAACATTTCCTTATTCCTAATGAAATATATCTAAAGAATTGGTTGTTCAGTTTAAGAGTACGATCTTTGCCTTGTCTATTACATTTTTTTTGGTATGTTCGTTACCAGTGATTCCTTGATTGGATATTTTGTTCTTATAACTTAAAGTGTTACTAACTTGGACTAAGTGCCAGAGCACACAATGAAGACTTATTTGCCTGTCTTCTTTGAAGTCATTGACCAAGTATTTGGGTTCCTTCCCTATGCCAAGTACTATGCTAGATTCTGGGGAAGCATTTATGAGCTAAGGAGTCATGATGACTGAACTGATGCAACTTGTAGTAGGAGAATATTGAGGTTATATACAAAATTTCTTTAGGCGGCTCACTAGGCTAATCCTCCGCCCTGCGGTGCCAGCACCCTGGGTTCTAGTCCCGGTCGGAGCACCGATCCTGTCCCGGTTGCCCCTCTTCCAGGCCAGCTCTCTGCTGTGGCCAGGGAGTGCAGTGGAGGATGGCCCAAGTGCTTGGGTCCTGCACCCCATGGGAGACCAGGAGAAGCACCTGGCTCCTGCCTTCGGATCAGCGTGGTGTGCCGGCCGCAGCGCGCCTACCACGGCGGCCATTGAGGGTGAACCAATGGCAAAAAGGAAGACCTTTCTCTCTCTCTCTCTCACTGTCCACTCTGCCTGTCAAAAATAAAACAAACAAACAAACAAAAAAAACAAAATTTCTTTAAAAATGTATCATTCCAGTAATGAAAATACAATGGAAAAATTATATCTGGTACTTTGGGAATGTGTGATGGGGAGCAGAGTTAGAATGTGAGGTCAGGGGAACATTTTCTGATATTTGAATTGAAGTTTGGACGATAAGTCATCGTTAACTTGACAAAGATGCTTTTTTTAAATGATTTTTAAAAAATTTATTTATTTGACAGGTAGAGTTACAGACAGTAAGAGAGAGAGAGAGAGAGAGAGAGAGAGAAAGAGAAAGGTCTTCCTTCTGTTGGTTCATCCCCCAAATGGCTGCTACGGCCGGCGCTGTGCTGATCCGAAGCCAGGAGCCAGGCGCTTCCTCCTGGTCTCCCATGTGGGTGCAGGGGCCCAAGCACTTGGGCCATCCTCCACTGCCCTCCTGGGTCACAGCAGAGAGCTGGACTGGAAGAGGAGCAACTGGGACTAGAACCTGGCACCCATGTGGGATGCCGGCGGCGCAGGTGGAGGATTAGCCAAGTGAGCCATGGCTCTGGCCCGTGACTAAGATTTTTTTTAAGAGTAGGGGAGGAAGAGTGTACCAGATGTCAAAGGGCCAAAGAACTGGAAGATGTCAGTGTGGTAGGAGGACGTGGGGAATGGGGAGGTGACTAGACACTGGTGAGTAAGCCAGGGGCTGATCACAGCTGAACCTTGTTCCCAGCAGGGATGTGAACAAGCAAGTAACATGATCAAATTGGTGTTTTAAAGAAGAGTCCGTTTCTAAAATATTATGGAATTATTGGTGCTACCTTGCTTAAAGAACTTGCCCACATCATTTAAATCTTAGTGTTGCCCCTTTGTTACTTGTTCTCTCATTCTGTGTATTCTCCTCACACACCTTGCTTACTGTTAGAAAGCTACCTTGATTTTTTTTTCCCTCAGAAATGGCCATATATTAACAATTCAGGGGCTCAGAAATGGTGACATTTCTTTATTCAGTAGAATATTAATGTTCTACTCCTTTATGTCATCTGTCTAGGAAGAGTTATCGTCCCTTGCTATCTGATGTTGGTGTTCTTCCTCTTTGTTTCTATAGTCCTACTGACTTAATGTTCCTTGAGGGAAATGCCAATGTAACCTGTCTATCCTCACCCTATAGAATGGTGCCTTAACACAGTAGGTGCTGAGAATTTTTTTGATACTAAAATAAGTATGGTTGAATCAAATATTTATAAACACGTTTTGCTTCCAGAATAGAAAATCAGTACCTCTAAAGTTTGTGTAATTTTTTTTTCTGGTTAGCAATTTCTCTGTGAACATAGTCAGATTTAGTAGGCTTGCGTTGTCTTTTTAGTGAATCTAATAGGTGTTAATTTTAAAAGAACAAGCTGAACTTCGATATTTTGTTCACTGTCCATACTAAAGCTTCTGTTATTTCTGCAAATTGCTGCGACAACTTCTTTTTGCAGAGTTTTTGCTGCTTTGATATCTTTGGAGAATGGCCCTGGCTCCCCCATTTTACTTGTCCTTTATTTGGGAATTCCAATTACCATGTCTCTTTCATTAAATAATATAAGTCTTGATCACTGAGGTTAATGGTGTGTAGCAATAATAATGAAAGCCATTTTCACAGACCTCAAGTTGTACCTTAAAAATAGCTTTAAATTTTCCATTCCTGGGGGGTCAACATGGAACAGTGAGCAAAAAAACACCCTGCTATGAATGAGGAAACTCAGATTCCAGGAATGATTTCTTCCTGGCTCCGATTTGTGTTCAGTATGAGCTTTGTATGTTAAAATGCACTAATACGAAGTTTTGCAGATCTGAGACATGGTTATTTAAGAAAAGAACAGCAAGCATAATTACTTTTAAACATTATGGAAGAAACTTCTCAATACATACTTTCTCCCCCCCTCCTTTTTTTTTTTTTTTTTTTTAAGATTTACTTATTTATGTGAAAATCAGAGTTAGAGAGAGTTGAAGAGATAGAGATAGATCTATCTGCTGGTTCACTCCCAGATGGCCACCAAGACCAGGCTGAAGCCAGGCTGCCGAGGCTGAAGCCAGGAGTCAGGAGCTTCCTCTGGGTCTCTCACGTGGGTGTCAGGGGCCCAATCATGTGGGCCATCTTCTGCTTTTCCGGGCCATTAATAGGGAGCTGGATCAGTAGTGGAGTAGCTGGGACGTGAGCCAGCACCCATTTGTGATGTTGATGTCTGGCTGCCCCAATACATACTTTCTAACAGTATTTTCTATAAAAATATGATTGCTTAGTGCCTTGTTTATTTCTAGTGAGGAGTGAATACATTGAAGAGTTTTGGCTCTGAATCATGGGTTTTTTTTTTTTTAATGTATCAGGGACTTTTTTTTTTTTTTTAAAGATTTTTATTTATTTATTTGAAAGTCAGAGTTGCACAGAGAAGGAGAGGCAGAGAGAGAGGACTTCCATCTGCTGGTTCACTCCCCAAATGGCAAATGGCTGCAACAGCTGGAGCTGCGCCTATCTGAAGCCAGGAGCCAGGAGCTTTCTCCCGGTCTCCCAGGCGGGTTCAGGGGCCCAAGGACTTGGGCCATCTTTTACTGCTTTCCCAGCCCGTAGCAGAGAACTGGATCGGAAGTGGAGCAGCTGGGTCTTGAACTGGCGCCCATACAGGATGCTGGCACTATAGGCAGTGGCTTTACCTGCTATACCACAGTGCCGGCTGCAAAGACTTTTTTTTTTTTTAAAAAACATTTTTTGTTTATTTGAAAGTGAAAGTAAAAGAGCAAAAGAGAGAGAGAGAGAAAGAGAAAGAGAGAAAGAAATCTTCCATTTGCTGGTTCACTACCACATGGACATGACAGCCAGTGCTGGGCCAGATTGAAGCCAGGAGCAGGAACTTTTGTTCAGGTCTCCATCGTAGGTGATATGGGCCCAAACACTTTGGCCCTCTTTCTCTGTCTTTTTTTTTTTTTTTTTTTTTTTTTTCAGGCAGGGAGCTAGATTGAAGTAGAGCAGCCAGGACACAAACTGGTACCCATATTGGGTGCCCACATCACAGGTGATGGTTTTACCTGCTGCCCCACAATGCTGGCACCCAAGGAAGGACTACAACATCTGGTTTTCTTTATGGGAAGATTCATTGCTGTGAACTTCCACTTTAGAAAAATCATCTTATTTTCCTTGGGGGAGGACATATCTGCACACTGTTTCCTTGGCATTTGCACATTCAAGACTCAGTGCCAGATCAGAGTTACTTCTTTTGGCATTGTCTGCTTATAACATTGTCTCATTACTTGATGATTATTAGAAATAAGGATGAGATATTAGATAACTGTAAATAAAGTTAGTTATATGCATATTGATCGCAAGAGTTCCATTTGAACTATTATGGGCAACTAAAGACTTCTCCATTTACTTGTTAGTCTATAATTATTGATCGGTATTGTGAAATGTTGTAGTGTTTTTGTATTTGCTTATAAATCAGTGTTAAGATAAAGATGAACCCAAAGTAGATTCATTTGGAAAATTTCATGTTGTTAAAGTCACTGTGGATAATGCTGATGGATACAAATTTAATCTCACATAAACCTTCTCCCAACTCTGGCCAAAGGTGACAAACATACAAAAAATGCAATAGCACATTATAGGTGCTATTATAGAAGCAGTTTTTTAGTGGCTATAATGAGATTATGTAGGTGAGAGTAGTCTCTCTCTCTTTCTAAATTATTTATTTATTTGTATAAAAGCCAAAGTTAGAGAGAGGGAGAGACAGTGATTTTTTTGGTGCAGTAATTTTTTAATTTTAATTTTTATAGAAAACTTTTATAATAAATATAAATTTTGAAATTACAACTTTTGGATTATAGCAGTTCTTCCCCCCATAACCACCCTCCCGCCTGCAAACCATCCCATCTCCTACTCCCTTTCCCATCCCATTCTTCATTAAGATTCATTTTTAATTATCTTTATATACAGAAGATCAACTCTATACTAAGATTTCAACAATTTGCACCCACACAGACACACAAAGTATAAATTACTGTTTGAGGACTAGTTTTACCATTAATTCTCATAGTACACCACATTAAGGACAGAGGTCCTACATGGGGAGCAAGTGCACAGTGACACCTGTTGCTGATTTAATAATTGATGTCAGTAATCACCCGAGGCTCTTGTCATGAGCTGGCAAGGCTATGGAAGCCTCTTGAGTTCACAAACTCTGACCTTATTTAGACAAGGCCATAATCAAAGTGGAAGTTCTCTCCTCCCTTCAGAGAAAGGTACCTCCTTCTTTGATGGCCTGTTCTTTCCACTGGGATCTCATTCACAGAGATCTTTCATTTAGGTCATTTTGTTTGCCACAGTGTCTTGGCTTTCCATGCCTAAGAAACTCTCATGGGCTTTTTAGCCAGATCTGAATGCCTTAAGGGCTGATTCTCAGGCCAGAATGCTGTTTAGGACATTGGTTATTCTTTGAGTCTGCTATGTATCCTGCTTCCCATGTTGGATCGTTCGAGTGAGAGAGATCTTACATCTACTGGTTTACCACAGAAAGTCGCAATGTCCAGGGCTGGGCCAGGCTGAAGCCAGGAGCCAGGAGTTTCTTCCAGGTCTCTCACATGGGAGGCAGGGGCCCAAGTACTTGGGACATCTTCCACTGATTTTCCCAGGCCACTACTAGGTAGTTGGATCATAAGTAGAGCAGCTGGGACTTGAACTGGCGCTCTTATGGCATGCTGGTGCTGCAGGAGGAGCCTTTATCTGCTATGCCCCAGCCCCAGCCCCAGGATAGTAGTCTCTTATCTGAAGGTAATAACATTGATTTTTAGAGAGACAGTTTTTAAAAGAGGAGTGGGTATTTGTCAGGTTGACCATGTCAGTTTTACTGTGTAACAAAACATTCTTTTTTTTTTTAAAGATTTATTTATTTATTTGAAAGATTTGAAAGTCAGATTACACAGAGAGAAGGAGAGGCAGAGAGAGAGAGAGGTCTTCCATCTACTGGTTCACTCTGTAATTGGCTGCAATGGCCAGAGCTGTGCTGATCCGAAGCCAGGAGCCAGGAGCTTCTTCCGGGTCTTCCACGCAGGTGCAGGGGCCCAAGGACTTGGGCCATTTTCTACTGCTTTCCCAGGCCATAGCAGGGAGCTGGATCAGAAGTGGAGCAGCTGGGTCTTGAACCGGCACCCATATGGGATGTGGGCACTTCAGGCCAGGGTGTTAACCCACTGCACCACAGCGGTGGCCCCAGTATAGCCCCAGTATAACATTCTTTTTTTTTTTTTTTTTTTTTGACAGGCAGAGTTAGACAGTGAGAGAGAGAGAGAGAGAGAGACAGAAAGGTCTTTGTTCTGTTGGTTCAACCCCCAAGTGGTTGCTATGGCTGGCGCGTTGCAGCCGACGTGTTGCAGCCAGTGTGCTGTGCTGATCCAAAGCCAGGAGCCAGGTGCTTCCTCCTGGTCTCCCAAGCGGGTGCAGGGCCCAAGGACCTGGGCCATCCTCCACTGCACTCCTGGGCCACAGCAGAGAGCTGGATTGGAAGAGGAGCAGCTGGGACAGAATCTGGCACTCCAACTGGGACTAGAACCCGGTGTGCTGGCGCTGGCACCGCAGGTGGAGGATTAGCCTAGTGAGCCGTGGCGCCGGCCCAGTATAGCATTCTTTACTGTTGATTTGATAAAGGTATAAAACAAAGTTTTATAAAACTATATTTGCAGCAGTACTGATACACACAGGCATTTCTTTTTTTGTTTTTGTTTCTTTGATTTCGTTCTTTTTGAATTTTAGCTCCTACTTATAAGGGTGAATATGAGGCATTTGTGTTTTGGCTTATTTGACTCAACATGATGTCCTCCAGTTGTGTCCATTTTGCTGCAAATGGTAGAATATCTTTTTTATAGCTGAATAACATTCCATGGTGTTTAAATGCCACATTTTCTTTGTCCATTCATCTGATTATGGACAATCAAAGGATCTCTAAAGTGACATTGCAAGGTTAGTGAATACCTAGATGGAGAATTCTTGGGTCGTATTTACAGTCTACCACATTGATAAAGGGAAATAGGCAGATTGGTTGATTCAAGTTTTGGCTTTTTTGAACAGTGCTTCTGTAAGTGTGGTGATGCCAGATCTCTTTGATACAATGTGTTCAAGTCTTTTGGGTATGTACTTAGCAGTGGGATTGCTGGATCATATAGTTTTCTAAGAGATCTCCACACTCTTTTCCACAAATTAGGCTGTAAAATTTTTATTCCCATCAACAGTTTATAGGTGTTCTCCTTTCTCTACATTCTCACTTGCATGTTACTCTCTATATTTTGGAGTTTAGCCTTTCTGAGGTGATATCTCATTGTGGCTTTGATTTGAATTTCCCTAATAGCTGGTGATATTGAACATTCTTTCATATATTTGTTGGCATTTGTATTTCTTTTTTTGAGAAACTGTCTATTGAGGTTCTTTGCCCATCTCTTAACTGGATTGGCTTTTTTTTTTTTAAGCTTTGTTTATTTATTTGAAAGTTGGAGTTACAGAGAGGCAGAGGCAGAGAGAAAGAGAGAGAGAGAGAGAGAGAGAGAGAGGAAGTCTTCCATCTGCTGGTTCACTCCCCAAATGGTTGCAATGGCTAGAGCTGGGCCAATCCAAAGCCAGGAGCCAGAAGCTTCCTCCGGGTCTCCTGTGCAGGTGCAGGGGCCCAAGGAGTTGGGCCATCTTCCACTGCTTTCCCAGGCCATAGCAGAGAGCTAGATCAGAAGTGGAGCAGCCAGGACTGGAACTGACGCCCATATGGGATGCCGACACTGCAGGTGGCAGCTTTACCCACTAAGCCACAGCTCCGGCCCCTGGATTGGTTTTACTGTTGTTGTTTTTAAAGTTGCTTATATATTTTGGATATTAATCCTTGGTTGGCTAGGTAGCTTGAAAATAGTTTTTCTCATTCTGTTGGTTGTCTCTTCCTTGCTGTACAGATGCTTCTGAGTTTGCTATAATCCCATTCACTTAACTTTGCTTTTGTTGCTGTGCTTTGGGTATCTTGTCCAAGAAGCCATTCCCTACACCAATGTTTATGCCCATTTTTAAACTTTACTCTGTGAAATGTGAATTCATGTCTTTTCCCCAGTTAAAGAAATTATTTGATGTTGTTTGTTGTTGTAGTAGTTCTTTATGTATGAAGGAAGCAAGTCCTTTGTCAGAAATTTGTTTTGTGAACATAATTCTTAACCTTATTCATTTTCTTTCTTTTTAAAATTCTTTTAAATTTGTATTTTAATTTTAATTGAAAGGCAAAATAATGGGGTGGGGGTGGAGAGAGAGAGAGCCTTCTCTCTACTTGTTCGCTCTCCAAATAGATGCAATGGCCAGGGTGGGCCAGGAGGAAGCCAGTAGCCAGGAACTCCATCTGGGTCTCCCATGTTGGTGGCAGGGGCCCAAGCACTTGGGCCATCTTCTGCCGCTTTTCCAGGTGCATTAAAATGGGTTAAACTAGAAACTGGATTGGAAGCAGAGCAGCTGGTGCTTGAACCATTGTTCTGGTAGAGGCTGCTGGCATTGCAAGCAGTGGCTTTGCTCACTGTGCCACAGTGCCAGGCGCACACATTTCTTTTCTTGCCAGTGTCTTTGATAAGTAGAAGTTTAGAAACCTGAAAGGTCTAATTTGTCATTTTCCTTTTGTGGTTTTTCTTTCCATATCCTGAAAAAATGTTTGTCTAGCCCAGGTCCTGAAGATACTGTCTTTTGTTTCTTTCAAAATGTTTAGCTGTTAAGAAATGGGCTGTGATCCACCCCAAGTTAATTTTTGTGTATAATGTGATTTATTATTTTCCATATGGATATCCAGTTGTTCCAACAGCATTTGTTGAGAAGACTTTCCTTTCCTCTTTGAATCATTTTGGCATCTTTGTTGAACATCAATTGACCCGTATGAGTGTGGGTTTATTTCCGTAGTCTCTCTTCTGTTCTTTTGATTCTAGTGCTTCTCACGTCCATACTGTACTGTCTGGGTCTCTGTAGATTTACAGTGTGTTTTGAAGGCAGCTGTGAGAGCCCTCCATCTTTAGTCTTCTCTTTTCAAAGTTGTTTTTCTGTTCTAGTATTTTTTTTTGTATTTTCATAGAAATTATAGAAATCAGCTTCTTGGTTTTTACAAAAACAAAAAGCCCTGATGAGATTTTCATCTGAATTGTGTTGTATCTGTATGTTACTTTGGTCAGAATCACCTTTTTTTTTTTTGAGATAACATTTTTAATTTACAATATAATCAAAGACTTAATAGCTACACTAAATAAAAAGTTCAACAAATAAAAAAAAAAAAGCAAAGTCCATCAGGAAAATAGACACAGGCTATAAACAATACTCAAAATGAGAAGATGATCTTCACTCATATACAGTAAATTTTAAAATACTCACAAAATCATTAAAATGCTATATAATTCCTATGAATTTGTTTGGCAGAGATTTAAAATAAAAGTTTGACAAAACATTGTGTTTGCAGCAAAACTGACACACACAGGCAAGGGTGCAAATTTTTAAAACCTGTTTGTGTTCATTGTAAGTCCCCAGCTCAAAAGCTTTTACTGATTCCATAATTTAAATAAAATTTAAAACATTTGGTAGTTTTATTCACAATAATCTGATTGTTCTTTTTTTAATGCACCACATGTGACGTCCAGGCCACTTGTATTTCATATACATAGTATAGACTTTTCATGTATAATAGAAACTTTTCTCGCATTATACCTTTTTTCCTTTCATGGCCTTCATTCTGGGTTTTTTTCACACTTTTTCTGTAAACACACAGGTTCATATATTAAAGGCATCTATATTATAATGTAACAGGTTATACATTAATAACAGTTATACAAATATATTGTCATGGGTCAGATGACTCAGAAAAGACCCCCTCTCCCATAGCATTTTAATTTTAAACAGCAAGGTATAAGTAGCTTGAAGGAAGGATTGAGGAGATGAGAGCAAAATAGACAATGATCATGAAAGCCCTGTAAGCACTTTCAACCCAAGGGACACACTCAGCCAGGGTTATGGGGAAGATAATGATGTATTATATACAGTCATATACTTCATTTTTCTGTTGTGGCTTTGAGGTTCTAAACATTCGTGAGTTGGTAAAAACTAAATGTATATCAAGTTGAAAATTTTATTGACATGTTTTCCTTATTTAAAAATCACCTGAGAGTTAATTCAGTTTTTTTTTTTTTTCCTGATGATGGAAATTTAGAGCTACAGATTCACTTATTTTAAAACAGAGAGAGTTAATACACATTACTCCACAACTCTAAGGCTTGATCCTTAGAGCACAGTAATATGCAAAGTATCTAATGCAATTACATAAATTGCTACTCCTTCTGTTTAAAATAGGTCAATACTCATGTTTTCTGCATGTCAAGTTTTAGATTTAGCTTTTTTATTTTATTTTTTAAATTTTATATAAGGTATACAAATTTCATGTTTTTCATGTATGCAGATTTAGGAACATGGTAGCACTTCCCTCCGTGTTCTTCCTCCTGCCCACACTTCCTCTCTTCCTTGTCCGTTCTCTCCTGTTCCCTCTCTTAATTTTTACAATGATCTCCCTTCAGAGTACTCATAAGCTTAATCCTATACTAAGAGTTCAACAAATAGCAAGGAAAAAAAAAAAAAAAACCAAAACCACTGTTCCTGAACAGTTAAGACAAGGTCTGTAAACAATCATTTAAGCTCAAAATGTCCATTTCACTCTTGTACATTACATTTTTGGCACTCTGTTAGTTACCACAGATCAGGGAAAACATGATATTTGTCTTTGGGATTGGCTTATTTCAATAAGTGTGACAGTTTCCAGTTGCATCACTTTTGTTTCAAAACACAAAATTTCATTCTTTTTTTATCACTGAGTAATATTCCATAGTGTATATATATGAGAATTTTCTTTATCAGTCATCAGTTGCTGGACATCTGGATTGATTCCCTATCTTAGCTATTGTGAATTGAACAGCTTTGACATGGGGGTACAGATAACTCTTGCATGTGCTGATTTCATTTTCTTTTGGTAAATTCCCAGGAGTGGGATTGCTGGGTCATATGGTATATCGATTTTCAGCTTTCTGAGATATTTCCATACTGTCTTCCACAGTGGTTGTACTAGTTTACTTTCCTACCAACAGTGGATTAGGATATATTTTTCCCTACATCCTCACCAGCATTTACTGTTTATTGATTTCTGTATGAGAGTCATTCTAACTGGGGTGAGGTGAAACCTCAGTGTGGTTTTGATTTGCATTTCCCTGATGGCTAGTGATTCTGAGCATTTTTTTTTTCATGTGTCTTGGCCATTTGAATTTCCTCTTTTGAAAAATACCTGTTCAAATCCTTTGCCCATTTCTTAACTGGATTGCTTATTTTTTTGATAAACTTATTTTTTTTTTATTTTTCATGAGCTCTTAATAGATTATGGATATTAATCCTTTATCAGTTTCATAGTTTGCAAATATCCTCTCCCATTCTGTTCATTGCCTCCTCACTTTGCTGTGTGTTTCTTTTGCAGTGCAGGAGCTTCTCAGCTTGATGGAATCTAATTTGCTTATTTTTGCTTTGATTGCATGTGCTTCTGGAGTCTTTTCCAGGAAGTCTTTGTCTATGCTAGTGTTTCTCCAGTGTTCTTCTCTAGTAATTTGATGGTATCAGGTTGTACATTTAGATCCTTGATCCATCTTGAGTTGATTTTTGTATATGGTGTAAGGTAGGGATCTTGCTTCATACTTCTACACATGAAGATCTACTTTTGCCAGCACTATTTGTTGAAGAGCCTGTCCTTTCTCTGGGGAGTTTTTTTTAAAAACTCCTTTGTAAAAGATTAATTGGTTGTAGATGCATGGGTTGATTTCTGGAGTTTCTGTTTTGTTCCATTGGTCTACATGTTTATTTTGTGCCAGTACCAGGCTGTTTTGATTATAACAGCCCTGTAGAATGTCTTAAAATCTGGTATTGTGATGCCTCCAAGCTTTGTTTTTATTGTTTAAGATTGCTTTAGCTATCTGGGGTCTCTTGTGTTTCCATATTAATTTTAGCATTTTTTTTTTTCTGTATCTGAAAAGAATGTATTTTGATTGGGATTGCATTGAATCTGTAAATTGCTTTCAATTTTGGATGAAAATATATTTTGAATGAAATATAATGGAGAAGTGAGAGGTGAAATTAAAAGAGAATTAAAAGTGAATTTAAAAAGAAGTTAGAACAAAATTATGCACAGCCTTCCTCCCCTTTTTGTTTTCTATTTCAATGCTCATTTGGAAAAGGCACTGCATAGCCCAAAGCTGGATTAGCTATAAGAACAAGAATTATAATTGGAACTATTTCCAATGTGAAAATAATTTCTGTTTTAAGACATACTTGTCTTCACAAAATTAACTTAAAAACTAAGAAGCGCTTTTTTGCCTTATTAAAAAATTTTGATTTATTGTGTTTATTCAAGAGGTAGGAGAGAATGAGAGTTCTATGGTTCTATTAGTTGAATAGATATTCATTAATCTACCACTTCTGACAACTGATAGCACTTATAAAAAGAGCTTTTAAATTTTTTGAGATACAAAGTTGACACCTGCTGCAGAAAGTGACTTCTGACTATCATGTATGCCTTTACTACCAAATCCCTAATAACTGTGTCAGCCAGTTTCATTTCTTTTTTTTTTTGAGATTTTATTTATGTATTTGAGAGGTAGAGTTACAGACAGTAAGAGTGAAAGACAGAGAGAAAGGTCTTCCTTCTGCTGGTTCACTACCCAAATGGCTGCAATGGCTGGAAATGCGCCAGTCCAAAGCCAGGAGCCAGGAGCTTCTTCCCAAGCACTTGGGCCATCTTTTACTGCCTTTCCAGGCTATAGCAGAGAGCTATATTGCAAGAAGAGCAGCCAGGACTAGAACTGGTGCCCATATGGGATGCTGGCGCCACGGGCGGAGGATTGACCTACTGTGCCGCAGTGCCTGCATTCATTTCAACATGAGGAAACAGCCATCATCATTTTCTATTTAGCTTTTAGATTAAAGGCAAATATGAATATTTAATATTTTATGTAAAATTGGTCTCTATTTTTTCTTTTCTGTTATTTTTATATTTGTTGAATACCTATATTTATTCTTAGAAAAATAATTTGAAAACAAAATTTATTTAAAATACAATTTACTGAGGTTGGAGCATTGGCACCAGCATTCCTTATGGGCACTGGTTCGAGTCCTGGCTGCTCCACTTATTATTATTTTTTTTTTTTTTGACAGGCAGAGTGGACAGTGAGAGAGAGAGACAGAGAGAAAGGTCTTCCTTTGCTGTTGATTCACCCTCCAATGGCCGCTGCGGCTGGTGTGCCGCGTTGATCCAAAGCCAAGAGCCAGCCAGGTGCTTCTCCTGGTCTCCCATGTGGATGCAGGGCCCAAGGACCTGGGCCATCCTCCACTGCCCTCCCGGGCCACAGAAGAGAGCTGGACTGGAAGAGGGGCCACTGGAACAGAATCCGGTGCCCCAACTGGGACTAGAACCCGGTGTGCTGGCACCGCAGGCAGAGGATTAGCCTACTGAGCCACAGCGCCGGCCCTGGCCGCTCCACTTCTGATCCACCTCCCTGCTAATGTGCCTGGGAAAGCAGCAGAGAATGGGCCTAAATGCTTGGGCCCCTGCGTTCAAGTGGGAGACCACGAAGAAACTCCTGGCTCCTGGCTTTGGACTGGCCCAGCTCCAGTTGTTGCAGCCATTTGGGGAGTGAACCAGAGAGTGGAAGATCGTTCTCTCTCCCTCTCTTTCTTTGTAACTCTACCTTTTAAATAAATTAAATCTTTTTTAAAAAGCTTATACTTCCATTTAAAAATAAAATTTACTTAATATTATTTCCTTTTCATTTTTCTTTTTGTTTTTACTATTTAAGAATTATTTATTTTAGTTATTCAAGAAGCAGAGAAACAGAGAGATGGTTGGAAGAGATCCCATCCACTGCTTAAGTTCCTAAATGCCTGTAATACCTGGGTCTGGGCTTATCCTGGTCCAGAACAAAGCTGGGATCTGAGAACCAGAAGCTCAATCCAGGTTTCTAATGTTAGTGGCAAGGACTCAACTACAAGAGCTGTCATCTGCTGCCTCCCAGTGTACATATTAGCAGAGGCTGGAATTGGGAGTGACCTAGGACTTGAAGCCAGGTGGTTGGATATGGATTGTGGATGTTCCAGTAATGTTTAACCAGTATGCTACACATCCACCCATACAATCATTTTGTTCTGTAGCATTTTATATTCATTGGATGCATAGCCAACTCTAAAGAAATCATTTTGAGTGAGGAATCATTTGTTGCCTTCTGAGGATAGCTAGATGCTAGTGGAAAGTTTCAGATCAGAAGCCAAAAAACCTGGATTTTATTTTTTGTTTTTTTTTTTTTAAATATTTTTATTTTTTAAAAGATTTTGTTTATTTATTTGAGAGATAGAGTTACAGACAGTGAGAGAGAGAGGAAGACAGACAGGTCTTTCATCTGCTGATTCACTCCGCAGATGTTCACAATGGCCGGAGCTGTGCCAATTCAAATTTAGCAGCCAGGAGCTTCTTCCAGGTCTCCCATGCAGGTGCAGGGGCCCAAGGATTTGGGCCATCTTCTACTGCTTTCCCAGGCCATAGTAGAGAGCTGGATCAGAAGAGGAACAGCCAGGACTAGAACCGGCACCCATATAGGATGCCAGCGCCACAGGTGGAGGATCAACCTAGTGGGCCACAGCGCCGGCCCCAAAGCCTGGATTTTAACAGCAGATCTGCTTATTTATCTTAGAGCGATCATAATCTATTGATTTCTCTTCTCTGGGTTTTGTCCTTATGTATTTTGTTTCTGTTTTAAGTAGTTGGATGCAATACTTTTCCTTCAAAGGTTTCTAAGGGAATTACAAGATGTAATGTGATTATACCTCCTAAAGATGTTTTTAGTTTGCCCCTTCTCTCTGGATCCATTGGCCTTCTCTGGGCCACCATCTTTCTTTGCAGGATAAGAAAAAGGGAGGAGTGTCAAGGATTATTCTGTTTCTTCTTTGAGCAACTTAAAGAATGGAATTACCAATAGCAGAAATATGAACGATGCATTAGGGAAAGGTTTGAGTTATAGGGTAGGACCAAAATTAGGAGCTTGGTTGTAGAAATGCTGAGCTTTAATTGTTCCAACAGATGTAAGATCTCTCTCTCTCTCTAACTCTTCCTTTCAAATAAATTAATTAACCTTAATTGTCTGTTGTCCTTTCACGTGAAGATACCAAGTAGGCTGCCTTATGTACATGTCTGGAATTTGGGAGAGGTTTGGCTGGAGATATAAACAAGGAGCCTTCACAGAGAAGGAATTTCCAGTTCCGAATTTGAATGAGTTCACCAGGGCTAGAGTCCTCTATTTTCAGTCTACCCATTCTTTTCTGTCGCTGAAGGTCAACTTGTGGATTCAGATCCAGCTTCTGTGTCCTTTACTCGTCTCATGTAGGGCCACAGCACTGTCTTCCTGCTGTGTTGTAGCATCTGCACATTGCATTGCAGTTGATTCTTTTTTTTTTTTTTTTTAATAAATTCCTTTCCAGGTAGACCAAAGGTTCTTTATAGGGCAAACACCATATCATATTGGCCTTTGTAGCTTCTGTTGTTGTACAGCAGGTGCTCAATAAGCATGTACTAAGTGAATTATGATGGACTGATTGAAAATATGTTCAAATGCCCTTGTCCAGTTATTTGGGGCTAAGAAAGGACTGCCTAACTGCTTGAAGGGAAGGGCAGTGCTTTTCCATCATGTGCTCCTTACTGAGGGAGAGGAAAAACTGAGTGCAGGAAAGAGCATTCATGGTTTTGGACTGTCTTTGCTATCTATATATAGTAATAAAAACAGACTTTGATAATGTAAAATGTTTCACTTGTGCAAAAAATGAGCTTGAGCAAGAGACCATTAGATTCCATGCACATCCTTTTTGTTTTGTAAACTATTATTGATTTATTTTTACTGTATTAGCAAATGATAGAAGCTGTTCATTTTCTATCTATTGTGAGCTATACTTCAAATACTTTCTGGTTGCACATTTTATAGATTGGACTTTTTGGAAAAAGAGAAATAAATAAATGTTTTGAATTCCAAAGATGTTTCATCTCTATGTTGTTGATTCAGATTCAGTCTCCGGGAATGGAAGGTAGAAAATATATATTTTTTCTTAAAAAAAGAAAATAAAATATCCCTCTAATCTTATTTTATAGATATAAAGCATAATAAAAATAACGTAATTTCACTAGCTGGAGTAACCATTCAGTTGACATTTGTATATTTTAATTTATTTCTGTTATACATACATGCCTTATTAAATTTGAATAAGACGTTTATCCAGTATTATATTTTTCTTTCAATTCTGTTATTTTTTTTCTTGCTCTTTTTCTGATAGTACATTTTTTGTTACACATAATGTTTAATAATTTGCTAACATTTTATTATAAATATATCATGATTTAAAAAAGATATTTCCCCTTTTTCTTATCACATATATTGTTTCTAAATTTCCCAATTAACAATGGAAGTACATTACCTTGTAAAAGACAATGAACATACTTTAGGCATTTGATGTAAATTTCTTAAATGTTCTCTAAAAGGATTTTACATTTACTCCAAAAGTGTATGAGTTTCTGTCTCCATGTATCTTCTTCAACAGCAGGACTTATTAAATACATTTTTTGTTACTTTGAGGCATTAATGAAAATACTGATTTTAAAAATAGTTTTAAAATGTGTATTTATTTGATTTTGATCTTTTCCATCTATTTATTGACTATATTTTTGTGTGTGTGAATTATCTGTACATGTCTTGAATTTTTTCTGTTGGGATGTAATTTTATTTCATTGACTCATAAGAATTCTTTACCTATTAAGTTTGACACATAAAATTGTTTTCATAAATCAAAACTAATTGAATATTAGTAACAATATGGCTCAACTTAAAATTATGCATTTTATATTGGTTGCCAGTATTTTCCCAGTTTGTCTTGTTCTTACTATGTTATTTTCTTAAGCATATTAAGAACTTTAAAATTTTTATGTGGTTTAATTTCTGTTGCTCTTTTGCAGCAAAAATTCTTCCCATCCCAAAGAAAGATAAATATTTTTGTAGTTTCATATTTTTAGATTTAACTTTTAAAATCCACTTGAAATTTTATTTTAATGTATTGTTAAGGCAGGGATCTGTTTATTGAATGATGAAACAATTACTTTCAGATTTCCTGAGCAAAACTCTGTTGTTTAATTTCATGCCCTATTGCTAAAATCACAAAATAATTATGTGTCCTAACATCTTTGGGCTTAGTTCTTCAAAAATTACATTATTCTGGTGACTTGAATTAGCTGATGTGCTTCAAGGACCAGTAATGATTCAGAGGTTTTCATTTTATCAGTGTTAACTATGCCTTTAAAATACTAGATTTAGTTGATGGTTTTGTGCAGCATGAAATTCTATTATTCATAGAATCTTTCCAATTAACCTACAGAGGAAATATTAAGAAAGTGTTCAGTAAGTAATATTTAAAAATATTAATTGTGTTTTCCTTTTCCTCTTTGTACTTACTCAATTTGAACTATAGAAACAATACATACTTATTTATAATGCATTTTAAGATTTTTCTTTTGTATAATGATGCCAAGTGATATCACTTTTTTATAAAGTAGCATTATAGACTTTAGTCAATCTCTGTTTATTACAAGTGTTTTAGTCAGAAATACCACTGATTTATTCTGAAGTTTTTAGAGCTTGTCTTGGTTTTACTGTGGAATTACAAGTGTAATGGTAAATTAATTCATCTATAGTCTAAAATTGTATTAATTGATCTAAATTATATGTAGTGGCTCTGATATCATTGGTAAGGAAAAGGTAAATTGCTTAAGTTCTGTAATTAATCTCTGTCCGTTAACACAATCTGGCGATGTTAGGTAAGTTCTTTTAGTGAGAGAAGACACTGGATCCTCTCTTTTTATTATAGATAGCAGTGAAGAGTGTGAAGAAATGCATGTATCCCCCATTGTCCACTCTTCCTGTATGAATTCAGAATTAATAGGTTCAGATATTTTTTTTAAGTGATTTTAGTGTCTAAACTTATGACAGGTATTTGCAGAAGGGAACAGTGGAACAAGACTGATTTAATAATAAGTGATCGAATTCACAAACCAAATAAATTTGGATGGGAAGGCCTACTGGTGTTGGGTCAGGCTCTTTTTTACACAGTGGATTACTTAAATACTGAGGATAAAATAAAAATGGCTGCCTGAATTCCAAGAACTGATGATTCTCACATTTTCTGAGAAGCCAGCCAAAAATGAGCCCTTAGTGTCCTTGGCTTTACTGAGGACCCACTGTGGTCCTAGATCATGCTGGGCTTGTGGGGAAGGGAGGATAGGCTCAAGTCACCTCCCAGGGAAGCAGAGTTGGGAAGAGGGCTGCTGGGGGCTGGAAGTTAGGATTCCCACAGCCACTAGGTGGCTTCAGTTGCCTGCAGAGAACGGTTCAGGTGCAGAGAGTCTATGGGGTTGCTTTTCATGGTTATTTTACGAAATGATTTCATTTTAGGAGTATCGTTTTTTAAGGTAGATGACAGAACCAATTCACACAACCTAGGGAGTGTTGAGGATTATCTAACCCCACCTTCTCGTTGAAGAGAAAAGGTCCATTTAGGAAGCATTCTTCAAGTTGACTCACCTCTCTGTAGGGACAGCATGGGACCTAGAACTCAAATCCCGTGACTCCTAACTAGTCTAGTTCTTTAGCTGTTGGGTCAGTGATATTAATCTATTTTTTATTTCTCTGAAACCACACCACAGGATATGGTATTTAGGACCTGTAGAAGGTGTGCATAGCCATGATGTGCGTAAGGCAGGTAGTAAAGTAGATGCTGAGGGCCACCTTATCAGAAGAATTGAACAATGATAGTACTTACTCTCAACCCAGTTGAGTTCTTAGCTTAATGAGGTGACTACTTCCCATGAACAGAGTTGGGGATTAACAAAAATCATTATTGAGTCTGAATAAGGTTATACTTTTAACATACCTTAACTGTTATATACCCTATCTCCTTTTCTCTTCTTTAGAGGCAAAACTTACTTGCCTTCTTCCATTTCAATTTTTTTAAAAATTATTTTTGATTGGTGTATAAGCGCTAGAACATGGTTGGAATCTTTATTTTTCTTCTTTCCTTTCTCCTCTCTTCCTCCCTTCCTTCCATATTTTGGTCTGGGGCTGGAGCCAGGAGCCAGGAGCCAGGAACCAGGAACCAGGAACACAATCCAGGTCTCCCACATGGGTTGCAGTTACCCAATTACTCGGGCTATCACTGCTGCCTCCCAGGATCTGCAATGACAGAAACTATAGGCAGGAACTAGAGTAGGGAATTGGACCCAAGCACATGTATTAGACATGGGTGTCTTAACTGCTGAGCTAAATGTTCACTCCTCTTTCTTTTCTATTCTTTTTTTAATCAAAGGTCCTTACAGATGCCATAACAAACTGAAATCAAGTAAATACATTATGTATCAACTCAAATAACCTGTGACAACTTTGAATTTCTTTTCTAGGAGAGCTAGGGAGGAAGCAAACACAGGATTTATCTGAGCTACTTCTTATAGCAAGTTCAGAAAAAAATACAACTTTTATTTTTTTAAGTTCTAAGACTTCTACAGTTCGTACATTATGGCTAGTTTTTTGAATAAAAACAGGCGAATGAGGGAGCCTAAGAAAGAAGGAAGAGTGAAAGAATTAGTCTATTTTGTGGAGCTGTAACATAAGGTCAGAGATTGGGTAATTTATTATTTTTTTCTTTTTTTTTTCAAGATTTACTTATTTATTTTGAAAGTCAGAGTTACACACAGAGAGAAGGGGAGGCAAAGAGAGAGAGGTCTTCTATCTGCTGGTTCACTCCCCAGTTGTCCACAATGGCCAGAACTGTGCCGATCCGAAGCCAGAAGCCAGGAGCTTCTTCTGGGTCTCCCACATGGGCGCAGGGCTCCAAGGACTTGGGCCATCTTCACTGCTTTCCCAGGCCATAGCAGAGAGCTGGATGGGAAGTGGAACAGCCGGGACTTGAACCAGCACCCATATGGGATGCCGGCACTGCAGGTGGCGGCTCCACCCACTATGCCATGGCGCTGGCCCCGAGATTGGGTAATTTATAAAGAAAAATTTACTTGGCTTATAATTCTGGAAGGTTGGAGAGTTCATGAAGGGACTATGTATGTTGAAGGTCTCTTTGCTATGTCATCCCATGGCAAAAGATGGAAAGATGTGTGAGATCCCAGTGGAAAGAACAGGTCATCAAAGAAGGAGGTACCTTTCTCTGAAGGGAGGAGAGAACTTCCACATTGACTATGACCTTGTCTAAATATGATCAGAGTCAGTGAACTCGAAAGGCTTCCGTAGCCTTGCCAACTCTTGACAAGAGCCTAGGGTGATTACCGACGCCATGAACAAGGTGTCAATTTGTTAAGTCAACAACAGGAGGCACTGTGCACTTACTCCTCATGTAGGATCTCTGTCCTTAATGTGCTGTACATTGTGATTTAATGCTATAACTAGTACTCAAACAGTGTTTTTCACTTTGTGTTTCTATGTGGGTGCAAACTGTTGAAATCTTTACTTAGTATATGCTAAACTGATCTTCTGTATATAAAGATAATTGAAAATGAATCTTGATGTGAATGGAAGGGGAGAGGGAGTGGGAAAGGGGAGGGTTGTGGGTGAGAGGGAAGATATGGGGGAGGGGGAGCCATTGTAATCCATAAGCTGTACTTTGGAAATTTATATTCATTAAATAAAAGTTTTAAAAAAAGAGAGAGAGTGCCTGTGTCAGAAAGAGAGGGAGAGATTGAATTCACAGCCTTGAACTCTTTTATAATTGACATTAATCCATTCATGAGTTCAGAGCCCTCATGGACTGATCATATCTTAAAGTTTCTACCTCTTAACACTTGTTACATTGGGAATGAAGAGATAATCAGGCAGAGAAGAGTGGTGGAGAAGGAGCTCAAAGAGTGAGACAATGATTGCTAATGAGAGAGACATGTTGGACAGAACAAACCAGTTGCTTGCCTAAGGAGGAGAGTTTGTGACAGAAGTCATGGTGAGTGGGCCGGAGAAAGTAGTCAAATATGAACCCCAAGGGCAGATACAGGGAAAATATGCATGGGCACATGTTTTCTTCAGTGCTTCCCATAACTCCTCCACTGACTGTCTGTCCTATTTTGGATCATTCTGTCTTGTCCCACTTCATCCTTGGTCTTCAGCCAGTCAGCAGCTCAGCTCCATCTCTGGATCCAGCCAACTTCACAGATGTTGTTCACTTGCTGATTATTCCATGAAGTGGTAGTGGAAGTAAGGATTAAAAGCATTGCTGGAGAGCAGCATTTACCATGTAGTTAGGGCCTCCAAAATGTTGGCTATGATAATAATTAAAATTTTTTTCCTCCTGAAATGCACCTTACGATTGAGAATACTTCTTAAATATAAGTGATATTTGTATAAATGTATTTGTATTAAATTTATGAAGTAATTTTAGAAATAGATATATAACTTTTTTCTTAAAGATATATTGAAGCCAAATTGGATTAAAAATGTGATTTGTCAAGACTAAATCCACTGAAATTATTATGTCTCATTTTCTCTTCCTTTTTGCAGTGATTTAAAGGGAGTGATAGTCACTCTGAGTGATGATGGTCATTTGCAGTGTTCATACTTGGGGACAGACCCTTCTCTGTTCCAAGCTCCAAAAGTTCAATCTAGAGAACTAAACTATGATGAACTTGATGTAGAGTTGAAAGAACTTCAAAAAATCATCAAAGATGTTAACAAATCACAAGGTATCTGATTTTCAGCCTATTATTTAATTTTGGAATTCATTGCAAAATTCACTTTATCTTTTACTTAGGTGTTTTGTAAGTATTAGTTAATTTTCTCCCCCAGACTTAAAGTCATATTTGTAAAAGCATTGTCACTCCTTAGCATACAAGATCTTTGTGTTCACTTTGCATATTATAGCTTCTGGAAAACATGTCCTATATAAGATAATGCTTTTTTCTGGGTATGTTTTAGGGAGAATACTATTTCATTTTTACCTTTAAATTCTAAGAAAGGAATAAATATTTCTTTGGTTAGTGGTTTTAGGCCTTGAGAAGAGCATTAAAGTTTAGAGTGGTCACTTATTAACTTTTAATAACCCTGAAAAAATTTCAGTTGCTTCTTTTAGAAGAAACTAAAGCAGTATATGAGTTATACTTTATAACTAGAAATGTAGTCATTTACAGCTTAGCGATGTAATTTATGTTTGTAGTTAATTAGCCGTCCAAATGGAGGGTAGCCTGTGGTATGCTGATTTCTAATGACTCAGAGGTTGATGATATTTTCAGTTCCTGAGTTTTGAATAACTCAATATTATCTTACTTTGGGACTCACAAGGGTATAATTTTATTGTGAATTAAAAGGAGAAACAAAACACCGATCCTGCAGCTTGAATTGGACATGTGAAAGGCATTACTTGAAGTTCCCTTTTCAGGTCAGGTAAAAGTATTTTTTTAATGAGAAAAAATATGGAGTATTTTCACATAAAAGAAATGTTAAAACAAGTAGGAATAATAAAAGAAGCAGAGCATCAAAAGCCAATGAAAACAACAGGACCAATCTTAATCCTGATTTGATCACTTTATGAGATTTATGTATTTTTGAGTTACCAAGATTATATTCCTCTGGTTCTAAGGAACTGAGATTATATATTTTAAAAATATGAACATTAAAATGAAATTATTATGCTTTGGCTTCACACGTTCTTTTAGAAAGTTTTGAAAGTAAGCCAGTTAAACTCAGGTCTTTTAAGTACCTCCAATTATTTAACAATCTGTTTGTTGTCAGCACCCCTGTGTCAAATAGCGAGTGGTTAAAATTAGATGTGGCATATTACAATATACAAATTATTTTCCATTTTTGATACTAGTACTTTTCGGATTAATGAAATTTTAAGTCTCATTTTATCATTTAAAAATGTAATTGGGGAAGAGTAGCAGATAAATGAAACATAAAATTTCCAGGGTCTTCAAGTAATATGGCTTTTGGCTCCAAATTTTGTGTCTTGAGACTTTCTCCATTCTATTTGTAATATCTTAGTAACAGTTTTATTAGCATTAGTGTATGAAGTATCTCAGAAAATCCCTGAACACCACAATTTATTTCTTCCTGGCCACCATGATGCCTTTTGTTGAGAAGGTTTACTAGTCATTACCTTGATCCTTCCGTTTGTCTCGAAATAACTGCTAAGTAAGCTAAAGATGCACCCACAGAGTTGGGTGTGAAGTTAATGGTTTATATATCTCAACTCTAAGGTAATGTTGGGGTTCCCAGATTCTTTTCTGCCACCATCATTTGGTTTAATTCCTGGTGATGGGCAAAGAAACTTTAAAAAGAGAAGTTTTTAAAGTATTTTATTTCTAGATATGGAAAAATAGTAGTCTGTACCCTTATAAAATCATGTTTTTTTTTATTAAAATACCTGTAATTATATAAAAGTACCAAATTATTTCATTACAGAAAATTATGAGAACTTAAAAACTCTGAACTTTTTGATGACCTTGTTATTCATTTAAATGTCATTTACTTTAGTACAGTGGTCTTAATTTGCCAGAAAAGTTCACAGTCTTAAGGGTTATGAGCAATACTTAGAGCTTTAAATTTTTTTTTCAAAGAACAAGTTGCAGCATAATTTAAAGCCAATTGAAAGAGTACATTTTGTTGTACACATGGTGTGTATTATCTACTGTAATAAAAATGTTTTTGAAGCTGATTTTATGTGTGTAAGTTATATGAGGAATGTATGTTGTAAGCTTGAAATTATAGTAATAATTTCTGTAGGGCTCATGGATTCTGAAGCCCTTCCTATTCAACTCATTAGTGTGAATTCTCCCTAGCATTTTTCTAACCATGGTCAACAACATCTATTGGTAAGAACTTTAAAAAAAGGAGTTTCCTTGTGATGTAGACAGTTGCTCACTCTCCACCTGGGGTGAGTGTGAAGCACTGGATACTGCGTTAAAATAGGTGTCCACATAGTTGTGTCTTCAAAAAGGGAACGAGGGCAGTAAGCAGAGGCACATGCATGAAAGTCTGTCCCTTATTTGAAACATGTCTGCTAACTAAGTTGATGCTACTGGTGAATACTAAAAATGTTAGTCTTTGGTGATTTTGTTCTGCATATAACAGAGTTTACAAATAAAACAATTTCAACAAGGTAGAAGTTTTTCTCTTGTACGAGAAAGCCACTGATGGACAGTCCAGTGTTGGCTTGGCAGTCCCGCAGTCGTCAGGGATTCCAGTTTCTTCTATCCCAGGGTCATCTATTTGTCCAGGATAGCTTCTGGAACTTCTACCCTCACATCTGCGGCTGAGTCAGCCCCCTTAAGGAGGTTTCCTGGAAGCTACACCCTGCACAGCTCCTCCTCACATCTCACTGACCGCTCCAAGCTGCAAAACGGGCTGGGAAATTAAGTGTTTTGCTGAGTACTTTATTGCTCAGAATAAAACTGGGCTTCTTTCAGGAACAAAGAATTGAAGAATGGTTATTGGTTGGGTAATGAGCAGCTTTTTGTATTCTTCTTAGGTTTTGGAAATTCCCATACCAAATCTTGCAATATTGGTGGGAATGCCTGCAGGCAATTGTAGGCAATTATTCTTCTTGTGAGACAGCTGATCCTGTGTCATCTTCCAAGTGCTGTCTGAGTTTTCAGGCAGCGATTCTCAGCATGTGGAGGCTATTTCCTCGGCAGTTCTAGGCATTATGCGTTATGTGCTGATAGGACTTCCAGGGAAGAATGAGCTATTTCTCCTGAGCCTACCTCTTTCTTTGGGAAAAATAACTTTTCCAGAAGCATGTGCCAGCACTCCCCACTCCCAACTTCCCTTACCACCCATCTGCTGGGACTGAGTCCCACGTTCATGCCTACAACAACAAATGGTCAGTGGAATGAAGTCACTGTGATTGGATTCGACCCTGAGGCTTGGGAGAGGTAACCGTCTCTGACATGAAGGTGACCGAGTTAGAGCAGCGCTGCAAAGGCTTCTAAGATGGGATGTTGGGTAGGCAGCAAAGAGCCCATGTCTTACCACTTACATTTCTTATTTACTCAGGGTCTCTGTCAATTATTCAAAATATCTCATTATGTAATACAAACATGTTTCCACTTATTTTGGGGGCCAGTACTGTGGCACAGCCAGTTAAACTGAGGCCTGCAGTGCTGGCATCCCATATGGGCTCTGGTTCGAGACCCGGCTGCTGCATTTATGATCCAGCTCCCTGCTAATGCACCTGGGAAGGCAGTGGAGGATGGTCCAAGTCGTTGGGTCCCTGCTCCCATGTAGGAGATCCAGAGGAAGGTCCTGGCTCCTGGCTTCTGCTTGGTCCAGCCCTGGTTATTTCAGACATTGGGAGTAAAACTGACAAAGAAGAACTCTCTATCTGTCTCTCCTCTCTCTGTAACTCTGCTTTCAAAAAAAAAAAAATTCAAACAGTACTCGAAGAGTAAATAATGAAAGATATGAAAAATTAGTCTCCTGTCATCCCCAGATTCTAGTTCTACTCCTTAAAGGTAATCCTTATCAAAAGTTTTGTGTTTTTCAAGAAAATATTCAGTTTTATCTATTTGTTTTTATATAAATATGTACATGTGAGTTACATTGTCTACTTCTTTCTTTTTAAATATTAATAGGTAATTTTAGCATTTAATAGTAAATAGATTGATAGTATTCTTATTTACAGTTTTGGAACATTGCACAGTATGCACATACAGTATTTTATTTAACTATTCTGTTCTTTTCATTTAAAAAGAACTATGAACTATGAAGAACCTCCTTGGACATATCTATGAGTACCAGATAAATTCTTGGGGGTAGAATTGTTAAGTTATAAAATATGAATTTTTAAAAAATATGTGTTTATTTATTTGAAAGACCGAGTGACAGAGAGAAAGAGATCTTTCATTGTTGGTTCACTCCCGGAATGCTCTCACTGGCTGGGCTGTGCCTCTCTGAGGCTGGGTGCTGTGTACTCAGTCTAGGTCTCCCACGTGGGTGGAAGGAACCCAGTTGTTTGAGTCATTACTACTGTTTTCTAAAGTTTGCATTAGCAGGAAGCTGTAGTCAGGAACTGGAACTGAGGATCGAACCCAGGTACTATGAGGTGGGACATGGCCATCTTAACAACTAGGCTAAACACACACGCACCCCAAACATTTTGATAGTTGTAGCCAACGTTCCTTCAAATGAATTGTACTATTTTAACCATCTCCTAAAGTGTTTAAGGAGAGGGTATTGAAATAGCTAATGTCTGTATAAAGAGATATTTCTTCATCACAATATTGTAGAAGAAAAGAATTAGCATCAAACTTCTAATCAAGTCATGTACTAGTTTTTCAACTTGTGAGTAAACTTATAGAGTTATTTTTTTATTTATAGATACATTTTAAAGGAAAACTCTATATGACAGGTTCTAATTTATTATTTCTTTAAGGTACAGCTCTTTGGCCCATGACTGAGAAAGAAGATGACTTGAAAGTTTCTGCCATGGTTTCTCCTAGTTTTGATTCAGTGTCGGTAGGTGAATTTTCAGACTTTAAAGAGATTTATGATAGTGGTAATTGGGAAAAATCGGTTGGTTTAAATTTTGGATCTTCAAATAGAAACTTCAGGGAGGACAGCAAATTTTAGGCATTATTACTTTCTAGGTGAAAACATTTCTAGTCTCTTGGTGTCACTAAGGAACTTCTTAGGCAGGATTTCTGTTCAAAAAGGAGGAATTGGGAGGAATGCAGTAGAATCCTTGTTCTGGATCTACTGTGTTTTTTTTTAACTTCCTCATATTCATAGTATTGAGATTATCCAAATCCAGATGAGCGGTGCTGACTGAGCAAGATTTTTGTTGATGATTATGAGTGATAATGGTGAATAGTACAGCTCAGTGTTTGATGATTTATACTCTTGAATACATCATCATTGGTGCTCTAGGACAGTTTAAAAGTAGGTGGTTGGTCCTGGAGTTGTTCTCCTCTCCACTTCTGTGATGTATCTGTGTGATCCAAAGCAAGGGATCTTAGTATAAACAGTCAGTCCAAACTGTGATTAAGATCACATCAATATTGCTATAGTAGAGTAAATTAGGTACTCTTTACACTTGATCTTAGCCAAAAGTCCAAGAAGTGATTGGGAACACTTGAAAAAAGCAGTATATGTGAAAGGAACATCCACTCAGCTGAGTCACATGGTGGAGGCACTGTCTGAAACATTGGCCTTTCAGCACACACCATTTCTCACTCTACCTGGAGGGTGGTATGGGAGCGGAATGTTTCTACTTAGTTGGCTGACAGATGTATGGCATTCTCTTGCTGCTCAAATGATTCTCTCTTTATGTTCTCCAAAGATTACTGTCCTGGAGTATTTAGGTATTTAGACAGGGATTGAAAAGACCAGGAAACAGGAGAGGTTGGGTTCTCTTCTAATCAGTAGATAGCTAAATGTAAAACATTTCTGGGATTTTTAGGTAGTACTGTACTAGAGCAAAAAGCTTAGATTAATAATTTACTTTGTTTTTATTTTGTTTTTTTTTTTAAAGATTTATTTATTTATTTATTTGAAAGTCAGAGTTACACAGAAAGAGGAGAGCAGCCAGGACCAGAACCGGCGCCCATATGGGATGCGGGCGCTTCAGGCCAGGGCGGTAACCCGCTGCACCACAGCTCCGGCCCCGATAATTTACTTTGAATCATTACTACAAAAGGACACATGTTAAAAGAAAAAAAGAATTTCTGTTAGAATAGAGTCTTTTATAGAGTAGATGAACATTGCTGTCCCATCTTTCTCATGAGAAACTGGATCCGAATTTGATATGGTTTTCTCTGGCCATAACTAGAAGATGATACGAACAACTGTTAATTCTGCTGATGCCCATTTACCATTATGTGACCCCTGTTGCTTAGAAGTGGCTTAATTTTTCTTAGTTAAAGATTTTTTCAAATAAGAAAACTGATGGAGATGATTCACTGGTTGGAAAAAGACATTGTGATCTTAATTGTTCTCTGGGAATTCATACTTAGGTGTTTATGTTAGAAAATGTTACCTCTTGGTTTTATTATAGAGTTAGTATTTTTTTCCTCCTAATGTACCACTCTAAAAACTAAGTTATAAGGAAATGTTTCCTTTATTCTATTATACTATGAATTCTTTCTGAGATAGGACCACATAACTCAAGCTAATGCTTAGAGTGCCTATTGAATTAGTTTATGACATGTGCTAGTACAAAAAGGACACTCCCACTTTTATTTTCTAGTAAAGCCACACAATCTCCGTGTCATTAGTTACACTTCTGACATGCATGATGCTCATCAGACTAAAACATACCTTTGACAAGTTGAAAATTCAGGAACCTGTAGGAATGGCATAGTGTTTATCTGGGTAATTCAAGGTGGTCTTCTTTTATATAATATAAAGAGCAAGTTAACAGAATAAATACTTTTCACATTTAAGTAACTTTTGAAATGGTATTTTTGAATTAACTCATGGCTGTGTAGTTGAAGCATCTTCATCTGATTCTTCTCGGAGTCCTCAGAGCAGCAAATCCTTTAGAGTTAGTACTCTAAGTTCTGTAGTTACTTCTGTAGCTTCAGTATGGGGGTGGGTAGTAAGTACTGTACCCCGTGTGTTTAATCACCTGTTCTCTTCTCAATTTGGTGTTTACAGCAAGCCACTGATGCTGAAGTGGGAACTGACCTTGTCCCTTCTGTCACAGTGAAGGTATTGTACCAGGTTTTAGACTGTAATGTGCATACAATATTACCCGTTTCATCATACCTGTCACTGTTGCTACCTTGTAAGTAGCTTAAGGAAATTTAAAATAAAGACCTGAAGTTTGTAGGTTTTTCTCAGTCTTGGGAAACTGCATTGTTACCTGCAAACACAAAACTGATGTCATTTAGGTGCAAGTACATTGTGGTCAAGGTTTGCTTTCAATCTTTGCCAAGCAAATTGATAGGAATTATATACTATGAAAGTTTTGATGATTGTGTGTGTGACTATTTAAAAAATTTTGGGGCTATTTTAAAATTTATATGCGTGAAGTTGAACTTCTTTTCATGTGATTATTGCTTATAGCCTTTGCCTATTTTCCTGCTAGACTATGGTCTTTTTCTTTGTTGAACTTTTTATTTAGTTCAACCAATAAGCTTTTTACTATAATGTAAAATAAAAATATGTTATTGGGCCAGTGTTGTAGCACAATGGGTTAAGCCACCACCCTGCTGTGTCTGTATCCCATATGGGTGCGAGTTAGAGCCCTGGCTGCTATGTTTCCCACCCAGCTTGCTGCTAATGTGCCTGAGAAAGCAGCAAAATATGACCCAAGTGCTTGGGATCCTGGCAACTCTAAAGGAGTTGAAGCAGATGAAGCTTATGGCTCCTCACTTCATTTTGGCCCAGTCCCACTGATGCAGCCATTTGGGGAATGAATCAATGAATCAGTGGGTAGAAGATTCTGCTTCTCTCTTTCTATTTCTTCATTTCTAACACTCTTTTCAAATAAATAAATTTTTTAAAAAATTTATCTCAAATAATAATAAATATTTTAATTTTAAAATAAAAACAAAAGAAATAATGAGAATGAAAATAAAAGCCTGGTGGGGCCAGCGCTATGGCTCAGTGGGCTAAGTATCCACCTGTAATGTTGACATCCTGAATGGGTGCCAGTTTGTATCCTGGCTGCTCCTCTTCCCATCTAGCTCTCTGCTATGGCCTGGGAAAGTAGTAGAAGATGGCCCTAGTCCTTGGGCACCTGTATACACCAGGGAGACCCAGAAGAAGCTAGCTACTGGCTCCTGACTTCGGATCGGCTTAGCTCTGGCTGTTGTGGCCATTTGGGGAGTGAACCAGCAGATAGAAGACCTTTCTCTCTGTCTCTCCCCCTCTCTGTAACCATATAAAATTGTATGTATTTATGGGGTGCTGTATAATGTTTTAGTAGAGGTGTACATTGTGTAATTTCCAATCACTGTAAATAGAGCTATCTTTTCAAATGTTTAATATTTCTTAATGGTGGAAATATCCAAAATTCTATTTTCTAGGCTTTTTTTTAAAATAGAGAATTAAATAGTACACTGGGTCCAGTGCTGTGGTGTAGTGGGTAAACCCGCCACCTGCAGTGCCGGCATCCTATATAGGTGCCGGTTTGGGTCACAGCTGCACCACTTCCAATCCAGCTCTCTGCTATAGCCTAGGAAAGCAGTAGAAGATGGCCCAAGTCCTTGGGCCCCTGCACCTGTCTGGGAGATCTTGAAGAAGCTCTTGGCTCCTGGTTTCAGATCAGCACAGCTCCGGCTGTTGCAGCCATTTGGGAATGGAACCAGCGGATGGAAGACCTCTCTCTCTCTCTCTCTCTCTCTCTGCCTCTGCCTCTCTTTAATTCTGCCTTTCAAATAAATAAACCTTTTAAAAAAAAAAAAGAGTACATTAACATTATCTATAGTCACCTTACTATGCAATGGAAACCCAGAACTTCTTTCGGTACTTTTTTTCTAGAAATAAAATCAGCATTTTAAGTCTGCTGAAGAATGTGTCATTATCACTGATAATAAACCAACCAGTTGGTTGTAGCATCATACGTTGTATGTTGTGAAATGATATTGGAGAAACACAAGAATGCTAATAATATTTTCTTGTGTATATGATTATGTGTGTGTTTGTGAAGAGCACACAGTTGCTAGCCATTTATTTGCTATAGCATTAGCTTTACATATATGTAGTTGTATCAAGAAAATACTAAATGAAGAAGCCACAAAGTAGAATACTGACAAATTGATAGTCCTGGAAAAATAGAATATGATGGTTGTGGTTTTGGTTAAGATTTTTAGTCTTGTCATTGTAGGATTTTGGAACCAGAACTCAAATGTAGAACTCTCCTAAGGCGTTTAGATTGAAGTGTGGTAATCAGTCAGCACATTATTAAGCTGAAAATATTTATCACTGCCCAAACCTTGGAAGCCAGGAAAGTTGTGGGTTTTGGCGATTGACTTAGTAAAAACTTGGACGAGCCATTCTGTTTTTTTAGATTAGGGGTTGCTGTCCTTGGAGGAGCTTGACAGGGCACCAGGCTTTACCAATTGTGTTCGCTTACACTGGACCCAGTGGGGGACCCAAGTGTGGAACGCTTTGGTCCAAGCTGAAGGCAGCCCAATCTTATAGCTGTTTCCTAAGCTAATTTTTTTGGATTCCTGCCACTGGAAACAAGGGTGGTCTTTCCCCTGTTCAGTCAAAGACTCTATCTCATTAATACTTTTGAGTTTGGTAAGGCGTTAGTGGCAAGAAATCAAACACTTAGGGGGAAAATAAACCCAAGAGCATGTAGTTCCAGGAGTGATCCACAGTTTTGTATAGGGACACCCTCTTTTATACTTCTCTATTGATAGTGTTCAGACACATACACATCACGAATCGGGAGCACTCTGTACATTACAAAAAGGAATCTACCTAAACCAGGTAACATTGCTCATGTCCTGTTTTCCCCAATCAACTAAAACTTACTGCTGTAAGTAAACACACCTTTCCCATCTGTTCAGTTCTTTGGCTTTCATGTGCTACTTTAAAATGATGGTATGACACTTCTGGAAACTTCTCCATGAGGAGAATTTACTATGTTTGAGAATGCAGAAGTCACAACTCTCTTTCTCAATGCCATTACAAAAGCATGAGAAAGAACGTAACACAAGAGTTGCAGAAAATTGGCTGGACTCAAGTGGTAGACACAATGACTTCCTGATCCTCTCTTGACAGTTTCTATACAAATTTCTGCTATAAATCTCTCCTTATAGCCTTTTATAACATCAGCCAAGATATATAACCATGAAAGTTTCCATCATAATAAATCCTGTTAATTGCGTAAATTTTTCCATCCGTTCCAAATGAATGAAGATGTGGCTACCTTGAGTGTGTGTGCGTGATGCGTGACCATCTATTCCAGGCAACCAGGCAGAATGGTGTTCATACCTGGCCTTTGGAGTCATATTTATATACCTAGGATAAAAATTTGATATTATATTTGCTAAAGATTATATTTCATTTCATTAGACGTAGAAAATAACATGGAAAATTCTTGTATTAACATTTTATATTTTCTTCTTAATGTTCTATAATTATTTTCCTCCTAAAATATGGGGTTTATGATCTAGCCAAGTCTTTAACTTTTTTTTTTTTTTGGCTCAAATACAACTCTTCTTTGTTAGTGTAGTTATTTTTGTCACACATCTCCTTGACTTTTTTTTTTTTTTAAGATTTTATTTATTTATTTGAGAGGCAAAGTTATAGACAGAGAGAGGTAGAGAAAGATCTTGCATCTGGTGATTCACTCCCCAAATGGCCACAACAGCCAGAGCTGCGCCAATCCAAAGGCAGGAGCCAGGAGCTTCTTCCAGGTCTCTGACTCAGGTGCAGGGGCCATCATCAGCTGCTTTCCCAGGACATAAGTAGGTAACTGGGTCAGAAGAGGAGCAGCCAGGACACGAATAGGTGCCCATATAGGATGCTGGTGCTGCAGGCAGAGGCTTAGCACACTATGCCACAGCACTGGCCCCTTGACTTGGGTTTTAAAAGTGCCTAGCCCGTTGTTGAAGTTCAGTAAGTTTGTGCGTGAAAGCTATCATGATGTACCTCTAAGTCTCATGCAAAGCCTTCTTGTAGCAATGTAAAATTGTGTGATTGTTGTCTGAGTAGACAGCATTATGCCAGGAAGAGTCAGAATGTCTACCGTTTTACAAATGGCTTATGGCTACTTTAACAAATTCCTGTTTTCACTTTTAAAAAAGTGAGCCTCTTGGCGCCGCTGCAGCTCACTAGGCTAATCCTCTACCTGAGGCGCCGGCACCCAGGGTGCCCTGTTGGGGCGCCAGATTCTGTCTGGTTGCTCCTCTTCCAGTCCAGCTCTCTGCTGTGGCTCGGGAAGGCAGTGGAGGATGGCCCAAGTGCTTGGCCCTGCACCCGCATGGGAGCCCAGGAGGGAGCACCTGGCTCCTGGCTTCAGATCGGCATGTCGGCCGTAGTGGCCATTTGGGGGGTGAACCAACGAAGGAAGACCTTTATCTCTGTCTCTCTCTCTCTAACTCTGCTTGTCAAAAAAAAAAAAAAAAAAAAAAAAAAAAAAGTGAGCCTCTTACGAGATGTTCCTGATCACAACTTTTAGGCTCCCTAGCACTTACTGGACTGATGCTTTTAGGGATGTGGTTTAATTTCTCTGAACCACCATTTTTAAACTGTAAAATGTGTGTTGTTTTTCATTAGCAAAGTTATTTTGAAATTTGGCCACAGTTGGGTACTGGTTTGAACTCTGGATCCTGACAGACGACAGTTAAATTGTGATTCTTCTGCTTACATCAGAGTGACCTTGCACGAGTGTGGAGCCTGTCTGAGGCCCCGCTCTCTTTCTGGAAGGGGATGTGTGCTGGTACCTGTTTCATACCGTTGTGATAAGTGGCCGAGGTAGCGTCCACCAGCGATTTAGCAGCATGATTCCACGTGGCAATAGTTATTATTATCATTACTATTAGTTTTATTTAAAACTGTACATACAGACTAGCATTGTATTATTTTCAGAAGTAAAATACTTGAAGTATGTCCTCTTTTAGTGAACTATTTAGAAAGGTTGTCTGTGGCACTTCCCTTGTTTCTGATTACCGTCATCACCATCAGACTTTTTCCAAAAAGTTATTATGTTGTTTAGAATGGTCAGACATCGCTGAAGAAGTTTTCTTTGTGACGTGCCAATTCCTATATGTATTTCCAGGGTTTACAACCAAAAACCAAGTTTTCATGTTCATTTGCTCTGTTATATTTGTTTGATTCATAGTTGTCTTTTGTTTTTGAAATTTTTTTTATTTATTTGAAAGTTAGAGTTACAGAGAGAGAGAGGGAAACACACACACACACACAGGGAGAGAGAGACAGGGAGAGAGAGTGAGCGAGTGAGTGAGCTTCCATACACTGATTCACTCCCTAGATGGCTGCGTCAGTCGGGGCTGAGGCAGGCCAAAGCCAGGAGCCAGGAGCCAGGAGCTTCTTCTAGGTCTCCCTTGTTGGTTGCTGGGGCCCAAGTACTAGGGCCATCCTCTGCTATTTTTCCCAGGCTGTTAGCAGGGAGTTGGATCGGGACTCAAACTGCCACCCATATGGGATGCTGGCACTGCAGGCGGAGGCTTTACCCTCTCTGCCACAGCGCTGGGCCCTACCCCAGAGTTCTTAGCTATTGATTCTCTGGAGTAGGAGAATTTTCTTTGCATCACTGAGGACGAGCAACCTTTTAGAAATGCAGCTACCTGAGAAAAGCAGCAGTTAATATTGCTGTTCTTTGATATTTTCTAGAATTATTTACATCGTGTATCTTTGTGTTAAACTATGGAGGAAAATGCAATGGCTTACAACATGTAGACTGATGTGCATATATGCCTAGTAAAGAAATCATAGGAGAACAATTAACTTGTAAAAAAAAGGGAATCTATGGATACTGGATAAGAGGGTGCTGTAGTCATACATGTTAAGAATGAACAAATTTATTTTATGATGTAATTATTCAGTGTCCCTGAGCAAAGTTTTTTTTTTTCTTTTGGTAGAATATTTTTATCAGGCTTATTGAGATAAAATTCACATACCATATAATTCACTCATTTAAAGTGTTATGATTAAATTATTTCTGAGATAAAATTCACATACCTTATAATTCACTCATTTAAAGTGTATGATGAAATGATTTTTAGTGTAATCACAGAATTGTGCAGCCATCACCACCATCTAATTTTAGGACATTTTGTCTGCCATACCTATTAATTGTCATTTCCTCTTCCTCATCCTTAAGCAATTGCTAATCTACTTTCCCTATCAATTTGCCTTTTGTATACTTTGCATAGAGATAGAATCAAATATGTACATTTATTTTTTCTTTCACTTGGTTTTCAATAGTCACCTATATTGTAGCATACACCAATACTTTATTTGTTTTAACTGCTGAATGATGTTTCATTGTATGCATATACCATATTTTGGGTCTCCATTTGGATTGTTTCTAAGTTTAGCAACTATGGATAATGTTTCTGTGAACACTTGTGTACGAATTTTTGAGCAATGTATTTTTTCATTTCTCTTGGCATAGAATTATGAGATCTTGTAAATTTGCATTTAATTTTTTTAAGAATGTAATAAATATTTTTTATAAAAAAATTTATTTATTTACTTGAAAGAGTTACAAAGAGAGAAAGAGAGGCAGAGAATGAGAGAGGTCTTCTATCCACTGGTTCACTCCCTAACTGGCCACAGCTGCTGGAGCTGTGCTGATCTGAAGCCAGGAGTCAGGAGCTTCTTCTGGGTCTCCGTGCGGGTGTAGAGGCCCAAGGACATGGGCCATCATCTACTGCTTTCCCAGGCTGCAGCAGAGAGCTGGATCAGAAGTGGAGCAGCTGGGACTCAGTCTGGCGCCCATATGGGATGCCTACAGTTCAGGCCGCAGCTTTATCTACTACGCCACAGCGCCAGCCCCTAATTTGCTTTCTTACTAGCAATGTGTGAGGGTTGCAGTTCCTCTAGATCTTTGCTGACATCTATGATTATCTGTGCTTGTGATTATAACCATTTTCGTGGGTGTGGAGTCATATCTTCACTTGATTTTAGTTTGTATGGCCTATGGCTAATTGGGCATCTTTGCATATGTTTATTGCCCATCATTATGTCTTCCATAGAGAAAATTTCAGCTCTTTTGCCCAGCTTCTACCTGGGTATAACATTTTAATCTCTTACTTTTGGTATGTGTTGTGTTTTATAATTACTTATATTTTCTTGGGTAATATTTCCTTATTGTTTGCTAGTAATTTTCAAAAAATGATGTACAAAAATATTTATTTTTATTTATTTGCAAGGGGGAAGGAGAGAGAGAGAGAGTGAGTGAGCTAGCTATCTTCCATTCTCTGGTTCAGGACAGGCCTCCCTGAGGGCTATTACTGGCACTCAGTCCTGTTCCCAAGTACTTGAGCCATCACTGCTGTTGCCCAGGGAAACTGGAATTCAAAGTGAAGCTGGGACTCAGACCTGGGCACTTCAAAATGGGATGCCAGCATCCCAAGTGGCATTTTCACCATTGTGCCAAACTCCAATCTCACTAGAGATTTTTAAATACCTACTTTTGATAGTCTATGAATCTGAATAAAATACTATTTTCTGTTTAACATTTTCTGTATCCTTAGGTCACACTGCAAAATCGAGCGGTATTGCAAAAAGTCAAATTATCTATCTATGTGCAACCACCACTAGTACTGACTCGTGATCAGTTCACTTTTGAATTTACAAGTAAGTGTGTGCATGTGTGTTTGTGTGTATTTGTGTATTTGTATTTGTATGTGTGTGTGTCTCTGTGTGTTTCCAGCTTGTCTACCATGATGTGAAAGGTTTTTTGTTTTGTTTTACTTTTTAAAAAATAGTATGTTTACTTTGAGGTTATACTTCTTGTGTGAATAGTGGGGTTGAGATCTTCAAATTAATTATTGTTTTGTTTTGCTTTATTTCCTCTCTAAATATCAAGCTTGCACATCCTACCAATGATTGTTGAGTTGAATTAATATTTCAGGGTTACAGATTTCTAAGTACTTTCTATAACTGCTTGGACCTGAAATTGTAGTCAATACTATATTTTGGAAGACTTTCTTTACTTATGTTTCTTTAGTGATCTATTTATTGAATCAGTAATGTTTGAAGAAAGAATATTGGCTTTGTAACTTGACCCAAGTTTGAATCCTGGCTCTTGACACTCATTTGATGTGTGTATAAGCTTGGTGTAACTACTATAGTAATCATTTGGAGCCTCAGTTGTTTTAATATGCAAAAAGGGATTAATATCAATCTTAAGGGTTGTTGTGAGGATTTAATTAGAAAATGAATTAATATAAGCTATCCAAAGTAATATTTAAAATATTAGACAAGTCATAAATGGCAACTTTTAGTAAGACGTTTTTGTATAGACTCTCTGACACTCAACCCATTACTTCCAGGTTGTCATTAGGCCTCTTAAAATGATGTTCGAGTATCTTTCAAGACTTTCTCTTTTTTTATTTAGTAAAGCTCTTGAGGTAAGGCTCGTATGTCAATTAATGAAATCAAGAGCTTTTTTATCTGTGTATAATCAACCTTATGCTGAGTGTCTGGGAGATAGTGAGAACTCAAATGAATATTCATTGAATAATGAATGAATGGACATACCCTTGTAGGTGATATTCAGCCTTTAGATTCTCAATTTTTTTTCTAATTTTTTTATAATGTTTCCAATTTATCATTCTAAAATACACCCGAAACATTTACGTTTTTCAATTAAACATCTCTGTGGCCTTCTAACAGATTGGAGGCCAAGTACATTAATGCAGAAGGAAATTCATAGCCTGCCAAGTCCTTGCATTTATCACAGTTATATCCGTTGCCACTCCTCTTCTCCAGTTGCCACTGCAGGCTGTTCCTAGTCGTGTTGTAATAGTTGAATACCCCTTTCTCTGTTCATGCAGCCTGTTTGTCTTGGTAAAGAGAAGCAGTGGTGTAGAACATTCTGGAGTCACGCCTTAGCTCTAAAACTAGTTGTGGCCATGGTAAAGCTTCTTACTCTCTGTACCTCATTCATTAAAGATGAGGACAGTTATGCTACCTATCTTGTAGGGTTGCTGTGAAGATTACATATAAAGTAGTAAAGATAGTACCTGGCGTGCAGTGAGTGCTTAGTGAATTTTCAGTGCTGTTAATAACCATTTCCCTAAAGTGCATACGTTATAATACTTGTACTTTGCTTGTAGCCCCAGAGATGACTAGCACAGTGGCCTTTTCTGTTTATCTGAAAAGAAGTTATATGCCATCTACATTGGACGGAAATGCTGTTGTCTCTTACTCGAGACCAACAGGTAAATGTATAGTTATAGTTGTTCACAAGCCTAGTCTAATCATTCCTTTAAGTTGTTACTATTATAATAATTATGAGTTAAATACTGTTGTGTTTAAGATGGGAAAACATATTGTAAAGTATATTTAAACAAAAACATTTTCCTTTTTACTATTAAATTGAATTATGTGTCTAATTTTATATTTTGTAAGTAATTAATGAGTGTTTAGCTGATATACATATATAATGTGTGGCTCCTTCTTTTCAGTGAAAACAAATCTGGTATATTTTTATTTCCACTTGAAGTATTTTACCTAGTCAGACTTCACTTATTTACTTATTTTTTTAAGATTTATTTATTTATTTGAAAGTCAGAGTTACAGAGAGAGAGAGAGAGAGAAAGGTCTTCTATCCGCTGGTTCACTCCAGATAGCCATAATGGCTGGAGCTGCGCTGATCTGAAGCCAGGAGCCAGGATCCTCTTCCAGGTCTCCCAAGTGGGTTCAGGGACCCAAAGACTTCCATTTTCTACTGCTTTCCCAGCCCATAGCAGAGAGCTGGATCTTACGTGGTGTAGCTGGGACCTGAGCTGGCACCCATATGGGATGCTGGCACTGCAGGTGGCGGCTTTGCCTGCTATGCCACAGCACCAGCCCCATCAGACTTCATTTATTTGAACTAAAGAAAATTCTAGCCTGAATTGATAAACAAAATAATACTATCACAGTAATTGCAATATGACAGTGGGATTACTCTAACATTAAATGGTATTCAGAGTTTTAGACCTGTTTAAGTGACTAAATAAAATGCTTTCGTATCTTATTTGTTAAAATGCTTAAGAACATAACTGTTAAAATTTGGTCTGTATTTTTTCAAGAAGCTTTAAAAAAATGTTCTGGGGCTGGTGCTATGGTGTAGCAGGTCAAGCCGCCATCTGCAGTGCCGGCATCCCATATGGGCACTGGTTCAAGTCCTGGTTTTTCCACTTCCAATCCAGCTCTGTGCTATGGCCTGGAATAGCAGTAGAAGATGGCCCAAGTGCTTGGGCCCCTGCACCTGTGTGGAAAACCTAGAAGAGGCTCCTGGCTTCAGATTGGTGCAGCTCCTGCTGTTTCAGCCAACTGGGGAGTGAACTAGTAGATGGAAGACCCCTCTCTCTCTCTCTGTAACTCTGACTTTCAAATAAATAAATATTTTTTTAAAAAAAGGTCTAAAAGGTTGTCTTCATTCTAGATGAGATTCCAATATGCTTTTTTTCCCCCTGTAGTGAATCCTTCATTTTGACAATTTGACAGTCAGTTGATTGCTAAGAAAGAAGATTTAGTGGTAATTTAATTTCTTTCCTTTAAAATTTTAAATATTAAGGATAGTAGAGTATTTCATCAATATCAAATTTGGGTTTTCAAAAGTATATCTGTACAGTTTTCTTGGTTTCAGAAGTTTAAAAAGTGCTTTATTCCTATTTTTTTCTACCATTTATGCCTAGTGGCTTAATTGGCAATTTTTTTTATCCAAGTGAATTTTCTATCTTATTTATTGATGTCTGTATATTCTGATATATGACTTTTATGACTCCACTGTTTATTCCTTCTTGATTTTTAAGCTATTTTGCTTTAAAATGTATTTTTTTAGTCAGAATTGACCACTTTAGTTGTCTACCGTATTTTCAAAACTTGAAGTTATGTAAATATTTTTATGTTTAAATGGCTTTGAAAAAGCTGGTTTCATAAACAAATGAAAACTTCACAAAGGATTTAGGAGTAATGGACTTTTTGGTTGTATATTTCTGAAAAGAACATTAGGATTTTCACTGTGATTTTGAGTTGGGAAATATAGTAGTGAGAAATAATTGGTAAGATACCTCAGTCATTTAGCATTAATTATATATCTCAATAACCTCAGGCCTTATAGTACCTTACTTGTTATTCTGTTGAATATAAAGTGTTAAAGACTGCTGATGCCATAAGTAATTGTCTCATTGATTTTCAAGGAAAAATAGTGACAGTTTTTGGAAAGAGTCTTAAAATAGAAAAGTGGGTAACATAAAGTGGAGAAAATGCTTAAAAATAGACAAAAAGTTAAAGTTGTAAGAACAGTGTGTGAGCTTATTATTGCACATACCATTTTGACAATTATGCTTTTCTTTAGAATTTAAAAATTATTGTTAAATCAGGGAGCATAGGTAATAATTGGTTGAAAGTATATTAAAGGCTAACATTAAAAAGCTTATAAAATAAAGGAATACTAAGATCAAACCAAATAAAAAACAAAGAAAAAATTTTAACTTAAAATATTATTATGAATTTTATGTTTCATGCAGTTTTTTTTCTTTTGATGCTTTCAATGTCATTTACATATGAGTCATGTTGGCTGGATCATGTACCCTTACTTTGTTTTTCTTTTTGGTACATTAATTTAAATGTTTCAGTTTAGAAATATAACTCTCTCAAGGAGTGAGAATGGGAGTACAAATATATTGTTAGATTTTGTTAATTCATGTTATACATTTTGACTTACTTTACTTGTCTTTTATTAGAGGGATATTTAAGCCACCTGTGGGAATTTTGAAAATTTTCAGCAGATGTGTGTTAAATTTTGTTGTAAGTTTGCCATAGATAATTTGTTGCATTCTTTCTCTCCTACTCTTTTTTCATTGCCTCTGATGAATAGATCGAAATCCTGATGGTGAGTGAAAATATAATTTAGGAAAAAGAACAAGTTTTAGAACTGTGGTTGTTTAACTGTTATATCATGAATAAATTTTTTGCATTGACTGTTATTTTAACTTAAGAAACATCTTTAGTGTAAAACAGTGACTTGACCCTGATATGGAGAGCACAACAGATATTTGCCTAGATAATTGTCATTATTAGTTATTTCAGTCATGAGAAAGAGTGAAGTTCGGAATAAGAACAGAGTTGAGTTTTTTGAAATACATCACAGGTGTCACTGGCAGTTTATTTTTGTAAGTCATTTGTTATTTACCTGCATGCCCTGCTATTTTAATTGGCTTAAAATACAGAAAGAATAATAGGTGCTTGTTATGGAATTCTATATTGTCTGTTTTATTAAGTTGGTGTGCTCTACCATACCCATCCCTCTCTCTGATAAGAATGCTGTGTGCGCTGACTCTGTGGGACTATTTGTTGTCTTGTTTAGAAGTTGCAGGGGATCCTCATCTGAGATCTGACCCCCTTGAACTTGCTTGAGTCAGTGTTAATTGTTACATATTTTGTTTTCTGCAAATCCTTTGTTTATTACTTTGCTATGATACTTACTGTTTGAGTTTCATGACATTTGTTCCTTAGGCTTTCCTAGTACATTTTCAGCTCTTTGAGGGTAGGGATCAAGTACTTGTCTTTGAATCGTGTAATATCAGCCACATAGCGGGCACTGAAAATATCTCTTACTTTGATTGTTTTTCCTTGTAGATGTAGACTTCATATTGTGCTTTATCCTTATGAAAACAAATTTTAGAAAGCAATTGATTAATAATAGTTAAATAAACATTAAAAAGTTTAAAAATACAATATTTACTCAAGACAGTTTTGTTGATGCCAACAACCTGAGTTGCCAAGCACGTATCACTATAATATCTGGAAGGTGGATATGTATTTATGACAAATGTTTAAAATAGAAGTAAATGTTTACTTTAATATCATAAAGTGCACCTGTCAAGCTGGAATTTGGGTAATTAAAAACTAACCTACTGAGGCAGACTTTTAGCATAGCAATTAAGATCCACTAGTTAAGATGCCTGCGTTCCATATCAGGGTGCTTGGGCTCCTGACCACCTCTTGCTGCTGTTGCAGACCCTGGAAGGCAGTGGTGATGACACAAGTAATTGGGCTCCTGCCACCCACATTGGAGACCTAGATTGAATTCCTGGCTCCCAGCTTTATTGTGGGCGTTTGGGGATTGAAACAGTGGTATAAGATGCTCTCTCTTTCTGTGTCTCCTTGCCTCTCATATTAAAAAAAAATAAAAAAATATCGGTCCTGGTTGCCCCTCTTCCAGGCCAGCTCTCTGCTGTGGCCTGGGAGTGCAGTGGAGGATGGCCCAAGTGCTTGGGCCCTGCACCCCATGGGAGACCAGGAGAAGCACCTGGCTCCTGCCTTCGGATCAGCATGGTGAACCAACAGCAAAAGGAAGACCTTTCTCTCTGTCTCTCTCTCACTGTCCACTCTGCCTGTCAAAAAAAAAAATAATAAAATAAATAAATAAAAAATATCCTCATTAATGGTGAATACTTACATTTTCATTTACAAGATTATGTATTAACTAATAAAATTGTGGACTAAAGTTTTTAAAGCATTGTATTATTATTTAAATAAGTTTTAATTTTAAAAATGCTGAAGGGTATTGCTGAAATAAACGTATTCCCTCTTAATGTAAATTCAGCAGAAACCATGAGGAAAGAAAAAAAAAATCAAAGTTTATGGAAATTCTAGTTCAATAGAAAGGTAAAGCTGGTTTTATAATATTTTCTGATATATTTTAAAATCATAATTAAACTTTAGGGACTAGAGTTGATGTATTCAGCTGCACTAGTAGGCAAGAAAATAACATGTTACCACTTGGGTCTTGCATACAAGGCTTCCTGTTTCAAAGACTGATCCCTTTTATTGGGCTGATCCGTTCAGGCTGTGTTGCAGATAAGCAGTTCTGCTTTTCCATGTGGAAAAAGAGAAGCAACAGGAGATTTTATGTTGTCCCATAAGAATTAGTCTCCATTATTTCTGCATTAAAGTTCCATGACATGGGCAGTGTAAAACATGACTGCAGATGAAGCACAGTACGGGGCCAGACATAACAGGAAGGGATCAAGGAAGTCCTGGCTACCAGACCTTGCTACTGCTTTGGGCCTCCTTGTTTTCAACATGAAATGACTCTAGCAGGCCCCTGGCGCACACACACACACACACACGTAGTTATTTTACATACATATTCTGTCTCTCTCTCTCTCTCTCTCTCTCTTTTAAAGCACATTTTAGTTTCTCATTTGACAGTGATACGGGCCTCTTAGGTGTGCCAGATGTAATTAGTCTCTCTCCCTGGAAAAATTGTTCTGTCAGGGCCGGTTTTGATGTGAGTGTTCTGGGTGTTTTTTCGTGATTAATTGCAACATAGAAGTTGCAGCTCTCCATTTCCTCCAGTAGGTTAGGAGAAGGGACGTGTTTGAAGAAGTTACTATATTTGGTAGAAAAAGCATAGAAGAAAGTCAGTCTGATGAATGAGTAGGCCAATATTTGAGTAAAATAAATGACGAAAGTTATCTTTTTTCTAACCATAAGGCTCAGAGTCGAATAAGCCAGAAGTAGACTATGTTGCCCACTACACAGAGATAATATTGCTGATGGTAGGCAAAGTTAGGACCAATTAGACTCTTTCAAGTTAGTTGAAAGCCATTCTGTGAGCAGCCGTTGAAAGTCTTTGAATACGTGCAGTTCTCTCCTATTGTAGGTGCAATCATGCACACTCCCACACGTACCTCTGGGAGTGTTTGCCTTCAGGTCCTTTGATGCAGTTATAGTAGCAGGAGCAACTGGAAGCCAAGTTGACACTTCAAGTTCACTTTCAAGAATCTACTGAAATTTATACTCTCTGATAAATCCCACATCTAAATACTAGAGATTGTAATTTGGAGTGCTTGAATTTTAATTTATACTCTGATAAATCCCACATCTAAATACTAGAGATTGTAATTTGGAGTGCTTGCATTTTAATTTGAGGGGGAGAAGTACTATAAAATAGCAACATTCTCGTTTATCTCTTAAAGTTATGATTTTCTTAAAATGCTGTCTAAACAATTTCATACTCTTCCTCTAACAGGAAAACTTTTCAAGTTGCCATCATTTAAAAAATTGCCACAATCGTTAAGTATGAGTGCCTTCCTTTTTCAAAGTAGCGTTTCCTGAATGTCCTATGAAACAGGTTTATAATTCCTGGAGAGAAAAGAAATCTTGGAGGGTGTCTACAAATCCTCACAACCTCAGACCTTGCCCTAGTGGGCGATATTGCCATTAGCTCACTGTGAATTGAGTTACAGTGTATTTTCCTGGTTGGATTTATTAGTGCCTGCAGTCCAACTGCTTTGATTTCTGAAAGCTTAAATACACCACCAGTTCCTTTACCGTTGGGCTCTTCAGGAAGCCAGTGTTGTTGACCATGTTTACTTTATTTTTCAATGTGAATTCAGTGAAGCACCTGCTCCAAGTGAAGCAGAGGCCACAATTTCAGTATTCTAGTTTTAGAACATTTACAGTTGTCGGACCCTCGCCAGCAAGGGTCCAACGCAGTCATGACACGGTCACTGTTTCTCGGTTCTCAAGGAACTTTTACTTGTGGGGGCAGAAGGAAAGAGTGGGGGGGAGAGAAGAGAAGGAGGAGCCCCAAGCCCAATTCCCAATGTCTCTTTATATCCCAAGTCCGTGGAGCATCCGCTCCACAGCCAATAGCGGCCCTCTTCACGTGCAGTTCACGCTGGTATTGCCCAATCAGATGAAAGGACGCGTATAGTCTCAGGTCGAAAGTCCATCTGTTTCACCTGGTTCTTCCTAGTTGTTTATGCAGAGTCCGTCCTGCCTCAACTTCATCTGTTTCACCGGGGTCCTCCTAGTTGTTTATGCAGAGTCCATTCTGTTTCATCTGTTTCACCTGGCTGTTTTCGTAGGACTTGTGGTCGACCGATTGCTGCAAGCTATGTAGATGAGGAGGTTCTCACAGGTAGCCAGCCTGCGGTTCTCCACATACAGTCAATTTTTTGTTTGAAGAATTAGCTCAGGATTTGGTTGAAAGTATTTAGAAGATATCTCCTTTTTTTGGGGATAGGTAGAATTGTCAGATAAAGCAGTTTTTTGATACATTATTAATTAAAAAATTGAAGATGGAGTGGGTGGTAGTGCAGCAGTTAAGAGTCACCACTTGGCACTCACTGGGGTGCCGGATTCCAGTCCTGGCCACTTCACTTAGGGTCCAGCTTCTTGCTAATTCACACCCTAAGGAGGCAGCAGGTGATGACTTAAGTACTTGGGCCCTTGCCACCCCCATGGGAGACCTGGAATGAGTTCTGAGCTCCAGGCTTCAGCCTAGCCCAGCTCTTTCTGCTGCAGGCATTTGGGAAGTGAATTAGCAGAACAGTAGCATGGAAGATTTAAAAAAAATTTTTTTAAAGATTTTTTTATTTATTTGAAAGTCAGAGTTACACAGAGAAGGAGAGGCAGAGAGAGAGAGAGAGAGAGAGAGAGAGAGAGAGAGAGAGAGAGAGAAAGAGGTCTTCCACTGGTTCACTCCCCAACTGGCCACAACAGCCAGAGCTGGTCCAATTTGAAGTCAGGAGCCAGGGCCTTCTTCCAGGTCCTTCCATGTGGGTGCAGGGCCCAAGGACTTGGGCCATCTTCTACTGCTCTCCCAGGCCATAGCAGAGAGCTGGATTGGAAGTGGAGCAGCCAGGTCTTGAACTGGCATCCATATGGGATGCTGGCACTTCAGGCCAAAGGCATTAACCTGCTGCACCACAGTGCTGGCCCCAAGCATGGGAGATTGATCTTTGTCTCTCAAATAAAATGAAAATAAATTAAAATTAAAAATTAAGAAAATGAAAAAGGCTTCAGTTTCCTGTTCTTCCCAGACTGTATCTATTAATTGAAGCTGTAACTTTTTTATTAATGCAGAAATATATTCAGTAGGTGTATTTGCATAATTTGGGAGTATATATAATATATAATATATATAATTATATAATATATAGAATAACTATATAATGTACATAACCATATAATATATAGAAATTTTCATTAAAGTTACAAAATGTACTGCTTTTCAATTCTTTCTTTTTTTTGTGGTGATCCTGATCATTGTGGTTTGGGTAATATCAGATCATGTTACCATAATATTTTGAGTTAAAACATTTCATCATTGCAAAGTACAAATACACATGTCTCTAAAAATCTCACAGAATGTCAAGAAGTAATATATGGGAAATAAAATGTCAGGGACTTTTTTGAAAAGACACTGGTAATAATTTGCATCCAGGATTTCAGGAGAAGTGACTTTAACATCTGTGGGTTATGAACAAAAATGAACTAGGTAAAATTTGATGGGTAATAGATTATGTTGAAGAGAATGACAAATACGCTTGCAATTTCCTGAAAAAGTATTTAATTGACCTCATATGTCAATGTGCTTGCCACTACAGATGATCTCTCAGTGTCCTGGTGGTAGGTAGTCTAGTCCTGAAAGGTGTACTCCAGCTTGCATGTGGAGAAAGTCACACAACCCCAGTTCACATGAACAAAATAGATGGCCAGTTCTAGGGCTCCTGCTTGAGAATCATCACCTCGGAATTTTATGCTGTTTGCTGGCTCCACTGTAAAGAAATAAAGGCATTTGTATGTGGATTCATTAAGTAGTTAGGCCATTTTGAATTTTAACGTCTCTCCAGCAGTGTGTGAAGGATTCTGTATATTACCTTTTTTTTTTTTTTTTTTTTTTTGACAGAGTGGACAGTGAGAGAGAGAGAGAGAGAGAGAGAGAGAGAAAGGTCTTCCTTTACTGTTGGTTCACCCTCCAATGGCCGCTGTGGCTGGCGCGCTGGAGCCAGGTGCTTCTCCTGGTCTCCCATGCGGGTGCAGGGCCCAAGGACTTGTGCCATCCTCCACTGCCTTCCCGGGCCATAGCAGAGAGCTGTCCTGGAAGAGGGGTAACCGGGATAGAATCCGGCGCCCCGACCAGGACTAGAACCCGGTGTGCTGGTGCCACAGGCGGAGGATTAGCCTAATGAGCCGCAGTGCTGGCTGTATATTACCTTTTAAATTCATCTGACTCAGAAACATAAACCTAGAATAAAAGGAGAGAAAACTAAGGTTGTAGAGCTCCTCAAATAGATTTATAATAGAAAGCCCAATTTGCTTTGGTTTCAGTCTATGTAAAAATATTGAAAGGGGTAATTTAAAAAACTTTAAAAATTCTGATGTAAACTTCTTCATTTTTATTTATGCATTATCTATTTTAATATGTGTGCATGATTGTTGAAAACCTTTGATAAGTAAATGAGTAGGTGAACCATTCCAAGTGTGACTTACAGTCATTTGTAAAATTGAATGACAATTCAGTTCATGTGCAAGTGATCTTAATACATTGTGTAAAATGGAAATGGGCTTTAGTAGAACTTCGTAGAGCAAATTCTGCTTCCTCACACTTGATTGAAAAGTATTAATAAAATTTGTATCCCCAGTAAGTAAAAACTGCCAAAAAATTAAAATATTTTTAGGTAGAGAAATTTCTAGATGTGATCATAGAGAGTGTTAGTAATAGAACTTTGTATTCCGGCTCATTTTAGCTGGCAGTCTTGGGTTAGGGTTAGGGCTTTGCAGGTCTTAGTTCACTAATTGTATGTAAGGGACTACAGCGTTCTCTATGGAGTTCAAGTGTGGTGATTTAAAAAATAGGCTACCATTAAAGATAGGCTTCATGCTCATGCTCCTTTTAAGATTTTATTTTTGCCTTATACTTTCTAACAGTAGTAAAACGTATGAATTATGATAACACTTTACAGTTAATTTCATTTATGCTACATGAAATGGGAAGGTGAAAAATTTGCAATCTAAGATATTTTGCCACTGAGACTATCAGTAGTACAACTTTTCCTCTGTCAAATTTATGAATCTATGCTTCTCTCTTTTATTTCAGGCATTCCTCGCGTTATCCAGTGTAAATTTAGACTTCCCCTGAAGTTAATCTGCCTTCCAGGTCAGCCTTCAAAAACTGCAAGCCACAAACTAACTATTGATACCAACAAACCTCCAGTCAGTCTTCTCAGTCTCTTCCCAGGTAGGACTTCTGAGGGAACCTCCTGGTAACATCAGGAATGCTAAGAATTTAGAATGGAATCCTTCATCAGTGGGTAATGATAGGGTAATTATCAGATAATTGTTATGTAAGAATATAAAAATGCCTCAAGAATTTTTTCCTTCTTGTTTGCCTCTTCAAAGGCAAATAACTTATATCAACAAAGAACACGCTGTACTTTTAAAGGTTTGATTAAAATTATTATAATCATTATTTTGCTTCAGTGTTCAGAAATAAAACATCAAATGTTTCTTTATAGACTGGGCTCTTTTGGCTTGGAATGTAAATATTTATTAGCATCTTTATTGTAGGTGTTTGGATATATCCCTTTTCTAAGTGTATAAATATTTATTATTCATCTTCAATGTAGTCTTCTGGAGATGTATCTTTTAAAAGTATATTCTCATGCCCCTGCAAAGTAATCCCATAAATCGGTGCTCTTTGTGGTTCTGCCATCTATGCAGTTGGAAAGGGTTTGTGTTCAGTTTGTAGCTCAGAGTATGTAGAATATCACAGTGAACACTGAGGGTAATTTGTGATGGTCACTTTCTCCAGGTGTCTGTTTTCTTTTGATTGACTTAGAGAATAGAGAGGTTTTGATTGGTCTTTAGTAACCAAAGTTTCCACTGTGTCACATCTGTTTCTTGGTGGCGGGATGGCACTAAAGGAAAAAAAAAAATCTCAGATTAAACCAGTCTTTTAAATCATTCGTTAAAAATCAGCACCATTGGCTATGAGATGTATCCTGACCCTTCCGTTAATGGATAGGATTTAGAACACAATGAGTATTGCCTACAAGATTTAGAAAATTGCAGTTGGGGCTGGCGCTGTGGCGCAGCAGGTTAACGCCCTGGCCTGAAGCACTGGCATCCCATATGGGCGCCAGTTCGAGTCCTGGCTGCTCCACTTCCTATCCAGCTCCCTGCTATGGCCTGGGAAAGCAGTAGATGATGGCCCAAGTCCTTGGGCCCCTGCACCTGTGTGGGAGACCCCGAAGAAGCTCCTGGCTCCTGGCTTCAGATTGGTGCAGTTCCTGCTGTTGTGGCCAGTTGGGGAGTGAACCAGCATATGGAAGACCTCTCTCTCTCTCTCTGCCTCTCCTCTATCTGTATAACTCTGACTTTCAAATAAATAAATAAATCTTTAACAAAAATAAAATGAAATTAAAAAAAGAAACTTGTTATAAGTCAAGTTTTGAGTTATTAACTACTTTAAGTTAGAAAACTTATTGTTCATTAATTTGAAATGCTTTATTTAAATTAACTGTTGGAAACATATGCCAAATCAAATGCCACTTATTACAATTATTTTCCTAAGTTTGAATTGAGTTAAGATACATACATATATAAATTGTTAGGAATTTTTTTGACCTGTTGATTCCTTTCCTTCTGTTTTCTTCCCTTTTCTTCCTTTCTTCTGTAGCCAATTTTCTTGTAACAAATTTTGATTATTAAAGGTAAGAAGATTACTACCTTTGTAATATCTTGCATAAATTTAGCTCTGTGTGTCTCTCATACTGCTCTGTGAAAATAATTGGAATTATGTTGAACACTGAGTTTATTGGTGCCTTTGGAAAGTATTTGAGCACCTGGCCTCTTAGAAGTTGATCTTCTTTGTAGATGGGTAAAACCTAATTAGAGATTGAATAAAAACATATGTCTTTGACCAGAAAGTCTGTAAAATATGAACTGGACAGTAAGTAGTAAGGAAAGCATAGATTGTGTGTTCATCTTCCTCCTGCTGTGGAGGTCAGTTGTTTGATGTCACAGATATCTACTGCTCATATTTAATCCTGATCTGTAAATGAGGCTCAGTGATAATTTTCAGAAGTTCTCCCAAGATACAATATATGTGATATATCATGTTTTTTTTTTTTTGAGTTCCTGGATTTGTGTTCATATTGGACATACTAGAATCATATAGCTGTTTAAAATAAGTTTCATTTCATTCTTATCACATGTATGCCTTTGATATGTTGACGTTTTCATTATAAATCTTCTATGTCTACTTTCAGTTGAAAGAAGTAAATTAAAGAGCTTCACAGAGAAGAAATAAAATAACTTGTAATCTTTGGCTCTTCTATTTGTTTACTCCAGTTCTTTTTTGTGAACAAAAATAGCTATATTCAAAATAGCTTTTTCTTTTTCTTTTTTTTTTTTTTTTTTGACAGGCAGAGTGGACAGTGAGAGAGAGACAGAGAGAAAGGTCTTCCTTTGCCATTGGTTCACCCCACAATGGCCGCCGCTGCTGGCATGCTGTGGCTGGCGTGCTGCGGCCGGCGCACTGCACTGATCCGATGGCAGGAGCCAGGTGCTTCTCCTGGTCTCCCATGGGGTGCAGGGCCCAAACACTTGGGCCATCCTCCACTGCACTCCCGGGCCATAGCAGAGAGCTGGCCTGGAAGAGGGGCAACTGGGATAGAATCCGGCGCCCCGACCGGGACTAGAACCCGGTGTGCTGGCGCTGCAAGGCGGGGAGGATTAGCCTGTTGAGCCACGGCGCCGGCCTAGAATAGCTTTTTCTGGTTGTGAAAAAATGTGAAGTTTAGAAAATAGGATAACCAAAAGGAAAATAATTAAAGTTACCAGTAATTCAACAATATCAACTTATAGTTTATTACTTTCTTCCTAATCTTTTTAAAAGCATTTTTCTAAGCATTTATATCCCCAAAGACTTTTGGTTTTCATCATTATGTGTTTATTATATTTTAAATGATTGCATAGTATTCTATCATAAATGTAGACTATATTATCATCTGACCCATATTATACCTTTAGATATTTATATTGTTTTTAGTTTACTTACATTATAAACATACCTGTGATGAATAACTTTGTAACAATACTTCTCTATGCTTATTATTTCTTTGATGCATATCTAAAAGTGAAATGACTGTGTTAAAGGATAAGAATATTTTTAAGGCTTTCACATTGCAGTACCTGGTTCAATCCCTAGCTCCAGCTCCTGATTCCAGTGTCTTGCTAGCGCAGACCCTGGGATGCAGCCGGTGATGGCTCAAGTAATTAGGTCCCTGTCACCCATGTGGGAGACCTGCATTGGTTCCCAGCTCCTAATTTTGCCTCCCTGTCTGTTGTTTGGAGAGTGGAGCAGTGGATCAGAGCATTGTCTTCTCATCTGTCTGTTCTCAAACACAACAAGAAAACAAAACTATTGTCAAGTTGGCTTTCTGAAGGGCCTTATCAGTTAAGCCTGTCAACAGTGTTTGAATGAAGATGTCTAGTATCTAAATCCGTGCCAATGTAGAATATTATAAGTGTAATAGATTTTAATATACTTAATGACTATATTAAAAATATTTGTATAAAAATATTGAAAACATTCATGGAGAAGGAAATAAAAAAGATCAATTTATTTTGTTGAAAAAAATTGAAATCTATGCACATGCAAGACAAAAAGTTCGTGGAAAGTACATATATGAAAAAAACTATGGGTTTTAAATTTTTGGCAGTCAAATAAACTTTTAGTTCTCTTTTCCATGAACTTTTGGAAGTTCGTGTGTGTGTACATGCATGTTCACTGTTCACATTTGTGTGTGTATATATACACATATATCAAACAGCTGTTTTTTTGGGGGCTTCTGACTAAAAGTGACTTAAGCAATAGAGACAGTGTCTAATATGAAGAGAAGTCCAGACATGGGCGTTATAACCTGTTGTAGTGCTTTGTGACCGTTGTTAAAGACCTCACTTTTGTCTTTGCAATCTGTCATCTAGTTGGTTCCATGGCAATAAGATATTTAGTTCAGCTTTAGGCATCTTTTATAAGTACCTGGCAGGAGGTAGGGGAAGAGATAGCTATAGTAACAGCTAAAGCTTTTATCAGAAAAGCATTTTTCCAAAAACGTCCTAGGAAATTTCTTATTAGGTCTCGGTAGTGACGATTTTGTCCCGTGCCTTCCTCTAGCTGTGTGCAGGGCCGAGAACTGATGTGCGAAGGCCAGGGAAAAGGGAGCTGGAATCAATGCTAAATTAGCTGTCAGTGCTTCTGTCTTCATCCTGGTATCTTTACACAAAACTTTTTACGTTAATAACAGATGTGTCATTTGATAGCAGTCTTTTATGTTACCCAGATATGGGACTATCTTTTCTTGTCAATCTATTTGCATTTTAATTATTAGATAATATTCCATTTTTTAGGGGTATCATGTACTTGCAGATTTTTATGCTTTTCTGCTTCTCTTAGGAGAAGTGCTTTGAAGACAAATGATTGAATTAACAAATATGCACATTTAAAAACTTTATTCCAATGACAAACTGTCTTCTGGAAAAATTTTTCAGTTACATTCCTAACATCAGGGTTCATATCCAGGTTAACTGTAGGATTTGTTAGATCTTTTTAAGTTTATGACATTGCTAGGTGAAAATTGACTTTTCATTTTGTATTTTCACCTCTAAATTATTTGTTAGCCATTGAATTTTTGTTATTTTTATTAATAGTTATATTTCTTCTGTGAACATATAGTTTATATATTTTAAGGATTTCTTTCTTTCTTTCTTTTTTTTTTTTTTTGACAGGCAGAGTTAGACAGTGAGAGAGAAAGAGAGAGACAGAGAGAAAGGTCTTCCTTCCGTTGGTTCACCCCCCAAATGGTTGCTCTGGCTGGCGCTGCGCTGATCCGAAGCCAGGAACCAGGTGCTTCCTCCTGGTCTCCCATGCGGGTGCAGGGCCTGTAACAGCCAAACTTAGCTGGGCTGAGATTGGAGCCAAGAACTCAATTTACGTCCCCCACATTGGTGGCCAGACCCAAGTACTTGAACCTGCAGTGTTGCACAGGGTCTGCATTAGCAGGAAGATGGAGTCAGGAGTGGAAACTGGGTTCTGAACTCAGGTACCACGATGTGGGACATGGATATCTTAAAATCATTTCAAGGGGTCGGTGCCTTGGCTTGGAGGGCTGGGCCTCCCCCTGCATCGCCAGCATCCCATATAGGCACTGGTTCATGTCCAGGCTGCTCCACTTCCAATCCAGCTCTCTGCTATGGCCTGGAAAAGCAGTAGTAGATGGCCCAAGTCCTTGGGCCCCTGCACCCTTGTGGGAGACCTGGGAGAAGCTCCTGGCTCCTGACTTTGGATTGGTCCAGCTCTGGCCATTGCAGCCATTAGGGGAGTGAACCAGTGGATGGAAGATCTCTCTCTCTGGTTTTCTCTTCCTCTGCCTCTCTATAACTGCCTTTCAAATAAATAAATAAAATCTTTCAAAAAAAAAAACCAAAAAACAAAAAACCTAAAACCAAACCAAACCAACCAAAACAAAAAACATTTCAACATCTGGGCTAAATGTCCTCCCAGTTTTGAACTTTTAGGTAGTAAAATGTATTATTTATTTTCTTTATGGTTTCAGCATTTCATATTAGACTTTCTGTGGCCTTTTCTATTCTGATTGTAAAATATATGTTGATATTTTCTTCTGGTACAATTTGGTAAAATTTGCTCTTTGTAAATATCAGTGAAATCATTTACACTGTGTGGATTTTGAACATATCCATAATCTAAAAAAAGTTTTCTCATGCTCCTTGGGAATCCAGTATCTCCTATCCCCAGACAACCACTGTCCGCTTCCTGTCATTATAGATTAGTTCATATTTTCTAGGATTTTGTAAACTAGAATTATGTGATAGGTGATGTTTTGTTGTCTGTCCTCTTTGCTTTATCAGATGATTTCTAAATATATTTTCCCAGTCTGTGGCATGTATTTTGATTCTCTTAACAGAGTCTTTGGAAGAGTGAAAGTTCTTAAGTTTTATAAAGTCCAATTTATCAATTTTTCCCTCTATGCATCATTATTTGGATGTTATATTTGAGAAATATTTACCAAAACCAAAGTTACAAGGTTTTTCTCTTGGTTTACATTTTATATTTAGTTGTTTTACTCATTTTGTTTTATACGTATATATATTATGTGATATGGACAAAACTCATGTTTTTGTGTATAATTTTCTATTATAGCATTGTTTTGGAAGACTATCCTTTTCTGTGAATTGTGTTTGCAACTTTGTGGAAAATTATCCAATCATATTTATAAATATCAATTTTTAAAAAATTTTGTTCTATTGATGTATTGTCTTTGTCCCTCAACATTTTTGTGTACCAATACCATAGTATCTTCATACCTGTGAATCTGTAATAAGTCTTGAATTCAGGTAATGTAATTTCTTCAACTATATTCTTGTTTCTCAGAGTTATCTTGAATATTCTAGGTCCTCTGTGTTTTTCAAATGAATCTTTTTTTAAATTTTTTTTTTTTTAAATTTTTGACAGGCAGAGTTAGACAGTGAGAGAGAGACAGAGAGAAAGGTCTTCCTTCCGTTGGTCCACCCCCCAAATGGCCGCTATGGCCGGCGCACTGCGTCAATCCGAAACCAGGAGCCAGGTGCTTCCTCCAAGCACTTGGGCCATCCTCCACTGCCTTTTGCTATAGCAGAGAGCTGGACTGGAAGAGGAGCAACCAGGACAGAATCTGGCACCCTGACCGGGACTAGAACCCGGGGTGCCGGCGCCGCAGGCGGAGGATTAGCCTAGTGAGCCGCAGCGCTGGCCATCAAATGAATCTTATAATTAACTTGCCAATTGAAAAAAAAATTTCTGCTGTGATTGATTGGGATTGGATTTGCATTGATTCTAGATCAATTTGGAGATAATTGAGACTTTTTTTAAAAATAAAGGTTTATTTATGTATTTGAAAATCACAGTTACAGAGGAGAGGCAGAGGCAGAGAGAGAGATCTTCCATCCGCTGGATTATTCCCTAAATGCCACAACAGCCAGGGCTGGGCCAGGCCAAAACCAGGAGCGGGGAACTCCAGCCTGTCTCCCATATGGATGGCAGGGACCCAAGTACTTGAGCCATCGTCTGCTGCTTTCCTAGGGACATGAGCAGGGAGCTGGATCAGAAGCAGAGCAGCCAGCAATGGGATGCCACAATGCAGGTCTGAGATCTTAACAATGTTACAATAGAATTTGCTTTACTTATTCTAATTGTTTAAGATGAAAGTACATGCCTTCATATGTTTAAGCCTTGGTACATTTCTTTCAGTGAGGTTTTGTAGTTTTCTTTTCTTTTCTTTTCCTTTCTTTCTTTCTTTCTTTCTTTCTTTCTTTCTTTCTTTCTTTTTAAAGATTTATTTATTTTGTTTGAAAGTCAGAGTTACACAGAGAGAAGGAGAGGCAATGAGAGAGAGAGGTCTTCCATCTGCTGGTTCACTCCCCAATTGGCCACAATGGCCGGAGCTGTACCAATCTGAAACCAGGAGCCAGGAGCTTCTTCCCAGTCTCCCACATGGGTACAGGGGCCCAAGGACTTGGGCCATCTTCTATTGCTTTCCCAGGCCATAGCAGAGAGCTGGACTGGAAGTGAAGCAGCCAGGACTTGAACTGGCTATACTTTAAAATTTTTACAGCTGTTAGGCCGGCGCCGCGGCTCAATTGGCTAATCCTTTGCCTTGCGGTACTGGCACACTGGGTTCTAGTTCCGGTCGGGGCACCGGATTCTGTCCCAGTTGCCCTTCTTCCAGGCCAGCTCTCTGCTATGGCCCGGGAGTGCAGTGGAGGATGGCCCAAGTGCTTGGGCCCTACACCCACATGGGAGACCAGGAGGAGCACCTGGCTCCTGCCTTCGGATCAGCGCGGTGCGCCAGCTGCAGCGTGCCAGCTGCGGCAGCCATTGGAGGGTGAACCAACGGCAAAGGAAGACCTCTCTCTCTGTCTCTCTCTCTCACTGTCCACTCTGCCTGTCAAAAAGTTAAAAAAAAGAAAAAAAAAGAATTTTTACAGCTGTGTTCACCAGGGATATTAATCTGTACTTCATTTCCCCAATAATTGTGAGGATGTATCATAAAAATGATGTTTGTGGAATGAGTTGAGAAGTATTTTCTTTCTCAATTTTTTTAGATGAGTATGTAGAAGTTTTATTCTTTTTTATTTTAATAGGGTTCACCAGTGAAGCGATCTGGGCTTACAGTTCTCTTTACTTAAAGGCTAGTTTTTAGACCATAAATTTAATTTCTTCCTAAGACTTGGGACTATTCTGGTTATCTGTTTCTTCATGAGTGAGCTTTTTAGTTTTTATCTTTGAAAGACTGTGTCTATTTCATATAAGTTGTTGAGTTCATTGCCATTGGTTGTTTACAATAGCTTTTTATTATATTTTTAAAGTCTCTAGAATCTTTAATAATGAAACCTCATTTATTACTCATATTGGTAATTTGTGTCTTCTTTCCTGATTTTTTTTTTTTTTTTTAGTTTTTATTTATTTGAAAGGTAGAGTTAGACAGTGAGAGAGAGAGACAGACAGAAAGGTCTTCCTTCCGTTGGTTCACCCCCCAAATGACTGCTCTGGCCAGTGCTGTGCCTATCCGAAGCCAGGAGCCAGGTGCTTCCTCCTGGTCTCCCATGTTGGTGCAGGGCCCAAGCACTTGGGCCATCCTCCACTGCCTTCCCAGGCCAATGCAGAGAGCTGGCCTGGAAGAGGGGCAGCTGGGACTATAACTCAGTGCCCATATGGGATGCTGGCACCTCAGGTGGAGGATTAGCCAAGGGAACCACGGGGCCGGCCTTCCTGATCTGTTTACAAGAGGTTTATTCCTTTTATTGAATATTGGAAAGAATCATGTTTTCATTTTATTATTTTCTCTGTTGCTTTTTATTTTACATTTCTTTGATTTTCTTTAATTTGACTTCTCCTTAATTTGGATTTAATTTGCTCTTCATTTTTTAGTTTCTTAAGGGAAAAATAGAGGCCATTCTTTTTAATGTAATCTGTTAATACTATAAATTTTCTTTTTATATAGTCCATTAGCTGCATCCTGCATATTATGAAATGTTGTGTTTTCATTTTCATGCAGTCTAAAATGCTTTTTTATTTCTCTTTTGATTTCTTTTTTGACCCCAGTGTTATTTAGATATATATTCTAGGCATCAGCTATGTGGTACAGTGGGTTAAACTGCTGCCTGAAGTTCGAGTTTCCGCTGCTCCACTTCCAATCCAGCTCCCTGCTTCTGTGCCTGGGAAAGCAGCGGAGGATGGCCCAAGTGCTTGGGCCCCTGTACCACATGGGAGATCAGGAGAAGCACCTGGCTCCTGGCTTTGGCCTGGCCCAGCCCTGGCTGTTGCAGCCATTTGGGGAGAGAACCAGCAGATGGCAAATCTCTCTCTCTGTTAAGAAAAACAATCTGTAAATGTTTACTAAAGATGCAGTTTTTATTTTTTTATTTTTTAATTTTTTTAATTTTTTTTATTTTTTATTTTTGACAGGCAGAGTGGACAGTGAGAGAGAGAGAGACAGAGAGAAAGGTCTTCCTTTTTGCCATTGGTTCACCCTCCAATGGCCGCCGCGGTAGCGCGCTGCGGCCGGCGCACCGCGCTGATCCGACGGCAGGAGCCAGGTGCCTCTCCTGGTCTCCCATGGGGTGCAGGGCCCAAGCACTTGGGCCATCCTCCACTGCACTCCCTGGCCACAGCAGAGAGCCGGCCTGGAAGAGGGGCAACCGGGACAGGATCGGTGCCCCGACCGGGACTAGAACCCGGTGTGCCGGCGCCGCAAGGCGGAGGATTAGCCTAGGGAGCCGCGGCGCCGGCCTATTTTTTTATTTTTTAAACATTCATTTTATTTATTTGAAAGACAGAGTTACAGAGAAAAGTGGAGCCAGAGAAAAGGAGAGGTTTTCCATCTGCCACTACACTCCCCAAATGGCTGCAATGGCTGGAGCTGAGCTGATCTGAAGCCAGGAGCCAGAAGCTTCCTCTGGGTCTCCCATGTGGGTGCAGGGGCCTTGGACTTGGGCCATCTTCCACTGCTTTCCCAGGGCATAGTAGAGAGCTGGATCAAAAGTGGATCAGCCAGGACTCGAATCGTTGCCCATATGGGATGCCGGCACTGCTGGTGGTGGCTCTATCTGCTATGCCACAGTGCTAGCCCCGGTTGTTTTACGAATCTTTCTTTCCTTTATTGCTATCTTTTTTGGGATTAGTGGTATGCTTTGATTTCTTACTTTTTAATCTTTGTATGGCTTCTGTAGCTTTTTGTGGTTACTGTGAAGCTTAAGTAGAACATTTCATAGTTACTGGCTCATAGCTTAATAGTTTCATAAAAACAACCTGCATTGCATATAAAAACTCTACACTTTTATCCCATCCCTCTCTTCTTTCATTTTGTGTTTTTGATGCCATGTACTTTTTGTATCTGAATATTTATGTCTTTCCCCAGATTTGCGAAGTTTTCTGCTATTATTTCTTTAAATAAATTTTTACCTCTTTCTGTTTTTCTTTTCCTTCTCTAACTGTCGTACTCTTATATGGGATCTCTTGTTGCTGTTCCCTAAATCTCATAGACTTTTGTTTACTTTTTTAAACATATCCACTTTATTTACTTTTCAATTGTTTGAATCCCTGAGAGGCAGAAAATCACGTGGGTTGTATAACCAATGACATTAGCAGAACAGTTGGTTGGAATTGGACATGAACCATGTTTCTGTGGGCATGAGTGACCTTTCCTAGATTGTTCTTTTTGGTGCCACCAGGAGTCACTCTGTTGTTCTTTCTCTTGTACACCTGAGTGTATCTCTTGCCAGGATAGAATTCAGTTTCATCTCAGGCACAGATATCTTCAGTTTTAGGAAAAGTTGTATGCTCCTTTTGATTCCAGAGACCCTGCTTATAGCAATCAAAAATAGCCTTGAACCACAGCTTTCTAGAAGCATTTGCCTTTTAGAAGTTGTATTTCCAGCAGCCCTCCACAGTTCCAAGGGGCCCACAGGTGAACAGTAGACTTTTTATATTGATGTTCTTTTTTTAAATTTAAAAAAAAAAAACCTCTACTTAGTTTTACTTTATTTGGAAGAGAGAGAGAGAGAGAGAAAGAGAGAGAGAAAAGAGAGAGAGGAGCAAGGGAGAGGGAGAGAGAGATCTTCTGTCCTCTGGTATGTTCCCCAAATGCACAGAACAGCCAGAGCTGGGCCAGGCTGAGCTGGGCCAAGAACTTCATCTGGGTCTCCCAGGTGGGCGGCAGGAAGGCAAGTACGTGGGCCATCACCTGCTGCCCCCACTGTGCCTTAGCAGAATGCTGGATGGGAAGCAGAGTAGCTGGGACTTGAAGCAGGCACTCTGACACGGGATGCAGGCATCCTAAGTGGTGACTTTAACACTTCCACACACCTGCCTTTCCTTTTCACTTGTTTGAGGAACATCTGTATTTATAGTTTTAAATAAACAGAGATGATTTTCTGGGATCTTGTAATAATTATTTGTGTTTTGCTTTTAGTTTCTGTATATACCTCATATCTTTAAATGTATTTCACATATTTTACAGCATTGCAGTTATTGTCTTTTATGATACTCAAACATATTTGTCTTTGGCCAGTGGTAGTCTCTTTAAGTTTGTACTCAAATTCTCTCTCTCTCTCTGTTTTAAGAGAGTTATTTATTTATTTGAAAGGCAAAGTCACAGAGGCAGAGAGAGAGAAAGAGAGATAGAGAGAGAGGTCTTCCATCCACTGGTTCACTCTCAAAATGGCTGCAAAGGCCACGGCTGAGCCGATCTGAAGCCAGGAGCCAGGAGCTTCTCCCAGGTCTCCCACGAGGGTGCAGAGGCCCAAACACTTGGGCCATCCTGCACTGCTTTCTCAGGCCATAGTTGAGAGCTAAATTGGAAGTGGAGCAGCTGGAATTCGAACCAGCATCATATGAGATGCTGGCAGTACAGGTGGCAGCCTTACCTGCCATGCCACAGCGCTGGCCCTGGCACTAAATTCTTTTCATGAAGCTCTACTGGTCATTATTAGCCTTTTTTGGTTTGATGTGACAAGATATTCTAGGTTCATCCTGTACATGTTCTGCCTAAACTTGGAATCATCCCTTAGGAAAAAATATATTAAATGATTCTGAAGTGTTATTATGAGGAATAAATCCAAGTTAATCTATTATACTTCAAAAGTGGACTTCAGACATAACTAGTGATATTAACAACTTATTCACCAAAGCTTCCTATTTTAATTGTTACATTTTTTCTTTGTGATCACATTAGATGATTTTTCCTCTTCTTTGTAGGATTTGCCAATCAATCAGAAGATGACCAAGTGAATGTGATGGGTTTTCGTTTCTTAGGAGGTTCCCGAGTTACCCTTCTGGCTTCCAAAACTTCTCGTGAGTAAAACCATGTTATTTTGCTTTTGAAATTTTCTGCTGAGAACACCACATCACAGAACATCCTTACAGCCAGGAATCCTAGAAAGGGTGATGTTAAATTAGGTAGCAAATGACTAAGAGCTATGGTAGTAAGTGTGTGTGTGTGTGTGTGTGTTTTGTGGTAAGAGAGTTTGGGAGGAGAATTTAGAGTTTTAAAATATTTTTGAGATAGATGTTTGGTTAATTATGTTTTAGGAACTGTTAAAAATTGGAATTGACTGCTGTTTGATTTTTGGGATATATTCTTTTATCTGGCTCTTGGACATTGGTAAAACTGAATGACTTTTGCTGAGACTAATCCCAGTCATCAGGCAATTAGTAATTGTTATACTCAAGTTTGACTTTCAGAATTAAATATATTGTAATGATTTATTTACCTCACATGAGAATGATAGTTGAAACTAGTCAATGGAAACTGACTTCTGAGGTATGTGGTGTACTGGAGCTACTGAATATTGTTATATGGTAAATGGAAATCTAGTAAGGTATCAAGAAAGGAAGTCTTTTTAGCAAACTTGGGTCCAGGAGCAAATTGTGTGTTGAAACAGTCCAGTGGAGTATGGTCTCATTAATAAAAAATCTTTGCTGTTTGTACTTTTGCTGGGAGATTTTCTGCCTTAGCATTCTTTCATGATGATAACCATCTTTCTCTGTTTTTGTGTGTAACACATCCTTAAATATCATTTATAAGGCTGGATGAGTGGTCAACAGTTCTTTCAATTTCAGTTTGTGTTGGAAGGTGTTTACTTCACCTTCATTTGTAAATGAGAGATTTGCTGGGTACAGTACTCTGGGTTGAAAGTTTTTTTTCTTTTAGGACTTGGACTGTATCTCCCCATTCTCTCCTGGCCTGTAGGATTTCTTATGAGAAATCACTGTTAGTCTAATTGGAGATCCTCTGAAGGCAATCTGGTGTTTCTCTCATGCATATTTTATAATATTTTCTTTATGTTTTACTGTTGACATTTTGTCTATAATATGTCGTGGTGAAGATCTTTTCTGATCTATTAGTACTTCTTGTACTTGATGTCCCTTTCTTTCTCCAAATTAGGGAAAGTTTCTGTTATTGTTTTACTGAATAGGACTTCTATTCCATTCTGTCTTTCAACACCTTCACAAACTCCTAAGACATGTATGTGTGGTTGTTTGATAACATCCCATAAATCTCAAACAGTATTTTCAGTTTTCCTAATTTTTCCTCTTTTTTTTTTTTTTCAGTTTGAAATCTTCCCAAGCATTTGTCTTCTAGCTTGGGTATTCTTTCTTCTGCTTCATCAAGTCTGTTGTTAAGGATTTCCACTGTATTTTCTGTTTGACATATTTAATTCTTCATTTCTATTATTTCAGTTTGATTTCTCTTCAATATTTCTACCTCCCAGCAAAATTTTCACCCATGTCTTGTATGGATTTATTTATCTCATGTGTTTATTTCTCTGTGTTTTTGAGTAATCTTACGATCATTCCTTTGAACTCCTTTTCAGGTGTTTTATCAATCTGGCCTCACATTCTAGTACTGTGTGTTATGTTCTTTTTGGGGAGTCATATTATCCTCCTTGTCTTTAAACATCTGTGGAAGCACTTGTTGGTTTTCTCCTCTGTTGGCTTTTATCTTTTTTTTTTTTTTTTCCTTGGAGGATCACTAATGGCTTACAACTTAGGTGGATAAAGAATAGCCTTGCCTAGTTCTGGTCACTTCTTATTAACAATTTGGTATGAATCGCTTCATCATATTGGCCTGCAGTCATTGGATAACTTTAGAAAGGACCCTTGCCAGATACAGAGATCTGGTAAAGAATAGGATGTTGGCTGGCGCCGTGGTTTAACAGGCTAATCCTCCGCCTTGCGGCGCCGGCACACCGGGTTCTAGTCCCGGTTGGGGCACTGGATTCTATCCCGGTTGCCCCTCTTCCAGGCCAGCTCTCTGCTATGGCCTGGGAAGGCAGTGGAGGATGGCCCATGTCCTTGGGCCCTGCACCCACATGGGAGACCAGGATAAGCGCCTGGCTCCTGGCTTCAGATCAGCGCGATGAGCCAGCCGCAGCAACCATTGGAGGGTGAACCAACGGCAAAAAGGAAGACCTTTCTCTCTGTCTCTCTCTCTCACTATCCACTCTGTCAAAAAAAAAAAAAAAGAATAGGATGTGAGCTTTCAAGTTTACAGCAGTGTAAAGCACTATAGGAAGGGATGGAAAGGTCAAGCAGGCCAGCAAAAGGCTCCGGCTGCCTGGGAGACAATAGTGTAAATATTTTGTTAAGGACCATAATGACAGAGACAACACAATAAAATGAGTGGAACTGGAAGGCAGCTTTGACACTGTGGGGAGAACATAATACAAGAATGTTAAAATCACATCAAATCTAATTAACAAAACTAACTTTTATATAGCATTCAAAATAAACTTCTTAAAATTGTATTTGAAAGTAAGAAAAACCGAGGGGAGTGGAGAAGGAGGGAGGGAGAGAGGAAGGGAGGGAGAGAGGGAGGGAGGGAGGGAGAGAGAGAGAGAGAGAGAGAGAGAGAGAGAGAATCTCCTAGCTAGTCTCAGTCCAGGTGTCCCACATGGGAAACGGGAGATGGGAGACAGGGACCCAAGTAATTGAGCAGTCACCTACTGTTTCCTAGAGTGTGCATTAGCACCAAGCTGGAGTCAAGAATGGAGCTTGAACTCAGGGACTCTGATACAGAATGTAGGCATCTCAAGTAGCATCTTACATGTTACATCGAATGCTTGCCCCTCAAAATAAACTTGCAAGCAATATAAAGCTTCAGTATATTCTAAAGCTCCTAACAGTCCCTCCTCCGTCTCCCATTGCCAGTCCCATTCTCCATTAATTTTCATTTTCAATTAACTTTGTACACAGAAGACCAACTCTATACCAAGTAAAGATTTCAACAATTTGCGTGCGTGCACACACACACACAGTTTGAGAACCAGTTTTACAATTAACTCTCATAATACAACTCACTGAGGACAGAGGTTCTGCATGGGTAGTTAGTGCACAGTGACTCCTGTTGTTAATTTAACAATTAACACTCTTCTGTATGACGTCAGTGACCACCCGAGGCTCTTGACATGAGCTGCCTAGGCTATGGGAGTCTTTTGAGTCCACAGACTCTGTCAGTATTTGGACAAGGCCATAAGCAAAGTGGAAGTTCTCTCCTCCTTTTAGAGAAAAGTACATTCTTCTTTGCCACTTCTTTTTGTTGGGGTCTCACTCAGGGAGATCCTTCATGTAGAACACTTTTTGCCACAGTATCTTGGCTTTCCATGCCTGAAATGCTGTCACTGACTTTTCTGCCAGAACAGGAAGCCTTAACGTCTGATTCTGAGGTCAGAGTGTTACTTAAAACAATTGTTATTCTATGAGTCTGCTAGCACATAGTATTAATTTTAGTTTGGAAATCTGGATTGACCAAAAATTCCTTCATATGAAAAGAATCCCATAGTAAACAATCAAACGATTCTTAGGTCATATACAGCTCTTAGATTGTATTTTTTGGGTTACAAGTATTCATCTTCTTTTAAAACATACTTGAAAATGTAGCAAGTGAAAAAAGCCCAAGTAAATATAAAAACATTTATGAGAATCCATTGATTAAACATAACTGTTAAATTAGGATATGAGATAAACTATATTTCAGCAGATTAAACAAAATATAGTAAATTAAAATATGCCTGATAATCAACCAAAAATTCAAGTATATTATATGCTGATTTTGGCTCAGTTTCCCAATTTGACAAAGATCAGTCAAAGATAGAAGAGAAAAGTACATGAAGCTTGTTGTCTCAGGTCTCAAATCACATGTTTATATTTAAGAGGTAAGTAGTGCTTCAATATAATTAGAGTTTATTAAAAAAAAACTCTAAGCATTGAAGATAAAGATATTTAGGAAAAACATGCTACCACTCTTGAAAATTATTCTCATAGTATTACATTGAAAATAGCAAGATAAGTCAAATTTTGTGAGATCAATTATTTTTGTAGTTAGTATTAGAAAATATCTCTGTATGAAAGCCTGTTGTTTTGAATGATTTAGTATGGTGAGACAGCAAAAAGAAATAGGCTATTACCTAAATATGTATTTTTTTCCCTTGGGCCTTTTATTTTTCCAATTTTTAAAAATTTATATAAGGTGAACAAATTTTTTAAAAGATTTATTTATTTATTTGAAAGTTAGAGTTAACACAGAGAGAGGAGAGGCAGAGAGAGAGAGAGGTCTTCCATTTGATGGTTCACTCCCCAGTTGGCCGCAACAGTTGGAGCTGTGCCGATCTGAAGCCAGGAGCCAGAAGCTTCCTTCGGCTCTCCCACGCAGGTGCAGGGGCCCAAGGACTTGGGCCATCCTCCACTGCACTCCCTAGCCACAGCAGAGGGCTGGCCTGGAAGAAGGGCAACCAGGACAGGATCGGTGCCCCGACCGGGACTAGAACCCGGTGTGCCGGCGCCGCAAGGTGGAGGATTAGCCCAGTGAGCCGCGGCGCCGGCGGGGAAAATCTTAGACTTGCCCCCGTTTCATTTTTTAGATTAGGGATTTGATTGTCTACCAGGAAAAGAGAAGGAGCTCCATTTTTGTTTAGCTGGGACAAAATACTTCTTCTCCCTCCTTGGTGGAAATGTTTGGGACACTTGCCTTTCTTGGCCAGTCCACAACATCTCTGCCTTCCTTCCTATGGCACACATGCCAAGTGTAAGCTGGCAGTGAGGACTAAGCCCAGCACATCCTGTGCCATGGCAGGGTAGGTGGTAATTGAGTTTGCCTTTCCCCATCAACAATTCAGCCAAATTTAGCCTTTGGCCAGCCAAAGGTACCATTGGGTATCCTAATGAGAATGCCATCTGTTTTTCCCCAGTGGTAAATTCTGATAAATTTTCCCATCAATTCTTGGGGGATAAGCTTGCCTTGGACATACCTGCATGTGCCTTGTTTCCAGATTTTCTTGCAGTGTCTCTGTGGTGACTTAACATAAACTGGTCTATCGCCTTTGTACTTAAAGTTGCCTTGGCTTGGAATGCTCTTCCTACCAATATCCCCATGGCTTGTCCCTTTACTGACTTGCAATGTATATTTTTTTACCCCTGGGAGCAGTTGATGTAGTTCTTTTAAATGTCTGTCTCTTGTTAATATATTGTGACATATTTCTATTAAAAATTATAGTTGAATGGGATAACTTCCTATTAATGGTTTTATTTCAGTATAATAAATTTTACAGTTTATCCATGTATCTACTAAGGGCCTAAGAGAAAAGCTCCCTCCAGCCTTTATAAGGTTAGACAAGATCCTTTACAATTCTTTGATTCTGATATTTCTGCCTTCCTGTGTTCATTCCCTTTCATGTATATGTGTCTTTTAATAAAAAAAACGTAAGGGGCCAGACTGTTACGCCATTGTCTGCAGTCCTGGCATCCAATACGAGTGCTGGTCTGAGTCCTTCCTGTTCAACTTCCAATTCAGTTCCCTGCTAATGTGCCTGAGAAAGCAGTGGAAGATGGCCCAAGTGCTTGGGCTCCCGCACCCATGCGAGAGACCTGCATGAAGCTCCTGGCTCCTGGCTTCAGCCTGGCCCAGCGCTGGCCGTTGTGGCCATTTGGGGAGTGAACCAAGGGATACAAGATCTCTCTCTGACTCATGCCTGCCACAACCACATCTAGGCTCTGTGGTTCAGAGTCACCAACACTTCTTGCTGCCCTTTGGGCCAAGATTGCTGCAGTGTGCAGCTTCGCCTACATCTGTTGTATCCATGTGGCCTGGAACAGCCAGACATGAAGCCAGTGATCTGGGGTATCACAAGTTGCAAGAAGAGATGTAACTGGTCAACCTCAGCTTCTTCCCTCAGGAAGCCAATAGCATGGTATGGTTATGGATTGTGACTCAGGGCAAAAAGATGGACAGATACTCAGAAAGGAAGATGGGGTACTGGAGGTAGCCCTGAGCTAAAAGCCAGACATCTGACCCAAGAGAGAAAAATGGCGAGGACCTGGAGGCCGCACTGAGCTGGAATCAAATATCTGTCTTGGCGGTACCTCATGAAGTTACCCTGTCCCTGACTTTGCTCCTAGTATCTTTGGTGGGGAGAAGTGAAGAAAACATCTGATCAACATCAGGGGCAGAAGCCAGCATCCAGAGTAAGACGGAGGGTAGGGATGGGGAGAGGATGGCTGAGGAAGCTTCAAAGGGAATGATAGGACAGCACTAGAGAAGAGAGGCTTACCCTGACTAAAGAAATGGGAGGAGATACACTTTTGAATTCTGGCTATCAATTTCAAATTGAAGTCCTAATAATCAATTTGAAGTTGTGATATATTCATAGAATTTGTGAAGGTATCTTGAGACATATAAGCAAATACTTTGCATATCTATGTGCCCTGCTACCCTACCCAATCTTCCAATTCCATTAACAAAAAGACTGAATTCATCTTTGTACTTGCAACATTTCTTTTATTATGACATTGTCAATGATAGATATTCAATAACAGTTAATTAAATGGAAAGAGATGTAGTTCCAGATCTCAGTAAGTGTAAATTCCTTTTAAAGGAATGAATACAAATCATCTGAGAAGTTAAATAAGCCCTGATCATCAGTGAAGTGGCTGGTGAACTTTGGAATATTAGTTCTATATATTGAGAGATGCAGTGAGGCAGTCACAGTTAATAGCTTATCTGTGTATTAATGCCTAGAGTTCCAGCCTATGCTCTGTTATTAACTGGCTGGATGACCTTGGAAATTAATTAAAAATGCTTTTGTGATTAGATTGGCTTTACGTGAATTGAGGTAGCACTTTTCCCCCCATAGATCTGTTTAGGTTTAAATGAAAGTGCTCAGGACAGCATCTGATGCATGTTGGGCTTCTGCAGGTGGTACAGAAATCATGTTTTCTTAGGTAGAAGAGATTAGAGCCAGATCCTGAAGAATAGGCAAGATTTGGATGGGTTGGGGAAGAATGTATATTATGAATTCTAGTGCAGGCATTTAATTTACTTTGTGATCTTTGGCAAGTGTCTGAAATTCTCTGTGCTTTGTTTCCCTTTTTACAAAAAAGATCTCTCACACTCACAGTGCTTGATACATGGTTAGCACCCAACAAATAATAGTTGCTCTTCTCATAGGTGTTTTTACTGCCACTGTGTCATCATCGATGTTATCATCATTATTTGGAGGAGGGAATAGACCAGGAATCTATGAGCTGAGGTTTCAGAAAATAGAGGGAAGCAAAGTTTTTGTATAGGGAAGGGTCTGACTGTAAAATCTTTCTTCAAATAAAAGACTTACTAGGAAAATAGGAAATTTTAATCATTGTTGTAGGGATTTATGCTGTTTGCAGTGTTCATGATGTGGAACTTTCTAAAAAATAAATTTCATATCACATAATATCCTGAAATAAACTAATCAGACTGGGCTGTACTTTTGCAAATAGATGTTGTCTTACTGTTTGATGGTTTTTAAAGGATCTAAATTGGGATGTTTTTATTGTACTAAATAAAGCCTGTTATAAGATACATAGTAAGAAGGACCACAGATTTCCAGGGTGACCACCTGTCTTTGGAATTAAATTTGAAATGTTAAGTTGTTGATGCAGAAAACTTCAATAAATAGAAATATTTTTATGAAACCAAGGAAGTCATATCTATATGATTGAAAAATATTTTTCCTTTTAGCTTTGGTATTCACGTCAGGGTTGGTGATTGTTGAAGTAGGTTCAGCTTGTAATTGTGTGTTACTAAACATTTCTTGTTGTGTTTTCTCTCAGAACGATACCGCATTCAGAGTGAACAGTTTGAAGATCTTTGGCTCATAACAAATGAGCTTATTCTGCGCCTTCAAGAATATTTTGAAAAGCAGGGAATCAAAGATTTCGCATGTTCTTTTTCTGGCTCTATGCCCCTGCAAGAGTATTTTGAGTTGATTGATCGTCACTTTGAGGTGTGTATAATCATCACTAATATCATCTATAATCCTTAAATCGTGTGAGGCAGACACACGTGCTGCTGCAGTTAAGAATTTTTGTGTACACGCTTGGAGGCTGCAGGCTGAGTTGTTCCAGTGTGGATGGTGGGTTTTGTGAATCCATTCCTGCCCTCTTGCCCAGTTTGTGATCAGTTGCAGATATTTACAGAGTGGCTGCCTGGAGCTAAGCATGTGGTCTGGCCTTGGAACAGAGCTGATTTAGTTCTCCCATATGGGGACTTAACCCTTAACCCCAATAACCCAGTGTTAAAACTGTTTGAGCTTATCGGCGGCCATTTGGCTAGCTAATTCTAGCAGGCCATAAATGAGGTGTGATTATAAAGTAAAGTGATTTTATTTTTTGTTTCTAATAAGCACACCAGAGCTTGTGCATCTGAACGAGGGTTAACCACTGAAAATATTCTCTAGTACCTGGCCAAATGAGTGCTTAGTAAATGCTAAATGATTAAATGTCTGAAGAAATGAGCTCTGACAATGACTTTGTTGCCTTGAGTTTTTCTGCATTTCTTTGAAGTGCCTTCGGGCCTTTGTTAGATTCCAGTGAGTATCTCAATAGCAGCACATCTTCATCCTTTGAGTGCTGACTTGATATTTGGAAATAACCCAAAGTCATGTTTTGTAAATGCATTGGGCACCGACAGTAATTGTTTAAAAGTTGCCAGAGTCCGCTTACTTACAGAGTTTATAAACAGACTCTATGAGCATTGCAGAAGGGGAATTTTGGAAGAATTCTGAGTAGGGTTTAAATAAGCATGGATTCCTAGAATGACTCTTTTTTAAAGGAATCAATAGACATTTCAGTTTGTAAGCTATGTTGTGTGTGTGTGTGTGTGTGTGAAAGAGAGAGAGAAGAGGGAGAGAGATGATTTGTCATGTAGCTGGTCAGTCATCCCTTGAATATTGAAGAGCACTGGTTTTTCACCTTGAACATTCAAGAACATTATACCATTATAGTTTTTTAATCCATTGTGAACATAAATGGAAATTTTCAGGTGTGTCCAATACAATTATAAATAATTACATCATTATCAAATTATTTTCCTTCATCTGTGATGATTATATGGGACAGTATGTTTTGTACTAAATTGTGGCACCAAAATTGACAATTTGGGGAGTATCTATCGGTATTAAGGATTAAGAACCTTTAGAATCCTCTGGGATATATTTTAAGAAATTTTTATTTCACTGTACAAAACTGTGGTCTAGTGGTTTGCAAAAGATGGTCCATAGAAAGACTACAGTTAAGTATGTATTTGTAATATTTGAAATAGAGAATATGATATCCTGCTGACTAATTGGTTTGTCATAGTTTTCCTTCCTTATTAGATACTTACTAGTCCCCTGGAGTCTCCATAGTAGGGGTGTTTTCTTTTCAGAGAGGAACCTAGACGATATGGTGAATTATAGGCAGAAAATAAAGGGAGTACAATTCTACTTCCTTTGTTATCTATCCCCAATTTTAATGACTGATTTCTGCCATTAAAATTAAACTATGTTTTGAAACTTTGAATCAAAATGGCCTTTGGAATCCAAGTCTCCTTTGTTATAATCTCCATGAGGGCAGGGAGTTTTGTCTTTTATTTTTTGCTATAATTCCTACTGCCTGGAGCAGTACTTGGTCCTAGGATCTAACAAATATCTGTTAAATGTTCAGACTGTGACATGTGAAAATTAACTCTTTGCTGCTGGCTTACATGTGAAAAGGAATAATAACTGACAGATATCTGAGTACTGAGAATATGTATATATATACATTGATATTACTGAAATAAATATTTTAGAGTTATGAGATGAGTTATAATTAAGAATCATTTCTAATTCTCTTTGCCTAGCCACTCAATCTTCTTTTTGGAGGAAACCTTTAGTATCCAATTTCTTCTGTTTCTTTCTAGAAATATTTTATGCAGCCACAACTATGTTAATATATGGCTTTCTTTAAGAAAAACACATGAAAACTCTCACATTTTATACTAGTCTGTATATTTTTTGCTTTATTTAATAAAATGCATCTTTGTATATTTTTGCTTCACTTAATGCATCTTTGGATAGCACAACATGTTGGCATCCGGTAGTCTTACAAAGTAGTTTTCTTTATTTAACTAGTTCCCTTATTGATGGATATTCCTTTAGATTTTAGATTATTAATATATTTCTTTAAAAATCTAAGCAATTCTATATTGAATAACTTTATACATATTTTTTTTGTAAGATGTCCCTATAATAAATTTCTAGAAGAAGGATTTTGAGGTCCAAGTTTGTATGTTCAAGAACATTTTTGTCTTAAAGATTTATTTATTTGAAAGGCAAATACAGTGAGAGAAGGAGAGACAGAGAGAGATCTTCCACCAGCTGGTTCACTCCTCAAATGGCCACAAATGGCCAGAAGACAGGAACTTCCTTGAGGTCTCCCACACAGGTCAGGGTCCTGGAGACTGGGGCCAGCTTCTGCTGCATTCTCAGGAGCTTTACTATGAAGCTTGATCGTAAGTGGAGCAGCTGGACTCAAACCAACAAGCTTGTGGGATGCCAGCATCCCAGGCATAGTCTTAACCAGCTATGCCAAAATGCTGGCCCCGTAATTGTTATGTAAATCTTATTGGATTATTACTCTTTTTCTTGTTGATTTCTCTTGGGTTGTTAAAATTTCCATAGTGATTTGTAGATGCTTTCTAGATATTATGGGTATAACACTTTTTTTAAAAAATGATTATTTATTTGAAAAGAAGAGTAGCTGAGAGAATGAAAGAAAGGAAAAGACACAGGAGAAGAGATCTTCAGTCTCCTAATTTGCTCCCCAAATGCCTGCAACAGCCAGGGCTGGGCTAGGCTGAAACTAGGAGCCACTGCCTTCATCCAGGTCTTCTATGCCGCTTCCCAGATTGTGCTAGCACGAAGCTGGATTGGAAATGGAGTGGCTAGGACTGGAAGTGGCACTCCAGTGTGAGATGCAATTGTCTCAAGTGGCAGCCTAACCTGCTAAGTGACACACTTGCCCTTTGGGCATAATGTGATTGTTGTCATTAGTTTTTGCAGTTTTCTGTCTTATGAATTTGCTTATACTGTTTTTCCTTTGCTTTTTAAGGTTTTATTTATTTATTTAAGAGGCAGAGTTAGAGAGAGAGGGAGGGAGAGACAGAAAAGTCTTCCATCCACTGGTTTACTCCCCAAATGGCCAGATCTGAGCAGATCCTAAGCCAGGAGCTTCTTCTAGGTCTCCCACGAAGGTGCAGGGGCCTAAGGACTTGGGCCATCTTCTACTGCTTTCCCAGGCCACAGCAGAGAGCTGGATGGGAAGTGGAGCAGCCGAGACTTGATCCAGTGCTCTTATGGGATGCCAGCACCTCAGGGAGAGGCTTAATCCACTATGCCACAGTGCCTGCCCCTCTTATAATGTTTTCTTTTTTGTTTTTAAAAAAGATTTTATTTATTTATTTGAGAGGTAGAGTTACAGACAGTGAGAGGGAGAGACAGAGAGAAAGGTCTTCCTTGCTGTGGTTCACTCCCTAGATGGCTGCTATGGATGGCGCTGCGCCGATCTGAAGCCAGGAGCCAGGTGCTTCTTCTGGGTCTCCCATGTGAGTGCAGGGGCCCAAGGATTAGGGACATCTTCCACTGCTTTCCAAGGCCATAGCAGAGAGCTGGATTGGAAGAGGAACAGCTAGGACTAGAACTGGCGCCCATGGGATGCTGGCACTGCAGGCGGAGGATTAACCTACTGCGCTACGGCACCAGCCCATTATAATGTTTTCTAACCATGTAGAATCAGATATTCAGTTTTACTTTTTTTAAAGTTGTTTTTATTTAAGAGAGAAACAGAGACTGAGAGAGCAAGAGATAGAGAAAGTGTCCTTCCTCTAGTCTACTCCCCAGATGCCCACAGGAGCCAAAGTAGCTGCTGCAGCCTGGAGCTGCAAACCTCATCCAAGTCTTACATGTGGGTGACAGAAATCTGATCTTGAGTCCTCATGGCTGCCTCCCATGGTCTGCAGCAGCAGGAGCCTGGAATCAGGAGCCAGGCCAAGGCACAGGCACTCTGTTGTGGGACATGGGTATCCGAACTGGCATCTTAATCACCAGGCCAAATGCCTGCCTCGGCCTTGTTTTCAGTCGGCAATTTACTGCTAGTGTGTGTATGTATGTTTTTGTGTGCATCTTTTGACTTTTGACTTATAAAGGACTTTCCCATGCTAGGATTGCAAGAAAATTCTAATTTTTCTAGTGCTGTTATTGCATCTAAACTTTTGATCTCTGTGCAACTAATTTTGATGTAAAAAATGGGGAAAATTCATATTTTTCTCTGTGTAAAAAGTTGTCATGAGCCGGTGCCGTGGCTCAATAGGCTAATCCTCCACCTGCGGTGTCAGGGCCCCGGGTTCTAGTTGTGGTCGGGGCACCGGATTCTGTCCTGGTTGCCCCTCTTCCATGCCAGCTCTTTGCTGTGGCCCGGGAGTGCAGTGGAGGATGGCCCAAGTCCTTGGGCCCTGCACCCCATGGGAGACCAGGAGAAGCACCTGGCTCCTGCCTTCGGATCAGGGCGATGCGCCGGCCGCAGCATGCCAGCAGCGGCGGCCATTGGGGGGTGAACCAACGGCAAAGGAAGACCTTTCTCTCTGTCTCTCTCTCTCTCTCTCACTGTCCACTCTGCCTGTCAAAAAAAAAAAAAAAAAAGTTGTCATGAAGCATTTATTAAGTATTCCATCTTTCCCCACTGTGATGGGGTCACCTTTACTACATTCCCATTTGACTTATTTCACTGTGTTATCTATGTATTTATGTACCATATGTCACATTGTTTTAATTCAAGTATATAGTGCACTTAAACTTCCTCATTCCTTTTTTGGGGTGGCTATTTCGCCTGGTTGTTAAGGTGCTGGTGAAGATGCTTACGTGCCGTGTTGTAATTCTAGACTCAGTACTCAGCTCCAGCTTCTCACTCCAGCTTTCTGCTGGTGCAGACCTGGGGGTTCCAGGGATGGCTGCAGTGACTGAGTTCTCGCCGTCTGTGTGGAAGGCCCGCTTTGAATTCCAGGCTCCAGGGTTTGGCCCTCATGATTCCAAGCATGTGGGTCTTAAAACAGTGGATGGGAGCTCTCTCTCTGTTTCTCACTGTCTCCTTTTTCTCTGTGTGTCTCTCTGACTCTAAAAAAAATCAATTAAAATCCTTTATGGCTTTTTCAAAATTTTAATTGTTATTCCCTGTATTCGTACTTTAAATACATTAAGTTGTGCCTATTTGACCTGAATTTAAGAAATTCTTTGTTGTAGCTACGGAAAAATGGTGAAAAGTTAGAGGAACTCCTATCTGAAAGAGCTGTACAGTTTCGGGCCATTCAGCGCCGGCTGTTAGCAAGGTTCAAAGATAAGACGCCCGCCCCACTCCAGCACCTGGACACTTTGCTGGATGGAACCTACAAGCAGGTCAGTGTTTTATCAGTACTCATTTTCTACTCTTACCAACCCTAGCCTGGAGACGTGTTCCAAAATGTCAAGTGTTTCTTGACTGTGCATGTGGAGCAGTGAAACACACACAAGCCTTAGAGCCACAAAAACCCAGTTCAAAGTCAAATTCCGCCACTTTCTAATTATGTGACCTTGAATAAAGTACATGAGATCTAACAGAGGCTGCGTTTCACCTCCTAAGGTTGCAGTGAGGAATTTTAGTCATTGACAAAAAGACTCTAGCACAATACCAGGCACATAGTATGTGTTTGCTAAATAATGACTATTATGATTAGTGTAATTGTTAGATAAATGGTGCATCCCATAATTATCACCATTATTCTCCAGTTATCTTACCAATCAATTGGTCTAAATTTCTAGTATTAAGTCAATGTTAAGATGGAATTGTTAAGCATCCTAGTTCTAAAATTTGTACTTCAAAAAAACTTATTTTTTCTTCATCTTCCTGACTCTTCTTCCACCCATATTTATCATGTGCCTGGCTAGGATGATCTGGCTCTCATTTCAAAGCACTACGTCATTGAAAACTACCTCAAAAATGATCATCTCTGGCTTGAAACAATCCCCTCAAAATTTTAATTTAATCAATAAGATCTCTACTAGTTCCACTGTTATGAAGTCTTAGAATGACTAGAATGGAGATGTTGAAATACTGCATTACTTCTTCCTATATTGCTAGATATATCACTATCCTGTTTCAGAATTAACATGGGTAATGTGAATTTTCTGTTGATGTGTTAATGACATAATGATATATTCCTGAGCATATTCCATGTATACTTTAACCCACTTTCCTCCAGTGGCAACATTTGAAAAACTTTTTTCTTACTATCACAAGTAGGGTATAGATGTTCATAAACTATACAGATCTTATTCATTTGTATTCATTTGTTTGGGTTTGTGTCTTAAGTTCTATACTATTTTTGATAAGTTTATTTATTTGAATGCTAAATTGTGTGTGTGTGTGTGCGCGTGCATGTGTGTGTGTGTGAGAGAGAGACGAGAGAAAAGAGATGAGGGAATCTTCCATCTACTGGCTTGCTCTCCAAATGTCTGCCAAGACTAAGCCAGGGGCCTGGAACTCCATCCAGGTTTCCCATGTGAATTGCAGGAACCCTAGTACTTGGGCCACTGTCTGCTATTTTCCCAAGGCTCATTAGCAGGCATGCATTAATGGGAAGCTAGAATCAGGAGTTGGATCCAGGAATTTGACCAAGATATTCTGATAAGAACATGGACATCTTAGCTGCTAGGCTAAATGCTTGCCCTCTTTTTAAAAAAACTACATTACTGCCTCTCAGACTTTTGGCTAAGATCAAGTGTGTAAAAAAACTACATTATACATAACACTAAATTCTTATCTTCTCAGAAATATAGTCATTCTTACCTGGTTTTGTATTTTTATATATTTTTAAAAGATGGTTAGAAGTGAAATATTACCAAAAAAAAAAAAAAAAAAAAAAAGAAGTGCAGTATAGCTTTGTGATGCTAAACAAATCAAAGCAAAACAGAGAACAGTATCACAGGGCCAGGCATTTGGTGTAGTGGTTGGGAAAACTGTGTAGGATGCTCACGTCCCATGTCAGAATACCTGGGTTCAAGACCTGTCTACACTTCTGATCCAGCTTCCTGTTAATGTGCACTTGGGAGGCAGTGGGTGGTGGCTCAAATGCTTGGGTCTCTGCCACCCAAGTGCGAGACCTGGACTGAGTTCCATGCTTCTGACCTCAGCTGTGGAGCCCAAGTGGGGAGTAATCCAGCCACGGGCCACGGGCAGGTCATTCCCACTCCCCAGTCCCATCTCTGTGTCTCTGGCTTTAGAATAAATGAAATAAATTTTACAAAATGTTAAGAGCATCATATGTATTAATCTACTTCTATTTTTTTCTTTATTCTGATAGTATTTAGTTGAGCATTTTCCTTATTAATCTGCTCTCAATTTGCAATGATTACATAGAATTCTATATTATGGACATTCTGTAGTATGGAAAGACTGCTCTTTATTAAATAAAAAGATCTTAATAATGTTTTTAATGTTCAGTCTAACACTGAGGAGAATTCCTCATAGAAAACTATGTCGTGTTTGAATGTGCATATCACTGCTCTCATTATCACATACCTTCTGTTGAGAGTGAATTTTTCTTTGTACTTTCCCTGAGTTGGAAGCCTGATGTACTTGGTGGATTAGCCAAACCCATGACATAATGACTTATGGCATAATTCCATTGTGTGGATCCTGTTTTCCAAATGTATCAGCCTAAAAGTAGATCAAATTAGATCAACCAGGTAGCGACCTGTATGGAGTCATGTTTTTCTTCATGTGATGGGAGCATTAATTTTTCTCTCAGTCATTTTGTGAGTCTTAGTGCTTATTTAGTTCTTTGAGGAGCCGTAAGAGAAGCCCTCAGGGTGTGCAGTGAACAATTTATATTCTGTCCCACTTATCACCATGCGGCTCAAAGATGTTGTGTTTTCACCATGTAAGAAGCAGTGGTAATTGACTTAAGTGAAAACAGATAAGGAAACCGGATCTTCTTAAAACTAGAGTGAAATCTCTCTGAAGGTAGGGAATTATTTGTCTTAATGACTGCTGTATTCTTAGTACAGTACAGGTCTAGATAGTTTCTTAAAACTGTTTGTCTTTGATAAGAGAACAAAGAACATAACAGCAGAGAGTTCTTTTAACCAAGGCTTATGAATCCCTGGGATACTTATTTTTATTAAGGTGCTCTAAAATTCTCTTCTCTCTTTCTAAAGAAAATAACTGGAGAATTCAGACAAACTGTCATAGGAAGGGTGGTTTTATAGCTGCAAGTTCGTGGACATTCTTGGCTGATAAAATATTTTTGTTCTATTTTAAAATTTAAAAATGAATCAAATTATTTATTTGAGAGTCAGATAGAGTGAGGGCTCCCATCTGCTTCCTCACTCACAAAATGCCTGCAGTAGCTGAGATGTAAGCCAGCAGCCAGGAACTCAGTCCACATCTCCCAAATGGGTGGCAGGAACCCAGCTACTGGAGCCGTCACCACTGGTTCCCAGGGTCTGCATTAGAAGGAGGCTGGAATCAGGATTGTGAGCTGGGAGTTGAAAATAGGCACCCTTGTAAGGGATATAGGCTTCCTGTTAGCTTAGCCGCTAGGCTAAATGCACACCCCTTCTGTTATGTGTGTGTGTGTGTCTGTGTGTGTCTGTGTGCTGTAGTTATGTGTGAAGCAGTCATCTATTGAAATACCTGAAAAGCTTCTGTGCAGACAGGACACTGTGCACTTCAATCCCATCATATTCATATTAAATGACACGAGTATTAGTTGATCTTTTTCAGTTTTAACACATTTTTAGAAAACAGAAAAGTTTTCCTAATTACAGAATTGTTGAGCTCTTATACTTAGAAGGCATATTTCTTTCATAAGAAATTCCTTTGAGCAACTACAATAGGATATAGAAATGCAGAACTGGAGATAGTTAGGGGTTTTGTGGATGCTAGATGATCCAGGAGCTGCTATGAATTCCAGTAAAATCCTTTGTACAACCTGAAAATGATGTTCAAGGCCCTTTATATATGAATGGTTAAGTATCTCTGAGTTGGCTCTAATGTGGGATGGTTTGTATGGCTTACTCACTTTTGTGATAGTGTAGTGGTGGTACATCCGTAGATTCTGAAGTTCATGTTTGGGTTGGTAGCTCTCAACTCAGTAACGTTAGCTGGTGTTATTTTGGCACTGAAAGAACCAGCACTTTACCAGGTACAGTAGTAGGTAGGGTTAGAGTGGTCGGCATGGGAATAGTGCTGTAGGTGTTTAGCAGTGACTCTGGGTACCCCTGACTTACCAGTGAGCCAGTGAAATGGGCCTCTAATCCTTGAATGACTTGAAGTTAGGTTCCTTTAATTCTTGTACCTATTAGAGAAAGCTACTGCTTCTAAGGTTGCAGTGACGCATCCAACATTGCTTCCTTTTAATGCATGCGAAACAGTGCTCTAGGATTTGAAGTGGGCTATCTGATTGTGTCATCGTGTAATAGAGTGACTCTGTGACTAGCGTCATCTTGCCTGTATTCCAGTCCTGACTCTTTTACTTTCTAGTTTTGTGATCTTGGGCAAATTACTTAAACAGATAAAGAGAAAACATAACTCTCCCTGCGACTCAGTTTCCTTACCTGTAGCATAATGAGAGTAATGGTGTAGCCTGCGTGGGATTGTGAGGATGCAAGTGTGAAAACATATAAATTGTTTACATTCGTGCTTGGTACACAGTACCAATAGATGTTAACCACAATTCTAGAGAATGTTCCTCATCTTTATTTGACTGAGAATTTAGTCATGCTGTCTGCAAAGAGGTGTTATTAGATCAGATGAAAGAGACTATAATTATAATAATATACCATCTCTCTGAATCTGTCTGGCAACCTCATGAATCTAGGCCACAGCCAAGAACCAGGAACACGTGTATCCTCAGGAGTGGCCTTCAAACTCCCGATAGCCCACCTGCTTGGAGGTTTGGTTTCAGAGAGGATACCAAAAGGGAAGAGGCGGGACCCGCAATGTGGCACAGTATGTGAAGCTACACTTATGACGCCAACATTCTGTATTGGAGTATCATTCGAGTCCCAGCTGCTCTGCTTCCCATCCAGGTCCCTGCTAATGCACCTGGGAAGGCAGAAGGTGATGGCCCAAGTATTTGGGTCCCTACCACTCTTGTGAGAGACCCAGGTAGAGTTTCAGGCTCCTGGCTTCGGCTTGGCCCAAGCCTAGTTTGTTCTGGTCATTTGGGGAGTGAACTGCAGATAGAAGTTTCTCTCTCTCTGTCTCACTCTCTCTCTCTCTTCCCCACTCCCCCTTCTTCTCCGTGTCACTCTGCCTTTCATATCAAAACACACAAAAGGGAAGGAGCTTGAAGCTCATGAACTCAAGTGACCACCTTCTGAGACTCTGTTATTGTTCACTTAGAAAAATTCCTGGATGAAAAATTGCTGACAAAAATAATTCTCCCATCCACACAGACACATTGCCTTGCACAATGGTGGTACCAAATTATAGTTCTACCAGATGTGTTTAAAAACGTACGTTCCTCTAGGTATTACTTCTTTTAGTTTTTACAAGTTTTAACTGATAATGTAATTTTCATTGTTGTTTTGTTACTACTTTCTTTGCTTACCATTGAGGTCGAACATGTTTGTCATGTAGTTGTCCACTGTCTTTCTTGTTTTGTGGTTTACATATTTTCTCCCTTTGTTCAGTATTCTTTCAAGTTATTCATCACCTTATTTTGTGTGAATGGTGGTATTTTTTAAAATCTTTTTGTCATGCATAAAATACTTTGTACATTACTAGATATGTAACCTCTGAAATATAACAATATATGGAATTGATTATACATAAAAATTTACCAATTTTTCATTTGCTTTTTATTTGTTATTTTTTGACAAGCAAAGTCTAAAAAATATCTGCATATCGGCAGTAAAATCTTTCCATCTTTTTCTTTTAAAATTTTCAGCCTAGGAAATTCTTCCAGTGCCAAAAGTACATGACTATTAAGTCGTAATTTATTCTAAACTTTTTAAGTTACCTTCTTTATATAAGCTTTTTGAATCTATCTATAATGCATTATGTAATTTATTAGGAATCTAACCCCTCTGTCAAAAATGATTAGACTAGGGGTCAGTGTTGTGGTATAGCAGGTTAAGCCTCTGCCTATGACGGTCACACCCCAATGGGTGCTGGTTTGAGTCCCAGCTACTTCACTTCTGAACCAGCTCCTTGCTAATAATGCACCTGAGAAAGCAGCAAAATATGGCCCAAGTCCATGGATCCCTGCACCTTCTTACGGGACCCTGACGAGGCTCTGGACTCCTAGCTTCGGCCTGGCCCAGCCCTGGCTGCTGCACCCATTTGGGGAGTGAACCAGAGGATGGAAGATCTCTTTCTCTCGCTCTGGCTCTCCTCTCTCTGTAATTCTGCTTTTCAAGTAACTAAAAATAAGTACTTAAAAAAATGATAGCCTGTTTGCCTCAGTCCCTGCTTATTGTGTAATCTGTTCTTTTCCTACCATAAAGCATGCTATCCCAATGCTTAGTGGCTTAAAAACCAATAAAAATTTGTTTTTATTGTCCATGAGTCTTTGGATCAATGGGGCTGTTCTGTTGATTTAGGCCATGTGTGGCTGGTCTTGGCTTAGCTTAGGCATTTGTTTCTGGGTTGGTAGCCCCGCTGGGACGTGTGTGGCCTAGGTTGTACATGCTCCCACATTTGGCAGGTGGTTTGCAGTTAGCTGCACTTTTGAGTCATGTGTGTCTCATGATTTAGCAGGATGGCCTGGGCATTTTCATACGGTGCTAGAAGTCTCAATGCACAAGCACTTTTCAAATCTCTCTTATGTCGTCTTTCCAATGCCCCACTGGCACTGGCCAATTCAAATCAAAGGGAGGTGAAACAGACTCCCTCCGTTTACTGGAGGAGTACTTCTACAGTGTGGCTACTTTTACAATCTGCCCTTCTTCTTGTAGCATGCATACATTGGGCACCCCTAACCTGAAAATTGAAAATCCTAAAAGCTCCAAAATCTGAAAGTTTTTGAGTGCTGATGTGTTGTATCAAGTGGATAATTCCAGACCCGAGCTCATACAAATCACACAGTTTTGTCTAAAACTCTCTTTAGGCTACGTGTGTAATATGTATATTAATGAATTTTTTATTTAGACTTTGATCTCATCCCTGAGCTATCTCCTTGTATACATGCAAATATTACAAAATCCAAAAAAGTCAGAAACATTTCTGGTTTCAAGCATTTAAGATATGGGATGCTCAAACTATACAAAATTAGCAGGGATGCTAACAGGTGTCTCTATGCGATGCTGGTGTTGCAGATGGCGGCTTAATCTGCTACTCCACAACGATGGCCCTGTACTTTTGATTTTTAGACCTAATTATTTGTTGTCATTAAAAGCATATTCACCCATAACCAGTTGTCATTTATGGGCTTGGAAAGTAATTTATCTTATAATTTACTTGGTTTGCTTAGTGTTGTTTGCAGCAAACAGAGCCTCAGTGCTGTTTTCAGGCTAGTAAGACTGCTTACATACCCCTCAAGTGCTTCGTTGTGATTGCTTGTTTTAGAGATGAAATCTGTTATCCGGTTTCCATGTAGATCCTCACTTTAGCCCTTTGCAGGGCTGGCTGTGGGAGCATGCGACCTGCACAGTCACACGAAGCCTTGGGTTTGGTTTAGCGTTCTGTAATCGCTGTCTTGAAGTTCTTTAATAGTTTATGCTCTAGGTGCCTCTCACACTGTGACTGGTCCTGGCCGTGTCAGGATATTAGCTAATCATTAATCAGTAGAACAAGACAACTGGGAGTTCAGATGTAGGACAGCCTTCAAAAACAGAGCAACATCCCCAAAGCTGGAGAAAAGGGAGTGCAGTGGACATGAGTGACAGCTTTCAGGAGGCTCAAGGACTTGTCTTGGACAAGCAGCAGTGAAGTAGCCATCTATGAGGGACAGGCCCAAGTAGGACATTCATGCAGTGGTCAACCTTTTCTACCCTGTTGTTTGTTGCAGCTGTGTTTTAGATTTCCACCAGCTGGGTCGCTGGCTTTCAGATATACCATCAGAAGTTACAAGTTTTGATGCACAAGGGGGTCAAGCCAGCCACTTTTCTCATACTTTCAACTGCAAGTCATTTCCTATATCCTATATAGGAACGTCCAAACCCTCATTCCCATTGTATTCTTACTAGCATTCCTTTTCTCCTGATATCTAGCACCACATAACATCCCACTGCACACATCTACTTAACCATTTCTTACTGAAGTCAGCCTATGACAGGTGCAAGCAGAGGCAAGTATGGCTGTCACTCAGAAAAGCATCTAATGGTTCTTAAGTGAGTAAGATCGAGCCTCCAGTGAATAAACACTTTTTGTCATCTACCACAATTTCTTTTTTAAATTATTTTAGTTGTACATATTTATAGGGGCACAGTATGATAAGTCAACACATATATTCAGTATGTGAAGATCAAATTGAATTAGTTAGCATTCCCATCTCCTTAAACATTAAAACCATTTTTTTGATTAATTGCATATATGTATTGGGGACAGTGTGACATTTCAACGAATGTATATGGTATATACTAACCAAATCAGGGTAATTAACATTTCCCTTTTTAAAAAAAAAAATAAGATTTATTTATTTACTTGAAAGGCACAGGTGTAGAGAGAGGGGGAGAGACAGAAGGAGGGAGGGGTCTTCTATCTGGTGTTTTACTCTGCAAAATTTACTTCAGCAACTAGGCCTGGGCCAGGCTGAAGCCAGGAGCCTGGAACTCCATCCGTGTCTTCCATATGGGTTACAGGGAACCAAAAAGTTGGGCCATTCTCTGTTACCTTCCAGGCAAATTAGCAAGGAGCTTGATTGGAAGTGGAGCAACTGGGACTTGAACTGGCTACCATATGGGATGACAATGTCGCAGGTGGCACGTTATCCTGCTGCACCACAATGCCAGCCCCATTTCTCTTTTATTTTCATTACTTTATGATTGGGATCATTAAGCTCTTCTATTTTCTCAGAAAGGAACTTATTTCCTACTATCTAATTCTGTTTTCATATCTGTGATCCAACATCCCTCTAATAATTAGATTGTATTATGTAATCTTGGGGGAAAATGTTCCTTTACTTCCTGCTTTGGAAGCATAAAATTGAAAGTAACCAGGGGGCCAGCATTGTGGCATAGCGGGTAAAGCCACTGCCTATAGTGCCAGCGTCCCATATGGGTGCCAGTTCAAGTCCGGGCTGCTCCACTTCTGATCCAGCTCCCTGCTATGGCCTGGGAAAGCAGTGGAAGATGGCCCAAGTGCTTGAGCCCCTGCACCCACATGGGAGATGCAGAAGAGGCTCCTAGCTCCTGGCTTTGGGTCAGCGCAGCTCCGGCTGTTATGGCCATCTGGGGAGTGAAGTAGATGGAAGACACCTCTCTCTCTCTCTCTCTCTCTCTCTCTCTCTCTCTCTCTCTCTTTCTCTGCCTCACTGTAAACTCTGCCTTTCAAATAAATAAATGGTAAGCAAACAAAAAACAAAAAACCAGGTTGAGAATTTCTTTCAGTAGTTAGAAACCCAAGTGCCCTTTTTGTGCCATTGAAATACTGTCTTCTCAATCCCCTGCCCCTGTGTGTGGTTTTAGGGGACCCAAGATGCAAAGTAAGGGAAAAGAGGTGGAATTCATGTTTACTGAACATCCATGAAGTTTGAAGTAAATTTCATTGATTCTTCTGTGTAATACTTGCTATCATCTTTAGAATGGCATTGTTGTTCCTGTATCATGGAGGAAGAATCTAAGACTGAGCAAGGTTGAGAAATTGGCTTAGTGTTACACTGATATTAAGCAGTACATTGCAAACATGTGGCATATTTACTTTAATCATTGCCAGGTGGGACATACACATTCCTTGTTTTCTTGAACAAAACTGTGATCAAGTTAAAGGAAACTGGGATGCGTGCAAACTATTTGTCCATATTGATGCTGTGTAAATGTATGTATTCATAACCATCCAATATTCATTGTATATGCACCTATCAGAAAGGTAACAGAATCTTCTGGAGAGTTTTCCAGCTTCTGATATGATGTCTGAAACTTGAGTTATGGAAGAGATGACTTTGTTAATTTGTTAACTTATACTGAATTGCAGTGTTTTTTTTTTTTTTTCTTTGCCATCGAATGCTTATGCATATTGTATTTGGCAGAAAAGCTTTGGAAAAATAAATTTGCTTTCATGTTATAAAATCTTCACATACATTTGTTAGTTGAAGCAAGACTGATTGGTGGAATATATTGAAATAAGAAAATTAGACTTACCCTATAGTTTGGCTGATGTTTTGATGCTTTTATGTGTGCTGGAATTTTTTTTTTCTCCACTTGAACACTAACCCTCTGTTGTAGCAGCACAGGGAAAATGTTTACTGATCTAAAAATCTGTGTCAGATGACATATGTGTGATGTAATGACTGATAATCATTAATGTTCTTGAAAGGCACTTGGCTGATTTTTCTCTTCTGCAAAACAGAGGCTATATTAGGCGTAATTTTAAACAGAGGTCCTGTGGTTTGGAGCTTACTATTTGTGACTTTTTCTGTTCTTAAAACTTCCTCTCATTCTGTTTATTTGTATGGTACTGATATATAAAAAAATCATTGTACGTCACGCACAGGCCTATGAGCTTTTTGGTCAGTTCCATGGCTTTTTAAATAAGCATGGTTTTGGCTGATAACACAAAGGAGTATGTGATGCAAATGTTCAGAGGCGCCTTTTCTTCATTGCCACTGGCAAGTAAAACCCCATGCTGGTAGACTGAGACTGAGAGGGAGCTTTGCGGGAGGTGATAATGTTGCTGGGCTTGTTTTCTGTTGAATCACTTACGAGCTAAATGACGTTCTCTCTCTGAAAGTGATAGACTATACAGGTGAGAAAGGATGCCAGCGAAATTGACAATCATATGATTGGGGATCAATAGGAGTGGTAAGTAAAACAGAGGAGGAGTGGAATTGCAGAAAAAAATTAATTTTATTTTCACCCTATAATTCTACTGTTGGGTGTTTTGCAAGAAAATAATTTACAAAGAAAAAAATGCATTATGCAAGTTGCTCATTTATAATATTAATTACCTATGTAAGAAGTTGTAAACTAATTTCCATAGTTAGAAAATGATGAAGTTTATTGTGTATTTGATATAACTTCATATCATTACTTCATTATTTTATTTTATTTTTTTAAAGATTTATTTATTTATTTGAAAGTCAGAGTTACACAGAGAGAGGATGAGATGGCAGAGAAAGGAGAGAGAGAGAGAGAGAGAGAGAGAGAGAGAGAGAGGCGTTTTCCATCTGCTGGTTCACTCCTCAATTGGCCACAATGGCCAGAGCTGCGCCGATCCAAAGCCAGGAGCCAGGAGCTTCTTCTGGGTCTCCCAAGCAGCTACAGGGGCCCAAGCACTTGGGCCTTCTACTGCTTTCCCAGGCCATAGCAGAGAGCTGAATCAGAAGTAGAGCAGCCAGGACTCCAAATGCCACCAATATGGGATGCTGGCACTGCAGGTGGTGGCTTTACCTGCTACACCACAGCACTGGCCCCTCATTATTTTAAACATAATATAAAATATAATATAAACTATTTCATATCATTGAAAAAGCAGATTATTAAATAGAATGTAGTAAGTTACAAATAATAATAATAATGGGTGAGAGTGCTAAGGTTTAGAATGAAAATGGTGTTATGTTGTTTACATGGTTTCAGTTTTTAAACAACTTTATAATGTTATTATGATCATAATGGTAATAATTATTTCACAACAATCTGAAAATACATTATACTACCTACCTATAGATTTAAAAATATTTAAGATGATAAATTCTATGTTGTATATATTATCACATATAATATCACAAATAATAACTTTTTGAGAAATGAGATGTAGTCACAAACTCTTGGTCTTCATTGGTATCTTCTGAGGGTGTTTTTTTTTTTGTTTTCTCTTTGTACCATATACCATAAACCATAAATGTAACATATACCATAAACTTTCTGGTCTCAGAAAGTTTAGAGCTTTGAATTATTCCAGATGAGTAGCTTATTGCTAGTCACTAAAAAAATGAACAATTGGGTAATGGAATAGCATGCCCCAGTGGATATAAGAATAAAAGTGGTGTTGTCTTGCTCTGTCTGACTCTCACTACCACCTGTGTCAAACTACAGAAGTATACAAAGCTCTTTGAAAATTATGTACATTTTTCATCCAGCTCAGAGTACAACCTAGAATACAGGTTTTATAACAAACGAAGTGTGTTTGTTATAAGTGCAGTAATCCACCCACCATCTGCTGTTTCTCTTTCTACAGTTTCACCTGGTCAGTTGTGGTCTGAAAATATTAATGGAAAAATCCAGAAGTAAGCAAATGATTAGTTTTAAATAGTGGGCTGTCCTGAGTGGTGTGATTCTGTCTCCTGCTGTGCTCTGCCTTGCTGGGCACCAAGTCATCCCTGTGCCCAGCATAGCCATGCTTATGGACCACCCTCAGTAGTCACTTAGTAGCTATCTCGGGTACCAGTATCACAGTGCTTGTATTCAAGTAACTCTCTACTTAATAATGGCCCCCAAGTGAGGATGCTGGTAATTTGAACTCCAGGAGAAGCTGTAGAGTGCTTCCTTTAAGCAACAAGTTGTACATTCTTGACTCAATAGGGAAAATCACAATGTGTATAGTGTCCATAGTGTCTGTGATTTCAGGCATCCACTGGTGGGGGATCTTGGAGCAAAGCCCTGTGGCTAAAGGAGTGCTACTGTATGTCACTGACAGTCAGGATCTGTATGTGGCTATCAGGTTAGACCAATACTCTCAATTTGTCCAGGCCACAAATGGAAGCCACATATGTAAGTTTTAATTTCCTAGCAGTTACTTTAAAATGCAAAAAGCAAAAGTTGTTTTAACAAAATATTTTTATTTAACTCTCTATGGTCAAGATATTATAATTTTAACATGTAGTCAAATAAAAATTATTAGTGAGATACTTTGTATTTCATCAGAAGTCTCCAGAAGCTGGTTTGTTTTATACTTGCAGTGCATTTCAAGTGCTGAGCAGCCACCCGTGGCTAGTGGTTACCTTGGGCAATAAGGTCTAGATACAGAAATTTCCCATTTATAATTTTAGACTGTTTCTTATAGTGTATCTTTTCTTGATTTTTTTTCTTTTAAATTCTTGCTCACAAACAGACTGTCACTGATAAAGCAATTTTTCTTTGTATAAAGCATAAATTCTGTGTTCATAGACTTGGGTCCTAGTCCCACTTTGTCCAGGCTCTTTGACGGTATGTTTTTTTCACCTCTCTGAATTTCACCTTCTTCACTTTGAACTTTAGTCTCTTTACAAAACCTGTCTTAGCAGCATTCAGCATGGTGTTTATCTTCTAGTAAATTCTTAATGAGTTTTGTGTGTGTGTGTGTTTGTGTGCCTGCATAATGGTTATGGCAAGGGATTTAGAATCTTAAACTGCAAAGGTTCAGAATTTCAGAAACTGATGAGACCTTCAGGGTCATCTAATTCTAGCCTCTAAACTTGAGTGTGGTGCTGGCCACTCAGCATTCCTTGGGTAGATTGTAATGATAGTGATCTAAGTTACAAGGCTTTATTAGATGGAATTAGTCTCAGACAAGATGTGTAAGTGCAAAGTATTATTATAATGTTGAAGTTATGTTTCCCCAGATTTAGGTATGTAATGCTAATTGACATTAATTGGGGTTTTAGTACATCAAGGAAAGAACAGATCTGTTAGCGTATAAAAAACATTCTACTTTTAATAACCATCTGGTATGCTTTACTTCCCTTGGGCATGTGTGCTCTTTATAAATTGAATGCATACTTCTTTATCTGAATGTTCCTCAATCAGTGTTTGAGTTTTCTGCTTGCTAGTGTTAGCTTGAACAACTGCCTAGATTGTAAATTTAATATTAGGATTTTATCTTGGCAAGTTTATCAGATTCAGAAATTTGATCATCTGTCTGAAATAAAGCATTCTAAGCCAGAAGTAATCAGCGGGTACCCTCTTGTGCTAAAATTTCATTGTATTTGTTGTTTGATCTTTTAAAAAATTAGTCCTTTGAGATATACTAAGAAGAAAGATGTTTCTAGTATTACAATAAAACTATTAATGGGCCCATTATAAGAAAATGAAAATCTTATCTTTTTGTGTCAGTGATGAGAGAAAAATATATAACTGGCCTCCAATTATCTGTAATTGCATGAGGTTTTCTTTCAGTTATGTTATCTATCTTCCTGTTTAATCCCATCTAGCACAATTATTCCTTTTGTATCAGTTTTTGTAAATGGGGTTCTGAATGGTTTGAATTGTGAAATAACAATTATTACAACCTTGAAATCCTCATGACCCTCCCCCCCATCTTCTTTCCTTTCCTCCCATTTTCTCTCTCTGAATGTTGGAAAGCAAAGCCAGTTTCATAGACTGTTTTGAAATCAGTCCCAGCAACAAGAATATGCTGGCTTTGTAAGAATAGATGTGAACAGCACAGAAGTCTGATATGTGTTTCTCGGCATATTAATATACAGCGGGCTAATCACGCTCGGAATGCAGCTTTCAGGTGCCAAATGTAACCAGGTGTAAATGAAATGATGTATTTTTAAAAAATATTTATTTATTTACTTGAAAGAGTTACACAGAGAGAGAAGGAGAGGCAGAGAGAGAGAGAGGAGAGAGAGAGAGAGAGGTCTTCCATCCACTGGTTCACTTCCCAATTGGCCACAATGGCTGGAGCTGTGCCGATCCAAAGCCAGGAGCCAGGAGCTTCTTCCAGATCTCCCATGTGGGTGCAGGGGCCCAAGGACTTGGACCATCTTCCACTGCTTTCCCAGGCCACAGCAGAGAGCTGGATTAGAAGTGGAACAGCTGGGACTTGAACCAGCGACCATATGGGATGCTGGCACTGCAGGTGGCAACTTTACCTGCTATGCCGTAGGGCAGGCCCCTGAAATGATACATTTTTAAAAAGATCTTCTTGTTAGGCTCAACTGTGTATCCAGGAACAAGGTAATAGTAGGTAAAAGTGATTTCATGTAAATAAAAGAAATGCATATGGAACTTTCAACTTTAAATGCATTTAAATATATTATCATATTTCTTGTGAATCATTAATAATAGAATGTTGTACAGTGAAATCAGCAGCTATCCAAGTGTACCATGCTCCCCAAAGAGCCATTATAGTTTTACTTTTCTTTTATGTTATTTCTAAATTTCTTTTAGCAGATTATTAGATTTTCCACCTCCCACCCAAAATTTGATCCCTCCCTTCCCTGCTCTGCTCTCTAGGACTGGCTTCATGCCATCCCTCAGGATTCTCGTTGGGTTGATTCTCCTCTTAGGATGATGGGCCCGAAGGTCATGCTGTTTAAGCTGTTTTTCCTGTGGTCATGGTAGACTTTTCTCCCTCCACATTTCCCCTCAGTTTTGTGATTTGCGTTCCACGTAGGTGAGAGGATCTGGCCTTTCTGAGTGGAGTCTGTGGTCTCAAGGAAGCCCACAGATTCACTGTGTCAGTTTGGCACATGAGATAAGGTTAACCTCATGAATGTAATTATTTGTAGTTTTCATTTATTTTGTCTTAGCTCATTCCAAAACCTTCAGGGGATCTCTGTTGTCTATCAGATTAAGTTGATACGTCTCACTCTGATGTTCAGAGATCTCCAAAAAGTTGCAGCCAACTTCTTTTAACTCCTATTTCTGCACAAACTATATGCCTGCCAGTCAAGCTGGCCTATCCTCTTGAAAAAGTCAAGCCAACCGGATTCTGTCCTGGTTGCCCCTCTTCCAGGCCAGCTCTCTGCTGTGGCCTGGGAAGGCAGTGGAGGATGGCCCAAGTGCTTGGGCCCTGCACCCACATGGGAGACCAGGGGAAGCACCTGGCTCCTGGCTTCGGATCAGCACAATGCGTTGGCCGCAGCGCCATTGGAGGGTGAACCAACGGCAAAAAGGAAGTCCCTTCTCTCTGTCTCTCTCTCTCACTGTCCACTCTGCCTGTCAAAAAAAAAAAAGTCAAGCCAAGTTTCCACCAAGGGATGCATGGACCTCTCTCTCTCTCTCTCTCTCTCTCTCTCTCTCTCTCTCTCACACACACACACACACACACACACACACATACACACAAAGGAATACTATTCAGCCTTAGAAAGGAAGGCATTTTTGGCAACAGAGAAGTGGAGAACATTATGCCAAGTGAAATAAGCTGAACACTGCCTGACAAGTGCCACATGCTCCTGCCTATATGTTGGGAACTTGTTTGCAGGTTCTAGCAGGGGAGTCTTACATCCATTCTGAGTTGATTTTGTACATGGTATAAAGGTTAAATTTCATTCTTTTTCATATGGATTTCCAGTTTTCTAAATAAGAGACTGTCTTCTCCCTATTGTGTAGCCATGGCACCCTTGCTGAAGATCATCTTGTGTTTGGGGGTTTATTTCTGATCTATTGTGTTCCATTGGTCTATATGCCTGTCTTTATGGCTTTGTACCATACTGGTTTTGATTAACCTTATAATTAATTTTTGAAATCAGGAAGTGTGAGTCCTCCAGATTTTTTTTATTAGTATTGTTTTGGCTCTTCAGGACACTGATTTCACATGAATTTAAGGATTTTTTTTTCTATTTCTATGAAAAATGTCATTGATATTTTGACAGGGATTGTGTTGAATCTATAGATTTCTTTAAAAAATTTTTTTTCTTTATTTGACAGACAGTGAGAGAGAGAGAGAGAGAGAGAGAGAGAGAGAGAGAGAAAGGTCTTCCTTCCGTTGGTTTACCCCCCAAGTGGCCGCCACGGCTGGAGCTACGCTGATCTGAAGCCAGGAGCCAGGTGTTTCTTCCTGGTCTCCCGTGTGGGTGCAGGGCTCAAGGACTTGGGCCATCCTCTACTGCCTTCCTGGGTCACAGCAGAGAGCCTGACTGGAAGAGGAGCAACCGGGACTAGAACCTGGGGCCCATATGGGATGCTGGCGCCGCAGGCGGATTAACCAAGTGAGCCATGGCGCTGGCCCCTGAATCTATAGATTTCTTTGGGACGGGTGGGTATTTAAATAACGTACATCTTCCAGTAAATGAACATGGGATGTTTTCCCAAGATTTCCCTCTTCTTTAATTGTCTATCCACTTTTTTTTATAAAGATTTATTTTATTTATTTGAAAGGCAGAGTTACACAGAGAAAGGAGGAGAGAGCAAGAGAGAGTGAGAGAGAGAGAGCACGCCAGAGTGAGCTTCTATCTGATTCACTCCCAAATGGCTGCAATTGCCAGGGCTGGGCCAGTCTGAAGCCAGGAGCTAGAAGCTTCTTCCAGGACTCCCACTTGGGTACTGAGGTCCAAGCTCTTGGGCCATCTTGTGCTGCTTTCCCAAGTGCTAATGCAGGGATCTGCTGTCCACTTTTTAATGAGCCTTCTGCTTCTGCCTTTATACCAAGGTTACCCATGAGATGATATCAATTGAATAGTTTTGGTCCATGATATTATATGGCCTTTATATTATTCTTAGCACTTTTGTCTACCCTGATTTTTTTTTTTTTTTTGACAGGCAGAGTGGACAGTGAGAGAGAGAGACAGAGAGAAAGGTCTTCCTTTTGCCGTTGGTTCACCCTCCAATGGCCACCGCGGTCGCTGATCCGATGGCAGGAGCCAGGTGCTTATCCTGGTCTCCCATGGGGTGCAGGGCCCAAGGACTTAGGCCATCCTCCACTGCACTCCCTGGCCACAGCAGAGAGCTGGCCTGGAAGAGGGGCAACTGGGACAGGATCGGTGCCCCGACCGGGGCTAGAACCCGGTGTGCTGGCGCCACAAGGCGGAGGATTAGCCTAGTGAACCGCGGTGCCGGCCATGTACAGCTATTTCTTTGTTCTCCTCATACCTGTTTTTTCTTTTGCCTTTGAACATTGTTGTTCTGTCTTATCTGCTTCTATTCTCAGTTGATGTACTCTGTCTAGATGATTTCTATGGGATTCTTATAGTCCTCTGTGGGGCGTTTTGATGTTAATTTTATATGGAAGCCCTATGTAGGCACCATGAGAAGAAGAGTGATAAACATTAATTGGAGATTATTTCTATCTATTTTCATATTCAATGAATATATACACACATATATAATATCCTACTATATGTACATATATAATGTGGACATATATATATTCTCAATATATACATATATATTCACTGAAAATTTCTCCAGGAAAAGAACTATATTCTGGATCCATTTGATTGATGCACAGACTACAGAGATGGGCCGTGCTTCATGGTTTGAGCAGTACTGGAGGCAGAGCAGAAGGCAGGTCTGAGGACTAAGTCTAGTGGTCCTCCAAGATCTAAGGCCCATTCAGTGTTGTTTGTCCCTGTAGTGAACGGCCCAGGCAAATTGGATATTTAAAATTCTTTCATCTGCTTTTCAAAAAATATAAAATCGGAGGCAGAGTTGTGAGATAGCGGGTAAGCTGCTGCCCGCAGTGCCGGTATCCCACGTGGGCTCCGGTTTGTGTCCCAGCTGCTCCGCTTTGATCTAGGTCCTTGCTAATGTGCCTGGGAAAACAGCAGAGGGTGGCCCAAATTCTTGGGCCCCTGCCACATACACGGGAGATCTCAATGAAGGTCCTGGCTCCTGCTTTTGGCATGGCCCAGCTCTGGCCATTGAAACAGCAGATGGAAGGGCTTTCTCTCTCTCTGTCTTTCCCTCTGTGTCTGTGATTCTGCCTTTCAAATAAACAGATAAGTCTTTTAAAAAAACATAAAATCTGATTTCTTGTTTTCTGTTAGATTTGGGAGTATTATATTCTGTTTCTGTTTCTCCCTGATTTATAGTAGCCCTACTAATTGCTAATGTAATGATTTTAGTAGGTTTAGCAAATGATTACCATGTTTATTTGTTTGGAATATAAATTAAGAATAGTGGACACTGAGCAGGGTCTTAAGGTTTTTGTCAGTGCTTTATGTAAATTGCTTTTAGAACATGGGCTTTTTTTAATGAATTCATTCTGGAGTTCATGCATGCTTTCCCTCTTATTCTCTCCATTGTCTTCCGTTCCCACCCAAATTTACTTGTTTTGGGTGGGTGACGTTGCCAGAGAATTGAGATCTAGATAGCTGGTATTTTGCTGAATGCGCCCACCTTCACCTACATCCATATACATACACACATGCTTTTAGTCTGTTCCAGAGGTCCTCATCCTTAGAAAATAAACTGAAAACAATTTCCAAAGCAAGGCACTGTGTGATAGGCCGCTACCACTATAATACTCTTTGCTGGCTCTGAATTATTAAATATCACTTGTTTTAAAAGTCCTGAGCAGAATATGTGCAGTAATAAATGACATAGCATTAATATCACTGTTGGCATTTGATTTAGGTGACAGAACATTTGGTAAGTTGTAACAACCTAGAGCCAGAGGTGTGATATGCTGGGCTAACCAAGTCTCCCACTCTTGAAGCCTTTTTCACTTGTGCAGAGTCTCCTGACTGACTGTGAACTGAATTTTTTCTCTTCCATGCTACTCTTGATCAAAAAGTTCCCCCTGAGTTAGCGGAACCCCATAGGTAAATAATCTGACTCGGTTGATCTGAATTTCTTTTAAGCTTCAGGCAAGCCACGGACAATAGTTGATGATGCACTTTCTGGGTAGAGTGCAATGATTTAGGGGTACTGTTGACACTGATACCATTTAAGGAGTTTGCAGCATTATATTTTGAAAAAAAGATCTGTGTTAACACATTTTTAATTTAGGAAAGAAGATAAAATTATGTAGAAGGTTAAATTTGGGTTGTGCACTTACAAAAGTAGACCACATAATTTAAAATTTTCCTCTTCTCCATTTCTTCTATACCTCCAGTATAATGCATACCCTATATATACATTCGGGAATAATTAAATACAGAAATACAGCCTACTTGTTGGCCAGAAAGGATGCTTGGAACATGTGGATAAGCTTGGATATTTGTCTAATGTTAATTGGAATATTGGTTTTCAGTTAAAGATGCCAAATCTTCTGAAAAGTAATTGGATTTAGCTTCCTATTTAGCAAACTACTTCAAATCCCCGAAGTATCCAACATCCGAAACTAATTTTTCTTGATTGTATCAAGTTTAGTCATGAGCAGAACAGGGTTGATATAGTTTTTTAATATTTAAAATTTTTTTTGACAAGTCTTCAACACTATTGGCTGTCCATAAACCTTAGTTTTGGGCACACTAAGTACAGATAAAATCTTGGTTTTGTAGAACTAGTTCAAAAACTTTGTAAAACTGTCTTAAGATAAACCCTATTTCTTTTTCCCTGTACACTTAACTTCAAATTCAAATTTTGATCAGGTTTCAAGAATAAACATAAAAATGGTGACTTCCATTGCTTTTGAAATCTTATATGTATACTTAATTTAATTCCTATAGATTCTTAGGAGGAAGTGTATCTTGTGGTGGTTTTTGAGTCTTGCAAGTGTTACTCAATCAGTAAATGTTCACGTGACGTGTGCTTGGCTATTGCCAATCAAAGGTTAAGATGTTCAGTTTAGGCATTGCTTGAGCAACTACTATGTGTAGTTTCTTTGTGAATGGAAGAGGTCTATAAAATTTTTATAATATGGTTTATGGCTTCAGGGGACATAACTTTCTTGTGTAGGGAATTGTTATAAAGATGAACCAATGTTACCTCCTAATCTTGTCCTTTACCATTGAGAATAATCAGTGAAATCTCTGAAACACTAAACTAGTGCTTAAGTTAAATAAGAGAGTATGCATCATGCAGAATTTTTATATTAGAATATAATTATCACATGAAAATAATTTCTGTTGATATTAATAGTTATAATTGATAATGGGATCTAGATAGCACAGCAGTAGTTTATCCTAATATATTTTTTTGTCCTAGAACTTGTTTTGTTACAAAAAACTTCATAGCCACGCTTCCATGTCATTTTTCTTCCAGGACTCCAAATCATTTAGGGGCCAAGTATTTTGGATTTTAGTCAGGTAATGGGTTAAACGTTAGGTCCTTCATCCTCCGGATGAAGGTAAGATATAGTTTCAGTAGTAAAGGTTTGGAGAACCAGGCTTTCCTATACAACTCTTGGTACCTGAAAAATCGTGTAATGTCACTTATTCTCTTAGCCATTTCATCCTCAGCTTTGCTGGGTGGGCAATCTGTTGGGACCATGGATGATAATTTAGCTGACCCTTCTTTTACTAAGATTTATGGTGAGTTTAATTATTTGTTTGAGCACTGATTTAATGATTCCCTGGCAGTATCTTTATTAGTAAGCACAACAACATACTTCACAGGGAATTGGCAAAAGAATATGTGTTCTTGTTCTTGCTCTTGGGGGAGCCAACAGTTGCATAAAGAAGAAACATAGAATGGTGACATTAGCAGCCAAAGACAGGGACCAGCCATTGGCCCTTTGCCTAAGGTGAATTAAAAACCAAACCAAATAAAAAACCCAGTTTCTAGAATGGGTTTAGAAGCAGGCAGCATGTGAGTGACATTGTTGTCTTGTTTTGAGATTTAGGTGAATTAGCAATTTCCCTGACTGCTTCAGGCCTTCATTTGCCAGGAGAGGCAAGAGAGAAATGGAGAAATGACCAAAAAAAGGTATAAGGAATAATTGACCTTTATTGGTTTATATTGTGAAATAAGTTTAAATTCTGTTGACAAAGATATTTTTTATAAGGACCTCTTTTGGAACAATCAGAAATGGCTTTCATCTTATGTGCCTTTCAGAAAAAAAAAGTTTAAGAATTACATTAAATATTATGATTATAAGAAAATATTTACAATTCAGACAAATGCAAAACAGAAATGAAAATGAAAATCACCCATAATTCCCTATGACCATTCTTCTATTGGTGTGCATACTTTGTGTACATTATTTTAAAAATTGTAATTGTATAAAAATATTCAGAATCCTATTTTTCCTCTTAATTTCTTCTCAGAAATATTTTACATGTTATTTAAAATACTTATTTGAGGATGAGAGAGAGAGAAAGAAAAAGAGAGAGAGGAAGAGAGCACTCTCCCATATGCTGGCTCACTCCCAAAAAGCTCAGCCTTGCCATGGCCAGGCCAGGCTGCACCCAGGAGATGGGAACTCAGTCCAGGTCTCCCATTTGGGCCACAGGGATCCTAGGACTTGGAGCCATCACCACCACCTCTCATGGTCTGCATTAGCGAGAAGCTGGAATCGGGAAACTGGAGGTGGCTCTCCAACCCAGGCACTCTCATGTGGGACATGGGAGTTAAGCTAGCTGCTCACCCCATTTTAGATGTTACTGAGGCATCTTATTTAAGGATGCTTGGGTTGGCCGTGCCAAAATTTTTTTTTTAATTTTTTTTTAAACCTTTATTTAAAGAATATAAATTTCCAAAGTACAGCTTATGGATTACAATGGCTTCCCCCCACCCCCATAACTTCTCTCCCACCCGCAACCCTCCCCTTTCCCACTCCCTCTCTCCTTCCATTCACATTAAGATTCATTTTCAATTCTCTTTATATACAGAAGATCAGTTTAGTATATATTAAGTAAAGATTTCAACAGTTTGCCCTCACATAGCAACACCAAGTGAAAAATACTGTGTGAGTACTAGTTATAGCATTAAATCACAATGTACAGCACATTAAGGACAGAGATCCTACATGATATTTTTTAAAGAATTGATTAATTTTCTATGCAATTTCCAATTTAACACCAAGTTTTTTTTTTCATTTTCAATTATCTTTATATACAAAAGATCGATTCAGAATATACTAAGATTTCATCAGTTTGCACCCACACAGAAACACAAGGTGTAAAAATGCTGTTTCAGTATTAGTTATAGCATTACTTCACATTGAACAACACATTAAGGACAGATCCCACATGAGACGTAAGTACACAGTGACTCCTGTTGTTGACTTAACAATTTGACACTCTTGTTTATGGCGTCAGTAATCTCCCTAGGCTCTAGTCATGAGTTGCCAAGGCTATGGAAGCCTTTAGGGTTCTCCGACTTCGATCTTATTCCGACAGGGTCATAGTCAAAGTGAAAGTTCTCTCCTCCCTTCAGAGAAAGGTACCTCCTTCTTTGATGGCCCCGTTCTTTCCACTGGGATCTCACTAACAGAGATCTTTCATTTAGGTCTTCTTTTTATTTTTTCCAGAGTGTCTTGGCTTTCCATGCCTAAAATACTCTCATGGGCTCTTCAGCCAGATCTGAATGCCTTAAGGGCTGATTCTGAGGCCAGAGTGTTATTTAGGAATCTGCCATTCTATGAGTCTGCTGTGTATCCCACTTCCCATGTTGGATCGTTCTCTCCCTTTTTGATTCTATCAGTTAGTTTTAGCAGACACTAGTCTTGTTTGTGTGATCCCTTTGACTCTTAGACCTATCAGTGTGATCACTTGTGAACTGAAGATGATCACTTGTGAACTGAAGATGATCACTTGGACTAGTGAGATGGCATTGGTACATGCCACCTTGATGGGATTGTATTGGAATCCCCTGTAGCCGTGCCAAAATTAATCGGTTTTGTAGTGTTAGGTAATTTGATGACCTTGTAAATACAAATAATGCCATAGTGAGGTGAAACTTGGTACATTCACAACTATTTCCTTAGGATAAATGTCCAGATGTGGAATCTCTGGGCAAAATTCTATGCAAATTATTTTCCAGCAGTGCCTTAAAAAGTCTGCTTCTCAGAATCTCTGTCAACATTGGGAATTACTGATTAAAAAAAAAAAAAAAGCTTTGCCAGTGTTTTTAAAATGATCTCTGGCCGTTTTAGGGTGAATGTGTAGTGTGGTTAGGTGCTGGTCCCGATCTTTGTTGACATTCGGGACAAGCTGGTTCCTTTTTCAGGTGTGATGGTGCATGTAGTGATTGAAGTCTAGTGCCCAGCTTTTAAGCACTTCCATCAGGCCTATCTCTCCGCTTCCGGGTAGCATCTGCTGTTCCACATGCTTCCTGAACTCAGGCAATAGGCAGGAAGCGATTGTTCTCAGCTGCGTTTATTACTACTTTTTTTTTTGCTATGCCATTGTGGTTTACCCACAGCACTTTATTAATGGAACGTCTTCCAAGGCATGTTTTTACTTTAGATGGTGACTTTAAGTCCATCTCTCCTCTTGGATTTTCCTTGGTCTTTGCCTCCTTTCCTCCTACCCCAAGAATCCTACCGATAAAGTCATCAGTTTTCTAAAATAGACTTCAGTGGAACCTCTCAGGCCGTTGGGATAAAGGATGGGAAGGTCAGCCTTCAACCACAGCCTCAGGTTTTTTTTTTTTGGGGGGGGAGCAGATGGGGGCTCACTTATTATTTCAATTTTTTTTTCAGAAGTTTCTAAACCGCTGCCTTAGTTAGTATAATTTTTCCAATTTAGAAAGGGCCTTTGAGGTTGCCTAGTTCAGCCTCCTGCTAGTTTTAGCTCTGATTTACGGCTGCCTTAGGTTTGCTTTAAACACTCCCAAGCAAGCAGAGTGCTCTGTCCCTCTTCTGTCTTTTGGAGGAGCATAGGAATATGTCAGCTTCTTGATCAGACATTGGAATTGGCTCACACAGTGAGAAAAAAATTTATTCATTGTCAAAATTTAAAAAAAAAGGAGGCTTAAAAAATTTCTCTTGAAAAATCCTAAGTCCTGGCAACCTAGCATGCATTCTCTCATGGTGAAATCAGGTCTGCTTCCCTCATAGGTTGCCTTCTGCTTGGTAGAATCCACCACTGGTATTGTCTTCTGATACTGAGCCTGAAGGCCAATGACCATTTATCATCAAGTCTGTGCCGCTTCCCCTCGCAGCTTGGTATAAAACTATAAGAAAAGGGAAATTATTATTTTACCTACACTGATAAAAATTAGAAATATGTGTTAGATTGAGAAGTTGAATACATTTCAATGTTCAGGACACTATATTGACCAGTACAGGCAGCCTGTCAAAAGCTGTTGCTTGGGAAACATAGTCATTCATTCATTCATTAAATGTTGAATGCTTATTATATCCCAGGCCAATGAATTGTGATGCACAGTGATGGCCACAGTGCCAGGTCATCAAGGACTCCATAGTGCACAAGACAGCCGTGGTCTCCACCATTATGGAGTTCACAATCCAGTAGAGTTGTGCAAGTTATTAAAAATCCACGGTTTACAAGCATCTCCCAGGTATAAATGGCCATGCCTAGTTGGATGGATGTTGTGGAGCTGGTAGCCAATTGTCTCTTTTTAATGAGCAGAAAATTATATTGAAGCCTCATTGTTGCTTTTTCTTTTTGAGTTGAAATGAGTAGGGCCATTTGCTTCTCCATTGCTCTTAGGTTTCTCCCGGGAAAGCCCGTCATTTATCTACACTTGCTCAATAGCTGTTTCTTAGGGACACTGGGCAGGGGAGTCAGGAAAGGGTATGAGATGCGTCTGAAATGCCTGCTCTGTTCTCTAGGTACCAGTCTAGTTGGGGAGTGAGCTATACACACCAACACCTATGAAAGGCACAACGTTTTAACAGTAGTTGCTAGATTTTGGGTCTAATCCATAAAGCTGTTTTAAATGTTTATTGTGAACAGTATACTAACCCCCTTTAAGCCTATTATTTCTTGGTAGGTTTTCATTTAAAATGTATGCTGGTTGTTCCATTTTGTCACATTATGGGCTAAAAGGGTCTTTTGAGGACTGATCTGTGAAATAAACACAATTTTTAGCATTGTCTCACTGGAGAAACTCCTTCTGTGGGCTTAAATACCCTACTGGTAAGCACGCTTTTGGAATGTTGTAAGTCAAGTTGGATACTTCCTTAGAATTTCATATTCCCAGATTCAAGGCATTGTGGCTTATATGAGTCATGGAGTCCAACCTTGGATCGAATTTACTAGCAGAAATGCTTTCATTTAATGTAATTTTAGATCACACCAGCAAGTATTTTTTATCTCTTGTACCAATTCTGAGCATGTGGTGGTGACTACTTAAAATACTGATTTGGGAAGAGTTCTGAAGTCTGTCCAGGATCTAAGGCAAAGGCAGCCACAGTTGTTTAGCAGAGTCTGGCGCTATAAGAAAGGTTTTTTTCTGGCTTCAATGACTTTTCACTGTCAACCTTTGGAAACAAAAATCCTAGTACCACTTTCGCTCTCTAAGAGTAAGTCTTTCATTGAGCCAGGTTCTCTGGGAGCTTCACTGAAATATGAACAGAAATAGAGCACATAATGAAGAGAGAGGGAGACAAGGAAGTTTCTCCTAACCTGCAGTGTTCACTTTCTGAATGTGGAACTTTTCCCTTCACCTGAGCTTAAGCCCAGATGATTGAGACTATATGTGGCCATGTGCAGCTACCGGATCGTAGGTTCTTTGAGGACAAGGAACTTGTGTTTGTCTTGTTCTCTCAGCCAAGCATAGGTCTGACACATGATAGACCTTAGGGTGGATACGGTTCTTGACATCTTTGGAGGAAATTTCAGATTAGTTTAATGGTCCTAAGAGTAGCGAGGTGGGGGCAGGATTTTGGCCCAGTGGCTAAGATGCCTGCATCCTTATTGGCATGCCTGGATTGGAGTCCTGACTCTGTGGCTTCTTCTGAATGTGGCTTGCAGCTACTGGGCACTCTGAAGCTGCAAGTGAGGCTCAAGGAGTTGGGTCCCTGTCACCCAGGTGGGAGATCTGGACTGAGTTCCAGGCCTTGGCCTGGCCTGACCATTGTTGCTATCTGAGGAGTGAGCCAGCAGTGTCTGTCTGTCTGTCTCTCCTTCCACTTCCACTCCGTCCCTGTGTCTGTTTGCTTCTGAAATACAATAAAACAACAGCAATAACAAAATAACATGCTATTGGTTCCTTTGGATGTTTAAGCAGGTTTTTGCTTACAAATGTGTGTTACTGGACAGATCTGGTATTTGTGATACGCTCCTTGAGATGTCAACAGTGTGTTCAGGATGTAGTGTGTCTTCTCTGTGGAAAGGCTTTTTGGTCAGCAGAAAAGTTGGACATATTTTCATACTAATCCTGAGGAACAAGAACTGACGATGCACAAGCCATCTCCTTTGGGAGACTAAGTGTGTGGCCAGTGTCTGGCACCGTGGCTTCTTGCAGTGCAATTCTGAAGCTTCAGCTTGTGTTCTATTCTTTTTTGCCAACTTTTGGAGCTAGGTCACACAGGGTCTTTTCACAGTAGAAAGGATTTTCGCTCAATTAGTTGGATGAAAACAAAGGCTGGCCCCATGCCCTGTGGTTATTGCTTTACAAGCAGGAGGCTCACATTGAATTGCAGGCTCCCTAGGTGGGTGGGGAAGGCCGTGGTGGCTCCACCCCTGCCGGGAGACCTGGGACCTGGGTTTGAAAGCTTCTTGTAGGCACCTTTCTGGTTGACTTAAGAGAGGAGAAGGCAACTTGACAGGCGAAGCCTTCCCAGCCCAGCAACGTGTTGAGAGGTAATTCTGGGAATATGTTCACAAAACTTCTTAAAGGATTTTTGATCCTTTCCCCTCTTTACGAAAAGGAACAACAAACAAAACATGCAAATCAGGTGGTGGAGTCCAGGGTCTTTCATGTTGCAGTGTGTCCATTTACTGCCCCATTTAGTAAGCCAATAATACCTTTGGCCTGAAGTAGTTAACAGGCATACCTTGCAGTGTTAACTTTTATTTTCTGCTGCCTGTAGCACTTAGCAAAATCCCATTATGCAGTTGGGTAGTATTAAATGTTAAAAAGTTAATTTGTTCTGCATTCCATTAAAATTGCGCTTTTTTCTCACGTGCATTGGTCCTTACATCTTGTTTAAGACCTATAATTTAAGCTCACATTGTAGTAAAGTCTTGAGTAACCTTTTGCCCTTGCTACCTTAATTATTCTTCACCACACAGGTTATTTCAAGAGTATTGTGACAATGGCTTGACTATTTGCTAGTTAATGAAAATACTTGTCACTTAAAAGGCAAAATGTGGCCTTGGAGTTTTAATTAAAACTGTTCATCAGTAATGAAACAAAATGCAACTTTTATTGAGGAAAATAAGATTTTAAGAGTGTTGCTTGTTTTCCTTTTGAAATACTGTGTGTTAGAGCCAAACAGTGGAAGTCCTTAATGGAGATGGGGAACTTGTTTAAAAGAATTAGAATAGTTGCTATTTAAATGTATTCATATTCTAATTAAGTTAATTGTCACCTTATATAAACATGCCTAGAGATTATGATAAACATACAGTGTTGTGCCACTAGATCCTAATGGTGGTGTGACAAACACTTTTCCATATTTGAGTCTAATATATGGGATAATTTTTTTTTGTAAACTTGTAGTGGATAAATAACTTTAGGGAATGAAATTCCCTGAAGCCATGCCAGATACCTTAATGGCATTTGGTGCTTTGTTTGGGTTCTTTTAGTTTGATTACCAGTCTATTTCATTAAGAGTCTTCAGATTCAGTGAGAATATTACTCATAATCGCCAAGTTCACGCTCAGCTACAGTGTCCTCACACATGAAACCCTTTAGATTACCTTGGAGTTGTTTGCCCTAGAGAATGTACATCCTTCTGTTACATCCAAAAACGGGGGTGGGGTGTGGTGAGGGAAAGATCTGAGCAGGCCCTGAGAATAATGGGTGTTTGGAGTTGGAAGAAGTCATGGAAATTAGTTTATCTCACTTCACAGAAGAATAAGATGGAACCTCACATATTTAATGGCCTGTCCAAAGTCCTCCAACCTTTAATAGCTGAGATGGGACAAAAACCAGGTCTCTGAGGCAGCTTAGGGACTTGAAGATTTTGGGGTCAGATTTGGATTTCAACAAGTGACCACCCCTGTGATTCTGGGTAAGTTATTGATGCTTTCTGGGCCTACGTTTCTTCTGTAAAATGGTGATGATTGTCTTCATAAGAGGTATTGCGTGATTTCGTGAGATGATGGATTTGAAACGCTGGCTCACAGCCTAACTCTTTTAAGTGTGTAATCAGTATGGATTCCCTTCTTCTCACCAGGCCAGCATCTTTTTGACACTATCCTTCAGTAGTCAGTCATTTAGGCAAAACAGGACACAACTATTTTGATCCTAAGCTCTGTGTTTGTTGCCAGCCCAGCACAAAACACATGGGAGCGCTAAGATGCACGTGGCTTGTGATGCAGCTGTTGGAAGGTCGGGCAGGAAGCTGTGCTGCGGCCATTGGGCACTTCTGTTCTGTGCACTCCTGCTGTCTCCTCATTTTCACTGGATAGTGGAGCAGAGAAATTCATGGATGAGGAGATATTGGGAAGGAGGCTGCTGCTTTTTATTTTGATTTTTTTGCAAAAGAAATGTCCTATGGAAACTTTCTCTGTGAATCCTCTTTGAGAGATTTATGCAGATTATAAAGTCAAAAGAAGAGGTCATTCCAGACTTTTCTTTCCAGGCAAAGAGGCCAAAACATAATTTTAGCAGGTATTAGTAAAAATTGAGAAGTATTTTGTGTATGCTGGGATTTTTGCCAACATCTGTGTTTGTAACTCCCAAGACAGGGCTAAGGTGAAAGTTTTTCCTTACTGCCCTTGGAAGGTTGTTGAAACGAGGCAGCCACAATTCCTTTCCATTGCATCTGTGTTGCTGGGGCCTCTCCAGACACTGTTTGGTGGAATCTTGGGCCAACACAAATTGATTTACTTTTCACCGAAAGAGCCTCATGCTGAACGTTGACTGCAGGTGTGTTTTGAGGAAGGCCGTAAAAGAGTAAAAGCTGAGTGATTGGTCGTTAGATAAAGCAGGTGTAAGTCATTTGGGTATTTTCCAGCAAACTGTATAGTTTCCTGCTTTAATTTGGTGAGGTGTTTTCGTTGTTGTTGTTTGTTTGTTTTTAAATGTAACAGATGGGCTGGCACTGCGACTCAATAGGCTAATCCTCCACCTGTGGCGCCGGCACCTTGGGTTCTAGTTCTGGTCGGGGCGCCGGATTCTGTCCCGGTTACTCCTCTTCCAGGCCAGCTCTCTGCTGTGGCCTGGGAGTGCAGTGGAGGATGGCCCAAGTGCTTGGGCCCTGCACCCCATGGGAGGCCAGGAGAAGCACCTGGCTCCTGGCTTCGGATCAGCGTGGTGCGCCGGCCACAGCGGCCATTGGAGGGTGAACCAATGGCAAAGGAAGACCTTTCTCCCTGTCTTTCACTGTCCACTCTGCCTGTAAAAAAAAAAAAAAAAAAGTAACAGATGAATCTGCAGATTGTGAGTCCAGTTAGGAATGTCTAGGAAATTTATAGTAATTTTTACATGATTGAAGATAGATCTTTGAATTTGTTTGAAATAAATGAGAAAATGGCTATCTGTGAGGGGGGCACAAAACTTAAAAAAACATTTAAAAATATTTCCTCTACTGTACCATAGTTTGCTATTGCAATATAGCTGTTTATTGATAGGTGAGCATGAGGCTACTTGGTGTGTGCTTGTAAATTCTATCCTTTTCACTGTGGGCAAGATATTTTAATTATCCATAGAGGGCAAACCTCCGGGAGAACATTTTAACCAGATGGAGCGAAAACTGAGGCGTGCTTTATTGATCATTTGTAGAGAACATGAGGGCATGTTCCAGCAGAGTGCAGCAAAAGCCAGTTATTGCAAAACATACTCTTGTCTTTGCTTAGACAGTCTGGAATGTGGAGACTAGAGGAATTTCAGATGTAAAATATGATGGAAACAAACAGTGGAGCTCCTGGGACGGTGCTCCAGGTACACCACTGCCCCCATCCTTTGCAAAGGCCTCAAGAAAACTTACTCTAATTTAGTCAGCAACTGATCTTTCTTGAAGAAGGGGATGTGGTGGTAGTTCCAGATAACACCTAAACATTAATGTTTTTACTTTCTTTTGTTTGGAGAAAGTACCCAAGTACTTAATATCAGAATTCTTTCTCAGAAAATACAGATTAGAGAAGGGTATAAAAATTACCCTAATGCTATCACCCAGAATGAAATAATATTTTTAATTTAGTACACAAGCAGCCCTCCTTATCTGGAGGTTTCACATCTGTGAGTTCAAGCTACCATGGATTGAAAATATTTTGGGGATGGGGCCGGCACTGTGGCACAGCGGGTTAATGCCCTGGCCTGAAGCGCCAGCATCCCATATGGGCGCCGGTTCGAGATCTGGCTGCTCCACTTCCAATCCAGCTCTCTGCTATGGTCTGGGAAATCAGTAGAAGATGGCCCAAGTCCTTGGGCCCCTGCACCCTCATGAGAGACCCAGAAGTAGCTCCTGGCTTCTGGCTTCGGATCGGCACAGCCCTGGCTGTTGTGGCCATCTGGGGAGTGAACCATTGGATGGAAGACCTTTCTCTCTCTTTCTCTCTGCCTCTCCTCTCTCTGCATAACTCCGACTTTCAAATAAATAAATAAATCTTTACAAAAGATATTTTGGGAAAAAAATCGCATCTGTACTTAACATGTACAGACTTTTTTTTTTCTTGTCATATTCCCTAACGAAATGGAGTGACAACTAATTACATAGTACTTACATAGTATTAGGTTTAAAAGTATTCTAGAGGTGATTTGAAGAATCATGGAGTATGTGAGTAGGTTACATACAAACACCATGCACTTTATATAAGACTGGAACATCCTCAAGATGTTCAACGAGAGCTTTGTTTAATTATGTCTTTCAGAGGCAGAGAGACAGGGAGAGGAGAAGAGGAGGAGAGCGAGAGAGAAAGAGCGAGCGCGGAAGCTCCCGTCTGCCAGTTAGCTCCCAGATCCCACAGTGGCTGGGGCTGGGCTGGGGCTGCAGTAGGGGAACTGGGGATGCCGCCCAGGTCTCTCACGCGGGTGGGAGGAACTCAGTGAGGCGTCATCACTGCCTCCAAGGACCTGTATTAGCAGGAAGCTACAGTCACGAGCTGGGAATTGAACCCAGGTTTTTTTTTTTGACAGGCAGAGTTAGTGCGAGAGAGAGACAGAGAGAAAGGTTTTCCTTCCGTTGGTTCACCCCCCAAATGGCTGCTACGGCCGGCGTGCTGCACTGATCCGAAGCCAGGAGCCAGGTGCTTCTCCTGGCCTCCCATGGGGTGCAGGGCCCAAGCACTTGGGCCATCCTCCACTGTACTCCCGGGCCACAGCTGAGAGCTGGCCTGGAGGAGGGGCAACCAGGACAGAATCTGGCACTCCGACCGGTCCTAGAACCCGGGGTGCCGGTGCCACAGGCGGAGGATTAGCCTAGTGAGCCACGGCGCTGGCCAAACCCAGGTATTACGAAGTGGGCTGTGGGCATCGTCACTGCTAGGCTAGCGCCCGTTCCCCATTCTTGAACTCTGTTACCCCCAGGGGCCCAGGAACCGCTCTTTCAGAGGTGCTGAAGATGACTGTGTCCTTCTGTGTTTCTGAATGTATTGTGTCGTGTATAAACATAAATAAGAAACAGAAAGATTTTAACCTGAAGTCCTGTGGTACATACTGGGTAGAAAATGCTTTCTTTGCATATCAGTAGGTACACTTACAGTTACTACAGCTTTTCATCAATACTGTTATCTTAGCTGCTAGTTTCAATAGTGTTTATATGGTATGCTTCTGCCTTTTGAAAAAATGCGGCATACTACTTCGTAGCAACGTGTGGGTAATTCATTTCACATTGTGAACAAATGTTATTCTGATGTAGACCACTGTGTATTTGATGTGTACCACAAGGAATAAATATTTACCATTGCAGATTAGCTGATTTTTCTTTCTGTTGGTGATTTACTTTAAGAAGCTTCTATTTCTTAATTTCTAGCCCATTTTTAGAGAGAGACTAGTTTTTGCTAGTATGTGATTACATAGTGATGATACTTGGTGTTTTAAAAAATATTGGATAAGTAAGTCAGAAAATGGATGCCAAAGGTTTCTTGCTATGCATCTACCAAAATTCCATTACTTTTGCTTGTTGTAGTTAAATTCTTACTCTAAAAGAATAATTCATGTTTACAATATGGTTTTTAAAGAAAGAAGCATAGAAGATTATACTGGGCTTTCAACAAATAGACAAAAGCTGATTACCAGAGGAACGGAGCCATCAGGTTTTAAAACCAATAGAACGAATAAATGCTAACTCTTCAGTTTGTACCTGAGAGCGTCTCTTTTAATTCTGTCTCACACATGCATGTGCCTGAAGGAATCCTGGCTGGGAAGGTACTTGGATGACCAAGTCGGCAATGCTGACAGCAAAAGTGAGCACCGTTTCCTTAACAGGCCAGGCAGTGCTCAGTGTGTTCCTGGGACCGAACATTGGCTGATCCAGGAGCCAGGAGGCCAGCCACTGGGGAACTGTGACCCGGTTAGAGAGATGACCAAATTACCCACTAAGGGCTGGCTTCTGAGCAGGCCCTGCTTTGTGTGGCTGTAAAAGCACAGGCATGAATGACCCCAGTTCCATAGCCTCCAGACAGTGGGGAGGCATGCAGAGCTGGGGTCTTCTCCTGGGCACACCTTGCTTCTGCTGGTTAGCGGGATCTAAGATTATGTGCAGTGATTATGATCTGCTAAAGACTGTACAAATGTAGGTAACAAAAAAAAAAAACATAAAAATGCTGTGCATTTTTTTAGCAGTGCAGTTAAAGTCTGCAAATTTCAAAAATTGTGGATGTCCCAGAAAATAAATTAAAGGCCTGGACACAGCCAGCTAAAAAGAATAAGTATACCAGGGCATTCAGACCAATTTTAGTTTCTGTTCTTCGAAGATGAAATCTTTTTTCAAGATTTACATAAGCCTCTCTCAAGTCCTTGTAACTGGGGTAAGCAACCACCAGGGGGCACTCACAATTTGGTTAACAATTTGACAAAAACAGTAAAGCTTTTTCTCATGTTGGAAAGCGAAATGGTCCGCTTTCATTTCTTTTTGAACGAAAGCAAATAAAAGGAAAAGAAACTTCAGCAAAATTTACAAAACTTATAATCAATTTGACTTGGTTTAAAAATCACATTTTTTGTTTTCATTTTTTTTTCTTCAATAAGTAGCAACATGGGCTTTTTCAGACTTGACTAATCATTGATGATCTTGTTTTTGTCATCATCTTGTAGCTAGATACACACCTTGTATATGTGTATACTTTTATTTTAAAAATTCTTTTTGATTCTGTGCTTGAAGAACAAGTGATTATAGCAGAGCACCACATGAAAGAATACAGGAAAACTCCTGGGCTTATCATTTTGAGGGAATGGGGAAATGATTGCCCTGTATTCCTATAAAAAGAGAGACCCAGGCCTTTCCCAGAGAGCAGTCTTTGGCTGTAAGCTTGACGTGTCGAAAAATTGTGCTGGGTTCCATCTAGAGGGGAGCGTTAAAGATTGTGCAGTACGCCTGAGTCCATCCTGGAGTCAGTGAATTCCAAAACAGAAGGAATTTTTTTTTTTTCTTGAAGATTCCCCCAGGTCTCTGATGCACAGTCCAGGGGAAGGCTGGGCAGCTGCTTCTCCTGTAACTTGTGAGAACCACACAGTAAGAGAATTTCTCAGAATGAATTTTTTTAAAGTTTTCATGGACAGAAACAGATCTTTAAAAATAACTGCAAATAATCCATAAAGAAGGTTTTAGGCAGAGGTTTTTAACACAAGCTGTAGAAGATATAACACTTTTATAAAGTTTCTTATTTGAGGGTTACTTGTTCATACTAATGGCCATATAATTCAAAGGTTTGTTCTTTTAAAATTTTGGAAATGGAAATGTGCTTTCTTATTTAGTGCTATTCAAGAAAGGTCTAGAATGCCAGAGTAGCAGTACCTTCTTAGAAGTTAAGTGAGTGATCCTGAAGTAGGCAGGCATACAGGCTAAAATTGATTAGATTTGTGATACTGGAAGACCACACCTTCGCCATGCCCCTGTGTGACTTCACGCCCTACCTGATACCTTTGCCACGCCCCTGTGTGACCTCATCCCCCTACCTGGCCACACCTGGGTGCCAACCAGCCAATCAGGTTAATTAACCACTCCCCTTTGGAAGTGGGTTAAAAGCCTAGGACATGAGGTGTCTGGCTCTGCTCTTCTTCCCTGGCCTCTTGCCAGGAGAGGCTTGCTGTAGCCCTGTGCTTCTAGGGCGCATGGCCTTCAGGCCATGTGCTCTAGGCTTCCTGGCCTAGATGCTCATCCACGTGGCTGGTTCCTGGTGCTCATATGAACCCAGATTTACCTCTCTCTCTTAATAAAGTTCTCACTCTCCGATGCATCTTTCTCACTAAATAAAAGCTTAAAATGGATAGCAGCTCAAAGTGCTTGCTGCACGTGGCTTTTGGCCTGCTCTCTGCTTGGTATGGACGCTACCCTAGTTTCTAGACTTTCCCCTCTCTCCAACCTGAACTAAACCCTCATTTTCCTAGATACCTCTCGCACTAAATAAAAGCCTAAAATGTACCATGCTGCCTCATTTACCTGTGCCGGTATTTAGAATTCTTCTCTAAATATTAGGCAAGAACCCTCTTGGGCTTACTAATATTGGGGATTTATTAGTAAGTATACGGTGAAACCGTATGGCACCCCAAATTCCAGTAGCACATCTGGCATCCAGATAGCACTTCTGGGGAACTTTAAAGGGCCACAGTTTTTGTATAAATTTTAGGGGGTCATGTCTGATTTCAATCCCTTGAGAGTAACAGATGCACACGTAGAATCATCATGTTATGGTAAAAACAATTAAAATAGTATGGTTGATTGATATAAATTAGTATTTCATAAAGGTTCTTTAATCTTTCCTCTAAACCGTGAAACAAAGGCGAATGATCACATTCTAGTTTATGGACAAGCAATGAGCAGGGAAACTGCCTGTCTAAAAGCATTCTAATAAATGCGAAACACACAGGAGAGTTCTAGATGTTATGACTTCCATGCTGCTTTGTTAATCACTGTTTTGCTCCCTTCTCTCTCATGTTTAAACTTAGAGACTGGTTGCAGATCCAGTTGTTCCATTTTACTGCCTAGATCGTACTTTATTTAGTTGTAATTATTAATTAATTCAAAACCTGATGATAATATGTGATAGATGTCTTGCAGAAATGAATGCCAGCTTGCCTGCCTGGTCCCCCCTTCCCAAATGGCTCAGAAACTGAAGGCACTGTCAAGGGGAGGATTGGAAGACCAGGGAGTTCCAAAACCCTTTTGGGGACCCCGTCAAGTGGACTTGACGTTGCCTCTGCTGTGAAAGGCCAAGTACATGGCGCTCTGTTTTCTCTTAGTGCTGTCAGATAACCCAGCCAGCATTCTGCCCGCTGCATACGAGAGCCAGCCTGACCTTTCTGTGGCAGCCCCGTTCAAGAAGAAAAACGGAAGAAAGTCCAAACACAGAAACTTTGAATTAGTTCTTTTCAACAAATACTAGCATAATTTTTTACATAAAAGGAAAACAAAAAAGAAGGCTGGGTTTGGGTAACATTTATCAAATTTAGACTAAAATAAACCTAGAGGTTTATAAGGTCCAGTTTGTGGAGTAAAATATTGGCATGAGGAGAATGGAAATATTGCATGTAGGAAAATGTATGAGCATAGAATTAGGGAAGGAAAAATCACTAGTCATGACCTGATGTTACTACAGCCACACCAGCTTACTTATAATAGGAATTCAGTGTGGTACAACAAAGAAGGGTCTGTAAATGTACTATGATAAAAGCCACAAATACTTAAAATAGCTCCTATTTTTTGAGTACTTACTGCATGCCAGCTTGTGCTAAGTACTTTGCCTACATCATCTCAATGTTCTAAGGATTCTGTAGCAAAGAGAGACTCTGCAAATCTTTGCCTTCAATAATTAATACTTTTTAAAAACATTTCTGTGTGTGTGTGTGTGAACTTCCCAGTGGATTTTGGGCTTTAGGAAATAAATTGGAAAATATTAGCTAACTTTGTTCAAGAGGGAATGATGGTGTTGGGTACATGTTATAAACTCTCTCCCAAATTGTGATCCAAGGAATATTCCTCTGGGAGACATTAATAGGTGTGGTGAGAAAAGTTGGTTTTGAAATACTGTCTTCTATACCTTCCTGTTGAAGATTGACTAAGCCAGATTGGGTTATTAAAGGCTCTGAGATGTTCTGCTCTAAAGAAACTTAACAACAACAACTAGGTTTACTATTTCCCTAAGAACAGTACACTTTGGGATGAGGAGATGGGAGCACAGTCCTTGAGCGTCTAGGTGGTGTTGGGACACAACCGTATACTTGGTTATCTCTTGTTTCTGTACAATTTTTGAGCAGAGGCACCTGCTTTTTCAAGGATGTTTTACAGTGAGTGGCCTTGGATAATAGAGATAGAAGCAGAGAGGCAGGTTGTACACTGTCTTGTATAGTAAGAACAGTTGCTCATTCCAGAACACTGCCCATTATAAAAGATTCGGGTCCTTGAAGCTCAGGGTTCTTTTCCCACGACACAACCTGCTGCATGTGCTGATATCACCTTGGCTCTTTTCACACCACGCATGAGAATTTGAGCCCTGAAAACTGTGTAAATACTACCATTCTGGCTACTGATGTTGCTTTAAGTGGTAAGATCTTTTGTCTCTTACTTAGGTGTCTTGAATCTTCTGCAAGCATCTGTGCAACTATGCAAGATTAACTCGTTGCCATGCAAGTACAGTAAAATCTTAGACCTTTCACAATTTTGATAGGAGATATTGAGAGACATCCTGGGAGATAAATGTGCTCTCTCTTCAGCTTACAAATACTGAGAGTTTTCAAAATGTTCACAATGACCCTGAACTAGTTACAGTCATCCTTATTTTATATCCAAGGAAACTGAAGACCAGAGAGGAAGTGATCACATTTTTAGCAACGTTATGTATTCTGACTTCAACATGTAGTTCTCTCTGCTGCTGCCCCTCCCCCTGGCAAACAGGTTTTTAATGAAGATGACAGTACTGTTTAGCTTGACTCAGGGTGATTGTGTAGTTGTGGTCCAAACTAGACCTCTTGGAGAAGAAAAGAAGCTCAATACTAACAATTGCCACGACAACAGGTGCAAACCCAGACTATTGTAGAAAAGCAGGGTGTGCAGTCACCCTATCCTGGATTAGGGACAGACTCAGCTAAGTACTAGGATAGATTTCAGTCATATTTGCACTACTGATTTTTGACAGATGTGGTTCTAGTGTATTATCTCCCACTGATTTGATATGTTGAATTCAAATAGTTTTAAATATTTTATTGTGCTTTTAAAAGTGTTCTGTTGCCAAGATGGACCCACCCTTATTGATGGTTCCAATACAGATAAAATGGATCATTGCACATCCTTTTCTCACACCTCAATATTTTATGGGTTTTCAGCATTTAGTGCCTTCCAAAGCAAATGGAATATTTATGACATTTTTTGAGCAAAACAGGAGAGAATGATTCTCCTCTTTCTTCCTCCACCCCCTCAAACTGAAGAACATGATTGACTTGGTATTATAGGGTCTGCATTCCTCATCTAAATGAAACCCAGCTGAGGATGGAAAATTGCAACACTGTCTTGTCCTCCCAGTGTAAATTGACAAAGGATAAAATGCTTCAACTTTGCTTTCCTTGACATGAGTTTCAGGAGGCATTATAACAAAGAGAATGATACTTAATATATGGATCTGTAATAACTATAGTAGTTTTCTTGTGGTTTATACATAGTTATTTAATTAGCTTCTACAGGGTATTATAGTGCTTTTTAATCGATTTTTTTTCTCTATTATGCTCCTTGTTAGAGACTTTTTTTTACATTGGTGCCAGCCTAGCTGTACAAATACATTTTATATATTTTTTCCATGTAGGAATATTTTTATTTATTTTTTAAAAGGATTTATTTGTTTACTTTGAAAGAATTATGAGAGAGAGAAAGAGGAGAGACTGAAACAGGGATCTTCATCCTCTGGTTTACTTCCCACATGGCCAACAATGGCCAGCATTGGGCCAGGCTGAAGCCGGGAGCTTCATCCCAGTCTCCCATGTGTGTAGCAGAGGCCCAGACACTTGGGCCATTTTGCACTGCTTTTTCTAGGTCATTAATAAAAAGGTGGATTGGAAGTGGAACATCTGGGACATGAACTGGTACCTATATGGGATGCTGACATCACAGGGTGTGGCTTTACCCACCGTGCCACACTGCTGGCCCCAGGAATATTTTTGCAGTATATTCTGGGAAATAATTCAGTGGTCAAATAACATATCTTTTGGAGGTTAACGAAACACTTACAAGCATGTTAAAGACTAGGAGAAATGCAGGATGTAAGTTGTTGACTTTGTGTAGACTAGCATTTCCCAAATTTAGACACTAAATTCCTTTTTGGTGGAATATCTATTAACTTTTGTAGAACCCTAAGAGAACACACTTTATAACACATGTACAGTAATTTTCTCTCTTTTTTAAATGCCATCTTTATTTGTTGATAATTTCCTTTCATTCCTCCTTCTTTTCTGACATTTATATAAAAATTTAACCAGATACATTGTTTATCAAAGTTACTCTAATTCATTATAATCTGAAGCTTTTTTTATTTTATTTATTTATTTATTTATTTATTTATTTTTGACAGGCAGAGTGGACAGAGAGAGAGAGAGACAGAGAGAAAGGTCTTCCTTTGCCGTTGGTTCACCCTCCAATGGCCGCCGCGGCCGGTGCACCACGCTGATCCGAAGGCAGGAGCCAGGTGCTTCTCCTGGTCTCCCATGGGGTGCAGGGCCCAAGCACTTGGGCCATCCTCCACTGCACTCCCTGGCACAGTAGAGAGCTGGCCTGGAAGAGGGGCAACTGGGACAGAATCCGGCGCCCCGACCGGGACTAGAACCCGGTGTGCCGGTGCCGCTAGGCGGAGGATTAGCCTGTTGAGCCACAGCGCCGGCCAGCTTTTTTTTTTTTTTAAATCTGAAGCTTTTAATCTTCTTTTCCTGCCTACTGTGATTTGCTTTGTTCCTTTCTCAGACACTTTACTTGAATTTTTACGTTTAAAACACTGAAAGCACTTATGGCTATGAATTTCTCTTGGAATACAGCTTTGCCTATGTAACATATTTAAGTGTAGCAGTGTTGCCATGGTAGCTTGATGAAACTCCTAGCATAGGTTTAGGAGACAGCTAGACCTTTACTAGGATTCTGCCATTGATTTCATAATCCTGAGCCCTATACTATTATAAAGTGGGCTATTAATACTTCTTAGTTTTTTTAAAATAAAGTTAATTAAATATTGTTTGTACAATATAGCACAGCACCTGGAAGGCAGATGGTTGATTTACAGGTGTGTATTTTTGTGGTTTTCCAAATATTCTGTAATTTCCATTTTGATCTCTTTTTTCATAGTAGTTTTTTTTTTTTTTCTTTTTTGACAGGCAGAGTGGATAGTAAGAGAGAGAGACAGAAAGAAAGGTCTTCCTTTTTGCCGTTGGTTCACCCTCCAATGGCCGCTGTGGCCGGCGCATTGTGCTGATCTGAAGCCAGGAGCCAGGCGCTTCTCCCAGTCTCCCATGTGGGTGCGGGGCCCAAGGACTTGGGCCATCCTCCACTGCCTTCCCGGGCCATAGCAGAGAGCTGGCCTGGAAGAGGGGCAACTGGGATAGAATCCGGTGCCCCAACCGGGACTAGAACCCGGTGTGCCAGTGCCGCAAGGTGGAGGATTAGCCTGTTAAACCACGGCGCCGGCCCATAGTAGTTTTACAGTAGCTGTTTAGGAGAGTGATTTTATTTGTCAAATAACACTATCTAAAAACATGGAGTTGTGTTAATTTTTAGTTATTTTTCCATCTGATCAGAATATGCTCTTTAAAATTTCAGCTAAACTGATACAGGAAAGGGATTGCAAGAACTTGAACACTAAAGGGTCTCACATGCTCTGTCCTCACTATGTTATTTCTCAACTTGTGAGTTTCATTTTCTGAGATTCTCCCTTGAAAGGTTGATATCTTTAAAAATTTTTTTTGCATCAAAATCAAGTTTATTTTCTAATTCCATTTTTCTATAATCTTTTTTTTTTCTTTTAAAAATATTTACAGGGGGCAGAGTTGTGGTGCAGTGGTTAAGCTGCTGCCCATGGCACCATCACCCCATGTGAGTGCTGGTTGGAGTCCCAGCTGCTTCTCTTCTGATCCTGTTCCCTGCTAATGTGCCTGGGAAAGCAGCAGAAGATGGCCCACAGACTTGGGCCCACTCACGTGGGAGACCTAGCTAGAGTTCCAGGTTCCTGGCCTTGGCCTGGTCCAGCTCCTGCTTTTGTGGCCATTTAGGGAGTGAACCCGTGGACCTGTCTCTCCTCTCTCTGTAACTCTGCCTTTCAAATAAATAACTTTAAAAAAAATTAACATACATACAATATTATGCATATTTATGGGATACTATGTGATGCTTCATTATATGTATACTTTGTGTAATATAAAACCAGGGTAAACATTTATCCTTTCAAGAATTTAGCATTTTGCTATAGTGAAAGCATCCAAAATCCTATCTAAGGTTTTTTTTTTTTAAAGTAGAGATGTATAGTACATTATCCATAGTCACCCTCCTGTGCAATAAAACCTCAGACTTTCCTACTCCCATAGAGCTGTAACCTGCTGCCCACCAGCAATTCTTTCTTTCTTTTTTTTTTTTCCACCAGCATTTCTCCATGCCTTCCTCCCCACTTCCCATTCCAGCTTCTGGTAACCACTGTTATATTTTTAACTTCTATGCAATCACCTATTTCGTAGGCTGTATATATGAGTGAGATCATGTGCTATTTGTCTATCTGTGTTTGTCTTATTTTGTAATTAACATAATGACCTCCAATTCTATACATGTTGTTAGAAATGACAAGATTTCATCTTTTTAGTGAATGAGTAGTTTTCCATTGTGTATATGTACCACATTTTTTAATCCATTCCTCAGTGGACGGACAGTTGGGTTGCTTGTGAATAGTACTGCAATAAACATGGGAATGCAGGTATCTCTTTGACAGATGAACTTCATTTTCCTTGGATATTTATCCAGTAAGGGGGTTGCTGGATCATATGGTAGATCAATTTTTAGTTTTTTGAGGAACCACCATATACCGTTTCCCACAATGACTGTACTAATTTACATTCTCCCCAAAGAATTCCCTTTTCACCACATCCTTGCCAACACTTGCTATTTTTTATTGTTTTGGTAATAGTCAATCTTACTGGAGTAAGGTGTTGATTTGAATTTCCCTGAGATTAGTGATGTTGAATGGCGTTTTATATATCAGTTGTTCATTTATGTCATTTCTTTGGAGAAATGTCTATTTGAATCCTTTGCCTGTGTAAAAAAATTATATATCTTCCTTTGGGAAATGTTTAGATCTACTATCCATTTGTAAATTGAGTTTCTTACATATTCTAGTTGTTAACTCTATGTCGAATGTATAGTCTGCAAATGTTTTCTCCCATTCTGTAGGTTGTCTCCTTGTTCTGTTGGTTGTTTTCTTTGCTGTTGTTGATTAAATCCATTTTTACTATGTTTTATTTTATTTCCTGTACTTTTGGGGTCTGATACTGAAAATCCTTGCCCATTCCAAGTCCCAAGGTGTTTTCCGTATGTTTTTTTCTAATAGATTGAAAGTTTGGTTCTCACATTAATGTCTTTAGTTCATTTTGAATTGATTCTTATTTATGGTGAGAGATGAGGATCTAGTTTAATTCTTCTGCAGATACACAATTTTTATAGCATTTATTAAAAAGGCTATCCTTTTCCAAAGCTTGTTCTTAGCACTTCTGTCAAAGATCAGTTGGCTGTACATGTGTGGGTTTGTTTACTTCTAGGGTCTCTATTCTGTCCCATTGGTCTATGGATCTGTTTTTTTTTTTTTTTTTTTTTGACAGGCAGAATGGATAGTGAGAGAGAGAGACAGAGAGAAAGGTCTTCCTTTTGCCGTTGGTTCACCCTCCAATGGCCGCCGCGGTAGCGCGCTGCGTCCAGCGCACCACGCTGATCCGATGGCAGGATCCAGGTGCTTCTCCTGGTCTCCCATGGGGTGCAGGACCCAAGCACTTGGGCCATCCTCCACTGCACTCCCTGGCCACAGCAGAGAGCTGGCCTGGAAGAGGGGCAACCGGGACAGGATCGGTGCCCCGACCGGGACTAGAACCCGGTGTGCCGGCGCCGCAAGGCGGAGGATTAGCCTAGTGAGCCACGGCGCCGGCCATGGATCTGTTTTAATGTCAATCTCCTGCTATTTAATTACTATAACTTTGTAATATATTTTAAAATCAGTATAAAATGCCTCCTGTTTTGTTCTTTTTTGCTCAAGATTGCTTTGGCTATTTAGGGTCTTTTCTGGTTCTGTACAAATTTCCTTAATGTTCTTTTACTATTTCTGTTAAACATGTCAGTAGGATTTTGATCAGGATTGCACTGAATCTGAAATCACTTTGAGTATTATGCACATGTTAACGATATTGATCCTTCCAAAATCTATGAACATGGGATGTCTTTCCATTTCTTTGTATTCTCTTGAGTCTCATTCATCAATGATTTATTATTTTCACAGTAGAGATCTTTTACCTCTTTGGTTAAATTTATTCATAGGTTTTTTTAGTCACTACTAGAAAAGTAATTGCCTTCTTGATTCCTTTTTCAGATGATTTACTACTGGTGTATAACAATGCTACTGATTTTTATATATTTATTTACTTTGTATCTTGCAACTTTGCTGCATGTTTATTCTAACAGCATTTTGGTGGAATCTTTGGGGTATTCTGTGTATAAGGTCATGTCTTCTTAAGTGACAGTTGATCCCTCCCTTCCAACTTGAATGTCCTTTGTTTCTTTCTCTTGCCTAATTGCTCTAGTTAGAACTTCTAGTACTGTGTTAAATAAATATGGTGAAACAGGGGCATAGTCGTGTTCCAGATCTTAGAAGAGAGAAAACCTTTAGTTTTATCCCATTCAATAGGATGTTAACCTTTGGCTTGTTACACAGTCTTTATTATGTTGAGGAATGTCCCTTTCTTATCTAATTTTCCAAAGCTTTTATCGTGAAGGAAGTTTGAGTTTTATCAAATGATTTTTCTGCATCTATTAGCTAATCATAGGATTTTTGAACTTCATTCTGTTACTGTTGTGTACCACCTTTAATGATTTGCATATGCTAAACCATCCTTTCATCCCTAGGATGAATCCCAAAGGATCATGGTGAATGGTCTTTTTAATGTGCTGCAGAATTTCATGCTATTATTTTATTGAGAGTTTTTGCATCTATATTCAACAAGGATATTAGCCTGTGGCTTTCTTTTGTGTGTGTGTGTTCTTGTTTAGTTTTGGTAATAAGGTAATGCCAGCCTCATAGAATGCATTTGGAAAATTTCTCTCCTCTTCTGTCCTTTGTTATAATTTAAGATGTATCAGTGTTAAATCTTGTTTTAAAGTTTGGTAGAATTCAGCAGTGAAGCTATCTGGTCCTTGGGTTGTCTTTGATGAGAGATTTTTACTACTGGTTCAGTCTTGCAACTTGATATTGGTCTGTTTAGTTATTCTGTTCCCTCATAATTCAATCTAGGTAAGGCATATGTGTCCAATAAGTTGTTCATTTCTTATAAATTTTCAAATTTGTTGCTATTTAATTATTCATACCAGTGCTTAGCTATCCTTTGTATTTCTGTGATGTTAGTCGGAATGTCTCTGATTCTATGTGTTTGAATCCTTTCTATTTTCTTTTTCTTTTATGGGTAGGTTAGCTAAGTGTTTATCAATTTTATTTCTCTTCAAAGAACCAGCACTTCCTTTCATTTATGTATATCTATCTTTGGGTATATCTATATAAATACGTATAGTTTCTATGTCATTGGTTTGTTCTCTGAGTTTTTTTTTTTTCTTTTTTTTGACAGGCAGAATGGATAGTGAGAGAGAGAGACAGAGAGAAAGGTCTTCCTTTTGCCGTTGGTTCACCCTCCAATGGCCGCCGCGGCTGGCGCTGCGACCTGCGCATCGCGCTGATCCGATGGCAGGAGCCAGGTGCTTCTCCTGGTCTCCCATGGGGTGCAGGGCCCAAGGACTTGGGCCATCCTCCACTGTACTCCCTGGCCACAGCAGAGAGCTGGCCTGGAAGAGGGGCAACCGGGACAGGATCGGTGCCCCGACCGGGACTAGAACCCGGTGTGCCGGCGCCGCAAGACGGAGGATTAGCCTAGTGAGCTGCGGTGCCGGCCTGTTCTCTGAGTTTTATTATTTCTTTACTTCTACTAATTTTGTGTTTGATTTGTTCTTTTTTTCTGATTTCTTAAGGTGCAGTGATAATGTGTTTATTTGAGATCTTTCTACTTTTTTGATGCAGGCATTGATAGCCATAAACTTTTCTCTTGGTATAGCTTTTGCTGTATCCATAGGTTTTGTTATGTAGTTTTTCCATTTTATTAATTTCAAGAAATTTTTAAATTGTCGCTCTTCTTTCTTTCTTGATCCACTGCTTTTTCAAGAATAAGTTTTTTTAACTTCTGTGTATTTGTGTGGTTTCCAAGGTTTTTTTTTTTGTTTTGTTTTTTGTTGTTGTTATTGTTGTTGTTACTCTTTTCTGGTTTTATTGCATTGTGGTCAGAAAAGATATTAGATGTGATTTCTATTCTTTTACTTTTGTTGAGACTTGTTTTATGACCTACCATATGATCTATCCTGGAAAAAGTTCCATATCCTGTTGAGAAAAATGTGCATTCTGCAGCTGTTAGATGGGATGGAAAGTTTTGTAGATGTCTGTTAGATTAAATTTATTTAAGGTACAATTTAACTCTGCTGCTTCTTTGTTGACTTCCTGATTAGGTGATTTCCATTTCTGAAAGTGGAGTGTTTAAGTCCCCTACTTTTACTCTCTCCCTTCAGATTTATTAGTATTTGCTTTCTGTATTTGTAACATTGGACACATATGTACATATATTTTTCCCCCAAAGAAACCTTTTATTTAAGGAATACAAACTTCATGCATGTCATCAGTACTTTAGCCTGATGGATGAAGTACTACAGCAGGTGTGCTGGGATCTAGGAAGCGTCACGCATCTGGCGCATGATACAGAGTGGAGTGAGGTTTGGGTGCATGGTAGTAGTGGTTTTGCTGAGCCTGCAGCCAGTGCGAGCTCTGACAGCAAAACCCCAGTAGCTGTGATTTGCACAGAAGGGGGTGGGGTTTTGCCTGTGTGGAGCTGCTGCAGCGAGTGTAGCTGTTAGTTCTCAGTTCCTCACTACCTCCCTGCCTACGTCGACAGCAGCTTCAATGGACTAAGAGATAGAGCCGTATGTGTAGTAAAAATTAGTTCCGATATATGGTGGGCAACCGGTGAATATTCCTAGTTTGTACTACTTTGTAACTGGATATCATTTTATGTGTTTTTAAGGGAATTAACACAAATACTGAAATAGGAGAAAAGAGAATCAGGCACCACTTGCTAGCATCCACATCAATCTTAAAGATCCTCCCATTTGTCATTGTATAGCATCATTATAATATCCCCAAGAAACCCTAGTTTGTCAAACATTTGTGTCAGGATTTTTTTTTCTTGAATTGCTTTAAAATTATTTTTGTTTATAATACTGTTACAATGTGATTTTTTAAATCTTTAGAGGGCTTCATAGAGAACTACCTTATATCATCCAATTCCAGATGTTCTTTGAAGCTATTAGGTTAAAATAGTAAACCAATAGGATAACTTATTCTGTTTTCTTTGTTGTTTTACAAGAAATAATTTAGCAGCAGAAAGTGCTCTGGAAAATTAAACTTGTGAATTTTTTATTCAAAATGGAAGATTTAAAAAAAAAAGATTTATTTATTGTTTATTTGAAAGTCAGAGGGAATAGAGGAGAGAGGGAGGGGAGAAAGCAAGAGAGATCTTCCATCCACTGGTTCATTCCCCAAATGACTGCAACGAACAGGGCTGGGCCGGGCTGAAGCCAGGATCCTCATCTGGGTCTCCCACATTGGTGCAGGGGCCTAAGCACTGGGTCATCCCCTGCTGCTTTCTCAGGCCATTAGCAAGGAGCTGGATTAGAAGTGGAGCAGCCGGGACCTGTACCAGCGCCCATTTGGGATACTGTTGTTACAGACAGTGACTAAACCCACTACACCACAATGCCAGCCCCATGGAAGATATTTTCAAATAGAAAATACATCACTTTTATTGTCTTATAGGAGTTATTATGAGCACCCCTAAGCTTGCATTTCCATTTTCCAAAATGTTTGTATCATATGTGGAACATTATATCCTAAGAGGTTCCCCTGCAGGAATTTGGAGTCAAAACCTTTTTACCTCCTGATATCCCTTCTCTCCTTCATTCTCTCCTGGGACATCAATCTGTTCTATAATTCAGAGGTGCAGTTGAAAAGTAACTGACACTTATGTGAGGAAGAGAGGGCTATGTATTCCTGGAGGCGTGTTCCATCAATCAGCTAGCCCCTTTACTTAGAGGCTGAAGAGGGAATCATTTCCTCTAGCACCACACGCTACAAGACACTGAATTTAGGAATAGAGAATATAGGGTATAATCAACTCTTTGACATCTCTTTTGTTTCTGCTCTAACATATAGAATATAATTTTATACTACCTACAAAGATGGGCAATTAAGTGTTTGCATTCTTAGCTTCACTGTCTCATTGTTGTTGATGGATATATAGTTACATGAAAACACATGTATATTAATCAATAATTTACCTTCAATCATAGTCATCTATCTAATGCCTTTCAACTCTGTTACATTGTTGGTAGAATAATTTGGCAGTGGGAAAGCAACAGTTGTTATTGATTTTGCATTCTTTGGCAGAGTTGCAACAATTCTCCCATACTCTGATCCAGTAGAGGTATTAGATGGATTACTGTACTGTACTTGCATTTGAAATTTCTTCCTCTGCTTTTACTCTATTTATTTTCCATCAGCTTGTAACATCGTAACATTGATTGGTGCAAGCAATGTATTATTCATGCCGTTCTGGTTTCATTCCATTAGTGCTATCAGTATTAGTATTCAGTCTAAAGAGACACAATTATGTCAAGAGTTCTCAGGACCAGCTTGTCCTGCTTTGCATTTGTTTCACATTCATAAGAGATATTTCTTTTGTGAAGTGGATCTTTTCATTTTGTTGGTATCAACAGAAATGAAATAAGAAGCTACTAGGATAACCTTTTAAATATTTTTAGTTTACAAATAATCTTTGTACAAAATTTGAAAAATTAGGAATGCATGAAAATTGGAAATGTGAGAGGAAGAAAATCAAATTATCCATAATTTTACCACTATTTATTTTATTATTTACAACTATTAATATGTTGATCTTGCTTTCTAGTCTTTTTTTCTTAGAACGTAAAGTTCATGCTGCATATACAGTTTTTATGCATTTATTTATTTGAGAGACAGAGAGAGAGAAAGGGAGAAATCTCTCATCTGCTGGTTCACTTCCCAAAAGCCCACAACATTTAGGACTGGACCAGACCAAAGCTGGGAGTGAGGGACTCTGTCTGGGTCTCCCATCTATGTGGCAGGGACCCACATACTTGCTCCATCACCTGCTGCCTCCCAGGTTGCATATTAGCTGGAAGCTGGAATCAGAAGCTTGAGAGTGGAGCTGAGACTTGAACCCGGGCTCTCCGATTTGTGAGGTGGGCAGCCTGAGTGGCAACATAGCATGTAGGCCAAATACCTTCCCCAATATAAAGCTTTATTTTATAAAAGATTTATTTATTTATTTGAAACGTAGAGTTACAGAGAGGCAGAGGCAGAGGCAGAGAGAGAGAGCGAGAGAGAGAGAGAAACAGACAGACAGACTGAGGACTTTTCCATCTCTAGTTCACTCCCCAAATGGCCGCAGTGGCTGGAGTTGTGCCAATCCTGAAGCCAGGAGCCAGGAGGTTTTTCTGGGTATCCCACATGGGTGCAGGGGCCCAAGGAACTGGACAGTCTTTCACTGCTTTCTCAGGCACATTAGCAGGTATCTGGATCTGAAGTGGAGCAGCTGGGACTTGAACTGGTGCCCATATGGGATGCTGACATTAGAGGCAATGGCTTAACCCATTATGTCACAGAGATGGCCCCTAATATAAAGTTTTAAATACTGATTTTTTAGCAATGTGTCATACATATTTGTTATAGACTAACAATTTTAAACTTGATTTTTTGTGTATATAATGATTGTTTATATTACTTTCACCATTATTTCAAACATTTATATCTTTCATAGTTTTAATTTTTATCAATACTGATATACATCCTTATTGTTAGCTCATTTATCATATCTGATCATTTCTTTCAAGTAGATTTCTAAAAGTGGAATTATTGGACCAAAAGAATACAAGCATTGAAAAACTTCTTGATACATATTGCCAAACAACTTTCCAAAAACACTGAACCATCATGTTCTATTTTACCTTATGTTGTTATAGTATTTTTTTCATGTCTTCTTTTTTTAAAGGTATATTTTATTTATTTGAAAGGAGAAGTTAGAGAGAGAGGGAAAAAGAGAGAGAGAGAGAGAAAATCTTCAATCTGTTGGTTCACTCTCCAAATGGCTGCCATGGCTGGGCCAGGCCCAAGCCAGGAGACAGGAGCTTCTTCGAGGTCTCCTATGTGGAGCACTTGGCCATCTTCTGCTGCTTTCCCAGATGCATTAGCAGAGAGCTGGATCTGAAGTAGAGCAGCTGGGATTCAAACTGGCACTAATATGGGATTCTGACATTACATGTGACAGCTTAACCTGTTAGGCTACAACACCAACCCCTATTTTTTTCATTTCTAAAAACCTAAATAAAATTAACTTTGATAAGGAAAGTTTTAAGGAAGCATTAATAATTTCAAAATGGCTTAAAGTATCTTTTAATATTTCTAAAAAACACAAAATAATTACATTTGGCCCAATTTACAACATTCATATGTTACCTACTTTACAATGTGTTATACACATAATTGCTAAAGGTCTTATGTAACAAAACCTATCGCAAGGAATGTATGAATGTAATTTATATAAAAATTACAGATATTTGTAAAACCCCACTATTTAGACAGAACATTATAGATAGGATGATAGTACTGAAAGAAGAGGTTGGGATATAAAATATGAATCTATTTTGCATTATGATTTTGCTAAGTCCAGCCATTTAAATTGAAGTATATAAACAAGAAATCTGTGGTTATGTGAACAATTGAATAGAATTGAACATAAACTCCTTGAAAATTAATAGCTCAGGACCAATAATGTGGTTCATTTAAAACATTATTATCAATATCTTTGTTGACAAATCATAATTATATATATTATGGATACTATGTTTTTAATATATGTATCATGTGCCATGATTTAATGAAGATACATAAGAGTCTATCACCTCTATTACCTATCATTTTGGTGGTGAGTATTTAAAAGTTGCTCTCATATTTTTTTGAGATACATAATAATACATTGTTATTGACTATAGTCATCCTGTTGTGCATTAACTCTCAGAGCCGCCCCTCCCGTGTGTTTGAATCTTTGTATTCTTTGATCAGTAGCTCCCCATTCCCTTTCTCCCTTGCCACTCAGCCTCTGGTAACCATGTTCATGCCCAACTTCTATGAGGTTAGATTTGTTAGAGTCCACTCATATGCATACATTAAAAATTTGTTTTCCACCACAATAAACTTTTAATTCCATTTTCCATGAACTTTTTGAAGTGCTCATATATAAGTAAGGTCATGTGGTGTTTGTAGTTCTGGGCTTGACTTACTTCTCTCAGCAACATATTCCCCAGATCCTCATATTTTGGCAAAGGACAAGGTCTCCTCCCATTTGAAGACTGAATACGTGTAGTCCCAGTTTTCTTTCTCTTTTAGTCCACTGATCAACACTTAGGTTGTTCCTGTACTTTGGCTGTTGGGAATCATGCTGCCATGAGGATAGGCCTACAGACATGCTGTAGACACACTGATTTCAGCTTTTTGAATATGTCCCTGGCAGTGGGATTATTGGGTCTTACTGTAGTTCTGTTTTTAGTTTTTTTAGGAACCTCCAAACTGTTTTCCATAGTGGCTGTGCTAATGTACATTCCTCCCGACAACATATCAGAGTCTCCTCTCCCTGCCTCCTCTCTGAGACTTGGTATCTTTCATCTTTTTTGCTAAAAGCACTCTAACATATGAAGTGATGTCTCATTCTGGTTTTAATTTGCATCCCTGTAATGATTATTGATGCCTGGTGGTTTTTCCTGTACGTGTTGACTGTGTTATGTCTTTTTTTTGTGTGAAATGTCTGTTAGGTCCTTTGCCCGTTTTTATTGGGGCTTTTTGTTCTCTCATTACTGAATTGCTTGTATTTGTTATATATTTTGGATATTAGCCCCTTATTAGATGCATAGTTTGCAAATGTTTCCTACTGTTACATGAATTGTTTCTTTACTTTGTTAATTGCTTCTGTTGCTGTGTAGAAGTTTCTGAGTTAGATATAATTTTGTTTGTCTGTTTTTGCTTTTGTTGCTTGTGCTTTTGGTTTCTATCATTTTTGATGTAATGCATGTCTGAATCTTCAGTAATGTATTCAGTAAAATAGACACTAATGTATTCATTAAAATAGACAAATAAAATAGACAAGTCAATTTTATTCACTAAAGTAGACAAGTTAGGGCATTATTAGATTACTGAAATAACCAAAGCAACTCAATGGATAAGTTCCTGAAGCTAAAAGCTGCCTGACATTTTTGTGCACTGCCTTTTTTTTTGCATGTAATTTTTGATGATGTAAGTTGCTAGATTCTGTAGCTAAATGTATGAACAGAAAGAATGGTGTCAGTGTGAGCATTCAGACAGATAAGAGTTCTACAAGTCTGCTGTGGCTAAATCAGGGCTGATGTCTGTTGCTTCAGAAATAACAGTTTTTATCATATCCTCTCTGTTTTTACCTGATTCATAGGACCACTTATTGACCTACTTTTAAAAAAATATTTATAATAATGTTAAAACCAGTAGAAAATCTACCCTTTATTGAACTCTTTATTTAACATAGAGTTAAACATAGGTGCATAAAGTCAACTGAAAATAGATCTCAGTAAAAAAATAGATCTCCCACTCAGTAAGAGTGGGAATAAGAAAGGAAGGAGTGAAGAAGGGTTGGGAATATGGGTAGGAGGATAGACATGGTAGGAAGAATCACCATGTTCCTAAAGTTGTAATTATGAAGTGTATGAAGTTTGTAACTGTAAAGCTGTATAGTTCTGCATACATTCCTATGGACTTATTTCTAAGCGTACAGTTAAAAAACTTGCTGTGCTACCCCAAATCCCCTTAAGCTGGTGGTAGAAATACCATCTTAAGTGTTAAAATGATCATATATGGATAGGATTAAGGGTCAGGTAGTAATAATAGATAGAATTAAAAAGGAGTGAAGGCTCCAACATAGGGAGGAGTCCACATGGCAGGCTCATAGAATGACAATTGCTTTATATAGCACTCTGACCTCAGAATCAGCCCTTAAGGCATTCTGGTCTGGCTGAAAAGTCCATGAGAGCATTTTAGGCATGGAAAGCCTAGACACTGATGCAAAAAAATGTCCTACATGAAGAACCTCTGTGGGTGAGATCCCACTGGAAAGAAGTGGTCATCAAAGTAGAAGGTACTTTTTTCTGAAGGGAGGAGAGAACTTCCACTTTGCTTATAGCCTTGACTAAATACTGACAGAGTTTGTGGATTCAGAAGGCTTCCATAGCCTAGGCAGCCCATGTCTAGAGCCTCGGTGATCACTGATGTAATAAGTGAGAGTGTTAATTGTTAAATTAACAACAGGAGTCACTGTGTACTAACTTCCCATGCAGGACCTCTCTCCTTGAAGAGTTGTATTATAATTATGTCTAAGTGATTGCAAAAGATGTATAATTCTTAGGTACTTCTTTAAAGTTAATTAAGTTTCTAAAAAAGAAAAAAAAGTGAAATTAACTTCAATATGCAATGACTTTGAACATCCCTTGTCTCAACTGTTGAGGAACTGTTTTTTTTGTTTTTGTTTGTGTGTGTGTGTTTTTTTTTTCTGTGCAAATTGTTGAATTTAGTATAGAGTTGGTCTCTTGTATATAAAGTTAATTGAAAATGGATCTTAGTGGAAAATGGGACTGGGAATGGGTGCGGAAGGAGGAGGAGGGGTAGGAGACTGGGTAGTAAGGCGGGTATGGTGGGAAGAATCACTGTATTCCTAAAGTTGTACTCATGAAATGCATGAAGTCTGTATTCCTTAAATAAAAGGTTTCTTTGTTTGGAAAAAGTAAATTAAAAAATTTTTAAAAAAATTTATAATAATGTCAAAACTAGTAGAAAATCTAAGTAATCTAATCAAACCCAAGTTCCATTTGAAAAGAGCATACCTGTTCTTTTATTTGTTGGGTCACAAGTAATGGATTCTAAAATGTACAATGATGGTGATGACATAATATTGTATGGATTTAATGTAATGTTGCAAGTTTGACCTCATAAGCAAGAAATACCAAGTTCACAGTGACCATTTTAATGAGAGTGTTGTGACTCCGTTACTTCATTTTAGCCTTCTAACATAAGACTTTTCAATGAATATTAGGAAATCTCACCTCTATAGAGACTATTTGAAATGAATGATTTTTGTTTCTCTGTCCAAGCTGGTGGGATCCTTGTCTTTATTGCATTATAAAGTAACACTTAAACTAGGCATAATAGAGACTGCATTTGGGGGAGGTCATTTAATTAGTGCTCCTGCTACTTGAAACTCTTTAGAGCCTGCATTGATGGACTTCTTTTGATGGTGACAAAAAGGAAGCACAGAATTATCATAATATTTGGAGTCATTAAAAAATTCTGCCTATAAAATTTACTGGGTGTATGACCTTTATCAGGGTTTTGATACTTTCTATATACCCTGGATTTCTCTTTTATTAACGAAGGATGGCAGCACCTCAAGAATTTAATGGAATAATAAGCAAAATGCCCCATTTATTGAAGATTCTTAATAAAAGCTTGTTCCCTTCTTGTCCTTGTATGTAAAATATGTGGGAGGTAAGGGTTAGAACAAAGATTCTATTCAAAGGAACCAAACCCATTAAGCATGCAGCACTCAAAAAAGTAATGCCTTGAAAAATGTTTTTATCCTTTCCTTGCAGTACAGATGCATCAATAGATATTGAATTAAACACCAAGCTTAGTGTGTTGGCAACAGTCTGTGTTTGCAGCCCATGTTGGAAGTACTTTTCCTTTTTTGCAGGAATCATAATTATAAATATATATTTACAAAATATCAGTGTACATTCACTTTGAAGACATATTTCCCATAAGACATCATTAAATTGGTTCCAAGAGATCAGGTATGTTCTCTTGGAGCATTTGGAGTTTTTGTCCTTTGGCCTCTTGTGCTTCTGGTGTATGCTCAGAATTATCAGTATGGTCCAGTCAATCATCACGATGAAGCAAGGACATTGTGAAGAGTTAGCCTACTTTTGGAGTAAGAGGTAGACACTAAGCATTCACTTGGGGAAGGTGGCTCTAGTCCTCCCTTGACTTTATGCTGCCTCCCTACTTTGATACCTGGAGATAACATGTTTATAATCTTTTATGTAAGTCTGTGCGAGGGAAGCTTCAAGATAAGTCAGCTCATAACTTCCAAGCAGATTGCTTAACTGAAGTCATAGTCATGGCTACCTATCTTAAGAATTGTTGGTTTGGCATCACCTACTGCCTTTCTACTACATAACTATTCCTTGAATCCTAGAGATATAGGAGCTCATATGCTGTTGCTATTATTTTTTTAAATATTTATTTTATTTATTTGAAAGTCAGAGTTACAGAGAGGCAGAGGCAGAGAGAGAGAGAGAGAGAGAGAGAGAGAGAGAGAGAGAGAGAGAAAGGTCTTCCATCCGATGGTTCACTCCCCAGATGGCTACAACAGCCAGAACTGCACTAATCCAGAGCCAGGAGCCAGGAGCCTCTTCCAGGTCTCCCACGTGAGTGTAGGGGCCCAAGGACTTGGGCCATCTTCTTCTGCTTTCTCAGGCCATAGTGGAGAGCTGGATCAGAAGTGGAGCAGCTGAGACTTGAACCGGTGCCCATATGGGATGCCAGCACTACATCAGCAGCTTTACCCACTACACCACAGCATCGGCCCCTACGTATGAAATTTAGCATAATTTTTTCTAGATCTGTGAAGAATGTTGTTAGTATTTTGTTTGAGATCACATCGAATCTATAATTGCTTTTGGTAGTATGGACATTTTGATGATATTGATTCTTCCAATCTGTTAATATGAAAGGTTTTTCCATTATTTGTGTCTTCTATTTCTTTCTTCAATGTTTTATAGTTTTCATCATAGAGATCTCTGACCTTCTTGATTAAATTTATTCCAATGTATTTAATTCTTTTTGGAGCTATTGTGATTGATCTTAAAAATTCTTTCTCACCCATGACATTATCTCTGTATACAAAGGCTATTGATTTTTCCTTGTTGATTTTATATCCTGCCACTTTACCAAACTCTTTTATGAGTTCCAATAATCTCTCAGTTGAGTTTTCTGGATCCCCTGTGTATAGAATCATGTCATCTGCAAATAGGGGTAGTTTGATTCCCTCCTTTCCAATTTGTATCCCTTTGATTTCTTTTTTTTTCTTTTTTTCAACTTTTGACAGGCAGAGTGGACAGTGAGAGAGAGAGACAGAGAGAAAGGTCTTCCTTTTGCCATTGGTTCACCCTCCAATGGCCACCACGGCCGGCGCGCTGCAGCTGGCGCACCGCGCTGATCCAAAGGCAGGAGCCAGGTGCTTCTCCTGGTCTCCCATGGGGTCCAGGGCCCAAGGACTTGGGCCATCCTCCACTGCACTCCTGGGCCACAGCTGAGAGCTGGCCTGGAAGAGGGGCAACCGGGACAGAATCTGGCGCCCCGACCGGGACTAGAACCTGGTGTGCCGGTGCCGCAAGGCGGAGGATTAGCTTATTGAGCTGTGGCGCCGGCCAAGCCCCTTTGATTTCTTTTTCTTGCCTAACAGCTCTGGCTAACACTTCCAGGACTATATTAAATAGCAGTGGTGAGAATGGCATCCTTGTCCAGTTCTGGATCTTAGGGAGAATGCTTCCAGCTTTTCCCATTCAATAAGATGATGGCCATGGGTTTGTCATTAATTGCCTTGATTGTGATAAGGAATATTCCTTCTATTCCCAATGTGCTTAAGGTTTTCATCATGAAAGGATGCTGTATTTTATCAAATGCTTTTTTTGCATCTATTGAGTTAATAATATAGTTTTTATTCTTCCATTTTTTTAATGTGATATATCACATTAATTGACTTGCATGTGTTGAACCATCCCTGCATACCAGGGGATAAATCCCACTTGATCTGGATGAATGATCTGTCTGATGTGTTTTTGGATTCAATTAGCGAATATATTATTTAGGATTTTTGAATCTATGTTTATCAGGGATATTTGTCTACAGTTCTGTTTCTCTGTTGTATCTTTTTCTGGCTTAGGAATTAAGGTGATGGTGGCTTCATGGAAGGAGTTTGGGAGGATTCTCTCCCCATCAGTTGTTTTGAATAGCTTGAGAAGAATTGGAATTAGTCTGCCTTTAAGTGTCTGGTAGAATTCAGCTGTGAAGCTATCCAGTCCTGGACTTTTCTTTATTGGGAGGGTCTTTATTACTGATTCACTTTCTGTCTTCATTACTTGTCTGTTTAGGTTTTCTATATCTTCATGACTCAATTTTCGTAGATTGTATGTGTCCAGGAATCTATCTATTTCTTCTAGGTTTCCCAATTTGTTGCCATACAGCTCTTTGTAGTAATTCCTGGTGATTCTTTTTATTTCTGTGGTATTTGTTGTTACATTTCCTTTTTCAGCTCTGATTTTATTGATTTCTGTCTTCCCTCCCCCCCTTTTTGGTTAAGTGGTTCAGTGGTGTATCACTTTTGTTTATTTATTTATTTTTTCCAAAAAACAGGTCTTCATTTCACTAATCTTTTATATTTTTTTGGGCCAATTTTGTTTATTTTTCTCTAATTTTAATTATTTCTTTCCTCCTACTAATTTTGGGTTTGATTTGTTGTTGTTTTTCTAGGTCCTTGAGATACATTGATAGCTCATTTTTTTGGTACCTTTCCCATATCTTCATGTAGGCACCACATAATCTCAAACTTTCATGCTTAGGAATACTGAGTTGAAATATTTAGTTTTTCAAGTCTAAACCAAAGATGTTATATTCACTGAAATTATTTAGGATAAATTTACTCCCCAAGAGTCTGCCCTACTGGTAACTTAAGATGCTAGGTTATTCTCTTTGCCATCACAACTGTTTAGATGCACCTTGACCATACCATTTATGACATATTACAATCATTTCATTACACATTTGCTCCATTAACAAAGCCGTGAGTGGAAGAGATCTGTATTCTTCAGGAAGAATAGTACGTGTCCACACTTAGTAGTGCCAGATAAATGTTTTCCAAATTATTTTAATTGACTTAAATATGAAATATTAAATGAAGATGCTCAATTTATAAAGCATTTACAATTTCAGGTAGATTTTTGTGTAAGTTGACATGTAACCATGAACTATTTCATATGAATCTTGTTAATGAGATTTGTGCTTGAGTGAGAAAACACCACATGATTCAAAATATCCAGGATTAAATAAGGAAAAGGAGACAGCTTAACTTTTAAGTGTCAATTGGACCAACCTTCTGGAATAAATCCATCTATGTCCATCACAATTTTATCTCTGCCTCAGGCATATCACAAACATTTAAACCTTATCTAGAAGGGTAATTAGAAACCAGCTCATTCACAGTGATTTTCATTGAGGTAAATTGGTGAGGATAAACTGAAATTTGCCTTGGCATTAACCTCTTTAGAATCAGAGCATGGCTTGCACCGTGTGAAAGGCCATGCCCCAGACCTATCTGTTCCCACAACACCAGTCTTCTTTCTGAAGAGTGACTTGAGGTATTCATCAAATAAAAGCATGTGCTGTATCAGGTTAACTACAGGGTACCTTTTGGTGGATATTCAGAGAAACATCAGTGTGGTACCTTTCAAACTTATTTCTAATTTCTTTGGGAAAATTATTTTGAATTTCATACATATTCATTAGCTAGAAACACAAATTGATTTTTGAAGACTACTACAGAAGAAATGAAAACTAAGAATAACTTTTGTACTTTAACAAATTACATATTCAGTGAGTATTTTTACTGTACCTTGTGGTGGGCTCTGAAATACAGAAATGAAGAGACACAGATACTCTTCTTCAGCAATTCTATATCCTGGCAATAAAATGTAAAACAACATGTTGTGATAAGTGCTACATAAACATATTGTATTGTTTCATTCTTTAAAATACTACAAAACTAAACTAACTGATGATCCATGTATAAAAAGTACAGTTGGATCCCTACTTGATACCTACAATAGCAAAAATATATCCCTAGTGAATTAAATACCTAAATGGGAAGGTAAAGCTTTTATGAGAAAAGTATAAGTTTATGACCTCAGCGTCTCAGGGTAGGGAAGAACTTCCAAACAAGTTGAAAAAGCAAGGTCTCTATGCTTGTAGTTTAATGTAGAGTAACTCCATCCTGATTTTGTTATTTTCCTCTAAGGAAAAACTGTTTTTTTTTTTTTTTTTAATCTAAGGAAAAGATATGATTCTTGGTAAAGATTCTATTTTGTGGTCCATGAAGAATCATGGGCTACAGTTCCAAGTTTTGGGGTCCTGCCCTTGCCCTCTTTCCAATTGAGGCTGTTCCCAAAGATTTGAGGTCAAAAGAGAGAAGTTTTTAAGAATTTCTGTATTTCTTTCCTAAATAAGTTGTCAAGAACCTAAAAACCTGTTGAATTTAGACATTATATTAATTGCTATTAGAGATGCAAGGGAAATTCTTGAATACTGAAAAAATTCCAGTCTCCATCAATATATACCTCTAGATGAGGTAGACCAAAAGAAAAAAAAAAAAAAAAAACAACAAGAGATTTCAAAGAGAAAAGTGGAGTAAAGCCATCCAAATCTGGATATTTTCTTGTCTCTATGGAATGAGAAACAAGATTTTGGATATAGCAGTATCTTTTTTCTTTAACAGAAATTGGACAAAGTGGGTATAAAATAAATTTTGAGAGCATAAACAAGGAAATTGAACACAAATTAGTTCTTTCTCTATATAAATTCATACTGAAATAGCAATAGGAAAAAAATGTAATGCTTGTGCCACCAGTTAATCTGTAGCATGATTTTGAGCAAGTCAATTACTATTTAAGTGTTTTCCTGTTGTAAATTGAGAATACCACTTGCTTCTGCCTACTTTAAAAGGATGTTCAGGATTGGTTTACCTTTTGTTTGTGACTTGCCATGGAAATGTAAGAATTAAGATTTTAGGACTTAATCTTTTTGTAGTTTAGAATAGTCCAGTAATATTCTCAAAGTCTTGGTTCCCTGTATTTTATCCAATCAAGAAGTGTGACCTTTTGTGTTAGTGTATCTTTTGTTCAAATGGGCTCTGTGTTCTACTAGTAGATCAAAAAGCATATGCGACTGTAAAGTGATCTGGGAGCCAGAGAAGTAGATGAGACTCAAACAATGAAAATACATGAGTCTGGGCAGCGTTTGTTAGAACTTGCATCCCACACTGTAGTGCATGGGTGCAGTTCCAGGCTCTGGCTCCTGATTCTAGCTTCCTGCTAAAGCAGACCCTGGGAGGCAGTGGTGATGGCCCAAGTAATTGGGTTCCTGCCACTCACATGGGATACCTGGATTGAGTTCTCAGCTCCTGGCTTCAGCTCAGGGCAGCCTTTGCTGTTTTGGACATTGGGGGAATAGACTTTCTCTCTGTCTCTCTCTCTCTCTCTCTCTCTCTGTCTCTCTCTCTCATCTCTTTCTCTCTCTCAAATAAATAACTGCAAAATTTAAAACATATATTAACAGCACTTAAGGACATGGCACATGTAATTTGTAATGTAAGAAATGGACATTATCTATTGGACTAGAAATCAAAATGTGGTTACTTTGGGAGAAGGAGGGTGATTAACTGGAAAAGGGAACAAGGGAAATATGGAAATGTTCCATATATTGAATGGGGTGTTGTTCATAAGTGTATATGTTTGCTAAAATGTGTTGATCACTTAAAATCTATTCATTTTCTGTGTACTTCAACAGAAATAATAAGAGCAGAAAAAAGTTTAAATGGAAAAATTACTGGGTATTAGAGCAGGAGTCAAGTAGATAGATACACATTACCATGTTACAAGTAGAATGTCTAATTAGGTGAAACACAGAGTGAAAGAATCATCAAAATAGGCTGAAGTGGATTAACCCAGGAATGCTCCCTGCTTCGGAGGGGCATGAACGGGGTTTTGAGGAGAGAATGAGCTGTAGATTGGTGAACAGAAGAGAAAGGCCTTTCAAATCCTGGACACCATATACATAAAGGGCACAGAGGGAGCAGAGTGCAGACTGGGGCGGGGGGCAGGGGAGGATTGTGGGCAAAGGGGATACCCAGATTGATTTTCAAAGCATTTATGATGCAGAGCAATACTTTAATGCATATATTCATAAAATGGGACTTGTAAAACAGCTTTTTGAAACTTTTAATAATTTGTCTTTTAATGATATTTGAATTGATACTATTAAGTTATACGTATTTCTTTGGAATGTTCTTCCCAGGATCTTAAGTATTCTAGTTAGTGAAGCCCAACCATGAAATTTGCATTTATATCTCTAATGTCCTTATCATATCAGGAGGTTAGTATTTGTATGGTTATTAACCCATTTCATTAGAACTGATATATGCTTTGAAGGTTTTTGTTTTTATTTCATTATATTTTTCATTTGTTTTGTTTCTCAAGACTCCATGATGAAGTCTTGGGCTAATCTTTGTGGAGTTTAGAAGGTTTAGGATGTATTAAAATAATTCCTTTTGTAGGTTATCTCAACTCAAAAGTTGTCCATCAGTTCTAGAAATGTTTTCAATCATCCCTGGCATATACGTCTAAGAAATTTTTATGTTCAGTCAGTTTGACAGTTGAATCCATGAACTCTTGGTCTAAAAATTCTTGGTACTAATTATTGTATTATGTTAGTTAAAGAACAGGAAAGAGATTAAGATAACAGCAATTTGCATAATTCAAGCTATAATATGAAACAGAAAAATAGCAATGTGATTTGTGGTATGTAAGTTATATGCAGAATGCAAGTATGAACTTTTAAAACAATATTCTCAAGAAAGTATCAGTGGCATGCATGTGAAATACTTTGGAAGCATTTCATCAAATTGTTAAATTTGAATTTTAGTAACTTTTAGCCTGCTAATATATTACTGTTGATTAGAATGCAAGCATGATTATTTTGAATTGACAAATTATTACTGTCTCTGGTCAAGAAAGAAAATGTAATTAGCACCTTACAAATTGGCAGTGATGAAGTGATGCTCTCCCCCATTAAAACACCCTGAAAGAAAATGTGCATGAATGAAAAACATGATCACTTATATTTGTCTCATCATTTTGATATTTATCAGATTTCTTTCATTATCCCAGGCCTGGTTAGAATTATAAATCCTTTTACCTACATTGATCCTTGTCCAGTTTTCACACTGCATAAATATAGGCAGAAATAAGAAATATTGCTGGGAAATAGCTTTGAAAACTAAGGAAATCTATTGGAAACATAAAGCAGATTTGGCATCTTATATGTAATGTAAGAAAAGTTAATGGAATTGGTTTTATGACTGGCTTCTGGAATTGGTCTCATTATTCTACTGTCACACCTTGTATATGGATAAATGGGTAGATCATGTACTCATTTATGTGAAAAATTATACATATTTAGTAATAGACCTGGCAGTATTATTGAGAATTTATGAATTAGCAATAGGTGTTGGTAAAAATGGAAGTAGTTTTAAGCCAAATATCCAAATAGCCAAACCCTTCAATCTGTAACTGTTCACCAGAATTACTTGACTTGAGTTTGATAGAAAGATGGACACTGGAAAAGCAACTTGCTTGTCATTATGTTGGCTGATACATGAAGAGAAATATGGAAAATTCCATCCCTGCATATTCAGGGCTAGGCTAGTGTCGGTCTAGTTTTGTCACTTTACGTTCTTCTAAATCCAGATATTCTTTCATGCCCCTCACTCCCACCCTGAAAATCCCTATATAATTATTCCCCTTGAACTCCATACTTTGAAAACTGTCTCTCATGGATAGTATGCCAAATTTTACATACTTTCGTTAATACCACATATAACCATATATAAAATTTCATGATCGTTGTGAAAAAATATATATTGCTACAAAGACTTGACCTGTTACTTCATATTGGAAACCATATTACACATAAGCATGTACTTTCCATAATTTAAAAAATTGAGCATTATCACAATAGATGAGAAATGGAATCTACTTAAGAGTTCATCTACTTGATAAGTGGGTGAAGAAAATGTATATATATATACGCAACAGAATACTAGTCAGTCATAAAAGGGGATGAAATTCTGTCCTCTGTTACTATATGTATAGAGCTGAAAGACATTATGTGTGAAATAAGCCAGGCACAGAAAGATAAATACTGTCTAATCTCATTCAGGTGGCCTCCTAAAAAAAGTTTATCCCCTGGAAGTAGAGAACAGAGGTGGTTGCTGGAGGCTAGAAGGAGTAAGGAGGAGTGTGGAGAAGAGGGGTGGGAATAGGTCATCCAACAGGTACTAAGTTTTAGTGAGATAGGAGTAAGCAGTCACAGTGTCCTATTGCCCAGTAGGTAACTACATATAAATGATAATGTACTTGGAATTTCAATAAAAGTTACCTCTGTCTCTGCCATTCCAGAGTCTAGGGTTTGCATGACTACTAGTCCATCTAATTGGAACTAATGTGGGCTGAAGTAGAAAGGATTATGAATATTTTCACCACAAAGAAATATTAAATGTTTGGAGAGATATGCTTACTCTGATTAGAACATTGCACAATACATATGATGTTACTTTAAGGAGTTCATAGAAAATGGGATTGAAAGTATGAGTTTAATTTAGTATAAAACAATTTTGAAATCTAAGTATAGTTTTTATTTTTTTGCACCACTATAAATTCATACTTTTAATTTTGTTTTTCCATGAACTTTTTGAAATCTGAATGTTAAAACCTCACATGATTCCCGTAAATATGTACAACTTTTGTGTCAATTAAAAACACGTTGAAAAATATTGAAAAGGCAAAATGTCTGCATTTTGACTTGCAAGGAGCTCGTGTTGTCATTCTTTTCATCCTGTTAGCAGGCATGGACCCATAATCAAACCAAACTCAGTGGCATGTGACACCAAACCCCTTCTGTGTGACCCTGGATTATTGCATGGAAAAGTGGCTTCACTGGAGACAAATGTAAGGCAATAAAGAGAATGCCTGAGAAGAGTCACCAGCAGAGGTTTATGGGTTACCGAACAAAGAGCTCCCACTGAGCTCCCCGGAAAGCCGAGTAGTTTTAAAAACCAGAGAAGGTGTTGGACTTGATGAGCTGTTTGAACTGGTCTGCTGACCTCTGCAATGACCTTTGCCATTACCTCCTCAGGTTTGAAAGATAATACCTCTCCTCTCCTCTCGCCCTAAGGCAACCCTGACCAGAATTTCAGCCTTTCCTTTTGAAGGGCGATACCTGTGGTGAAGAGTATTGAGTCTGGCTGTGCCCTTGCGGGTCTGTGTTTCAAGAGGCCCACGGGAGAGATGGCCGCCTCCTTTGCTGCCTTTGGATAGGGGCTTAGGGAAGTGCCCCCCGAATCCACCCAGGTGTGCATCTCAGCAGCTGCTAAAAGCAGGAGGATCATTCTGTTTTGGCCTAAAACTGTTTTCTTTCTTGTTTGGTTTAAAGAGTGATGACTCCACTATTCAGGAAGATAAAAATGAAATAAATTATTTGGAAGTATGTAGTTAAAAGTGAAATAGTTACTTTACATGGTATAGATTCTTTTAAAGTTTTTCCTCTTTCTCCAGGTGTCTAGCTACTCTCGTCATAGCATTTCTGGAATTGCTGTAATGAACAGTTTAATCAGTTCATATAAATTTGTTGTACACTACTAAAGACTTTAATTGGAAATATAATACATCCTTTAAGCAAAGACTGATCATTATAGAAAGCTGCTTTGCATCAGTTAAATGTTCACGCTATACTACAGTGAGATATGAACAGTCCTTTGTAACTTGCATGTCATTACAACACGCAGATGTCTTGGCTCCAGGAGCACGTGTATTAAATGAGTGCTGGCTTGGATTTATGCCAGGGTCAAGGCTTAGTGATCTTAAGTAAGAGCCCAGAACGTTGCATGTTGGGAGGTCAAAGCTAACTACTTTCTGTTCCGGGAGCTCTAGTCTGTGCCTCAGAGTCTGTCGCTGATGGTGGGTTGATGCCTGGTACAATCTATTCTCCCACGACATGCTTCATTCAAGTGCTTTCACAACTAAAGACAGAGCCTTGATAATGCATGAGGACTTTAAAATAAAAGTCGAAAATCTGACCGAAAGTTCTTTCTTTAGGGTAAGCAGTGACCAATTTAGTTGCTTCCAGAGCTGCTCCAGTTTCACACAATATTTAGCTACCTGGGGATGCAAAGACCACAGGGTGCGCCTTCCCCTGAATTTAGAAATCTGTGTGTTCAGGGGAAATGAGCATCCGGAGGAGAGAAACAAGAGAAACAAGCTCCTAGTAGCAGATGAGCTCTTCAGTCAGGTTTTTAAAAAAAGCTTTGGATTAAACTCCTCTGTTCCTGGCCGGCGCCGCGGCTCACTAGGCTAATCCTCCGTCTTGCGGCGCCGGCACACCGGGTTCTAGCCCCGGTCAGGGCACCGATCCTGTCCCGGTTGCCCCTCTTCCAGGCCAGCTCTCTGCTGTGGCCAGGGAGTGCAGTGGAGGATGGCCCAAGTGCTTGGGCCCTGCACCCCATGGGAGATCAGGAGAAGCCCCTGGCTCCTGCCATCGGATCAGCGTGGTGCGCCGGCCGCAGCGCACCTACCGTGGCGGCCATTGGAGGGTGAACCAACGGCAAAAGGAAGACCTTTCTCTCTGTCTCTCTCTCACTGTCCACCCTGCCTGTCAAAAAACAAACAAACAAACAAACAAAAAAACAAAAACTCCTCTGTTCCTACATCTGTAGGAGGAAGCATGAGCCCGGGTTTTCAGGCCTTGAAGCAGTAACCTACAGACCATTGTGTGCACATGCCAATGCCGATGGAACTGTGCTAGCTTACCCAGTAGAACTATTATTAACTGTTAGTGCTTTGATTATGGAATTGCATAAATTTTGAGTGGTTTGCTCTTAATCCCTTTTCCCTCATTTAAGCCCCTTTATTTTTGGCATGTAGCTTGTAGAAAGTGAAGTTTTGTAGGAATGTGTGCATTGCATTTGTATCAGAAATGCTAGTATACCATGGTAACTACTCAGTAAACTACTTGCATGTTGATGTATAAAATGATTTTTATAACAAGAGCTCAGTGACCAGATTGAGAAACTCAGGTAAATTTTATGTTCTTTTTGTGTAGTTGAAATGTTATGTTTTTATGAAATTGCTCACTTTGTTGAAAGTATTATAAATCATCCAAATAGTATTAATAGTATTAATATATTTTGAGGGATATAATGTATAATATTGTATTATTATTCTTTAAAGCAATATCTTAAAAACTAATGTCTCAAATTTAAATTTGATGTGACTTTTTTTTTAAAGATTAATTTTATTTATTTGAAAGACAGAGTAAGAGAGAGAGGTAGAGACAGAGAGAGGTCTTCCATCTGCTGGTTCACTCCCCAGATGGCTGCAATGGCTGGAGCTTCACCGATCTGAAGCCAGGAGCCAGGAGCTTCCTCCAGGTCTCCCATGTAGGTGCAGGGGCCCAAGGACCTGGGCCATCTTCCACTGCTATCTCAGGCCATAGCAGAGAGCTGGATTGGAAGAGGAGCAGCCAGGATTCAACTGGTGTCCGTATGGGATGCTGGCACCTCAGGTCAGGGCTTTAACGTGTGGTGCCACAGTGCCGGCCTCTGATGTGACTTCTAAAATATGGTTACTTGAGATTAAAAAGCAACAACAACAACATCCTTTTACCATCAAGACACAGTCACTATATTTTTCAAGTGAATAAAGGCAGCCTAAAAATGTAGTCCTTATAAACAAATAGAATAACTTGTATGAGCCAAAAGTTGTTGTTTTTGTGTCTAAAATCAGGGTACAATTCTGAGCCAACAGTATTATTGTTTGATTAAAATCATAATGTTAAATATTAAACTAATATATTTGATTATGAATTATTAACCATAATATAATTAAATATTAAGTATATTTTCTGAAAAGGCTATTACAATGTAGGATATCATAAGTATTATCACATCTAAAACTAGGCAAACAGACATGTCATGACAAATAGCCTATCTAAACGAATATTAAGTCTTTTGTTTAAGCTTTATTTCAAATTGGAAAATTGGCACTTGGCCCAGAGAAGGTAAAAAGTGATTAACTGAGAAAATGGTTTAAATCCTGCTTCTCCATTGTCTTTGTGTATTTCTCCCATTCATCAAAGGCAATGCCACATTTTCCGGGGTCAGCCTCTTCCTCTCATGCTACTGGGGTGAGCGGTGAGCAGCACTTGCAGGAAGCCTTGGGTGATTTGCCTTTCCATTGCCTTGGTTTGAAGCACACCAATCCCCAGATCGCTTGGATCTGGTGTTAAGCACCTCCTAGGCCTTCCAGCTGGCACCTGGACAAAGCCTGAACATATGGAGAACAGATTCAGTCTGAGCTAACCACGAGGCTCATTTCTCCCGAGATTGGCTGAAAGTGGCAAGCCTTGCTACCATAAGAAGGTTTCATAGTAAAAATAAAGAAAAAATGGGCCGGCGCCGCGGCTCACTAGGCTAATCCTCCGCCTTGCGGCGCCGGCACACCGGGTTCTAGTCCCGGTCGGGGCACCGATCCTGTCCCGGTTGCCCCTCTTCCAGGCCAGCTCTCAGCTGTGGCCCAGGAGTGCAGTGGAGGATGGCCCAAGTCCTTGGGCCCTGCACCCCATGGGAGACCAGGAGAAGCACCTGGCTCCTGCCATCGGATCAGTGCGGTGCGCCGGCCGCAGCAACCATTGGAGGGTGAACCAACGGCAAAAGGAAGACCTTTCTCTCTGTCTCTCTCTCTCACTGTCCACTCTGCCTATCAAAAAAAATAAAAATAAAAATAAAGAAAAAATGGTAGGGGGTGGTGGGGGAGGAGCCAACCATAGGCAGGAAAGAAACTAGTGACTTTATAAGATAAGCAGAGAAGCATTGTCACATTATCAAAGACTAGGATCAGGCCTTAGAAGCAACTGTCCAAAGGCTATCCCAGTATTTTTAGGATTGTGTTTCTTACATGTTATCATGGAGGTAGAAAAGGAAAAACATAGATGGTTAAAGATGTGCAAGAAGAGACAAACCAGAATATTCCCCCAAATTCCTGGCCAGCTGTTTTCTCCCTTCACTTCTAGACCAGACGGCCGCAGATCGATCTTGCAAGAGGCCCGAGACACACAATTAATTCTTGAAGCCGCAAGGAAGCGGTCATAGTGGGCGCCTCGCAAAGAAACAGGCTTCGGAGGAGGGCGGTGCAGGCAGAAACAGTGTTTCAGAGGACGCAGCTCATTGTGGGAGCGTGTGAAGCGCTTCATAGATGAGATCATAGCAGCGCTGTCTGCAGCTGCAGTCAGCATGGCTTGATTTGACCAAGTTTTGTTGTCCTGACATTTCTCACCATTTTGCATATAAAAATGTTAGAGCTGATTTGAATACTTGTTAGGAGATTAGTCATCTAATTGTTCCCGAGAAGACTTTCCCCATAAATATCTTTCTTAGTTTCCTACCAGAAATGGTTAATGTTGTCTTCGAGAAATTTTCTGTTGAGTGGTTATGTGTTTATCTGATGCTTGTGGAATGATTTGGCTAAGGATCTGAGAAGTTTGCGACACGCCACTTGTCTTTTAGATAATTTCTGCAATTTTTCATCAAATGCTGACTTCTCATGGCTTTTGTCCTAGGGACAGTAAATACAATATTTTTGAGAGTTTCCAAAAAGGTTGAAGGATCAGAAATGTTTTTAATGAGGAAGGACAGACAGATATACATTGTTCAGGGACTCTGTGTTGCCTACATCTTATCTGTTTTCCTTACTAGCAGCACTTGAGTTTTATTTTGGGGTGAGCAAAGGGATGGTGGGTAAAAGTTTTATTGGTACCTAGTTTGTTTTTTTAAACAAAACAAAACCAAAAAACACCTCCATTGTCTAGACTGCAGCTCAGAGTGGACACATCAATAGGGGTTATTTTCTCCTTTCAAAAGCGTAGGAATCTCCAGCAGTTTGATCATGCGGTGTCAGAATGCGCCAGACCCAGAGTCTGAAAGTTCCACGTGCCAGGACCCTGTTAGTCTCGCTCACTAGGCTTCCTGCCCTCTTTGATGCTCACGCTGGCCCTCAGCTGCCAGGTTTCTGGCCTCTGCTTGTCCTGGTTGCTGCAATCAGTTGGCTGCGGAATGGGAAGCTGAGGACTCGTTCTGATCAGCTCTGCCCAGACCTCCAGATCCTCGCCCAGCGAAGCCCTCTCCCCCTCGCTTGTTTTCTTGCATTCTCTTAGGCGGAGATGGGTTTTTCAATTGTGTCTTTTAAGACTGTGATGCCATCTGAGAGCCTTCTCTTGGCTTTGGTAGTTCCCCACTTGAAGGACCCTGTTCTATTGCTGTTAGGAAGGCAGTGTGGGGCAGGCATCCACAACAGCCCTGGAGTAAGACAGACCTGTTTTGAATTTTAATCTCCCCGTTCCTTGATTTCCTTTGCTGTAACATAGGATGCTGTTATTGAAAGGACTAATTGAGGTAATATTTGTAAAGCAGTTGTTCCAATGCTTCCCATGTAACAGTCAGAAATTTTCCAACCCAACAACAAACACTGAATAGGGATTGTTCCCTCCTTTCTAAAGTGTAGGAGTCCGAGACAGTTTGATCATACGATGTCAGGATGTGGCAAATCTGTGAGTCTAAAAGTACCATGGGGTCAGAACCATGTTATTCTCATTCACTGTTTTCTCCCTAGTATCTGACTTAGGACTTGGTGCATCATAATAGGAAAAATCAAATTAAATGAACATTTAGTGAGCGCTTGATTTGTATTAATGGTCCTGAGTGCTCTTACCCGGACTGACTCAGTTACTCCCAGGGAAGGCTTTATTGTTACCCACATTTTGGAGGTCGACTCAATCTCAGAGAATTCATGTAATTTTTCCCGAAGTCGCTGTTTTCTGCCTGGGGAGAATACAGGTGGTCCGGTTCCCGAGCTCCACTGCCTCTCAGGAAATAATCGCCGAACACTTGACGGCAGGAGTAGAGAGATGAGCAGGGAGGCCCATGTCTTAACTCCTTCTGTGTGAGGTTGGTTGTGGTCATTGCACTGTAGAATTGGGGTTTGCCACTATGCTAGCAGGGGAGTCATCCCTCACTGGATGACTTTGAAAAAGGGTTACAATGTGACTGTTTCTTTTTTGAGAGATTGAGAGACAGATGGCTCTCTCTGAAACCAGGCGCTTGGAATTCCGTCTGGGTCTCCCACATGGGTGGCAGGGGCCCAAGCACTTGGGCCATCTCCCAGTCACATTTTTTCTTTATTCCCTTCAGCTCTGTAAGATCACCAGTAAAGGAGGATTGCGTGAATTTCCAGACATAGGGAATCTGTCACTAACAGAACGATGCTGGCTGCAGGCCGTTCCTGATCTATGGGCAGATTTGTTTGTCAAAAGGTGTAATTCCCTGTTTGAAATTCACTACCTTCACCAATAACTAGCTAAATTAACCCATCGAGTAACTAGAATAGTTCAAGGGCCTGGAACCCCAGTGGGATTGGGGATGGATCCAGAGGCCTCAGTGAGAGGGAGCTGGCCATGATGGCTTGGAATGACCTCAAGGTTTGCAATTTTTGAGAAATTCCTAGTTTCACGAATAATATTTTTATATTATTGGAAGTGCAGTTTTTGTCTGCATTAGAGTGCAAAGCCATATTTAAGATGCATTTCTTCATGTATAATCTGGAAAGAATACATTTGCCATGCTGTAAATAGACTCATCCAACTGCATTTCTTATGCTTGTCTGATTTTTTTTTCTACCATAGGAGTTAAGCAAACAAATTGCATCATGCTTGGCTGACAACAGAAATCTGTCCTCTTTCCCCTTATCTCCCCTTCCCTTCCTCCCTCCCTCCCTCCCTCTCTCCCTTCCTTCCTTCCTCCCTCCCTTCCTTCCTTCCTTCCTCTCTTTTTCTTTCTTTCTCCTTTTTTTTTTTTTAAAGATTTATTTATTTTGAAAGAGTTCCAGAGAGAGGTAGAGACAGAGAGAGGTCTTCCATCTGCTGGTTCACTCCCCAGATGGCTGCAACGGCTGGAGCTGTGCCGATCCAAAGCCAGGAGCCAAGAGCTTCTTCCCCGTCTCCCATGTGGGTGCAGGGACCCAAGGACTTGGGCCATCTTCTGCTTTCCCAGACCATAGCAGAGAGCTGGATCAGAAGAGGAACAGCCAGGACTACAACTGGTGCCCATATGGGATGCCGGCGCTTCAGGCCAGGGTATTAACTGCTGCGCCACAGCGGTGGCCCCTAGTGACTAAGAAACACATGGCATAAAATTCACCTTCCCAACAGTTTCCAAGTGAACAATATGATATTGTTAACCATGTGCGCATTGTGGTGGAACAGATCTCTGGATGCCTCCTGCCCCACCCCATCCCCATCCCCATCCCCATCCCCATCCCCATCCCCATCCCCATCCCCATCCCCATGACTGAAACTCTACATACACCCAAGAGCAATGCAACCACCATTCTATTTCTTGTTTCTTTGTGTTCATCTCATTTAGATACCTCGTGTGAGTAGAATCATTCATTATCTTTCTCTGACTGGCTTATTTCGCTGAGCATCATGTCCTCAAGGCTCATCCATGTTGTAGCACTTGTCAGTGTTTCTTCCTTTGTAACTGCTGAGTGACATCCGTTAGTACACACACCACATTCATGTGTTAAGGACCATTTATGTTGCTTCTACCACTGGGTAATTGTGAAGATTGCTGCAATGAAATGGGTATCCATTCATTCTAATGTATCTTTGACACCCTCTTTTCAATTTTTTTTGTATATGTACCAGAATTGGGATTGCTGGATCATATTATAGTTCTAGTGTTAGTGTTTTTTTTTTCTTAAAAGATTTATCTATTTATTTGAAAGAGCTATACAGAGAGAAGAGAGGCAGGTCTTCCATCCAATGGCCCACTCCCAATTGGCTGCAACAGTCAGAGCTGCACTGTTCTGAAGCCAGGAGCCAGGAGCTTCTTCCAGGTCTCCCATGTGGGTACAGGGGCCCAAGCACTTGGGCCATCTTCTACTGCTCTCCCAGGCCATAGCAGAGCTGGATCAGAAGTGGAGCAGCCAGGTCTCGAACCAGCGCCCATATGGGATGCCAGCGCTTCAGCGCTTCAGGCCAGGGTGTTAACCCACTGCACCACAGCAGCGGCCCCTAGTGTTAGTGTTCTGAGGAACTTTCACCACATTGTTTTTCATAGCAGCTGCACTTGAGTTCTAATTTGTCTACATCCTTGCCAACACTGATTACTTTCTGTTTTTCTTTGATAGAGGCTTTCATTACAGGAATGAGGTGATATCTTATTGAACCTTGATGATTAGTGATGTGAACCAACTTTCTTCCTTTCTCCACCTCGTTCCCTTCCTCCCTCCCTCCCTCCCTCCCTCCCTTCCAATTTGAGAGATTGAGACAGAGAGTGCTTTCTGAACCCAGGAGTGTGGAATTCCATCTGGGTGTCCCACATGGATGGCAGGGGCCCAGGCACTTGGATCATCATCTGCTGCTTTCCCAGTCCCATTAGCAGGGAGCTGGATCATAAGTGGAGCAGCTGACTTGAACTGAGACTTTGACATACGGAGGCTTAACATGATATGGTACAACACTGACACCCCAGGCTAGGTTTTAATAGTAATGATGGACTAAGAATGGTGGTACCCTTAGACAAAATATACTCTCTATGCTTTTTTTAGACAATGTTCTGTTCTGGAGAATTCAGATTCTCTGACTTCATTCACAAAACAGTTTAGATGAAGAAGGGGCTAAATGACTCTTGCTCTACTGACAGTGCTGCTCTGGATCTAAATGCATGTTACTCTAGAGCCTTTTGGGCCCCTTCATTGGGGATCACTGCTGTCCCCTGCACCTTACCTCACCTATACTGGTCAAGAACATGGGCTTTGGGAATCTACCAGTTTAGGATGCTTTGGACTGTAGGTAACTGAAACCTGACTCCGATTGGCTTAAGCAATAAGGAAATGTGTGGGCTTGTATAACTAAAGTCCAGAGGATTCAGAGTTGTTTCTGATCTCATGGCCTCCATTGTATTGCCCTGTGATTTACTTGGATTTGCCTTCTTCTATGCTTTCATGTCATTCTTAGGCTGGTAGCAATGAGATGTCTACAGGAGTAGTGGATCCCATGATTGCAAACATCCACAGGTTTACTCTTGGGGGAAAGAAAGGAAAGAAACTCCAAGAAGCCACAAACAGAATTTTTATTTTTATTTTTGGCCTGTATTGGGACATCTGCCCATTTTGGAAACAACTTTTGGAGGAATATTGATGAGGCTAGGTCTCTGAACTGTCACTGCCAAGAGGGATAGGATTGTTGGTGGTGATGCAGATCATGGCTCACCTCTAGAGCTTGGGAAAGCCAAGTGTAACTTGGATCAAGTTACAGCAGATAGAGGTGCACACCTGCTGTAGAGTCAGTTCCAAGAAAGGTTTTGGGAAACAAACCCTAGAAGTGGGCTGGAGTGAGTGGGATTCTGAACTAATCAGAGCATGTCTAGGAGAAGGCAGTCTCTGGGTCTGTGCACCCCTCTTGGTTTTGTGGCTGGTAATTGTGTTTTGTCAAAGCAAAGTGTATCTTACTCTGCCCACGGGTGGGCATTTGGCCAGAGAAGACCATTCTCCTGTGACTCACTTTCCTCTTCTACAAATGGGAGACAATACCAGTAATACCCAGCTTATTAAGTTGGTAAGGTTATTTGAGATGATGTATGCAAAATATTTTCTAAATGCTCACTGCTTTCATTGTCCTGCAGTGTGCAGGTGCCAGTTGTTCTGTGGCCACCACCTTCCCTAACGGGAAGACCTTGGTCAGACCGTTGACCTAAGATGTCAGTTCTTCATCTGAAATATGGGTGGTAACCCCTTCCTCAGTGTGGATGATGGTTGTAGTGAGAAGGAACATGGCAAACCCAGCATAGCCCCTGTAGCTGGTTCAACCATGTTTCTGATGAGGTAGAGATTCTAGGCCACCGCCACCTTCCTGAATTTTTCAGGTAGAATTTTCCAGATGAAATTCAACTCCGACCAGATAATTTGCTCACACTTCAAAGAATGGTGGTTTCCTAAATCAGAAAAAAAGTTCTTGACAAGTTACCCCTCAATTCTTTCCGTTGCTTTTTGTTCTTTCTCTATTCAGGGAAATTTGACAAAGTTAGTCTTGTTTTCCCTAGGTTTGATTTCGCTAACATCAACTCCACAGTAATAATTAACAGACTGCCATGGCACTAGAGACTGTGGAAAACCATCTCAGCTGTAAAAGACCCCCATGTGGTGTGGTGATTAGGGTATTGATTTTTATTTTTTTAAAAGGCAGTGTCTGAATGAGAGCTCGAATGAACCCAAGATAAAAAACCATAGGAGAGTGTACAGAAAACTCTAGATTGGCCTATTTTGTATTTCATTTTAACAGAACTCTAGGGGTAGGTGGGTGCTTATTTGGCTCAACTTTTTTTGTTACCCTACTAAAAAAGAGGAAATCATTTATTTAATTAGTACCATTGAGTAAGTCAATATGTTTGCTTTTTATATTTAATAACAAGAATTTCAGAAATATTTGGAATATGTAGAGATAATGAAATTATTGTGCTGGGGAAAAATTGACCATCAGTGCAGAAGCCTGGAATCTAGTGCAGACACATGGCACATTAATCCAAGATGAGAGTGTTTGTAATATTAGTGTCCTTTGTAAGTAGTTTTTGTTTAATCACAGAAATAGCAACTATTTTTAGTTATAGTACACACACAGAGAGAGAGAGAGACTATTTTGGAACTGATCTGGGGGATCCTTAAAATTTTCAGTTCTAGTCTAATTTGAAATCCTTTTAATGTCTAGAAAACCTTCAATTTCCTGCAGCCTTTGGATTTGAATGTAGGTACTGGAATTTATTTCATTGCAGAGGAAAACTGTGCATTTAATTAAGAAAGCATTACTTACAACGTTACAGGTATATGACTGTAATGATGCATGCAAGGAAAGATGCCTAAGAAGTAAGATAGTGTCTTCATTCAGAGTCTTTCATCTTAAACCTGTGTGTAATTCTTATTAGTCCATTACAAAGAATTATTTTTAGGTGGCAATTACAAGATTCTCTTGTTCTGGGTAGGTTTTATCTTTGTTTTCAAGTTGAAAAAGCAAAATTGGAATAAAAATCGGTACTTTCCTTCTCTTTTCTTTCTTCCCTGAAGAATGTTTTTTGTATCCTGGATGTGGGTGAATACATTTCTCTTGTAGATAAAATGGAAAGTTTAGGATTGGTATCCTGGATAACAAAAGCACACAAATAGCTCCTACTAAAGAATGTGTCCGTCTCTCCTGCCAAGTAATCAGATAGAGCTTTGATTCAGAAGTGGCAAAATGTGACGTCATTCAAAAAGTCTAAGTCTATAAATTGAGCAGATAGGCCATAAATAGAAGGATTACTGATGAACTTTTTATAACTGATGCTGATTCTGAGATGAGTTTCCTAGAGTGTGTCTGTAGAACAAAAGCATCCGACTGCTAATGAAGTGGGATGAGTAGTAAGTGGGGCCCCGACGTGGTTTCCATGGTGTGAAGTGGAGCATGTGTACATAGCTCCCAACAAGAAGCCGTGGGTGTACTCCAGACTAGTTGAAAGCCAGCCCTTTGGGAAAGCGATTAGGATTTATCCTTTTGCCCTCTTCTCTGGCTTCTGTGGGCCTCTTTAGACCTTGTTCACATAGAGGGTCATCTTTCTGGAAAAATGCACGGGACACCCTGAGTCACAGAAGCAATTAGCCTTATGATAGTGCTGTTGGCAAGAGTCCACATGTTCTCCTAAGGTACAAGAGAAACATGAAGAATGAAATAAATTAAGCTTATGTTTGTACAGAGGAGTCTTTGCCCTCAGAAAACTAGTTTCTGAATGTATATTTTGAGAAACAGCGTGCAGCAGATGGCAGGACTTCTCTTCCACCAATCCCAGAAGCAAGAGTTTAAAACTTTTCTCTGGACTGAAGGAAAAGGATTCTTGAGTTTTGGCTAACATTACTATTTTAATAAGCACTTCCGCCATAGTTACTCAATGAGAAATGTCACCATGCTTGTTTCCATACATTAAGAGATCAGTGCCTTCTGAAACTTATTTTTTTTTTTTTTGACAAAATAAGGGTTTTTTTTTTTTGTATTTAAAATGAATCACAGAATACAGAAAGCATGTCTCTTTGGATAGATTGTCTTTCGTATTTTCCTTAGTGAGCTATTTAGAAGTTGCAAATACAACTTTTCATTAAAGACCTCTAGCTAATGCTCTTCAACCATCCTTTTCAAAATAAGTTCCCCTGTTATTTGCCAGATAGTTTTTTTTAAAAAATATATAGATTAATACAAGTCCAGAGAGGTTAAGTGAGCCTTCAGAATCACACAGAATCAGAGAAAGACCAAGGCTTTTACTCTGTAGCCTTTTGCTCTGTGACAGTTTGCCAGTTCTGCCCTGAGATCAGCACCAGCCAATTTAAACAGAGCCTTCAGGTGTGCTTGTAAAAGAGACAGTTGTCTGGCTGGGATGAATGGGCGCCTTTTTCCCCCTACTTTGAATAGGCTTGTTATAGAAAATGTCTGGATTTGGCTAAACTGTTTATGTCCCTCTTTATCGCAAAAGGAACGTAAAACTCTGTTGAGAGAGGGATGAATGAAACACATGTGTCAAGTGGATTTTCTGAATGAGAGAAAAAAATACTAGATAAACAAGCTCTTTGACTATTTGTAAAATGTAGCCCTCAGATACCTGTTTGTTCATTTGATCCAGAACTCTCCTTTGAGAGTCTGTGACCTAGACTGGCACTTTAAATTCTGATCCAGTTTGAAAATTTGTGGAATTACCTTACCATTTCAGAGATGTTTACATTGACTGTTCTGTGCCTGTTTCTGTTTGGGGAAAATCCTCTGCTTTTAGCTAAAGGTAAGTAATGAGAAGCTGAAGATGGAAGCTAATTGTGTGGAACACAGGATTAGAATCCAGTTCTGGCGGAAGCCTAATGAGTTACGCTGAATTTGGCACAGAGTATAAAAGAAATTGGTCTCTGTTAATCATATGTTCCTGTCCATGAGCAGGTGTTTGCCTAAGAGGAGCAGACTCGCCCTTCTTTTCAGGTGTTAGGGAGGAGCGATTGGACTAGGTGAGCCTTGCTCACTTTCCCACTCCGCGGGCCTGATGGCAGTTGGTGGTACTCTGGCCTTTGTGAGCTTTTCCACCAGCAGTGGAACAGATGGGATTCCAGACTCTGTAGCACCCTCCTAAGTTGGTGTTGGTGTGTAATTAGCAGGCTGCTGTCCATGTCTGTAGTTAAATTGCTCCCCAATCCAGGATCCTTGAAAGACAGCTTTTGTGAAGTGTGTCAGACACCAGGGCTTTCCTCTTTTCTGCCATGATTGGTAGCAGCAGGGGAACAAAGTTGGGGGCGAGGCCTTCTTGCTGACTGCTGACAGGCAAAGTAGGGGAAAGGTGATGGAGAAGACCAAGCCAACTCCTTTCCTTTGAGATCCTGCCTCCCTTGCTAAGTGGGTTCTTTACGCCAGCCAGGCCCTTGCAGCATCGTTCTATCTGGTTAGCCATCAAGAAATCTCTGGCTGCATGCTTTGGAAATTTTCCTAGAGTAGTGGTTCTCCATTGGTGGTGGCTCACCCTGGCTTACCGTATGCGTCTCTTGCTCTGGCCCCAGATCTGCCATTTCTCCAAGGAACTTGGACATTTTTTCACTGAAGAGTAGTGTTAGAAACCGAGACCTGGACATCTGCTGTACTTGATGGCACTTAGCTTTTTTAACCTAACCTTAGTGTGTTGATGAGGTCACCTTTAAAAATTTCATCTTTTCCGTGTACATGAATATATTTCTCATGTTTGAGCTGATGAGGGACATTCAAGTTCCCCAAGTAATGGTGACATCTTCAGAAGTTAAATCGGTTATCATGGGATTTGTGAAATACATTTCCTCTTTCATGACACACTGGTGGTGTGTGAGAGCACTGTTGTTTTAAGGCAGCTTTGTTATTGAGTACGTTTACCACGTGTCATTTTATGTCATGGCCTTTGTCAGCTGGGAAGCCCTTGGCCTTGCCTTGTCTGTATACTTATAATCTGTCCCGAAGCATCTGGTGAGCCTTGCTGGAAGACTGCTGTTGTGTCTGGGTTACATTTATTTGCAGTCTTTCGTCAGTTAACGTTCATGTCTCTGTTGGAATTTAAGGGTTAAATTCTCCCGAGATGACATGTAGAATTTGTTGGCTTTATCTGTTTTCCATGCTCATGACTGACCTACGTAACTCGTCAGGGTTTGCTCTTGGAAGTGGTGGCACTGTGGATTTTTAAAACATTTCAGATTCAAGTCAAAATAATTTTGGTGTTAGAACAGGCAAGGTTTTTTTCATGTTAAGTGTATTTGTAAACTGAAGAAACACTTTGAGATTTATTTAGCTATAGATTTTGTAATTTTTCACACTAAAGTGTACATTAAAAACAATCAATTATTCAAGATACTCTTTTTTTTTAATACGATTTGCTTATTTGAAAATCAGAGTTACAGAGAGAGATCTTCCATCTGCTGGTTCACTCCCCCAGATGACTACAAGGTCGAAGCCAAGGAGCTTCTTCGGATCTCCCAATGGAGATGGCAGGGGCCCAGGGACTTTGGTCATCTTATGCTGCTTTCCTAGGCACATTAGCAGGGAGCTGGATCAGAAGTATAGCAGCCAGGACTTGAACTGGTGCCCCTATAGGATGAGGGCACTGCAGGTGGTGGCTGAAGCCAGGAGCCAGGAAATTCATCTGAGTTTCCTGCGTGGTGACAGGGACCCAGGTATTTGAACTATCACCTGCTGCCTTCCAGAGTGTGCAGCAGCAGGAAGGTGGATTGGAAGCAGAGCTGGGTCTCAAACCCAGACACTCTGATATGGGGCGCAGTCATACCAAAAAGTGGCTTGATTGTTATGCCACAGTGCCCACCCTGGGTAATTAAACATTGGCATTTAGTACATTTGCAGTGTTGTGTGTGATCATGACCTCTAGCTAGTTAAAAAACATTTCTCTTACTCAAAAGTAAAATGCCTCGCCAATAAGCAGTTTTTCTCTTGACTTTCTCTCTCCCAGCCCCAGGCAACCACCAGCCTGAGTTCTGTCTATAGATTTGTATCTCCTGGATATTTCATATAAATGGAATTATGCAACATATGACCTTTGTGTCTGGTTTCTTTCAGTTAGCATAATGTGTTAGACATTTATCCAGTTTGTAGCACGTATCAGTATAGACCTGAGTTGCTTAATGATGGGAGTATATTTTGAGAAATGCGTCAGCATCTGGGTTTGTCATTGTGGGAACACCGTAAACTTACACAAACTAAGATGGCTACTGTATTGCTAGGCTATATAATCTTATGGAACAGCTGTCATATATGGTGCTGTTGTGTGGCTCATGACTGGACTTCATTCTTTAGGGTGACTGACTGTTTTGTTTAGGCATTGTCCATTGACAGATATCTGGGCTGCTTGTACCTTTTGGCTGTTGCAGTAGTGTTGCTGTGATCATGTTTGCACATGTACTTGATTTAGTACCCGTTTTAAATTTTTTTGGATACATATCTAGGAGTGGGATTGTGAGATCATATGGTAATTCTATGTTCAACTTTTTGAGAATAGCCAAACTGTTTTCCATAACATTAGAATGATTTTTAAAATTATTCCTAACTTTATGCCTGTTATTTAAATCAAAATACTCAATTTGGAATAATACTTTCCATAATGTTTTTTTTTTTTATTAAAAATAGATTACTCTGTACTATATCCCCTGCCTTTTCTAAAGCTACTTTAAAAAAATCTTTGGATAATTTCTATATCCCTCTCAGGAGAGTTTTTAAAACTCCCAGAAAAAAATAATTCCAGCCTTTTAATTTCTTATCTTCTGCTCTAAAACAATTAGCTAGCTCTCCCCTGAGCTCATCATAAGCCAATTTAAATATTCAGGCTCAGTATCTACTTGCCAAATGACTTGATAAGAGCAATACAAAAATAAACAAATTATACTGGGTACTCAATAACCTTTTTGGATGTAAGGAGAGAGTAAATGCTTTCTTTACTCTGAAAAGAAAGAGATCTGCATTTGAGAATGTACCCAGGAAAGAGAATGGTAATGTTTGCCTTCTTTGCCATGTTGCTGGAGTTTTAAAGATTTGCCTAAAAAATCATCTGTTAGATTGGACTCTTGTATCTTAACATAGTATACCTCATTCCCAAGTAGATTCATAAATACTGCTTGAATTCTTTTGCTTTGTATTGTTTTCCAAGTCTTTAATTTGTATGAATTTTTATTTCTAAAGATACAGACAGGGAGTCAGGGATCCTGTGTTAGCTTTCTCAGCATAACACTGCTTTGTTACAGATGCTTATAAATACTCATTAAGCTAAATTAATACTAAACTTTCCAGACAGATAAGAAACTTCGTAAGTGCAGGAAGTGAATTTGGTTCACGGAAATATCCCCAGCACTTGACACCATCTCTTCCGTGTAATAAATATTTATTGAATGAATGAATGATGAACTCTAAAGTACAACATGAATCTTTTCTAAGTGCTGGTGAGTGAACTCTTCCATATCGAAAGTTATTTTATTTCTCCATGTGTTATCTTTATGATATTCAGACATGAACACGGGTAGTTCTTCCTTGGGGTAGGTAGAGTAGGTTAATGATTAAATAATAAGGTAACGTGAAATTTGAAAGTAGACTCTTGTTTGATTGTACAAACACACTTTATTGGGATACTATTTGGTTACTTGATAGCCTGACCTGTTGTGAAATGTTCCCTTTCTATTAAATATATAAAATACTTCATATTTGAATCCTTAGTTGTAGCTAGCTTTTATGTTAGATATGTTTTTCACTTACATTGGAACTCAGTCTTCTCTCACAATGATTAGCTTGACTAAGGAAATCTATAGTGTTTCCTGATGACAATCAAATGTCAGTGTGGAAGGGAAGTCATATAGTTGGGATTAACATTGGAAGACGGCACATACTAAATTTAATTCTGAGATACCCACAATGATTAGATGTCAGAAATATTCTCCCATGGGTGGCTACACTTATTTGAAAGCACCATGGGTTAACAGTAGAACTTGGTACAGTAGAGATGGGCTTGGAAAATTGGAGTAACTGATTTGAGACACTGAAAGCGCGTAGTATATGTAATTTACATTTCTGGCAGTGACAAAAGTGATGGTGAACTCTACTTGACTTTAAATTGCTTTTTTTTTTTAAGACTTATTTATTTATTTGAAAGGTAGAGTTACAGAGAGGCAGAGGCAGAGAGAGAGAGAAAGAGGTCTTCCATCCATTGGTTCACTCACCAGATGGCCGCAATGGCTGGAGCTGCGCTGATCCGAAGCCAGGAGCCAAGAGCTTCTTCCTGGTCTCGCATACGGGTGCAGGGGCCCAAGGTCTTGGGCTTTCTCCCACTGCTTTCCCAGGCCATAGCAGAGAGCTATATCGGAAGTGGAGCAGCCCAGACGAACCAGCGCCCATATGGGATGCTGGCACTGCAGACGGTGGGCTTTACCTGCTGCACCACAGCGCCGCCCCTAAATTAGCTTTTAAAGTATCTTGCTTAGGCACATACTTATGGAAAAATATTTAAGGATTCTGAGTGAGTTCTTCAAAGCCAGGAATTTCTTCTGCATCTTCCATGTGGGTAGCGAGCGACCAAGGACTTGGGCCATCCTCCTCTGCTTTCCCAGGCCTTTAGCAGGGAGCTGGATCAGAAGTGGAACAGCTGGAACATGAGCCAGTGCCCAGAAAGGATACCAGCTTCGCAGGTAGAAGCTTTACCCAGTAAGCCACGGTGCTGGCCCCTTTTAGTTTTCATTCCTTTTTTTTTAAGTAACTATTTCGAAGAAGGTCATAGTGCCTAGATCAAAGTCATTTTGCATGTTTAAACCTTTTAAAACTTAGGACTGTAGGGATAAGCCAGGAGAAGATGGGTGATGTAAGAGGGTGTGTATGGAGGGGCGGGTGTGGGTGAGAGAAACAGAGTCTGAGTGTGATTCGTGGAATAGAGTCCCCGGGAGCCTGGAGGAGGGTGTGCCTAAATAATAATGGATTTGTAGTTTGTCAGGGCTTGCCACGATTTCATAAAGGCAGTGGTGTGTGTGCCCACGTTTTTCTTGCATTTAGCCATTGGTCAGAGGACTAAGGCTGCTTTGTTCAGCTGAACAGCTGATGAATTCATTGACAAAACCAAACCATGATGCTTCGTATCATGTAGACCAAAGTACAGATGTGCAAAAACTTAGATTTTTTTTTTTCCCCTTTGCAACCAATTGTGATGGCATTGTATCCTCAACAGTGCAACAGCAAAGGGAGTCTCTACATTAACTTTCCTACATGGGGATGCCTGTTTTTTGCTCTGTAGATCAAATTTCAGTTAAGAACTCTGTGAAAGAAAGAAAAATCATTGTGTTCTTTGGGTCCGTGGGAGAAGTGGGTTCCAAAATATTTCCTTGATGTAATGATTGCTTCCAGTTCTAAAAATCGTGTGACTCTAGATTGTGAGTTTATACAGTATCTCTGAGAACCATGGTGTGTTCTTTCCACTGCCCTTAATCTTTTATTTTTGTTTGAATTAAAGTTAATCAAATTTCTCTACATTGGGACAAGCTTCAGCTAGTACAATGGGGCTGTTGCAACCAGAGGTAAACAAAGTTAAAATAATGTTTTTCAGGTATTTTAGGTTTTAAGCTATTCTGTTTGCCAAAACAAGAGTTGAATTTATAGAATGAGATCCATCAAATATTTTATAAATACAAATATACTAAATTTACTTAAGAAAAAAATTAAGATTAAAATTTAAACTGTGGTCATCTATGGACCCATTTCTCTCTGAAATTCAGTGAGTTGATCTTTATATTTTATGTGGATATATAAAAACTTTTGAATAATATAACATTTTTCTAGATACATCTACTGCTATGTTCAATAAAGTTGACAAGTCTTATGTAAAATAATGCCCTTAAGTATTTTTATATATACTGTTTTAAAATATATTTTGTGTTTTTTGGTGACAATTTTTATTGTTTTGTTAAAATTGTATTCCATCTATAATACATACAAATGTATGTAATGCTTCATGGGATTCATTCCGTAATGGATAGCTGCATTGGCTACTAGGATTATTTAAAAGGAGAAATATACTTAAAATATGACTGTACCTTTGTTTAACTAAAGGTAGACACCATTATGAAAATAACTAAGTCATAATTACACAAAAAAGAGCCTCATGAAAATGAGGAAACTTCTTTAGGTGGCCTGGGATTATATTTAAAAAGTAAGGATGTGGATCCCAAATTCTGGGATTTATTTCATGATTTTCCATTCATTCCTTGACTAGGGTCTTCTTTCCCTGACTATTATTCCTACAAGTAATTTGTCTTCTTCATAGTAAACAGTATGAGATTAATAAATACACAATGATTCTGATATTGAAAAACTTCCTTACAATTATATAAAGAATTTTTTTGGGGGGAGGGTGAAGAATAGTTTTCTTTGAACTTGAGTTTTTCCTTAGAATTTTTAATTCTCCATTTAGATGATTCAATTGATAATAAGATCACACCTGTTTGATTATTTTTTTTCTGGATTCAAATGTAGGAGGAACATTAATTTTTTTCAGATTGTTCTAGTGAGTTGAAGTATGGATTGCTCATTCTCAGGTTTTGTATACTTAATTAACATTTAATATTAGCACATAAACCGGTTGCTTTTTTTTTTTTTTTTTTTTTTTGACAGGCAGAGTGGACAGTGAGAGAGAGAGAGAGAGAGAGAGAGACAGAGAGAAAGGTCTTCCTTTGCCGTTGGTTCCGCTGATCCGAAGGCAGGAGCCAAGTGCTTCTCCTGGTCTCCCATGGGGTGCAGGGCCCAAGCACTTGGGCCATCCTCCACTGTACTCCCGGGCCACAGCAGAGAGCTGGCCTGGAAGAGGGGCAACCGGGACAGAATCCGGAGCCCCGACCGGGACTAGAACCCTGTGTGCTGGCGCCACAGGCAGAGGATTAGCCTATTGAGCCGCGGCGCCAGCAACTTTTTAATCTTAAATTCTTATAATGAACCCATATATAGCGATTGTCATATTCATTTTATAGATGGGGAAACCGAGTCTTAGAACTCATTGTTGGCCGGCACCGTGGCTTAACAGGCTAATCCTCCACCTTGAGGCGCCGGCACACCGGGTTCTAGTCCCGGTTGGGGCGCCGGATTCTATCCTGGTTGCCCCTCTTCCAGGCCAGCTCTCTGCTATGGCCCGGGAAGGCAGTGGAGGATGGCCCAAGTCCTTGGGCCCTGCACCTGCATGGGAGACCAGCAGAAGCACCTGGCTCCTGGCTTTGGATCAGCGAGATGCGCCGGCCGCAGCAGCCATTGGAGGGTGAACCAACGGCAAAAAGGAAGACCTTTCTCTCTGTCTCTCTCTCTCACTATCCACTCTGCCTCTCAAAAACAAAACAAAACAAAACAAAACAAAAAAAAAAAAACCTCATTGTTTTTGGTTATCCATTGCTTTCTGCAGATATGTACCGAATATATTGTACAGAGTACTGTTGATTCTGTTGTTCTTTTAGAGTTTCACCAGTTCTAACATAAAGTCAGAGTTTCTGTAGGCCCCGGAGTTCCTTGGTGGGAACTCTCTATGTAAAGATAGAATCTATGCTGATTCCTATAATTTTGCTTCAGCAATATTTTTGGTGCCAGAAAGTCAGAGTCTGTAGGGAAAAAAGAAGTATGTTTGGTTCTTCTTCCTTTAGCTTTTTCTCGTTAAGGAATCCGTGAGGCATGTTTATCTTCTGATCTCTTTGGAAACTTTTCCCAGTTGGATTCTCCTGAGGTGGAGTCCTGGAGGGGTGGGAGGGGGATGGGCACAGTGACATCTGCAGTTGCAGAGGACCGCCAGCAGGGGGAAACGTGAATGTTATTGTGCCCAAGTTAGTAACTGAAGGATTGTTCCTACTTTGGCCGTTTCTTATATAGAAAAGATTAATTGAATGCTCCATAATTACTAATTAATTTCAAGATGCCCTTTCCATTCAAAATGACTGGTTTTATGTTATGAACTTCTGTCTGATACAAATCAAGAAAGATCATTTAATTAGGAATAATGGTAGTGTTTTTCCCCTAGCTTTATTGAAATATACTTGACAAATAAAAATTGTATAATTTAAGTGCCAACATGATATTTTGATATGTCGACATTGTGAAATGATTGTCACAGTCAAGCTAATGAATATATCCCTCACCTCACAGTTATGATTGTGTGTGTGCGGTAAGAACAATTAATATAAGCTCTCTTAGCAACTTTCAAGTGTGCAAGAACAGTGTTGTTAGCTGTAATCACCATGTGTACATGTGATCCTCAGAACTCCTTCATCCTATAGAACTGATCCTTTGTACCCATTAACTAACATCTTCCTCCCATTTATCATCTTCCAGCCTTTGGGAAACACTATTTTGCCATCTGTTTGTAGATTCCACATGTAAGTGAGATTGTGCAGTATTTGTCTTTCTGTTTCTGGATTGTTTTACTTAATATAACATCCTCCAGTTTCAGCCATGTTGTTACAGATGACAAGACTCTTTTTTAAAAGTTGGATACTTTCCTTATTTTTGTGTTCACATATGTATAAATGTATACACATTGCATTTTCTTGACTCACTCACCCTTTGATAGACACTCAGATTGTCTCATATCTTGGCTGGAATAATGATAGTCTTTAAAGACACTACTTGATAACTTAGTGGGAGAAAAAGAGCCATAACATCACATTGTAGATCTTTAAAAGTCAGAGAAACTCTTTAAAAAAAAGGATAAGCAACAATTAAAGAGTAATTTCATAATCAGGAAGAAATAGGACAGTGCCAACTGCCAGTAAGTCAGAGAGGAAATACAGGAGGAAAGCACAGTGGGCATGACCTTGACCCAGGAATCTGTCACAGACATGGGTGGCAGAGGCTTTGCCTCAGTATGGAAAGCTTGGGGCAGGGGTGTTGGCAAATATCAGATGTGAACCCGTCTCTGGTATAGCTTCCAAGATATCAGAACCCTTTCTCTTCCCAACATCCTCTCTCTCTCTCATTATGACAATCATTGAAAGACAACCAGTCAAGTGCTGGTGATCCTTAAAGAAATATGGGTTACTTTTAAGTGGGGCTGGAGGTGTGATTGAGGATTCCTAAATGTATTGACTACATACATCCTTAGAGGCTGGGGTTTGAGCTGGACAAGGTGGTTTTCTAGGAAGCATCTGTGCAGGATCTCTAGGTTGTCTGCTTGTTCCATTGCTTCTGTCAGCAAAACACTTCCTTTCAGCCTGGTTTGTTCACTAGACCCAGAAACCTGCTTTCTCCTTATTTCTTTATGGAAGATTATTTGTTTATTTGAACAGCAGAGCTATATAGAGAGAAGGAGAGACAGGGAGAGAGTGAGAGGTCTTCCATCTGCTGGCTTACTTCTCAAATGGCCCTAATGGCCAGGGGTGGGCCAATCTGAAGTCAGGAGTCAGGAGCTTCATCTAGGTCTCCCACATGGGTGCAGGGGCTCAAGCACTTGGGCCATCTTCTGCTACTTTCCCAGGCACATCAGTAGGGAGCTGGATCAGAAGTAGAGTAGCTGGGACTTGAACTGGCATCGCAGATGGTGGCTTCACCAGCTATGCTACAACATTGGCCCCTGTTTTCTTCTTCTTTGATTATATCACCTCCTAACTCTATTTGAAAGTCAATATTGGGGTGGGTGTTGGCCTAGTAGTGACAATGCCAGTTGAGACACCCATGCCCCATATTTGAGTGCCTGGGTTTGATTCCTGGTCCTCATTCCTGATGCCAGCTTTCTGCTAATGCAAACTTAGGAGGTCATGGTGATGGATCAAGTAATTGGGTTTCTGCCACCCATGTGGGAGATTTGGATTGCGCTCCCAATGACTGATGTGGGCATTTGGGGAGTGAGCTATCTGATAGGAACCAGGACACTCATCTGCGATTTCACTCCCCAAGTGCCTGCAATAGCCAGGGCTATAACAGGTTGAAGCTGGGAGCTGGGAACCCAATCTAAAACTCCCAGATGGGTCACAGGGACCCAACTGACTCAGCCTGTTTTTGGTTGGGATCATTATTTTACAGCTACTTTTTCAATCAAAATCAATTTTACAGGGCCAGCGCTGTGGCGTAGTGGGTGAAGACACCACCTGCAGTGCCAGCATCCCATATGGGTGCCGGTTCGAGTCCCAGCTGCTCCTCTTCCAATCCAGCTCTCTGCTATGGCCTGGGAAAGCAGTGGAAGATGGCCCAGGTCCTTGGGCCCCTGCTCCCACGTGGGAGACCTGGAAGAAGCTCCTGGCTCCTGGCTTCAGTTTGGCTCTGGCCGTTGTAGCCAGTTCGGGGAGTGAACCAGCAGATGGAAGACCTTTCTCTCTCTCTCTCTGCCTCTCCTTCTCTCTCTGTGTAACTCTGACTTTCAAATAAATAAAATAAAAATAAATCTTTAAAAAATAAAAAATAAAAAAATAGCTATTTTTCTTAGCTAAACATTTTAAAAAAAGATTCACAGTGAGAGAGAGAGAGAGAGAGAGAGAGAGAGAGAGAATATCAGCCAACTTCTGATTTACTTCCCAAGTGCCCTCAACAGCTAGGGCTGAATCAGGCCAAAGCCTGGAACCCAGAACTCAGAACTCAATCTGGATTGCTCATGTAGGTGGAAGGGACCCCAAGTACTTAAGCCACCACCTGATGCCTCCCAGGGTAAAGCTGAATTGGAAACAGAGGCAGAATTCAAACCCAGGCACCCTGGTTTGGAATGTGAGCAGCTCAAGTGGTGCCTTAGCCACTGTGCCACAATGCTCACCTTGGCTAAACTTTTTTTTTTTCTCTTTCTTTTCTTCTTTTTTTTTTTTTTGACTTATTTACAATTTTAAAAAATTTATATAGTGGGAAGAAATTTCATGCATTTCATATATTAAGATTTAGGAGCATAGTGATATGTCCACCCCCGAGCCTTCCTCCAACCCCCACTCACACCTTCCCTCCTCCTTCCTTTCTTACTCTTTCTTTTAATCTTTACAATGACAAACTTTTGGTTTATTTATAATAAGATTAATCCTCCAGTAAATAAAGGGGTCAATAATACTAAGAAGTAAAAAACTACAAAGTTGTAACTCTTTCCAGACAGAGGTATATCATTACCAGATTAAATGAGAAATAACAGAGAAATCGATAAAGGAGGAAAAGTTTTTTCCAACTAAGGTGTGAAGTGAAATGGTTGATGAAGTGGGAAGATATCTGTAGGGGTAAGTGAAGTGCAGAGGCGTGAAGACTATTTGAAAACATTTTTGTTTTTTGGAAAACCAAGCAACAACAGAAGCGTAACTTTTTTGGAGCAGATACCTCACCCCACAACTTTCCCAGCTATGAACAAAGAGCAAAGAAAAATGCTGCTTGGTCCTTTGTGGTTCCAGAAAGTATGTAACCCTGGTGTGTAACTCAAACCTGCAGGCTATGTTGCCTTGATTTTCTTACAATAATAGCTTCTTTTTCTCAAGAGTATATACTTGAGAACTTATTTAAGATCCCTTTGTTTTAATTACCATAACCAGCAGATGTTGATGTGTCAGTTTGGATTCATTCTGAGAAAGTTTTTGTTGAGCTTGGAACTAGAAAGTTCTTTGAGGGTGGAGGTGATTTCTCCATGTTTTTGGGACTGAAGCACCATGCCTTGGGCCACTGCAGGCCCTCATGGATACTTACAGTGCTAAACCAAACCCTGCACTTTCATTATATGATTTTTTTTTTTAAATTTCACATTTATTTTAGTATTTGCTTCCTAAGTTTTTTTTTCTAAGTTTTTGTAATGAACACCAGCATAATTTTTTTTCAGATAAATTATTTGATACAAGGCACTCAACTAGGCTGGCGCCGTGGCTCAACAGGCTAATCCTCCGCCTTGCGGTACCGGCACACCGGGTTCTAGTCCCGGTTGGGGTGCCGGATGCTATCCCGGTTGCCCCTCTTCCAGGACAGCTCTCTGCTATGGCCTGGGAAGGCAGTGGAGGATGGCCCAAGTGCTTGGGCCCTGCACCAGCATGGGAGACTAGGAGAAGCACCTGGCTCCTGGCTTATGGATCAGCACGATGCGCCGGACACAGCGGCCATTGGAGGGTGAACCAACCAACGGCAAAAAGGAAGACCTTTCTCTCTGTCTCTCTCACTATCCACTCTGCCTGTCAAAACAACAACAACAACAACAAAAAACACAAGGCACTCAACTAAATGTTTTAGCACCTAGATTTATTTTTTAAAGTCATTCCAGACCTTCCTTAAAGATATGATATTCAGGTTCTCTTCCTAAACTCCTAATGTAAATTCCATTTTGTCCCATTGGCTTTTGTACCACCCTTATATATTGCTGTCTTGTAAATCATCTGCAGTTCTCCCTGACAATAGCAAGCGCATTTCCTCTTCTGACATGCCTGATATTAGTCTCAGTGATGAATTCCCTCTTTTTAGAGTGGCGCTGAATTCTGTCTTAGCACAACAGACCTTGGAGGATGTGAAGTTATGGGAGGCAGAAAATAGTAGTGAATGCATACTCATCGCTGGGCTGCGATAACCTCTGAAGAATTTAAAAATCTGTTGTAGAAGACAAATCACACACAAGCTCCCACAGCAATGTGTGAATAATACAAGACAGTCCTTGGGCCCGTTGTGTCCTGCGGAGACCTGGGCAGCTGTATGGACCCACAGAAGGCCAGTGATCAGGGAGGGCGCCCTGGGTCTGAGGATGCTGAGAGCTGAGTGGGCTTTTCAGAAGACAAGAGGAACAGGAATGAGCTGAGCAGTGCAGATGGTGGTGGTTCTTGGAAAAGTCCGCAATGTCGTGATGCCATGTAGGAGTATAGATTGTCATTATCCTGTGGGTCACCCAGTTTTCAATGTGACGTCCTCACATGTGGAATAATCCAACATTTTTGACTGTCATCATGAAAGAGCATTTTTCTGCAGCATCAGTTTGGGTAACTTTTTGCTGTCATCCTCCTTATACTTGATTAGTCCTAGTGGAGCAAAGGCAGTGAGCCGAAGTGATGGTCTTCCATTGATTTGAACATTATTACTGGTTTGCCTGTGCCCAAGTTGGTGGCAAAGTTGGCCAAGATGAGATGTTGTAATTGGTTTTGGATTTATCAGAAGTATTTCTTTCTTTTCTTTTTCTCTTTTTTTGGCATTAAAAAAAAGGCAAGTGACTGTGTAGAATTAGCAGATTATTAGATTAGGAATGCTGTGAGGGTCTGGTTTGTGACTTCCATCTTTGCTACGCATACAGCCCGTAGCAGCTGTGCAGTGACTGCTGGAGGGGTAGCAGTCTGACCGGAGCTGGAAGGCAGTGTAGAGGTGCAGACACCGAGGTCCCAGAAGTTCAAGGGCCTTCTCATTAGCGGCAGAAGCAGGGCTGCTCCAGAGTCTCCTTGCCTTCTGTCCACTGTGCTTTCCAGCCCACCACACTGCCAGAGGCCATGGCAGTGCTAAATAGGTAGAACCCGACAGCCCAGGCGGAGACCGTGCCCGGGGACAGTAAATCGGAGGCAGCTGGACGGCCGGGGTTTCTTGCCAAATTTGTAAATGCTGGTTGTCAGCAAACCGAGCTGCAGAGCCATTTTAGAAAATTTCCAGTTAAAGTGGAATTTTCAAAACCATGAACTGCCGCTAGGCCAGAGAAGTTGATTTTTTGGGAAGCCAGGATTCAGCGCAGCGGGCAAAGCACACTGCTAATGGCGGCTTAGGCTAAGGACTTCTACCAGGCCAGATTGCCTCTGACCATAAGCCCCTAAAACCAACCCCCAGGGACTGTTCTTGTTATTTCTTATGGCAAAGAACCATTTTCCTGCTCGGGCTTTTTGACTCACAGAACAAACTCCCCTCATCTCTCTGTCAGCTCTGCCTGCGAATTAGTGAAGTAGGCAAGGGGGTGTAGGAGTGATTCCTCCATGATAAATCATGACTGTGCAGAGAAATGATGTTTTATTCCTGCAGCGATAATAGGCATATCTAAAGCACTGTAAAGATGTCCAGGTGAGTTTATTAAGCTTTGAGAGAAAAGAAATAGATGAGGAGAAGGCAGCTGAGACTCTTGGATTAAGGCCTAGACCTTGATCATGAAGGATTTTATTGATTTTTTGATATTGTAGTGGATAATAGCAAAGCAAAATTCACGAGGAAGATCATTTTGCAGAAAAATAATGTAGCACTCATTTCTTAGGCAATGCTTTTGAAAATATCTTTCAGACAAGATTCTGGATCTAATTCTGGTAAATGGGCCAATGTAATAAGTAAGCTTGAAGCTGAGCGATCTCCTAGACCTAATTAGATGAGGCGTGATGCTAGGTAGCGCAGGGGCTAGGTGGTGGTTGTGGACAGGCGGTCCCTGGCAGGTCTGGTATTAATTAACTGCTTAAGGGGTTCTTTAGCAAAGAGGTAATTGCAGGATACACTGACAAGCTGAGTTTATGGTTGACGTTAAAGGCACATTTAACCGTGTGAGCTGTTTGGGCCAAACGGTCTCTCCTATCCTGTGCTTCGTGGGTCTCGGCATACAGTAGCAGCAGCCCCATTTGCTAAACCACTCTTTTTTTTCCCTCAACCTATAAACTATTGTTTATGGAACTCACCACATGGTAAACATTGTCAACAGTGTCAGCATAATCCCACAACAAATTGCTTTTCCACTTAGTCAAACGTGTCGTGAAACGATTTATTCCAGAATTCTTCACGCTGACTTGATTGGATCTCGTTCTAGTTCCTGGTTCCACAGGGTGTTGGACTCTACCTCAGGCCCTGAGTTGGCTGAAGGGATCCTTCTAGCTCTGCTGAGCTCCAGCTGTGTGCTGGGTCCTTCTTTGCCCTTAGGAAGAATTTGTTGTTCATGAAATTGGGACCATCCTTAGAATGTTAGTCCTGAACAATTGTATTTTCCCTTGCCAGGTGTCTATTGGTAATTTAATGACAAACTCCCTGTGCAGTGAGCTTTGGAAAGAAGAGTATTCCATAAATGAAACTGTCACCTGCAGACTATTGTATTTTAAATAATTTAAAAATATTTATTTATTTACTTGACAGGCAGAGTTACAGAGAGAGGGAGAAACACAGAGTTCTTCCATCTGCTGGTTCACTCCCCAGATGGTTCGATGGCCAGAGCTGGGTTATCCAAAGCCAGGAGCCAGGAGCTTCTTCTAGTCTCCCGCGCGGGTGCAGGAGCCCATGCACGTGGGCCATCTTCCACTGCTTTCCCAGACCATGAGCAGGGGAGCTGGATCAGAAGAGAAGCAGCCAGGATGTGAACTGGCACCCATATGGAAGGTTGGCACTGCAGGTAGAGGCTTAACCTACTACGTCACAGCGCTGGCCCCTTAAATAATTTTATTCTAATTAATTAGCTATATAAGCTTTACAGTCTTCTTTATGTAACATTTAAAAATAGTAGTTTCTCAAATAATAGCTTTAAAATCATTGTATTTGTATGGTAATTACCGTTTTCATAATATTTTTTTACCCATGACTTTGATTCTGACTAGATTATCTGTCCTTCCTCTGTGTTTCCTTTATACTCTGCAAACTCTTATACTCTGCCTCCTTGTCTTCTAATTCACTGTGTATATTATTATTTTTCCCTACCAGACAGAAGCTACTCCAAGGCAGGAGCTCATGCCTCCCTTGTTTTTGTGTCTCTAGACCATAACACAATGGCAGGTGTTACATGTTTTGTTAATATATCCTGGGCTGCATTATATTATGTGATAATGAGGTTGTTTACACTTTGCAGATTTTAAATACCCACTTGCATTTGATACATCACAAATTTAAGTTGTTCAAAATCCAAATCGTGGTCTCTTTAGTTGCTGTTGATTTCTTGGAGAAAATGATTGCAAGTACAGTGGGCTTGGGCTGTGTGCTCCCTGTGGTAAACCTTTGCTTCTATTTCTGTAAATGTGGCCTGTTAGTTTAAATTGCTCTGGTTGCAATGGAAAAGGAAATAATTACTCTTTACCATTGTTGAGGAGAAAATTTAATTTGCTTTCAACCAGAATTGTTTTACTTCAGAATTTGTGTAGATTATGGATCCAAAGCTACCTACCTTAGAACATAGGCTTAAGGTAATTAAAAAATCCTGTGCATTTATGGGTCCGGCATTCCCCTCTCTCCTCCCCCTCCCTCTCCTGCCTTGGCTTCTTTTCCAGTTTCTTTTGCCCCTTAATTTTCAGGTTTTTTTTTTTTTTCCTTTTTACTTAAGTAATACAGCTTCACTATGGAGAACAATTTTAACATAAGAATATCAGATTCTTTCCATGTTTGATTTGCTTTGTCTTTGGAGTACTTTTTGAGGCAGCCTGACTGTCCTCATGGTTGCAAGATGGCTGCTGAGTTCTGGCATCACATCCAGACAGTATAATATCCAGAGGCAAAAGGAGTATATTCTTTTCTGTCTATGCTCTTTAGAAATAAGGAATGGTTTCCCTGATGCGCCATCATCATGTCCAGCAACATTCCTCTTCCATCCAGTTGATTCGAGTTGTCTTATACCTTCCTGGGCAATCCATTCCCAAACCAGTAATCGGCAAGCATAATAAAATTACCATCTTTGACTTAGGAGGTTGGCATTTTCTTAAAGGTCGGCTCCGTAGCCAGACGGTAAATATTAGAGATTTGTGTAGTCCATGTAGTCTTTGTGGCCATTATTCAACTCTGCTGTTGTAGCAACAACTGACAATGCACATATGAATAAGTGTGGCTGTTTGTCAATAAAATGTAATGAACACACAGGTGGCAGGTTCATCGGCCATGATTTACCAACCCCTGGAGACTTCAGCCAATGACTGAAATGTTAACATTTGTTAGAATATACTGGGGTTTGTTAAAATACAAAGTCCCATCCACAGAGTTTTTGATCGCACAGATGTGGGGTAGACCCATATAATTTGCATTTCTAACAAGTTCCCAGGTGACGCTGCTGCTGCTGCTGGTTTAAGAGCTTCACTTTGAGAACCAATGACTTAGACCAGGGTTTCTAGAAACCTCTCACTGAGGAACTGAGTGCATTTTAGGATGTTTATAGCCACTTCCCTGATCTCTACCAACTAGATGCTGGTAGCCCCCAATCCGCCTTTTGAATAACGACCCCAAAAATGTCAGAAATGCTGCTGCAATTTCCCCCCGGGATAAGATCTCTGACCCCTCACCCAGCAACTGTTCACTCTATCCCCTGCATTTAAAAATAGATTCTCTTTGCTTGTAATATTTGTGGGAGGAACATACACAAAATCGCTGTTCTCTCAGGAAAGTAGGAAAGAAATCAGTGTCGGACAGGCAACCAGCAGTGTTGGCATTTTCCTAAGAACCCTGACTTTTTCCCTGAGAGATTTGTAACCTGGGCCTGTCAGTGGGCCTCAGGGGGCAGGCTCAGAATCAGGCTCAGAATCGCTTCAGCCTGAGGGGTGTTCATTTCTTCCTGCTGTTACTAAGCTCTAGGTTACCTCACTACTCATCCTCATCTGGCTTCACAGCTTCATTACCTATTAAAACCTACGTTGAAATCCCGCAAGTATAAACACTCAAGGTGGCTTCTGTTTTCTTGATTATACTCATACTGATACAAGCCTAGCCCTTATAGTCTTGTCATGCAAACCTAAAATATTTTTCATCATGAGATTTTTTTTTAAAAAAAAAAAGTACAAATAAAGTATGTATTGGAGTTGTCAGTTAAAAAAATCTATATATTAATACATACTCTTAAAAAACTGGCATTACCAGAAATATTCTAGTTTATCTAGATAGTATGTAGCTAGTGTTTTTTTAAGGATTTATTTCTTTGAAAGGCAGAGCTACAGATAGAAAGGGAGAGACACAGAAAAGTCTTCCACCTGCTGGTTCAGTCCCCAAAATGGCCACAGAGGCCAAGGCTGGGCCAGGCCAAAGCCAGGAGCCAGGAACTTCTTCTGGGTCTCCCACATGGATGGCAGGAGCCCAGCCACTTGGGTCATCCTCCTCTGCTTCCCCAGACACATTATCAGGGAGCTCGATCAGAAGTGGAAAAGCCTGGAATCAGTGGTGCTGCAGGAGGCAGCTTAACACAGTATGCCTGTTCTGCTCTATCCCCTGCATTTGAAAATACAGTGCTGGCCCCTAAAAGGTCTTCTATTTAACATTTTGACTATTCTATGCATGATATTGCTATTTATTTATGCACTTGCCCTAAATTTCTTATTGAAGATCTAAGAAGATGAAACCTTTGGGGTGAGATGTGGGATTTTGTTTCATTTGCAATTTACATCCTACTGAGTTCCTAAAAATGGCTTCAGTTGCCAGTTAAATTTGTCAGTAACTTGTCCTTGAGTAAAGTTGCAATAAACAAAAGGGGAAAAGCAACATTATTTATTTAGGATTGCACTTATTATTTACAAATTATAGCATTAGTTATTATTGTGTAAATTTTAGGAGACAGATTACTGTTTGGACACATAGCCAAGATCATCCCATAAGAGTTGGAACTGGATGTTCACGTAGTGTGACATAAAGAGTAAGAGCACATTGAAGTAGCTTGAAATGCCCTATTTTCCAGCTTTGGCTGCTTATAATTCTTATCGTTAGTGTTATTTATTTTACCTAAAGACTTATCTTACCAAGCCCTTGTAACCTAGTTACCTGGGAAGTGTATCAATTAGTTCAATCAGATTGGCCTGGTATTCTCAACCAGTTCATTAGCTAACTGGTGCCATCTGCCACCAGTTGAGGCTTGGTAATTCTGATACACGAAGGTGAATTGGATCATTGAGGCCTGGTGTGTTGGAGTGGTGGAGGACATTAAAAGAGAGCTTTGTGAGCTGAAGGACATTTTAGGTGAAGGAAATCATGTCTCTGGCTTCAAGGCAGCAGGTAGGTTTTCTTGCTCTGCTAGAAATACCAGATCTGTGAAATAATAATGGTTGTGGGCCATTAAATATGATGGAGGTGATGAAAGGGGAATATTAAAATATAGTTATGTGAAGTTTTTTTGAGGTCAGAGACTCCAGTGGGATTCTGAAAACCTTAGTGTCTTTCCTCTAGAAAAATGCATAAAATGTGCAGAATGTTAGTTTCAGGGGGTTACTGCTGACCTCTGAGGCCCATTGTTAGGCCCAGGCTACAAACCTCTAAGTTCGAGGAAAAGTTAAGGTTTTTAGGAAAATGCCAATATTTTAAAACTTATTGTTCTCCTGGGAAGCAGTTGGGAGCCACTGGTTTCCTGATTGTGGGATTGGCGTGGTCATGGTGATTAATTTTTTTTTAAAATGTATTTATATGCAACACAGAGTTAGAGACAGGAAGGGAGATATTTTCCATCTGCTAGCTCACTCCCCGAATGGCCTCAATGGCCAGGTTGGAGCTTCTGGGTCTCCCATGTGGGTGGCAGGGGCCCAAGCACTTGGGACATTCTCTGCTGCTTCCCCAGGTGCATTAGCAGGGAGTTAGACTGGAAGTGGAGCATCGGGGCATGAACCATCAGCCGTATGGGATGCCAGCATTCCAGGTGGAGACTGAACCTCTGTGCCACACCATTGGCCCTTGATTCTTATATTTCTTCTTGAATACTTCAGCTGATAGTTGGTTACAGGTGCAGTAGAGTTAAACTCACTGGGGAAGACAAAGTTTCGAATATTCATCAAGGGGAACACCAAAAAGCATATTAAGTAGAATTTTATTTCAGAATGAATAGTATTCTTATTAAAGCACTGACCTAGTCAGAAAATCAAGAACATTTGTTAGCAATTTATTTGATTGTTTTCCTTTTACTTGAGATGATTCCATTGTTTTCTTTTCATTCTATATAAATCTGAACATGATTTATTAGGCCTAAATATTTTTCTTGTCTTTTTTTAAGATTTATGTGCTTTTTGAAAGAGTTGCAGTGAGCGAGGCCTTCCATCCACTGTTTCACTCACCAACTGGCCATAATGGCCAGGGCTGAGCCAGACTGAAGCCAGGAACTTCATCTGGGTCTCCCACGTGGGCAGCAGGGGCCCAAGTACTTGGGCCATCTTGTTTTGCTTTTCCCAGGTCATAGCAGATAACTGGATAGGAAGTGCAGCAGCCAGGATATTAACTGGCAGCCATATGGGATGCTGGTTTTGCAAATGGTAGCTTTACGCACTACACCACAGCTCCGGCCACCTAAAAAGTTTTCTGGGGACTAGCGCTATGGCACAGTAGGTTAATGCCCTGGCCTGAAGTGCCGACATCCCATATGGGCACCAGTTCAAGACCTGGCTGCTCCACTTCCCATCCAGCTCTCTGCTGTGGCCTGGGAAAGCAGTAGAAGATGGCCCAAGTCCTTGGGCCCCTGCAGCTACCTGGGAGACTTGGAAGAAGCTCCTGGCTTCGGATTGGCGCAGCTCCGGCCATTGCAGCCAATTGGGAAGTGAACCAGCGGATGGAAGACCTCTCTCTCTGTGCCTCTCCTCTCTGTGTAACTCTGACTTTCAAATAAATAATCTTTGAAGTTTTCTGTATCTTTGTGAACTTCATTTGGATGGACATGACATGTCTGCAAAACAGCCTATATAGTTTGCTCTTCAAAATAGGCAAGGGAAGTGAAGTTGATACTGGTGTTTTCGGAGCTACTAAATGTGATGTTCTTGCTTTCCTCAAACATAATTTATATTTGATTGATAATGTTCGCCACCCATTTACTAGTACCTGACACTCCTGAAGTCAATATTAGCAAGCAAATCCATCAGGTGGGTTCAGGGTATGGCTGTAGCATCCAGCAAGCAGCTGTGTCTTGTTTGAAAGATTTACATCAGTGGACGTCAAGCGTGTTGGCTTTTAGTTCAACACAGCTAAACTCAGCAGAAGAAATCACAGCATTGTTTTCATATGGTAATAACTCAGTAGAGGCTTTCAGTAGGTGGAAATGAGATAATGAAAAAATAGCTGTAAATGATAAAATCTTCTGAATTGTTATTAGATGCATACAAGTATGATTCATAGTCAAATTCTTGTTACCCAGTATTAACAACATCAGTAATAAGAATATATTGCTAGTTATTTAGTAGAAGGCTGTTGACTAATTTCTAGGAATACAAAATAAGGATAAAGCAGGTCTTTATTTGTAAATTAAATCTAAATTAGAGAGGTAGACTAAGTTTTGACATGAATAGCATAGGTACTAAGGAAATGAACTCTGCTGTGGGAATAGACCTCATGGGCCAGGGTATCTTGTCCAAAGCTTCACAGAGAAAGTTCTGATGGGTGCCACATAGATCTCCATCATGTACTTTGACCTAATGTTCATCATATTTTTGTGTTATCACATGTTTGTCATTCTTGAACACTAGTTGATAGGTTGCTTAAGGGCTAGGCTGTTAAAGGTATTATTCAACTATGAATCTCTAGCACTGATGCATAGTAGATGTATAGGTAATATATGTTGGATGAATAAATGTATATACGAAGAGTTGAGGTATTTAATCTTGAAGGAAGGATACACGATTGAGTGGTTATGGGAAGGACTTAGAGATAGAACGATGCGTACGAGTTAGGTATTGTAGTAAGAATATTAGTGGAGTCTGCACAGATGGTGAATGAACCAAATTGACCTCTATGAAGAGGTTGATCGAGGAAAGTAATTTTTTATTTTTTAAGATTCACTGATTTGAGAGGCAGTGTTACAGAGAGATGGAGTGACAGAGCAAGGTCTTCCATCTGCTGGTTCACTCCCCAAATGGCCACAATAGCTGGAGCTGGGCCGATCTAAAGCCAGGAGCCAGGAGCTTCCTCCTGGTCTCCTACACTGCTGCAGGGGCCCAAGCACTTGGGCCATCCTCCACTGCTTTCCCAGGCCATAAGCAGAGAGCTGGATAGGAAGTAGAGCCGCTGGTATTTGAACTGGCGCCCATATGAGATGCTAGCACTGAAGGCAGAGGCTTAACCTGCTGCTCCACAGGGTCGTCCCTGAGAGTAATAGAGTTTGAGTTTGGATAAAGTAATGACGGACAAGATGGGGCACCCTTTGAATGTAATTATTAAATTACCGCATAGCATGGACAAGAATATAACTTCAACTTGTATTTCTTTATGAAATAAGAACAGGCTTAGAACAGTCAGGAAATACAAGTATAGAAAATGATATTTTAGGATTATGTAGTATATTTGTATAATATGTCAAGAAATAAATAGGATGCAAAGCATCTAGAATAATACATTCCTTTAAACTTGTATACAAACATTTGTGTAGCTAGTCTCAGAACTGTCTGAAGATGTTTCCCAAAATATTAATAATGGCTCTCTCTGGGGCATATATAATTGAATGATCTTTTCTTCCCCCTTTAAATTTAGCTGAACTGTGTTTCAATAACCTAGGAGTGATTTGTGGAGGATAGTTTTAGTTGGAGTGGAGGTGAAAAATATAGGAAGATTTTTTGAAGGTAAAATTGAAAGGACATAGGACCTTAATAAAGGGGATGAAAAATTGGATTGAATGATAAGGTTTTAAGTAAATTGGCATTGTTAGTAACAAAGTTGGGAGGGATGTACAACCTGTAGCTTGCTACATTTTTCTTGGTATAATTGGCTTATTAATATTAACATTTTGAACTATTATGTAAATGTATGAAGCATTATCTAGGCCAGTGTTTAATAGTGAAACAGATCAGAGAGAGAGCACAGATTGGAATAATCAGACTGATACTAAATTGTAATCTTTCCATCATAGAATTTAACATTCTATAGCAATCTAATCTTCTTAATCTCATTTTAAAATTTAACAAATTTTAAGCCTTTATTTTACTTGAATGGCAGAGACAGATGGAGAGAAAGATCTTTGATCTGCTGGTTCGCTCCCCTAAATGCCTGTTATCTTGGATGGAAAGTACCATCCATCATTGATGTTCATGTCTCCCATTGTGATTGGGTCTCTGATTGTAACTCGTCTGTCTTAATGCAGATTTTAAAAAGGTGGGGGAGGCTCTGTTTCCAACAGCATAGGTAGCCTATTTTTTAGGTTTAATAATATAGGTGAGATGTCATGAGGGATGACTCGAAATAGGAAATACAGTTGTATAATTGAAACCAAAAGGGATATCCTGGAAATAATATTATGTTTAGTAGTAAGTTTTAGAGCTTCTAATTATACTAGTCTTTTCCCTCCTCTAATTACTAATTTTAGAAAACATTTCTTTCAATTTAAGAGTTAGTTTTAGCAGACAAATTTAAGACTTACTATGTTGGAAACCATATATTTCCAGTTTTGTTGAAATTATATGGTATTAAACCTATATCTTTTGAGATTCTATAGACTTTAGCAGAAAGGGATTTAGAACATTAGTGTGTCAGTGATTTTTCAGAGGTTAAGGTCTCTGTACAAATTTACCAATTCTTTCTTGACTGTTCTAGAATGGAAATGGTGTTTATTCAATTCTTTTGAATAAAAGTGTGTTAGTTTTCCAGATTTTATAGTTGAATTAGTATACCATATCCTGGATAGAAATAAAAAAAAAAGGCAGAAAGCAGTTTTTGTATTTCAGTCATAGCTTGAATAGGAATTATTTTAAGATTTTTATCTGTTTAAAAATCAAAGTTGGAGAGAAGGAGGGAGAGATCTTCATCTGCTGATTCACTCCCCAGGTGGTTGTAATGGCCAGGGCTGGGCCAGGCCAAGGCCAGGAATTTCATCCAGATCTCCCATGTGGGTGGCAGAGGCTCAAACTCTTAAGTCTTCTGCTTTTTCCAGGACACCAGCAGGGAGCTGGGTCAGAAGCAGAGTGGCCAAGACACAAACTGGCACCGGAGTCCTCACTGTCGTATACACCAGTGTCATCACCTTATTCCTTCAATAGAAGCCAGTGGGGTTTTCCAGCCTCTGATGAGTCTTTTTTGACAATTCTAGATTTATTTGATAAGTTGTCCAGATCATTTATAGGAAACAATTTAAAGTTTACTATTGAATTCAATACAGTCTAATATTTGCCTTGGTTTGGATGCCAGTTTGATCTCGGCACTTTTTTTTTATAGAAAACTTTTATTTAATACATATAAATTTCAAAAATACAACTCTTGGATTATAGCAACTCTTCCCCCCCATAACCACCCTCTCACCTGCAAACCATCCCATCTCCTACTCCCTCTCCCATCCTATTCATTAAGATACATTTTTAATTATCTTTACTCAGTATAGAGTTGATCTTCTGTATATAAAGATTTCAACAGTTTGCACCCACACAGACACACCAAGTATAAAGTACTATTTGAAGGCTAGTTTTACCATTAATTCTCACAGTACAACAAGTTAAGGACAAAACCTACATGGGGAGCAAGTGCACAGTGACTCCTGTTGTTGATTTAACAATTGACACTCTTATTTATGACATCAGTGATCACCTGAGGCTCTTGTCATGAGCTGCCAAGGCTAGGGAAGCCTCTTGAGTCCACAACCTCCAACCTTATTTAGACAGGGCCATAATCAAAGTGGAAGTTCTCTCCTTCCTTCACAGAAAAGTACCTCCTTCTTTGGCCTCTTCCTTCCACCGAGATCTCAATCACAGATCTTTCATTTAGGTCATTTTTTTTTTAATTTTTTTTATTTTTTTTTTGCCGCAGTGTCTTGGCTTTCCATCCTGGAGATAATCTCATGGGCTTTTTAGCCATATCCGAATGCCTTAAGGGCTGATTCTGAGGCCAGAGTGCTATTTAGGGCATTTGTCATTCTGAGTCTGTTGTGTATCCACTTCCCATGTTGGATTGTTCTCTTTTTTAATTCTATCAATTATTAGCAGACACTGGTCTTATTTATGTGATCCCTTTGACACTTAATCTTATCTTTATGATCAGTTGTGAACTTAAACTGATCATTTTAACTAGTAAGGTGCCATTGGTACCTGCCAACTTAATGGGATTTGGAGTCCCATGGCAAGTTTTTATCTTAACCCTTAGGGGGTAAGTCCAAGGAAATGTGTGCTGAACTGAACATCTCCTCCCTCTCTTATTCCCACTCTTATTTTTAACAGGGATCAATTTTCAGTTGGAGTTAAAAACCTAAGAATAATTGTGTTTTAATTAAAGAGTTCAATGGTATTAAGTAGAAAAAGAAAATACTAAGAGGAATAAAATAGTAAGCTGTTCAACAGTCAGGACAAGGACTGATCAAGTAATTGCTTCTCATAGTACAGTTTCACTTCTACAGGTTTCCTTTTAGGTGCTCAGTTGTCACAGTTCAGGGTGAACATATGATATTTGTCCCTTTGGTACTAGCTTATTTCACTTAGCATGATGTTTTCCAGATTCCTCCATTTTGTTGCAAATGACCGGCTTTCATTTTTATTTTTTTACCACTGTGTAGTATTCCATAGAGTACATATCCCATAATTTCTTTATCCAGTCTTCAACAGACTTTTAATAGGTGTTACTTTTAAGTGTTCAAAAACAAGATCTTTCTTTTTGAGGCAAAGTATCGGGAACATAGTAAGTGGTCAGCAGGTATTTGGTGTTAATACTAAGATGGCAGAAAAATTTAGTTCAACTTAGTGGATTGAGTCCTATGTGATGGCTATTTATTGAGCTGATTTGAGACTCTTATATTTTTTCTTTAATTATGCTCAGTCTGGCATGAGCCACTTAAATTCAGCAAGAAGTTATATTTGTTAGTAGAGTTGGCTCGGTAATATCCAGATGTATCTACCCAAAAAAGTCAGAATAGGTTTTCAACAAGCCTTAAGTAGTCTAGATAGAATAAAATACACACACACACACACACACGAGGGTAAGCAATATGTTCACTGAAACTGGAATTAAAAGATAGTTTTATTTTGGTGCAAATACATGTTTTTTTCAGCTTTTTGAAAATCCTGTGTGTGAGAAATATATTTCTACATTGCTTGACATGAGCCACATATCTGATTTCTTAATGAAGAGTTCAATCAGAACCATTTTGAAGATTTATTAAGAGTTTGTTTTTTTTTTTTTTAAAGACTCTTTGGTCTTTTTTCTGTTAGTTTGTTTTTTTAATAGCAAATTGGCTTTACCTAATTCAGAGGCCTGAGAAGAATTTTTATGTGTAAATTGAATGTTGAGTGACATGGTGTGAATAGTGTCCTTGACAAGCGTGGGGAGATGTGGCCAAATTAGTTGATACATTCAAATCCAAAATCAAATAGTTGGTTAGGAGCGAACCTTAAGAAGGCTGCTGGCTTGCCTTGCCCAGATTGTTCTTTGTTGCAGTTCTTTGCCGAAGTGGAGATAACCAGTCACCTCTGTTAAAGAGGAGACAAAGATGAATTCATTCACTGATTGAATCCAGCGACCGGTGACTCACAAGTAGTTGGGTGTAATTCTTATGATCACACAATGGTGGGTTGAAGCCTGATTTCCTAACTTTGGAAATTAATCTTTTTTATGTTCTTTCTGGGAGTGTGAGACGGGGGGAACAACCAGAGCAGCCTCTGTGTTTTCCAAAATTCAGAGACCTAATTTCGCCGTGTTGTTCAGGACTGCCTGCCAAAGGGACGCAGGGATTTTCCTCCATCTAAACAGCTAGGCTGAGTTCGTTTCTCATCGTACGATCTGATCGGGAGCAATCTCGGAATAAAGGCGCTGTCACAGATCCCCAGCCTCGGAATACTCAAGTGGGCTGTCAGAGGGGCTCTTGATGACTGTGGTCCTGGAGAAGGCCCTGGGAGAGGAAGTGCCGAAATCAAGGCAGTCGGCAGTCAGACTCTTCTGTCTGGCTGCGTCACAGTTAGGCATCCGAGAAAAAGCTAGAGATGAAATTTGTTTAAATCAAGATCTATTGTCCGTGCTCCTAGGGAATTGCTAAACATAAGAAGGATCCTGTTAAGAATCACTCTGTATGATCTACAACCCATCAAATTGTATAATTTCACATTTTTTGCATATTTGGAGATTCTTTAACTTTTTAGATGTGTGGGTTTTAAGGATTTTAGTTCATTTTAGCAATGTGAGGTTTGGGGAACAAAGTCAAGATCTTATCCTTCTTTGACCCAAGTTAGAAACCAATCTCTTGTTGTGATAGATGCTGAAAAACCGTAGGATTTTTTCCAGTAATTTCTCTTTGGGCAGGTGATAGATGCTGAAAAACCCTAGGATTTTTTCCAGTAATTTCTCTTTGGGCAGCAAGCCAGTTGCTTGTTCAGAGGTGGCCCTGGTAGCCCATTCAGGTGAAAAGGGGAATTCTCAGGGGAAACTGTCTAATTCTCTCCAGCTGCTTCCCATCAGTGCTGAAGCTCACAGGTGCTTTTACCAGCAAAGAAGATATACTTCATTGTCCTAGCCAATCATGTCTTCTGTAAAGTACGAGTGGAGTTTGATTTGTTGAGTAGTGTCTTACCCTATGTCTTCATCATGTGCGTGTCCTGAGTGCATGACCATGTTATCTTATACACTGAAATTCAATACCAGTGTTACAGAAGGCAGAAGTCATTTTATAAAAAGTTTTGATACTAGAAATCCTTTGATCCTCACCTTGTGACTATTGAATGTCCCCCATACTCTGTAATCTGGCAAATCTTTGTTCTTACATAGCATTCTTTGTTACAAGACACAAGCTTAGGATTCGTTGTAATTCATTGGTTTCCCCATTTCTGAAACTGTAATTTGTTCCAGATGCTATGTTTCTCTTGTGTATTTTTTTTTCCAGATAAGATACTGATTTTATATTCTTTACTTATCAAAGTTGAATGGTAGACCTTGGTTTGGAGAAAACTATAAGAATATTTGGAAGTGCTAAATTCCTAATTCTTCTAATGTAATTATAGTTAACATTTATATTGAATCTAAAATGTTTACTAAAATTTATCACATACTGTAAAATTTTTTAAACTTATTTATTAATATACTTAGGAGGCAGCAGAGAGCTCCTATATGCTGGTTCACTTCCTGAATGCCTGCACTGGCCCCGGGCTGAGACTGAAGCTGGGAGCCAGGGACTTGGTCCAGCTCTGTCACACAGGTGGCAGGAACCCACATACCTGAGCCATCGCTGCCCCTGGGATTAGGAGCTGGAGTTGGGCATTGAGCTCAGGCACTCCAAAATGTGACGAGAGCATCTTATCTACTCCCCATCCCTCACATGCATTACTTTAAATGGTCTTCACAGTAACTGTGACAGCTTAGTAACTGAGGCGAATTCGTATTACTTTGCTGCTTTTTATCTTAGAAAAACTGAAGAATTCTCTAGAAAAGTTAAATAACTTGTCCGAAGTAAACAGCAAAACTGAGATTCCAGCTACTGAGTCCACGATCTATGTTCTTTGGACTGTCCTGGGTGACCTCAGGCAGGGTTTTGCTGCTTGAAGAGGAGAGCTTCCCTTTCTTTCTCGCTTCCTCCCCATCCGTGCTCACGTCTTGGGCCTCATCCCAGGAACTCTGGCACCAGTAGCCAGGATGTGTATCTGGGTGTCTACTCTTTCTGAACAGTGTTGTTCTCAACAATCGGGAAATACTTTGTGCCCAAACTAGGCGTGGTAAGGGTTGAGGCTCTTCCTGTCCCTTTTAACATGAAGACAACAACAGCACAATATCCCGGTATCCCAGTGATCACAGAGAAAAGTAACCTTCAGTGTCAGATCGGCCAACTGTCAACTGTCCAGGAAATCAGCTTTGCAAGTGATTAAGACTGGGGCAGTGAAGAAAGTACTAAGCTTCAGAGAAAACGGAGAATCCAAACGAAGCTGGACCGTGCCTCCCATTTTATGGGAAGACCTAGCATTCCCGGCTTCATGTTCTCCTCCCTTCAGCCAGCTGCACTTGCTCCCCCTCATGTCAGTTTCTTTTGCATGTCACTGCTGTGTTTTCCTTTCCATCTGTGCTGTCCCTTTACTTGCACACTTGGTCTTCATTCACTCCCGCTTCTCGGCACGTCTTGTAGGTCGAGAGCAGCGTGTTTTTAATCCTCTGCTTTAAGAGCCAAAGCTCAGTCCTGAGTTTCGTACCCTTCTCAGCCTGCTATGGGACTTTGGTAAGCTGCAGGCTGTTCCCTCATAAAATGGGGACTTAGATGTTCTCTCTCCTTAATTCATAAAGGGACTGTGACTGAATGAAGTAGCACAGGCACCAGCATTGTAGGAGGGTGCGGTTGGTTGTGAGGCGCAGGAACCTTCTGTGTGATTTTTAAGCATCATCACACCTCTTTGGGCTTCAGACTTTTTCTTTGGTCTGAAAAAGTAAGGTGCTTGGATTAGGTGATTTTGAAGGTCTTTTCAAGTTTAATCAGTTGATTTCTGATGAATATATTGGATTTTTATGGTGTCTTGAGCTGTAATAAGGACACTGTCCTTATTCTCAATATGTGATCCAGGGAGTAGAGACAATGCAAATAAGTCACCAGAGTATAGTATAGTAAATGTCATATGAGCTAGCCCGAAAATTCTGATTTTCTGATTGCTAAACTCCTCTCTCAATCTCATTAATTTTAGGATTTATTTTTCTCCAGAGGATAGGAATTTACCAAAGTTCTGGAGAAGTAGTTTTCATCCTCAGGGATGAAGGTTTCCTGGGTTTTAGCAGAACATTCCTCGTGATTGATAAGAGTTGTGATTGTGTCTGAGACACTAGATAATGTTTAGGATAGACTTCTTTAAATCACACTGACCACTTGGAATTCCCATGAAGACAACTAGTCTAGAGCATTATGAAGAACATTGTTGGTGGCAATTCCCAGAGTTTTGTTCTTAAAAGATGTTAATGAGTGTTCTCAAAGTTTTTTTTTTTTTTTTTTTTTTTTTTTTGACAGGCAGAGTGGACAGTGAGAGAGAGAGACAGAGAGAAAGGTCTTCCTTTTGCCCTTGGTTCACCCTCCAATGGCCGCTGCGGCCGGCGCGCTGCGGCCGGCGCACCGCGCTGATCCGATGGCAGGAGCCAGGTGCTTCTCCTGGTCTCCCATGGGGTGCAAGGCCCAAGCACTTGGGCCATCCTCCACTGCACTCCCTGGCCACAGCAGAGAGCTGGCCTGGAAGGGGGGCAACCGGGACAGAATCTGGAGCCCCGACCGGGACTAGAACCCGGTGTGCCAGCGCCACAAGGCGGAGAATTAGCCTATTGAGCCGCGGCGCTGGCCTCAAACAGGTTTTTATATTTCTGTGTGTATGTGTGTGCAAATTGTTGAAATCTTTACTTAGTATAGAGTTGGTCTTCTGTGTATGAAGTTAATTGAAAATGAATCTTAATGGAGAATGGGACCGAGATGGGAGAGGGAGGAGGAAGTGGGGTGGTAGTGGGGGTGAGAGGTGGGTATGTTTGGAAGCATCACTATATCGCTATGATCCTGCCCGTCAGTCTGAAGGCCTGAGGTACCAAGATGGCATTCTGTGCCCAGATTTATAGCTTGTCTGAATGGTTGGTGTGATATGGTACTGTATCCAACATCAGTTTGTATGTTAATCACAATAATGTAAACAAAGTGTATAGAAGTTTTGCAGATACGCTGATAATATCTTTTGTTATTAGAATGTATTCTGATTTCTAGTAAACGGACTGTACTAGAGAATTTCAATTTAAGTGGCAACACCTGCTTGATTCAGTTAATTAGAAAGTGAATTTATCAGCTGGCACCGTGGCTTAACAGGCTAATCCTCCGCCTTGTGGCGCCGGCACACCGGGTTCTTGTCCCGGTCGGGGCGCCGGATTCTATCCCGGTTGCCCCTCTTCCAGGCCAGCTCTCTGCCATGGCCCAGGAAGGCAGTGGAGGATGGCCCAAGTCCTCGGGCCCTGCACCCGCATGGGAGACCAAGAGAAGCACCTGACTCCTGCCTTTGGATCAGCGCGATGCGCCGGCCGCAGCAGCCATTGGAGGGTGAACCAACGGCAAAAGGGAGGACCTTTCTCTCTGTCTTTCTCTCTCACTATCCACTCTGCCTGTCAAAAAAAAAAAAAAAAAGTGAATTCATCTTTTAAAGATTTATTTGAATGACAATTACAGACAGTCTGAGGCAGGGGCACAGAGAGAGGGACATCTTCCATCTGCTGGTTCACTTTCCAAATGGCCACAACAGCTGGAGCTGGGCCAACCCAAAGCTATGAGCCAGGAACTTCTTCTGGGTCTCCCTCATGGGTGCAGGGGCCCAAGAACTTAGGCCATCTTCTATTTCTTTCCCAGGCTGTAGCAGAGAGCTGGACAACTGGGATCCATATGGGATGCTGGTACTGCAAGCGGTGACTTTACCAGCTATACCACAGTGCTGGCCCCAAAGTGAATTACTTTCTAAACTTGCTTGTTACCATAACCCTCCTATCAAATGTGCTTATCCTCACATAGTTTATTTCAGCTACTTGGAAGGAAAAATGGGTTTATAGGTTTATAGGATCCTCTCATCCAAATTTGGACCTTTCCAGAGAATCTCATTTTTATATGTATCACATTTACTCATTTGTGTTTGTAGACACTTTTTCTTCTTGAGGTTCTCCCCTACCCTTCCCATATCAATCTTATTTTTTCTCTTGTCTTTCTCTTTTCGCTGTGTGTTTTAACAAAGAAACTTTAAATTAGAATACTTATACTAGGACTGAAACTAACATGGGTCCTGTGTTTTTAAAAATTATTTTCTGTATTAGTTTATGTACAATTCTATCTTTTGGCAAGTTACGTTTCAAGATCACTGCAAAGATATTTTCTGAAATCTTTTTGTAAATGTGAAAAATGTCGCTGGCTTCCAAATATTTATTGACTTTTCCCCCATTCCAGTCATATTCTGATATACATTTCTCCATTCAGATCCACACAATACCTAACACTCATGGGTACTCAATTGGTATTTGTTGGATAAATTGAATAAGCATTTTATTTTTCTTGATAAGTCAATCTTAGCCTTGATTCCTAACAATACACTTTTTTTTTTTTTTTGAAGATTTACTTATTTGAAAGTCAGTTACACAGAGAGGAGAGGCAGAGAGAGGTCTAACATCCACTGGTTCACTCCTCAATTGGCTGCAATGGCCGGAGCTGTGCTGATCCGGAGCCAGGAGCTTCTCTGTCTCCTACATGGGTGTAGGAGCCCAAGGACTTGGACCATCTTCTACTGCTTTCCCAGGCCACAGCAGAGAGCTGGATCAGAAGTGGACCAACTGAACGCGGTTGTTTTTGTTTTTAAAGGTTTGAGGTCTTATGGTTATAGAAGGGGTTACAAACTCAAATGACTACGGATCCAGGGAGGTAACATATCTTCCATATAATAAGAAGTGATGTATAGGGGCTGGGCTGTGGCACAGTAGGTTAATCCTCCACCTGTGGTGCCAGCATCCCATATGTGCTGCAGATCTAGTCCCGGCTACTCATCTTCCGATCCAGCTCTCTGCTGTGGCCTGGGAAAGCAGTAAAAATGGCCCAGATGCTTTAGCCCCTGCACCCACATGGAAGACCCAGAAGAAACTTCTGGCTCCTGGTTTTTGATCGGCACAGCTCCGGCTGTTGCAGCCAATTGGGAATTGAGGCAGAGGATGGAAAACCTTTCTGTCTCTCCTTTGTCACTGTAACTCTCTCTCTCAAATAAATAAAAATTTGTAATGCATAGAACTCAAATACCTTTCTGAATAGTCAAGTACTCAAATGTAGATTTATTTAAGAAGAATTGTTGGAATCCTTGATCCTTCATCCCCAGAAAGTCTGGTGTTAGAGAGATTTTTCTCCTATTAACTCAACCTAATAGTCTTTTGTGTAGCATTTATCATGTAGTATAGGTAGGTGTGTGTGTGTGTATGTGTGTGTATGTGTAAGGATACAGCATAGCATGGTAATAGATTGTTGGACTTTGTGCATTTTAGACAGACTTGGCTTGGAGGTTGGCATTGCTGTGATTTCGACCAAATTGCTTAATCTCTCTGAATCTCATTATTTTTTTTTAAATCAAAAATAGTAATTACTAGAAGGGTATGAAAAGATTCAGGAATCATAGCTGGAATTCTCAAGATTGTGCCTAGTAGACATACATGCAGTAGCTAATGGCTGTTATTGTCTTATTAATGCATTAAATCACGTGTCTCCATGTACCTCACACAGACTGAGCGTTCATTACATGCTACCTTTCCTTGCCAGTTTGATCGTGCACAGTTCTTTTCAGTAAGCAAATATCATCCAAAAGCTTGATGAATGAGGTAAGCTTCTTTCCCATGTCATATGTCAAATTTTGTCACACATGAAGACAGTTATTAAGTGAGCTTTTGTAAGCATAGACTGGTTCATACAGCTTAAACTGTAGTGTAGGTTAAGGCCCTGCTGACTTTCGGGTGCTAGAACACTGCCTATAAGGAACGGGTCACTTGAGGCACATAGGACAATAATCTAGGACAGGATCCTTTTTCCCCTCATGCAGGCATCAAACAGCCAGACACAGGATCATATGGTCTCAAGCCTTGGACCGAATCCATCAGTGTCTTCTTAGATTCATGCATGTGGTATATGCAAAGTAGAAAATACATATAAACATATTCAGTTAATTCACATATTCTAAATATCACTAATTTTGCCAGTGAATCCATTTCTGATATTCATAATGCTGGTTATTAAATGTCTGTCGCCCATTTCTGATATTCACCAAGGTAAACAAAGTCTACAGTGTGGTTGGAGATGCCAGTAAACTAAGTGCTTGTGGTAGCTCCTTCTGGCTTGTGGGATTTGCTTCTGATGAGAAGGATAGCTGTTTTGAGTACAAACTCATTGACTTTATTCAGTGGATTCCAATAAGGGTGATTTTTGCCCCCAGGAAGACATTTTTAGTTGTCACAACTGGTGATGGTGGGGTGTTATTACTTGGCTTTGGTTTCAATGTCTCCCCAAAGACTTAATGTATTGGAAACTTAGTCTACAGTACAATGATGTTAACAGGTGGGGCCCTGTCGGTGATCTTGGGAGGCACTGCTCTCAGAAGGGATTAAGGTAGTTCTTCTGGGATCTGAATTAGTTCTTCCAGGAGGGTTGTCATAAGAAAAGTGATCCTGGGCCCTTCCCACATTCCAACTTCTGTCTCATCAGGTCACTGTCCCACCATGTTATCTGTCCCTTTCATACACTCTAGCTTTAATGGTGCCTTCTACCAGCAGGCACTCAGTACAGCCAAGCTATGCATTTGAACCTCTAGAACTATGAGCTACATAAGCCTTATTTATATTACCCAGCCTCAAATATTTCGTAGTAAATGAAAATAGACTGTTACACGAGTTGCTATTGGCATGTAGCATATAGAGTCCAAGCATGCTAAACTTACTATAGTACCTGAGACACCCCTTGCCCCCCCCACCCCCCACCCCCCACCCAATAAGGCATTATCTGGAGCTAAATGTCATTAATGAAAGGTTGAAGAACTGTGTTCTAGAAGGTAGCTTACACAGATTCACATGCATGTATCATATGACCTTGCCTGTGATGATGAATTATATAAATTTCAGACTTCATAACACTCTCCATATAAAAGGATTTCAGAATCCATTGTAATGTAATACATATGGAAAGCATGAATTTAGAACCTAGTTATTTACAACCTGTAGTAAATCCAATAAATAAGAGACTACAGATATTTTTAAAAGATGGTAGGCCTTGGTCTTGTTCACCTGGAATATAGGGATAGATTTCCCTTGCCTAAGTAGTGCTCCTATAAATTACCATCTTAATGGATACTCTTGTGCTACTGAGTCATCAGAATTTTTAATTTATTTCAGTGTAACAAACATGCATTGTATGCGTGCTGTGAGCCAGAAACTAGGGGAAGGCAGAGCAAACAATAAAATAGTCTCTGTCCTGGAGAAGTTTAGGGTCTAGTAGAAGTCAGATACAACTTATCTTCTGCAAGGCTCTTTGCAATTTTAGTGTTCCAATAGCCAAGAATTGTTGAAATACCCAGTTTACCCTAGTTTCACTCCATATGAAACCAGGTAGCTCCACTCCGTTGTCTTTTTGTATTTCCATGTGGTCTGAGCCATGTAGGCCTTTTCATGTCTTGCCAAAGTACTACGAGATAGAGTGGCATAACTATGTCTTTTATCTTAAAAAAAAAAATATATAAGCCACAAGTATTCAAAACTAACAGACCCTTTAAAAAAACTAGATGTTGGCCGGCGCCGCGGCTCACTAGGCTAATCCTCCGCCTTGCGGCGCCGGCACACCGGGTTCTAGCCCCGGTCGGGGCACCGATCCTGTCCCGGTTGCCCCTCTTCCAGGCCAGCTCTCTGCTGTGGCCAGGGAGTGCAGTGGAGGATGGCCCAAGTGCTTGGGCCCTGCACCCCATGGGAGATCAGGATAGGTACCTGGCTCCTGCCATCGGATCGGCGCGCGGTGCGCTGGCCGCAGCGCGCTACCGCGGCGGCCATTGGAGGGTGAACCAACGGCAAAAGGAAGACCTTTCTCTCTCTCTCTCTCTCACTGTCCACTCTGCCTGTAAAAAAAGAAAGAAAAAAAAAGAAAAAAAAAACTAGATGTTTTAAAAGAAGATTCATATATATATATTTTAAAACCTTATCAGTTTTACTTTATTTTGAAGTCACTTTGTGATTGTGTCACTTTGACCTCTTGAACTCTGGTATCGGGGAAATGATTGGCAATATCACAGTTGTGTTAAGATCTTCCAGCTCCCTTTTTTGCCTTTTTGGGTAGATCATCAACAAACTCGAATTGATCAGGTGTAATAATGTGTCTTAGCTCTTGCTAGCTGGAAGAATGCTCCTAGGATACCTAGCCATCTGCCCATCCATCATTTTCCTTCCCTGGAGATGGCACTCAAGGCTGTGTGGGTGGCTACATAATTATTGATATGTCTGCATGTAGGAATGTGGCCTGAAAGAGTCTAAACTTAGTAACTATTTGGATCAGACCACATGGATGTTGTTTTTGGAGAGTGATAACTGTGGCATTCTCCAGGGCTTGTAAAATGAGCTCTGACATTGCCAACCATATATTCCAACTTTAACGACAATCTGTTCAGTAACCAGGGTCCAAAGAACATTTATTCTTCTTTTTACAACTTGATTCCATTAATTATTATTTTTTTAAATAGGGGTTTCACTTGGCTATGGGTAGCTAATTTTATGGAAAGGGGTAAAAATTTGGTCAGCCAGGAGGAGAAAAAGGTAAAAATAGTTATCAGACTTGAGATCAGTAGTATTTTTAGCTTTATATTAGCCAACCATTGGAGTTAACTTCCCTTCAGCTGATTAAGTTACATGTCTATTTGGCAGATAAACTTTGCAGAAATAGCAAAATTGTCTCTGTGTCACTTGTAGATGATTTGTCTCTCTCATTTAACATTTTTATATATCAATGGTATATATTTTAAGAGCCCCAGCCAAAGTCTATATTCTGACACTACCTGCCTTTTATGTTCTTCTGGGTAGAATATTAAAGAAAAGGAATTCTATAGCATAAAGTATAGAGAAATTTCTCAGGAATAATTTGTTTTTCTAAAACCAGTTTTATGTGAATTCTCAAAGCATTTGGCAAGTGTAGATTGGTGTCGGGGAAAATTAGAATCCTAGACTAGAAAAACCACCATGACCTCTAAGAGGCACAGTAGTCATACCTTGGTATTAGGAAGCATCAGATGGCTGTTCCATAAATTAGCAGATCTTTTTTATGAAGACAATTTGTGTGGCTGAAGCTTTTTACTGAGTGGATATGGTACACTTTCCCTCTTGTCTTAGTAACTATCTCAAGCATTAACACGGCTGTGTGTTCTAATCCTGGGTTTGGTTTACAACTTTAAGGTAAATGCATGTTAAAGGGGAATCCTCTGTGTGGTGCAATAGATGTTAATCCAGTCTTCCATCCTATTTATACTAGATAATGTAGCCAAAGTAGCTATAAGTTGTTTTAAGAACCTCATGGTTCTATCAGCTAGAGGTTCAGCAAGTACATAATGAATGCACATGGGTGTTGAATTGGCTAGGAGCTTGCTCCCTAGACTTTCAGGTGCTTGTCTGGTATTCAAGCCATCTCCTTGACCTTCTCGTTTCCCTTTGAACCATGTTTCATTGTTTGTTTGTGATCAAACAATAATTATTTTTGATACAAATTGGATCTTGGCACCAAGGTAACAGTTTAGACTAGGTAAACTATTTTTTTCCCCTTTTAGTGCCAGACCTTTCCCATGTTGAAGTCTGCAACAAATGCCATCTTGGATAACATCACTGAGAGAAATGTGCCCTGTTTCTTAACTGCTTCCAAATCTGCTAGACTGAAAACATGTCTTTCTAACCCAGAGGGCTGCAGTCTGAAGAATAAATCCATTTCAGCAGTCCTCAGAGCTGTCTGTAGTTGGTGTTGGGCAACTCTGGCTAAAGGTGAACTGGAGAATTTTTTTAAGTAGATGACAGATATATTGAGGTAGGTCTGTTGTTTCCATGTGACATCACTTGGGTTCCTTTCAAATTGGGAGTCTGACAGTGCCTGATTCAGTGCGTCTATGACTTAAGAGGCAGTTTTAGTATGGCTCCTAGTTGTGCTGGCTTTTTAGGTAGAATGACTTTGAAGTTAATCAGTTCATCCAGCATTTATGAGACACCCACTGTGTACCTGGTACTGGAAAATTTGGGACATGTTTGGGACTTATCAATTGCTCTTTTCACTGGAATTTTCTGAGCTTTTTGAGTATGAGTCTTGTTTTCCGTTGGCCTTTTCATGTCTTTCAGAAACATTTTGTTCAAGGCACTAAGTTTTCTAGCAGTTTCAATAAGGTAGAAATGAACATCAGAATAGCTAGCTCCGTAAGTCTCAGGATTTTTACAAAACAAGTAATACCAAGCAAACTTGTGTCTGTGTGTGCCTATTATCAGATTTGTTAAGGGGGTAGACAAAGGGAATCCAGTGCTTATAACTTAGATTTTAGTAATGTATTTGATACAGGGTCTCTTGACATTTTATTTGGAGACTTGATTAAATTTAGTCACAAAATGAGCACTGTCCCATTAAGGGATCGGGGTGGGGGGCGGTCAGGGACATAGAGGGGTGAACAGCTGTTCTGCCTCACTTTGGGAGGTGGTGGGTTGGTAGTGTGTCTCAAGTAGCAGCAAAGGAGTCCTTCCTTTTCAATGTCATTGTTGATCTGCTATAAAAAAAAAGAATTTACCTGTTGTACCTAAACTGATGTGAGCCATGATAAACTACAGAGTTTTAAGGAATAGTGACTAGGAGTGAAACAAATTAGAAATAAATGGAAAAGATGTTGACTACCTTTTTTTTAAAAAGTCTTATTTTATTTATTTGAAAGACAGAGTTAAACAGAGAGGTAGAGATGGAGATCTTTGATCCACTGGTTCACTCCCCAAATGGCTGTAACAGATAGAGCTGAGCCAATCCAAAGCTAAGAACCAGGAACTTCTTCCATGTCTCCCATATAGGTTTAGGGGTTCGAGGATTAGGGCCACCCTCCTGTTTTCCCAGGTGCATTAGCAAGGGGCTGGATTGGAAGTGGAGCAGCCAAGACTCAAACTGGTGCCCATATGGGATGCCGGCACTGTAGGCTGGGGCTTTAACCTGTTGAGCCACAGTGCCAGCCCCCTTAACTACATTTTATGGTTATTTTATAGGCAAGAAAGCAAATGTGAGAGGTAAAGAAAGTAGCCAAAGATCAAACAGGGAGTAAGTTGTATTACCAGTATGTATTTGTACTTGCATCCAGTTGCCTCCAAGGTCATGTGATAATTCTACTATCTCGGATGTCATGAAGCCTAAATTGTAATATGATACAATCATTAATATATCCAAGTTTCTGCCCAGGTAAAGCTGCATTTATTTGTGTCACCTTACATGAATTATTCTTTCAAAGTACCTCTTACTTTTGTTCAAACAGCTTTATTGTGTGTATGTAAATTATATCACAACTCATTTAAAAGTGTACAAATCAGTGACTTTTTTAGTACATTCATAGGGCTCTGCCACCATTACTACTATCTAATTTTAGAACACTTTCATCTTTCCTAAAAGAAACCCCACATCCATCAATTGTCATTTCCTAGTCCTTCTACTTACCTCCCATCCCCAATTTTATACAACCACTGATCTGTTTCTGTGTTTATAGATTTGCCTACTCTGGATATTTCATAGAAATTGAATCATGATATGTGTCCCTTTTTTGAGCTTTTTTCATTTAGCATAATGCCTTCAAGATCCATCCATATTATAGTCCATATAAGTACTGTTGAGTATTATTCAACCATAAAAAACCCATTTTATGAATATGCCACATTTTGTTTTTCCATTTACCACTTGATAGACATTTTTCTATGTTGTAGCTATTATAAATAATACTGCTATAAATATTCATGAACACATTTTTGAGTGCACAAATGTTTTTATTTTCAAGATATATACCTAGAAGTGGGATTGTTGGGTTATGAATGAACTCTTTAACTTTTGAGGAACTGCAGACTGTTTTCCAAAGTGACTGTACCATATTGCACTCCTACCAGCATTGAGGACTCCAATTTTGCCACGTCCTTGCCAACACTTGTTGTTGTCCTTTTTTTTTTTTTTTAACACCTTTTATTTAATTCTCATAATCCCATTAATTGGCCAAAGAAAAATATTCTTACTGTTATTTTATAGATTAAAAATTCCAAGTCAATGAAAATTAAACAAGAAACCCGGCATGAGAACAAATAGAGGGTAAGAAGTGGCATGGATAGTTTGGAACAACGAGTCATCCAAAAGCAATTTTAAAGTTTTTGAATCCGATACTTAGAGCTATGTTGGATGTCAGAGATCACATTTCCCACATCTTAAGGGTGTTGAAACTAGAGCCCAGAAAAGGGAAGTACATTGAACACTGACATAAAGCTGCTGAGCAGCAGGCCAGGACTAGAAGCCCTGTCTCCTTGGCTCTGAAGCCATTGCCTGTTCCAGAACAGCCTATTGCTTTCTTCCCAAGGGGAGTGTATAAGCTCATCCACATTGTAGAAACTCCAGTTTCTTAACTTCTTCATCCATGCCAGCCTTTTATTAAAATAAATCTATCTTAATTCGTGTGAGGGTATTTGAAGGTCAGCAAAGCTGAACCTCCCATTGGGGAGCCCTTGATATAATTTGTTCCACATATTGCCTACGATGAGACTGATGCATAGGCAGAAAATCAGTGCAGTCAGAATTTCATCATGATCTTGCTTGGGTATGAATTCTGGCTGTGCCACTTACTAACTGACCTTTTCTCTAATTCTCATATGTTAAAAATGTGGGCAATACTAGTATCTGTGTCACAGCAATTTTGTCAGAATTAAATGAGATACCCCCTGCCTGACTCCTAGAAAGCCCTCAATACATACTATTATCATTATTACTACTACTATATTATTATAAAACATCAACTTACTCAGACCTTTGGCAATATTGTAATGTGAGATTTGGAGACAAATGCATCACCACCTTTCAAAAAGTAACTTCACTGAAGGAGCAAGTCTAAGAGCTGCTTTCCAAAGTCCTCATATTTTTTAGCTCTATGGGTTATAGTTAATAAAATTACCTTTGTTAATAGAAAAAAACATGGTAATGTTAACTTCCCATCCTCAGATTGTAAACTAATTTCCCTTACACTGTGACGTCAGACAGTACCAACCAACAATGAACAGAAACTAACCAACTCAAGTGAACCTCATATTAAAGGCCCAACAATGAGAAATCTTAACTAAAGTGCATCGGGCCTAGTTGGGATGTAATATATTAGTAGTGTTTTTACTTAATATCTTTAATTTCCAAGATAAAAATTCTAGATTGCTTTATGGGACTACCTTGTATTTTTGTATATTGGTGTAGAAGAACTGGTTCTCCCTGGAAAGACATTAAATGGGGTTGGGATCTCTGCCCTTTTCCACCCGTCTTCATAGTCATGGGCAGTGCACTCATATGTCTGTAGTCTTCCATCTCCCCCACCTCTCCCAGGAGCCAGGTTGAGGGGATCACTGATTGCTATCTCAGGAGTTGTCAAAAGGACCAAATGATAATTTGGGTAGAACAGCCCTGAGCAGAGTGCCTGGCTCACAGCCAGACCTCAGTACATGACAGCTAAACAGCAATGCAGCGGGGTCCGTGTGCCACACATGAAATTTGGAAGCAGATTGGACAGTAAGTTTAGGTGAAGAAATTGGACATGTCCATGTTCACATAGTGTGATTCATGTCTGCTGTTGCTGCTGCTGCTTTTCTGTAACCAATTTTAGAGGCTATCTTGGCAGCTGGAAATATTTGGGATTAATTTCACACTCACTTTATGAGTTGAGCATTTTCCTGCAAGCAGCTCCCTGGGCCGCTGCCTCATTACTTTGGCATCATCTGATATGGCAGCCGGACAGAGATGTCCTTTGGGGTCTCCCTTTTATTTGGAAACCTTCAATTTGAAAAAGCAAAACAAAGGTCATCAACACATTGTGCTTGACGCTGTTAGCATTTATTGTTTCCTAAAGCCCTTCCTTTCTTTAGTCCTATTGAACACTAGGGAACACACATCTTGTTCAGCTGGTGGTGAGCCCTGAACCCCTCCGCCTTCCCCCACCCCAGTGTAAGTCCTCGCAGCTGGAGCTGGTTGGCCTCTGTTTTCAGTTCCAGGTGAACAGTGTGAGCTCTTCTAGGTCCTGGTCACACAGACCTCAGTCTTGATGGTCTAGTTTTCCCAGCCCTTCTTACTGGGCTAATTCTGCTAGATTCATTTGGCTCTCATGGAGAACAAAGTATAAACTTGGCTGTTACGTGTAAAACTAAATTGAGAACATGGAGGTCTGTTTAGTATTTCATGCTGGCCAGTAGGTCAGGGAGATTGTCCTTGGGGGTAATTTACATAAGGAATTGTTTATCCCAATTCTTTCCAATTTCCATGACCACTTGGGGATAGCAGACTCTTTCCACAATGGCACAGCAATCCATCCACTGAGACTGAACAGAGAGAGACAATGCTGCTCTCGTATTAATGTGTCTTGGGCCCTGCTCAGGAAAGAGCCTGTGGCTTTGGGCTGCTGTCTCACTGAGTCGTTCATCCACCACAGCTGTGTTTAGCAAGTTGGGTGGGTCCATGAACTGACATGCTGTTACACTTAGTGAGAATTTTCCCCTGATAGTGAGGAACGTGCATAAAGGCTTCACTTAAGTCCTAGCAAATGCCCCAAATATTTATTACGATCCACTGACTGCTTAGAGTGCAGCCTCCGTCAAGAAAGGCCCACACCCGAAATACTCCGTGGCTCCCCAGTGCCTACAGAGTCAAGTGCGCGCTCTTCATTGTAACATTCTGGGGCCTTGCGGCGGCAAGCCAGCTGAGCTGCTTTAATGTCATCCTTGTGTTTCCCAGAGTGGAATGGTAGTTCTTTCCCAAACAAGCATCCTCTGCTTTTCTGCTTTAATGCTTTTCTCATGTAGTTTCCTTCACTTTTAAAGTGCCCTGACCCAATATCTATTTTTTAGGATTTATTTATTTGAAAGGCAGAGTTACAGAGGGAGAGGCAGGCTAGGAGCCAGAAGCTTCATCCAACGCTCATGTGGAGAGACTTTGCACTGCTTTCCCAGGTGCATTGGCAGGGAACTGGATCAGAAGTGGAACAGCCAGGACTTGAACTGGCACCCATGTGGGATGCTGGCATTTGCAGGCAACAGCTTTACCTGCTATGCCACAGCACTGGCCTCTATTTTTTTAAGGGTAAAGTGACTCATGGGGTGGAATGGGGTGACAGGGAGAGTAGCTGGAACTCAAAGTGTACCTTATTTCCTTGGGACCATTTTTCAAGTCATCAGTGTGATATCTCCGAACGTAGAGTTGGGAAGAGGTAGCCATTAGCTCCTTGCTGGGAAGTGTTTCCAACATACAGACTCAATAGGTGTGAAGAACCTCAAGAGCCTAGTACCATAGTAGGAATGATTGAGTCCCAGTTGCTTATCACTTTTGCTTTAAAGTACTTTATTTACTTTTGTTTTAATTTTTAGTAATGGCGATGTTTAACTGGCTTGCAAAATTCCTGAAAATCAAACAATTCTTTCTCTTTAGCTTAGTCACCTCCAGCGCACTCCTCCTTCTTCCTCTACCCTTTCCTTTCGAAGGCCCTCTACACTCCCAACAGTGAGTAGCAGTGCACCAGCCCTGAACCTTGAGTGCTTCTCCTCTCAAGCATGTTTTGGAGTATAATAGACCCCAATGTTTGAATCCTGTTCTTTGTTTTACTAGGTGTGTGGTCGGGCTGGCTGCTTAATTTGCAGATATCCGTACAAAATGAATATGAGGGACCCTTGCTTGTTAAAAAGGCAGGAAGAAAGGGCTGTTAAAAGAGCTCCTAAAATACAGTTTTTTCCTTTCTTCAGTAGTCTACTTCACAACTTCGATTGGTGTTTTTAATTTTCTATTTAATATCTTTCCAAGTAAGGAAAAACTAAACTTTAAATGATTGGCATGACTCTTACCATTAATCTTTGTATGATCTGTGCCTGTTTTAAGCGTGAGAATTTGACTCGCATGATCGAGTGCACATAGCTCCTCTTGTGTTCAGTATCCCACCGACTTCCCTTAAAAAAAAAAAAAAAAAAACTCAAAGAATAAAATGGTGAAGTTCAGGACAGATGGTGAAGTTCAGGACAGACAGCAGGGTGTTACACCAGCACAGAGCCCTTCTAAGCATGGGCACAGATGGCCTGTCGAGTTATGGGCACATGTCTTATATCTGCTGAACCTCAGAGTCCTCATCTGTGAGAGAGAGAGGATGCCACTTATGTGTTATCGGAGGTATGAGGACTACAGGCACTGACACCTGTGTGGCCTAGAGCCATGTGCTTGCCGTGTGGCCTGGGCTCCCTTGATTGGCCAGGTTGTCACTAACATGGTCATCATGATAACAGCACTGTCCTCGGTCCTCTCGAGCATCCTCCTTACATGGTCCGAATCTGCCTCCTGAACTCGCTTGCCTTTCTCATTACGATCTCTTGGAAGGTGGAAATTGGGTCTGTCGTCAGTGCATTACCCATAGTGTTTCCCGCAAATTCTTTGCTTTACCTGGCACCCTGTGGGTGTTTATGACCTTGATCTTTGTATGCTTTGGATTTTTTGATGGTAAGCATCTGCATGATAAAATTATGGACGCATAATGAGGCTTAAATGGTAACATTCCCAGGAAGAACAGGAGTATAAACTTGGACTTTTGCAGAGTCTGTTGTAATTATGGTGAGGGTCGAGGAAGCGTATGATTCCAGGTGTTTTGGTTTAAGGAAAGTGGCCTTTCTCCATCTCTTCGAAGGGACTTCTTGAAATAATGGGAAAGGGATGAGTTCCAAGCCCCATTCGAGTAAAAGAGGCCCCAGGGATATTAACTCTGGCCCACAGTAATCCTTCCCTTTGCTAACATCTTTCACACTTACTTTCTGTTCTGCACAATTAGGCTATTAGTATAGCAGTGTTTCTTCCCGCTAATTGGTTGTATATGTGTTTTCTTTCCAAGAAATTTGAAGATCCTTTTGGGGCTACGCACTGTTGTGTACTTCTTTTGAACACAAGTGGAAAGTAGCACAGTCCTAGGCACATAGTAAGGTGATGCACTGTATGTAATGCTGGTCTCTGTCCAAACCCCTGTGACTCCCTGCAGGGTTGCATGCGCACTGGGATTGCTTTTTACAACTCGTGCAAGCCCTTAGCCAAGTAGCGTGTTCATACAAGGCCCTTCCGTTGCCCTGCCTTTCCCTAAACCGTATTTCTCTCCAAGTGTCTCTCGGACACTCGGAGGACTGTCCTTTTACAGCCCCTCCTCTCACAGGGCATCTGGGAGACCACACAGCTGTAGGCTCAATGCATTAGAATGATGTCTTTTTTTAACAAGCCCTTTGGGCCAGTGTCAGGAAGTATCACCGACTGGATCGTCTGCACCGGACTTCGGCATCACGTCTGGGTTTTGGCCACGGCAGCTGGTGGGCACTCACATAAAGGTGCTCACGTTGCCCTGGCTTTTGCTGCTCTGCTCAGGGGACAGTCAGACGCCTGCAGCCTCTGGGCAGTCAGTTCATTACTTTTAATGAGCACAAAATTCACCAAGACATTAAAATACAGCACCAGTGGGCAGTGCTGAATATTCCATCCAATTGTTGCTTTAGTTCTATTTTCCACTGGATTATTCAAAAGGATAAAAAAAAAAAAAGCCAATTCAACTCACTCCTGCCAATTTTATCCTAAATAGATTTGGCATTATAAAGGTAACACACCCTGAACTTTTTCTTTCAGGTCTCCATGGGCTAGTGCTTGACATTTGTGTTAAAAATGATATTACTCAACAAGTCGAATGTTTAACATTATCTAGTTTTTAGATACAAATATGAAATAATGGGTATCTCAATGACATGAAACATATAAATCCTAATATCAGAGAAGCCAGTTATTTTTTTCCAGTTATTTGTTGAAAAAGGTATAATGAATTTGTAATTTTGAACTCCAAGGCAAATGCAATTATTTTGATAAGGATATTTTAATGAGTAATCCGTGGCTAGTAATAAAGACAATAACTTGATTAGAAGCCACTTACATTATCATATACTGAAGGAGGTCAGTCAGTAGTGAAGAACACACAGAGCAATGTCTCCATTAAAGAATTTTCTTCTGGCCATATGGATTTGGAATTACTTTGGGCATTTTCTTTTTTTAACAGGAGGAAGTGAGCAGATGAATGATAACTGTTTTATTACTCAACATAGTTTGCAAGACAAAGTTCATCAAGTTGTTTTAAAGAAAAACAGGGCTGTGCCAAATGTAGTTTGCGGGCTCGGGAGCGGTGACGTCTGGCTAACTGGAGTCTATCACCGCACAGGTGACGGCTCTGGCAGATGCGGTCGAGGAGAACAGAGGCGACCTGCTGCAGTCCCTGAGCCGGCTGCAGAGTGCCACCCGTCTGCTGATCCTGCTGCTCGGGTTGTGGCAGAAGCTCAGCACCGATCAGCTTGCGCTTCTGGAAGCAGCGTTTCTGCCTCTACAGGAAGACACACAGGAATTGGTAAGGACCCGCCAGCGATGTCGCATGGCTATGGTGTGTTCGAAGGTATCAAACGGAGCCATAGTATTCTACAGAAGTGCTGTTTTCTTTCTCTTTAAACCATAACAAAACTGTTAAACAAAGGGCTTTTTTTCCCTCGAGCTCTTTCAAAATAGGTCTGTAGTCCGTTTTTATGTGGCATCCACTCTGTTTTTTATGTGCTCTTCAATCACCGGGAAGCCAGGGAAACAGTGCTTTGACGGACTGAGTGATGGAACAAACTTCAGATTAGCTAATCCTCTCCCTTTCCGCCAGAGCAAACAGGGCGGCCATTTTAATTTGCTCAATGTTCTTAAATTTAAGTGTCCCCTCAAAAGTTAGAACTGAGATGGCCTTGCTAAAACTGACAGAGTTCTTTATGCATAGTTTATAAGCTCTCTTACCCTTGAATCTGGGATAGGCCGTTTAGAATGAAAAGGTCTCTCCATGAGGGTGGTATTTAGAGTTTTAGTGAAAAATCACTTAAATAAAAACATCTTGGGTCCCTGAAGCATAGCGGTTATATTTTACCAGGTACCATTCTGGGGAATGTTTTATGTGTTTTTACTTACAAGGAAATAATGTACATCTTGGAAATTAGAGACCTTTGAATTTAGTAGTTTTTTTTTTTTGTACATTTCATGGCAAAAGATCATTTCAAATCAGTTTTTAAACCAAGATATGAGAATGTACTAAAAATAGTTCTTTTTAAATTTAATTTAAAGCAAAATTACTTTGCTTTAAAAACTTTGGTATTTTCCAGACTTCTTTTTTTTTTTTTTTTTTGACAGGCAGAGTGGATAGTGAGAGAGACAGAAAGGTCTTCCGGTCTTCCTTTTTGCCGTTGGTTCACCCTCCAATGGCCGCTGCGGCCAACGCATCGTGCTGATCCGAAGCCAGGAGCCAGGTGCTTCTCCTGGTCTCCCATGCTGGTGCAGGGCCCAAGGACTTGGGCCATCCTCCACTGCCTTCCCAGGCCATGGCAGAGAGCTGGCCTGGAAGAGGGGCAACCGGGATAGAATCCGGCACCCCAACCGGGACTAGAACCCGGTGTGCCAGCGCTGCAAGGCGGAGGATTAGCCTGTTAAGCCACGGCACCGGCCTACAAATAGTTCTAAAAGCTGTGTGTGTGTGTGTGTGTGTATTTTAAATAGATTACTAGATCTCAGGTGCTATTTTAAGTGTTTCATAAGAATTATCTAATTTAGTCTTAAAACAGTACCTTAACTATCTTATAAGTTCATGTTTATTTAACATATAAGAACATCTAGGCTCTGAGAGTTCAGTGTTGTTCTGACTTGAACCCAGGTCTGTCTGTTTCCTAGCTTGTAACCGCTTCCCTGTACCTCTGTGAACAAAGTCATGAACATAATTTTGAAAATCACAAGTTTTATTAGATAAATTGAACTTCTCAAATTCAGGTCAAAATGATGTTAGATCAAAAGGAATGGGAGTGGAAAAAAATGGTATTTCATGGTCTCAGCATAATACTAAATAAATTGGAATACATATATTTAGTGGCAAGTAACAGAGTTAGACAAAATTACAACTAAAATTGAACTTTGAGAAGCTAGAAAAGGAGACGAAGTTAACTTCAATAATAGAAAATATTGCAATGGTTAGTTACATCTTAATAAGAATGATAGCTATCATTTATGAACTCAGATTTAGGAGTTAAAGACTTAAAGCTGCCTCCCCCCACTCCCTCAAAAAAACCTTGGTAGCATCAGAGTTCTTGGCTGCATCACTTAATCATCACAGTGGTCTGAGTTCTTTGTTTTATAGATCTCTTTTGTAGCTTTAAAGGTAGGACCTGCCTTATAAGTTTTGATAGGAATTAGATGAGATCATTGAATAGAGCACTGTGGATTAGCAATCAGTATTGGAGGTGGTTTGTACACTTTACATGTAGAATTTCTTGTCCTCACGAGAGTTCTATAAATTCAGTATTTTACCTTTTCATGGCTGTTTGTCCATCTTCTTGACTCTACTTGATGGCAGTGCTGGTATTTATTCCTGTTCATGTTCTCAGGACCTGACCGTGCCCGAGCACCGCACAGTCAGTATTTGTTGGATAGATGAATGGAGAAAATGGTGAAAGCTAACAAGTGGTGAGCAGGCCGAACAGATGGAGTGGATGTAATCTCTAGCAGAAGGAAGCAGGGCAGGGCCAGCTACACAATTTGCAGGGCTCAGTGCAAAATGAGAATGCAGGCCTCTTGTTCAACAAGCAAGATAGAAGTGCCTAACGCACTGTTAAAGGGGGAACACTGTACCTGTCTTATCTATGGGTTGACTTTTTGCAGTCTCAACTGGTCAACCACAGTCCAAAAAACGTTAATATTTGTCAAGACTTTTTCAAGAGAAAGAAATCACATTCATGTAACTTATTATAATATATTGTTAAAATTTCTCTTTCATTATGGGATTGTTTTTAATCTCTTCCTGTGCCTAATTTATAAAGTAAACCTTACCATAGAAATGTGTGTATAGGAAAAAGCACAGTAAATACAGGATTTGGTACTCTGTGGTATCAGGCATCCACTTAAAGTCTTAAACATATCCTCCAGGGGTCAACAAAACATTTTGCAGTCTCTTTCCACTTGTCATGGGTGCTTTGCTATTTCATGCCATTCTAAGTAATAAAAATTAAAATGGTTAGGATGAATTTTGCCATTGATCTTTAAAATGTGTACTTCTACTTTGAAATGGAAGAAAGAGCATTAAACTCATTTGCAGAATCAATATAATTACTCAGTTTGCATCTTGCAGCTTGTCCATGCACAAGTATTGTTCTTACAGAACTTCAGAATTCCTGTACAAGACTTATTTGCTTGTTGATCAACACTCTCTACCTTCACTGTATTGATGAGCAAGGAAGTACTAGAAGGAAAAACAAGTATGTGTCACTCTGTCCCTTTCCATCTACATCATCATTTTCCATGTCAATGATTGGCTAATACAGCAAGGAAACAGGAGTTTGGAAGGTTGCGATGGGCTTTGTTAGTCATTCATGTTTTGCTGTTAACATTGCCTTCTGTCTTCAAAACCAATTCCAATTTATAGAAAGCCTCTCAAGGTGGTCAGTGCCTCACTCAATCTAGACATAGCGTGTCTTCCTTGTACTTGCCTGAGTCTCCCAGAATCCTCTCTCATCATGGGGCCATGGGAAGTCTGAGCCCACAGGGCTGTGTGTGAATGGGGCAAGAAGGGGAAAGGAGGCATGCCTACTGTACAAATTTTCCCTTTTCATACACCTGCTTTATTGCCCCATCAGACTTCATTTACAAAATACAAGTTCAAAGATAAAATTAAGAATTTCAAGGTGGTGACAATAAGACATTCAACCAGGCAGGGGGGCTTTCTCAACACAGGGACCCTTTGTGACTGCACAGTGCAAATGCTCACATGGCTGTCCCTGAAGTATGATTAGATTCAAAGAAAGAACTTCACAGAAGTACAAGTTCTAAATACAGGAGTTGATTCCCAAGAGATTATGGGATTTACCACTTGGGAGCTCTGTAAAAGCAGCCTCATTTGTCTACGGGTCTATCAGTATCCCTTTGTGCAGGTAAATGGACTTTGTTCTGAGCGCCATTTTCTATCCTGCCTGTGTATTCTCGGCTATCATGCCTCCCAACATACGTAGAGAAGCATTCCGACAGCTCTTCTGAACTGAGATTAGAAGGTGTGTGTGCTCATTATGCCTATTGGAGTCATTAATGAGACAAGACATTTGATAAAAACATAACTTGGAGAAGAATGAATCAAAAAAGACATTTTAATACCGCTTGTTATGCTCTTCATCTTTAATTAGGTTGTGGTATTCGCTTTGGACTTAGACTGTTGAGACAGCTTATATGTCTTGAGAGAAAAAGAATCCTTTTTCATTCTTTAAGACACACACATACAGTGTGTGGTTTTGACATGCTAGTTCCCAATCCCCCGCTTTATGCCTTTAGACCTCACAAATAAATGTTATGTGATGGGTATCCCACTGAGATGTGAAAATGAAATATGCAAACCTGAAATAGCTTGGAAGGGAGGGTGAGGTGGGGAAGAAAGGACTCTCTTACCAGAATGTTGAAAATATCCCCCATATTGAAGTTATTATGATACCACAAAAATCTGAATGTAATTTAGATGGTTTGGTTGAGGGTGGATGGCAGAGTACATGTGTCAGGGAGAAAACTTGAGACATGTGAAGAACATTTTCAGAAGACTCTCAGCTCAAGGTCAGATGTCCCTACAAGTATTAGGAGGTATGAGGAAGTGCTAGGAGATGTTTTATTTACATTTCAAATGGCTCTGCATAATGACTTGTTGTGCTGTTATTAGACGGTATGTGTCGTAAGGCAGGCTAAATGCAATAAAATCAACTCTGGGGTATTTTCTCCCTAGTAGCATCAGGTTTCCAAACCAAAAGTATTTAGGATCTGCTATTCCTAATGATAAGCAACATTTGTTGCAACATATTATGAGTATTTTGTTTAAAACATTATCATATTTGGAGTAAAATTCATCATTGTTTCATTTGATCTGTCTCTTTAGTAATGCTCTTCTGTTTTTGTCACTTCTCAATACTACTTGGGGGCAAATAAATGCTGGTGTTGTGAACTATTATGTGTAATTTTTTTAAGGTGATGAAAGTTATATATGCCAGATGTGTTTTTGTAAGGATATCCCATTTCCCTTTAAAAAAAACATTAAATGTTCTATTTGGTATCTCCAAAAAGAGGTTAGCTCTTAAACTCAATTCTATCAGTAGATTTGATAATCCAATTTTATCCCTACCAACTTCCTGATGTTGAAGTTTTGACTACAATAATATTCCTTTAGAGAACCTAATAGGAACTTTTCAAATGATTACTTTTTCATACCTTTTGGGCTAGTAACAGGCTATTTCAGAGTATTGGAATTCTCAATGCAGAATTTGAAGATGCCTCTGACCCTCTCTCTTCTTGAAGTTCTTTGGAAAATATCTACCAAGATCGATGAAGGCTATGTTACTGGTATGAATCCAAGAGTGCTGTGTTACTACATGTCTCCCTCCCATGATGCTGCACAGAGTTCAAAGGGTACAAAGCTAGGCATCCCTCGGGATTGGCTTAATAGGGCAAATGTTGTTATCCAGTCTTTTATCCACTCAGTGGATATTTATAAAGTACCTACTATGTTTTAGGTGTACTTAGCATACTTCAGTAAATACAACGAATCCCATCCTTTGTGGTTTTACTACAGCATTGCAAGCAAACATTCTAGTCCCATGCTGCCCCATCTGTTAGCCATGTGCCACAGGAAGTTTAAATAAGTTATAATGAAATAAAATTAACAATAAAATCACACTGGCCTTATTTCAACTGCTCTATATTCCCATGGCCACCACACTGGACAATCTACTTACAGAATAGCTCCATTATGTTGAACGTGCTGTTAGATAGCACTGTTGGTCATGAAGAAAGTTTTTCCATTAACAATCTGTGCGTATTTTTAATACATCAACAAAAGTAGTTAGGAGACTGACATTAAGTTACGCCATGGTGTTTGCATTAGCAGCCCTTATTTTGGTATCCTAGGAGCAGCAATGTCCAGACATCATCCCAGGAATCGGGAACTTCTCTGGGAAGATTTATGCATCTACAGAAAGGCGAGACAAGAAGCTGGCACAAGTGCAGCTACTCCCTCTTCATATGGCCCTCATAGACATTACAATCACAAATTCTTTCCTGTTGGGCCTGCCCATGGCCTCAGACTCCTTTAAAAGCTGCATTCTAGGTAGTGAGCGTAACTTGGGGTTGGGGGTAGATGAATCTTCTGTGCCCCTCCTGATGTCCGTAAAGAATGCTTCTCATTATCATAGGAAACAGCTGAGATGACTAAGTGTATATTCAGCAGATGGTAAGACAGCAAGAAGGAGCTGTGTCTGTTTTTCTACAGGGCTGTAGAAATTAGAACTCCAGTTCTCATGTTCATTTGTGTTCACCTGACTGTACAGGAGTTTTTTTTTTTTTAACTTTTATTTAGTAAATATAAATTTCCAAAGTACAGTTTATGGATTACAATGGCTTTCCCCACCCCCATAATTTCCCTCCCACTCGCACCCCTCCCATCTCCTGCTCCCTCTCCCATTCCATTCACATCAAGATTCATTTTCAATTATCTTTATACGTAGAAGATCGATTTAGTATAGATTAAGTAAAGATTTCATCAGTTTGCACCCACACAGAAACACAAAGTGTAAAATACTGTTTCAGTACTAGTTATAGCATTACTTCACATTGGACAACACTTTAAGGACAGATCCCACATGAGGAGTAAGTACACAGTGACTCCTGTTGCTGACTTAACAATTTGACACTCTTGTTTATGGCGTCAGAAATCTCCCTAGGCTCTAGTCATGAGTTGCCAAGGCTATGGAAGCCTCTTGAGTTCGCCGACTTCGATCTTATTCAGACAGGGTCATAGCCAAAGTGGAAGTTCTCTCCTCCCTTCAGAGAAAGGTACCTCCTTCTTTGAGGGCCCCGTTCTTTCCACTGGGATCTCGCTCACAGAGATCTTTCATTTAGGGTTTTTGTTTGTTTGTTTTTTTGTTTTTATTTTTTCCAGAGTGTCTTGGCTTTCCATGCCTAAAATACTCTCATGGGCTCTTCAGCCAGATCTGTGTGCTTTAAGGGCTGATTCTGAGGCCAGAGTGCTGTTTAGGACATCTGCAATTCTATGAGTCTGCTGTGTATCCCGCTTCCCATGTTGGTTCATTCTCTCCCTTTTTTATTCTATCAGTATTAGCAGACACTAGTATTGTTTGTGTGATCCCCTTGACTCTTAGACCTATCAGTGTGATCATTTATGAACTGAAGATGATCACTTGGACTAGTGAGATGGCATTGGTACATGCAACCTTGATGGGATTGTATTGGAATCCCCTGACACGTTTCTAACTCCACCATTTGGGGCAAGTCCGACTGAGCATGTCACAAATTGTACATCTCCTCCCTCTTATTCCCATTCTTATATTCAACAGGGATTGCTTTTCAGTTAAATTTAAACACCTAAGAATAATTGTGTGTTAATTACAGAGTTCAACCAATAGTACTAGAACAAAAAAAATACTAAAAGGGATAAAGTATTAAATTGTACATCAACAGTCAGGACAAGGGCTGATCAAGTCACTCTTTCTCATAGTGTACAGGAGTTTTTAATGCAAAGAGCAACAGTGTACTGCTTTTGGAACCTCATTGCGTAGAATCCTAGAATTAGAAGGAATATTGGCACAGTATGACATTTTGCCTTTTTGTTTTCTTTAAAGGCATATTCCATACCTTTATTAGATATTATCAATTTTTTTCTATAAAAGAGAAGCTTAACTGTGTTCTTAAAAGTTGAAAGATTACCTTCCCTAGTACCGACTTTTAAAATTCCCTGGGAAAGTTTAGATAGATGTTTACATCTGTGGGGGAAGGAGACTTGGACCTTCAGCCTTTTTGTTTGTTTGTTTTGATTGATTATTCCTTTTACATACTGATATGGAAAAGCTTATTTTTAACGTGTTCAACATGGTTCATGTGAGAAAACAGATGTTTATAATAGGAAATTCTATTGTGTGGAGGGACTTATCAGGGATCACTTACAAGATTTAAAGAGTTCTACGTCACAGGTCAGGTTTGATGTAAGGGCCATTGTGCCTGCTGTCTGGATTGAATGATGACCAAGAGGACTAATCATTACCATTATTAATGACCACTTCTTAAAAGGCAAACAAAAGGAGGAAGTCTGGTGTCAGTATTAAGTCTGCCTTCATGACTGCTAAAGTAGCATCACAATTACAGCTGTCTATGGGAACACAGAGCAGAAAGTAAATATTTTAGTAATTCCCATGATCTTAGCCAGCAAAATAAACACAAAAGAGTTAGTTTCACGTTCATAAGGGCCACATACCCTGTGTCATTGCTAGTTAGATGCAACTAGTGTTATTTAATTGAATGATATTCTACCCTGCCAGAGTTGAATGTAGCGTGTCTTTAGGGCCCTTCTGATGACATGCTTGCTGTTCAGAAACTTGAAATAACTGAAATACCTCAGAATAGGAGCTAAGTGGAATAAAATGTGCAAGTTGTGATCTATAACTTTTAAACTTTGCTCATGTCTGTATCATAATGCTTTAATGGACACGTTTGATATTATTTACACATTTTAAACTAGAGGAACTCAACATGGGAAGTTCGATACACAGCAGACTCATAGAATTGCAGATGTCCTAAACAGCACTCTGGCCTCAGAATCAGCCCTTAAAGCACTCAGATCTGGCTGAAGAGCCCATGAGAGTATTTTAGGCATGGAAAGCCAAGACACTCTGGCAAAAAAAAAAAAAAAAAAAAAAAAAAAAAAATCAAAGGTCTCTGCGGGTGAGATCCCAGTGGAAAGAACGGGGCCCTCAAAGAAGGAGGTACCTTTCTCTGAAGGGAGGAGAGAACTTCCACTTTGGCTATGACCTTGTCTAAATAAGATCAGAGTTGGCGAACTCAAGAGGCTTCCATAGCTTTCACAACTCATGACTAGAGCCTAGGGAGATTTCTGACGCCATAAACAAGAGTGTCAAATTGTTAAGTCAACAACAGGAGTCACTGTGTACTTAATTCTCATGTGGGATCTCTGTCCTTAAAGTGTTGTCCAATGTGAAGTAATGCTATAACTAGTACTGAAACAGTATTTTACACTTTGTGTTTCTGTGTGGGTGCAAACTGATGAAATCTTTACTTAATCTATACTAAATCGATCTTCTACGTATAAAGATAATTGAAAATGAATCTTGATGTGAATGGAATGGGAGAGGGAGCAGGAGATGGGAGGGGTGCGAGTGGGAGGGAAATTATGGGGGTGGGGAAAGCCATTGTAATCCATAAACTGTACTTTGGAAATTTATATTTACTAAATAAAAGTTTTTAAAAAAAACACAAAAATTGGAGCATCACCCTGTGTTCCTTAACTCTTTGCAAAACAGACAAGATTTAAATACACATAACAAATAAAATTGAAGCCACCACAATGAGGAAAATAAGAATTGGCATTATCTTTATAATGCTTACCAGTGTGGTTCCTGGTTTGAAGTAAATTTGTCAGTTTGATTTCCTTATACTTTTCCCCCTCCCAGTTTGAGTCTACGCATCGCAAAAGGTCATTGTGACATTCCTGTGACACTGTATCCTTCTGAAAACACACGTGTAGAAATTAGTGACTTTCTTTCCTGGGAAACCAGCTCACCCTCTGATCTATACCCACACGCAGCTCTGTCTCGGCATCTGTGTGTGTGTGGTCCTTTACTCTGGCCTACAGGCCACCTCCATGACGTAGGCCCTTGTTTCTCCACCTGGCCATCTGGAGAGGCGTCCAGAGCAGCCTTGCTGTCCGTGCGTCTGCAGTGCTGTGCCCTGCTTGCCTCTGCTGGACTCGGCAGCTGCGGCTCTCCTGTCATGCAGCCGCTTCCACGCTTCCCGTGACCCTCTTGTCCCCGGTGTTCAGCGTGAACGCCTGTGCCAGCATTTGGGAGCATCAGTCCCGTTGTTCCACCGTCTCTCATCTCAAACTCATTTTTTTGTGATTCCCCAATTCCCCACATCATTCTAGGAAAGCTGACTTTCTGTATATATGCATCTTCTCTTTCTCACACCAGGCCAGCAGTGCCTTTTCCTTATAAAAGTAATGGTCTCTGCTCATCCCTCCATCTGCTTTCTTTAAGAGCAGGTCAGTTTTCATTTCCTCCCTTTTATTCTGGCTTCTATCATCTTGTGAATTTCACTTGGGGGTGTGATAAAATGTAGCTCTCATTATGTACTTCAAAATCTCCCAAGTGCTTGCCTCATGTTCTAATAAATGTAAGGACAAATTCTTACACATGTCCACTGGCTTAAAGGGGCTAGGCATACGTCGGCACTCATCTGCAGATTGCCCGATACTCTATTTCTTTTCCTTTTTCTAAATCTCATATCATGTTTATCTTATTTTTTAAAGGCAGAGAGACAAGAGGGTGAAGTACGGAGAAATAGAAAAAAAATCTTTCATCTGGTGGTTTCTGCCTCCCCTCTCTGAAGTACCCATGACGGCCAGGGTTGGGTCAGGCTGAAGCCAGACATTGCTAACTCAATCCAAGTCTACCAGGTGTGTTCAGGGACCCAAGTACTTGAGCCATTGTCTGCTGACTTCCCAGGGTGAACATTCATAGGAAACAGATGGGAAGCAGACCTGGACTCAAAACTAGGCACTCAAATGTGGAATGTGGTGTCCCAGTTGCCATCTTAACTGTTGGACTAAATGCCCTACTCCATTTCTTTTCTCTTCTCTTTCTCTCTCTCTCTCTCTCTCTCTTTCTTTCTCTCTTTCTCTCTCTTTCTCTCTCTCTTTCTCTTTCTCTTTCTCTCTTTCTCTTTCTCTCTCTCTTTCTCTCTCTCTTTCTCTCTTTCTCTCTCTCTTTCTTTCTCTTTCTCTTTCTCTTTCTCTCTCTCTCTCTCTTTCTCTCTCTCTCTCTTTCTCTCTCTTTCTCCTTCTCCTTCTCTCTCTCTTTCTCCTCCTCCTTCTCTCTCTCTCTCTTTCTCCTCCTCCTTCTCTCTCTCTCTCCTTCTCCTTCTCTCTCTCTCTCCTCCTCCTCCACTTTCTCCTCCTCCTCCACTTTCTCCTTCACTTTCTCTTTGGTTCTCTTTTATTTATTTTTTAATTTTTAATTTCATAAATGTGAATTTACATAGTGCAACTTTCGTATTGTTGTGGCTCCCCCCCCCAACCTCCCTCCCTCCCGTGGCCCTCCCCTCTCCCATCCCGCCCTTTATCAAGTTTCATTTTCAATTACCTTCATATACTGAAGATCAACTTAGTATATACTAAGCAAGGATTTCTTTTTTTTTTCTTTTTTCTTTTTTGACAGGCAGAGTGGACAGTAGAGGGAGACAGAGAGAAAGGTCTTCCTTTTTGCCGTTGGTTCACCCTCCAATGGCCGCCGCGGTAGGCGCGCTGCGGCCGGCGCACCGCGCTGATCCGATGGCAGGAGCCAAGTGCTTATCTTGGTCTCCCATGGGGTGCAGGGCCCAAGCACTTGGGCCATCCTCCACTGCACTCCCTGGCCACAGCAGAGAGCTGGCCTGGAAGAGGGGCAACTGGGACAGGATTGGTGCCCCGACCGGGACTAGAACCCGGTGTGCCGGTGCCGCAAGGCGGAGGATTAGCCTAGTGAGCTGCGGCGCCGCAAGGATTTCAACAGGCTGCACTCACACAACTGCACAAGGTATAGGGTATTGTTCGACTAGTAGTGTTTTTACGTTTCATAGTAAAACACATTAAGGACAGAGATCCTACGTGGGGAGCATGTACCCAGTGACTCCCGTTGTTGATTTTACAATTGGCACTCTTATTTATGACGTCAGCAATCACCCGAGACTCTTGCTATGAGCTGTCTAGGCTACGGAAGTCCCTTGAGTTCACCGACTCTGAACTTGTTTAGTCAAGGCCGTGTCACAGTGGAGGTTCCTTCCTCCCTTCAGAGAAAGGCGCCTCCCTCCTTGATGGCCTGTTCCTTCTGCTGGGGTCTTGTTCACCAGGGTCTTTCATTTAGATTGTTTTTTGCCACCGTGTCATGGCTTTCCATGCCTGTGAGACTCTCATGGACCTTTTAGCCAGATCCGAATGTCCCAAGGGTTGATTCTGAGGCAGGAGTGCTATTTTGGGCATTTGCCATTCTATGAGTCTGCTGTGTGTCCTGCTTCCCCTGCAGGATCATTCTCTCCCTTTTAATTCTATCCTTCATTATTTGCTTACACTGGTCTTATTTGTGAAATCTCTTTGACACATACCCTATCTTTTTGATTGGTTGTGTATTTATACTTATCACTTTACCAGGTGCGCTGGCATTGGTACCTGCCTCCTTGGTAAGATTGATTTGAAATCCCCTGGCACATTTCTAGTTACACCATTGGAGGTAAGTCCGAGTGAGCATGTGCCAACCTATATATCTCCTCCCTCTCTTATTCCCACTCCTATGTTTAACATAGATCACTTTTCTGTTAATTTTAAACGCCTAAGAATGATTGTGCATTGATTACAGAGTTTAACCAGTGGTGTTATGTAGAACAAACAGCAACAACAACAACAACAACAACAACAATACTAAAAGGAATAAAATAGTAAGTTGTTCCTCAACAGTCAAGACAAGGGCTGATCCTGTCATTGTCTCTCATAGTGTCCATTTCACTTCAATGGCCTACTCCATTTATTTTCATCATATCTCATAACTATAGATGTTCTTCCAATATCTGTATTTCATAATTTTTTGAAAAGGAATCATATTATCTTCATTTTATATGCCTGGTTTATAAGCTACCCAAAGTATTTAGGGGTTCTATAAGAGGAAAACTTGGTCTCTCCTGTACTGTTAAAAAGGTATAGAAGGGCTAGCGCTGTGGCATAGTAGGCCAAGGCTCTGCATGCAGTGCCAGCATCCCATATAAGCTCTAGTTCATGTCCTGGCTGCCCCACTTCTGATCCAGCTCTCTGCTATGGCTTGGGAAAGCAGTACAAGATGGCCCAAGTGCTTGGGCCCCTGCACCCGTGTAGGAGACCTGGAAGAAGCCCCTGGCTTCGGATCAGTCCAGCTTAGGCCATTGCTGCCATTTGCAGAGTGAACCAGCGGGTGGAAGACCTTATTCTATGTCTCTCCCTTTCTAACTCTACTTCTCAGAAAGATATAGATTGATAACTAGATCACCACACACATGCATACTTGCTCTCATATCTTCATAATTAGTAGAAATGAAAATGTACAATTGTATCAGCAACAAATATATGCAAGTGAAAGCAACAGTTCTGTATATTGCATTTTTACTGATTTAGCCAAGTGTAGTAAAAAAGGATGCTGACAAGCATGGAGTAAAATAGACCCTCGTATTTCTGATAGGATCTTCCCAGAAGAGTCTTCTAAGAAAATGCAGGCCATAAAACTAATCCTACAGTTGAAATCGGTATTGAAGTTAATGTAGTAAGGATGGTAAACTAAAATCTGTTTGGTACCACAATGTTTCTATTTATAATTATGAAATGCTGAAAGCAAGCCAAATGCTAGTAGGAAAATATGAACTGTATTATATTTAATTCAGTAGGACTTTGTGGCAGAAGGGGTTCAAATCTCTTTTTGAGCAAATACTTATTATGTGTCCTTAGGCAAGTTGTGGTGCTATCTGAGCATCGGTTTTTATCTATATAGTGGTTTACTAGTCCCCACCCCGGGGGCTGGCTCTTCTGTGAAGAGAGGTGAGAGTAGCTGTTTGGATTTGATTTCAGCTGGCTTTTGCTTTGCGTTCTTATGGAACCAGTAAACCCATGGTACAGAAGAGGAATGTGAGATTAAGACAGTGTGTGAACTTGGCACTCCTGTGCCCTCCTCATGAAGGCATTCCTGGAGTCTGATGGAAACCACAGTCTGTGCAGAGTGAGCTGTCAGCCAGGTCAGGGGCGCGCAGCACAGCAGACTCCCTGCCTCTCACACGGTGAAGCTGGGAGCTGTTACACAGGGAATCTTCCTACATTACAGGTATATCCTTTACTGTACTTCTCCTTTGAACTACATAATCTGGACTTCATTAGTTTGCCTATGATCTACTTACTGAAACACAAACATTAAATGAAAAAATGTATGTACAAAAGTCTTTAATAAGACACCAAAGTGTATATATACACGTATATATATACACTCATATATATATATATATCCAAATTATATATTTTACACAAGGTAACTGAAAATTACATGGCTTGTTTTTGAGCTCAGCATTTGAGACCACACACTGAGCCGCCTTTGCATATTTTACCATTTCAGACTCAGTTTGGTGTTTAGTTGTTTCTATCATCTGAAAGAATGAAATAATAACAGTGTAATGCAGAGATGCTAAGCCATACTTTAAAAATTGTGTTCCACATGGGCCTCCATGAGGATACTCTTTATATACTTCTGAAGGCTGTGTGAGAACTGATGGAGATAATGTATGTGAGGTGCCAAATGTGGTGCCTGGCACATGACAGATGACTGGGAATTGGTAGTTATTGTTACTCTGTGTCAACAATAAGATGCCATCCGCTGGAAATTGTGGCATTATTTTATAGACCAATTAGAAAAAAACTCCTGTCAGTTAACTATAGTGTAACATTTTTTATCACTCAGAATTTTTAAGAAGCCAGGAGCTTCTTCCAGGTCTCCCATGTGGTACAGGGGCCCAAGGAGTTGGGCCATCTTCTGCTTTCCCAGGCCACAGAAGAGAGCTAGATAGGAAGTGCAGCAGCCGGGTCTCAAACCGGTGCCCATATGGGATGCTGGCACTTCTGGCCATGGTATTAACCCGCTGTGCCACAGTGCCGGCCCCAGTCTGTTTCTTCTTATGACACTGTATGGTTTGTCAGGAAGAATGTGATTGATACAGCACTTCTTCAGAATGTGTCACTGTTGCCTTCATGGTTTTTTTTTTTTTTTTCTGAATCTTAATATCCATCCTGAGAGTTTTCCCTGTTGACTAAACTCAAAGTTTCACATCTTTTTCCCTGTTGAATTGAATCAAAAGTTGGAAATTAAGCTTCTGTTCAAAATCAGTAGGAAATTGTAGGCAAATTGATGTTCAGTAGTCTAACGATAGCTCTGTATGGTATCTGAACTAGTGAAACCATGTCTATTCCAGAGACCTGACAACTTTTCCTGACTCCAGTTATATTGCTTGGCAAAGAATACTAGTGTATGTGTATATGTCTCAGTAACAAAACATCACATAGTTTCTTTTCTAGGGATCTTCTCTTCCTTCCTGGAAGACATGTAGCTTTTGCCTTGCAAGAAAACATGAGGTTGCTGTCATTCTTCAGATGTGAATGCTGCTTTCACTGATTCAAGTTTATGCTTCCAACTGCTCTATTTCTATGCTTTTCTGTACACACAATAACCTTTTGGTTCAATGTTACCTTAAAATTCTAAGATATTTTAAGCTACAGTTAACTCAACAGGTGATGATGAACATGGGTCATAAGTCAATGGAAGTAATGTGATATGAACAGCTCAGATACAGGGTATGCGTCCGCAGGCAGCGACCATGACAGCATGACTGGAGCCTGGAAGCCACTGAGTATGACACAGCCCTGCTTCATGGATGATAGAATGTGTGGGGAAATATCCGGCAACTGATAGAACAGAATTGTACAGCACAGAGTGAAAGAACTGTAATGATAGCCTTCTTTTATGAAAAGAAGTGAATGGTTTGAATTGCGGGCAGGAAGTTATAGCAAAAGGCAAGACCTTGATTTTCCATCTTGGAGCAGGCATCCTTGACCAGAAGTACATTTCCTATACATAGGAAAGCCCTTACCCATTGTTGATTTCTGAAGAGAAAGCCACAAATACACCGAGAAGCGATGAAGGTTGAGTCTCTGCCACTGTCCTGTTTAATGTGGCAGATTGCTTAACACAGGAACTTGGATCCCACTGATACGTACTTGGTGCAAAACACTGGAGCACAGCTCTTCTCTCTCCCTGCAGGGCATAAGACTTTGCAGATGAAACCACTGATACCGTTAGCAGGAATAGGCTTCATTTTCTGCTTTTGGGGTGGTTATACTTTCCAGCTTCCTAGGAAATAGAATCTAATTGCTGTGATTTAACAGCAGTAGCAATGGCTTTTTAACCGATGGAGACTGAACTCGAGGTCAAAATCATTTCCATATAGTTTTTAGCAATCTCAGAAGGACCAATAAATCTTCCATATAGTTTTTAGCAATCTCAAGACCAATAATCTTCACTAACTAGAAGATTTCCCTTTTGTAAAGAAAAAAAAAAAGGAGTTCAATACACACTCCACAATATAGGCCTTTCCCCTATAATTCAAGAAAATGAATTTTCTTTTTTTTAATTAAAAAAATTTTTTTTTGACAGGCAGAGTGGATAGAGAGAGAGAGTGACAGAGAGAAAGGTCTTCCTTTGCCGTTGGTTCACCCTTCAATGGCCACTGCGGCCGGCGCATCGCGCTGATCCGAAGCCAGGAGCCAGGTGCTTCTCCTGGTCTCCCATGTGGGTGCAGGGCCCAAGGACTTGGACCATCCTCCACTGCACTCCCGGGCCACAGCAGAAAGCTGGCCTGGAAGAGGGGCAACCGGGATAGACTCCAGCACCCCAACCGGGACTAGAACCCGGTGTGCCAGCGCCGCAAGGCAGAGGATTAGCCTGTTAAGCCACAGCGCTGGCCAAGAAAATGAATTTTCATTGAGCATTATCCTATGCTAGGCATTGACCAAGCACTTTTCATGTGTTACCTGATTTAATTCCCACTCTGTCCATTTGAAGTATGACGTTTGTAGCAGATTCTGGGAGTGCCTTACCCATCTCTTCATCGCTCGCCATTCCTGAAGTTTCCACCTGCCAAACACCTGCCGTTTCTTGCCTGCTGACTTTCCTTTGTTTGGCAGAGGCTGTGTGGCCACCAAGCTTAGCCAGTGACTGAAGGGATTTGGTAGATTAGTATCCCAGCTTCCTCATTCCTCTGAGTGGACAGAGAGAGAGTCGGAGAGAAAGGTCTTCCTTTACCGTTGGTTCACCCCCCAATGGGCGCTGTGGCTGGCATGCTGCAGCCAGCACACTGCACTGATCCGAAGCCAGGAGCCAGGTGCTTCTCCTGGTCTCCCATGGGGTGCAGGGCCCAAGCACTTGGGCCATCCTCCTCTGCACTCCTGGGCCACAGCAGAGAGCTGGACTGGAAGAGGAGCAACCGGGACAGAATCCGGCGCCCCGACCGAGACTAGAACCTGGTGTGCCGGCGCCACAGGCGGAGGATTAGCCTATTGAGCCGTGGCGCCGGCCAACAGTAACTCTTATAGCATGCCCTTCAAGGCTCCTCCATCTTACTCCTCAAACCCCATTAGCACTTCTTGTATCAGCTCTCAAATTACTTGTGCTCTTATACTTGTTTCAGGACAGTTAGTTCCAATTTATAGATGGGAGATATCCCTGAGGTCCCACGTCTAGAAAGTAACAGGCAAGATTTCAACCCAAACTCTGGAACCTCACAAAAATGAACAATCTGGCCCAATGGGAGAACTTCAGACCAGGGGATTGTGTTGAATTTTTCCTCTTCCTCACTTTTACTACTTTAGCAAGGATAGGTATAGATTTCCGTTTTGTAGTTATGAATACCTGTGCCGAATTCTCTGATAGAAAGCCCTGCAAATGGAAGCAACTTGTGGTTTGCCTTATGTAACATTAAAAGGAACTTAAGCTATTTGATTTTTGCCAAAAACACTAGCCTATGTGTTAGACAAGTGGACAGACCTTTCTGTCTTGAATAACTTTTGTTTGACAAGTCATTCTTGGTATTTGAGGAAGGGGGCTGAGAAATGGGGGAGGGAGGGCTAAACAGATCATTCCTAAATCTCTTTGTCTAAACCTCTAAATACATTTCATTTTCTACATCAATACTTATATGCATTCTTATTACTTGAGTGTAAGTTACTTGAAGGTAGGATCCATATTTAAGTCACCATTTTTTTTTTTTTGCTTTATAAACACAGTATTTAGTGTAACATCTTACACCAGTTTAGCTTTAAATAAATGTTTTTAAAATAAATGACTATATGGACTCACACTAATGCTTTATGTAATGGACAAAGACATTTAAAATACGGATCAGTACAAGGAAAAACATACCACTTCATAACTAATTACTATACAGCTTTGAGATTTATACTGCTATGCATTCCTTAGATGGATCACCATGCAAAATGACACTATCATTGTATAATCATTTCAGATATCATTCTAGATACTTTGTCTCCAGACATGAATACTGTTTGAAGAAAACAGAAATAGGCATCAAATATGTGGGCCTTCCTGTAGCGGCTCCATATCCATTGGTGACCTTGGTCAAAAAAAGAAGTAGGTAGCCACATCCTAAAATAGTGAAACTTCTGGGTGGTCCTGGAAAATCCAAACTAATTAAAGGGAAAAGAGAAAAACGGGAGCAAAAGGATCCTGTATTGCTTTACACTTAAATCAGTGGTTTTATGTATCTTTAGACTTTTTCCCCCTGAATTTGGTCATTCCCTCTTCTTTGAGATTCTTAAATAACATTGTTAGAGGGGTTTACTCACGTAGATCTTCTCTTATCCTAGATATCACTGAGGTTTTCCTAGCTCCATCAGATACATGGATACTTGGGGAATCTAGGGCCCCAAATGTCTTATGATCTGATAACGGGCATGGCAACTCCAAGTGTTCTCATTGAATTCCTGCAATGAGCATCTAAAATTTAGACTCATCAGAGTCAAGATGGACCATTATGTTCCCATTATGTTCTTTTTTTTTTTTTTAAATTTATTTGACAGGTAGAGTTATAGACACCGAGAGAGAGAGAGAGACAGAGACAGAGAGAAAGGTCATCCTTCCATTGGTTCACTCCCTAAATGGCTGCTACGGCTGGCACTCTGCAGATCCAAAGCCAGGAGCCAGGTGCTGCTTCCTGGTCTTCCATGCGGGTGCAGGTGCCCAAGCACTTGGGCCATCCTCCACTGCCTTCCTGGGCCACGGCAGAGAGCTGGACTGGAAGAGGAGCAACCGGGGCTAGAACCTGGTGCCCATATGGGATGCTGGCGCCACAGGCAGAGGATTAACCAAGTGAACCCCGGCGCCAGCCCTGACCATTATGTTCTTAAGGATGATGGTGTGCGGAGGTCACTCCTGGATATCTGTTTGAGACGTCTGTGTAGAGCTAAAAGCTTTTAAGAGAAGTCTGATTCAACCAGACTGGCACAGATCAATGTGTGTTTGATTATGCAATGACGTTTCATGTAGTCATATGCAGATTATTCACATGGGCAGAGAAACTGATTTAAATTCTGGTTCTGTGAATATGTTGATGATGCTAAAGAAATTTTTTATGGGAAGTTTTTTTTCTAAAGCTCAGTATTTTAAGAGGAGGCTAAGCAGATCTGATAACATTATATTGAGATACATATAACAAAATGGGACAGAAGTACATAGTAGCATACAGGCCAAGAACATGGGGTATAGAGCCATACAGTCATGGATCCTATGCAGTTCCTGCTTTTAGTAATTATATCATTTATGATGAAGAAGCTTATATCTAAAGCCTCAGTGAGAAGCCTGCAGCGCGGGCATCACATATGGGTGCCTGTTGAGTCCTGGCTGCTCCCTTTCTGATCCAGCTCCCCGCTAATGGCCTGAGAAAATAGTGGAAGATGGGCCAAATGCTTGGGCCCCCTGCTTCCATGTGGGAGACCAGGAAGAGGCTCCTGACTACTAAACAGCCCAGCTCGAGCCATTGCAGCCATTTGGGGAGTGAACCAGCAGATGGAAGACCTGTCCTTTGTCTGTCTGTCTGTCTCTCTTACTCTGCCTCTCAAATTAATCTTCTTCTTAAAAGTTATAATGCCTACCTCTTAGGGTTATGGGGAGAATGAACTGCAATAGCACTTGTAAATTCCAAGAACACTTGCTTAGCATATAAGAAGCCCTTAATAGTTTTTAGTCTTATTATTGGTGTTGCTGTTATTTCTGCTGCTGTTACTAATCCCACGAACCGGCTCAGAAAAGATCAGCTTTTGGAGAACACTCTCACAAGTAAGAATAATGGCATGGAATTAACACCCTGTAATTGCTAAGCATATGCCATTAAATCTTAACAAGCACCAGGCAAAGGAAATATTATTGTCTTGATTTTTTTTTTTTATTGATGAGAAAACAGACTCAGAATGAAAATAAAGTCACAATTCAATCTAGGTCTTCTGACTTCTAATCTAATCTACTTTTTGTGGCCCATCTGCCTCTTTCATAGAAATGTGATAAGCAAGTTTAGTAGTCCCCCTTATCTACTGTTGCACTTTATGCAATTTCAGTTACCCTTAGTCAACTGAAGTCTGAGATCATTGAATGGAAAACTTCAGAAGCAAATAATTCATAAGTATTAAATAACTTGTATAATGGTATATAATTCTGGTTTATTATTTTCTGTTGTGCCTCACTTATCAATTAAACTTCATCATTGATAAGTATGGACATAGAGGGTTCAGTACTCTCCTGGGGCTCAGGCATCCATTTGGGGTCTTGGGATGCAGCCTTCCGTAATAAGGAGGCCTTACTGTACAGTCACAGTGTGAGGTGGTGAATGTGTGAAGGCTGTGTGTTGTATGTTACGCCCCATAGCTCATCACTTTGGGGAAAAACGGCTCAAACGCTGGGTTCGCCTTCCTGAGCCACCATCGTCCCCTAGTTCTTGACCTGGTAATTTTTACTATATTTTTAACTTTCCTATTTCTTCAAAGAATGTTTTTTAAATATTTTTTTCTCATTCTCAGTGGGAAATTTGGTTCAAATGATCTAGTCTACAAAAGGCAGCTTTCAGGGGCCGGTGCTCTGGCACAGTAGGTTAATCCTCCACCTGTAGTGCGGCCATCTCAGATGCGCGCTGGTTCTAGTTCTGGCTGCACCTCTTCTCATCCAGCTCTCTGCTGTGGCCTGGGAAAGCAGTACAAGATGGCCCAGGTGCTTGGGCCCCTGCACCCGTGTGGGAGACACGAAAGAAGCTCCTGGCTTCAGATTGGCACAGCTTCCGCCATTGTGGTCATTTGGGAAGTGAATCAGCAAATGGAAGACCTTTCTCTCTGCCTCACTGTCTGTAACTCACCTCTCAAATAAATAAAATTTTTAAAAAAGGCAGCTTTCCCTTGGAATCTTCATTATCAATTTGATGTTCCAATCTTAATTTTATTTTTTAGGAAGTTGCTTCTATGTTCATATAATTGTAATCCTTCATCTAAAACAAACTTAAATGTTTCATCAAGATGACTGTCTCCATCTCCATGGGAGATGTATTGCTTTTCTTTCCTTTTTTTTTTTTTTTTTTTTTTTTTTTTTGACTGATTATGGCTAGCCAGGGTCAAGTTTCATGATAATTCAAAGAATCTGCTTTGTGTTCCTCTATCTGAAGCATTGAGGTCAGGATGGGAGTCCAGGTCAAGTGCAAATATCCTGACAAAACTTGAGCTAAAAATGAAAGTATTGGATTAGTTTGGTTTGAAGTGAACTTGTGTGTCTTGTTTATACAGCTCAACTCTAGGAAGGTCACTTAGCTTATTTATTTTGTTAAACAGGTTTTAAATTTTCATTCAGTAGAAAGACACTTGCTTGATTTTTTTCAGAGGGACAAATAAGCCTACACTCTGGTATACTTTTGAGTAGATTTTTACAGCTTTTGAGTCATGCTGAAGAGCGAACTCCAAAAGCCCAATAGACCACTTCAGAGTAAAGATATTGGAGAATGACAGTTGGTAGCTTATACTTAGAATTCTCTTCATTTTTTATTGATAAATCGACAAGGTTAAGCTTATTTTTCAATGCTTTCTTTCATTAAAGGCATTGAATATGATTTTAAACTCATTAAGAGGTCATAAAGATCATACGACTTGGTTTCATTTTATTTTGTTCTTTATTTTAGACTCAAAAAGCTGTTTTACTCCTCAAAGCTGAGTAGCTCAATGTTTTGGGCTCTCCTTGAGTGAAAGGGAGATCCCCTGAACCCAGTCTATTCTTTGGAAATAAGCTGACCCTAGATAAGTCTTGGAAAGTTCGTACACCTTCCATTTATAGCTTATCTTGGCAAAGTATAATCTGATAGAACACAATATAAAGTAATCTCTGTGAATCAGTCATAAACACCAAAGACTTTTCATTGTGAATCCTTTAGCTCTTTTCAAGAGGAAATGTTTTCCCCTTTAATACAATTTGATAAGTGAATATGGGTGAGGTTGTTTTGCTTTCAAATGTGTAGTGTCAGACTTGCTACTTCCAAGAATCTTCTTTCCTCACCTGAAGCCTGGGCTGGCTGTGTCTGCATAAGCTCCATTTATTTCCTTAGATCTTTTTAATCTTTTCTCTCTTCCTTAGAGTTGGCTATGTGCATCTTTGGTAGTAAGTGCTACTGTGGCAGTGTGTGGTTTTTCCCTCTACCACTATAGTTAAGGATGTGGTAGTGTTTCTATTAGAAACATAAGTTGGCCGGCGCCGTGGCTCACTAGGCTAATCCTCCGCCTTGCGGCGCCGGCACACCGGGTTCTAGTCCCGGTCGGGGCACCGGATCCTGTCCCGGTTGCCCCTCTTCCAGGCCAGCTCTCTGCTGTGGCCAGGGAGTGCAGTGGAGGATGGCCCAAGTGTTTGGGCTCTGCACCCCATGGGAGACCAGGAGAAGCACCTGGCTCCTGCCATCGGAACAGCGCGGTGCGCCGGCCGCAGCGCGCTACCGCGGCGGCCATTGGAGGGTGAACCAACGGCAAAAGGAAGACCTTTCTCTCTGTCTCTCTCTCACTGTCCACTCTGCCTGTCAAAAATAAAAAAAAAAAAAAAAAAAAAAAAAAAAAAAAAAAAAAAAAAAGAAACATAAGTTTGCAGGAATTTGTAATTTGTTTGGAAAAAAAGTTTTAGGAATGTTACTTTGCACATTGGATTTTAATGGTATATTTCTGTTTTCTGATTTTAAAAAGCGGGATTGAATATTTTTGCTTATCCTGTATATATCTTCCACTTAATGTTTCGGAGTGCCTTCCTACCCATTTAAGGTTGGCCTAGTGAATGGTGTTATTCCTGTGTGATGGAGATCTTGGATAGATTGAGTTATCTAAGGTTACACAGTGAAGGGGCAGTGAGGAGAATGAGGTTAAGTCAAAACCCAGGGGCTTATCAACAGCCATGTTCAACCTAGCTGTCCTATTTCACATGTTGCAGGGAGATTACTCTGTTAATTTATTCTTCTTTGGCTACTTTGGTGGGTGGCCTAGAGGATTAGTTTGCAAACTTGGATAAACTTTCTTCTAACTGTTTCTGATAAGCTACTTGCTTAGTACTTACATAGAGGCATGGGGGCCAGGGCAGACTAGCAGGGTAGGTAGCAGAACAAGCAGAAACTTGGCTCAAAGGCCCTTCGTGTGTCTCATAACCATTCCTTTGTGTTAGCACACGTGAGCTTAGGTAGCATTTCAGGCCCTCTAAATAATAACTCTGCATTTTAGTAGCAATCTTTCTGAAGCATTGGTTTCATGTCTCAATAAATTAAAGAAATATACACATCAAATATGTAAACATAGCATGGTTTTTAACTTGATCTGCCAGTTGGCAGTAGGAAAAAGACATTTTCTTGTACTACTATATGAACTAAAAGCCCAATCTACTTAAATTATCTAATCTGCTACTATAATATATTTATGGATATAGTAGTTTGCTTAGATGAATAGGTTATAAGAGAATAGGAACTATTTTAATGCTAAAATGACCACACAGCATATATATGCCAAATTATATTCCAAGAATCTTTCATTCTTATATTGCAGAGGCCTTTGTCAATGCCTCCAAAAGTGACTTAATATATGTCCTCTCCAGTGACATTTGGATCCTTACTTTGCCTTATCTTTTATCATTCTTGAAACACAGTCAATTTTAGACATTTTTCCAGTTTAGATTTTGTTAGTAGTAGAGAAATATTTTTGTGGTACCCAGTGGTTTATTATTCTTTAGTGGTTTGGGGTGGGAAGCTGCTTTGACAGTCTTTGAGGTCTCTTGAAAGGATTTTCGAGATCATTGTAAAGTAATTTATTTCTTGACTTTTCTAGTGGCATCTGTAATGGGCCAGCAGAATGCAAAGGCCTGATTAACTGTCCTGCCGATCAGTGGGAAGTTCTCTAGTGGACGCATGAGCGTGTGCATTTTGGTCTAAAAACCCAACTGCATAAACCCTGCAGGGGAAGAGAGGGCACATGTGGAGGAGGCCTGGGCTAGGCATCTGTGCTCCTTGTGAAGAGTGTGCCGCAGCTGCAAGAGCGGTGGCTCCGGAGGCCAGGCTAGCAGGTGGCATTCCCAGAAGATGGAAGGGACAACTGGGAGATACCCTGCGCTCCGAAGCCCTGGGCTGGTGTCTTGGGGTCAGTTTAGAGTTCTCTGCATAGCTGTACAAATTTTTAAGTGTGTAAAATTGGAGCTTATTCAAAGAAGAGTGGTCAGGATGGAGCGAAAACTTGAAACCATGTTTATGTAAGGAAGAGCCGGAGGAACTGAGATGTTTATTCTGGAGGGGAGGGTACAGAATCACTGTCTTCACAGATAGAAAGGACTGTCATGTAGAAGAAGGCTTAGATTTATTCTGCAGGCTCTGGAGGATAGAGGAAGGGCCAATGGGGCAGATTTAGGCACACTGCACCAATACTTGTCGCTGGTTATGCATGCCCCTGCAAGACTGCCTCAAAAAGTACTAACTTTGGATCTTAAAGACAATCAGGCCTGGGCAAATAATTGTTGTCCTATAAAGAATCCTGGGAAAATCCTACAAGACTGAAGTTGGAAGTCTCCCAATTCCTCTCAACTCTAGGATCTTGGCTCTCTGTATCTCGCCATCTCTGTCCTGCAAGCACAGTCCTCAGCTACCTAGCACAGTGCAGGGATGGGGAGAACTAGGCACACTAGTGGGAAAACCAGGCATGCAAGCAACAACTATGGCACAGGATGAAGAGTGCTGGGCCTGAATTGGTGCCAGTGGTCTCAGAAGCCCCAAAGTGGGTCCAAGATGCTGTCCTTGGATGGCAGTGTCTGAGCTGAGTTGTGAGTGGTGATACAGGTGTAGAGGTAGGCTGTAGTGTCCTAAGAGTTGAGCCAGTGAGAGAGAGAGTGTTAGTGCAGGGAGTGGGACAAGAAAACAATGGAGCAGGACCTGGAGCAGAAAGCGCCTTATGTGCCAAACTGAACACTTGCACTTTGCACTTAGGAGTTGAAGCTTGGGAGGAACTTTATTGTGCTTATGTATTTGAAAAGTGGCTCACATAATAAGACTGATGATGGACTGGTCCTAATAGTGAGGGTTCCCAGGAGCACCTTCCCCCTGACTTTCAGGTTTCTCACCTTTAATGCAAGGGGCTTAGAGTCTTCTGCAGTTTGATAATGAGAATAAACTCCATTAATCTCTTCCTTATAATCCCACTTTTATTGCCATGTCTGTAGTGCCATAGGCCTTACCAGCCTGAGTCCAAATGCAGCGACATTGACAAGGACACCCAGTCTTCACTCAGGCTGCTGCTCAAGGCCTCTGGACCCTGGGAAAGGTCTTACCCAGCTATTCCTGGGGCTCCTGGAGGATGCCTAGTGGGAATTCATCACCTGACCCCTCCTCTCTGCTCCCCTTCTCCTTGTTGCTGGTGTTGTCTGAACCCACCCTCAGGTGGTGCCTCCCCATTTCAGTCCTGCTGGTGACCGTGCCCTCGGGACGGTGCTGAGGTCCCTGCCCAGCACCGATGCTCCTAGGACTGCAGCCCTCACAGTGCTTGGGTCACACTGTACTTCTCCAGGTCTTTCCTGCAGCACAGCCACGCTGTTCCCAGCAAAGTCGGGACAAATGGTCGGCCTCCTTGCCTCGTGTGACCTCTGTCCTCTGAAGTCAGACTTCCTAGGGTGTTGTCTCCTCAAATCCCTCTTCAAACAAGCTCCTGTGGTCTCTGCCTGCACTCCTGAGGCTGTGGGATCAGTAGCTGAGAGAGACACCTGGGGTTTCTCTCCATTTCAGTTTGCCGCACGGTGTCTCAGAGGTGCTCCCCATCTGGCCAGCTGTCCCTCAGCAGAACGATGCGGCCAAACCACAATCCCAGCAGTTTCACCCACTGGATTGATAGACGCACCTGCAGCTGAGATTTTCCTTATTGTTGGTGATGACTTTGAGTTTGGCGAATCGAGAGCTGCTTCTCGTGTGTCCTCTCGTTGAATCGCCCTGTCCCCCGTGAGGGACAACCTCTTTAGCATCCTTGTTTGTAAATGAGGATGAGGCCAAGGGGAGTTAGTAATTCATCCTAGGTCAAACAGCTTGAATTCAAAGCCAGGCCGGTCTGGAACATTCCAGACACCAAGTACTTCGCAACTCCCAACAGGGGAACCTGAACACTGAGTAACTTGGGATAATCAGGTTGACATTAAGCATCTATGTGGTCCTTTGTCATCTTTGCACAAATTCAGAGTTGGCTTTTGCATCCAGGGCTGGGAAGAAACGGCGGATGCTGCCATTTCCCACCTGCTGAAGACCTGCCTGTCGAAGAGCTCAAAGGAGCAGGCTTTGAACCTCAGCAGCCAGCTGGACGCGCCCAAAGACACCAGCCGACTGAAGAAGCACATCACCTTGCTCTGCGACAGGTTGGCCAAAGGTGGCCGTCTCTGCTTAAGTACGGACGCGGCGGCCCCGCAGCCCATGGTCATGCCAGGTAAGGACTCCGGCCGCGCTCCCCACGCACAGCTGTGCTGCCCCCAGGTTACAGGAATGTGTCTGTGGTTGTATTTGGGGTCTCAATTTCATATTAAAGTGATGATAGCCAAGAAAATTGCTTTCACGTGTCCCCTCAGATATCCCAGGATAACCACTTAGATAAATATTCTCGGGGTATTTGCTTGCTAAACAGTTCTGGAATGGTATGTCTTTTTCTTTGCTTTTAAATATATGATCCATTTTGTTTTGCTTCTAACCAATAAAAAGTGGATTAGCGAATAAAAGTATTTTAAGGCAAAGTTTTACTAAATGTGATCTCGTGACACTATATTTCATAAATGTAAATAGCATAATACAAGCAGCTAATGGGATCCAGATGAGACGAGTCCCTTGGCTGTCTGCTTGTATCGTGATCATTGGAATAATGCATGTGCCACAGAGGGAAAGATCATGGATCAAGAGATACGAGCAGGCTTCAGAGGTGATGCACCTGTGGCCAAGGTGGAGTGAGATCCCGGTTAGCCCTGCTTGGCAGGCAGTGGGGGGCATGGGCATCAGGTCTGCTCTTCCTGCGGTGAGCAGGGCTGAGCAGTCAGATGTACTGTACTCGGGTTCCTTGAAAGCAGCAGTGCCCAACTCTCATTTCCCTTCTCCTGTCTATGGCAAAAGTCAGCAGGATAACACGAATGGGTGGGTGACGTCTGGCAGCTGTGGCATCCATGTCCTCCTAAAGCAAGGGGCATGGTATGAGACATGATTTCATTTTTCTCTTCTTCCTTCTCATCCTCCTTTTGTTCATTCCCCCTCACCTCCATATGGATGTTTTGGCTGTTGCCCTCTTTTCACCCACAATCAGCATTCCTAGAAGCAAAAAGGAATGCAAGCAAAATCCTAAAACCATAAATGTGGAGGCAGTGTAGCATCTTTAATAAGCAGACTCTGGAAGCAGACAGGCTCATGTTTGGGGCCTGCCTCTATCCCGTCTTCCTTATCAACCCTCGATGTGTTACTTACCTTTCCAGTCTCCCTTTCTCTCTCTAGAAGGTGCTTTTAGGCATGCTGGCCTTGTTTCTGGGGACTTACGTGTTTGTAAGGCAGCGAGCTCAATCCTCAGAATAGAGTCACACTTAAAATCTCCTACTGTTATTGCTACCATTGTTATGGCTATACGTATGATTGAGGCTCTAAATGCAGGGGTGAGAAAACAGGTGGTTTGAGATCATGGGATTTTATATCCTCTGATTCGACATATTTTATCTTAACTACACACAGATTGAACCCAGCATGTACTCCCCAAAGACTGTTTCTTATTTGGCTCTTCAGAATCGAAAGGCCTTGCCCCAGAGAAGCAGTTCTGATGCTGTTCGCCTTAGTGGGTGCTGTCTCCATCTTGCCCTTGTAACATGCCCCTACCTGCTCCTTGGGCCTCCTCAAATCTGGCCTTGTCCACTGATACAGGATTATTTTCCTAAGAAATAAGTCTTATGGCTTAATGAGATGACAAATGAAAAATATTCACTATTCATCTGAACTCAATCTGTGATGGGAGTTCAAAATGTTCATGGAAAATGGAATTCGGAGATGAATTTACTTTGGGGCAAAAAATTGAGAAATCTGTTTAGGGTTCCCAAAATATTCATGGAAAATGTGTATTACAAAAAAAATTATGCATGGATTTCAGAAATCTTGGGCACTATAATAAACTTACCCTTTAATTGCATTTCCCATGAACTTTTTGCAGTAACCTTGTATGACTCGCCTTCCATGCCTGTCCACAGAAAAGCAAAGGGGGCTTGAGGGAAAATGGCAAGTCTATGAAAGAGGACTTTTGAAGGGGATTGGGTCAGCTGTCCTGATTACTGGTTTCCTGTCGGTCCAGGCCTCTGCAGCCCTGAGCAACCTGTCCAGACACGGTCTGAGCCTCGTTGGGAACAGCCATTAGGAGACGAGTGGCAGTGCTGTGAGCACCAATCTGACACCTGGAGAGAGCACGTGGTCCTTTAGTCACACTTATCGATCATGGAACTTTAGTCATGTTCATTCCAATAACTAGATTTGTAAGCAACTTGTGGGTTATGTCTATATCTAGGATATGGAACATTTCAGTCCTCAGTGCTGTATTTTTGAATGTTTAGAAAGCAGGAGCAGCTCCGGATTCTGTCCCGGTTGCCCCTCTTCCAGGCCAGCTCTCTGCTGTGGCCTGGGAGTGCAGTGGAGGATAGCCCAAGTGCTTGGGCCCTGCACCCCATGGGAGACCAGGAGAAGCACCTGGCTCCTGCCTTCGGATCAGCGCGGTGCGCCGGCTGCAGTGCGCCGGCCACGGCGGCCATTGGAGGGTGAACCAATGGCAAAGGAAGACCTTTCTCTCTGTCTCTTTCTCTCTCACTGTCCACTCTGCCTGTCAAAGAAAAAAAAAAAAGGCAGGAGCAGAAGAAAGAAGGAAGAATGAAGAAAGTCAGAAAGATGGAAAATGTATTTACAGCCAGGAGAGAGTAAACCAGGCTTACGCCTCTCATGCCCAACACTGAGAGACAGAGGCTGTTGGTGTGCCTCATGGTCATGGTCACAGTGCCTTTTTTCTTTGCTTGCTGGTGACCCCCTTGTGGGGCTCTGTGATTGAGTGACTCTCAATCTAATCACAACAATGAGGCCTTAACAAATTATTCAATCCATGTTCTCTGTCACTAACATGCTCAGTTATTGCCTCTAACCCAGAGCTCACAATGTTTCATGCACTTTATCCCTGGACTTAGCACATTTTTGAGGTAGAAAAGACATGTAGAATTATTACTGTATTACAAATAGAAAACAGGGGCAGGGAAAACAAGATCTCTTGCCCAAAGTTACATAGTTACTGGAAGGGTTCGGTCTAGAATCCAAGTCTCCTAGCCCACGGTGCATCCATCTAGACCACACAGACCACAGTGGTGCACAGTCGTTTCTGGCCAGATCCTCCTCTTGGGTAAGCTATTCTTGATCTGGCCTCTTGTCACTTAAATGGGTCCAACAGCGGGGGAGGAGGAGAACAAACAGTTTTACATAGTAGTCTCATTCCTTTGCCGTGAAGAATATATTAAAGGTTTATTTTACATTTGTTTTGTGCTTAATTTTTATTTCTATAAATTACATGATATCCCAGAGATAATAAGAAATACTTTTATTTCTGCTTCAGCCCCTTAAATCATGCAACTTACCATGTTAGTTTATCTTAAATAGTTGTATCTGAATGTTTGAAGGTAAAACAGCACAGCAGAAAGGAGGGTCTCGCTAAACACATAAGCACACAGGCATTTTTCAGCCCTGATCTAGTTTTATGCTCTCGATGGGAACCTAGAAATTAGCTGGTTCAGCTCCCTCACTTAACAGCTGAGGTTAGGAAGGCCTAAGGAGGGAAAGTGACAAGTGGTTAGGATTAAAAGGCTGGAGTGTGTGTAGTTTTACCATGTTCCCTATTAAATTGCAGATGGATAAACATCTCCGAACAGAAAGCCCTTGGTCCTTTCTAGCCCTGTGACTTTATGAGCCCAGCACCTTGGAGATGCCCTTTCGTTGCTCCAGCGAAGGCCACGATGACGGCATCCTCCCTGGTGTCCAGGCTCTGGAAGTCTTTTCCACTAGGAATTGCCTGGTGGATTTTTCTCCGCATTTCTTTTGCTTACATTTATCTGCTGTCAGATTTTGCTTAACCTTTTCTGGGAACTTTTTTTTTTTTTTTAATTGCAGAACCATCAATCTATTTCTCTTATTTGCAGCTTTGATATCTGTATCTTTTCTGCTGAGAAATATGGTTTGTAAGAAGTCTACCTATATGGAAACGTCTCTTTTTCCAGTCTTAGCTGTATGCATTGTACCCTTAGAGCAAGAGTCATAGAGGGCCACCGGGACAGCATTAAAAACATCAGGGCACTGTTAAAAAATCTGCATGTGAATGATGCAGTGGTCTGTCACCTTCTCATACTTGTATTTACCTGTTTTGTACTTGTAGGTATTTGGGGCTAAGTATTTGCCTTAGTTTGCTGAAGGCTTCCTTTTATGGCCTCCATGTCTAGGACAATATTTCAAGGACAGTCTTTTAGCAGCCCTAATTACAGCCTAGATTTGAATCTTTCAAGCACATATGCACAACTAAATATATGTGAGGACATGGGTAGCCCTATCATTTAACCCATGATTTTGGAGGCTAATCATTTTAGCCTCATGGATATTGGAATATGAATAATTTTTTAAAGGTTTTTTAAGATTTTATTTATTTATTTGACAGGTAGAGTTACAGACAGTGAGAGAGAGAGACAGAGAGAAAGGTCTTTCTTCCGTTGGTTCACTCCCCAAATGGCCGAAACAGCTGGAGCTGCGCCGGTCTGAAGCCAGGAGTCAGGAGCTTCTTCCTGGTCTCCCATGCGGTGCAGGGGCCCAAGTACTTGGGCCATCTTCTACTGCTTTCCCAGGCCACAGCAGAGAGCTGGACCTGAAGAGGAGCAGCCGGCACTAGAACGGGTGCCCATACGGGATGCTAGCACCGCAGGCGGAGGATTAACCTAGTGCACCATGGCGCCAGCCCTGGAATATGAATCATTAATAACCTCATGATCGTGTCTTATTTTGGTTAAGCATCTTTCATCTAAGTGGTGTTGTGCTCACCAAGAAGCCATATAGGTAAGTGATAGCATGTGCTGTGCAAGCTTGGCCAGCAAATTGTGTGAGCGCCCCAGCAAGGCAGGCAGAGCAAGCTGAGTGAGGAGAAAGGGCTTAAAGATGGTGCAGGCTGACCAAGGGCTGCAGTGAAATGTTCTCTTCCTGAGATCACGTGCCTCAGAAGTCATAATGGGACATAGCTTCAGCTGTATTTGCTTTGGCATTGCCAGATTTCTGGGCCAGAAACAAGCCAAGAAAGAGAGGGAGAAAAAAAAGGAAGCAAAAAGATTTGATAAACATGAGTGTCTTCATGAACATGAATCAGAAAAATTATTATTTTGAGATGTAATCTGGACCACCCAGGTATAAGAATTTTGTATATCTTTAATATATTAAGTAGATAGGAAAACAGTATAAATCTCAATACAGAGTATACTTTTGAATAAGGTATCTTAGCCTATCTTTTGGGGAATTTTAAAATTTAAAATTTCCACTTTTTAGTCTTTTAAATCTGAGTTAATGACCATTTTCCCATAAGGGTTTGATGTTATGTTGAGGCTACTTCCAAATGGCACATTTCAACAGAATTTAGTTAATTCTCCAAGATCTAAGATGTTTGATAAGACATTTGGTGTTCACTTTCATATGGTCAGTAAAATTTCACTGTTAGTTCTACACTTTGGTTTTCTAAGTTTGACGTCTTTCCTTGGGAAATTTAGGTGAATTGAATATGGGGTAGACCTCAGGAAAAAGTACTTTTTGGCATCTGAATCTGTGTTCCCTACAGAGAATGTGATACTTTGTACATTTAAAAAAAGGGAGAAGGGTGTCTTCCAAAACAAGAAAATACCATTGTGAAATGGACTTTGAGGTCAGAAGCGTTCACAGGCTCCAGAGCTAGTTTGATGCTTTACCAGCTATGTGATAAGCAGCAAGTTTCTTTGCCTGTCTACTTTCTAATTTTCTCAGCTATAAGTAGGAATAAGAATGACATTTTTACTCTAGGGTTGTTGCCAAATGAAATATAGTAGTACATGGAAAATGCTTGAGTAAGTGCCTGACACATAACCAATTCCCACTAAATCTAAGCTTTTCATAGTAATAAGAATAAATACTAATGTAAAATCCCAAAGGTACCTGGGTGAACTTGACAAGGATTCTAGCATTGAATTAGTAGAGTAAACATGTAAGCTTAGAAGGAAACATTTTATACTCTTTTAAAAGTTTTCCTTTTCAGAATGTTTGTTATGAAGTAACAGTGAATGACCCTGGTACGATTACAGAAAAGGACAAAGTTCAGAACTGATTAAACTATGGAAGGTTTGAGGAATCAGAAAAAGGCAACCTGATCTGAGACCAACATTTCATTGTAGATATTGGGAAAGCAAGACTTTCTTGGGGAGCATGTACAATTAAAATTAATAAGTTTGTCTTATAATTGTGAAAATTTATTTCTACAATAATATGCTAATTCTTGGAGCATTGACTGAGATCTTTGTTTCACTTTTGGCAAGATGGTACACACTCAGATCTGGCCCGATAGCACCTTTACAAAGAGAATCCTTTTTAGGAGAGAATATTCCAAGGTATCATCTGTTTCTTTTAATCCTTTGATATGCAAATTGTCTTCTTCAGAAATATCTATCATGTCATCATTCTTGTCAGTTTTCTTCCCTTCATTGTTGACTATCTGCCAGATTTTCACTGGTCATTGGCCCTGTACATTACGGGAGCGATTCTCCAACAACGCTTTAACTCCATTAAGTCTTGGATGAATTTACAAGACTTGTAGTTTCCTTCTATAGCCGATTTATGGTGAATTTACAGTAATTTCCATCAGTTATAGAAATTAACCAATCAAATACTGGTAGCAGGCAGGGGCTGGTGTGTTAAATGTAGAAGGATATTTAAGTAGAGACTACTTTTATAAGTAGTCAGTTCATCTTTGAGTATCTTTGCAGTATGCTTTTGTTTTTCTAACTTCCTTAAGTAGAGGTCTTGCCCCTCTCCCCCAATTATATATGTAAGAATTTGGAATGTGCTAGCCCTAACTGACCACATGTGCTAATGTGGCATTCCAAAGCTATGGAGAGAGTACAAGATGAATTAGTTCAGAGATGGTGTTGGGAACTGGCCAACAGCTTGGAGACAAAGAAATAGATTTCCTAGCTTATACCGTATGCCACAGTACATTTTCAGTGAATAAGTGATTTATTTTTTGAAAGATTTGTTTTATTTGAAAGCACAGTTACAGAGAGGCAGAGGCAGAGAGAAAGAGGTCTTCCATCCACTGGTTCATTCCCCCAGATGGCTCCAACAGTTGGAGCTGTGCCGATCCGAAGCCAGGAGCTTCTTCTGGGTCTCCCACACTGATGCAGGGGCCCAAGGAGCTGGGCCATCTTCTGCTTTCCCAGTCCATAACAGAGAGCTGGGTCTGAAGTGGAGCAGCCGGGACTTGAACTGGCACCCACACGGGATACCAGCACTGCAGGCGGTGGCTTTACCCATCACGCCACAGCGCCAGGCCCCGTGAATTAAGTGATTTAAATGTGAAAAAATGAAGTCACAAAAACATAGAAACAAAGATAGGGGAGTTAGTCTAAGTAAGTCAACAAAGGCAGAAAACAACAAAAACCTGACTTTCAATTATATATTTCTCAAAATCTGCTCCAGGGAAGTATAGACCAGTGCATGTGTTAGCAGTGATTATCCCTGGGTGGTTGAGTTACCAGTGGTATCCAGGTCTTCTCTGTTGATTCGTTTTCTGGGTACATCACATATACCTTTTATAAGGAGGCACTGGGGTAGAAAATACCAACAGGAGAAAATGGTGTGTGTATGTATACAATGTCCACATATGAAGTGGATATTGCAAAATGCTAAAAAGAAAAAAAAACCCTGCAAATTAATACATCAAAAAAGAAAATACTAACACAAGGACAACTATATAATTATATTGGAAATGGTGGTAAGGAAACAGGAGCCAAGTTCAAATATCAGGAAAATCATTTTTTTCTCAAAAGGAAGTAAGTTATTAAAGGGCAATGCCCATGTGTTGATGGGTCTTGTTTGTATTTCAGTTTTGATAAACTAAAGTTCTCTGCAGAAATATGTGCAGCTGGGTTATGACTTCTCCCTCCTTCCCATCTCCACTTCCCCTCTGAGCATAGGCTGAGTCATGCCAGTTACTGATCCCTGAGTAATGTGTCACCTTGTCACAGTGACTTCGTGATTGCTGAGTCTGGTGAACACTTTGCAGCATGTTACAAAGAGACCATTGTTTCTTAGAACATTCTCATTCACCTGCTTCTTTTTCACAATGGACACTCTTGCTGTCTCTCTTTGTCTTAGCTAGTCTGGGTTGTGCCTTCTGTTTGCTTTTCCTGTCTCTTGACTCTTGGTGCCCCATCTCCCTGTTCCCTAGGACAGTATCACCCACCTGCCATGGAATTGCATATACTTCTAGCTGTGTACCTGCCCGTCAGCTTCTTCTCCAGGTTCCACCAGTACTCTATAGACCTCTCCTGAGAGAATTCGCCCCCTCCTGTGTGTCCCATTCGAGTGGATGACATTACCTGATGCTCGGGTCAGGGCAGTAACAATTCTGACTTTGTTTCTCTTACACTGTATTCAGTCATTCACCAAGACATGACGGTGGTACCTACCCAAAAATATCTCGTATCTGTCCACACTGCTTTGCTGAAACAGCCCAATAATAACCTCCTTATCAAGAGTCCTCCTTGATTTTTAGTGCTACTACTGAAAACCTTATGAGTGTTCATTGTACTATTATAGCTAAAAAGTAGAAATAATCCAAATACCCATAAACTGATGAGTGAATAAATTAATATATCCACACAAGGAATATTCTTTAGTAATAAGAACTGATACATGCTACAACATGGCTGGACCTTGGAAACCTGCTAAATGAAGGAAACCAGTCACAAAAGACCACATATTATATAATTCCATTCATCATATAAAATGTCCAGGATAGGCAAATTCATAGAGACAGAAAACTTATTAGTGGTTGCCGAGGACTAAGGGTGGAGGAATGGAGAGTGAAAGCTTCTCTTCTGAAATTAGGCTGTGGTGATGGTGGCACAGCTCCTAGAATATACTCAAAACCATTGAATGCATATTTGGAAAGGTTTATAAGTAAGTTACATCTCAAAGTTAAGAATTCATATTTTATTATGAAAATAAAACATGTTATTTGTACATATTTAGAAAATCCAGATGAACAGAAGAAAATTTTAAATCACCAGTACTCCTACTCTGATATAAACTCAGCTATAAATTTCTGTGTATTGTAGACACACATGCCGATGTATATGTGTACATGTATCTGTGTCCTTTCAGTATTTTTTTCTTTGCATATGTCTACTTTTATAGAAATTGTATCATTGCACCTTCTGCTTTATAACACGTTTATAAATTTCACTATGTTATTATTAAGTGATGTTATTTTAATAGTTACACCCTTAGCTAGTCCCCTTTGGCCAAACATACAGTTGGTATGATGTTGGTATGATGCACAGCAAATATTCTACTAGCTGAATGTGTATATCTTGATGGATTTATACTTCCTATGAAAATATTGTGGATCTGGTTATGTTAATTCCTTGCTTAAAAGATTTATAGTACCCTGTTATTTATCATATTAAAAGTCCTAAACTAAATAATTACTGAATAATTCTATATTATCCTTCTAGCCCTATCTCCTACACTTTCACCCTTAAGACCCTTTACTGATACTGAACTACTCAGAATTCTCCAAGTTCTGTACTTTTGTATCCTTGATGTTGAGAAGTAGTCTTGGTGTGATATTAAACTTGCCACTAATTTGAGAAGACCTAGCTGCAATAATTTTCCAAGAAGCATTACCTGGGTCTCCTGGCACTACTAGTCACTCTCTTCTGTTGCTCCCTGGTCTCCTGGGCATAGGGCCATTACAGTACTTATCTTAGGGTAACATATAATACTTTCATTCCATCTCTCACCAGTGGATAGAAAGATTTAGAGATTTGTTGTATTCCTTGTGACCCCAGCATCCCACTTTTGTTCCCCCTATACACACACAGGTGATATACACTGTATATTTTAAAAACTTTTATTTTGACATAAACATGGGCTCATAGGATGGTGCAAAGATAGTATGTAGAATTGTATATAGGGTTCACTCAGCTTCCCCTAATGGTGACATCTTATATAGTTGCAGTATAATATCAAGTCTAGGAAATTGAAATTGGTCTACCGTATATTTCTGGAATGAATCAACAGAGCTTTTTATAAGAGGATAAGTCTTAAAGTATGCATAAATTTTTGACTTTAGAAAAGGTAGTGGCAGACATTATAGACAGAGTTTGTGATCTGCCAATGATGTGAATCTGTAAGTAAACTGATTAAGATCCAGATTAGAAATTCATCTGGGTAGATAAGTAAGCATCAGCTGATGATAGGGTCTTAAAAAGCTAGACCAAGGAGTTTGAGCTTGATGCAGATGGTAATAGGAGCTATTGTAAGTTCTTGAGTGTTTTGTAAATACTAGACTCATGGTGGTATGCTGAATGGAGCAACGTTATGAAAAATAGGGAATTATATACATAGCCCACCCAACTTTTTAATGCTTTTGATGGAAATGATTGTGAAGTGAATTTTGTTTATATGGATAATATGCTTTATTTCTTCACAATGAAGTTGAGATCATAAAGATACACTCAACAAGAGATACAAATTAGCATCTGGTTCTGAGGGATTTTAGCTTAAGGGGGCTATTGATGCTGGAAACATAGATTTTGATATCCTCAGATCAGAGGTCATTATTGGTACCTCGAAACTGGATCAAACCTTTGAGGATATGAAGTTAAATGAGAGAAGCATTGGATTTGAGACCTGGCTGTAGAGCTATGATTGGGGACAAGAAGAAGGACACTGTAGGGAGCAGTTAGTTTTAAGGAATAAACAGAAGAGGTGGTGTTAGTACTATCAAGAACAAAGAAAGTCAAGAAACATCTCTTCTGTAACTGGAAGAAACAGTATAGGAAGGCAGATGATAAAAAACATAGGCTATTATAAGGCTTTATTTCCTTTTTTTTCCCTTGAAAAATTATTTAGAGATGTTTGAAGGTCAGTAAGTATAGGAAGATGACTGACGAAATTCAAAGTTTGTGTTAAATGGGAAACTTTGGGGAGACAGAAGGAATAATCTAGATTATAGGTAGACTGAACAGAGTTGCTATTTCAAAAGAGCAAAAGTAATAACTTTAAGTGTATATTGGGATTTTTAGAGATTTTAAAGAAGAGAAAGGTTTTGTGACGTCTACCCATGTAAAACTTTAGGGAAATGAAGTATATGTTAACTTTGAAAGAGCAAGAAGATGTGAATGAGGTAAGTCCACAGTGGTTCACAGCAGCCAATGAGGGGTGGACAAGCTGAGCCATTTAGCAATTGTGCAGCTCCTTTTTCTTCTGTAGTCACAGTTTTCTTGGTTGAAAAGTTGCTAACACCTCCTTGTTTTGAACTAACAAGTTGTTTCAAAATTGCCTTGAAAATCAAATTATATTGTCTAAATAAGGGAAGCATTCAGTTTTTAATAGGATAAACATTCTTATCCATTTTAATAGGGAGTGCATAATGAGATGAATGGGAGGTTAGTGGAAGAATATTTGAATCTAGGATTAGAGTTGGATTTGACAGGAGAAGCAATTAGGAGCAACTGCAGGGGAAAGTCTACCATAAAAGACCTAATAGAATAACATTCTCCCTGTGTGTACTTAGCAAATACTTGTTGATAGACACGTTGGCTAGTAATTAATTACAATGTGATGACCGAAGACCAACTTCTTGGAAGTGGGGTTGTTAATACAGGAATAGAATACCAGGGGAGTTTGAGGAATTTCCTTCCCTGCAGATGTTTATACTAATGTGGATACTCAAGAGTCTAAAGATAATTTAGGGAAAAACCCTGTCTGGAAGCAGGGGGATAAATGAAATTACTTTTGAAAGAAATCACTATTCCTATTTCTTTAATCATATCATATGGACAAATGTGAACAGTACCCAGCTATAAGCATGAGCTGTCTCTTCTTTGGACTCCTCTCATAGGAAATATTACAATGGATACCATAAGTGTGTGTAATTTTCAGTGTCTGTAACAATTGCATAGCTTGGCCAAAAGAAAGACTGTCTCGGTAACCCTGGAGCATCCCTCAGGAAGGTATTTATCTTTGAGGCTGTGTGTCATATCAGAAATAACTTTTCTCACACAATCTGACATTTGGGACTGTTTTGTCTTCAAATATGAGAATGAAAGGTTGCTATTTATTCTAGAAATTGCTGGCCATGAAAACAAAATTATGAAGGATTCTACAAATTCACCACAAACTTGTAACACTTTTTTCCCTGTTTTCTTCCTCTCAACTCTTCCCCAGCCCCCAACTTCTACCTCAGTGTTATCTGTCTATACTGTTAGGGTTTTATGGTTTACCTCACATGTACAGTAAACGTATAGCAATGTTCCCTCCCTCTGACTTCTTCTCCCACTATCTGTTATCTTTCTGCGGAATTCGATCTTCTACAACGTGAGTAACTTTCCACTTTGGTATAACTTCATGAATATTATCAAGGCTGTATTTTTAAAACATTTTGCTTTAGATTTTAGGCTGTCTGGATAAGGAATTTTAATTGCATATAAGTAAGTCATCCATCAGTTACTTATGTGAGAACGATCATTACGATTTATTTCATATTCAATTGTTTTTATTAAATTTTAATGTATATACACGATGAGAGTATCCACAAATAAATAGGGCATTCTCAACAATGTGGCTCATTGCTATGGCTCAGTTGTTTTAATTCTGGGCCACACAACTAGCCTAAAGTAGGAGCAACTCGACTTCGGATTCCAAGCAACCCCAGATGACATTCTTTTGCTACTGGCATATTGAAGGAAGCCAGGTCCATGCTGCCAACCTTTAATATTTTTTTTGTGCTAAACTATTTAAAAAAAAGTTTTTACTGTGTTTATTCCAGTAAATTGTAAGAGTAGTCAAACTTTTCTGATTTGTGTGTAGTGTGGGCATTTTTTAAACAATTAAAAATTGGAAGGAAAATTGATGCCCTTGTTTCTGGTGGCTCTCTGTGTATATCAATATCATATTCCAAAAAGTAAATACCTTTACTTGTATGCCTCATACTGTATGTCTCCACTGTGTATGTTTTAAAAAATTTAGCTTCTTATTTTTAAAATGTTTAATTTCTTATTGAAAACTAAATATTTTGGTTAGCTGCAATTTTGTGTTCCACTCAAGTCTGCTTTCTGAGCCATACTCCCGAGTTATGTGGAAAATGTTACTAAAAAGTATAGTGTTGTCCTCTCTAGCTTTCAGAAGCTGGGATTTATGTGGATAGTGATAGTATAGTTTTTATTTAGCACAGGTGTTTGCATGTTGGTTGCTCACAGATATTTTCGATATTTGTTAAAAGTAGGCTTGCAAGAGACTGCAGTAGTAAAATTGGCAAAGACGTGGTGATATTAGTATCATGGCAGGGAGTGCCTGCCTCCAGTTTAGTGCCACTTTAGTCACAGATGAAGTGCCAGTTACCAAGGGCTCAGGTGTAGAAATCTGGCTGAATTACAGTGAAAAAAATGTCCATATAGCACTTAAAAAAAAGGTTATTGGGGCCGGTGCTGTGGCGTAGCAGGTAAAGCCGCCACCTGCAGTGCCAGCATCCCATGTGAACACCGGTTCGAGTCCTGGCTGCTCCACTTCCGATCCAGCTGTCTGCTAAGGCCTGGGAAAGCAGAAGATAGCCCAAGTCCTTGGGCCCCTGCACCCACGTGGGAGACCCCGAAGAAGCTCCTGGCTTCAGATCAGCTCAGCTCTGGCCATTGTGGCCAATTGGGGAGTGAACCAGTAGATGGAAGACCTTTCTCTCTGGCTCTCCTTCTCTCTCTATGTAACTCTGACTTTCAAATAAACTAATTCTTTCAAATAATCTTTTTTTTTTTTAAAGGCAGAGTTAGAGTGAGAGAGATCATCCATCTGCTGGTTCATTCCCTAGATGACTAAGAGGATAAGTCTTCCAACAAGCCAAAGCAATTCTTGAGAAGGTTTCCTAATAAATAATTTGATAAAGTATATGTAGTGATCATTAAAGCATTTTATATCATAAAAGCAGTTTTCACATTATATTTTTGAGTTTATTATTTTTGTGTCACTACTAGTTGGCTACTGTCTGACATCAACTTATTAGACTGTGACATTTGTGGTGGCAAAGACTTTGTCATTCATTTCCACATCTCTGAAATCTGATCACACTGGAACACAAGAACTCAGCAGATTCTTATGGAGTGAATTGAATTGAATCTCTTTCCCAACAGTATCTTCTTCCTCTCTGTTTCAAATCATTCAGTTCTCTACTCCTGCCCACTCAACCTCTGAATTTATACAGTCTACCTCCATCTGTCCCTCCTCCAGGTCTTTGTGCTCTGCTCTTAGCATCCCATGGAATTTTCTCCTAGATCCCTAGTCAGTTCCTAGCCTTGAGTAAATCTTTGCATTTTCTTGGATCTACCCTGGACCTTGAAATTGTTGCTCAACTCAGTAGAAATGACCCAGAGGCAACTCCTTTCATACTATGTGACTTTACCTGGGCTCTTCTTTAATCAGTTCTGCTTGCTTGTTTTGTGTTTATTTCCTATCTCATTTCCAACACAAGCTATTGCCTGTCACTTCTACCAGTCCCTGAAGCTCAAGACCATCCAGAGCCCACTCTACTTTCCATTGAATTGTTTCAAGTTTTCCTTGTCACTGTATTCATCTTTTGTCTTTTCTGTTCTTTCTCAGAAAATTTTCTTGGTCTTAAAACTGAACTCAGACTTACTACTGTGGCCTGCGGGACTCTGCTTTTCCTCTCTGTATCCTCTTCTCCACCAGGAATCTCTCCACAGTCCCCATTACCCTGCGTTAGCCACACAAGTCTCCCTTCACTTCCACTCATCAGGTTGTTTCTCTGTCTGCTCTTTGCATATACCCTTTTTGCCTTGAATTCCGACCTCTTTCCACCCCCAAACAACATTCCCTCCTAGCCCCATCCCTCCCCCCACATGCTCACGGACTTATTTTTATGCATCCTCAGATCTCAACTGACAGGTCATTTCCCTGGAAGAAGTCTTCTGTTCTCACTCATTGTCTCTTGTAACCAAAGTTCAGGCTCATAATTGCATCTTCATTGTGGGCTGGTTTAATATTCCCCACTGTACTCTGACTTTCATAAGGAGGGAGTCCTATCTGCCTTACTCCCAGGTCATCAGCCCAGGGGTTGCCATGAGTGGGAATTCCACAGAATGTGATGCATCCATTGAGTCCTCTCCTATCTCTTGTCCTCAGGGATCTTGCAGTGTCACGTGAGTCTCATTGGACCTATCTCCCTTTCCCATTTCTGTACTCGCTCAGTTCTCGGTTTCAGTAATCCCATGTTGTTGCTCTTCTTAGGCTCCTCCAGAGTTATACATTGTACCAAATATACTGTGTCCTCTTAAATATAAATTTGGCATGAAGCTAAATAACAGCATCTGTAAACACTTTCTCTCTGGCTCAGTAACAAGTTAGGAGCATAATTAGCACACGTGAGTATATGGTTCTTGAGAAGGGGGGAAAGAGATTGATTTATGAAAAAGAACATTTTGTTTCACTTGACAGATTTTTAAAAAAGATTTATTTATTTGAAAGGCAGAGTTACAGTGAGAGAGGGAGAGACAAAGAGATCGTCCATCCACTGATTTCACTCCCCAAATCGCTGCAATGGCCTGTGCTGGGTCAAACCAAAGCCAGGAGTTAGGAACTTAATCTGGGTCTCCCACATGGGTGGCAGGGGCCCAAGCACCTGGACCATTTCCCAGTGCTTTCACAGAGGCATTAGCTGGGATTTGGATCAGAAATGGAGCAGCTGGGACTTGAACCAGTGCTCATGGAAAGCCAGCATCACAGGCAGTGGCTTAACGTGCTGTGCTACCCCCACCCCCAACAGATTTGTTTCTAAATGTACAATGTACCCGCACTGTAGTTGGCATTGGGATATAATGCTTAATGAGTGATGGGATTCCTGCCTTCATGGAGCACACTTTGTGGCAGAGCAGCCAGGTAACAGTTATACAACTAAACAAGAAAATCACAAGTTACATCATGTGCAATGAAACAAACTGGAGTTGGAGTTCTAGCTATTTTAGATAGATGATCGGAGAAGGCTTCTTTGGATAGAAAGAAAATAGGGAAATAGCAGTGCATGAAGAAGGAATAAAATTTAAAGTCTTGGAGGGAATTGAGGGCTTGGCATATTCAAAAGATGTGGCCTCAGAGGCTTGGTGGATAGAGCTAGAGCATGCTGTATTCCTGAAATTCAGTGGTAAAGAATTTAGATGAAAGGTACTTTATGAGGAATTATAAACCATTAGATAATCTTAACCAGGGAAATGACATGCTCTGACCCTTGCTTTTCAAAATTGCGATGGCTATTGTGTGGGGCAATACTGTGGAAATCAAAGGGATGCTATAGGGACTGATGGAGATTTGTAAGCAAGAAACAATGTTGACTGGATTTTTGACGCTGGAGATAGGAGTAGAAAGACCTAAGGCATCTTTTAGAGGCTAGACAACCTAGGGCCTGGTGATGGGGTCACTTGTAAGGGGTGAGATAAAGGGAGGAGACAAAGATGCCTTTGTGACGTTGGCCTTGCTGACAAGGTGGATGGAGTAGTATCGTGAGATGAGGATGTCTGAGTGAAGAACAGATGCGTGTAGGTGGGCAGGGGGAGGGCAGAATCAGAGGTTCGGTGTGGATTCTATTGTGTTTGTGTGGCCTAGTTGGTATCCAGTGGTAGATGTCTGTAGTCTGGAGCTCTGGGAAACATGGGCTGCAGAGGGACTGTCAGCAGACAGCAGCCTCCATAAGGTATTTGAAGCTGGCTGGGGAGAGAAAATAGACACGTCTTGCTCACTTTTTCATGTATATGGAGATAACAGTTATAACCATTGAATCAGACAAGTTCAGTTTTATCTGTTGAATTTGAGTCTTATCTCATGTCTGTCTTTCCTGCAGGATGCCTTCCTTCCCTGAATATTCTACCCTTTGCTGATTAGTCTAATAAATGAGCAACCCCTGCCACCTCCTAACCCCCCAAATGCATAGCTTGTTATTTCTTCAGAGGGAGTCTATATCAGACCCATTCCTAATTAGAACAATCCCAAGCTTTTCGCTTTTGTTCCCAATCATTTATTATATGGCTTGATTATGCCTTATTCTGCCATGAACTGTTAGCTTCATTTAGACCTATTTCTTTGCTCGGCGCCGTCCTCGTCCAGCAAGAGACAGAGACCGAACACTTTGCACGGGGTTCCTTTATTGCTCGGCAAGCAGGAGATCCAGCTTCGATCTCTTCTGGGCAGGAACTTCCCTTACACCCGCGTAGCAAGGGTTTATATGCACAATACACGTCACAAATCAGGTGATAGGCTAGAAGCGCGGGGATAGGACAATCTCGTGGCAAGGCGGGAAGGAGCGAGCTAGAGCGGGAAATCTAAGGCGGGAAGGAGCGAGCAAGAGCGGGAACTCCCTGAGATGAGGAAGAACCCGGAAGCAGGGAGTCGGCGCCATCTTAGGGGCACGGTTCCTCCGGTCTGGTTCCCTACATCTCCCTCCTTTTGTTTTTGCACAAATCACATCCCCGACGGCCCTGGCTCATGAGGGCCGGGAGAATATTTACTAGGCAGAGAGTAGAGGTGCATACCCAGCGTGCTTGTGATCCGTTAGTTACGGAACTTCAAGGGCCTGGCCACAACCCCTGATGTCTCCGTTAGGGATCAGTTTTTATTCCCTTTTGCTGGGGCAGGCTGGGAATTGAACCTGCATGCATATGCATATGCTCTCCCAGGACCCCCGGAACCCCCGGGTGGACTCCTGCTGCAGTACCTTTGGTCTCGCATACCCAGTTTTCGCTCCCCGTCAGGGATGGGTGATACAGCCCAATGAATGAGAGGGGGAACAAGACAACTCGAGGAAGGTGTGTGCCTGATGGAGGCATTGTCCATATGTGAGGCGTGAGTAGGGATGGGGGGACGAGGGTTTTAATCGCTTTGTTAGCTGTTGGTGGCGGAGCTGGTCCTGTGGGCCTCCGCCATCAGAGATATGCACGGGTGCCGTAGTGCGCCAGCACGCCCACTGTCCAGGCGTACCAACACAGGGGGCTGAGAGGTAGGGGGATGAATGGACTACCTGTGGCAAATGGTCAGGACTAGAGGACCTGCGAGTACTTTGTAACTGGGTGGCATAGTACGACTGACCGCCAGAAGTGCATTGGAAGTATGAGGAATCGCAAGAGCTGTGCATGGATTCTTGAAAGGTCGAGCAAGGACAGGAGTGGTTTTTGCTATGGGGATCAGAAACGCGGGGTTTGGGCACACATATGTAGCCGCGTGGTAGGCCGGGGATCCCCTGGAGGGGCAGATATGCAGTTTTGTCCCCACAATCAGCTGTGGCGATGTGAGTACGCTGCAGTACGGTGTTGCTGGTCCCCCCCTTGCAGTCGCAAGGGTTGCCTACGTTCTGCAGTAAAGCAGTGGGGTTGGAGTTAAAGCCCGCATAAGAGCCAGGGAGCAAAGCCGCTGCCAGTATGAAGAAGCGGAAGGGGTGCATCTCACGTCTCGTTGTTTTGTTGCAATTTGTCGTCCTGTGAGAGCGTGGTAATCTCGGTTATCTCGGGGGAGATGTCGTCCGTAGGTGATAGAGGTGTATCTTGCGGCGGCGGGGCTGTTTTTCTGACCAATCTTTCCGGTATCCAGAGAGGTTCTCTTCCAGATTCCTGTGGGAAGACACAGACCGCGCCTCGGTTCCAGCATAATACCGGATCCGGGCCGTACCACTTTCCCGTGAGGACATCTTTCCAACGGACATAGCCTCGTGAAGATGGCTCCTTTAACATGTGTCTCTCAGCGGGGGACATAGAATGATCTGTCAAATTCAAAAAGTTTATAGTAAACAGTGCAAGGGAGAGGCGCATTCGAGGGGTTTTGCCCGTGGCAATTCCCTCCTTTTGTTTTAAGAGAAAAGCCTTGAGGGTTCGATGAGCCCTTTCAATTATGGCCTGTCCCTGAGGGTTATAAGGGATTCCAGTTTTATGTTGTACCTGCATACGGGTGCAGAAATCTTGGAATGATTTACTTGTGTATGCAGGACCATTATCTGTTTTTAAAGTTTTTGGTTTGCCCCAGGCTGCCCATGCAGCAAGGCAGTGATTAATGACATGGGTGGTACGCTCACCCGTCTCCAGAGAAGCAAAAATTACTTGGGAACAGGTGTCAACTGACACATGAACATACTTTAAGGTCCCAAACTCGGATATGTGGGTGACATCCATCTGCCAGATATGTCCTGGTAGTAATCCTCGGGGATTAACCCCCACCGAAGGCACAGGGGTTAAAGTAGGGCATGCGGCACAATGGCGAACAATATCGCGAGCGGCAGCACGAGAAAGACCGAATTTGGCGGCAAGGGTTTTTGCGTTTACATGGAACTCTGAATGAAACTGGATAGCCTGCTCTTCTGGGGAAGAAAATTGGAGTATCCAAATGGGGCGTGTGGCTTGATCAGCTATAGCATTGCCTGTGGTCATGGGTCCAGGTAAGGAAGAATGAGCTCTAATATGAGTAATAAAGAAAGGAGCAGACCGATTCCAAATAGATTTTTGCAGGGTGAGGAAAACTGTCGCTACGGAGGATGAAGAATTGACTAGTCCTGCGGCCTCAAGGATAGACACAGAATTAACCACATAGCGTGAATCAGACACAATATTGACAGGTCCGGGGAAATCAGAGAAGACTTGGTTAACTATAAGAAGTTCAGTTACCTGGGGGGAGTTAGTAGCGAATTGGAATGTTTTTGGCACAGATCCTGAAACAACATATGCACCGACTCCTGTTTTAGAACCGTCGGTATACACTACTGGGGCTCCCTGTAAGGGCTTTTGGGATGTGGACTTTGGAAAAATAACTGGGTGAGACTGAACAAAGGTTAGCAAAGGATCAGAGGGTGTTCTGTTTGTAATAGTTGCGGAAGTGGAGCAGACTAAAACCGCCCAAGCATCAGTACAAGCGATTAGCACACGTACCTGTTCCATGGAATAGGGGACAACAATGGTGGATGGTTCGCGTCCAAAATGTTGGATAGCCCTCTGAATGGCTAGGAGAGTTATCTCCGCCACTGCCACGGGATAGTAACTAATAGATCTAGTAGATGACATTGAGGGATGGATCCAGAGGAGAGGCCCATCCTGCCATAGGACCGCGGTGGGCTGTTTAAGGGTGTCGAGGACCCAAAGAGTAAGGTCTCCCGCAGGGTCCCAACGTTTTAGGGCGGCTTTACTAAGGGCATCGTTGACAATTGACAGTGCTTGTTTGGCCTCAGAGGTGAAGGTTCGGGGGGAAGCAAGATCCGGGTCTCCTTTAAGTATATTAAAGAGGGGCTGCAATGCAGCATTAGGAATGTTAAGGTAGTGCCTAATCCAATTGATATCCCCTAAAAGTTTTTGTAAGTCATTTAGAGTGGAGATAGCATTGATTTTTATTTGAATTTTTTGAGGTCTAATTTGAGTAGGGGCGACTATAGCCCCAAGATAAGAAACTACAGACGACAATTGCACCTTATTAGGTGCAATATGCAGCCCTGCCCCTTCCAGCACTTGTTGGAGTGTACTGTATAAGGCCAGGAGCCTCTCTGCTGTGGGGGCTGCACACAGTAGGTCGTCCATATAATGTAGGCACCTGCAGTCGGAATATCGGTCTCTAAGAGGTTTTAGTACTTGGGCTACATAGACTTGACACATGGTGGGGCTATTAGTCATACCCTGAGGCAAGACTGTCCACTCCCAACGCTTGTCCGGTTGTTCCTGGTTCTGGGTGGGGACAGTAAAAGCAAAACGTGGGGTATCCTTTTTGTCCAATGGAATGGAAAAGAAACAATCCTTAAGATCTATTACAATAACAGGCCATTGGTTGGGAAGTGCCGAAAGCAGAGGAAGACCACGTTGCACAGGGCCCATAGGCTGCATCTGTGCATTGACTGCCCTAAGATCATGTAAGAGTCTCCATTGACCTAATTTTTTGCGGATGGCAAAAATAGGCGTATTCCATGGAGAGGTGGATGGGATCAAATGACCAGCGTTGACCTGCTCCAAGACCAGAGTGTTGACTGCCTCCAGTTTCTCCTGAGATAGGGGCCACTGTGGAACCCAGACGGGTACGTCCGTTAGCCACGAGATGGGTAAAGGCTCCACTGGTTTAGGAGGCGAAACAGTGACCCCTAGGAAAAACCCAGGCCAACTTTACTTGGTCTTTGTTTTGGCTCAATGGGGGAAGGGTGGCCCTGGAGCTGGACACCGAGTCCCTTGCCTGGGACGTAACCCATATTTTGTAGCATAGATCGTACTGCAGGGGAAGTGGTGACCAAAGCAACATCCATTTCGGCCAGGACGTCTCTCCCCCAAAGGGAAATGGGTAGAGGTAAAATGAATGGAGAAAACTGTCCTCTATGACCCTCGCTATCCTGCCATGACAACAAGGCTGCACTGATTTTTGGGAAATGAGCAAAACCAAGTCCTTGCAAGGTTTGTTCCGCCACATTTGTAGGCCATGTACTAGGCCAGTCCTTTGTTGCTATAATGGATTTGTCGGCTCCTGTGTCTAAAAGTCCCTTAATGTCCTTGCCATTAATCTGCAACACTAAAGTGGGACGTTCATTTAAAAGCATATGTAAGCCGGTAAAATTAATGCCAGAGGACCCAAAGTTACCAGCGCCGCGAACGTGGTTTTTAGCTGGGATTAAAGAGTGAAGACTGGGCAGTAATAACATTTGTGCGATACGGTCTCCAGGATTGATTACTAAAGGTCCCTGAGGGGCCTGAACCATGATCTTTACTTTACCAGTGAAATCAGAGTCAACTACCCCGGGGATCACAGCTAGCCCTCGGAGGGCGGCGGAGGACCGACCCAACACTAATCCAACCGAATCCGGGGGCAGAGGACCGGAGCAGTCGCTCTCCACTAATTGTACCCCCATCTCCGGAGTTAAGAGGAGAGGGGAGGTGGCGCGGAGGTCCAGGCCTGCGGACCCGTGAGTGGCACGGGCTGAGGGTGCACTGGGTGTAGCGCAGACACGGGAGGTGGAACCTGAGAGTAGATTTGATTTTGGGGGCTCCTCGCTGGGTTGGGGAGCCCCCTCTGGCCGTTTTTTGGCCCCTGGGCGCTACCTGTAAGTGGGTTGCCATCGATATCGAAAGCAGAACGGCATACCTCTGCCCTATGAGGGCCCTTGCGGCAACGGCGACAAGGCTCTATGCCTGAAGGCTGTGCCGTGGAATACCCATGGCTGAGATTGGGGCAATCGCGTTTTCTGTGACCCGGTTGATGACATTGGAAGCAAAGTCCTGAAGATATGGGGGGTCGGGTCGATTTAGATTTTGGACTGTTTTCTTTGACTTTTGCCAGCATCGCAGCTAGGCCCGCATTAGTAAGTGGCCCACCGGTATCTCTGCAGTATTTTAACCAGGAGTCCAGAGATTTATGTCTATATTGTCGAAGAATGTTTTTGCACTCTTTATTAGCCTGCTCAAAAATAATTTGTTTGACCAGTGGCTGAACGTCAACCTCGGAAGGGAAAATACGCGACGCAGCCTCAAGTATGCGAGCGACAAAATCAGCGAAGGGTTCGGCCGTGCCCTGAACGATCTTGGTGAGGTGGCTAGCTGAGTCACTTGGATTGGACGCCTGCCTCCACGCACGTTGGGCACAGTTGGAAATTTGCCTGTATACTTGTCTAGGGAATTGGGTCTGGTCAGCCTGATAAGGTCCACGCCCTAAAAGCATATCAGCATTCCACGTAGGGTGGCCGTCCTCAGCATTTTCATCTGCCTGGTCATGACAGCACTCTGTATTCATAGATTGCCACAAAAGAAAGCCGCCTGGACTTAAACAGGCCCGAGCCAATTGGGTCCAGTCGCTAGGTGTTAAAATGGACTGGCCGACTGATTCAAGGAGTGACAATGTGAATGGGGCTGTGGGTCCATAGTCATGGACCGCAGCCTTAAGTTGTTTTAATACTGTCATGTCCAATGGTTCGTGCCGGGCCTCTCGCGTGCCCAAAGCCAAAACAGGGTAAGCCTGAGCGGGGGCAGCGGGAGCGCCAGTTCGCAACTGTTTCCAGGCTTGTTGATGAAACTGTCTGCCTGAAAAAGGTGGCACATTTGGGACGTTTAATGGCCATGGCGGCACGGGTGTTAGATGGGGCTGAGGCACGCCTACATGACCGCCAGTAGGAGGCGCTGCGTCTTTAATCTGATGGGCGGGCACGACATCGATAGGAGGAGCCGTAGGCACTAGAGGGCGTAAACAGGCATCTTTTAACTTTTGCCGCAGCTGCGCATACGTAGGAGGCGGGGATTTAGGATCGCCGTCCCCTTCCCCCTCAGACTCAGAGGAGGCGGAGCCACATTCGGAGCCTGAGGCCAGTGAGGAAGTCTGGCATCCCGTGTCCTTAAATTGTATGAGGTCCCGGGCGCCGTCCGAGCTCTGAGAACGAACTTCCTCGAGAGCCTCGCGAACCGCCGTAAGAGTCGGGCGGTCCGCTCCCACCGACCTCTCCTCTTGGAGGCACGCCCGCAGTAGTTCCCATAAGGGGAGAACAACGGGGTCGATATCGGGTTCCTGGGGATCGTTAACTGTGCGCCGGAGATCCTTTCCTAATTTCTCCCAAGACTCAAGAGTTATTTGGCCCTCGTGGGTGAGCCACGGCGCAAAGAAATCAACACTTCCAAGGAACCTGACAAGTGTGGTCTTAGAAACCTTAATCCCTTTGCTACGCAATAATGCTTTTAACGGATTAAGCAACATTGAATGGCTAGATGAATTTCCCATTTTCAGTTTAAAGCGGGAAGACACGTCCGCTATCTTATTTTCAGTTTAAAGCGGGGGAACAAGTCTGCTATTCTTTCAGTTTAAAGCGGGGAAACAAGTCTGCTATTCTTTCAGTTTAAAGCGGGGAAACACGTCCGCTATCTTAGGGTGCGTCCACCCTCCAACCACGAGATATACCTCACTCGCGGGGCCCAGACGGTAAGACTGACCTCGCTTACCTTCTACTTACCGGGCAACGTAGAGGAAGTCCCCCGTACGGGCCACCAGCTGCTCGGCGCCGTCCTCGTCCAGCAAGAGACAGAGACCGAACACTTTGCACGGGGTTCCTTTATTGCTCGGCAAGCAGGAGATCCAGCTTCGATCTCTTCTGGGCAGGAACTTCCCTTACACCCGCGTAGCAAGGGTTTATATGCACAATACACGTCACAAATCAGGTGATAGGCTAGAAGCGCGGGGATAGGACAATCTCGTGGCAAGGCGGGAAGGAGCGAGCTAGAGCGGGAAATCTAAGGCGGGAAGGAGCGAGCAAGAGCGGGAACTCCCTGAGATGAGGAAGAACCCGGAAGCAGGGAGTCGGCGCCATCTTAGGGGCACGGTTCCTCCGGTCTGGTTCCCTACATTTCTTTACTCATTTCTTCCTTAGATTCTGGGCACTATAACAGGCAGTACAAAATAATGGTGAGCAAAAGAGACCTGGTATCTGCTGTCATTGAGTCAATTTTTTTTTCATTTAATGAAATAATCATATAATTACTCAGTGACAGAATGTGGAAACAACTATGGAGGTAAGAGATGGTGGAAGCTAACACTTGGGAAGCAACATTGAGAATGAAGAGGAGTATATAGGTATAATAAATTTTTCAGGAGACAAACCTGCAGGATTTGGTAATTGGTTGGAGATAAACATTGAGACAGAGAGGTGCCAGGGGGCTGGATCCTGGATTTCTGGTTCTAGCTAGCCTATGTGCCATTCATTGAGAAGGCATCTTGAGAAGTAAACAAAGTTAGAAACAGATGAACTCCTGGAGATTAAATAGTTAGTAATTTCATATGATTCAACTGAATAGTTTACTGCCAGTGATTTCCATTGGTGCTTCATGGAAATCTGTTTCTCTGATTGCTGGTATGTATGTATGTAGAAAATACCTGATTACTATTTTGATTCATACATCTGATAACACTTGTCAGGGTACAATGATATATGGTAGTTCATATTTGGATTACCAATGCCACTAAGTGATTTCTTTGATCAGATCAGACTAATTCTTATGGGTTAATTTATTGTCTACAAAACTTCATTAGACAACAAGGGCGACAAGAATGAGCAAGTTTATTAGCAAGGTAAATTATATGTTCCAACATACTAGTGGAATATATTTCCTATCTGATACAACTTCTTAATTAAGTTGTGAAAACCCTGTTGCTTCTTGTGTTACATGGTATTTAGTTGAACCTCAAGTAAAATACAAAGATGATAAATCCACAAGTGTTTTTCCAGTCTTAAAATTAGCTTTTTTGGGGGCTGGCGCTCTGTCATAGTGGGCAAAGCCACCGCCTGCATTGCCGGCATCCCATATGGGCACTGGTTCAAGTCTTAGCTGCTCCACTTCCTGTCCAGCTCTCTACTATGGTCTGGGAAAGCAGTGGAAGATGGCCCATGTCCTTGGGCTCCTGCACCCATATGGGAGACCCAGAGGAAGCTCCTGGCTCCTGGCTTCAGATCTGCACAGCTCTGGCCGTTGTGGCCGATTGGGGAGTGAACCAGTGGATGGAAAATCGATCGATCTCTCTCTCTCTCTCTCTCTCTCTCTGCCTCTCCTTTTCTCTCTGTGTAACTGACTTTCAAATAAATAAATATTTTTTAAAAATTAGTTTTTGCAAGTTGTTCTTAAGTACGTTACACAACATCACCTAATCTTAAGCCTTTACTTGATTTTGATAGTCCTCTTAACTCTGTTTCTCAAATTAGCTTCAGAGATTTCAGCACTGGAAAATTGGGATTTTTATTTTCCCAGCTGTTTAAATGTAACCTATTTGAAGACAGGGGCACTGTCCTGTGAGTTTATAGCCTAAATAAATCTATTTAAAGGTGTGCTGGTCAGAGGCCAGGTGGCATAATGGGATGACATATGAGCTATTCACATTTGAAGACTTGGCACTGAATGCATCTCAAGATGCCAGGAAAATTACTTTATAGGTGTCAGTTTGCTGGAGTCCTTGGTGGGCATCTGAGAACATTACAGAACTGAACTGCTGTAAGGTCTAACATAATGTATCCTCTGTCAATTATATTGCCACGTTAGCTACCTAAGGTACAAAAGGACAGTTTAAATGACTTCAGTAGGCATTCCACACTCATGTTTTAATGGGTAATGGGAAATACAAGCCTGTCTACAGGAAGACCAGCCTAATCTAAAGGGTTGTTTTGGGAATGGGAGTTGAAATACAAGCTTTTCTATTTCTCTAATCTTTATCTGGCTCATCAGTTATTCAGCAAGTATTTTCTTAGCTCTTTCTCCAAGCCTTTGTCATTTTAGGCATGGGTTTTACAATAAGACCAGTTACCTTTCCTCTCCCTGCCCTCAGGTCTCCTACAAATGCCAGTAATAATATTTCAGCAGCATGTTGTGCAGAACTTATTAGTCCTTGAAAAAATACTACAATAACCCTGTCTTGAATACTTATAAAATCATCTTTCAATAATACCGAGATACTTAATTGGACTGCTTATCTGAAGATCTTTTACTTTTTTTATTTGTATTTGCCAAGAATGTCTAGTAATTATGTGCTCAGTTTCCATTTGAGTAGCTTTTAGAATTACTTAAAAGGCCATCATCATTAATTCATATTTAATATCTGAATCTAAGGTTTCTGTGTTGTAATGATGCATTGCTGCTAGCCAGAAACATCACTTAATTTAAGAAAGTATAGAATGCTCAAAGGAACCAGTCAGACTCTGATTTTTATTTTGGAAATATATTTCAATTAATCAGACTCACCCACTATTCGCTTGACCCCTTTAGTTCCATTCCTACTGTATTTTGCATCGGTCCTTTGGACAAAATGCCCTGGCTAATGACTTGTCAGATGGGGCTCTCACCAGGAAGGCAGTGATGACGGGCCCTGAAAGCTGGGAGAGGGCACTCCCAGGCAAGGGAGGGCTCAGTCAGAACTAAGCTGCGCTTGGGTTTGTGACATTTTCTAAGGAGCCCGTCGAAGTTGATGATGCTCCAGGCTGTGTTCTTTCCAACTGTCCTACAGTTGGCCTGGGACATCCTCCAAAGATTGAAAAGGCAGATGGATTTTTCAGTTCACTTCTCTGAACACATTTAGGTTTCTTAACTCTAACAGGGTCTTAGGATCCTTGTGTGATGCAACCCTCCAGCCTAGCATCCCAGGTTCTTGGTTATGACCTGCGGCCCCGGTGATGGCTCATGAAGTTAGTTCATAGAAGTGAGGCCAACTGGGGACAATTTGAACTTAACTGAAAAGGTGACTTCAGGTTACAATATATTTTAGTTAGTGTCTCTTGGAATTAAGAATTCTTTTATAAATCCTTAGTGAGTTCCTTCTTTGTTCTCATTACCATAGTAGAGCCTAGGTATACAGACGTGCACAAAACAAATGAATGAAGTATCTGTCTCAGTGGGCAAGGAAAACACTGCACAAACTACCAAAAAGATCACTGCGGTGTGTCTCATGTAAGCAGGGTGGCGTGATAGAGAGTGAAGGTCAGCAGGAGCAGCTTCTTGGAGAGAACTTTCTGGACTGCGGGAATGTGAGATGAGACTGGAAAGATGGGAAAGAAGCAGGGGTAGGAAGATGCACTTGATGGGGTTGGGAATGAAAGTGGGAGAAAGGGCACAGGATATGCAAAGGAGTCATAGTAGGGAGGAAAGGAGGCCAGTGTGGTTGTGGAGAATGGCATGAGGTAAGGCACACAGGGCCCAGGCTGTACAGGAGATCTTATTTCAAAGTTTAGGTTTTAGCATTATATCAAAGAGGTACCTGCACCACCATGCTTATAGCAGCACTGTTAACTATGGAATCAGCCAAGCTGTCCATCAGATGAATGGATAAAGATAATGTGATGTGTGTGTATGTGTGTGAAGATACACACAATGGAATATTATTCAACTATAAAAATGAATGAAATTCTATCATTTGAAACAAATGTTTGGAACTGGAGGATGTCGTGTTGAATGAAATAAGCCAGACACAGACAGATATTTCATGTTCTGCTCTCATATGTGGGAGTTAAAAAAAAAAAAAAAAAGCCTGTGTGTATCTTGTTTGCTGCAAATACAGTGTTTTATCAAACTTTGTTTTAAATCTTTATCAAAGTGATAGAAAATATATACTGCAATAGTTTCAATGATTTTCTGACTATGTTCAAATTTGTGAGTGAAACAATTTGCTTTAATGCAAATACAAATACTTGAAATAGATCATGTTTTCTGAGCCTGTTATTGTTTACACCACATGCAGGGTAACAGTCTTAACATTGAGTAGCCAGCCTGCATTCAGAAAACATAGCTCCGAGCAGAAGCCGGCAGCATGTTGACAAAGCATTTTATTATATTCGGAGGCCTACCACTGCTCAGTCCTCAGGCATTGATCACTCGAAAGTGGAGGAGTAGGGGAGTTTAAAAGGCTATAGCCACAATGTAGGAGAGAATGAATGTTTTAAAGAGACTTGAAATCATAAATAATGATTTTTTTAAAGCCTCACTTGTGATTAGAGATTCATAATTTTCATTTTATAGCAAAATATAGTTGGCTACCATGCATTCCTGACTTACTGTGCCTAAGTACAATTAGACGCAACACATTAGTGCTTTGATGTGCAGACTTACCACTGGCTTCTTGTGTTGAAACCATTAAATTTTAATGTATGCAGCTTAAGTATAAGTGGTCACAGATGATTCATCACGCTGCTCTCTGCTTTTGGTGAACATGATCGTCAGCGAGAGAATTGTCCCCAATGGCCACACTAATCTTTGTAGTTGATTTCCTAAACATTTTTGTGTCCGTAGGAGACCAGGAATAAACACTGTGCAGCTGATGGGTAAAGCACTATGATAATTGCTCTGAGACCGCAGGATATTTGATGATGATAGAGTAGAACTCTGTAGCTCTTGACGTTTTAGTTTTTAATTCCTGGTGTCAAGAGGGTATAAGTGATGTAAGCTGCTCTTTAAGAATAGATTTAGCCAACCATGAGGGTTTTTTTTTTTTCTTTGAGAAATATATGCCAAGAGCTGCCCACAGTATTATGACTCCATCATTTAGCTGTCGGGCATGGAGACAGGATGAGCCCACAGGCCTGCCTGGCTAAAGCTGTAGAGAGTAGCTTAACCCAATAAAAAATAAGATTATGGCTTGATCATGTGAGACTTAATAGCCTGGTAATTACTCAAATACATACCTGACCCAACCACTATCCAGGTACTGAGAACTCAGCCAGATATGCTGCCAACTGTTTGGTTATCTTGTGCAACCCATGTAGACACATCTGATCATGTCCTTCCAGAGCTTGAAGTCATTTCATTGCTTTCACAATGAACTCCTGGCTGTCTGCAATGACGCATAAGTCCCTCCAGAATCTGGCTTCTGTGTCTCCAGCCCCATCTCTCACTTGCCACCAGCAACTGATGTTGCTGCCATTCTCACCTCTCTGTAGCTCCCAGATGGAAGCTTGTTCTCCTTTGTCCTGGGGTCTCCCTGTCCCCAGTAGTGTTGCTCCTCTGCTCAGAATTCTCACCTTGCCTAGTCAGACTGACTTACTCCTATGGTCCTTACTGCACGAGGCCATTCTTGCCTCCCCCTTACTGCTGATTTCTCCACCCCCACTTTGAGTTGGGCTTCACCCTTGTTCACTTCTTGTTTGCATTGTGTGATCCATGTTGAGATTTCCTAACAACGCTACTGTGGGTCTTTGAGGGATAGGGGTTGTGTTTCATGCCTTTGGTACCCCTTCACTCTTAACCCAGAGCCTACAAATGGTAGATGTCCCATGTCAGGTGGATGAATGTCTGTAGTTTCTCCTTTGTGTACAACAACTGGGTCTTCTGCAAACCACTCTGGCTCTCCTACAGTATAATTCTGGGTGGGAATAAGATAGACTTACTTCAGTCTTCTCATCACATTTTAAACAATTTGCCTGCTTCCCTTTCTAAATGAAAACATCTTTTACAGTCCTTTAGTTTCATGATGGAGCACGGTCCAAACTTGCTGTAACTGTTATATCCTCATGAGATGCATTCATTAACTATTATAAGATTAGCCACACCTGGGTATAGGCTTTGGTTCAGGTGCTCTGAGAATTGCTTTTATCCAAGCTAGGTCCAAAGGAGATAGTGCTGCTCTTTGCTTCTCCCTCCCCCATTCATTGCCGCTTTTGTGAACGTGCCAAGGAAGTGGTCTGTCTCATTAAATAAAGCAATAGTATTTTAGGAGTGGAAGATAAATCTAAAAGTCTCCATTCTAATGCTCCAGACTATTTGTTCTGTATCTAAAACCAGCCCCAAAAAGATAGATGTTTATTCTTAAGCATCTCTAGGGATAAGCTTCCACAGACCTCTCAATTATGTGTTCCATTATCTCACCAGCCTTCTCACCAGGAAGGTTTTTTTCCCTTAATGTTTAACTTTAATCCCCCCTGTTGCAATTTAAGCTCCTTTCCTTTTGTCCTGGCTTCAGTGAAAATAAAAAACAAATACTCAGCAGCACCTACCCACCCCTATTTGTAATTAAAGATGTCTAACTTCCCCAAGGCGCTTCATCTCTCTAGTGCTAAATGAACCCAGTCTCGCCTTCCTCTCCTCGTGCTGTGCCTTGGCGACTCGTCTGTTTGAAACTGTCTTTGCTTTTAGTGCAGCCCATGTCAGGGCCATACCTTTTGGACACAGTATTGGTATATACCAGTTGGGAAGGATGGGCTGTCATTATTGAGTTGTTAGACATGGTCCTAAAACCTAGGACTGTGCAAAACTAGGAAATGAGGGTACTTCAAAATGTTCATGAAAAATACAATTAAAAGATAAGTTTATTCTGTTAAATGAATTTTTGAAATTCATGGTTTGTTTTTAAGATTTATTTGAAAGGAAGAGTTAGAGAGGGAGAGGGAGATCTTGCATCCACTGGTTCACTCCCCACATGACTGCAATAGGCAGGGCCAGTTTCATCTGGGTCTCCCACATGAGTGCAAGGGCCCAAGGATTTGGGGCCATTTTCCGCTGCTTTTCCAAGCACATTAACAGGGAACTGGATTGGAAGCAAAGCATCTGGGACATGAATATGGGAAGCCGGCTTTGCAGGCATGGCCTACCCTGTTGTACCACAACACTGGCCCGAAATAGTTTTTTTATAATACCTACTTTCTGTGAACACTTTGAAGACCCCTGATATGCAACGATTTCAATATTTTTTTGTGCTTAAATCTTTTTTTTTTTTTGACATGCAGATTGGACACACACACACACACACACACAGAGAAAGGTCTTCCTTTTTTGCTGTTGGTTCACCCTCCAATGGCAGGCACACTGTGCTGATCCAAAGCCAGGAGCCAGGTGCTTCTGCTGGTCTCCCATGTGGGTGCAGGGCCCAGGGACTTGGGCCATCCTCCACTGCACTCCCGGGCCATAGCAGAGAGCTGGCCTGGAAGAGGGGCAACCGGGACAGAATCCGGCGCCCCGACCGAGACTAGAACCCGGTGTGCCGGCACCGCAAGGCGGAGGATTAGCCTGTTGAGCCACGGCACTGGCCTAATCTTTTAATTCCATTTTTCATGAGGGTTTTGAAGTACCCCTATAGCTACTCTAAATGAAACGAAATATTCCTTTCTTGTCTGAAAAAGCACCATTTGACCAAAGTTACAATCTGCAGACAGGACAGAATTCCATCTTCCCCAGATTTAAATTAATTGGTTTCTATTAAGTAAAGTGATGAGTACCCTATTGCATGGTACAGCCTGAATCCTAAACTGAATTTGAAACATTTAACCTACAAAAATTCTAAAAATCGCACTATCTTAGAATTGTAGTGATAGAAGCCATAGAAAAAAGAGATCATTCTTAATTTTTTTTTTTTTTTTTTTGCAAAACTAAAATGGCCCATTTTGGGGCTATATTGTTGGTGCAAGGCAATTATGAGTCAAGTGTAATTAGTATTAGAGTGTATTTTAAAATTCATATTGCTCAAGCCTATACTATTACAGTAAACCTAGTAGTGTAAATTAGAAACACTGTCAAATCAGTACTCCAGATATGTTGGGTCATATTTAGTGTCAAAAAGAAAAGGTTGGATAATAGCAAATAAAGAACTTGCAAGAATATGTATAAGTGCTTACCCAGATTCAGGCTCCTAGTTTTTAAGACATCCATGCATTTTATTTCAATTTTAAATCAAGGTCAAGAACACTGGAAGCTGAGATCTGGAAAGGGGTTTCTTGTTAGGAGTAGTAAGAGTCGTTTCATTTAATTCATTGTCACCCTAGGACCATTATTCTAAGAGATTGCTTTTTAGGTAATTTACAATCCCCACCAACAAAAGGGGTAAAATTAACATTGAAAAACATTCTATTTGATCCACTTCTAATGTTATTAATGTTATTCTCATCTGAAATCGAGGCATTTGACCAGAAAATTGAATTCTGATAACTTTGTTTATGGCCCCGTTATGCAACAACTCTCTTAACTTAGGATGGAGACAGTGTGGTTGGTACTTTGGCTGCCAAAGAAATAGTGTCTATTTTGGTCCTCTTCTCCAGCCCTTTAAAAACAACTCTTTTATTCTACTCTAGTGTAAAATTGATTCTCGTGTGAATAACTCAATCCTCCCTGCTTATTGAGTTGCACGCATGGGTTGATTTAGCTGCAGTGCACGCTGTAAGTGATAGTGGAGGGAAGGAATGTCTGAGGAGGAGGGCAGCTACCATCTGTGCCAGTCGGCGTTCAGTGCTGAAGTCTAGTCGTGAGATGCCAAGTGAGAGCTGCTTTAAGCAGTGTTGATGCTGGGCCTTCTTGCATGAGTGGAGCGTCTGAAAAAGCAGCTAGCTTAAAATTCAGATCTTGTGTTGCTGCCAATGAGACCAGATACTTACTGGAACTTAGGCTTTATTCATTTTAGCTGCATCCATCAATTAAAAAATAGTGAATCTTGGTTGAAAGAAGATTTCTTTTATGCCATCTCCTCTCCCTTTGTTTTATTGACAAGTGAGAGAGATGGGGGGGGGATCTTTTTCATTTTTAGCTTGGTTACATTTTAATGTAATTTATGGATTATAGGTTTCCACTTATATTGTTCACTCACAGCCTCTTCTATCATGGTATTTGTAACTCTCTCCTATATTCGCTGGCATGTCTGATATTGAAAGATTTTTTGAGCATAGCTTGAGCACAAATAATTAATTGAAGGTGATGTGTTGTGTTTTAGAACCTGATAGATCAAGCTGGGCTGACCTGGGCTTGCATTTTAGCCTATCACTTACTTGCCAGTATCATTCTTTCTTGAACCTTATAATTTTGAGCAAAGAACCCCTCTGAGCTTCCGTCTCCTCATCTGATTCCATAGTATTGTGAGGACCAGTTGAGATACGTGGAAGACACTTTGCCTAGGACCTAGCCCATGGGAAATGCTCAGTCTGTGATGACTTTGTTTTATTATGACTGTTATAATGGAAAATAATTTATTCCTTTTTGCGTCAGATGTTCTAAAACTGCCATGGAAGATTACGTAAAGAAATTCTTGGCTGTTACTTTAAAGCCCTGATCAATTTCTTCTGGAAAAGAGGTGAACATGTAGTGTGTGCTCATTCTATGATGAGAATAACAATCTCACAAATATTTCTATGTTGCCTTACCAGGCATCTGAGATTGAAAGCAGATCCAGCCTGTTTCTCCAAAAACTGAACTCATTGCTGGGAGATAATCTCTCTTTTTGAGGTAAAGAATGATTTGTGCTAATTTTTTTGGAACTAACACTTAAGAATCCACCCCTGGCTGTAGAGCTACAGTGTAGATATAACATCAAAAGAAAATACAAATATTTTCATAGCGTGGTGGATGAGTCTACTTGGGCAAGTAAAATAGCTTGAAAGGCAGTATTGGGTGAACTAATTTAAATCTAATTCTACCTCAGTATGTAAGATGTGCCCCAGTGTCATTTTATAACAGTGGTTGTACAGTAGGAATTTAGCACAGTGATTATTGCCACTCGGGACATCTGCATCCCATATCAGAGTGCCTGGGTTCACGTCCTGGCTCTACTCCCAATTTCAGATTCCTGCTAACACATACTCTAGGAGACAGCAGGTGATGGCTCAAATACTTAGTTCTCTATCACTCACATGGGAGACCTGGATGGAGTTCTAGGCTCCTGCCCTTGGTCTGACCCAACCTTGGCTATTGCAGGCATTTGGGGAATGAACCAACAGTTGGAAAACCTCTGTCTCTCTTTCTCTGCCATTCAAATAAATAAACTTTAAATACCTGCTTCATATGGACCTTGAAATATCAAGACGGACAATTTATGTAAAGTACCTTGACTTAACATCTGCTATGGCGTTCGTGCTCAGTAGATCCTGATTGTCCTTGGCCCTTCCTACATCCTTTGACATAGTTCCATGTAGAACTACCTCTCTGTTACTGACCTGCCTGCTTGTTAGGCTTTCTGGTCTTCAGCTCTAATTTCTGAGCCTTTCCCATGTTTTCCTACTTAGTCTGAGAAAGCCCGATTGTGTCATCTAAGTTGCCTACTAGGGTTTCAGGAAAATATTACCTAAACAGAAATAAAGTGGTAACTGTGGACCAGCTGAAGCATTTGTGAGCTGGCAGAAAATGCACTGGTGGCAGGCAATGGCTTCCTTTTCCCTAAGTCAGTCACAGTGAGCAAAGTAATGTTACTGACCGGTCTGCTTTCTGCTGTTGTTTCTCTTAATTCCCTGTTTTTTGTGTTTTTTTTTTTTTTTGATGATACATAAAGATAGTTTGTTTTAAACTTTCTGTTTAGCTTCGAACCGCCAGGTTGTAGGTATTCTCTTGCCATTGAAGAAGACGTGCCCGTCACCACTTACGTTTTAACAGCTTGTCTTCAGGTCTAACCTGGAGACTTGCATAGCAGCCAGCACCTATGAGGTGGAAAGAGGATCCTAGATCAATACAAAACCTGAAGGCTGTCTGCTCCCCAGAGGAGGGATCTCTTGCAAGTGTGACTCAAACGCAGCTATGAATAAATCGGGACATCTTTTAGCTGTTACAGAACGTTCATTTATACAGGTACAACGTGGCAATGGGAAGGGACTGTGTCCCACAGTCTGATTTGATTCACTTTTTACTCTTAGGAAAAAAAAAAAAAAAACACAACTCAACAAGTGTGGTCTGTAGTTAACATCTGGAGCAGTTTTATCTTTGAATGCCTATTTACATTTGTTTCTGTTAGATATAAATTCTGTTGATTTCTGCCTTATGGGTCAGAAACTCCACTCTATGCTTCACACTTTCACATATTTATGGGTACAATATTGATAGATGCCAAGGGAAAGGTTGGCTGTCGTCATCAAGATGTTGGCATGTTAGGTTAGTAATCAAGAAATGCTGCAGGCCGGCGCCGTGGCTCAACAGGCTAATCCTCCGCCTAGCGGCGCCGGCACCCCAGGTTCTACTCCCAGTCGGGGCGCCGGATTCTGTCCCGGTTGCCCCTCTTCCAGGCCAGCTCTCTGCTGTGGCCCGGGAGTGCAGTGGAGGATGGCCCAAGTGCTTGGGCCCTGCACCCCATGGGAGACCAGGAGAAGCACCTGGCTCCTGCCTTCAGATCAGCGTGGTGCACCCGCCGCAGCGCGCTGTCCGCGGCGGCCATTGGAGGGTGAACCAATGGCAAAGGAAGACCTTTCTCTCTGTCTCTCTCTCTCACTGTCCACTCTGCCTGTCAAAAAAAAAATAAAATGCTTCAGACAAACACTAAAGCTTAAAAAAAGTCCATACTTTACAGTTTGAAAGCTCTCACAGTGTAACATATATATGTATATAATTACATTTATCTTGCATTGTACTATATATTAGTTACATTGCATAATATGCACATATCACATGTATTACAATGTAAGATTTTTCAAAATACATAGCACATAATGCATGATATGTTAGACATCTGTAATATGTACATGCATATATTACATACTTTTTTATTTAAAACCTTTGGTAAGTTATTTCCTAGAAGGCAATAAATTTTGAGAGCAACATCAGCCTTAAAGTTCTTACTTAATGAGGAGAATCATGCATATATAATAACTTCCTTTTCATGTAAACATTAAGGAAGAGTTACTCTGTTGTTTGTTTCAAAATAGTAGTTCTGATTTTGAATGTAGAGATAAAAGAATTAGTGCCTTTCAAATTTAGACATTTGTTCTCTGTTTTTATAGTTCTGGTTATCATCAGAATGCTATCTTTTTGTTTTTAACAAGGAGAATTAGTGATTCATTACTCTGTATACAAAATATTTTTTGCCAAAAAGTTATAAAATACATATGTTTTCAATACAAGGACAAAACTTTCAAATAAAAGATTCTAAATTGGCTTAAATTTCATTGAAGAAGAATGTACATTTGACAAATTAGAGACATGTTTTTCCAAAGAAAATTGTAAGAGCAAATATTGGATTCTTTATGTTAAGAGTGTAAACAGCTACAATTTAAGAATATAAGAAACATAACTGTGTAATGAGGAACCAGATTTCCCCAGGTGGTAAGTTCCTTCCCAGTGGTGCTGTGGTGGGACAAGGAGGCCAATGAAAAGGAAAGAAGATAGGAATCGTACTTGGATTCAGTTCCCCTTAAGAGTGGAACACGGATGTCATGTTGGAGTATATTTAATTCGATGTGTGTTACTTAAATCAGCCCCAGTCCATGCTCAATTAAATACTAGGATGAGCCTACCTAAATCAGACCTGGTCTGTCCTCTATTAAATATGGGATCTGCTGGGCCAGAGTCCCATCCCTGTGCTTTTTCATGGCACGCGATGATGTGGGCATCTTCATTTGTCCTGAAAATATATAAGCTCCTTCCTTGTCCCGACAACATCCCTGCATCCCAGCTCAGCCTCGCCTCTCCCTGCTTTAAATGCAGGGTCACAGGACTCAACAGTTATTATTTCTTTCTCCTCCTCTCAGAATCAGGCTTTTCTGAAATTGTCTGCTTTGCTATTTTTCTTCAACTTTGCACAGCATTTGTGTACTCTTTTCCCCTGGTCCTGCAGCATTCCTCTCTTCTGGTTTCTCTTCTCCTTGGCAGCTGCTTGGCAGCCTCTGTTGTTGGCCACCCTTCTCTGCTTAGCCTGGATAGTTGGTACTCCTCAGGTTCCCACTTACCGAGTGACTATAATTTCTGTCATTTGTCATTTCCTGAATGCTGGTGGCTTCCAGATGTAGCTCCTCTACACGTCTCTCAGCCTGCCCCCATATATATATAAAACCATTTATTTGCCTTTTACACTTAGTGTGATGTAAACCCATGAAGTTGAACACTTTCGGGAACTGCAGTCAATATCCTCATCCCTTGTCACACCAGATCTGCTTTTTGTGTTTCTTTTCTCGGGATTAGTACTTGTACCTGTGTAGGTGCTCAAGCTAGAAGCAGACAGATGCATAGAATTTCTTGATGTGAACCATTTCTCTCTATCCCCACTGCCACCAGCCTAATACAGGCCACCACTGTTAATACAACTGCTTTGTTACAATGGCCCTCCTTCTCTCTATGCCTTTAATACATGTTGTGTAGTTTAGAACATGCAGGAGGAATCCGCTTGGCTTAAAAATCTCACTTCAGTGGCTCCCATTGTCTCCTGGGTTAAGTCCAACTTCATTATCATGGTAACACACCCTTCATAACCTCATGATATCGTTGCTGCTGTGTCTTTGCCCACTCTGCATCACCTAGGACATGAACAAGCTGAATATTCTCATTGAGCATTTCTCCCAGATTCTCTGGAGCTCCTGCCAATTCCTGCTTTGCCATGCTTGCTGGTCAGTTCTTAAGTGACTTTCATTTCTCAGCTCACATGATATTTGCTCTGGATGCTTTTGCTGACATCCTACTTCCTCCTTCCATTCATCTGTGCGAAGTTCTGTGTTTCCCCATGACCCTTATAACTTACCTTTCTCATAGGTTCACCCCTGAACTACCTTTTTCCTTCCAACTTTCCTTTCTAGACTATAAACTCCTTATTAAGATGTGCTTAGTCATGTTGAAACTTGTCAATAGGTCCTGGAATATAGTAGATGCTTGAAAAATATTTCTAAATTGAGTATAGGCATGAATTACTGTGCGTGGTCCTTGCTGTCTCCAGAGTGGTTTTCAAGAGTCATTGTGTATCATATCTTCTATTTCCAATATGCTCTCGTAATTTCATCTAAGAGTTTAGTATAGCTTCGTTGTTATAAAACTATGATCATTTTGGAATTTGAGATGCCACCTTAAGGAGCACTCAACTTCCATATCTGTTTAGTCTTTTTCTTGGTTCTGATTAATTCCAGTAGTCCATTTGTTGATTCGTATTCTAATATTATAATTATGTTTTAATATCTGGTAGGGTCAAATTCCCTCCCTTATGTACTGCATTCCTAGTTGACTAGCTGAATACTATAAAAGTGATACTGTGTATCCTTCAGTGTGTCTCATCTGGATACAGATGACCTTATACTTGATCACCCTGGAGCTGCGTGAACTGGTTACTTCACTATATAGTTAACTATTTTTTCCTTTATAACTAAGAAACAATTTGTGGAAAAGACACTCTGAGACCAGTTAAATATCTTGTTCCTTATCAAACTTCTTTCCTGCCTTTAGCATCCCTGGATGGTTCTTGCTTGAACTGTTCTTTATTGTGATGACTGAAGATGGCAATTTTCCACTCCATCACTTTGTAGTCATCAGTTAGCATTCTGCTGAAAACCTTCTTTTCTTGTCTTTTTGTCTGTGTCTTGATCCATCTATTTTTTTTTATCATTATGGGATTGATGGAATTCTGTTTATTCATTGAATTATAGTCTATCACTATATGCTTATTTTGATCCTGAAAATTTCAGATTTGACCAATAGAAAAAAATTCGGGCTCCTGTGCTCTTCATTCCATTCCTCTCTTCCTCTATCTCTCCCGCCCTCCCCTTCTGTTTCTTGCAATTTTATTGAGATATGATTCACATGCCACAAAATTCACCCTCCCATGTCCTTTTAACATGCTCCCATAATGTTTTAAAGTATTTCCATATTTTTTGATATTGACAAGAGGTTCCAGGTTCATATTGTATCTTCCCTACCTTAGTTTTGGAATTATCCATTTTCCAAGGAGCCCTGGCTTCTTTTAGTGGGGGAATATTGTTAGCATCTGGGTAGTAGCTAGATGTGCTCATTTGTTTTGGAAAGTTGTTGCTTCTAGGTCCTTTAAGAGAGCATAAAATTATACTAACTAGAGTCCAAAATTATTTTTTGAAAATGTAATTTACAGAGGGAGGAAGGGGGGAGGTAAGAGAGAAGAGGGAGAGAGAGTTTCCATTCACTCATTCATTCCCTAAGTGCCCACAGTAGCCAGAGCTGGGTCCATCAGAAGCCAGGAGCTTCTTCTGGGTGTCCCACGTGGGTGCAGGGGCTCAAGTGCTTGGGCCATCTTTCATTGATTTCCCAGGCTATTGGCAAGGAGCTGGATCAGAAGTGGAGCAGCCAGGACACAAACTGGTGCCCATATGGGATGTTGGTGCTGCAGGACATGGTTTTGCCACCACACCACAATGCCAATCCCCTAGAGTTCAGGATTTGTTTGTAGTTTTTTTTTAATTCCATACTTTCTTATATCAAAAAAATTAGCAACATGCCAAATATACCTTCTAGAACTTTAATTTTTCATATAACAATATACTCCGAAAATCACTCTCTAGCAGTTCAGAGTTCTTATTCTTTTCTTGGCTTTATAGTTCTCTGTTATGTAGATGTGCCATAGTTTGAGTAATCTCCTGTGTTTGAACATTTGAGTAGTTTCCAATGTTTAGTAATTACAAATAACTTATTTTGTATAGATATACTTTTTTTTATTTTTTATTTATTTATTTATTTTTTAATTTTTGACAGGCAGAGTGGACAGTGAGAGAGAGAGAGAGAGAGAGACAGAGAGAAAGGTCTTCCTTTTGCCGTTGGTTCACCCTTCAATGGCCGCCGCGGCAGCGCGCTGTGGCCGGCGCACCGCGCTGATCCGATGGCAGGAGCCAGGTGCTTCTCCTGGTCTCCCATGGGGTGCAGGGCCCAAGCACTTGGGCCATCCTCCACTGCACTCCCTGGCCACAGCAGAGAGCTGGCCTGGAAGAGGGGCAACCAGGACAGGATCGGTGCCCCGACCGGGACTAGAACCCGGTGTGCCGGTGCCGCAAGGCGGAGGATTAGCCTAGTGAGCCACGGCGCCGGCCTGTATAGATATACTTTTGAATGTCTAGAGATTTAAAAAAAATTTTGAGAGGTAACTACAGAAAGAGAGAGGGAAAGATGGAGAGAAAGGTCTTTCATCCACTGGTTCACTCCCCAAATGGCTGCAATGGTCAGAACTGTGTCAATCCGAGGCCAGGAGCCAGGAGTTTTCTTCCAGGTCTTCTACATGGGTGCAGGGGCCCAAACACTTGGACCATCTTCTGCTTTCCCAGGCCATAGCAGAGAGCTGGAATGGAAGAGGAGCAGCCAATACATGAACCAGTGCCACAGGCAGAGGCTTAGGCTAGTATGCCACAGCACCAGCCCCATGTTTAGAGGTGTTGATAATTATTTTCTTTTTTTTTTTTTTTTATTTGACAGAGTTAGACAGAAACAGAGCGAAAGGTCTTCCTTCCATTGGTTCACCCCCAAAATGGCCACTATGGCCAGAGCTACGCTGATCTGAAGCCAGGAGTCAGGTGCTTCCTCCCGGTCTCATGTGGGTGCAGGAGCCCAAGGACTTGGGCCATCCTTCACTGCCTTCCTGGGCCACGGCAGAGAGCTGGACTGGAAGAGGAGCAACCGGGACTAGAACCCAACACCCATATGGGATGCCAGCACTGCAGGCGGAGGATTAATCAAGTGAGCCACAGTGTTGGCCCTGATAATTATTTTCTAAGACTTGATTTTTAGTAATTTTTTCAATAAGACTTTATCAATGTTGGTGACTAGTGGCATTACTGAATGATTTGTTCTACCTTATGTTTTGCCTCTCATCTGCTCTTACAGAGATGGTAACATAGTCAAGATGTAGACAGTCAAGGAGTAGAACAAAGTAAATCTGAGAGCATGAAATCCTAAATAATTAAGGTTGGCTGTTGTAGTTGTTCCCATGCCACATGTTCAAGGCTATTTGTACCTAGCTTAAAGCTTCTTAGTTGTTAGCATTTGGTGTTCTGTTGCTGCCTGTGACTTTAGGTGGGTCACTAAAGGAGTACTAAAATAGAAAAGGGACTTGAAAACCATCTATCTGCTTTAACTCCTCTACTGTGCGTGTGAGGTCCCAGTGTCACAGGCTTACCAAATTTCACATAGCTATATAGCTGTGAGCCGCAACTGCCCCGATCACCAAATGCCTGGGCACATATTTGGCCCAAGACACTGCATCATCTTTTTGTTTACCCTTCCATTCCCACCCTCCCTCTTCCTTCTTTTCTTGTTTTTCTTTTAATTTTTACAGTGACATACTTTTAATTTTCTTTACAATCACAAGCACCCTCCATTAAATAAAGAATTTGACAAGTAGTAAGTAGAAGAACCACTGTTCCTCAAGAGTATAGACAAGGGTAATAAACATTGATCAAATCTCAAAATGTCAATTTCACTCATACATATTACATTTTTTACCTCTACATTAGTTACCACAAATCAGGCAAAACATATGATATTTGTCTTTTTGGGACTGGCTTTTTTTACTTAGCATGGTAGTCTCCAGTTGCATCCATTTGCTTGCAAAAGACAGGATTTCTATTGGGTATATAAATAATAATGTCTATATCCACTCATGAGTTGATGGACAACTGGGTTGAGTCCATATCTTAGCTATTGTGAATTGAGCTGCAATAAATACGGGGGTATCAATAACTCTTGCATATACTGATTTCATTTCCCTTGGATAAATTCCTAGGAGTGGAATGGTTGGGTCATATGGTAGATCTATTTTCAGGTTTCTGAGGCATCTCTATACTACCTTCCATAAAGGTTGTACTAGTTCACATTCTCATCAACAGTGTATTAGGGTACCTTTTCTCCCGCACCTTTGCCAGCATTTATTAATTTTTTACTCTTATATGATAGCCATTGTAACCGGGGTGAGGTGAATCTTCCTTGTAATTTTTAATTTGCATTTTCCTGATAGCTAGAGATCCTGAGTGTCTTTTCATGTGTCTCTTGGCCACTTGTATTTCATCCTTTGAAAAATGCCTGTTCATGTCCTCAGCCCTTCTTAACTGGATTTCTTTGTTGAGTTTCTTGAACTCCTTATATATTATGGAGATTAATCCTTTATCAGATGTATAGTTTGCAAACATGTTTTCCTTCTGTCAGTTGTCTCTTTTTAGAGTGTTACCTTTGCTGTGCAGAAACTTCTTAGCTTGATGTAATCCCATTTGTATATGTTTGCTTTTATTGTCTAGGCTCCTGGGGTCTTATCCAAGAAGTATTTGCCTATGGTAATGTCTTTCAGTTTTCCTCTAGTAATCTGATGGTTTCAGGTCTTAGGTTTAGATCACTGATTTTTGTGAGTTGATTTTTGTACAGGGTGTAACATAGGGGTCTTGTTTGACTATTCTCCATGCAGAGATCCAATTTTTCCAATCACATTTGTTGAAGAGAGTGTTCTTTTTCTAGGGAGTGATTTTAGCTCATTTGTCAAAGATTTGTTGGTTGTAGATGCATGAATTAATTTCTGGGGTTTGTAGTCTGTTTCATTGGTTGACATGTCTATTCTAGTGCCAACGCCAAGCTGGTTTGATTTTAACTGCCCTGTAATATGTCTTAAAATTGGGTATTGTGATGCCTGCACCTTTATTTTTATTGTTTTGGATTGCTTTAGCTATTCGGGTCTCTTCTGATTCCATATGAATTTTAGGGTCATTTTTTCCAGATCTAAGAAGAACAACTTCTTATTTTGATTGAGATCATATTGAATCTGTGAAATTTGTAAATTGCTTTGGGGAGTTTAGGTATTTTGATATTAATTCTTCCAATCAAGAACATGGAAGTTTTTTTTCTCTTTTTTTCTCATGTTTTCTTGTATTTTTTTCCTTAACGCTTTGTAATTTTCATTTAGAAAACTTTCACATCCTTCTTTAAATTTATCCCAAGGTATTTAAATTTGTTGGTAGCTATTGCGAATGGTACTGATCTTACAAATTCTTTCTCAGCCATGGCATTTTTTTGTGTGTGTGTATACAAAGGCTATTGATTTTTGTGTGTCGATTTTCTATCATGCAACTTTGCCAAACTCTGAGTTCCAGTAGCCTCCTGGTGGATTCTTTTACTTCCTCTATATAGAGCACCATGTCATCTGAAGAGATAATTTGACTTCCTCCTTTCCAATTTGTATCCCTTTGATTTCTTTTTTTTCCTCCTTTGATTTCTTGTTCAATGTCTGTCTAAAACTTCCAGAACTGTATTGAATATCATTGGTGAATGGGCATTCTTGTCTGTTTCCGGATGTTAGTGGATAATGCTTCCAACTTTTCCCTATTCAATATGGTTCTGGCTGTGGATTTGTCATAAATGCCTTGATTGTGTTGAGGAATGTTTCTTCTATACCCTATTTGCTGAAGGTATTTTATAATGTAAGGATGTTATATTTTATCAGATGCTTTCTCTACATCTATCAAGATAATATGATTTTTATTCTTCATTTTGTTAATGTGATGTGTCACATTTATTGATTTAAGTATGTTGAACCTATACCTGCATACCAGAGATAAATCCCACTTGGTCCAGGTGAATGATCTTTCTGATGCTGGATTCAGTTAGATAATACATTGTTGAGGATTTTTGCATCTATGTTCATTAGTCTAATACTATTAGCTGGTATTTTATTGGGGATTTTTGGAGCCATGTTCATTTGTCTCTATTGATCTGTAGTTTTCTCTTTGTTGCATCTTTTTCTGGTTTTGGAAGTAGGGTGATACTGGCCTCATAGAAGGATTTTGAGAAGATTCCTTCCCTTTCAGTTGTCTTGAATAGTTTCAGAAGATTTGGGATTAGTTCTTTATAAGTTGGATAGGAGGATTCAGCAGTGAAGCCATCTTGAGCTTTTCTTTATTTATTAATAATCAATCATCTCTGCCTTGGTTATTGGTATATTTAGGTTTTCTATGTCTTCATGACTCAAATTTGGTAGATTGTATCTGTCAAATCTATTTCTTTTAGATTTTCCAATTTTGTTGGCATCTAGCTGTTTGTAGTAATTCCTGATGATTCTTTTTATTTCTGTTGTTATCTGTTATAACATCTCTTTTTTTCATCTCTGATTTTATTAATGTTGGTTGCCTTTTTCATTTGGTTAGTTGGGCCAATGGTTTATCAAGGTTGTTTATTTACTTATTTTTCAAAAAAAACTGGCTATTCATTTCACTGATCTTTTTGTATCTTTCAACTTTTATGAATTTGTTGAGACTTGCTTTTTGGCCTAGTATATGGTCTGCCTTAGAGAAAGTTCCATGCACTGATGAAAAGGATGTGTATTCTTCAACTGTGGTATGAAATGTTCTGTAGATACAAATTAGGTCTACTTGGTTAATAATGTAGGTTAGTTCTACTGGTTCTTTGTTAATTTTTTTCTAGTTGATCTGTTCATTGATGAAAATGGGATGTTGAAGTTCCCCATTATTATTGTATTGGAGCCTATGTCTCCCTTTAGATCTGTTAACATTTGTTTAAAATAACCAGGTGCCCTAGCATTGTATGCATATACATTTACTATAGTCACATCTTCCTGTTGAATTGATCCCTTGATCATTACATAGTGCCCTTCTTTGTCTCTTTTAACAGTTTTTGTGTTAAATTCTATTTTGTCTGCTGTTAGGATGCCTACAACTGTTCTTGTGTGCTTTCCATTAGTGTGGAATATCTTTTTTTCATTCTTTCCCTTTCAGTCTATGTGCATCTTTGTTGGTGAGGTGTATTTCTTGTAGGCAGCAAATAGATTGGTCTTGGTTTTTAATTCATTTAGCTAGTCTGTATCTTTTAAGTGAAGAATTTGGGCCATTTACTTTCTTTTTTTATTTAATAAATGTAAATTTACAAAGTGCAACTTTTGCATTGTTGTGGCTTTTCCCCCCATAACCTCCCTCCCACCCGCAGCCATCCCATCTCCCATTCCCTCTCCCATCCCACTCTTCATCAAGATTTATTTTCAATTTTCTTTATATACATAACATCAACTTAGTATATACTAAGCAAAGATTTCAACAGACTGCACCCACACAACTGCACAAGATATAGAGTACTGTTTGACTAGTAGTTTTACTGTTAATTCTCATAGTAAAACACATTAAGGACAGAGATCCTACGTGGGGAGCAGGTGCATAGTGACTCCTGTTGTTGATTTAACAATTGACACTCTTATTTTTGATGTCAGTTATCACCCGAGGCTCTTGCCATGAGCTGTCAAGGCTATGGAAGCCTCTTGAGTTCACCAACTCTGAACTTATTTAGTCAAGGCCATATCACAGTGGAGGTTCCTTCCTCCCTTCAAAGAAAAGTGCCTCCTTCTTTGATGGTTGGGTCGTTTACTTTCAAGGTTATTATTGGTAAGTAATGACTTCTTGCTGTTTTTCCATAAATATTCCTATTGTTTGTTTTGGATTTCCTTTGTCTTTTTACTAAGATTTTCCACCTTCATCTTTTATGATGCTGACTATCATTCTCTGTGTGTGTAGCACATCCTGAAGTATCATTTATAAGGCTGGACAAGTAGTGAAAAATTCTTTCGATTTCTGTTTTGGAAGGTCTTTATTTTCACCTTCATTTATACATGAGATCTTTGCTTGGTACAGTGTTCTAGGTTGAAAGGTGTGGGGGTTTTTTTTGTTTGTTTGTTTGGGGGGGCTTAGACTGTGTCTTTCCATTCTTTCCTAGCCTATAGGGTTTCTGCTGAGAACTCTCCTGTCAATCTAATTGGAGATCTTTTGAAGATAATATGGGATTTCTCTCATGCACAGCTTAGGATTTTTTCCCTATGTTTCATTATAATGAGTTTGACTATAATGTGTCATGGGGAAAGTCTTTTCTGATCATGTCTGTTGGGAGTTCTTGTGTTTCCTGTACTTGGAAGTCCCTATTTTTCTCCAAATTATGGAAGTTGTCTGCTACTGTCACATAGAATAGGTCTTCTCATCAGTTCTGTCTTTCCATACCTTCAGGAACTCCTAAGGCACATGTGTTTGGTCATTTGATAGTATCCCATAAATTTGAATACTATTTTTGGTTTTTCTAGTTTTTTATTTTCTGTCTGAGATATTTCCAAGGACTTGTCATCTAGTTCAGATATTCTTTCTTCTGCCTCAACAAGTCTATTGTTAAGGCATCCCACTATAGTTTTTTATTTGACATATTGAATTATTCATTTCCAATATTTCAATTTGATTTCACTCCAATATGTCTATCGCCCAGCAGAATTTTTCATTGATGTGTGGATTTCTTATACTTAAGTATTTGCTTTTCTGTGTTTTGGGGCAATCTTAGAATCTTTCTTTTGAATTCTTTTTCAGGCATTTCATCAGTCTCTTCATCTTTACATTCTAATATTGAAATGTTGTTGTGTGCCTTTCAAAAGTCATATTTTCTCCCTTATTCATGTTTATTGTATTTCTATGCTTATTTTTAGGCATTTGTGGAAACATTTGTTGGTGTTCTCTGAGAATTTTATCTTTGAAATGTACCTCTATGGTTTAGTGGCATGGCTGTTCCTTCAGGGGGGCATCTAGGGGTCTGTGCTAGCTGGGATCAGTGAACTCTGGCCAATGGGGCAAGAGTCCAGAGTGACACCTTAGTTGGGTGTGCTAGATTTCCTCTATGGTCAGTGTTTGTGTGGTGGGGGATAATTATTGCTGTGACAGCCTCAGCCCCTCTCTGCCAAGGTGAACCAGCTGCCCAGGGTGAGCCCACAGTGGCTACATACTTCATGCACTCAGTCACATGAATCACACAATGGATCTGTGTGCTCCTCTGTGTGAGGGTGGAACCCTCTGCCATGACCCATCCCATGCACTCGGGGAACCCCAAGTCTCTGAAGGCAGACACAGTGATAACCCAGAGACCCAACCACAGCCTGTGCGATATCACACAGTCACAGAATTCCCAAAGGCACGGTGCATGGAGCTCCCACAGCTGCAGGTATCAGAGGATCCACTGTCATGCCCATGAGTCTCCCTTGTCTATGGAGAGAGCCATGGCGCTCCCAGAGCAAGCTGTGTAAGCCACTGAGGTTGGTCAGTGCCCCGCCTTGGCAAGTTGAGTCCAGACACCTTGATAGAGTAGGCAGAGGGGAGTGTTTCACTGGCCTAAGTGTGAGCCTACCCAGCCCCCCATCAACCCTCCAGGCCAGACCCAAAGTTATCTCTCTGATAAAATCCCCCAGTTTTGCGTGGGCTGCAGAAGCCTCTACTCACCTTATCAAGATGGCGCTTCCTCCCTGCTGGTCACCAGGCGCCTTTGGAGGGGAGAGGAGGGAAGCAGTGTGTTCTCCTTTCATGGGGTTGAGTGGGCACCCTGCCTCCATGCTAGTACTTAGGCCAGACTCAACGTCTCTGGGGACCACGAGGTTCTCCCTCAGGCAGCATCACCACTGGTGTGGGCTGCCACAGGCTTCTCTCATCTTGTTCCCATTTTTTGCTTGATCTTTGTAAAACTGGCATGGAATTGGAGGAAAAAAATCTCTTTTCAAATAGTGTATCAAGAAGATAAATGACTTATTTTTAATTTGTAGATTCCTATTTGTGCTCCAGTTATCACTGCAACTTTTGCACCTTGCTTCTATCAATGATGTACAAAACAAAACAAAACAAAAATAAAGATAACAAAACCTGTGTGGTGCTTACTGTGTGTCAGCCACTTTTCTAAATACATTGCACACTGTAAAGCAGTTCTTCCTTGTAGTCATCCAAGGAGGTAGGCAAAATTTCAGATGAAGAAAATGAGTTCCAAAGAAGCTACCTGGCTCATTCAAGGTCACGTGCTTGTTTAGAGGTCACGTGTGCTGTTTGTATGATAATGTTCTGGCAGCAGAGGCAGGGAGATGTCTGCTTCATGTTCTTTTTTCCTCTCTGCTTCTTATTCTTTTGTGGCAAAGCTGGGGTTCCCCTACACAGGTAATTCTAGTAGCTTGTGGTATAGAGAAGAAAATATATACCACACACAGACATATGCAACACATACTTATCTCTCAATATTTATGGAAGATTGGTTCTAGAACCCACCAAGGGAACCAAAATCTTTGGGTGCTCAAGTCCCTTATATAAAATGCATAATATTTGCATATAATTTTTTATATACTCTCATATACTTTAAATCAGCTCTAGATTTCTTGCAATATCTAAAACAATGTAAATGCTATGTAAGTAGTTGTTATACTGCTTCAATTTGAATGATGACCAAAAAATGCACATGTTCATCTGTAGTATGGAACCTGCAGATGGGAACCCATAGATATTGAGGTCCCACTGTGAACATAACTTGTATGTTTAATTTGGGGGATGTTACTTTTTGGAAGAACTGGAAAGGCTGTTTAAAAAGAAAATATGAAGAAGAATTAGTGTTAGTTCTTCCTTAAGAGTTTAGAGAATTCAGCAGTGAAACCATCTGGTCCTGGGCTTTTCTTTGCTCGGAGACTTTATTACTGATTAAACCTCATCCGTGGCTATTTCTGTGTTTAGGTTTTCTATGTCTTCATGATTCAATTTGGTAAGATGTGTATTTCCAGAAACATATCAATTTCTTCTGAGTTTTACAACTTGTTGGCATAGTTGTTTATAATAGTTCCCAATGATTCTTTATATTTCTTCAGTATCTGTTGTAACATTTCCTGTTTCCTATTTGATTTTATTGATTTGGGTCTCCTTTTTTCTTCGATTAGTCATTTTTAAACCATCTTTTCTTTTGACGGTTAACTGATCACCATTTTCATATTCAAGCATGCGCATTTTTAGCCCCTCAACACTTCTCAAAGTTATAGTTTAGACTTGTTGCCTACTCTTTAAGAGAAATTACTCTGTTCACAAGTAGGGCGCTTATCTGGCTTCCACTGTTTCGTAACCTTATCTGACTGGAACAGAGCTGGTGAATAGATGATTAACTACTCAGAACCCCAGTACCTAAGGCTGGTAACATTTGTCTTTTTAAAATATGAAATGATTTAAGAGACAGATATTCCAGCCTCTCCCAAGGAGAGGAGGACAGAAGAATTGATGCTACCTGCTGTCTGTTGGCTCCACATTGCTTTCAGCTTTAGAGTGAACTTCAGAGTGAGTAAGAGTGGTGCTCTGGTAGATTCTGTTTCCCTTGCATTAAACCTTTCAAAGCTCCAAAGAAATGTCCTCTTGCTAATTAGGCTCAAAGATCAATTCTGGCATAACTTTGCCCCCATCAGTTTATTTTTATTATTTGTAACAATTTTGCTCCTAGTGTCTTCACATAACCTCTGAGATTAGGAGGAAAGCTATTGGTACCACTGTACAGAGAAAACTTAAGTTCACTTCCAAGGTTACAGAGCAGTGTTGAGACGGAGCACATGGGAGATGGGCAGTGATCAGAGTGAGCAGGTAGGAGATGAGTGCAAGTCTACATGGGCTGGCCTTTCAGGCCCTTTTCATGCCTCTTTGCGTGTTTCTTTGGCTAGGTAGAAAACTAGTGATTGAAGCCTTGTTTCGGCAAGTTCTGGAAGATAAATCAGAAATTACATGGGAAGTAGAATGGACGACTGCTTACCTTGCACAGTTTCTGTGTCATGGCCTGCAACCTAATGTTAATAAGGTTTCTATAGGAATTTATATTTTTATGCTGCAACACCTTCTAGGAAGGACTCATCATTGCAGCCCTGTTTGGAGATTCATGAGCTGTTAAGAACTATCCTATATCGAGGTGTAAGCTTTCATATTTCCTAGGTCTCTAAGACAGAGGGAAATGGTATAGCCTTCCATCTGGATGCAGAATGCATTTAACAAAGAAAAAGTATATATACGAACTATACGGAGCTGGGGAAAAGCCGGAAGGAAGGATGTGTTAAAAGTTCCAGGGCAAGAACCTCCTCTATGTTCGAAAGAGGGAATTTAGCTGGGCTTCAGGCTGCAGCCTTCTGCAGGGTCTGCAGCCCCACCTGCCTGCTGGAGTGTCTATTGCCCCATGTTCGGAAAGCCACAGTTCACTCTTTGGCTGCTAAGTTCTGACAGCTTGAGAATCCCAATAGTGGGCATTCCTACTTGAAATCGCTAGTAAAAGTGGGGAATGTTTGAAGGGCCATCCTTTTCAGTGTTTAGCTTGGAACTCATCCTATCCTGCAGGGGCCCCCAAAGCCTAAGCACTCTGTCTTCTGAAACACTTCATTATGAGCTGCCGAGGAGCCAACCCCAAAGACCCTCTCACATCTGAGATGGGACAGAGCAGTGTGTTTGTCTTAGTTCCCAGGATTACCAAGTCTTGGGGTCACCAAGCCATTCATTGGCTCACGTTGGGCTTATTTATTTGGGTCATGCAAAGGAAAATTTTCTAAATTGTTGAGAGTTTAAATATATTTATTACACTTTCTGGAAGGTCCAGCCCCAGTGTGTATCACAGCCATGTCTTAAGGCACTGAGGTTTGTTTTCCATCAGTTTGAGCCTCAGACATAAAAGAGGCTCAACAGTGGCTGGGATATTACCTGTCATCTTAATGATGGGCTGAAGAGAAGTTAAATTATGAGATGACCTGGACAACAACCAGATTTTAGAATTCATTTCAACAGAGTGTTAGTGAGCCGCTCAGTACCCTTGATGGTGATGAAAAAAAAAAATAAATGTCAGCCAAGGTTTTCAAGACAGATTAGAGAATTACCCAATTCCCTCCACCTCTTTAAGTCTAAGGCAAATGTTTGTTTAAAAACTTAGAATGGAGCAGTTTGTGTTTAACTGGATAAATTTTACTCATTTGGGATAGAAAAGAGAGCCAGTAGTTTTTGTTTCATAGCTAGTATATTCATAATGAAGATATTCTGTGTCAGTACTTATAACTGGAACCAGCAAAAACGTCAATCATTTGTTTTTTATTTATGATAACAAAATTTAAGAATATTAATAGACCATTATGTGTGCCTGGTTAATCCTTACATTATTTCATTTCATATTTTCAAAAATCCTACATAGATAGCTGCTGTTACCCCCCCCCCCCCCTTAGAGATGACTAGCAGAGGACTCCTTTGGTTTGGTGACTCCCCTAAGACCATACAGATGTGGAGCTAGGGCTGAAGTCCAGAATATAATTCCAGGGTGGTACTCTTACTCTTCACATAAGATGGTTTTATTTTTTTTTCTTATCTTTTTTTTTAATTTTTTTTTTTTTATTTGAAAGAGAGCGAGAGAGATGGAGGGATGGAGGGTAAAGAGAGAGAATGAATACGACAGAGAGAATGACAGAGACTTCTCATCCGCTGGTTTATTCTAGAAAACCACTACAGCAGCTAGGGCTAGGTCACACTGAAGCCAGGAATTGGGAACTCAATCTGATTTTTCCCTTGCAAGTGGCAGGGAACCAACTACTTGGGTTATCACCTGCTGTCTACCTGGGTGCACAATAGCAGGAAGCCGGAGTGGAAAGCAGAGCTGGAATTTGAAGCCGGGTGCCCCAGTGTGGGTTGCAAGAGTCCCAAGCAGGGCCAGATGTCCACTGCATGAGATGGAATTCTGTTATGAGCTCAGTCTGTCTGGGCAGTGCAGTCAGCTGATGACAGGTCTGCTGGTTGATCATTGAGAAGAGAAGGTAATCACGAGGCATTTTATAGCAAAAACAGTGAAAGACATTGTCCAATTTTTTAGCCTGTATATTTAGTATCCACATATGGGGATCTTCAGAAAGTTCAGAGAAAATGCATATTATTTAAAAAAAAACTGAATGGATTTCAAAGATTTTTTTGTGCCAAAATAAACCAATCTTTTAATTTTATCTTTCCAGAGCTTTTTAGAGCCCCTTCATAGATACTTTAGAAGTAGGTTCATAGAAGCTAGGGTAGCAGTCAACAAATAGGATTGCTTGTTTGTTGCAGGATGATTATATTCCTTATGTTCCCAGATGATGCTTTGTTTTTCTAAGTGATGGTTACCCATATGCTGCTCATAAGAGACCAGAGGAGACATCAAAGAATCCTACAAGAGGCTGAACCAGAGAGTGTCCTGGTCAGTTGTTAAAGAGTAATTTCACCACGGGGAAGTTTTTACAGATCAGATTGGCATATGGGAGTTACTCGTTTGTTCTTTCCAGAAATCACTGAAAGGGATGCAATCGGCATCATTCCAGTTTGAACATATAGAGGGGAGATGGATGCAGCCAGGATGCTAGGGTACTTTTGGACTTCTCCTGTTTTGTACATTGAACGTTTCTATGAATGTCACAATTCAGTTACTTGGAGGGTTAGTTTTAACCCCTTCTGCATGGTGAATATCATTCAGGACAGAACCTTTGGGGAAAGTAAACGTTCTTCTGTAACATTGGCAGGTAGCCATACTGAGCTGTGTTACGTAAGTGGTCATTGGCCATGGCCTTCAGAGAAGATGTTTCCCTACAGTTGGTTGAAAATTGGTGTGTTTGTGTGTGAGAGAGTGAGAGAGAGGGAAGGAGAAGGAGAAATAGGGAGAGAGAGGAGGAAGAAGAATGTTTATTTAGTTCTACAGTGACCATTTTGGATCAGGATACTTTTCCTCATTATTTTGGGGAGAAAGAATAAAGCACATCAGTTTCAAAAACAAGTAGTTTTTCTGGTAGAATCAAATGACTGCAGAAGTTCTCACTGGCAAAACGGAAGGTCACTGTATATCTCGAGTCTTTAATTTCTATCTATAAGCAGTGTGGCCCTGGCACATTAAGCCCGTTTTCTTGTACATAAAAAGTCACTTTGCCTCAGCCTTAATTTGTTCCTGTAAAAACAGCTTTTTTTTATAGCTTGTCCAGCTGTATCTCTGCTTGACAAATAGATAGCAAATAAAGAAGCAGTTATTGTGCAGGGAGCCCGTGTGACTTCCTCAGAGGCTTTGGCTCGGGCGCCTCACCTGTGCAGCCTTGAGAGCACGAGCTAGGCATCACCGATGAACGACTGGTTTTATTTCCTTGAAAGTTTGGAGAAACATCCCGTGCAAGAGCCTCCACGCATTCCTGAATGGTAACCTCTACAAAGTCATCTACATGATCTCTGTGTATCCTTGCAGGGATTTTAGGAAGTAAAAGGCCCGCTGTAGACAGCACATCCTGTTTCACTTGTTTTTCACTCATATGAATCTAAACAGCCATCTCCAGAATCCGTCCCCATAAATTTCCTAACACTAAAGTACTCTTACTGTTTGCGTTCTTATTTCCCTCTTTTTTGATGTTCTGTGGACAGTTTTTCTCCCAGTTGTCTTAGATCTGTTCAGGCCCCTGAATGCCCTCCATGTGTAGTCTTCCGCTTGTTTTCCCATCTAGTCCAAGCCCTTTTTCCTTGGCAAATACTGACCTGAAGACCTGGTGTTGAGTGTATTCTGGGCCCAGGATCAGGGAAAGCCTGTGAGACAACAGAAGATTTTGGAAGACAGCGAGGAGTCAGGCCACGAAGGGGACAGAGGCAGAGTGAACTGCACTTGTGTGAAGGCATGGAGGCAGGGGACTGTGGGCTGGGTCCCAGGAGTACGAATGGACCACGGTGCGGTGGGAGGTGGTGCCTATGCTGCGAGGCTGGGAGGAGACTGGAGGGAAGGCCAGGCGAGGTTTCTAAGAAACGCAGTCTACCCTGTGGAGCTGAGTGGAGCCCTTGAAAACATCTAAGGTGAAGAGTGATGGGGCCACTGTCCTCTTCTCATAGTTAAACCTTGTTTCTACAAATACAGATATACAGGTGTATACACAAGGGGGCTTGAAATCGTTCATGGAAAATGGAATTAAAAGATAAGTTTACTTGGTGCAAAATAAATTCCAGGATCCATGCATTGTTTGTTTTCATTATAAACATTTCCATAAACTTTTTAAGGAACACACACACACACACACACACACGTGTCATGTGTCTGAAGCTGACAAGATCACGGCTGTGTGGTCGGCATTTCTGGACACCCTTGCTCTTTAGGTTCTATTTCTCCTCACCTGGCTTGCTGCCCATTTCAATTTCCTTGAAATCAGTAAGCATTCAGTAAGGAACATCTTGAAGTCTTTCAGGAGCTAATCTAGCACATTGTATATTTATACGGACTTTAACAGAATGTGAGCATTGAGGTGATCAAAGACTTTCTTAACTTAAACTTGGCAAATAGCCTTCTGATCCTTGAGTTGCCTTGTTGAACAGTTCTGTAAGGATCGCATGGTGCAGTCTGCTGGTCATAGGAGTTCCACACCACGTCCACGCCTGCCTGCTGCCAGAGTGGCCAGTGGAGCCATTCGAACAGAACTAAGTGGTCAGTGGCTGGCCACTCCTACTCTCCTTATTTATATATTTGAAGTTATTTTGGAAGTACCCTTTTCTTCATTAGCGTTTGGCCCAAACATCAGTAACAAACAAGCTTCTATTTTTTTTCTCAGATTAGCCTCACTGGATTTAAGAACTCAGAGGGGGCCTTCAGATGGCACCAGGAAGGAAATTTCCTTTTTGACTACTTAAGCATTTAGCATGGTATCTGACAAGTGGCGGGTACTTAATGCTTTTTTCTTTCCTGTCTTCTTCTCCCTTCTTGTTTTGGTATGCTTTATGGTGTTTTGTTTGATACTGTAGCAATTGTTCATATCCAGTAGATAGGTTGGTCGGTCGGTAGGTAGAGAGACCACACACTGTGTCTTCCCTCTACTTATCTATAGATCTAACTATCTTTGACCCTTGACTCTCTATACAGAGAGTTCTCTCATTTGATCACTGATGCTCAGTTTCTCTCATTTTTCTGTGCAGACATATACATGCATGAGATTGATCTTGTGTTTTTCCCTTTGTGAGTTTGTACAGAGGGCTTTGTGAGGTTTTTGTTGCAAAATTTCACTGACTTTGGAAAAAATATATTCATGTAAATGTTCATAGAACTGTCATATGATCCAGCAATATTGCTACTGGGTATATATCCCAGAGAAATGAAAGCATTGTATCACAGAGATACCTGCTCCACCATGTTTATTATAGCTCTGTTAAGCAAAATGGGTAGAACTAGAATACATCATGTTAAGTGAAACGAGTCAGACCCAGAAAGACAAATCCTTCTATGTTCTCCCTCGTGGGAGATTTAAAAACAAATAAACAAACAAAAAAAACTTCAATCTGAACACAGGATGTTGATTCCTAGAGGCTGGGAAGTGTGAGAGGAGATAGTGGCTGTGGATGAAGCATGTCCAGCTTCCCCCAGATTTCATTAATTGAGGAATATATCATTCTAGTATAAGATGTTAACAATAGGAAAAGCTGTCAGTGGGGTGTGTGGGAACTCTTTGTACTACTTCACAGTTTTTGTTTTGTGAATTTAAAACTATTCTGAAGTAAAAAGTTTACAAAAAAGTTCTACCAATTTCCAGCATCTTGCAAAATGTACCAAAATTTCTTTTCTATGCTCATTCATTTAATATTTTTAAATTTTTGTTATAAATTTTGTAAGCTAGGAATTCCTTAGATATTTCCGAGTTTTTAGAAGATTACTTTAGTCTTTATTCTTAGCATAATTAGGAAAGGCATTATCTTCCATGTTATTTCATTTCTTTCTAGCTGTAAATCCTATCCATCAATTCTGAATTCTTTTTAAACAGTGTTAAGGATCTTTCTAGATGGTCTGGGAATTAGCCTTCAGTGGTAGCTCTTTAAGTTACTTTTGTGCTAATTTCTTTTTTACTGAGACTAAGACCTCTGTCCCAAACCCTCCACATTTCTCTGGGGCAGGGTGGAGGAAATGAGATACACACTAATCTTATTTCCGTAAATCTGAAACTCTTACTCTTTGAAAGTAATTCACAATCCCATTGCTATGTGTCTTTTCTTTCTGCCAGGGAAAAGCAAGATACAATGCAATCGGTTTGGACTTGAATTTCAGAGTCAATATATATTATGTTTGAATTTCAGTTCTCTCACTCTGTGATTTTGAGCATGTCATTTAAACGTTTTAAAGCCTCATTTCACCATCATGAAATTTAGACATTAATAAGTACCATTTGATATTGCTATTAAATGAGTACTCTGCCTAGCATATGGTAAGTTCTCAAAAATGGTACTAATATAATTATTAACTGTCATAACCAAACCCTAGTCTTGTCCTTTAAGTACCTGATCTTCCTTCTGTTCTTGTGCAAAACCTGATGCCTTGTTGGATATCTTTTATTCCTCACCATTGTTGAAAGATGTTTCAATCTTGTAAATTAGGGAATACTAAGTAACTTGCCCAGAAAGTAGGCAGGGGTGTGGGTTCTCTGAGATGTGGGGTGGGGTGGGGAGAGCAGATTTTTACCTACTGTGCTACTCAAAGCTGTAAGGATCAAGGTCAAGTGAAATTGTTTTGGAAACTCTGAGATATGATAGAGCTGTCCCATTTATACCATATCAGCTCAGTACTTTGTCTTCTCTCCCGGCCACCACCCTTTCACTCCCACGCCTTCTGGCATGTGGGCTGTGCAGTGGGCCGGCTCTCTTTATTCCCTCTGGGCTTGTGTGCCTGGTGTCTCCTTTTCTCCCTTCCTTCCTCTCCTGCACAGAGCTGCTTCTCCCACCCAACTCTTACTCGTGTCCCCTTTTCTCAGCTAGGGAGAGTTCTCTTCTTCCTGGTGTCGTCTTGCTTCACCAGCTATTTCAACCCATCTCGTTTGTGTTTGACACCATTTTCAGATTGTTTTCATAGCCTAATTGTAGGCAAACAGTTCCACAATTCCTGTCTGTAAAAGCTTGGTTTGAAAAAGGGCAGTGCAGAACGCATAGGAGGTAAGAAAGGAAAGAGAAGAAAATTGTTGGGAAGGGCTGCTATGTTCCATCTTCAAAGGAAGTAGAGCTGGGGTTAGTCCAAGTTGTTTTACAATTGGAAGGGAGTCATAATACCATATTTTGGATGAAACATGGCTTTTTATTGCCAAAAAGTATAAGATGGAAATGGAGGTAAATGTGAATAATTCAAAGTAATGTTTAAACTTTGAGGATATTTCACCTTCTCTGGAATTAGAGATTTATGCTAGTAAAGAGTTAGGGAGGAATTTGAAATGTTTATGTTACTAGAGTGTAAAAAACATTGTGCAGTTGTTTATCTAATCTTTCACTGGGCTTGCTTTAAAAAACACGTTTAGATTTGAAGTAGCCTGGGAAAAAGAAACTGTTCCAGGCCATAACTTGATGCCCCAGTGGAAATAAGATGGATCCTTTTTCATTCGTTTTGAGAAATTTCCCAAGCAGACAGATGTCTTTGTACCTTCCTTTTGCAGTTCTTTCATCCACAAGTAACTGTTATCAAGAAGTAGAATTACAAGTGCTCTGTTATTTCCTTTTCACTTTAGCTCTTACAAAAATTACTACTGGGATCTTTTTTCTTTTCTGGGCTGGACATTTTGCTGTTGTGCCTACTCGGTCTCAGAGATTCCCCATGTGTTGCAGTAAGATTCATTTCTTAAACATGTGTATCAACTAAAGCTAAGGAATTTTTGGAGAATTTTTTTTTTTTATCACAGAGCAGTCAGGTATATTAGCGAGTAGGAATGGAAAGTTCTGTACTATGTCCTATTGTAATTATTTTCAATCCTCCCAGCAGGGGAAAATAAAAGATAATAAGAAGGAGTCTTTAAAAAGTTCCTGGAGAATGTGTGTTAAAAAAAAAATCTGTGCATAGGTTTCAGGAAATTTTTCACCAAGATAAACTTGTCTTTTAATTCCATTTTCACAAACTTTTTGAAGTACCTTCATCTTATATGAAAAAAATATGGATTTTTTATTTCCATTGCTTCTGCCTAACCCCTTAGCTTAAATTCACTCATCCAAGTCACCAAGTAATTGCTGTGTGTCTATTGTGCACCAAGCACTATTGTAGGGCGTGGGATGCAGCAGCAACCAAAATAGGCATTTTGGAGCTCTTATTCTCATGGGGGGAATTCAGTAAACAAGAAGCATGACAAACTGGTGAACTTCATAGTATGTCAGAAAGTAATAAGTGTTAGTATTAAAAATGACGGGTGATACAGAAATAGAAAATGTATGTTGGAAAAGGGGGAGCTACATGATTATAACTTTAAAGTGTGTGGTCAAAGTAGACTTTGTTCAAAAGGCAGCTTTTGGGGAGACTTGAAGAAGGTGAGGGATTTCTCATGCAGGCATCAGAGTGAATATGTTGTTCAGGTAAAGGCAACAGTCAGCACGTTGTCCCTCAAAGTGGGACTGAGCCTGGTGTGTTGCGAGGACAGCAAGGAAGCTGGGGAGGTGGCATGGAAGGAGAAGAGGTCAGAGGGGTCGGGTCACATATAGCTTTTGGGCAGGGATCTGCTTTTCCTCTGGGTGAAATGAGAACCATTTTGAAGGGGGAGAATGACATGACCTTACACTTTAAAAGGATTCCTGGCTGCTGTTTTTGAAAGTAGATTGTGCAGGGGCCAGGGGCAGGGGTGGTGCCAAACATAGAAGTAGGTAGTCCAGTTTGAGGGTTATTCAGATTAGTGAATTGGCAATAATTTAGCTAAGAAGTGATGGTAGATTACACCAGAGTGGTAGTAGTGGTGAAAAATGGTCTGATTTGGGCTGTATGTTACATGTAGAAACAAGGAGAATTTCATAAGAGCAGACATGATGTGTGAGAGGAAGATGGGCATTCAGAGTAAGCCCAGGAGTTTTGGTTAAAGCAGCTGGAAGGATGGAGTTGAGATGGGAGAGGCCTTGGGGTAGAGCAGGTTTGCTGAGTATGAGATACTGTTAGGTATCCAAGTAGAGCTACTGAGATAAATAGTTGGACCTATGCATCTGAAGTTGAGGAGTGAACTCTGTGCTAGACTTGTACAATTAGGAGTTGTCAGCATTAAAACGTTGTTTAGAGCCATGAAACTGGATAAGGTCTCTAAGGGAGTGAGTTTAGAAGAGAGATGTGGAGCAAAGAGTGATCAGCCTTTGTCAAATGCTGCCAATGGGCCAAGTGAGTAGAGAGCTGAGAATTGTCCAGTAGATTTAGCAACAGGGAGGTCGTTGTGATCTTGAGCAACTTCTGTGGAGTAGCTGAGGCAAGGAGTAGATGGAAATGGATTTACAAGAGAGGGGAAAAGAATTGGAAGCAATAAATAACAAGAATTTTTTGGAGGTTTGCTGCCAAGAGGAGTAAAGAAATGGAGGAAGATGCTGGCAGAAGAGTGGGGTCAAGAGACTGTCAGTGATTCCTGATGTGATGTTTATTATTTATCTATGCCCCAACTGTTCTTTCTTTTGCAAGCTGCTATTTAATGCTGATCACTGTTTCTTGGTTTGTTTTGTTTTGTTTTTGCCAGATAGGACAACCAATTAAGGGTTTCCTTGACTACCCAACCCAACAATTTATTTTCCTGGAGGTCAGATAGCATTAGCTACTGTTAATCTGGCTTCCTGGTATTCACTACCCATCTCCCTCTTGAGCTCCCCATCTCATCTTATATAAGAATCTGAGGATAATTTGGTGAAGATGATGATACTTACTATTATAACACTTGTGTATCACCTATTATGAGTTACTCATGTAACTTTTACAGTTGTTCTGTGATCTACGTATAATTATCACCCACATTTTACAAATATAGACATTGAGAAAGATTAAATAACTAGGTTATAAAAATGCTATTGGTGGAGTTGTGATTCAAATTCTGCCTACTCCAGAGACCATGCTGTTGAAGCAACTGGAGAATTCTTCGAGCAGGCCGTCAGCTGGAGAGATCTCATTTTGTATAATCTGAGAAATTGCTGCAGTGAATGGGTTAGGTTTTATGGGAAACAAGATAGAACACAGGAGCTGATTGGTCCTTTCCTCCGTTACCCACCTGTATACTAGTGGGCTGTGTCCAGCCCACAATCCTGGAATGATGTGCTGGAAAATTCTTCAGTGATGACTTTTTTTAAAGACTGCACTTCCTGAAGTTTTATGAGTTCCTTTTCAAGTCAACAAGTGTGTATTATGGCCCCACTCTGAGTAACAGAAAGAAAAGAAACATTCGGCCCCTACCCTCTGTGTGTTTATTTTCCTGTGGGAGGTTTATTATTTTCTGTTTATCACATAGGCTATAGAATTCTCTGAAAGCTAAACTAGGAAAGACTGCATATGTGAACATAATATTTTACCATTCTTAAAAAGTCTCTTATCTTTCAAGATGAGGTGTGAGCTAAGTGGTTCTTTGTTCAACTTTACTTCTTGGAGCACTGATGAGCCATTGCCACTGAGTCCTTCATTAACAGCCCCTTCCTTTTCCAGAAGGACTTGCCAGCACCCGTAAAGTATTCACTGGGAGAATTAAAGTCAGATAAAAATAATTGGTGTTGGCTTCCTTCGAGGCATACATTTAAATACATTGCTCTCTTTCTCTGTTCCTTGGCCGCCTCCTATGTTTAGCAACACTAGGTCAGCAGACTTCCTCTTTGAAGGTTCATCTGCTGGCCATTTCAATTTCCCATGAGAAAGCAAACCTACCACTGTTTTGCCCTTTTATCTTAATGTTTCATCCATTTGTGTCATATTATCTTGCGGGTTTGCATTTCTCAGTAGTGATGGCACTGCTGGTAAGTTGAAAACAATGAATGTGATTATGTGCCCCTGGTCATCGTCATCACAGCCCTTTTAAAATTCCTATTGTGATCTCAGAAGAGTGGTTCTCTGTGATACAATATCACCAATTTCCTCATAAGAGGAATTGAATTATTTTTAATGCCAATGATAATTTCGCAAGGGTCCCTTGGTCCAGCTGTAAGCCGTCAACCACTGGTCTGCTCACCCCACCCTCGTCTTTCACCAGAGCATTTTTTAGAAAAGCCTCTGTGAATTCATGCTGTCCTCATGGCTTGCAGTGTCATGCATAACTGGCTGTTAACTGGGAGACTAACGCATGATAGGTAGCATTTATTGGGGGGCTTGTTCTGTGCCAGGCGTGTTGATATACCCACAGCAAGTATTCACTAATGTAACCTTAGTGTCTTAAAATGAACATGGAGCATCTACTTTAGAGGAAAGACAACTGAGGCCCAGATTCTCATGACTTTGCTTAAGACACAGTGGTCTTCGCGATGCCGTACCCGTGTCACCACGTCCCCCTCCGTGATGCGTGCTCAGCTTTGACACCCGGTGTAGACTTCCCTTTCCTACATTTAGGACATTGTTTAATGGGCAGAGTGACCACTCCATCATGGAGCTGCCTTGGAACAAGTCCTGGGTGTTGGTCCCAAGAGAAGCGGATGTGATAAGCGCTCTCTGGAGTGGCTGTGTGCTTGCCTCTTTTCCCTCCACCTGTTTACAGGCCAGTGACCCAGCTGAACTCTGTTTCATAATCACCACCTAGACTCTGTTTTTATTAAAAACAACCCAATTTGGTCAAGATTATGGCTTTTAATTGGGCTGTGGAAAGAAACTCAAGGTGCCGAAATGCTGCCAGGATCACTGGGGAATTAATAGCCCCTGATGCAAGCGGGTGAGGACACCAGCTCTCCTATGCTGTGGTGTCCAGGCAGAGTCGAGTTATGCTCTTCCTAGTTCATTTTTTTTTTTTTTTAGAAATTATTATTGCAGAACTATTGGCTTCCTTTCTTTCTCAACTGCAGCTATAATGTTTTATTTGTGCGTGTGTACTTTTGAGAGCACTGCTCTCTGTAGAGAGTTGGGAGAGGAAAGTATTTGAAATGGAAATGTTTTAAAATTATGTCTCTTTCCAGTTGTGCGCTGGATTTCCTTAGGATTTAGAAACAAAATGGAAATTAAAAACCACAGTTTCCTTTTCGAAGGAGGGGGGAAAATAACCATACTTATTAGCACAGGAGAGATCCAGGTGAAAGACAGCAGAGCTCACATTTTGTGGCACAATGTCCCAGACATTGATCAGCTGGCAAGGACAAGCAAATGTTAACTTGCCCTTCTTCCCCACCTTCCTACAATGGTCGGGTAATACTTTTGTATTCCTGTTTCGAGGATTTTAATGGCCTTGGTAACATGTGTGAAAACATTGTGATTGGAGACTTTAATAAAATAGTGAGTAGTTTGTGTGCCTGTGTGTTTTAGATTCCATGTTTATGTTCTTACTGGGTGTGTGTCTTTCCAAGTGCTGCAGGTTAAGAACTAAATGTGTTAGAAAAACAGATGTAACACAAATAAATAGGAGAGTTCTCATTTCCTTTGGTGAACAGAGCTCCAAGTTCCTGAGCAATGATTTTATGGTACCTTCTCGCCATATCAGAAGTCATTCTGACCGCAGCTTCTTCCCCCGGATTGTGTTGTATCAGAACTGATTAACAATCTGTAGGGCCACACAGTAATTCACCTACATGTGGTCGAGGGTCATAACGCACCAACAAAGGGTGGAGATCACTCTTGCCGACAATTAATTGGGGAATTCACTTTATGAAGCCCTGTTTACAGACTGACATCTGGAGAAATTCTTAACCTGGATTCATTCCAATCTGTAGGATTTATGGACTGTGCTTGCTTTTTTGTAAATAGGACTCTTTCTGCTAGTACATTCTGTTTACATAATTAGCAGTGGATGGAAGTGGTTATATTCCTGTAATTTCTTAATCCTCTATACCAAGTAGACCTACATTCTGACTAGCGTCCTTCTAAAAGAATACTTGGACCCCTTTCGTTATTCAAGTTTTGGAAACATCTTAATGCCAGGGAGCACCCTGCTCTCTTAAATCCAGACTTTGACTGGAGCCCTCACCCCCTGGGGGACTTCATTCAACCTTTATGGGGGTTTTAAAACTTGTTGAGACACATGCTAGACCTCTTAAAATGTATTAGACTCTTTTATTCATATACTTGGTCTGTGCTGTGAGGTGTGAAATGGAAATATTTCCAAACATAAGTACATGCATAGTCTTGAACATGCTTTAAGTTCTTACTGTGTGAGGGGGATCAAAGTTGTCTGAGCTGCAGCCATTCCACAGGCAGCCTACTGGACACCTGTAACCATGACCTTCACCTGCCTGTGTCAGGCTAACCGCTGTTCTCTCTGTTGCCACTGGACAAGCTACCCTCAATATGGTCAGCATGATTTCTGCAAATCAGGGAGAAAGAAAAGCTGTAGGGTGGATTTAAAAGGAGCATGGGAAAAATAAACGTCTTACATTGGAACTGTGTAAGGCTGTATAGAAAACATTTTCTTCTGCTATACTGAGTTTTGAAACAAAATTATATCAGGTTAAGAGTGGTGGTCTTCCACATTACAGCAGAGTGAAGGGTGAATGGAACCAGAGATGAGAAAGATGTGGACATATGTCCTCCATTTCCACCTGAAGAGTAGAAGCACCATTATATATCAACCTGATGTACCATGCTGTAGCAAGGATATAGTGGGCAAAATATTATCTTCCCAAACACATGATAGGCTTTGATGAGGTCTCTGCCTATTGTAACTAGTAACAGCCTATGTGTATGCATTCTTCTGGAACTATCTGTTCAGGGAGCACTTTTAAAAACCCAATTTCACAGAAATGTTAGCTGTCCAAAATGATTCTAAATGCAGGACAGACACACACACACACACAGTCAAAAAGAAGTTCCAATAAGCATAGCTTTAACCAATTATGGCATTGCATAAGGAAATGTTAAGTCCAAGTAAAAGACAGACTGGGTCCTTTGGGCTCAAGTCCAGTTTGGAAGTAGAAAGGTTGTAGAGGATTGATCAGAGGAAGTGCAGCCTCTTCTTCGCCAGATGCTTTTGCATTTTGTCTCCACACTGTAGCCCTGTGTCAGCCCTTATTTATGTTTATCCACAGTTCTTCCTAGCTCTACTCATTACCTCCTATTCTGGCTTACATTTTTCTAATTTCTGAAATATTTCTATGCTTTAACATTGTATCCTGTACACCTTCAGTAAGTCACATCCTATATCATGTGTAGAAGCACATACACAAGCTGGCGCCGCTGCTCACTAGGCTAATCCTCCACCTGCGGCGCCGGTATCCTGGGTTCTAGTTCCGGTTGGGGCGCCGGATTCTGTCCCGTTTGCCCCTCTTCCAGTTCAGCTCTCTGCTGTGGCCAGGGAGTGCTGTGGAGGATGGCCCAAGTGCTTGGGCCCTGCACCCGCATGGGAGACCAGGAGGAAGCACCTGGCTCCTGCCTTCGGACCGAACATGCCGGTCGTAGCATCCATTTGGGGGATGAACCAATGGAAAAGGAAGACCTTTCTCTGTCTAACTCTGCCTGTTTTTTTTTTTTTAAAAAAGCATATACACAGAAAAATAAAATACACCAGTGATTCCTCCTTTGCTTTCCTTCTCCCTTCTCATCCTCTGCCTCCCTCTTTCCTTCCTCCCCACATCCCTTCCTTTCATTCTTAGATATTGTCAAAAAAGACTCCTAAATAGTTGGCAAAATTGTCACATGGACATACAGTAGGACTATTAGCTATTATTTACATTCAAATATATTTTTCCAGCCCGAGAAGAAACAACTAGAAAAGTGAACGGGCGGGGAGGGGGGGATTTCCATGTATTTGATACGTGTCTGTGTGACTGTACGTACGTGTTATCCTCCCCACCACACACACACCAGATGTAAACCTTTCCCAAATATATTTACAGAGAGTCTCTGAGGGGAGTTCTTCATGTTTAAGATAGCATGGTATTTTTTCAAAGCATCAATTCACACACTTTACCATGAATTATAAACTTTTGAATTGAAATCTGGATTTGAACCTCTAAAAACACTTGATCTGTCAAGTAAATCTTGCTTACAAGGAAAAGTGTCCCTGGTGCGTATTTTTGAGATTTCTGCTGTTTTTAGTTCTTAGTGGCAATTCAGACTCTGCAGACAGAATATTCTTTGGCTGGCAAGTTAGAGCAGAGTCTGTAGTCATGTGTGACTCGAAGTGTCTCCTAGTCTGATTCCTCTTAAATATTTGGAGAAAATGTATTCTCCTTAAGCACTTCCAAACACATCAGTTGATTGCAAAGGTCACAGTTGCAAGAAAATAAGCCAGCAGTCTTCAAAAATATCCAAAGAACAGCTTGCCAGCTTTCTGACTTGTGTGTATCATTGAAAAGAAGTACCCGTTAGGACAACCAGCTCGCCAGCAAATGCATTAAGATCTTCCCGGAAAGAAGAGGTGTTCTTGAGCAAGCTCCAGTGATACAGGAAAAGAACCAGTAGCTCTGCATATTAGTGGCATCAGTTATTGTCCTTGACCCTCCAGCTTGATAGCTGCTAAATGAAAATTGGTAAACTAAACACAAGGCCTTCGAGTCTACAAACATGGTCCAAAAAGTGCATCTATGCAAAAAAAAAAAAAAGACAATAGAAGTCAGAGCATGATCAAATGTCCTATGTGCTGCCCCCAGCTCTGGCTGTGTGCAGAACTGGAATGCTGGGCATATAGTGCTGAAAGGAGCTGTGTGTGGTGCACCGTGCTTGGAGTACAGGGATACGACATTCTGTGCGTCTCCCAGGGATCTGGGGGATCTGGATTGCATTCATGGCTTCTGTCTTCAGCACAGACCCAGCCCGAGCTATTGTGTTTGTATGAGTACTGTCTCTCTCTCAAGTAAATAAATTTAAGTAAAGGCTGCCACGTAGGTAATAAATACTGAGCTATGGTTTGAACCTAAGCTTCAAAGCATGACCCACATAACCTACACTGCCTTCACTTTCATTGTTAGGTTTTTAGGGATTTTTGAGTCAGTTAAAAACAGCCACTATCAAAAGGTAGACCATGTAAACTTTGTTTCTAAATATTTATTTGGTTATAATAAAAGGGATCTTAAGTTCATGAAAAGTACATATTATAGAAAGACTGTGCCTGAATTACAAAACATTTTGCAGCAAAACAAACTTAATCTTTTAATTCCATTAAGTACCCTCATATATACTCAGACCTCTTACTTCCTCATTATTTCACTGTTTTACTGTTACCTGTATTCTTGTGGTTATTGGTTTCTACATGGTATAATAGTGTGCTATTGCATAGCTCTCTCAAGCTTCACATTTTAGGGTATCATGTTTGCTACCTGACGTTGTCCACGGTGGGCATATTGTACCATCACAGTGCGCAAACACTGTAGCTTAAGGTTTCCCATTTCTTGTCCAGGAAAGGCAACTGAAGTCCCCAGCGTACTGTTGCTCACCCTGCATGCTGGGTTTGATCTCCAGTGTTCTAGATGCCAATCACATCTTCATCCCCATCTCCACCTTTTGAACTCTATACCTCTTACAGTTAACTTTGTAATGCAAACCTGCGGAGGGCCTGAGCTCTTTGTTGTGTTTTTCCTGACAGCAGACAAATTCCTTAATGTAGTTCTCTTGTCAAAGTATGCACTATTTGCTAAGGAGAAGTTCAACCATTTTATAATTTGGTTTTGAATATAGATACAAGTTTGAGGATAACTTGGAATTCCTAGAAATTGCCAGCTTTGTGTTATCTTAATTTAAGGGGAACTCCTATTTGTTCAGGATTTTAGGTACATTGATTGCCCACTTAAATAATGTTCTAGCTAGATGAATCTGCTGTATGTGTTAATGTGTTATCAGTTTGCAAAGAAACACATTTTTATAGCAAGATTCAGTTACCATAAGTGGTCATCTATGTATATATTGTATAATATGTATAATTATTTATATTCATAGTTAACACAGAAGGGGGCCTGAGACATCCTTTTAATGTCATTGGTATAATCTCCAATTTATAAGCAGTCTTATTGTTTGTAACTCATTCTTCATGTTTTCAAATTTCACATACAGGAGTAGATTTCCAGAATAGCCCCAGAAGTTTTTTGAGCAGTCATAGTAGTGATAGGATCCTGCAGTAAACCACCACTTATAACATTATTCCCCCATGGAACTGCACGTGGAGTTTTGACTTGGGATGCCCGATTGACTTTATGAAACTCCATCTGCTCAGCCCACAGAAGTGAAGAGTGAATCTCTACAGCTGAAGGGAGGGGAGAGACCTGTGCTCAACACGTTGGCAGCTAGAGGGGGTGTTACCAGCTAGATGGTTGAAAAGAAGGGGCACAGAGAGGTTGTGAGAAGCTCTCGTTGGTGCCAATTGAACCTTAGAAAGTTAAGGGTCCTAGAGTGTTTTTGAACCTTCTAAGTACTATATTAATTAAAGCACGCCACATCCCAGAGTTGGTGCTATTCTAAGTATGGCCCAAAGACTGGCTTCTAACTGCAAAATTAGTACCTGAAGTTGAGGGTATTAGTGTTAAGTGATCTTGCAGCAATTGATGGAGTCCTTTTAAAACTATTGAATCCAACACTAAAGATGACAGCTGGTGTCTTATTCCCATTTTTGTTTGTAATTCCTTGTGTATCTTATGAAAGTATTGGGTCAGAAATCTGGGAAGTAGGACCTTTTGAGAAGCATTGCTGTAACACAGAGCTGGGCTACAGGGGTATTTAGACTTGTTGTGACCTTTGGAAAAATGACATAATCTCTTGGTTTCATTTAATAAATTGAGACCTGACAGTCTGCAGAGTCAAGTTTCGGATAGAATAAATGTCAAAATGTGTATTTTCTTTAATAGCTAGAAGGTAGGACATTCACAGCTCAGTTATTATTGCCTACCAAACTCCCTCCCGCCCCCCGGGAGGCTCCTGTGAGAGTAATTCAGAAAGTTCATGGAAACACAGAATTAAAAGCAGGTTTTTTTTTTGGTTAGTACAAAAATGTTTGAAATCCATGCATAATTTTTTTTCAAAGATCGATTGATTTGAAAGGCAGAGCAGCAGCAGAGAACTTCCATCCGCTGGTTTCACTCCCTAAATGGCTGTAACAGCCCAGTGTGTGCCAGGCTGAAGCCACGAGCTAGGAACTCCATCCTGGTGTCTGAAACAGGTGGCAGGCACTCAATAACCTGAGGCATCTTTTGCTGCCTTCCTGGGCCCACTAGCAGGCAGATGCATGGGAAGCCAAGCAGCATGGTGCCATGCTGGCTTCTCCCACTGAGCCACAACTCCTGCCCCCACATTTTCACAGAGCTTCTTTTCAAAATCGCATGCCAGGGGTAATGTCAGCCCATTTATTTCCCATGAAGCCTCTTACCAATGCCCAGTTCCATGGTGAAGGCCTATGTTTTAGAACTACTTCCAACACCCATGATTTCTGCAAGAAAGCCAGGCCTGAGACAAGATCAAAATGATGAGTTCTTTGAGAAGCTTCATGCTGTTAGCCCTGTCATCAGGCTTACAGGTTCTCCCTGTGATTTTCCCCCTCCCTTCTCTTTTCTTTCTCAGAAAGAAAAGTATGACCTGCAGCTGTACGACCTGCAGCTCAGCCGGGAAAGGGGAGGGTTGCGGGTGGGAGGGAAGTTATGGGAGGGAGGAAGCCATTGTAATCCATAAGCTGTACTTTGGAAATTTATATTCATTAAATGAAAGTTTAAAAAAAAATAAGGATAATCTAGTTCATGGCGTGGGATGTAAAAATTAAATGGGATGATAGGAGCAGGGTTTCCGGCACATACAAAGAGCTCAGTAGTAGTGGTTCTGGTTGCCAGGATGCACAAACTTTAGAGAGATGAAAATGAGCCTGGGTCTCATTCCGCATTGGGCCCTGGACATCTTTAGATCGAGCTGGGTAAGTGCCATCCCATCGTGGGATAATCCTATCGTTTTGTTCAGGGAAACTCAGAGGCTCCCCCTAATTCGTATTTTATGAGAGTGGAAATGCTTTGCTCTCAAGTTTCGCTCAGCATCAGTGTTTTTTCAGAGGTAACAGGAGGGACAGATAGTAAGGTGTATTCTTCAGATCTGTGATCCGGCCACTTCCCTCCCATTTGAATGATGTGTTTTTCACATCAGTGCTGGCGACACCTCCCTTGCCTCAGGATGATGCGAGCTTCATAAACCCCTCACACAGAAAGCCAAGCTTGAGGCTTGGACTCGGCGTGTGACAAGCCTCAGAATAAGAAATCACACTTCATTAACAAGAAGAATAGCTTTGGGGGGAAAAGAACCCTATGCACACGGTACACAAACATGTCCGTGCATTTCCAGGAAATGATGGCAAGTTAGTCAAAGCAAGTTGCAGATGTCATTAGGAAATTCTCACATGGTGTAGAGTTCCCTCTGTAAGATTTTGGTAGATGAAGTCGAATGACTTAGACCCGGTATTTCGAAAGCGCAGTCGTGCCAGCTCATCCTCCATTCACCTTCGAATTGAGGATCGTCCACCGTGTAGTTCATGGCTTTGCAGCTGAATTATGAAGGGCTCGCTTGTCCTGTAAGGGGTTAGCATTCAGGGACAGAATCTAATCCTAGAGAAATACCACCACATCACCATCTCAGAATCCCAGAAGCTCTCCTCTCCACTCGAGGAGGGGTCCTCTCCCCTGTGGGCCATGTGCTTTGTTTCTTGGATAGTTTCCGATGCTTTGGTGTTAAAGGGAATTCCTGCTGAGGGGCTATTACATTATGGATATCACATATGCTATAGGTTTTGTCCTTTCTGACTTTAAAAAGGATAAACTTAAAGGCAATGGTCTTGCTGCTGTAGCCAAGTCATAATCAGTATAACATGTCTTTGGGGGCAATAACTCATCCCTGTATTTTCACCAAAGAGAAACGTTTGAGATGGTTCTTTTTAGTCTACTCCTGAAGATTGTTGTCACGTCATTTATTATCTTTATGATTGGTACATTCCAAAGCTGTGGCTGCCGTGCAGAGAGGCAGATCTTCTTACTCGTTGCTTCAAATATTGTTTGTATTTTTCAACTAGGTGGCTGTACTCCGATCCCAGAATCAGAGCTCGAGGAAAGAGCATTAGAACAAGACTCCGCAGAACTGTTTACAAACCACAGACACCTCATTGCAGAGCCGCCCATGCCTGGTAAGGGAACAGGTGGTGTTCGCGAGGGGCACGTGAGCAACAGAGTCTGCCTAGTCCGCTTTAGCCACACTGGAGAGCTTCTACTTCCCTTCCCCATAACGTTGGCACAGCTGGATTTGATCGTTTGTATAGTCTGGTCATCATTCAGAAGTTTGCTGTATGTCTCTCTCTGTTTCAGAAGTTCCACCCCTCCAAGGCGTCTTGGAATAGCCCAAGTAGAGTTGTCTGGTTGAGCAGACGAGAACCTTCCCAAGGCTGATCCTGTGTGGACCGCATGCCCAGCCCTGCAGTAGGGATGGCCCAGGTGCTTCTTAAAGCTCGCCTTCCTGGAGATGGCACTGGGTGGAAGAACAGATCAGGATTTCTGCTTCGTGAACAGGACCTGTAATGCCATGGCTACAGCAGAGGAGAGATCACACTTGTCTTTGTCTTGCCAGGAAGGGATGCTGCTGCCTTCGGTCGCTGTATGCTTACAGTCAAAGGATGTAGCGAGATCACATAGTATCAGGACGGACTTCTCAATGCAGATACACATCCAAAATAATTTGCTACCCCCTTTTTTCATAGAATTCTTATAATAAGTGTATCAAGTTTAATAAAGCATCTCATTGTCCAACATAATCAGAGCGATACGTGATTTCTCAATATTATTTCTTCAAAGGAAAGGAATTGAAAGCTTTGCTACTCTCCAGAAAAATTTGAATGTGATAATTTTATAAACAAGAGAAATACCACAGAACTTTAATTTCTTGGTTCTAATAGGCTAAAGTAGAAGGTAAGTTTTCTAGCATGATATGAAAATGTAGAAATATTTTTGAAGAAATGAGTATATTAGCACCTTTTCATAACCCCAGCAATGACACCTTTTAAAAAAATTCAGATTATGAGAGAATTCGTACTTTATTACACTTAAAATGTAAAGTTTTTATATTTAATAAATAAAATAGACATTGTGAATTTCAAATAGTTTTGACACTGATTTATTCAGTACAGAGGGGTGAGTGGTTCCTGGTTTTCCTAAATGTGAAAGTTTAAGAAATTACAGGTGATGTGATAGCTATTAGTTCTAGCACTCTTTTTTGAGTTGCAGTAGGAGATGTAATATTTAATTGTCATTTGTAGGAGTGGACAACTTCTAGCTTTGGGCTGGAGTCAACCATTGGTTGAATTTCACTCAGCCTGTGAGAACATGTACAAGGATGGCAAGGCTGTATGCTTGTCAGTAATTGCAAAAACCAATACTTCTGGTCATCTTTAACGGCTTCATTCAACAAAAGTTACAAGACAGGTGTAGGACTTCTTGATAGTGTGTGACTGTGTTCCGCCTTGTTTTGGATCTGATTCCTACAGATGTTTCTCTGTGCTCACCTCGGGACTGCTTTCTCCCCCATCTTTTTCATTCATGTCCTTCTAAATACCTTTATTTAACACAATCTCTGTCGTTCTGGGGTCTTTCTATGTTTGCCTGCTATGATTAATCACCCTTGACCGGTTTCCCCTAATTCTTCCCTTTGCTTTTTTGATTCTTTCCATTATTTCCCATGATAGAAAACAAACGTTAGAGGCAGGCCTTGTGATACAGCAGATCAAACTGCTTGCAACACTGACATCCCATAACAGAGTGCCTATTCAAGGACAGGCTGCTCTGCTTTCAATCCAGTTCCCTGCTAATATGTCTGCATAGCAGCAGAAAATGGCTTAATTGCTCGGGCCCTTGCCACCCACATTAGATACCTGGATGGAGTTCCTGGTTCTTGGATTCAGCTTGGCCATGCTCTGGATACTACAACCACTTGGGGATTGAACCAGTAGGTGGAAGATTCTGTGTGTGTGGGTGTGAGTGAACGTCTGCCTTTCAAATAAAAACAAATCTTCAAGAAAAAAGCCAGGAGAGCCAAGCTGGCTGAATAGTGGGAAGACAAACTGATTTTAGCTAGTAGAGAATGGACAGAACAGAGACTGTGGAACAATGAGGAGAATGGACATACAGCAGCTGGCAGCATGCCTCCAGCAACTACAGCCACTGGTAGAGAAATGCCATCTTCCCAGATCAAGGTGACTACTGCAGCCCACTGCCCTGGCAGTTTTCACTGAGTGAGAACCCCATGCTCTCCACTGACTTTGAATCCAGGCTGGGGAGCTGGTGGGAGGCAGAGCATCCACTTATCTCCATGAAGGAAGGCCATAGGCCCTATTGCTTCCCTACTCTCCCCTCACCAAAGGACCACACTGTGTTGAAGAGGAATACGACTTCTATTGGGAACAGTGGGTGGCTTTCTCTCAGAATGGGGCAGCTCACAGGGCAGAGAGGGGATCCCCTGCACCCTGTGACTATGGGGGTTCCTCATAGGCCACAGAACAGAGAAAGTTGTGCCTGGGTTTCTGGGCACTCACCCTGTCCAAGTCTAGAAGCTCAGAGCTCCCTGAGTGCTGGAGACACAACTTTCAGAGTTCCACAGTCACACTACAGAGAGTATCGGTGCTCTGTATGGTTCACGTGCCTGAGTTGGTAGGGTGTGCAAGCACCATGAGCTCATTCTAGGCAGTACAATCGGCCGAGTCATCTTGGCACAAAGAAGGGCACAGGCTATAAAGCCGCCAACCAGCATCAACATTCCCCCAGTCCCACTGACTGTAGTTGAGGAAATCTACCACACCTATCTTGGGTGTCACTCTGGACTCTGGCCCCACCCCCAAAGAGGTGGGGCAGAGCTCCCCGGCCCCACCCAACACACACCTCTGGATCTCTGGTATAAGCTGCAAGTATTCCCAAGCCACAGAGACAATTCCATGAACACATTCTTCAGAGGCGCTATCAAGAAGTGATTCTCTAAATGCACAGAAATAAAGGTAGAAATCAATGCAGGAAAAATGAACAAGGAAGTTGTGTGATTTCCCCAAAAGAAACATAATAATACGTTGATATTGGACCATGAAGATGGGAGCTTGAGAAAATGCCTGAAAAGGAATTAGGAATGACTGTAAGATTATCCAAAAACAGAGAAGCAGTTACATGAAGTACAGGAATCCTATATGACGTGGATGAGAAAGTCTGCAAATATACTGAAGAAAAATCAAACTGAAATATTAGAAATGAAGAGTTCAGTATGTCAAATACAGTGGAAAGCCTTCAACAAACTTGGTGAGGCAGAAGAAAGAATATCTGAGCTAGAAGACAAGTCTTTGAAATATCTCAGATGAAAAGAGAGCGGAGAGAAAGAAGAAATTAGAAAGCCATGTTTGGGACCTATGGGATACCATCAAATCACCAAATATGTGTCTGAGGCATTCCTGAAGGTACTGAAAAAAAGAATGGCTTGGACACTTAATCAGTGAAATTATAGCAGCAAATTGCCAAATTGGAGAAAGGTATGGACACCAAAATACACGAAGCACAAGGACCTCAAATAGGCGTGGCTCATAAAAGATCTTCACCATGACACAACTTAAAATAAAACAGAAAATTTCCTAAAATGTACAAGAGAAATGCCAGATTACCTTGAAAGATCTCCAATTAGATTGACAGATTTCTGAACAGAAACCCTACAGACCAGGAGAGAATGGAGAGATACAGTCCAAGTCTTAAAAGAAAAAAACTGCCAACCCAGAATATTTTACTGTGCAAAGCTCTCATTTATACATGAAGGTAAAATAAAGACCTTCCAAAATAAGCAAAAATTGAAAGGATGTCACAACCTGTCCGGCCTTATAAATGATACTTAAGGATGCACTACAAAGAAACAAAGATCAACATCATGAAAGAATGTAAAGGCAGAAAATCTAGTAAGAAAAACTAGATTCAGGACAAACTAAAGAAATATTTATGGGAAAATGGCAGGACCAAGTCATTACTTATCAATAATAACCTCAAATGTAATTGGGTTAAACTCTTTAATTCTTTAATTAAAGAAACAGACTGGGTGAAAGGATTAAACCCTTTTATATGCTGCATAGAAGAAACACACCTCACCAATGAAGATACAACATAAAAGGATGGAAAAAGATACTCCATGCAATGAAAATAAAAAATGAGCAGCAATAGCAATACTCAGACAAAATAGACTTTAACTCGTATCATTTTTCTATTTCAGCAGTTGAACTATGGAAACTCTGCAGGTGTCACATGTGCCGAGGGCTTTGTTGAAGGGAACTTTAGGGGATATAACGTAGAGTACAGCACAAGTGCCAAAGCCTCAGCAGAGTAACATGCCTCTTAGAATACCCAGAGCCCCAGTGCTTAAAGTCTGGCCCAGAGAGAGGCTCTGGGTTCTGACTGATGTGGGAAAACAGCAAACCCCTAGTTCTCAGGTTTGCAGTCATTTCATGTTCATTATATTTGCCCCAGACCCTCGCTCTTCCATTCAAGGCTTAGACTGAATAAATTATCTTATCCTCTGGACACCAATAGCCATGTTTGAGGCCCTCTTGGGACAAGTAGAAAAGGCATTGTGGACTGCAGTTTTAGCCTCATTTTCTGGTCCCTTAAAACCACCTCCTTTTGTTTCGCTCCAACTTTTATTATACTATCTTGCTATATTGACAGGTTCTTGTAAGCCCTTTGATTCATCCCATCTTATTCTTGAAATGATTTAATCAACATTGTCACCTATTGACATTTTCCTGATCATTTTTTGACTGTCACCTCTCCCCCTTTAGAATTCCTAGTGAATTCTGTGTGCCTCTTTCTCAACACATACCCATCTCACTTGCTGTGTTTCAAAATATGTTGTTCCCTTTCCTTTCTTGGATAGATTTCCAAGCTGCTTGGACACAACTGTTCTTACATTTTTTCCACGGATCAGTAAATATTTGTTGTAGCAACAGATCAATGATCCTACCAAATGAAGTCAACAACTCAGAAATGGAGAAGCCCGATTTAGAATCTTGGTAATTTTCTTAATTTAGTTTTACAGATTACACTATGAACATGCAGATATGACCGTCCTAAAATTTTAAATCTGGCTTCTTTAAAATTCAGTATTTCAAGGTGGTGGAATAGAGAGGGAGCTTACTGCTCTAGATTAGTGGAAGATAGTTTTAAAAAATGGAGAGAGTGTGATCTCAGGGAAGGTATGGAGAAAACTGGAAGGAAAAGGGACGCTGCGGCTCTATGTGGAGGGTACAGACACGCAGTACAAGCAAGGACACAGCATAGGACCCCAGCAGCTGAGAGCCTTAGTGCCAACTTGAGAGTGAGGTGAGACCAGACTGTAGCAGCCCGATCCACTGGCAATATAGCTGTGGGGAGAGCCTGGCATGATTTCCTAGAGGAAAAATGGGGCATGTTTTTCTCTCCCCATTACTCCAACAATGGCACCCTGCAACTGGCTGAGAGAGAGGCTGGGTGTCATTTTGGACATATGTAACAGCTGTGCGTCCAGCAACTAGTCAAGTGAAGATGTCCGAGTCTTGCTGGAGGGATTGACAGGAGGCTGGGCACCTATGTAGGACTGTTAGGTTCCCCCAGCCTCCCAACACATCATGGGCTCTGGAGCTCAAGTTTTCTAGGCGAACCACCCACGGTCTACTGGCTATGGGAGCATCTCCACTTCTCTGTGGATGGGAAAGATTGGCAGGGCAGAGTAGAAATTTGGTGTCCCATGACTGCAGGAGCCCTGGGGGCCAAGACTATGGGAACACTGTGGCTGTGTCTGTGGGCAGCTCCACAGGCTCAGGGCTCCCTGACTGCCTGGGGTGAGAATTGCAGTAGGATCCATGCTCAACTTGAGGACTGCACAGATCCTTTGTGTGGTTCTTGTGCCAGCATGGATGAATATTGTACCCGCTGGGGTAGTGCCTGGGCATTGATCACGTTCACCTTGGAGATAAGAGGTGATGTTGAGACTATGCCAACAGAGCTGATCAAACCCTCCCTTTTGATAAAAAAAAATCTACCATGTCCAATTTGGGTGTCATCCTGGATAATCTCCATCCTGGAGCACTGAACAAAGATTCCCCAGCAACATCCAGCACTTACTATGGGGTATTCACTGAAAGAGCAGACACTCCACTAAGCCACAGAGCATAGCACAAAGATATAAGCCATCATGGGGGTGGGGGGTAGGGTGTGGGGTGGGGCGGCAAGTATCTCCACAAATGCTTAAAATAAACACAAATTCAAGAACAAGGAAGAGGGGCGGAGCCAAGATGGCGGATAGTGAGGACGTGCGCCTTAGCTTGGGAAAATAAAATTTCATAAAAGTGGAATTACTGTAGCCTCAGGAAAAGACTCAAGAAAAAAACTGCAGAGGAAACGCTTCCGGATCTAGTGGATGTGAAACAGAGGACTTACAGGGAGCCTACCGCGTGGAAAACCAACCGAGACGAGCCGAGCGGCGGGAGACGAGCCAGAGCCACAGAATCTCGCCAGCGCGGGAACCCGAGGAGGGTAAGACAAAGACCTCAGAAACCCAAGACATTGGGGGGGGGGGGGACAGAGGCCTCTCCCTTCACTCACCAAGCAAAACAAAGAGCACCGCGATTTTACATATGTAAAGCGCAGCCAAACTCAGTAACTTTAGCGAAACTCGAGAACACATTGAGGGCTGCATAAACTCTTTGTGTGGTCCCAGGGGTAGATCAAACAAATACTCACAGAGGCCAGATTTCAACTACCCTCAACTCCACTCCCAACTAAGTCAAAAAAAAAAAAAAGAGCGAGCCAGCAAGGAGCAAGTGAGTGAGCAATCTGGGAGAGTCACTCTTTACACAGCCTTAAACCTGAAAAATCAAGCATAGCTCTCTGGCCACACCCATCACAGCCCCTAAGGATTCAACAAAGCAGACAGCTCACTTAGAGGCATAGTATAACGAGAAAAAAAACACCGCAGCAAAAAAAAAAAAAAAAAAAAAAAAAACAAAAACACCATAAATTATCTCCAACATGCCAAACAACAAACATAGAAGCTGAGGTAACAAGAGCAAGGAAGACACTATGACGCCCCCAAGTGAACAAGACGCGCCAATGCAAGATTATGAAGATGAAGAGATAGAGGAAATGCAAGAAGCAGATCTCAAAAAAATGATAAGAACATTAAGAAGTTCTCAAAAACAAATTCTTGAACTACAGAAATCCTTAATGGACAAGATAGAAAATCTCTCCCGTGAAAATGAAATATTAAGGAGGAATCAAAATGAAATGAAACAACTAGTAGAACAGGAAACTGAGATAGTGACCAAAAACCACAATGAAATGAAGAACTCAATAGATCAAATGGCAAACACATTAGAGAGCCTTAAAAACAGAATGGGTGAAGCAGAAGAGAGAATATCGGAATTAGAAGACAGAGAACAGGAAAGGAAACAGTCAAATCAAAGAAAAGAAGAAATCAGAAGTCTAAAAAATACTGTCAGGAATCTACAGTATTCAAAAACCCAACATTCGGGTTCTAGGAGTTCCTGAAGGCATGGAGAGGGAGAAAGGATTAGAAGGCCTTTTTATTGAGATACTAGCAGAAAATTTCCCAGGTTTGGAAAAGGACAGAGACATCCTAGTACAGGAAGCTCAAAGAACCCCTAATAAACATGACCAAAAGAGATCCTCACCACAGTGAAACACAAAGAAAAGATCCTAAAATGTGTAAGAGAGAAACGCCAGATTACTCTCAGAGGATCTCCAATTAGACTTATAGCTGACTTCTCATCAGAAACCCTACAAGCCAGGAGAGAATGGCGAGATATAGCCCAGGTGCTAAGAGAGAAAAACTGCCAGCCCAGAATATTATATCCTGCAAAGCTCTCATTTGTGAATGAAGGTGAAATAAAGACCTTTCACAGCAAACAGACATTGAAAGAATTTGTCGCCACTCGTCCAGCCCTGCAAAAGATGCTTAAAGATGTCTTACATACAGAAACACAGAAACACGGTAACCAATATGAAAGAAGATAAAGGAAGGAAACCTCACAGCAAAAGACCACAAGAATCTCAAACCAGATATTAGAAAATATCTTTGGCAAATGGCAGGGCAAAGTTACTCCTTCACAATAGTCACATTGAATGTTAATGGCTTGAACTGTCCAGTTAAAAAAGACACCGATTGGCTGATTGGGTTAAGGAGCAAAACCCATCTTTTTGCTGCTTACAAGAAACTCATCTTTCCAACAATGATCCATACAGACTGAAAGTGAAAGGCTGGAAAAAGATATACCATGCCAACAGAAATGAAAAAAGAGCGGGCGTAGCCATCTTAATATCGGACAACATAAACTTTACCACAAAAACTGTCAGGAGAGACAAAGAGGGGCACTATTTAATGATTAAGGGATCCATTCAACAGGAAGATATAACAATTATCAATGTATATGCACCTAATCACAGGGCACCAGCTTATTTAAAAGACTTGTTAAGGGACTTAAAGGGAGACTTAGACCCCAATACAATAGTACTGGGGGACTTCAATACTCCACTCGCAGAGATAGACAGATCAACAGGACAGAAGATCAACAAGGAGACAGCAGATTTAAATGACACTATAGCCCAAATGGATCTAACAGATATCTACAGAACATTTCATCCTACATCTAAGGACTTTACATTCTTCTCAGCAGTTCATGGAACCTTCTCTAGGATTGACCACATACTAGGCCATAAAGCAAGTCTCAGCAAATTCAAAAGAATTACAATCATACCATGCAGCTTCTCAGACCACAAAGGAATGAAATTGGAAATTAGCAACTCGGGAATCCCCAGAGCACGTGCAAACACATGGAGATTGAACAACATGCTCCTGAATGAACAATGGGTCATAGAAGAAATTAAAAGAGAAATCAAAAATTTTCTGGAAGTAAATGAGGATAACAGCACAACATACCAAAACCTATGGGATACAACAAAAGCAGTGTTAAGAGGAAAGTTTTTATCAATAGGTGCCTACATCAAGAAATTGGAGAGGCACCAAAGAGATGAGCTTTCAAGTCATCTCAAGGATCTAGAAAATCTGCAGCAAACCAAACCCAAACCCAGTAGAAGAAGGGAAATAATTAAAATCAAAGAAGAAATCAACAGGATTGAATCCAAAAAAACAAAAAAAATCAGCCAAACGAGGAGCTGGTTTTTTGAAAAAATAAACAAAATTGACACCCCATTGGCCCAACTAACTAAAAAAAGAAGAGAAAAGACCCAAATCAATAGGATCAGAGATGAAAAAGGAAACATAACAACAGACACCACAGAAATAAAAAGAATCATCAGAGATTACTACAAGGACTTGTATGCCAGCAAACAGGGAAATCTATCAGAAATGGACAGATTCTTGGACACATATAACCTACCTAAATTGAGCCAGGAAGACATAGAAAACCTAAACAGACCCATAACTGACACAGAAATTGAAACAGTAATAAAGGCTCTCCCAACAAAAAGAAGCCCAGGACCAGATGGATTCACTGCTGAGTTCTACCAGACATTTAGAGAAGAACTAACTCCAATTCTTCTCAAACTATTCAAAACAATCGAAAAAGAGGGAATCCTCCCAAATTCTTTCTATGAAGCCAGCATCACCTTAATTCCTAAGCCGGAAAAAGATGCAGCATTGAAAGAGAATTACAGACCAATATCCCTGATGAACATAGATGCAAAAATACTCAATAAAATTCTGGCCAATAGAATGCAACAACACATCAGAAAGATCATCCACCCAGACCAAGTTGGATTTATCCCTGGTACGCAAGGATGGTTCAACATCCGCAAAACAATCAACGTAATACACTACATTAACAGGCTGCAGAAGAAAAACCATATGATTCTCTCAATAGACGCAGAGAAAGCATTTGATAAAATACAACACCCTTTCATGATGAAAACTCTAAGCAAACTGGGTATGGAAGGAACATTCCTCAATACAATCAAAGCAATATATGAAAAACCCACGGCCAACATCCTATTAAATGGGGAAAAGTTGGAAGCCTTTCCACTGAGATCTGGTACCAGACAGGGATGCCCTCTCTCACCACTGCTATTCAATATAGTTCTGGAAGTTTTGGCCAGAGCTATTAGGCAAGAAAAAGAAATTAAAGGGATACAAATCGGGAAGGAAGAACTCAAACTATCCCTCTTTGCAGATGATATGATTCTTTATTTAGGGGACCCAAAGAACTCTACTAAGAGGCTGCTGGAACTCATCAAAGAGTTTGGCAAAGTAGCAGGATATAAAATCAATGCACAAAAATCTACAGCCTTTGTATACACAGGCAATGCCACGGCTGAGGAAGAACTTCTAAGATCAATCCCATTCACAATAGCTACAAAAACAATCAAATACCTTGGAATAAACTTAACCAAGGACGTTAAAGATCTCTATGATGAAAACTATAAAACCTTACAGAAAGAAATAGAAGAGGATACCAAAAAATGGAGAAATCTTCCATGCTCATGGATTGGAAGAATCAATATCATCAAAATGTCTATTCTCCCAAAAGCAATTTATACATTCAATGCAATACCAATCAAGATACCGAAGACATTCTTCTCAGATCTGGAAAAAATAATGCTGAAATTCATATGGAGACACAGAAGACCTCGAATAGCCAAAGCAATCTTGTACAACAAAAACAAAGCCGGAGGCATCACAATACCAGATTTCAGGGCATACTACAGGGCAGTTGTTATCAAAACAGCATGGTACTGGTACAGAAACAGATGGATAGACCAATGGAACAGAATAGAAACACCAGAAATCAATCCAAACATCTACAGCCAACTTATATTTGATCAAAGATCCAAAACTAATCCCTGGAATAAGGACAGCCTATTCAATAAATGGTGCTGGGAAAATTGGATTTCCACGTGCAGAAGCTTGAAGCAAGACCCATACCTTTCACCTTACACAAAAATTCACTCAACGTGGATTAAAGACTTAAATCTACGACCCGAAACCATCAAATTATTAGAGAGCATTGGAGAAACCCTGCAAGATATAGGCACAGGCAAAGACTTCTTGGAAAAGACCCCAGGAGCACAGGCAGTCAAAACCAAAATTAACATTTGGGATTGCATCAAATTGAGAAGTTTCTGTACTTCAAAAGAAACAGTCAGGAAAGTGAAGAGGCAACCAACAGAATGGGAAAAAATATTCGCAAACTATACTACAGATAAAGGGTTGATAACCAGAATCTACAAAGAAATCAAGAAACTCCACAACAACAGAACAACCCACTTAAGAGATGGGCCAAGGAACTCAAATGACATTTTTCAAAAGAGGAAATCCAAATGGCCAACAGACACATGAAAAAATGTTCAAGATCACTAGCAATCAGAGAAATGCAAATCAAAACCACAGTGAGGTTTCACCTCACCCCGGTGAGTATGGCTCACATCCAGAAATCTACCAACAACAGATGCTGGAGAGGATGTGGGGAAAAAGGGACATTAACCCACTGTTGGTGGGAATGCAAACTGGTTAAGCCACTATGGAAGTCAGTCTGGAGATTCCTCAGAAACCTGAACATAACCCTACCATACAACCCAGCCATCCCACTCCTTGGAATTTACCCAAAGGAAATTAATTTGGCTAATAAAAAAGCCATCTGCACATTAATGTTTATTGCAGCTCAATTCACAATAGTCTTAAGTCTTAAGACCTGGAACCAACCCAAATGCCCATCAACAGTAGACTGGATAAAGAAATTATGGGACATGTACTCCATAGAATACTATACAGCAGTAAGAAACAATGAAACCCAGTCATTTGCAACAAGATGGAAGGATCTGGAAAGCATCATGCTGAGTGAATTAAGCCAGTCCCAAAGAGACAAATATCATTTGTTTTCCCTGATCGGCGACAACTGAACACCAAAGGGGAAACCTGTGGAAGTGAAATGGACACTATAAGAAACAATGACCTGATCAGCTTTTGTCCTGACTCTAGATGTACAATGTAATACTTTATCCTTTTTAGTATTTGTTGTTGTTGTTGTTGTTCTAGTACTAGTGGTTGAACTCTGTAATTAACACACAATTATTCTTAGGTGTTTAAATTTTAACTGAAAAGTGATCCCTGTTAAATTTCAGAGTGGAAAAAGAGAGGGAGGAGATGCACAATTTGGGACATGCACAATCAGTCTTGCCCCAAATGATGGAGTTACAAATGTGCCAGGGGATTCCAATACAATCCCATCAAGGTGGCATGTACCAATGCCATCTCACTAGTCCAAGTGATCAATTTCAGTTCACATTCGATGGCTTGGATAGGTCTAAGAAACAAAGGGATCACACAAACAAGACAAGTGTCTGCTAATACTAACTGATAGAATCAAAAAGGGAGAGAAAGATCCAGCATGGGAAGTGGGATACACAGCAGACTCATAGAATGGCAGATGTCCTAAACAACACTCTGGCCTCAGAATCAGCCCTTAAGGCATTCAGACCTGGCTGAAGAGCCCATGAGAGTATTGTAGGCATGGAAAGCCAAGATTCCATGGAAAAGAAAAAAAAAGAAGACAACCTAAATGAAAGATCTCTGTTAGTGAGATCCCAGTGGAAAGAACGGGGCCATCAAAGAAGGAGGTACCTTTCTCTGAAGGGAGGAGAGAACTTCCACTTTGACTATGACCCTATCTGAATAAGATCAAAGTCAGCGAACTCTAAAGGCTTCCATAGCCCTGGCAACTCATGACTAGAGCCTAGGGAGATTACTGACGCCATGAACAGGAGTGTCAAATTGTTAAGTCAGCAACAGGAGTCACTGTGTACTTACATCCCATGTGGGATCTGTCCTTAATGTGTTGTCTAATGTGCAGTGATGCTATAACTAGTACGGAAACAATATTTTTACACTTTGTGTTTCTGTGTGGGTACAAACTGATGAGATCTTTACTAATTATATACTGAATCGATCTTCTGTATATAAAGATAATTGGAGATGAAAAAAAAACCCTGGTGTTAAATTGGAAACGGCATAGAAAATTAATTAATTTTTAAAAAATATTATGTAGGATCTCTGTCTTTAATGTGCTGTACACTCTTATTTAATGCTATAACTAGTACACCAACAGTATTTTTTTTTCACTTTGTGTTGCTATATGGGGGCAAACTGTTGAAATCATTACCCAATATATACTAAACTGATCTTCTGTACATAAAGAGAATTGAAAATGAATCATGATGTGATTGGAAGGGGAGAGGGAGCGGAAAAGGGGAGGGTTGTGGGTGGGAGGGAAGTTTTGGGAGGGGGAAGCCACTGTAACCCATAAGCTGTAATTTGGAAATTTATATTCATTAAATAAAAGTTTAATAATAATAAAAAAAAGAACAAGGAAGAAAACATCCTGCCCCAAGGGAACAACACTTCAACACTAGAATGTGAAGATGAAGAGGCTGATGAAATGCCGGAAATGTAATTCTAAAGATCAATCATAGGATTGCTCAGAAGCAATAAGAAACAAATCCACAAATTAAAGAAATTCATACATGACATGAAAATTTTTCTCCCTTGAAACAGATTTTAAAGGGGAAGTAAAATGAAATATTATAAATGAAGAATTCAATAGATCAAATAAAAAATGCAATAGAAAGCCTTAACAGATTTGGTGAGGCAGAAGAAAGAATAACCAAGCTATAAGATAAATCTCTGGAAATTTTATAGTCAGACCAAAAAATAAAAAATTTAAAAAATTAGATACTGTATTGGAGATTTATGGGATACTATCAAATGACCAAAATACAGGTCTTAGGAGTTCCTGAAGGCATGGGAAGAGAATGGATTAGAAGGCTATTTTGTGAAATAATTACAGTAAACTTCCTCAGTTAGAGAAAGGAATGTCCAAGTACAGGAAGCACATAGAACTCCTGATAGACATCAGCAGAAAAGATCTTCACCATGACACAATGTAGTCAAACCTTTAAAAGTAAAACAAAGATTCTAAATGTGCATGAAAGAAATGCCAGATAACTGAGCATCTCCAATTAGACTCACAGCCAATTTTTCATCAGAATCCCTGCATGCTAGGAGAGAATGATGAGATTTGGTCTGAGTCTTAAGAGAAAAAAACTGTCAACCCAGAATGCTATATTGAGCAAAGTCTCATTTATGAATGAAGGTGAAATAAAGAACTTCCATAACAAGCAGAAATCGAAAGAATCTATCACCACTCATCCAGCCTTACAAAAGATGCTTAAGGATGTGCTACACACACAAACATAGTCATCACTATAAAAGAATGTGAAGGAAGAAAATCTCTAAGTAAAAATACAAAGGAAATCCAAAGTAAGCAATAGGAATATTTATAGAAAAAAATGGCAGGGCCAACAAGTTACTTATCAAGACTAACCTTGAATGTAAATAGCCTCAACTCTTCAGTTAAAAGACACAGACTTGCTGAATATATTAAAATAAAAGATCTGGGGTCAGCGCTGTAGCGCAGTAGGTTAATCCTCCGCCTGCAGTGCCAACATCCCATATGGGCGCTGGTTCTAGTCCTAGCTGCTCCACTTCCAATACAGTTCTCTGCTATGGCCTGGAAAAGCAGTGGAAGATGGCCCAAGCCCTCTCGGAGCCTGCAGCAAGAAATTAGAAAGGCACCAAATAAATAAGCTATCGATGTATCTCAAGGACCTAGGAAAACAAACAAAACCCAAAATTAGTAGGGGGAAATAAATAATTAAAATTAGAGATGAAATAAACAAAATTGACACACCATTGGCCCAACTATCCAAAAAATGAGGGAGAAGACCTGAATCAATAAAATCAGAGATGAAAAAGGAAATATAACAATAGACACCACAGAAATAAAAGGAACCAAATTTACTACATAGAGCTCCATGCTGTATGTATATTGGGAAACATAGAAGAACTGAATCGATTCCTAGATACATAAAACCTAACAAAATTGAGCCATGAAGACCTAGAAAACCCAAATAAACCAATAAACAAATGGAGATTAACTCATTTAATAAAGACCCTCTAACAAAGAAAAGCCCAGGACTGGATAGCTTCACTACTGAATTCTAGTAGACATTTAAAGAAGAACTAATTCCAATTCTTCTCAGGCTATTCAAAACAATTTAAAGGGAGGGAATCCTATGAAGCCAGTATTACCCTAATTCCTAAACCAGAAAAAGATACAACAAAGAGACCTATAGACCAATTTCTATGATAAACATAGGTGTAGAACTCAAAATACAAGTCAATCAAATACAATAACAGATAAGAAAGATCATTCACCTGGACCAAGTGAGATTTATCCCTGGTATGCAAGAATGATTCAATATACTCAAGTCAATGAATGTGACACATTAAAAAATGGAAGAATAAAAACCATTATTATCTCAATAGATGCAAAGAAAGCATTTGACAGAATGCAACATCCTTTCATGATGAAAACCTTAAGCACATTGGGTATAGAAGGAATAGCCCTCAACACAATAAAGGCAATTTATGATAGACCCACAGCCAGCATCTTAGTGAATGGGGAAAAGTTGGAAGTATTTCCACTAAGATCCAGAACCAGACAAGGATGCCCACTCTCACAATTGCAAGTTTTAGTCTTAGCCATTAGGCAAGAAAAAGAAATCAAAGAGATACAAATTAGAAAGGAGAAAGTCAAACTATCCCTATTTGGAGATGACATGGTTCTATATTTAGGGGATCCAAAAGACTCCACTGAGAACTATTGGAACTCATAAGACTATTGTAAAGTGGCAGGATATAAAATTAACACACAAAAAAAAGCAACAGACTTTATATATGCATACAATGCCACAGCTGAGAATGAACTTCTAAAATCAATCCCATTCACAATAGCTACAAAAAATTAAATACCTTGAAATAAACTTAACCACGGGTATAAAAGACCCCTCCAATGAGAACTACAAAACATTAAGGAAATAAAGACAAAAAATGGGGAAAAAAATCTCCCATGTTCATGGATTGGAAAAGTCATTATCATCAAAATGTATACACTACCAAAAGCAATATACAGAGTCAATGTGATTCCAATAAAAATACCAAAGACATTCTTCTCATATACAGAAAAAAATGATGCCAAAATTCATATGGAATCACAAAAGACCCTGAATAGCCAAAGCAATCTTATACAACAAAACAAAGCTGGAGGCATAATATTACCAGATTTCAAGACATACTACAGGGCAGTTATAATAAAACAGCTTAGTACTTGCACAAAAACAGATGGGTAGACTAATGGAACAGAATAGAAACTCCAGAGATCAATCCATGCCATCTACAAGCAACTTACCTTTGACAAAGAAGCTAAAACGTCTAAGATCAATCTCATTCATAATAGCTACAAAAATTAAATGCCTTGGAATACATTTAACCAAGGATGTCAAAGATCTCTACAATAAAAATTATAACACATTAAAGAAAAAAATAGAAGACACATAAAAAATGAAAAAATCATCCTTGTTCATGGATTGGAAGAATAATATCATCAAAATGTCCATACTACCCAAAGGAATTTACAGATACAATGTGGTCACAATAAAAATACTGACATTCTTCTCAAATCTAGAAGAGTGATGCTAAAAATCATATGAATACACAAGTGACCCTGAATAATAAAAGCAATCTTGTATAACAAAAACAAAGCTGCAGGTATCACAGTACCAGATTTCAAGACATACAACAGGGCAGTTATAATTAAAATATCCTGGTACTTGCGAAATATTGATGTGTAGAAAAAATGAACAAAACAAATGCCATTAATGAATCCATGCATCTACAACCAACTTATCTTTGACAAAGGAATTCAAAGCAATCCTGCAGCAAGGACAGTCTCTCCAGTACATGGTGCTGGGAAAACTGGATTTCCCCATGCAGAAGTAAGAAGCAAGACCCCTACCTTACACCTTACACAAAAATCCATTCAACATGGATCAAAGACCTAAATCGATGACATGATACCATCATTATTAGAGAACATTGGGGAAACCCTGCAAGACATTGACATAGGCAGAGTTCTTGGAAAAAAAAAAAAAAACCCAGAGGCACAGACCATCAAAGCCAAAATTGACAGGATTACATCAAATTGAGAAGCTCCTGCACTGTAAAAGAAACCCTTAGCAAAGTGAAGACACAGACAACAGAATGGGAGAAATTATTTGCAAACTATGCAACTGACATAGGAATAATATCCAGAATATATTAAGAGCTTAAGAAACTCCACAACAAAACAAACAACCCAGTGAAGAAATGGGCCAAGGACTTAAACACATTTTTTCAAAAGAAGAAATCCAAATGGCCAAAAGGCACACGAAAAAAATGCTCAGGATTACTAGCCATCAGGAAAATGCTCATCAAAACCATAATGAGATATCACCCCAGTTAGAATGGCTTTCATACAGAAATCAACAAATGCTGGTGGAGATGTGGGGGAAAAGGTATCCTAATTCACTGTTTGTGGGAATGTAAACTGGTACAGCCAGTGTGGAAGACAATATGTAGATACTTCAGAATTCTGAATATAGACCTACCATATGACCCAGTCATCCCACTCCTGGGAATTTACCCAAATGAAATGAAATAAGTATATGAAAGAGTCATCTGGGGGGCGGAGCCAAGATGGCGGATAGTGAGGACATGCGCCGTAGTTTGGGAAAATAAAGTTTCATAAAAGTGGAATTACTGTAGCCTCAGGAAAAGACTCAAGAAAAAAGCTGCAGAGGAAACGCTTCCGGATCTAGTGGATGTGACACAGAGGACCTACAGGGAGCCCACCGCGTGGAAACTCAACCACGGGAGAGGAGCTGCAGACTCTCGCCAGCGCGGGAACGGGAGGGAGGTAAGACAAAGATAGCAGAAACCTGAGACATTGGGGGGGAAAAGCAGAGGCCTCTCTTGTCACTCAAAGAGCAAAACAAAGAGCGCCATTTTACATATCTAAAGCGCAGCCACAAACTCAGTAACTTCGGAATTTGGTCAATCTTGAGAACAGGGCTGCATAAACTCTTTGTGTGGTCCCAGGGGTAGATCAAACAAATACTCACAGAGGCCAGATTTCAACTACCCTCAATTTCACTCAGCCATTCGGGATTACTTCCCAACTGAGTAAAAAAAAAAAAAGAAAGAGAGAGAGAGAGAGAGAGAGCGCGCGCAAGCGCAATCCAGTAAGGAGCAAGGGAGTGAACAATCTGGGTGAGTTGCTTTTTGCACAGCCTTAAACCTGAAGAATCAAGCAGAGCTCTCTGGCCACACCCATCATAGCCCCTAAGGATTCAACAAAGCAGACAGCTCACTTAGAGGCATAGTATAACAAGAAAAACACCAAAGCAAAAAAAAAACAAACAAAAAAAAAAACAAAAAAAAACAAAAAAAAAAACCAAAAAAAAACAAAACCATAAATTATCTCCAACATGCCAAACAACAAACGTAGAAGCTGAGGTAACAAGAGCAAGGAAGACACTATGATGCCTCCAAATGAACAAGACACGCCAATGCAAGATTATGAAGATGAAGAGATAGAGGAAATGCAAGAAGCAGATCTCAAAAAAATGATAAGAACATTAAGAAGTTCTCAAAAACAAATTCTTGAACTACAGAAATCCTTAATGGACAAGATAGAAAATCTCTCCCGTGAAAATGAAATATTAAGGAGGAATCAAAATGAAATGAAACAACTAGTAGAACAGGAAACTGAGATAGTGACCAAAAACCACAATGAAATGAAGAACTCAATAGATCAAATGGCAAACACATTAGAGAGCCTTAAAAACAGAATGGGTGAAGCAGAAGAGAGAATATCGGAATTAGAAGACAGAGAACAGGAAAGGAAACAGTCAAATCAAAGAAAAGAAGAAATCAGAAGTCTAAAAAATACTGTCAGGAATCTACAGGATACTATTAAAAAACCCAGCATTCGGGTTCTAGGAGTTCCTGAAGGCATGGAGAGAGAGAAAGGATTAGAAGGCCTTTTTAGTGAGATACTAGCAGAAAATTTCCCAGGTTTGGAAAAGGACAGAGACATCCTAGTACAGGAAGCTCATAGAACCCCTAATAAACATGACCAAAAGAGATCCTCAACACGACACGTCGTAATCAAACTCACCACAGTGAAACACAAAGAAAAGATCCTAAAATGTGTAAGAGAGAAACGCCAGATTACTCTCAGAGGATCTCCAATTAGACTCACAGCTGACTTCTCATCAGAAACCCTACAAGCCAGGAGAGAATGGCGAGATATAGCCCAGGTACTAAGAGAGAAAAACTGCCAGCCCAGAATATTATATCCTGCAAAGCTCTCATTTGTGAATGAAGGTGAAATAAAGACCTTTCACAGCAAACAGACATTGAAAGAATTTGTCGCCACTCGTCCAGCCCTGCAAAAGATGCTTAAAGATGTCTTACATACAGAAACACAGAAACACGGTAACCAATATGAAAGAAGATAAAGGAAGGAAACCTCACAGCAAAAGACCACAAGAATCTCAAACCAGATATTAGAAAATATCTTTGGCAAATGGCAGGGCAAAGTTACTCCTTCACAATAGTCACATTGAATGTTAATGGCTTGAACTGTCCAGTTAAAAAAGACACCGATTGGCTGATTGGGTTAAGGAGCAAAACCCATCTTTTTGCTGCTTACAAGAAACTCATCTTTCCAATAATGATCCATACAGGCTGAAAGTGAAAGGCTGGAAAAAGATATACCATGCCAACAGAAATGAAAAAAGAGCGGGCGTAGCCATCTTAATATCGGACAACATAAACTTTACCACAAAAACTGTCAGGAGAGACAAAGAGGGGCACTATTTAATGATTAAGGGATCCATTCAACAGGAAGATATAACGATTATCAATGTATATGCACCTAATTACAGGGCACCAGCTTATTTAAAAGACTTGTTAAGGGACTTAAAGGGAGACTTAGACCCCAATACAATAGTACTGGGGGACTTCAATACTCCACTCGCAGAGATAGACAGATCAACAGGACAGAAGATCAACAAGGAGACAGTAGATTTAAATGACACTATAGCCCAAATGGATCTAACAGATATCTACAGAACATTTCATCCTACATCTAAGGACTTTACATTCTTCTCAGCAGTTCATGGAACCTTCTCTAGGATTGACCACATACTAGGCCATAAAGCAAGTCTCAGCAAATTCAAAAGAATTACAATCATACCATGCAGCTTCTCAGACCACAAAGGAATGAAATTGGAAATTAGCAACTCAGGAATCCCTAGAGCACGTGCAAACACATGGATATTGAACAACATGCTCCTGAATGAACAATGGGTCATAGAAGAAATTAAAAGAGAAATCAAAAATTTTCTGGAAGTAAATGAGGATAACAGCACAACATACCAAAACCTATGGGATACAACAAAAGCAGTGTTAAGAGGAAAGTTTTTATCAATAGGTGCCTACATCAAGAAATTGGAGAGGCACCAAATAGATGAGCTTTCAAGTCATCTCAAGGATCTAGAAAATCTGCAGCAAACCAAACCCAAACCCAGTAGGAGAAGAGAAATAATTAAAATCAAAGAAGAAATCAACAGGATTGAATCCAAAAAAAATTACAAAAAAAATCAGCCAAACGAGGAGCTGGTTTTTTGAAAAAATAAACAAAATTGATACCCCATTGGCCCAACTAACTAAAAAAAGGAAGAGAAAAGACCCAAATCAATAGGATCAGAGATGAAAAAGGAAACATAACAACAGACACCACAGAAATAAAAAGAATCATCAGAGATTACTACAAGGACTTGTATGCCAGCAAACAGGGAAATCTATCAGAAATGGACAGATTCTTGGACACATATAACCTACCTAAATTGAGCCAGGAAGACATAGAAAACCTAAACAGACCCATAACTGACACAGAAATTGAAACAGTAATAAAGGCCCTCCCAACAAAGAAAAGTCCAGGACCAGATGGATTCACTGCTGAGTTCTACCAGACATTTAGAGAAGAACTAACTCCAATTCTTCTCAAACTATTCAAAACAATCGAAAAAGAGGGAATCCTCCCAAATTCTTTCTATGAAGCCAGCATCACCTTAATTCCTAAGCCGGAAAAAGATGCAGCATTGAAAGAGAATTACAGACCAATATCCCTGATGAACATAGATGCAAAAATACTCAATAAAATTCTGGCCAATAGAATGCAACAACACATCAGAAAGATCATCCACCCAGACCAAGTTGGATTTATCCCTGGTACGCAAGGATGGTTCAACATCCGCAAAACAATCAACGTAATACACTACATTAACAGGCTGCAGAAGAAAAACCATATGATTCTCTCAATAGACGCAGAGAAAGCATTTGATAAAATACAACACCCTTTCATGATGAAAACTCTAAGCAAACTGGGTATGGAAGGAACATTCCTCAATACAATCAAAGCAATATATGAAAAACCCACGGCCAACATCCTATTAAATGGGGAAAAGTTGGAAGCCTTTCCACTGAGATCTGGTACCAGACAGGGATGCCCTCTCTCACCACTGCTATTCAATATAGTTCTGGAAGTTTTGGCCAGAGCTATTAGGCAAGAAAAAGAAATTAAAGGGATACAAATCGGGAAGGAAGAACTCAAACTATCCCTCTTTGCAGATGATATGATTCTTTATTTAGGGGACCCAAAGAACTCTACTAAGAGGCTGCTGGAACTCATCAAAGAGTTTGGCAAAGTAGCAGGATATAAAATCAATGCACAAAAATCTACAGCCTTTGTATACACAGGCAATGCCACAGCTGAGGAAGAACTTCTAAAATCAATCCCATTCACAATAGCTACAAAAACAATCAAATACCTTGGAATAAACTTAACCAAGGACGTTAAAGATCTCTATGATGAAAACTATAAAACCTTACAGAAAGAAATAGAAGAGGATACCAAAAAATGGAGAAATCTTCCATGCTCATGGATTGGAAGAATCAATATCATCAAAATGTCTATTCTCCCAAAAGCAATTTATACATTCAATGCAATACCAATCAAGATACCGAAGACATTCTTCTCAGATCTGGAAAAAATAATGCTGAAATTCATATGGAGACACAGAAGACCTCGAATAGCCAAAGCAATCTTGTACAACAAAAACAAAGCCGGAGGCATCACAATACCAGATTTCAGGGCATACTACAGGGCAGTTGTTATCAAAACAGCATGGTACTGGTACAGAAACAGATGGATAGACCAATGGAACAGAATAGAAACACCAGAAATCAATCCAAACATCTACAGCCAACTTATATTTGATCAAAGATCCAAAACTAATCCCTGGAATAAGGACAGCCTATTCAATAAATGGTGCTGGGAAAATTGGATTTCCACGTGCAGAAGCTTGAAGCAAGACCCATACCTTTCACCTTACACAAAAATTCACTCAACGTGGATTAAAGACTTAAATCTACGACCCGAAACCATCAAATTATTAGAGAGCATTGGAGAAACCCTGCAAGATATAGGCACAGGCAAAGACTTCTTGGAAAAGACCCCAGGAGCACAGGCAGTCAAAACCAAAATTAACATTTGGGATTGCATCAAATTGAGAAGTTTCTGTACTTCAAAAGAAACAGTCAGGAAAGTGAAGAGGCAACCAACAGAATGGGAAAAATATTTGCAACCTATACTACAGATAAAGGGCTGATAACCAGAATCTACAAAGAAAGCAAGAAAATCCACAACAACAGAACAAACAACCCACTTAAGAGATGGGCCAAGGAACTCAAATGACATTTTTCAAAAGAGGAAATCCAAATGGCCAACAGACACATGAAAAAATGTTCAAGATCACTAGCCATCAGAGAAATGCAAATCAAAACCACAGTGAGGTTTCACCTCACCCCGGTGAGAATGGCTCACATTCAGAAATCTACCAACAACAGATGCTGGAGAGGATGTGGGGAAAAAGGGACACTAACCCACTGTTGGTGGGAATGCAAACTGGTTAAGCCACTATGGAAGTCAGTCTGGAGATTCCTCAGAAACCTGAACATAACCCTACCATACAACCCAGCCATCCCACTCCTTGGAATTTACCCAAAGGAAATTAATTTGGCTAATAAAAAAGCCATCTGCACATTAATGTTTATTGCAGCTCAATTCACAATAGTCTTAAGTCTTAAGACCTGGAACCAACCCAAATGCCCATCAACAGTAGACTGGATAAAGAAATTATGGGACATGTACTCCATAGAATACTATACAGCAGTAAGAAACAATGAAACCCAGTCATTTGCAACAAGATGGAGGAATCTGGAAAACATCATGCTGAGTGAATTAAGCCAGTCCCAAAGAGACAAATTTCATTTGTTATCCCTGATCGGTGACAACTGAGCACCAAAGGGGAAACCTGTGGAAGTGAAATGGACAATATAAGAAACTATGACCTGTTCAGCTCTTGTCCTGGCTCTAGATGTACAATGTAATACTTTATCCTTTTTAGTATTTGTTGTTGTTGTTGTTCTTGTTGTTCTAGTACTAGTGGTTGAACTCTGTAATTAACACACAATTATTCTTAGGTGTTTAAATTTTAACTGAAAAGTGATCCCTGTTAAATTTAAGAGTGGGAATAAGAGAGGGAGATGTACAATTTGGGACATGCACAATCTGACTTGCCGCAAATGATGGAGTTAGAAATGTACCAGGGGATTCCAATACAATCCCATCAAGGTGGCAATGCCATCTCACTAGTCCAAGTGATTAATTTCAGTTCACATTCGATGGCCTGGATAGGTCTAAGAATCAAAGGGATCACACAAACAAGACAAGTGTCTGCTAATACTAACTGATAGAATCAAAAAGGGAGAGAAAGATTCAACATGGGAAATGGGATACACAGCAGACTCATAGAATGGCAGGCGTCCTAAACAACACTCTGGCCTCAGAATCAGCTCTTAAGGCATTCGGATCTGGCTGAAGAGCCCATGAGAGTATTGTAGGCATGGAAAGCCAAGATTCCATGGAAAAGAAAAAAAAAAAGAAGAAGAAGAAGACCTAAATGAAAGATCTCTGTGAGTGAGATCCCAGTGGAAAGAATGGGGCCATCCAAGAAGAAAGTACCTTCCTCTGAAGGGAGGAGAGAACTTCCACTTTGACTGTGACCCTGTCGGAATAAGATCAAAGTCAGCGAACTCTAAAGGCTTCCATAGCCCTGGCAACTCATGACTAGAGCCTAGGGAGATTACTGACGCCATGAACAGGAGTGTCAAATTGTTAATTCAGCAACAGGAGTCACTGTGTACTTACACCCCATGTGGGATCTGTCCTTAATGTGTTATCTAATGTGCAGTGATGCTATAACTAGTACTGAAACAGTATTTTTACACTTTGTGTTTCTGTGTGGGTACAAACTGATGTGATATTTACTAATTATATACTGAATCGATCTTCTGTATATAAAGATAATTGGAAATGAAAAAAAAAAAAAAACCCTGGTGTTAAATTGGAAATGGCATAGAAAATTAATTTTTAAAAAAAAATGTTATGTAGGATCTCTGTCTTTAATGTGCTGTACACTGTTATTTAACGCTATAACTAGTACTCCAACAGTATTTTTTTTCACTATGTGTTGCTATATGAGGGCAAACTGTTGAAATCATTACCCAATATATACTAAATTGATCTTCTGTACATAAAGAGAATTGAAAATGAATCATGATGTGATTGGAAGGGGAGAGGGAGCGGGAAAGTGGAGGGTTGCGGGTGGGAGGGAAGTTTTGGGAGGGGGAAGCCATTGTAACCCATAAGCAGTACTTTGGAAATTTATATTCATTAAATAAAAGTTTAATTAAAAAAAAAAGTCATCTGTGGCCGGCACCGTGGCTCAACAGGCTAATCCTCCGCCTTGCGGCGCCGGCACACCAGGTTCTAGTCCCGGTTGGGGTGCCGGATTCTATCCTGGTTGCCCCTCTTCCAGGCCAGCTCTCTGCCATGGCCTCGGAAGGCAGTGGAGGATGGCCCAAATCCTTGGGCCCTGCACCCGCATGGGAGACCAGGAGAAGCACCTGGCTCCTGGCTTTGGATCAGCACGATCTCCGGCCGCAGCGGCCATTGGAGGGTGAACCAACAGCAAGAGGAAGACCTTTCTCTCTGTCTCTCTCTCACTATCCACTCTGCCTGTCAAAAAAAAAAAAAGAAGAAGAGTCATCTGTATCCCTCAGTTTATTGCAGCTCAATTCACAATAGCTAAGATATGGAATCAACCCAAATGTCCATCAACTGAAGACTGGATAAAGAAATTATGGTATATACACATATACACACACACACTGACTGGATAAAGAAATCATGATTTTATACATACACACACACTCACCATGGAGTATGTAAAAAATAGCAGTCAAAATATGAAATCCTGTCATTTGCAACAAAATGGATGCAACTGATGACCATTATATTTAGTGAAATAAGCCAGTTCCAAATACCATATGTTTTCCTTATTGTGGTCTTTACTTAGTATAGAGTTGGTCTACTGTGTGCAAAGTTAATTGAAAATGAATCTTAATGGAGATTAGGACCGTCAAGGGGAGAGGGAGGAGGAGGAAGGCTGGGAGTGTGTGTGGGAGGGTGGGAGGAAGCACCTAGCTCCTGGCTTCTAATCGGCACATCACCAGCCATAACGGCCATTTGGGGGGTGAACCAACAGAAGGGAGACCTTTCTCTCTCTCTAACTCTACCTGTCAATTAAGAAAAAAGAGTAACTATATTCCTAAAGTTGTACTTATGAAATTTCTATTCCTTAAGTTTATTTTATTAAACAAAATAAGTTTAATAAAATAATAAATAACAAAAAAGTAATCTAGGAGTGAAGTTGACACTTTGAGATGCAATGATTTTGAACAGCGTTTGCCTCAACTGTTGAGGAAAAATAAGAATGGGAGTAGGAAAATGGAAAGCAAGAAATGTAGGAATGTAGGCAGGAGGAAGGGTAGGGTGAGAAGAATCACTATGTTCCTAAGTTTGTATATATCAAATGCATGAAGTTTACATATCTCAAATACAAGGTTTCTAGGTAAAAGAAAATTTTAAAAGTTCAATATTTCATAGTTTTATTTATGGGTACATACTTGACCTTGATTTCAGCACAGCATTCAGATTTTTAAAGAAGAATTTCTAACACAATAGACACAAAATGACTATTTAGAATCAGAAAGTAACACAATTACTTTATCATACAGCCATAAAAGTAGCACTATTTATTAACTATTTAATATACATTTTTAAATACTTCTTTGAGGTTTTTTTTGCCTGCACATTCTCTATTCTTTAATTTACAAATTTGTAATTTCATTTTTCTAGAGTTGAAGGATAATTCGGTTTTCCTCTGGGATTATTGATAAGTGTGTAGAAATTACCAATGGGTGTTTGGTGCAGCAGTTTTGGAATGGCTGGGTTCAATCCCAGCTGTGCTCTTAAAGCCAGCCTCCTGCTATTGTACACCCGGGGCCCCTGCTACCCACTCAGACTTGGATAGAGTTCCTGCCCCTTGGCTTCTGCCTGGCCCAGCCTTGTCTGTTGAAGGCATTTGGGGAGTGAGCCAGTAAGTGGAAGATATCCATTTGTCCCTCTATATATCTCTCTGCCTTTCAAATAAAATAAATTTTAAAAATTTTAAATAAAAATGCTGATATTTTAAAAGTTTTTCTTTCTATTTTATTAGTAATATCATTGCCATAATATTTAAGAAAACCCTCATTAAACTGCTTTCCTACCTGCTGTGTAAAATTATAGGGAATGTCACTTTGTGCAATGGTAAATTTTAAATAGACATGGAATTGACAACTCTTGTTAGCCACCATAGCTAGTATTTTGTTTCAGGTCACTATTTAAATATTTTTCCAATGTGTTCATATGATTTGCTTTTCATCAGCAAGATTATTAACAATTCAAGAGTCGATGTGTCCTGTTTAAAATTTATCTGTCTGGGGGCCGGCACTGTGGTGTAGCAGATAAAGCTGCCCTCTACAGGGCCAGCATCCTCAACGTGTGCCAGTTCGAGTCCTGGCTGCTCCACTTCTAATCCAGTTCTCTGCTATGGCCTGGGGAAGCACTGGAAGATGGCCCAAGTGCTTGGGCCCCTGCACCAGTGTGGGAGACCTGGAAGAAGCTCCTGGTTCGGGATTGGTACAGCTCTAGCCGTTGTAGCCAATTGGGCAGTGAACTAGTGGATAGAAGACCTTCCCCTCTCCCCTTCTACCCCTCCCTCCCTCTCTTTCAAATACATAATTTTTAAAAAAGATTTATTTATTGGGGCTGGCGCCATGGCACACTAGGTTAATCCTTTGCCTGTGGTGCCAGCATCCCATATGGGCGCCAGTTCTAGTCCTGGTTGTTCCTCTTCTAGTCCAGCTCTCTGTTATGGCCTGGGAAGGCAGTGGAGGATGGCCCAAGTATTTGGGCACCTGCAAGGGAGACCTGGAGGCGGCTCCGGTTTCCTGGCTTCGGATCGGCATAGCTCCAGCCATTGTGGCCATTTGGGGAGTGAACCAACAGAAGGAAGACCTTTCTCTGTCTCTCTCTCTCTCACTGTCTGTAACTCTACCTGTCAAATAATAAATGAAAGATTTAATAAATAAAAGATTTATTTATTTGAAAGTCAGAGTTACACAGTGAGAGGATGAGATGGACAGAGGACGAGAGTTGGGATCCGTTTTCAACCCTTTCCCAAAATGTCAATTAAAAAAAAAAAATCCCATGACATCCACACACACAGAGACACATACACACACCAGTCTCTACCTCTAAAACCAATGCCGTCTGGACCTGGTCTTCCCTTTCCATTCCAGAGACTGTGATAAACTTTTCCCCAGCTGCCTTCCAGTGTCATCAGCTCCTTTGGTTGCTCCCAACAATTGCTTGTACAGCACTGATCCCCACAGAGGCCCTGCGTCAGGACCTCTCTTATCCCTTTCTCCCCCCACAGCTCATCTGGTAAGCAACTTGTTTGCCCAGTTCCTGCAGTCCTCCTCTGGCTGTTTTTCCATGCTTTACTCTGCACTTGGAATTATCCCTCGTTTCCATATGGCTCAGGTTCATCCTATTTTCAGACAGCTCCTCCAAGTCCACTCTTTAAGCAGGCGTGTGACGTACAGAAAAGATCTTGTGATCAGTGTCAGGTGGCCTCAGTCCTACTTCTGGAAAAATGCATTTTCCAATCTAGGTCAGTGCCTTAGCCTCTCTTCTCCATTCTATGCATAAGAAAAATGAGGTGATCTATTTATTCACCCATTTATACATTCAACAAAAAAACTAAATTGGTTTCAGACACTGCTGGGCATTGTGGCTACAAAGAACAATAGAAAATGGATTTTGTCCACAAGGAGCTTTTTCAATGAAGTGAGAGAACAGACAGGAGTGCTAATTAACACGGACAGTTACTCCACTGTAGGAGGGAAGGATTTCAGAAGGGAAGCTGGGAGACCTAGCTGGGCATCTCCAAGCTTTTGTTGTGTTTTCTTATCCATAAAGTGGGATAATAATAGTTGTCCCTACATCCTCACAGGACTGTTCTTAAAATCCGAAGAAAGGAATGAAAACCTTTGAGAGAACCTGGAACGTAAGCAACCTGTTGTTTCTTGATCTGTGGAAGAGTGTGAGTGACCCGTAAGACTGTCTTCTGTAATTGTGGAAACCCTGCAGCACTCTCATTCTATATACTTTCACTTCTAAATAATGTGATGGAGGGTGGGGCAGCCTAGGGACTCTCAAACTGGCTGTGCATCAGGACTGCTTGAACAGGACTCGGCAGGCTGAGAGCGGAGGGCGAAGTGTGCAATTCTCTGTATGCATCCCGTTTGGAATAGCCCCACATGGAAAATACCTTATTAGAAGAGTCAAAAACCCATTCACTTAAATGAGGATTATTTGATCCTCATAACCACTTTATTCTATAATAGAGAGAAAATGTTACTATCTCATGTCACAGATAAAGTATAAATTCAGAGTTTAGGGCTTCTTCAGTGACCCAGCAATTAAAAAATAACTGAGCTGTGGTGAGTGTTTGGCACAGTGTTTAGATGCCACTCGGGCTGCTAATGCACACCCCAGGGGCTGCAGGCGATGGCCCCCGTTTCTCCTATGGGAGACCCAGGCTGACTTCCTGACTCCTGGCTTCAGGCAGGCTCAGCCCTGGCTGGTGTGGACATTCGGGGAGTGACCCAGAACACACGTGTTTGTTCATGTGCTCTCTCTCTGCTTTTCAAATTAAGAAAAAAAAACTTAAAAAAATATTTAAGATTTTTATTTTCACTTGACAGGTAGAGTTACAGTGAGAGAGAGAGAGAGAGAGAGAGAGAGAGAGAGAGAGAAATGTTTTCCTTTTGTTGGTTCACCCCCTAAATGGCCACAATGGCCGGAGCTATGTCAATCCGAAGCCAGGTGCTTCCTTCTGGTCTCCAATGCGGGTGCAGGGGCCCAGGCACTTGGGCCATCCTCCACTGCCCTCCCGGGCCACAGCAGAGAGCTGGACTGGAAGAGGAACAGCTGGGACTAGAACTGGCACCCATATGGGATGCCTGTGCCGCAGGTGGAGAATTAATCTAGTGCGCCACAACGGCGGCCCCAAATAAATTTTTTAATTAAAAAATTAAGCACAAAAGCCAAGGCTTCTCATCTGTCCAGTTTTCAGCACGTTACAGAGAAGGCCCGATCACGAATCATACCCAAGCTAGCAGTCCCATCGTTGGTCCTGTTACGTAACGCATTTGTGTCAGGTAGAATATTTCTCGGGCTTTTCACACTTAGGTTCCGATTTAAGAAAAAGCTGTATTCGTTTTGTTTCCAGAAGTATGGCAGTTTGTATGCTGTGAAAAACTCTACTGGTTGACTCAGAGTGGTGAAAAAACAAACATGCCACTTTTCCATATGCTGAGCTTTCATGAAGAGCAGAAATCCCGAGCAGTCAGCCTGTGCCAAAGCCAGTTTTCACCTTGATAGTTTCTGCCAAATTCCATATTGAATAATTTTAACCAATAAACACGAAAACTGCAATAAAATGGCCAAATCCCTTTAAAACATAACGTTAAACAACTTTTAAAAAGAAACAGAAAACTTGAATAATACTATAACCATTAAAGAAATTTTATCAAGAGTTAGAAACTGGCCACACCAAAAAAATACAATAAGGTCACTGGACTTTACAGGAGAATCCTATTGTCATTCACTGTGTAGTTCCCATCATCCACTTTGCTTCTAAGATTGTTTCTTATGTAATATATCTACATACAGTTTTAAAAACCCACCTGTCCTCTCAGCTTTCAGGCCCAGATATAAGGAGCCTGGGAAACACCACTTTGTCTTAACAAGTGAAAAAACCAAATGAAAAAAAAAAAAATCAGCTGTGTTTAACCATCAGAGAAGTGATGTCACAAGGCAAACTGCTGTCTCCAAAGCTGGAGGAACAGACCAGCAAATGCAGCAATCAGGAGGTGCTACAGCAGAAGCCCCCAAACAGAAACCTCCAGGGTAGATGATCTGGAAAGGTAATTGAAGAATTGCAGGGAGGTCAGAGCAGACCAATCTGAGAGTTTAAAACTCTAGGAAATCCAGTCGTAGGGAATGCCTACACTTTTGCGGGTTTTACGTGCAAAGCTGGACCAGGTTCTCACAGCGAATATTGATGAAAAATCCCCACCCATTTCTGAAAGGGAGAGGGGAAAGGAATCACTTTAAATATACCAAAGCACTCTTTCTTAACACGGGCTACCCTTAAGAGAAATGATTTCCCAGAGCCTAACCAACCTGGAGGAAGGTAACACCCAACTCTATCTAGCCCACTGTAGCTTTCTCCAGGTGACAAGAGAAATCTATAACCTATTATGCAGGGCAAAGGAAATACCCAATATCAGCCCACTCGAGACAACCTGCCCACCCAAGGGGCTGGTGGTGGGCAGACCTTCACAGTTCAGAGGCACAGGCTCACTAAAATTCTGGTACCTAATCCCGGACTGTAGAATGCTTCCTGCACTTCCTCACCCGTCACCACATTACCGAAGACCTATTCACCATTGTTCCTTATACCTAGTACATAATATCAAAGTCAAAAAAAGCATATAGAAGTCCAGAAAACACAGAGCAAGCATCAGAACCAGATGCAGCTATGGCACAGATGTTGGAATTATCAGGACAAAATTGAAAATTGATATAACTATACCCTAAAGGTTTGTATTAGTCAGATTCCTGATGCTGTAATGAAATGCTGGAGGCAGGCAACTTTATAAGAAAAAGAGGTTTATTTTGACATGGAGGCTCACAATAGATCAGGTGGATCTGCCAGGTGGCAGTAGCATTCTCACCAGCAGGGTCTTGAGGCTGCACAGAGCATCGCACAGCATGTGTGTTTGCCTACGTCAGTGTGGCCTCTTAAATCCACCAGGCACCAGGATTCAACCATGGGGCCCCCACCCTAGCAACCTAATCAAACCTAATCACTTCTCAAAGACTCCGCCCCCAGTAGATACCATGGTTTAAGTTTGCATCTTCTTAGTTCTATTAAAATAAGGAATTGGAGGGGGACAAACACTCGAACCAGAACAAGGATTTAATGTTTAAGTAGCATATAAGAACTGATGAGCAATGCAAATAGAGGACATGTTGATGTTAATAAAAAGGACCGTAAGTGGATAGATTAATTACAAAGCAGACTTTAGAGCAAGGGAAGTTACTGGGGATAAACAGTCCCAATTCTCCAAGAAGAAATAGCAATTAACATGTGACCTAACAACATCAAAATATACAAGGCAAACACTGGTAGAACTTCAAGGAGGAAAGTAGATGAATCCACTACTATAGTTGAGACTTTAACACCCATTAACTAGAAATGGAAAGAAATAGAAGGCAGAAAAATCAGTAAGGACCTAGTTGAACTCAACAGCACCAAACAGATATAATTGACATTATCAACTACTTCAGTCATTCACATCCAAACACATTCTTTTCAAGCTCACATGGAATATTCACCATATCTTGGGCCATAAGATGCACCTTAACAAACTTAAGAGTGTATATTCCACAAATAATTTAATTAGAAATCAATAACAGAAAGATACCTAGAAAAATCTAAAAATACCTGGGCATTCCACAACATATGTCCTACATAAAATGTAGGACAAAAAAATTCCAAGAGGAATTTTAAAATGTTTTAAGTGAAAATGGACACACAACTAATAAAATTTCGTAGTATGAAACAGAAATGGCACATAGAAGGAAGTCAGAATATTCAATGAATATATATTAGAAAAGGAAAAATCTAAAGTGAATCATCTCAGTCTCCTTTGAAAACTAGGAAAAAAGCAAACTAAATGCAAAGTTAGAAGAAACAATAAAAATTAGAACACAAATTGAAATCAATAAAGAAAGATTGAAAGTAGTAACTGCTTTCAAAAGACAAAAGAATTGATGGATTTCTAATCAGGCTAAGAAAAGAAAGAGAACTCAAATTACTAATATCAATTGGAAGAGGGACATCATTACACGTTCTATAGACATTAAAAGCATAATAAAGGAATGTTATGGACAACTCTATGCCCACAAATTTGATAACCTAGATGAAAAAGACCAATTCCAGGAAAGACACAATGCACCAAAATTCACAGAGGAGAAAACAGATCACTTGAATGGCATATATATATTAAAGATTTTATTTACTTTGAGAGAGTTACAGAAAGTGAGAGGAAGAGACAGAGAGAGAGGTCTTCCTTCCATTGGTTCACTCCCCAAATGGCTGCAACAGCCGTAGCTGCACTGATCCGATGCTAGGAGCCAGGAGCTTCTTCCAGGTATCCCACAGTTGTGCAGGGTCCCAAGGACTTGGGCCACCTTGTACTGCTTTCCCAGGCCATAGCAGAAAGCTGGATTGGAAGAGGAGCAGCCCATACTCCAACTAGCACCCATATGGGATGCTGGCGCTTCAGGCCCGGGCTTTAACCACAGTGCCAGCCCCCCAATAATGTATTTTTAAAAATTATCCACCATGACTATGTGAGATTTATCCCAGAAATGGAAAGCTGGTTCAACACTTAAAATCAATGAATGTTATCCATTACATAATCAGGTCAAGGAAGAACAACATTCTGGTCAAATCAATAGATGCAGGAAAAGCATTTGGCAAAATCCTACACTCATGATAGAGAATGATGAGAACTATCTCAAGCTGATTTTTGATTTTTTAAAAGATTTATTTGAAAATCAGAAAGAGAGAGAGAGACAGACACAGAGAGAGTCTTCCATGTGCTGGTTCACTCCCCAAATGGCCACAACAGCCAGGGCTGAACCAGGAGCTTCAGCAGGGTCTCCCACATACTTGCAGGGGCCCAAGCACTTGGGCTGTCTTCCACTGATTTTCCAGGCATATCAGAAGGGAGCTGGATCTGATGTGGAGCACATGGGACTCGAACTGGCACTCATATGGAATGCCAGCACTGCAGACAGTGGCTTAACACACTGTACCACAGTGCCGGCCTCCTCAACTTGATTTTAAACATCTAAAAAACTTACAATTAAGATCACATTTAATGGTTAGAAATTTTCCTGCTAAAATTATGAACAAGGTAAAGATGTTCCTTTCTGTCATTCCTTTTCAATAGCATACTGGAAGTTCTAGACAAGAAAGGAAATAAAATGTATTCACTGGTAAGGAAAAAGTATCTTTGCAGATGGCATTTGTCTATGTAGAAAAACTGAAAGAATAAACAGCAAAAAGTTATTAGAACTTTTATTAATCCATCCCACAACTTGCCCTGAGGTTAATAAAAAAAAGTAGATACTTTTTCTATACATCAGCAATGAACAAGTAGAAGTTGAACCTGAAAACAATACAATTCATGTTAACACTCTACAAAATGAAATACTTATAAATCAAACAAAATATGTACAAGATCTTTATCAGGAAAAGTACTATAATATTTAGCTGAAAGAAATCAAAGAACTTGGGGCTGGCACTATTTTATAGCTGGTTAAGCTGCTCCCTGAAACACTGGCATCTCTTATAGCCGCCGGTTCGAGCCCCGGCTGTTCCAATTCTGATCCAACTCCCAGATAATGCGCCTGAAAAAAAACAGTGGAGGACAGCCCAAGTGCTTGGGCCCCTGCAGCTATGTGGGAGACCCTAAAGAACCTCCTAGCTCCTGGCCTAGACCTGGCCCAGCCCTTACAGCCATTTGGGGAGTGAACCAGCAGATAAAAGACCACTCTGTCTCGACCTGTCTCGACCTGTCTCTCTCTCTCTGTAACACTGCTTTTCAGATAAATGAAATATTTTTTTAAAGAAAAGAACTAAATAAAATGGACAAAATTTCATGTTCATGGACAGGAATTCAACATTCAACATTTCATTTTCTACAACTTTTTTATAGTTTCAACCCAATCCAAATAAAAAATCCCAGCAAGTTTTTGGGGGATATTGACAAATGGATTCTAATGTTTATATGGAGAGACAAAAAACAAAGAATAGCAAACTCAGTATTGAAGCAGGATACCAGAGTCAGAAGTCTGAAACTACCCGACTTCAAGACTTACAGTAAAGCTCTAGGAACTAAGACAGTGTGGTGTTAGTAAAAGAATAAAGAAACAGATCAAACAGAATAGACATTTTAGAAATAGACCATATAAATAGTTAAGAGGTGTTTGACAAAAGGTGATATAATGGGTCAAAAATAGTTCTTACAGCAAATAGTGCTGGAATAACAGAGTATCTCCCTGCCAAAATTTTTCAATTTTTAAAAAAATATTTTTTAAAGATTTATTTGAAAAGCAGAGATAGAGAGAAGCAGGGAGATAGAGGAGAGAGAGAGAGAGTGATCTATTTTCCATCTACTGGTTCACTCCCCAAATGGCTGCAATGGCTGGGGCTGGGCCAGGCCAAAGCCAGGAGTCAGGAGCCAGGAGCTTCATCCATGTCTCCCACATGGGTATATGACCCAAGCACTTGGACCATCTTCCACTGCTTTCCCAGGCATATTAGCAGGGAGCTGAATTGGAAGTGGGCAGCCTGGACCCAAACCAGTGCCCATAGGGGATGCTGGTGCCACAGGTAGAGGCTTAACCTACTCCACAGTGCTGTACCCCTCCAACCCCTCAAACAATTTAAATACAGATCTTAGCTCTTAATGAAAATTAACTAAGGGAAAGAATCCAAGATGACCAAATATGGAGAAACTACCCTGACTTCACCCACAATAGGCTAGAAGAAGAAACACCAACTAAGGAGTGGGCAAGTTTCAGATTTCAGTGAAGTGATAGAACAGAACAGATTTCATGGGACAGAGAGGAAAGCATTCTGCTGTCCGGCTGTGTAGTGCAGCCAGCGGCTGGCCAGAAGTCCTCTTCTTCCCTAGTCTAGGTAGGAAGAAACTGCCCATGCCTCACCGCTGGTAGCTGTAGCCAAAGGAGAGATCTGCAGTCACCCTGGGGAGCTGACCGGGGCTGAACTTCCCAAGAGGGAAGCCACTGCCTCCTGTCCCTCCCTGACACCCCAGAGTGATGGAGTGGGCTGTGACAAGTCCCATAACTGATCTTTGTTCTGCTGACAGATGCAGCCGGAGCCAGAGTCAGGGCAAGTTGCAGAATGGAGGAGAGACTCCTGTACCCGGTACCTGTGGGAATTTGGGGCGAAGCTCCAGAGCTGCGCTCACTCCACATGATCCAGTGGGGTTCAGCTTCTTGGAGCTAGCACCAGTAGCAAGCCATATAAAAGCTGGTCCTGACCTGAGAAAGTTCCTTCTATGCCTCCTAGCTTATACTGCTAGGAGCCCCAGGCGCGAAATCCCAGCAATGCTTTGTGAGAACTGGAGGTAGTATCATCTGTGCCTTGCAGAACCGATCGTTTATGCTGGTATCATAATCTTTGCAGTAATTTGCACTCACTTAGAACGTCTGGAGTGCTCTATCTGTATCACTCTGCTTCAGACAGGTAGCTAACACTATACCCAGCACCCGGCTGCCACCCTGAGAGATCTGGATAATGACCCCACTGCACCTACAATACCAGAACTATAATAATCAGTCCTAGTGCCCTCAAACCCAGTGGAATCTATCTGGTGGACCTAGGGGAGAAACTCCCTTCATTCCACCTTTCAGGACCCTTACTGGCCCAGGCAAAATCCCCTGTATACTTTGTAGTCACTCTGTAGGACTGGATCAGCACTCAGTTCAGATCCCCCAGTTCTGAGAACAGGGTTATTGGTGTTGTAAGCCTCAGCACCTGTTGCAGTCTCCTAGCAGGACCTGAGGAAGATCTCATCTGCATCATACAGTTCTAGAGCCACAGTTATTGGTTCCCCAAGCACCAGCATCACTCAGGCTTGCTAGTGGGACAAGACAGCTTTGTCTCCCTCAACCCGAGTACAAGGTCCTGGCTATCACAATCCCCAGAGTAACTGACACAAAACTCTGTGGCCTGAAGATAAATACCCTAGGAAGGCCACATTGAGCTCAAAGTCACACTTCTACCCACTATGAAATGCAGCAGACCAAACCTCCATCACGTATAGATGTAGCTGACACTGATTAAAACAAATCAAGCAGAGTCTACTCATCTGGGCTTACCTAGAACCAAAGCCAAAACAAAACATCAGGTGTTACCCTGCAATTCATCTAAACCATAAACTTGTCCAATAAAACCACTCTATGAAGAAGATGGGACTATTGTACTACATGCTCAGATATCAACATAGAGACACAGGAGACATGAAGCAAGTTGCTGGACATGTCCAAAAGAACATGGTAGTGCTTCAGAATTAGATCCTGATCCAAAGGAAATCTATGAAATGCCAGAAAAATAAGAATAATTGTAAGGTAACTGCGATGCAAGAGAATACAAAACAGCTTAAAGAAATTAGGAAGTTAATGAGCGACATGAATAGAAATTTCGCTAAGCAGGTGAAATCATAAGAACCACCAAGTAGAAATTTTGAAGAGGTCTTCAATCAGTGAAATAAAAAACATGACTGAAAGTTTTAGCAGCAAAGGCCAAGTGGAGGAAAGAATTTCTGGCCTAAAGGGCAAGCTGTCTGAAACAGCCCAATCAGACAAAATAAAGAACTAAAAAGAATGAAGAAAGTCTACGTGAAATATAGGCTACCACTAAATGTTTAAATGTTCATATTATAGGAATGCCAGAGGGAGAAGAGAATGAGAAAGGCATTGAGGACCTGCCAAATGAAATGGTAGTTCAAAGTTTCCCAGGTCTTGAAAGAGACATGGACATCCAAGCTACAGAAGCTCAAAGGACCCCAAGCAGGCACAACCAAAAGAGATCTCAAAAACATGTTGTAGTCAAGTTATCAAAAGTTAACAACAAGGAGAGAATCCTAAAGACAGAAAAATAAAAGTGTCAAGTTACGTATAAAATAAAATTAGACTAACATGGACCTCTTAGCAAAAACTCTACAGGCCAGAAGAGAGTAGGGTGACGAAGTCAAGGTCTTAAGAAAGAACAAACTTCCAACCAACAATATTGTATCTAGTGAAGCAATCCTTGAGAACTGGAGGAGAAATAAAGTATTTCAGAGAAAAGCAAGAAGCGAGAGGCTCCATCACCTCCAGAGCTGCCTTGTAAGAAATTCTGGAGGGTCTGCTGCACTAGAAGTCAACATCAGAACACATGGTGCCACCAAATTCACCAACAGAGCAGGTAGCATCATTAACCAATCAACAAAATGGCAGGTCTTAGTTTGCATCTAACAATACTACCTTGGATATAAATGGATTAAATTCCCTAGCCAAAAGCCTTAGGTTGGGTGAGTAGATAAGAAACCAAGTCAGGGCCGGCCCTGTGGTGTAGCGGATAAAGCTGCCACCTGCAGTACCAGCATTAAGTATGGGCGATGGTTCAAGTCCCGGCTGCTCCACTTCTGATCTAGCTCTCTGCTATGGCTTGGGAAAGCAGTGGAGGATGGCCCAAGTCTTTGGGCCCCTGCACCCATGTGGGAGACCTGGAAGGAGCTCCTAACTCCAGGCTTCGGATTGGTGCAGCTCTGATCATTGCATCCAACTGGGGAGTAAACCAGTGGATGGTTCTCTCTGTGCAACTCTGACTTTCAAATAGATAAATAAATCTTTAAAAGAAAAAAATAAAGAAACTAAGTCCCCACTACATGCTGCCTACAAGAAACTCACTACACAAATAAAGATACACATAGACTGAAAGTGAATGGCTGGAAAAAGATATACCAGGCAAATGGAGACCAGAAATGAGCAGGAGTAGCCATGCTCAGATAATAATTTAAATAAAAACTGTAAAAAAGAGACAAAGAAAGATGTTATATCAGCAAGCAGATATAATCATAAATATGCATGCACCCAAGACCACATATATATTTTATACACACACACACATGTGCACATACACACATACACACAGTTAGATCAAAAGAAAGATGGTCTCCAATGAGGGACTTCAGCATCAATGGATATATTTTTGTTTTTTTATGACTGGATAATCTATCAAAGTTGACCCATACTATTGAACAAATGGACATAACAGATGGTTACCAAACATTTCACCTAATAGCTACAGAATACACATTCATCCCATCCACACATGGAACATTTTTTAGGGTAGACCAGATATTAGGACGCAAATCAAGTCTCAGTAAATTTAAGAAGATTGGAATCATACCATGTATCTTAGACTAAAGGAATAAAACTAGAAATAAAAACTATAGAACGTTTATACACACATGGGAATTAGAGCAACATACTGACCAACCAATGGGTCACTGAATAAATAAAAAATCAATTTTTTTGTAAATAAATGAAAATGAAATTACATCATGCCAAACCTGCAGGATACAGCAAAAGCAGTATTAAGAGGGAAGTTTATAGCATTAAGTGCTTACAATACAAGCAGAAATGTCTTAAATGATCTAGTAATGCATCTCAAAGACTTAGAAAAATAAGCATAAATCAAACCCAAAATGGGCAGGAGGCAAAAAATAAAGATTAGAGCAGAAATAAATAAAATTGAAACTTTAAAAAAAATCCAAATAACAAAATAAAAAGATGATTTTCTGAGAAGAAAACAAGCCAATCATTTAGCCAGACCAGCAAAGGAAAAAGAGAGAGAAAGAGAGAGAGAGAGAGAGAGAGAGAGCGAGCTCAAAATTAGAGATGAAAAAGGAGACATTACAACTGCCACCACTGAAATACAAAAGATTATAAGAAAACTGCCATGAAAAACTGTGTTCTAATAAACTGGAAATCTTGAAGAAATAGATACATTCCTGAATCCATATAACCTACCAGGATTAAATCAAGAAAATGTAACTTGACCCATAACAAGCGATGAGATTAAGCGGTAATTAAAAGTCTCCCATCAAGGAAAAGTCCAGGACTTGAAGGCTTTACTACTACATTCTGCAAAACATTTAAAGAGGCACTAACTCCAATACTTTTCAAAGTATCCCAAAATATATATCAGATTAGAACTCTGCCAAATTCTAATTAGGCCAGCATACCCTGATACCAAAAAAGGAACAAAGGCCCAACACAGGAAAATGCAGACCTGTAACTTTGATGAACACAGATGTAAAATTCTCTATAAAATACTAGGAAACAGAATCCAAAGCCACATCCAAAAGATCATACATCATGAGCAAGTGGGATTTATCCTAGAGATACAAGCATAGTTCAGCGTTTACAAATCAATAAAGCCATAAATCACGTCAGCAGAGTGAAGAACAAAAACCATATGGTCATCTCAATAGATGCAGAGAAAGCATTTGATAAGATTCAACATGATAAAAATCCTCCATAAATTAGGTATATAAGGAACATACCTCAAAATTTAAAGGCCATATATGACACAACAATGGCCAATGTCATACTGAATTCATAAAAGCTGAAAGCATTTCCCCTCAGATCTGGAAGAAGACAAGGATGTCCACTTTCACCACTCTTATTAAATATAATACTGGATATATTAGCAAGAGCAATTACGGAGAAGTAAGAAATAAACAGCATCAAAATTGGAAAGGAGAAGTAAAATATACCCATGTTTGCAGATGGCAAGACATGTTATACGTGGAAAATCCTAAACACTCCATTAAGAAGCTGTTAGAACTGATAGGTCCTAAAGGTAAGCTATTTCACAAAGTTATAGGTTACAAAATCAATATAAAAAACCCCAGCTTTTTATATGCAAATGAACTCACCAAAAGGGAAATCAAGAAAGATCTCCAACTCATGATGCACACACACACACACACACACTCAAATATTTAGGAATAAATTTAACCAAAGAAGTGAAACCTTTCTACAGCTAAATTTATACAGCATAGGTGAAAGAAATCAGCAAGGACACAAAGAAGTTAAAAGCTATTCCTTGCTCATGGATTGGAATAATTAATATCATTAAAATGTCTATATTCCCTGAAGCAGTCTAGAGATTTGTTGTAATCCCTACCAAAACGTCAATGACACTCTTTAAAAATTAGAAAATATAGTCCTAAAGTTTATTCAGAATCTCAGAACACCTAAAATCCTGAGGAAAAAAAATTCAAGCTGGAGACATTACAATATCTGACTTCAAAGCATACTACAATGATAAAGTAATTAAAACTACAAGGTACTGCCAGCGCCGTGGCTTAACAGGCTAATCCTCCACCTTGCGGCGCCGGCACACCGGGTTCCAGTCCCGGTTGGGGAGCCGGATTCTATCCCGGTTGCCCCTCTTCCAGGCCAGCTCTCTGCTGTAGCCCGGGAAGGCAGTGGAGGATGGCCCAAGTCCTGGGGCCCTGCACCCGCATGGGAGACCAGGAGAAGCACCTGGCTCCTGGCTTCGGATCAGTGCAATGCGCCGGCCGCAGCAGCCATTGGAGGGTGAACCAACGGCAAAAGGAAGACCTTTCTCTCTGTCTCTCTCTCACTATCCACTCTGCCTGTCAAAAAAAAAAAAAAAAAAAAAAACCCTGCAAGGTACTGGCATAAAAACTGACACATAGATCGGTGGAACAGAATAGAGAACCCAGAAATTAATCCATATACATATAGCCAAAGTTCACAGACCATGCACTGGGGAAAGCATATCTTAAATAAGTGGTGCTGGTAAAACTGGATGTATGTATATAGAAGAAAGAAATTAGATTCCTACCTCTCACCATATTTTAAAAAATCAACTCAAGGTAGATTAAGGCCCTAAATTTAAGATCTTAAAATGTATGGGTAAAACTTTAAGACATTGGTGTAGGTTCTAACTCTTGGATAAGACCTCCAAAGCACAGGCTACAAAATCAAAACTAGCACCTGGGATTATATCCAACTCAGAAGCTTCTGCACAGCAAAGGAAATAAAGAGATATCCAACAGAATTGGAACATTTGCAAGCTATCTATCTAACAAAGAATTAATATCCAGAATAGCTCAGCTACTCAAAAAACTCAATAAAAAAACAGATAACCCAGTTAAGAAGTAGGAAAAGAACCTCACTAGACAGTTCTCCAAATAAATATAAGTGGCCACATACATAGGGAAAAATGCTTACTTACCATCACTAGCCATCAGGGAAGTGGCTGTGCATCTGTGGAGGCAAAAATTATATGGAAATTCTCTGTACCTTTCACACAACTTTGTTGTTAATTTAAAACTTCCCTAGAAATAGAGTCCATGTAGAAAAGTCTTTAAAAAATTGATCTGAGAATGCTGTAATTTTTGCTTTCAACTCTGAAACATATGTGGAAGAACTCTAGAGTAGTTTATTCTACTTACCCTGATGTTTCCCATTTCTGTTGCTCTTCCTGCATTCCTGTTGCCTCAAGGTTCTTTTGGGTATTGTCTCAGGGATGTTCTTTAACGATTTTTTCAGATTAGACTCATTGACAAATTCATCTTTCTTCAGAGAATGTATTTATTTCATCTTCATTTCTGAAGAATATTCTGAATATAGAATTCTTGGCTGAAAATTCAAATTATTGTCCCATTATATGTAATATTATTTTTCTTTGCTTTCAAGATGCTTTCATTTTCTGTGGTTTGATTATGGTAATCTGGACATTCACGTTTTTGGCTTAATCTTATTTGGAGTTCACAGAACTTCTTATCTGTAGTTTAGATTTGTTGCCAAATTTGGCAAGTTTTCAGTTGTTATTTCTTCAAGTTTTTTTTTAAAACTACATCCTTTCTCCTCCTCTTCTGGGGCTCTCTTATCATGAATATTGATTCTTTTGTTATTATGTGATTCCCACAAATCCTTTTTTCTCATTTCTTATTACTTTTATTGAATTCTCAATCTTGCTGCCTCTTTCATCTCCATGCTGCAAGTGAGCTCACCCAGTGAATTAAAATATTATATTTTTCAGTTTTAAATTTTTAATTTGGTTCTTCTTTTATATATTCTACTTCTTTGTTGATACTTCTTATTTAAATCTTTCAAATTTTTTACTTTCTACTTTTCAATTTCTTTCATCCATGCTCAATTGTTTCTTGGAACATTTTATAATGTCTTTCTCAGATAAATCCAGTATCTGTGCCCATCTTCACCTTAGGATCTACTAATATTTTTTTGGTTAAGATGATTCTGCTCTTTCATATGCTGAGTCAGTTTTGATTATATCTTAGACGTCTGAATGTTATCTTATGAATGTTACTCATTAAAACCCACTATTACATACATTCTTATAGAATAAAAAGAACATTCTTCAACTAATCTACCGTGACAAAACCATGGAAAGACAGTATGTCAAAAAATATAAAGCAGTCTTAATCATAATTTTAGAGGTAAAACATTGATATGAAATAATAATATAGCAGTATATTAAAATGTAATATGTATGTTCAAATTCTTTTTACCCAAAGAATTCATTTGGCCTACAAATACAAAATTGTGTGAAAATAGGAAATTTTTCAATCTATAGTCTTCAGATTAAAGAATTAAAATTTTATAATAAAATTTGGGAAAACTACTTTATATAAACTAGCCACTTATTGAAAGCTTAAGTATCATTTAATGATTTTAAATTAACAAATACTGAAAGGAGATTTGTTAATGTGCTAAAAGACATCTATAAAAATATTATACTTAAACATAGCTCTCATATGTCAATCAACATAGTGTTGGTTTATAAACAGACACTTAGAGCAGTGGAATGGAGTAGAGAACCCAGAAATAAATCCACATAATTATGGCAAACTAATTATTTACCAAAGCACCAAAGATATACATTGGAGAAAGGGTGATTTTCGTAAAAGGTGCTGGGAAAACTGGACTTGTACATGCAGATAAATTAGAACCCTATCTTTTACCGTGTACAAAAATCAACTCAAAAGCAGACCTAATATTTAAATGTAAGACCCAAAACCATGAGAGTATTGGAGGAAAACAGTAGAAGTGCTTCAAGAATCTGGTCTGAGCAAAGATTTTTTAGATATGAGTCAAAAACTACAGGCAAGCAGATGTTGACACAATTACGTTAAACTTAGAACTTCCACATAGCACAGGAAACAGAAGCAACCTATGTAAGTGGAGAAAATATTTGTAAACTATTTCTCTGATAAGAGTTTAAAACAGAATATATGAGGACTCAAACAACTCAACAGCAAAAACTTTAAAAACCCAATTTTTAAATTTGTAAATTGTCTAAATAATCATTTGTCGAAAGAATATACAAATAGGCAGTTTTTCATATATGTGCAGTCTAACATCACTAATCATTAGGGAAAAGCTCTTTAAAAGCACAATGATATGTCCTACTCCTGTGAGAATGGCTACTATCAAAAAGACCAAAAGTTCACAGCAGACTCATAGAATGGCAGACGTCCTAAACAACACTCTGGCTTCAGAATCAGCCCTTAAGGCATTCAGATCTGGCTGAAGAGCCCATGAGAGTATTGTAGGCATGGAAAGCCAAGATACCATGGGAAAGAAAAAAAGAGGAAGACCTAAATGAAAGATCTCTGTGAGTGAGATCCCAGTGGAAAGAACAGGGCCATCAAAGGAGGTACCTTTCTCTGAAGGGAGGAGAGAACTTCCACTTTGACTATGACCCTATCGGAATAAGATCAAAGTCAGCGAACTCTAAAGGCTTCCATAGCCCTGGCAACTCATGACTAGAGCCTAGGGAGATTACTGACGCCATGAACAGGAGTGTCAAATTGTTAAGTCAGCAACAGAAGTCACTGTACTTACATCCCATGTGGGATCTGTCCTTAATGTGTTGTCTAATGTGCAGTGATGCTATAACTAGTACTGAAACAGTATTTTTACACTTTGTGTTTCTGCATGGGTACAAACTGATGAGTTCTTTACTAACTATATACTGAAGTGATCTTCTATATATAAAGATAATTGGAAATGAAAAAAAAAAAACCTGGTGTTAAATTGGAAATGGCATAGAAAATTAATTAATTAAAAAAATATTATGTAGGATCTCTGTCTTTAATGTGCTGTACACTGTTATTTAATGCTATAGCTAGTACTCCAACAGTATTTTTTTTCACTTTGTGTTGCTATATGGGGGCAAACTGTTGACATCGTTACCTAATATATACTAAACTGATCTTCTGTATATAAAGAGAATTGGAAATGAATCATGATGTGATTGGAAGGGGAGAGGGAGCGGGGAAGGGGAGGGTTGTGGGTGGGAGGGAAGTTTTGGGAGGGGGAAGCCATTGTAACCCATAAGCTGTACTTTGGAAATTTATATTCTTTAAATAAAAGTTTAATTAAAAAAAAAAGAAAATAAAGAAGTCACCACCCTGCTTTAAGAAAAAAAAAAAAAAAGACCAAAAGTTACAAATGCTAGCGGGTGAGAATGTAAATTAATACAGCCATTATGGCGAACAGTATGGAGTTTCCTCAAAAAACTAGAAATAACACTACTATATGATCTAGTAATCTCACTACTAACTATATACCCAAAGGAAGGGAAATTAGTATTTGAGAGGTATATGAACTCACATGTTGATTGAAATATTCCTTAAAATAGCCAAGTTTTGTAATCAACCTAGATTCCCATTGACAAATGAGTAAATCAAATACAGTCTATAAGCACAATGAAATATTATTCAGCCATAAAAAATGAGATCTTGCCATCTTTAGCAACGTAGATGAGTCTGGAGAACATTATGAAGTTCAGTCAGCCAGGTACAGAAGACAAATACCACATGTTCCTACGTGTGGAAGCTAAGATCATTGATTTCAGAAGTTCCAAGATGGCAGAATAGTGATGGGGTGGTCTGCTCTGGGAGAGGTGATATTAAGAAAAGCGTGGTGAAAGTACACTCTCAGGGGAAAGTTGCAGGGAAAATTGTAGGAGGTCCTGTGAGAGCAGTGGAGATGGCCTGGACCTGTGTGAAAGGCACGGGCACACAGCCACAGGCATGGACACAACATGGACCCGGAAGCTCAGATTTGGAGAAAGCAGTCACTCTGGCAAGCAAGGCGAGGTCAGAATGCACAGCTCACACACTGTTGATACAGCTGGAGGGAGAGCACTGTCCTCGAGTCCAGCCCAGGACCCTCGAAAGAGTGGAAAATTGCTCACCTGTGGGGGTGGGGGGAAGCAGTGCTTTTCTCTCCCCTCTCTCTCACCTCCGTTCCCTACTCCCTACCAGCTCCCTGTGGCCAGCTCCGGGAGAGCTGGTACCATTTTGGACATCAGCAGGTGGCAGCTTATGTCTTAAGCGGGGGACAGTCTATCCCGTTGGCATAGGCAACCATGGCAGATTGAGTGCCATTGGCAGGGACCATCTCTATCTTGTCAGCAGGGGAAATAGCATCGGCTGTGCAGTGCCCACCTGGTGGATGGTGGGGACAGGGAGCCATCCTAAGGAAGGGAAGTGCCTCCTGCAGGGACAACTGTTCATGCCCAGAACAGCTGTGAAACAGACAGGGCCACGGCTGGCCGCCAGAGGGTATTGTGGACACGTGATCCAGGGATTTTGCTGAAGGGAAAAATCTACATCCCCCACTGACTGAGTCTGGCTGGGAGGATTGGGCTCATCTGCCTGGGCAGAACACACATGGGCAGTGGCTCTGGGAACCCCTCAGTCTCTGTGGATGGGACAGGCTAGCAGGGAGGAATGGATCTACTTGCACTCTTTGACCATGAGAGTTCTGTGTGCCGAGACTGTGGGAGCTCTGCGTGAGAAGGTGCAGAGTGTAGCTGGGTCCCTGGGCAGTCACCGAGTTTGGGTCCACACATACAGAGCCCCTTGGCTGCCTGAGGCACTCATTGCAGCAGGAACCATGCTTATGGTGAGAACCGCACAGATCATTTGTGTGATTCATACAGCAGCATGGAGGAATGTTGAATACACTGGAGACTAACACTGGGGCACTGCTCAGCTTGGTGGAGAGGAAGTGAGGGTGATCACACCAACAGGGGTGTCCATTCCCCACCCCCTTCTGTTAACAAGGAGAGATAGACCACATCCAAGCTGGGGGTCACCCTGGATACTCATTCCACCCTTGAGCACTGACCAGAGCTCCCTGGCCACACTCACCATACACCTCTTGGTATTCACTGCTGTTGCAGACTTTCCACTAAGTCACAGAGGAATAGCTCGAAGATAAAAGCCATCAGAGGAAAAAAAAATAACACAAATGCCTAAAAATAAATGCATAAATTCAAGAAACAAGAGTAAGGATGACACCATGACTTTTACAAAGGAACACAAAAACATTTCAATATTAGAACAGGATGATGAAGAGATTAGTGGAATGCTGGAAATGGAATTCAAAAGTTAATCATAGGATTATTCAATAGCAGTCAGAAGCAAATCCATGAACTAAAGAATACCACATATAATATGAATGAAAACTTTTCCCATGCAATTGAGATTTTAAAGAGAAATGAAAGTGAAATATTGGAAATTAAAAGTGGCCGGCGCTGCAGCTCAATAGGCTAATCTTCCGCCTGCAGTGCCAGCACACCGGGTTCTAGTCCCGGTCGGGGCGCTGGATTCTGTCCTGGTTGCCCCTCTTCCAGGCCAGCTCTCTGCTGTGGCCCAGGAGGGCAGTGGAGGATGGCCCAAGTGCTTGGGCCCTGCACCCCATGGGAGACCAGGAGAAGCACCTGGCTCCTGCCATTGGATCAGCATGGTGCGCCGGCCACAGCATGCTGGCCACGGCGGCCATTGAAGGGTGAACCAATGGCAAAGGAAGACCTTTCTCTCTGTCTCTCTCTCTCTCTCACTGTCCACTCTGCCTGTAAAAAAAAAAATAAGAATAAAAAGAAAAGAAATTAAAAGTTCAATCGATCAAATAAAAATGTGGTGAAAAGTCTTAACAGACTTGGAGAGGCAGAAGAAAGAATATCTGAGCTAGAAGACAAATCTTTGGAAATCTTCTAGTCAGACCAAAATTTCTTTAAAAAAGAAATTAGAAAACTTAAGAACAATGTTGGAGATTTATGGGGTACTATCAAATGACCCAATGTATGGGTCCTTAGGAGTTCCTGAAGTTGTTGAGAGAGATTGGATTAGAAGGCATATTTAGTGAAATTACAGAAAACTTCTCTAATGGAGAAAGAAAGAGATGACCAGGAACAGAAAGCACAAACTCCTAACAGACATGACCAGGGAAGATCTTCACCATGATACATTGTAGTCAAACTTTCCAGAGTAAAACATAAAAGGATTCTAAAATGTGCCTGAGAGAAACACCAAAGTACTTTCAGAGGATCTCCAATTGGAATCACAGATGACTTCTCATCAGAAACCCTACAGACTAGGAGAGAATGGCGAGATATATTCCAAGACTTAAGAGAAAACAATTGTCAACTCAAAATACTGTACCCTGTAAAGTTCTCATTCACGAAGGTAGGCTAAATAAAGACCTTCCATAACAAATAGAAATTCAAAGAATTTGTCACCACTTGTCTAGCCTTATAAAACATGCTTAAGGGAGGGAGGCACCTTTCTCTGAAGGGAGGAAGGAACCTCTGTTGTGATATGGCCTTGACTAAACAAGTTCAGAGTTGGTGAACTCAAGGGACTTCCCTAGCCTTGGCAGCTCATGACAAGAGCCTCGGGTGATCACTGACATAAATAAGAGTGTCAATTGTTAAATCAACAACGGGAGTCACTGGGCACATGCTCCCCACGTAGAATCTTTGTCCTTAATGTGTTTTACTATTAAGAGTTAAAGATAACACTACTAGTTGAACAATACTCATGCCTTGTGCGGTTGTGTGAGTACAGTCTGTTGAAATCTGTGCTTAGTATATACTAAGTTGATCTTTTGTATATAAAGATAATTGAAAATGAAACTCGATGAAGGGTGGGATGGGAGGGGAGTGGGAGAGGGGAGGGCTGTGGGAGGGAGGGAGTTGGGGGGGAAAGCCACAACAATGCAAAAGTTGCACTTTGTAAATTCACATTTATTAAATTAAAAAACACATTGTGTTATAGCATTCATAATAATTCTAAGCATCAAGAGAAGAATTAACTATTGATAAATGAACACAAATGATTCTCAAATTTATGTTTAACAGTTTTACTGAGATAACTTAAGTGCATCTGCAATGGCTTTTAGTATATTCACAGAATTGTCTGCTACTATCATCATGATATGATTTTAGAATCTGTTTATCATCCCCAAAACAATTTTTGAAAGAACCCAGACCAATAAGTGGGTATAAGCTTAATGATTGCATATATAAACATTTCTACAAACTATTTTAGAAGGTCAAATTCATTCTGTTATTTTAGTTTTTGGAGATAGACAGGAGTGTGTTCTAATAAAACTATGTATTTACAATTACATTTACAATTGCAGCTGTGCTGTAGTAGATATATGGTCAGAAAAGCCTAAAATATTTACCATCTGGTCTCCAGGTCTGTATTGACAGAAATCAGATCACTGGTTACCTAGATGTGGAGGTGGGGAATGGAAAATGAGGAGGGAATACTATATAGAGACATTCCAAGGATGATGAATATGTTTATCATCTTGATTGTGGTGATGGTTTCATGGATATACGTATAGCTCTTCATATTTATATATATATTAACCACTCCAATTGTCCTGATTCTTTAAAGACTTTTTGCATATTCATAGCATATAAAATAAAGTTTCATCTCAATTGTCAAAAAATAATAAAAAGATGCTTAATGATGTGTTACACACAGAAGCAGAAAAAGAAATCCATAATTATGAGAAAATGTGCAAGCAAAGATTCCCCAAGTAAAAGTATCAAAGAAATCCATAGTAAACAATAGGAATATTTGTGGGAAAATGGCATGGCCGTGTGGTTACTTATTAATAGTCACCTTGAATGTAAATGGCCCCAACTCTCCAGTTAAAAGATACAGACTGGTTGAATGGATTAAACAGCAAGACCCATCTACTTGGTACCTACTAAAAACACACCTTAACAAAAATACACGCAGACTGAAAGTGAAAGAACGGAAAAAGATAGTCCATGCTAAGAGAAAGCAAAAAAGGGCCAGTGTAACCATCCTAATATCAGACAAAATAGATTTTAACACAAAATCTGTTAAAAGAGAGAAGGGTACTATGTAATGATTAAGGGATCAATTCAATGGGAAGAAGGGACTATAATAACTGTATAGGCATCCAATTACATGGCGCTTGGCTACTTAAATGTTATGGGGCTTACACTGTGGTGTAGTGGGTAAAGCCACCACCTGCAGTGCCATCATCCTATGTATACCCTGGTTCAAGTCTTGGCTGTTCCAATTCCAATCCAGCTCTCTGCTCTGGGCTGGGAAAGCAGTGGAAGATGGTCCAAGTGCTTGGACTCCTGCACCAGAGTGGGAGACCTGGAACAGGCTCCTGGCTTCAGATCGCTACAGCTCTGGCCATTGCAGCCATTAGGGAAGTGAACCAGCAGATGGAAGAGCTTTCTCTCCACCTCTGACCCTCTGTACTTCTGCCTTTCAAGTAACATTTAAAAAAAAATTATCTAAAGGGAGACCTAGACTCCAATACAATAGTAATGAGGTATTTCAAACCCTACTTTCATCAAGGGATAGATCAACCAGACAGAAACTCAAAGAAACAGAGCTAATCAAAACTATCAATCAAATGGACCTGATATCTGCAGAACTTTCAACAACTCAAGAACTCTACATCATATGCAAACACAGAGACTGAACAACATGCTCCTGAATGAACAATGGTCATGGAAGAAATAAAAAAAAAATTTAAAAAAATTTTCTGGAAATGACTTAAGATAATAATACATCATTTCAAACTTATGAGATACAGCAGAAGCAGTGTTAACAGGGAAGTTTATAGCAATTGGTGCTTACATCAAGATATTGGAAAGGCACCAAATAAATAAGCTATCAATGCATCTCAATGAACTAGAAAAATAACAAACCAACCCCAAAATTAGTAGAAATGATTAAAATGAGAACAAAATGAAACAAAAAAATACAAAAGATCAGTGAAACAAAGAACTGGTTTTTTGAAAAAATAAACAAAATTGACACAGCATTGGCCCAACTAATTGAACAAAAAAAAGAGGGAGAAGACCCAAATAAAATCAGAGATGAAAAGGGAATTTAACAAAAAGATACCACAGAAATAAAAATAATCAGTAAGACTTACTACAAAGAGCTGTATATCAACAAATTAGGAAACCTAGCAGAAATGGATAGATTCCTGGACACACACAATCTACCAAAAACGAGTCATGAAGTAATAGAACTCCTGAACAGACCAATAACCAAGGAGACCAAATCAGTAATAAAGACCCTCTCAAAGAAAAGCTCAGAACCACATGGCTTCACTGCTGAGTTCTACTAGACATTTAGAGAAGAATTAATTCCAATTCTTCTCAAGCTATTTAAAACAATTGAATGAGAGGGTATCCTCACCAAATTCTTCTATCAAGTCACCATTACCTTACCTTAATTCCTAAACCATAAAAAGAAACAGAGAAAGAACTATGGACCAATTTCCATGATGAACATAGGTACAAAAATCCTAAAAAAAAAAAAAAAAACCAGTCGATTGAATCCAACAACACATCAGAAAGAATGGGGATGGTTCAACATTTGCAAATCAATAAATGTGCTACATGACATTAACAAATAGAATGAAAACCATATGATTATCTCAATAGATGCAGAAAAAGCATTTGATAATACGACAGCCTTTCATGATGAAAACTTTAGGCAAATTGGGTATAGAAGAAATATTCCTCAAAATAAATCAAGGCAATCTATGACAAATGCACAACCAGCATCTTATTCAATGAAGAAAAATTGGAGGCATTCCCACAAAAATCCAGAACCAGACAAGGATGACCACTCTCACCATTACTATTCAATATAGCCCTAGAAGTTTTTTTATTATTATTTTTATTTTTTTTATTTTTGACAGGCAGAGTGGACAGTGAGAGAGAGAGAGAGACAGAGAGAAAGGTCTTCCTTTTGCCGTTGGTTCACCTTCCAATGGCCGCCGCGGTTGGCGCGCTGCCGCCGGCGCACCGCGCTGATCCGAAGCCAGGAGCCAGGTGCTCCCTCCTGGTCTCCCATGCAGGTGCAGGGCCCAAGCACTTGGGCCATCCTCCACTGCACTCCCTGGCCACAGCAGAGAGCTGGCCTGGAAGAGGGGCAACCGGGACAGGATCGGAGCCCCGACCGGGACTAGAACCCGGTGTGCCAGCGCCGCAAGGTGGAGGATTAGCCTGTTGAGCCACGGCGCTGGCCAAGCCCTAGAAGTTTTAGCCAGAGACATCGGGCAAGAAAAAGAAAGTGGTAGAAATTGGGAAGGAGAAGTCAAACTATCTCTATTTGCATATGACATGATTATACACACACACACACACACACATACATATATATAGGGAATCCAAAAGACTCCACTAAGGCACTATTGGAACTCACAGAAGAGTTTAGTAATTTTACAGGATATAAAAATCAACACAAAAATCAATAGCCTTTGTATACACAGACAATACCATAGCTGAGAAAGAACTTCTAAGATCAATGCCATTCACAATAGCTATAAAAAATTAAATATGGAATAAATTTAACCAAGGACAAAGATCTCTACAATGAAAATTATAAAACATTAAAGATATAGAAGACAATAAAAAAGTAGAAAAATCTTCCACGTTTGTGGATTGGAAGAATCAACTTCATCAGAATGTCCATACTACCAAAAGCAATATACAAATTCAATGTGATCCCAACAAAAATACCAATGACATTCTTCACTGAGCTAGAAAAAAAATTATGCTGAAATTCATATGGAAACACAAGAGACCCTGAATAGCTAAAGCAGTCTTATACAACAAAAAAAACAAAAACAAAAACAAAGCAGGAGACATCATAATACCAGATTTCAAGACATACTACAGGGCACTTATAATCAAAACAGTTTGTTATTGGATAAAAAAAAAAAGATAGGTAGCCCAATGGAACAGAATAAAAACTCTAGAAATAAATCTATGCATCTACAACCAACTTACCTTTGACAAAGGAAATAAAATCCCTGGAGCAAAGACAGAAAGACAGTCTCTTCAGCAAATGGTGCTAGTAAACCTGGATCTCCATATGCACAAGTATGAAGCAAGATCCCTAACTTAACACATTAAGCAATGTGCAATTACTGTATCTGACTTCAGAGGCTAACACCTCTGCAATCACAATGAGGAGCACATAGATTCTTGATGTGATTCATGTGCCTGCCTGGGTGATGTGTCAAGGTGCCATGGACTTAGCCTGAGTGGTTGGATCACCTTAGTAGAGAGGGGGCGATGCTGTGATCATGCCAGCTAACGAGATCCTACCTTCCTTGTGCTGATAATAGAGGAAATATATCTAAACCTGGGTGTCACCTGAACTCTTGTCCCACCCTCAAGCACTGGCCAGAGCTCCCTGGCCCCACCTAGCATATGCCTCTGGATAGCCACTGAAGGAGCAGATATCCCACTGACAGAGGCATATTTCAAACATAAAATAAGTCAGAGGAGAAAGAAACCAACAAGTGTTTCCACAAATACTTAACAGTAATCATGGAAATATAAGAAATGAACAAAGACAACAAAATGACTCCTCAAAAGGAACACAACTACATTTCAATGTTAGAATGAGGCCAGAGAAATTGGTGAAATGCCTAAAGAGGAATTCAAAGCAATGATCATAAGATTGCTCAAAAACACAGAAAATGAAATACATAAGTTAAAGAAATCAATACACAACATGGATAAAAGATTCTGGGCCAGAGATACAATATTAAAGAGAAACCAAACTGAAATATTAGAAATGAAGAATTAAAAATATGTCCAATAAAAATACAATGGAAAGCATTAACAGACTTGGTGAATATCTCAGACCAAAAAAAGAATTAGCCGGCACCACGGCTCACTAGGCTAACCCGCCTTGCGGCGCTGGCACACTGGGTTCTAGTCCCGGTCGGGGCTCCGATCCTGTCCCGGTTGCCCCTCTTCCAGGCCAGCTCTCTGCTGTGGCCCGGGAGTGCAGTGGAGGATGGCCCAAGTGCTTGGGCCCTGCACCCCATGGGAGACCAGGAGAAGCACCTGGCTCCTGCCATCGGATCAGCGCGGTGCGCCGGCGGCAGCGCGCCAACCGCGGCGGCCATTGGAGGGTGAACCAACAGCAAAAGGAAGACCTTTCTCTCTCTCACTGTCCACTCTGCCTGTCAAAAAGAAAAAAAAGAATTAGAAAAATTAAAAACCATGTTCAAGATTAATGGGATATTGCCAAATGAACCAACATGAGTCTTAGGAGTTCCTGAAGGTGTAGAAAGAGAGTAGATTAGAAGCCATAGTCAGCAAAATCATAACAGAAAACTTCCTAGTTTGGAGAAAGATGTCTAAGAACAGGAAGCACATAAAACTTCTAATAGACATCAGCAGAAAAGATCTTCTCCACAACACGTTGTAGTCGAACTTTCCACAGTAAAACATGAAGAAAAGATTCCAAAATGTGCAGGAGAGAAACACAATTACCTTCAGAGGATTCCCGTTTAGACCGACAGCTGACTTCTTATCAGAAAGCTTACAGGCTAGGAAGAATGGTGAATATAGTTCAAGTATAACATTTGTTTAATACAAATGTTGATGGTTCTAAAGGGAGATTTAATCTCCAATGTAATAGTAATGGGGGAATTCAATACCCCATTTTCATCAATGGACAGATCAACTAGACAGAAAATTAACAAAGAAACAACAGATCTAATTTACACTATGTGATAAATGAAACATATCAACAGAACTTTTCATCCCACAGTTATAGAATACATATTCTTTTTTTCAGTGCATGGAATTTTCTATAGGAAAGACCGTATGCTAAGCCATAAAGCAAGTCACAGCAAATTAAAAAAAAAAAAATCAAAATCGTACCTGCATCTTCTCTGATCACAATGGAATGAAGCTGGACATTAATAACTTAAGAATCACTACTACATATGCAAACACATGCATACTGAACAACATGCTGCTGAGTGAACACTGGGTCATAGAAGAAATAAGAAACCAAAAAATTTCTGGAAAAAGATAAAGACAACATAGCGTATCAAAATCTATGGGTTATAGCAAAAGCAGTGTTAAGCAGGAGGTTAAAGCAATTGGTGTCTACATCAAGAAATTATAAAGGCACCAGATTAATGAATTATTAATGTATCTTAAGGACCTAGAAAAACAGCATCAAACCAAACCTCAAATTAGTACTAGGAAAGAAATTAAAATTGGAGAATAAACAAAGTGGAAACAAAAAATAAGAGAACCGAAGAGTTGGTTTTTAAAAAAATAAACAAATGGATACACTGTTGGCCAAACTAACCAAAAAAAGAAAGCAGACTCAAGTCAATAAATCAGGCATGAAAAAGGAAATGTAACAACTGATACCACAGAAATAAAAAGAATCATCAGGAATTACTAAAAGCAGCCCAAAAAAAAGGAAACCTAGAAAAAAATAGATTCCTGGACATACATAATCCACCAAAATCGAGTCATAAAGACAGAAAACCTTAACAGGAAATAATCAAGACAGAGCTTGAATCAGTAGTAAAGACCATCCCAACAAATAAAATCTTGGGACTAGATGGCTTCCCTGCTGAATTCTACCTAAGTTTAAGAAAAACTAATTCAATTCAAAACAATTTAAAGGGAGGGAATCCTCCAAAACTCCTTCTGTGAGTCCAGTATCACCTAAATTTCAAAACCAAAAAAAGATGTTATAAAGAGAGGGAACTATAGACCAATTTTCCTGATGAACATAGATGCAAAAATCCTCAACAAAATACTAGCCAATCAAATCCAATGACACATTGGAAAGATCATTCACCCAGACCAAGTGGGATTTATCCCAGGTGTACAGGGAAAAGTTCAACATTTACAAATCAATCAATGTGATATATCACATTAACAAATAGATGAACAAATACCATATGATTACCTCAATTAATTCAGAGAAAACATTTGATAAAAATACAACATCCTTTCATGACAAAAAACCTAAGCAATTTGGGTATAGAAGGAACACCTCTCAACACAATAAAGGCAGTCTAAGACAAACCCACAGTCAGATTCTTATTGTATGGGGAAAAGTTTAAAGTATTACCACTGGGGATAGCACTGTGGCATAGCAGGTAAAGCTGCCACCTCCAGTGCCAGCATCCCATATGGGCACCAGTTCAAGTCCTGGCTGCTCCACTTCTGATCCACTGCTCTGCTATAGCCTGGGAAAGCAGTAGAAGATGGATCGAGTCCTTGAGCCCCTGAACCCACATGGGAGGCCTGGAAGAAGCTCTTGGCTCCTGGCTTCAGATTGGCACAGCTCCGACCATTGTGGCCAGTTGGGGAGTGAACCAAGAAGACTTCTCTCTCTCTCTGCCTCTCCTTCTCTCTCTGTGTAACTCTGACTTCCAAATAAATAAATCTTTAAAAAAAAAAAAAAAGAAGAAGAAAGTACTATCACTAAGATCCAGAACCCGATAATGATGCCCACTCTCACCACTGCTATTCAATAAAGTCTTGGAAGTTTTAGCCAAAGCCGTCAGGCAAGAAAAAGAAATTGGGACTGGTGCTGTGGCGTAATGGGTAAAGCTGCCACCTGTAGTGCTGGCATCCTCTATGTGTGCTGGTTTGAGACCTAGCCATTCCACTTCCAATCCAGCTCTCTGCTGTGGCCTGAGAAAGCAGTGGATGATGGTCCAAGTTTTTGAGCCCCTGCATACACGTGGGAGACCTGGAGGAAGCTCCTGACTCCTGGCTTTGGATTGGCACAGTTCCAGCCATTGTGGCCATCTGCAGAGTGAACCAACAGATGGAAAATTTCTCTCTGCCTTTCTGTAACTCTGCCTTTCAAATAAATAAATAAATAAATAAATGAAATAAATCTTTCCCTAAAAATAAAGAAATCATGGGGTACAAATTGGGAAGGAGGAAGTCAACCTACCCCTATTTGGAAATGACATGATTCTATAAAGAGGGGATCCAAAAGACTCTACTAAGAGAATATCGAATCTCATAAAAGTTTGGTATAGTGGAATTATATAAAATTAACAAACACAAAAATCTATAGCTTTTAAATACAGACAATGCCATAGCTGAAAAACAGCTTCTAAGATCAATCCCCTTTGTAATCACTACAAAAAAATTAAATACCTTGGAATACATTTAACCAAGAATGTCAAAGATCTCTACAATGAAAATTATAAAACAAAGAGAAAAATAGAAAAAACACACAAAAAATAAAAACTCTTTCTTGTTCATGGATTGGAAGAATTAATATCAAAGTGTCCATACTACTCAAAGCAATTTATAGATTCAATGTGATCTCAATCAAAATATCGACATCCTTCTCAGATCTAGGAAAGTGATGCTAAAATTCATATGAAAACACAAGTGACCATGCATAACCAAAGCAATCTTATACAACAAAAACAAAGCTCCAGGCATCAGAATACCAGACTTCAAGACATACAACAGGGCAGTTATAATCAAAACATCCTGGAGCTGGCAAAAAAAAAAAAATTATGTGTAGAAAAATGAACAAAACAGAAATTCCATTAATCAATCCATGCATTTACAACCAACGTGTCTTTTGACAAAGGAGCTAAAAGCAATCCCTGGAGCAAGGGCAATTTCTCCCATACATGGTGCTGGGAAAACTGGATCTCCACACACAGAAGTAAGAAGCAAGACCCCTACCTTACACCTTACACAAAAATCCATTCAACCTGGATCAAAACCTAAATCAATGACCTGATACAATCAAATTAGAGAACATTGGGGAAACCCTACAAGAAACTGGCATAGGCAAATTTCTTGGGAAAAAAAAAGCCCCAAAGGCACAGGCCATCAAAGCCAAAATGGACAGGTGGGATTACATAAAATTGAAAAGCTTCTGCACTGCAAAAATACACTCAGCAAAGTGAAGAGACCGCCAACAGAATGGGAGAAAGTATTTGCAAACTATGCAACTGATAAAGGAATAATATCCAGAATATATTAAGAGCTCAAGAAACTCAACAACAAAACAACCCAGTGAAGAAAAGGGCCAACAACTTGGACATTTTTCAAAAGAGGAAATCAAAATGGCCAACAGGCACATGAAAAAATGCTCAGGATTACTAGACATCAGGGAAATGCCAATCAAAACTGCAATGAGCTATCATCTCATCCCAGTTAGAATAGCTTTCATACAGAAATCAACTAGCAACAATGCTGGTGGAGATGTGGGGGAAAAGGTATCCTAATTCACTCTTGGTAGGAATGTAAACTGGTACAGCCAGTGTGGAAGACAGTATGCAGATACCTCAGAAATCTGAATATAGACCTACCATATGACCCAGCCATCCCATCCTGGGAATTTACCCAAATGAAATGAAATCAGTATATGAAAGAGTTATCTGTACCCCTATATTTAGTGCAGTTCAATTCACAATAGCTACGATATGGAATCAACCCAGATGTCCATTACCTGAAGACAAGATAAACAAATCATGGTATATATACACTATGGAATATTATTCAAGATGTAAAAAAAGTGAAATCCTGTCTTTTGCAACAAAACAGATGTAACTGGAAACCATTATACTTAGTGAAAGAAGCCAGTCCCAAATAGACAAATATCATATATTTTCCCTGATTTGTGGTAACTACTAGAGTACCTAAAAGGTAATGTATAGCAGTGAAATTGGCATTCGAGATCCAATGATTATATATAGCCCTTGTCTCAACTGTTGAGGAACAGTTTTTTTTTCCCTCATACTATTTGTAGAACACTTTATTTACTGTAGGATTAATCTTATGAGTATAAAGTAAACTGAGAATAGATATTTCTAAAAATTAAGAGTGGGAGTAGGAGCAGGAAGAGGAAGGAGGAGGAGGACATGGGCAGGAGGCAGGGTGAGTGGGAAGTTATCACTGTGTTCTTGAATCTATATAGGAAATACATGAAATTTGTATGCCTTTAATAAAATTTTAAAAAATAAATAAAACTTTACCTTGAAAAAAGACATACTACTGAGCAGTTATAATCAAAACAGCCTGGTACTTTCAAAAAAACCACCCTGTAGACAAATGGAACAGAATAGAAGACCCAGAGGTCCATCCACACATCTACAACTAATATTTGACAAAGGAAGTAAAATCAATGTCTGGAGAAAGGATCATCTCTTCATCAAATGGTGCTGGGAGAATTAGATCTCCATGTGCAGAAGTATAAAACAAGACCCCCCCCCCCTTACACCTAATAAAACAATCCACACTAAATGGATCAAGGATGTAAATCTATGATCTAATACCATCAACTTGCTAGAGGAGAATGGGGGAAACTTTGAAAGACATTAGCATAGGCAGCAAATGGACAAAAAAAAAAAAAAAAAGGACAAATGGGATTGCATCATGCTAAAAAGCTTCTGTACTGCAAAGAAAACACTTAAAGTGAAGAGATAACTGACAGAATGGGAGAAAATATTTACAAACTATACAACTCATAAGGGATTGATATCCACAAGAGCAAGAAACTAAAAAAATTCTAAGGAGTGGGCAAAAGAGTTTAACAGGCTTTTTAAAAAAGATTTATTTACTTGATCGTCTGTATATATAAAGAGAATTGAAAATGAATCTTGATGTGAATGGGAGAGGGGAGGGTTGCGGGTGGGAGGGAAGTTATGGGAGGGGGAAGCCATTGTAATCCATAAGCTGTACTTTGGAAATTTATATTCATTAAATAAAAGTTTAAAAAAAAGATTTATTTACTTGAGAGAATCACGAGAGTGGGACACACACACACACAGAGAGAGAGAGGGGGGGAGGGAGAGGGAGGGAGAGGGCCAGGCCAAAGCCAGGGGCCAGCAGCTTTACCTGGGTCTCCCACATGGGAAACAGGGATCCAAGGATTTGGGCCATCTTCTGCTGCTCTCCCAGGCACACTAACAGGGAGCTGGATCAGAAATGGAGCAAATGGGACTCAAACTTGAGTTACAAGTAGCAGCTTTACCCACTGTGTCTCAGTACCAGCCCTTTGAATAGGCATTTCTCAAAAGATGAAATTAAAATGGCCAACACACACATGAAAAAATGCTCAGGGTCATTATCCATCATGGCAATGCAAATAAAAACCAAAGTGAGGCTTTACCTCACCCCAGTTAAAATGGAACAGCTGATGCACAGTGAGGATGTGGGGAACAGGTACCCTAATTCACCGTTAGTGGGAATTCAAAGTAGTGCAGCCATTGTAGAAGACAATATGGAGATTTTTCAGAAGTCTGAAACTAGATCTACCATATGACCCAGCTAACCCACTCTGTGAATTAACCCCACCCCTCCGCAAAAATCAGCAGATCACAGAGCGATCCGCACCACCATGTTTATTGCAACTCAACTCATAATAGCTAAGATGTGAAATCCAGATATCCATTAACTGATGACTGGAAAAAGAAAATGTGGTATACATACACTATGAAGTACTACTCAGCCATAAAAAAGAATGAGACCCTGTATTTTGCAATAAAATGGATGCAACTGGAAACCATTATGCTTAGTGATTTAAGCCAGTCCAAAAATTTTTTTCTGATATATAGGAGTTAATATAGAATACCAAAAGAAGTATGGGATTGACAGTCATCCTGTGATTTGATTGTTGTTTTTATCCCTTCTTTATATCCCTGTGGAACTGTGGTCTTTATACTTTTTATTTGTTGAATATTATGGTTATTGGTGCATTAAGCCCTTGATTGTAGAATGGATTGAAACTGTTTTTGAAAAATTAAAGAAAAAAGAAAAGAAAGAGGGGGGGATTGAGGGAGGGAGAGAAGTACGGTTTACTTGTTAGAATTTACCTATGGAATACTGAAATCTCTTTATATTAGTAAAAGTTAAAAAAAGAAATATTCTATTAAAAAGATTTGACTACCTAGACACAGTGTAGAACATGTACACATAACACAAATAAAAAGAATAAAGCAGGTTAAGTTTTTTTTATATCTTTAGCTCCTTTTATTTATCACCAGTTGATGAAAATTACTTCTTTCTGTTAGTAACCTGAATTGACCAAAACTTTCCTCACTTGGAAATGGCAGGAAAGAAGTATCACTTAAGCCTTTAGTTTGCAAGACAATTTTAGCTCCAGTAAAGGGATTGAACACTTTCACATGTAAAGAAAACTATGTTTTCAGTACAGATTCAGTTGGCACTTCAATAGAAAAATGCTTTTTCTTGCTTTATTCCTATGACTTCGTGTTCCTGCCTGTCAGTGGCGCCAGTGGCTTCTGTGAGAATTTATAAAAGCTTTTTCAGAGCTCAGGGCACTCCCTGGGCCCTTGCTCTACCATTGCAGTGCGGCAGAGCTACAGTTCCAGCATTTCCAAGTTGGGAGGTCTCCTCACCTGTCTCCTTGGGCAGCAATTGCCGCAGACACAGCTGTTGGGAGGTTTAAGTATTGAAAAAGATTGCTTTCCTCATCACCTATTTCTTCTGGGGCTTTACTGTCTGAAATGGGACAAACTTTGCCTCCATTCCTTTGGACCATCAATCTAGATTCCTCCTTATCAGAATCTACAGCCACAGGAAAGCTTGCACATAAGTTCTTTCACCCCATTTCCTAATCTCTGACAAAACCCGAGCTGCATGAAGGCTTATTAGGGGTCCATGTAAGGGTGGTAACCAGAGCCGGCTCAATCAGCCAAGACGCTACTCAACAGCCTTTTGGATGGAACTGAAATTGAGTTGCCCATATTTTACCAAAAAGAAACTCTCATACACAAACTCTTCCAAACCGAGTCCTCTTGATGGAGGAACCAAGGTAATTTATCTCCAACCAATCAGTATTGAAACATATGACCTAAGCTAGGTCCAAAAGGCAAAAGCCCAAACAGCTGACAGAGGACCCTGGGCATCTTACAATCTTATCTCCCACTAACCAATACCCAGACAAATGATCTAAACCAGGTCCAAACGGCACGAAGCACAACCAGCGGGGACAGAGAATTCCTGGGGCACACCCAGTTCGATTTACCTAGTCTTGCAGCCCGTTGCCCCCGAAGTTCCATCTCTTCAGTCCAACATGGCATTTATAGGTAGCTGATGTGGGGCGGAGTGGGGGGGGTCCCCAAGATAACATGCTCTCTGCAGCTGCTGGGATGTCTCTGGGAGTCCCAGGCCGGGATCGGTGCCCCATGAGCAGCTCTGGAGTGGGAGTGCAAGCAGCTGTTGCCCTTCCTACTCACATGAGAGGGTCAGATCACTTTTAAAATACACCCCAAACTCCTGGGCTGGCTTACCAATTTTATCACTAGACAAAAATAATCGATTGCATAGCCAACTCACCAGAGGCAAGTGTTGGTAAGAGGAAAGAGCTTATTTCAAGAAGCCAGTCCTGGGGAAAGAGTGATCTCTGGATTCAAGATGGTGCTCTGTTCCTCCCAAGAAGCCAGCGAGGGGGAGTTTTATCTTAAAGGGACGGAGTAGCTGCAGGGGTAAACAATGCAGCCAATCAATGAAGCAGGTTTTCAGGCTTTATTCTGATGGTCTTTCGGGCAAGCCAAGTCCTCAGCCAGGTGGAGCTTTCTTGTTAATGGAGCTCAGCTGTTTGTCTCCGCACCTGGCTGTGAAGTCATGGCCCTTCAGCAGGCTCGTGGATCTCCCAGGCAGACATTACTAGTTACTAGTCACAAGTATGTCATAGCAAAGCAGCTGGCCCTTGTTAACCAAAATAGGTGGCCGGCGCCGTGGCTTAACAGGCTAATCCTCTGCCTTGCGGCGCCGGCACACCGGGTTCTAGTCCCGGTTGGGGCGCCGGATTCTGTCCTGGTTGCCCCTCTTCCAGGCCAGCTCTCTGCTGTGGCCCAGGAAGGCAGTGGAGGATTGGCCCAAGTCCTTGCACCCGCGCCGGCCGCAGCGGCCATTGGAGGGTGAACCAACGGCAAAAAGGAAGACCTTTCTTCTCTCACTATCCACTCTGCCTGTCAAAAAGAAAGAAAAGGGAGGAGAAGATGCCTCCCTTAGGGTCACTAAGCCCAGGGCTGGTGGAGCTGTGCCTCAGTGCCCAAAGCTCCAGGTGCTGGGGCTCATTGATAAGGCCAGAGTGCAGGAAGCTGCGTGTTTGCACCAACCCAAACCTGGTGCCATTGGTACCAGAAAGTGCACACAACCCAGAGGCAGCATGCCAGCTCTTCTGCCTTGGCTCAGCTAGTCTTGCCAGGACTGGTCGTATTTAAAGGTCGTATCAGCTTTGGTGGTGGAAGATAAGCTTGAAAGCTAGAAGAAGATCAAAGAGGCTGTCCTGCTTCTTAAGGAACTTAAGATGTGGAAGGATATTAAAAAAAAAAAAAAAAAGAACCCCAGCCGGCGCCCCGGCTCAATAGGCTAATCCTCCCTGCGGTGCCGGCACACCGGGTTCTAGTCCTGGTCGGGGCGCCGGATTCTGTCCCAGTTACTCCTCTTCCAGCCCAGCTCTCTGCTGTAGCCCGGGAGTGCAGTGGAGGATGGCCCAAGTCCTTGGGCCCTGCACCCGCATGGGAGACCAGGAGAAGCACCTGGCTCCTGGCTTCAGATCATCGTGGTGCACCTGCCGCAGCAGCCATTGGAGGGTGAACCAACAGCAAAAGGAAGACCTTTCTCTCTGTCTCTCTCTCTCACTGTCCACTCTGCCTGTCAAAAAATAAAAATAAAAAATAAATAAATAAATAAGAAAGAAAGAACCCCAAAGCAAAACGAAATAATCTATGCCTCTCAGGGATCGAGAGCTGGCAACAGCAAAATGAGAAGCATCTACAGTGCAGGGGACCCTGCGTCATCTATAATGAGCTCAGTAGTATCCCTAGCATTACTGAGCTTCGTGCAATCAAACTGAACATTTTGGACCTTGCTCAAGGTGGACTTGTGGGTCGTTCTACATTTGAACTGAACCTTCCTCCTGGAAGTTAGCTGAATTGAACAGTACTTGGCACACAGTTGCTTCCCTCAGAAATAACTATGATCTTCCTATGGACAGAATGATCCGCACCAATCATTCCAGAACTTTGAAAAGCCCAGGGATACAAAGAGCTCTCTGAGCACCATGCAGAAAGATTCAGAGTCCTGAAGAAAAATCCACCGAAAAACCTGAGAATCACATTGAAGTCAAACTGATCTGGGTCTCTCATGGGGTTACAGGGGTCCAACTATTTGAACCATCATCTCCTGCCTCCAAGGATGTATATCTGGACTTGATACAGGCTTCATATGGGATGCAGGCATCCTGAGTGGCAACCTAACTGCTGTGCCAAATGCACACTGTTATTTAAAAAATACACCCCAAACTCCTGGGCTGGCTTACCAATTTTATCACTAGACACCCCATCCTGCCACGCCATTGCTGCCACATCAGCTACCTATAAATGCCATGTTGGACTGAGGAAACGGAACTTTGGGGGTTGGAGCTGTGGTGTAGTGGGTTAAGTCACTGTCTGCATTGCTGGCATCCTATACGAGCACTGGCTTGAGTCCTGACTGCTCCATTTCTGATCCAGCTCACTGCTAATGTGCCTAGGAAAGCAGTGGTAGATGGCCCAAGTTCTTGGGCCCCTGCACCCACGTGGGAGACTCAGAAGAAGATCTTAGCTCCAGCCTGGTCCAGCCCCAGGCCATTGCAGCCATTTGGGGAGTGAAACAGCTGATGGAAGATCTCTCTCTCTCCTCTACTCTCTCTTTCTATAACTCTGCCTTTCAAATAAATAAATCTTTAAAACATTCTGATGGGTTCCATGCAGTTTGGATTGTATAATTTATTCTTACCATAAAAAAGTTAAAAGCATTAATTTCTCTCATCTCCCTCAAGATTCTGATAAGAGGCCAGCATTGTGGCAAGTGGATGAAGCTGCCACCTGCAATGCTGGTATCACATGTGGGCACAGGTTTGTGTTTTGGCTGCTCTGCTTCTGATCCAGCTCCCTGCCAATGGCCTGAAAAAAGCAGTGGAAGATGCCCCAAGTCCTTGGGCCCATTTGCTATGTGGGAGACCCAGATGAAGCTCGTGGCTCTTGGCTTCAGCCCAGCACAGACCTGGTCGTTGCCACCATCTGGGGAGTGAACCAGTGGATGGAAGACTTTCTCTCTCTCTCTCTCTTTCAAATAAATAAATGAACCTAAAAATCAAATTCTGATCAATTTCAGGCCTCGATAGATGTACCTCAATTTACAAATCTTTCTATATTCTTGCTAGTGGAGGCTTTTGTCCAACTCTCCTTCTTCAAGAAAAAAATCAATATTTTTAGTTCCAAATGAAAAACTATATAATATTTCCCTTCTGTAAGAAAAAAAGTAAAATTTTACATAATAGTATATTTCTAACTATAAATTCCTATTCTTTGTTTAGATTTTTTTCTCTGCTCATTATTACCTGCCTGCACCGTCGGTCCATGAATATTACCATCCAGTAGCCACACTGGAAGTCAAGGATTGCTAGTGGGCCGAAAGCTTCGCAGCTGCTCATAATCTGACCATGCCATCTGTATCTCCTCATGGTGTAAACATTCTGCTTGGCAGTGCTGTTGAGACCTGTTTCCCCTCTTTCACTTCCTAATTAGCATGCAATGTGTTTTCTCTAAATTCACAAAGAAGTTGACATTAGAGTATTTTGCTTTACCAGGTATTTTTTCTCATATTATAGACCTGATCAACTTAAAGAGAAATATTAACACAACATTGCATTATGATGGCTACCAAATGAATTGCAGATTTCAATTGATAACAGGTAATTATAGATGGAGGGAACACATAATTGATTATCCAGACTGTAATATTTCTGGTAGTGAAAGCAGTACTATTAATAATGGTCTGGGACAAGAAGCATAAACTCCAACAGTCTTGGGCAAACTTGGAACACGTGGACATCCTGACTGTAGAGGAAGCTAGCTAACCAGGTAATATTTCAACATTAAAATGTTGTAAACAAAAGCCATCCTTGGTTAAGAAATGTGCCCTGGTATATTCATAGTTCTTCACCAGCACTCTTAGAAGATGCATCTGTTGGGCTTCACTAACACCCACAAGTGGGTGCCCTGTTTATTGAGAGGGGGTATTCTCAGCGACCTGTGTGAAGCAACAAGGGCCCAACTCTTCTATGAGGAAAAGATAATTTTTCTCTTTTTTGGTTATCTTTTAGTTTTGATTACCATCTGAAGCAGCCAAAAATATAGTAGCATAAGTCATATTCTTTTTGGGTTTAAATATAGACAGAGTGTAGAAATCAGATGATGAAGAATAAATTTTTTTAGAAGTGAGAGGAAAATAATTTGTACAGGTTTTATAAATAATAACGAGATAACAATTCTCTACTGAGTTCCTATTACATGACAGGCATTGGCTTTTCTACATATTGCAGGACTTAGTTCTCTGAATAGCCCTATGAAAACATTGTTTTTATTGTCACATGAGTTCAGAAATTATTAAGTGGCCTTAGGAAGCACCTTCTCATGATTTGAGACATTTTTGTATCCATCACCAACTTAACAAATCAGATTCTCCTCCTTGGATGGATAATGCTGATATTTCTTTTTCCTTGTTGAAATTCAATTCCTGCAACTTACTTACTATACCAATGAATACCTGAGCTCTCTCACCTCCTACTTTGCCCAAGCTCACTGGTTTCTTATCTGCAGAATGAGTACAATAGTAGTTTTTCCCTAAAAAGATTACATGAACATTAGATGAAATTATATGTGAAGTACTCAGAGTTGTGTTCAAATAGAGATGTAATAATAAGTTGTGCTTAACTTTTTGCTTAGCTACAGTTAAGGATTAGTGGTTTTTTAAAGCTTCAATTAGCAATTACAATAATTATATATCTGATTATTTTCATTACAATCTCACAAAATTGCTAAAATTTCACACTAACTTACCTGTTTGAAAATTAAAAAGAGAAACCACTAGAATGGTGGGTTGTTAACATTTAACTAGTCTACTATAGATATCTATCTGTCTGTCTATCCATTCTCTTTGGAAATATACTCAAAGAAGTTAGCTTGGACTTAACACTTCGTGTCCTGGACTGTGTCCTGGATCTTCAGGCTTTTATGAGAGAACAGCAAAGCGTACTGGTTGAGAGTACAGGCTTTGACCTGGGGTCCAATTCCTGCAATTTACTTAACACCTGAGAAAATAGCTGAGCTCTCTCACCTTCTACTTTGTCCAGGATCACTGGTTTCTTGTCTTAGAATGGCAACAACAGTGGGATTTACTTAACAGAGCTTTGTGTGGAGTACTCAGAATTGTGTTTTGCATTGGTTACCAGTTGGTAAATGTTAGCCTTTTTGGAAAAATATTTCATATCCTCCAAATTTAGTAGGGGTATAGAAGCTGTGGCAAAGAACTTGTGTGGAACATCTACTTTTCACAATCTGTAGATATTTCATAAAGCATGAGTAGAGACAATTTCTTAGATTAGCTTGAGAGCTGAACCCAAATCACAAGTGTGGGTTGTGTAACTGTGTATCAAATACTTTGAAATTTTTTTAACCTGACCTTAAAGTTTACCTGTAAGAACAATGGAACTGAAAATAAGACCCAGTTCAGCTAAGTCATGGTCAAAATTGCTGGCTTCATCTGACTTGTGGCATATTGCCAAAGTTGTTGGCGTCTTCTGTTTTATGAGATAGGATTCTTGGGGTGGGGGTCAATGAGGAGAGAGAGAGAACGCAAATGAGAGCTCTAGAAATCTGTAAATCTAGAAATCCTTCAGTTACATGTACTTCTTGAAGGTGAAACTCCACAGGGCAGCAAAAGAGTAACTACTGAGGGAAGAACAAAGGAGTTATCAGCTGCACAGTTCCTACAGCTAAAATGGACCTGAGAGGTATATTCAGATTTCAAGCAGACAGAGTGAGGAATTCTTGTTGAGCACCCAGAGGACTCAGTAAAGATCCCCTCAGAGTGTTACATTTTATTATCCATAGAATAAAAACTCTAATCTACCAGCCCTAAGAAAGTTTAAAACAGGCCTCAAAGTAAATACAGCTTATCTTCAAACAGTTTATATGATTGCCAAAAAAAAAAAAAAAAAAAAAAAAAACCTCAGAATTCTTTTTTGTAGATCTATTTATTTATTCTAAAGTCAGAGTTACATCAAGAGAAGGAGGGTGGGAGAGAGGGAGAGAGAGGGAGGGTGGGAGAGAGGGAGAGAGGGAGAGAGGGACGGAGGGAGTGAGTGAGGGAGGGAGATATTCTACCCCCTGGTTCACTCCACAGATGGTCACAATAGCCAGTGCTGAGCCAGGCATGCCAGGAGCCAGAAGCTTCTTCTGGGTCTTCCACATGGATAGTACTTGGGCTATCTTCTACAGCTTTCCTAGGCCATCAACAGGGAGCTGGATCAGAAGTGGAGCAGCTGGGACTTGAACCAGCACATATATGGGATGCTGGCTTCACAGGTGGCAGCTTTACCTGTTATGGCCCCAAAACTCAGCATTCTTTAAAGAATTTGATAGAGAGAGAGAGCAAGCTCACACTCACTGACTTATTCCCCTAAATGCCCTCAATGACTGGGCTGGGTCAGGCTGAAGCTGGGAACTGAGAACTCAATCCAGGTCTTCCAGGCAAGCAGCAGAAATCCCATTACCTGAACCATAACCTGCTGCCTCCCAGGTCTTGTATTGACAGGAAGCTGGAATCAGGAACTGGAATCGGAAATTAAAAACAGATGCTCCAATGTGGTATGCAGATGTCTTAACCAGCATCTGGACCACTAGGCCAAGTATGTGCCCCTCCAACTTGTTTCATTAAAAACAGTATTACCCTGAAACAAATCATTCAGGAATGTTGTTTAAAACAGAAAAGAAAATACACAAGAACAGAAAAAGAAAAAAAAAAACCACTAGAGATAATGATGAACATAGATGCAAAATCTCAAGCAAGATATTACCAGATAGAATCCAGCAATATGTAGAATTATACATTACAACTAAGGTTTATGCCTAAAATGTAAGACCGGTTTAACATTCTCAAAATCTATTGAGTAATTCATCACATTAATAGAATATAGGAGAAAAAACAATATGGTTATTTCAGTCAATGCAGCAGTAGCATCTGATAAAATACTGGTTGAAAACTCAACAAAGTGGATGAAAATGAGGTTATCAATGTGATAACCTTGAACTAACATCACACTTTAAGGTGCAAGACTGAACCCTCCTCTGGAAATCAGGAATGATTATCTATTTTCATCATTATCACTCAATATTGTACTGGGGGTTCTATCCAGGGTAATAAGGAGGGTGAAATTGAGAAGGAATAATATAATCTTCAAATTGCTATCAGATACCTCAGAAATCTGAATATAGCCTTACCATATGACCCAGCCATCCCACTACTCAGAATTTACCCAAGGGAAATTAAATTGGCAAACAAAAGAGCTATCTACACCTCCAGGTTTATTGCAGCTTAATTCACAATAGCTAAAACATGGAATCAACCTAAATGTCCATCAATGGAAGACTGATAAAGAAATTATGGGATATGTACTCTATGGAATACTACCCAGTGGTAAAAAAAAAAAAAATGAAATCCGGTCATTTGCAACGAAATGGAGGAATCTGGAAAACATCATGCTGAGTGACATAAGCCAGTTTCAAAGGGAAAAATATCATATGTTCTCCCTGATTGGTGACAACTAACTGAGCACCTAAAAGGAAACCTGTAGAAGTGAAACTGACATTATAAGAAGCAATGACTTGATCAGCTCTTGTCCTGACTGCTGAGTAACAACTTACTATTTTATTTTTTTTAGTATTTTCTTTTTCTACTTAATTATTGAACTCTTTAATTAACATACAATTATTCTTAGGTGTTTAAATCCAATTGAAAATTGATCCCTGTTAAAAATAAAAGTAGGAATAAGAGAGAGGAGATGTTCAGTTAGGCACACGTATCCTCAGCCTTACCCCCTAAGGGTAAAGCTAAAAACTTGCCATGGGTCTCCAAACCCCATTAATTCAACAGGTACCAATGCCACGTTACTAGTTAAAGTGATCAGTTTAAGTTCATAATTGATCATAAAGATAGGATTAAGTGTCAAAGGGATCACATAGATAAGACCAAGTGTCTGCTAATAATAACTGATAGAATTAAAACATGGGAAGCAGGATACACAGCAGACTCATAGAATGACAAATACCCTAAACAGTACTCTGGCCTCAGAATCAGCCCTTAAGGCATTTGGATCTGGCTAAAATGAGAGCATTTCAGGCATGGAAAACCAAGACATTGTGGCAAAACAATGACCTACATGAAAGATCTCTGTGAGTGAGATCCCGGTGGGAAGAAGGGGCCATCAAAGAAGGAGGTACCTTTCTCTGAAGGGAGGAGAAAACTTCCACTTTGATTATGGCCCTAAAAATAAAGTTGAGTTTGTGGACTCAAGAGGCTTCCATAGCCTTGCCAGCTCATGACAAGAGCCTCGGGTGATCACTGATGTCATAAATAAGAGTGTCAATTGTTAAATCAACAACAGGAGTCACTGTGCACTTACTCCCCATGTAGGACTTCTCTCCTTAATGAGTTGTACTATAAGAATTGACAGTAAAACTAGTCTTCAAACACTACTTTATACTTGGTATGTTTGTGTGGGTGCAAACTGTTGAAATCTTTACTTAGTATAGAGTTGAACTTCTGTATATAAAGATAATTAAAAATGAATCTTAATGAAGACTGGGATGGAAGAGGGAGTAGGAGGTGGGACGTTTTGGGGGTGGGAGGGCAGGTTTGGGGGGAAGAACTGCTATAACCCAAAAGTTGTACTTATTAAATTTTTATTTAGTAAATAAAAACTTTTTATAAAAAAGGAAGAAAAAATTGATATCAGAATAATGTTGCTAACTCTAGCAATATTACAATATAAAGGATTGATAATATTTAATTACTAACAACCAAATTAATTTTAACATGAAAATAAATCTCCTGGCCCCAGAACAGGAGGGAAACAGACAGCTCAGCATAACATAACAAGTGCTCATGGCTGTGCCCACAGTGCCAGGAGCATGAGAGCTCTCCTATGCCCAGGGCTGCAGGGGAATGGGGGTTCAAGGGAGATGAGGAGGTGAACTCAGGTTGAACTGAGTTACTGTCCTCACTCAGGCCTCTTTTTAGTACTCATTTGTACAATCTGTTGAATCTGTATACAGACAGCAATAGAAACATGGCCCTCCTGGGTCAAGTGTACAAGTATTAAGATCAGTACAAGGGCAAAAACACAAACAAGGAGAGCATGCATTTTATGTGAATTACGAAGTTCATTTCCCAAGCCAAAGCATGCCATTTCCATAATTACTCTAAAATCCCCATGGGGTCCTGATTCATTCATGCTAAAATACTCATCTGTGAGCTCTCATTTACAAAATGATTCAAGAACTAATCTTTGTTTCCTTTGCCAATTTTTAAAAAAAGATTATTTATTTTACTTATTTTTAAAGGCAAACAGAGAGAGAGAGACAGAGACAAAGACAGATATATCTCCCATCTGCTAGTTCATTCCCCAAATGCCTACAACAGCTAGGACTGGGCCAGGCTGAAACAAGGAGCCTTAGAACTCAATATAGATCTCCCATATAGGTGGCGGGGACCCAAGCACTTGAGCCATCACTGGCTGCCTCAGGAGCTGGGCCTTGAACCATGTGGGCATCCCAAGCAGTCCTTAACCACCAGGCTATACACCTGCCCCTCCTTTGCTAATTACAAAACAAAAAAAAAATTCTGGGCAGCAGTGGAAAGGGAATAGACTTAGGAATAGACATGGGTGGCACCTGCCTGTGTGACTTCAGGCCATGCTTAGAGATCCGATTTTCAGTTCTTAGTGTCTGTAAAATGAGGTGGAAAACACTTACCTCAGCCAATTGTGCTGACTAGGCTAAGCTAAAAAATATAGCATTTTTGGTTTGATGCTTATCTCACAGCAGGAACTCAAGTGATCATATTTTGCTTCCTACTTTTTCACATATTTTAAAACAGTCATTACATCTGATCAGAATCACACCCTAAGCGTTCATGCTGACACATCTTTATTTAATGTTAAATTGCTGTGAAGCCATGTATTCAGTTGAATCACCCTTAAATAAATACAATCCTTCTTACATTATCAGCAAATTAAACTTCAACAATTACACTTGCTACTGCGGTCACCTCTGGGTTCCTCTGAAACTCCTCGGATTTTATTGCTGTGTAAATATTTAGAAGACTTTAAAAGGCTAATTTCGGATTTGGGCTTCTCTCTTCAACAGTTTATATTTCAAGACCTTGAATGCGGCTCGGATTCTCATTTGTGAAATCTAGCATAGATCTCACATTGTTGCTAGTTACTCTTTTTTTTTTTTTTGGTAATGTGTCACTAGTTTATAAAACTTTTCATTTGAATTTTTATGTGATTAGCTGTTTTTAATTACAGCTAAAAATTTCTTGCCAAATAATGATTAAAATACATAGACACAAGCAAAGCAGAGCAGATCTGGGTGAAAACCGCTTCAAGCCGTGTAACAAAAGTAAATCCATTTACTCTGTACATATGTAGGAGGATTTAATTCACACTGAATCAGAACAAAAGATAAACGAGGTTTTTATTTTTCAATGAGCGCATCATTGGTTCTTCAGGGGAGATTTTTTTTAGGCAAAATAATCAAACTCCTATATAATTATGGTTCACAGATATTGCATTTACTGCCTGCTGAGCAGACTCAATTGAGTTTTATTTATTTAATTAATATATTTGACAGATAGAGTTAGACAGTGAGAGAGAGAGACAGAGAGAAAAGTCTTCCTTCCGTTGGTTCACCCCCCAATTGGCCACTATGGCCGGCGTGCTGCCATCGGCGTGCTGCCATCGGCGTGCTGGCCGATCCGAAGCCAGGAGCCAGGTGCTTCTTCCTGGTCTTCCGTGGGTGTGCAGGGGCCCAAGCACTTGGGCCATCCTCCACTGCCCCCCGGGCCACAGCAGAGAGCTGGCCTGGAAGAGGAGCAACTGGAACTAGAAGCCGGTGCCCATATGGGATGCCAGTGCCGCAGGCAGAGGATGAACCCAGCGAGCTGCAGTGTGGGCCCCTCGATTGAATTTTCTTTTTTTTCTGACAGGCAGAGTGGACAGTGAGAGAGAGAGAGACAGAGAGAAAGGTCTTCCTTTTGCCGTTGGTTCATCCTCCAATGGCTGCCACACTGCGGCCAGTGCACCACGCTGATCTGCAGCCAGGAGCCAGGTGCTTCTCCTGGTCTCCCATGGGGTGCAGGGCCCAAGGACTTGGGCCATCCTCCACTGCACTCCTGGGCCACAGCAGAGAGCTGGACTGGGAGAGGGGCAATCGGGACAGAATCCGGCGCCCCAACCGGGACTAGAACCCGGTGTGCAGGCGCTGCAGGTGGAGGATTAGCCTATTGAGCCAAGGCGCCGGCCCTCGATTGAATTTTAAAACCACAGCACCTCTCACGCAGTGTCAGTTCAGCTCGGCTCCCTCTCCTCGCTGGTTCTCCAAGGCCCTGAAGGTACTGATGCACACCGCGTGTCCAGCAGTCAGGGGCCCCACAGCTTTCTGCATCCAACTCCAGGTCATCTCTCTGCAGAGCCAGGATCCTTCACAACATCTCTTCCCCTGGCTTCTTCTCTGGGCATCCCCTGCCCCACACCCCCACACCCCACACGCTTCCCAGATGCAGGGTTTCCTGCCTGCTGTGCTCATTCGTGGACACATCCCGTTGTTCATCTCACAAGCAATCAGTGTCCCTGTGTGCCAGGCACTCTATGGAGTGGTGGGGCTACACGAGCAAGCCCCAGAGTCCTCCTGTGCTCATGCAGTGCTGCCAAGTGGAGGCTTTGCTCAGCGTCCCAGAGGCAGCTGCAAACACCCACTGTGCTGACTGCTGGGGCGGGGAAGCCCATGGGCGCTGCAGGTCCCTGGAGAATGTGGGGTCTCGATCCTGCCACAAAGTCAGGAATGCGTGTCTCTGGAGAAGTCACTATGGCCCGAGGAAGAGGAAGAGCAGTCCCCCAGGTGGAGGCAGGGCAAGAGAACCATGGGGACGTGGGTGAGAAGCGAGCAGAGACGGCCACCGGGCCGCTCCACAGAGAGGGAAGTCAGCCCCGAGACCCGGTTCTGGCAGGGGCCACAGCCAGCCCCCGCCTTTAAGAAGGTGGTAGTTGTCCCAGTACCAAGGGGGTTCTTCCTTCCTCTGGGCCCTCTGCTCGCATCACCACCACCCCTGGGACTCAGCTCCCATGTCCACTCCCCAGCGTGAAGCATCCTCCCTCTGCATCTTCTGTGTGGTTGTTGCCCTTTGCACCCCTGCTCGCTTCACAGGCCCTGACCCCAAGCAGGCGTCGTGAAGTGGAGGAAGGAGGCAGTGCGGAAGCAGAGCCAAGCACGGTCGTGAGGCTTGATCTACTGAGCGTGCAAGCAGGCACCTTGGCCGTCTGCTCCAGGCTCATTTCCAGAGAGTCTCCCAGCGGGTGGCCCAAAACTCATCCAAGACCCGTTCGGGGGACCCCCTTCCCTCCACAAGACCCCTCCCTTTTAATTCAAACCAAACCCCAGCTTGATGTAATTTCAGATGCTAAGGAAACTCTGGATAGGATGTGGAAGCATGTGGTTTGCACAGAAGAACTCAACCATGAAGTGCTCCTGCCCTCCCGATTCTCATCAGCTTCCCGGGCTTGGAGTCCCGGGGTGAGGACTATTAGGGGGATCCTGGAGTGGAGGCTGTCCCTCCTGGGGTTGTTCCAGTGAGCACCGGAGGAACCCGAATGGGGAATCACAGCCGCTAATTGGTGCATAGAATGGAACAAATTCCCTCTCATCACAGGAAGATATTGTATTTCATGTTGGGGGAAAGGAGAGATTTGCCTACAAATTAGGCTGGAAACTGTAGAGAAGAAATGGTTTTCCAGCCAGACTGGTGTGCCAGGGCTCTAATGAAATATGACATGGGAGAAGGGGGTGGGTGCTCCAACAAGTAAGTGGGTTTGCCTTAGTATTTCCTTTTCTGTCCTGTCAAGGGGTTGGCTCCTTCCTGTTTTTGGTGTTTCTTGGCTTTCAACAAAAACTCCACATCCAGGCAGTTGTTAAACTCTTTGCTGAGCAATTGCTCCCAAGAAGAGGAGCAGGATCCCTAAGAAATGTTCAGTACTGGGGCCAGTTTGTAACAGAGCGTGTTAAGTTGCCACTCCACTTCCGATCCGGCTTCCTGCTAGTGTGCCGGGGAAGGCAGTGGAGGATAGCCCAAGTGCTTGGGCCTCCATCACGCATGAGGGAGACCCAGGTGGAGTTCCTGGATCCTGGGTTTGGCCTTGCCCAGCCTTGGCTGTTGTGGCCATTTGGGGAGTAGATCAGCAGATGGAAGATCCCTCTCTCTCTCCATCTCTTTCTCTCTCTCTCTGTTGTTCCATCCTTCAAATAAATATATAAATCTTAAAAAATAAATGTTTGCTTTTCAAGATTCTTTCAGCTCCATGGAGAAGAGAGTGAAAGCTGCCTTCCATTTATTTCAGAGTCATAAAATGAATGGGAGGTATTTTCTGTCTGTGGAAGCTAGCAGATCTTGTACACAGAGCCTGGGGTCCTACTCCCAGTCACCCAGCCCCAGAGTTTTCTTTGAGGAGACCCTCGTGCCCACCCCTCCTCCCCTTCGCTTCTTCAGCCTGTGTGCATCAACCCTCCCTCCCCAGAGTGCCCGCTCCCCACCCCGGGGTTTGTCACATTGCTCTCAACTTGCCGTCTCTGTCTCAAGGTCCCTGTGGGTTCTGTGTGTGCCTGTGCTTTCCCTTGGCACGAGGACCCACTCCAGTGCTTTGCTTCGGAATGACCACCACCCAGTGCTGGGCTCCAGACCACAGCATTTCCTTTCTCATTCCTCCCATTGGCCCATGACAGTGAGAAAAATAATTATTTATATGTGTTGGCTTTAATGCATATAGCTCGTAAAAAGTCCACATATCCACATAGGCATTGTTTATTTTAAAATCATTTAAGCGGAAATACAGATATCAGTAAAAGCATCGAACTGATTTGTGGGCTCTTGTTGTTATGTATTTCTGTATGTTTTGGTTGCTTTTATATTGGAAATTATTTTGTCATTATTTTAATTGTACATATTTCTGGTGTAATAATACAGGTGCACAATGTGTCATGATAAATCATGGTCATCAGCAGCTCTATCTCCTTAAATATTTGTCATTTCTTTGTGTTGGGAACCTCCAAACACTTCTCTTTTAGTTCTTTACACAATATATAATAAATTGGCATAAATGGTTTGTGGCTTTTGGGGTGGGGGTGGGAATTAGCACAAGGGGGCTGCCTGGAGGCTGTTGAGGCAAGGTTTTCACTTTGGCCTTAGGAAGAATTTCTTTGGGCTGTGACAAGGGATCAGGAAAACCTTTTAGCCAGTGAGTAGTTGGCAGCCTAACCTCTTCTAAAGCTTGGAATGACCCAAACAGGTGGCCCAAACTAGGATTAACCAAACCAAACAAGGCCTGTGAATTAAGACATTTTGTACTGGGGCAGCTCCTTACCCAAATGCTTAACCCATGAAAGAGCCGCTTGTATGCTGCTCATGGAAACATTGTCCTTCACAAAATTGCTTTCTCTCCGCTGTCTGCTTCTGGTTTGATTGAATTGTTTCTTCCTGTAAGACAAAGTACCAGTGTTGTCCCTGATTTTGCTAGAAAACTGTTATGCATTGTTTGCTTTTGCTTTGTTTGGGGGAAAAAAAAAATCCAAAGACTTGCGAAGAGCTTTTCAAAAATCACTTGATGGCTTTTTATTCCCAGAAAACTGCCAGATGTATGCGGAGTCTTCAAACAATGAGAAAATAGAATCAAGAGGTGTCCTGTGTGCCCTACGCACATTCTGAAGGCTCTCTTGTTTTGGGGGGATCCATGCTGGAACTGTTCGCTGAGAAAAATCATACGGCTCCGTAAACTCTGAGGGCTGGACACCCATGAACAATAAGGACAATTGTACACACTGAAGTTGGTGAAATTGACCTCTTGTTTTTTGAGGTTTGAAAAATATTGGGATAGGGATAAGAGAGGAGTGCTTTACCAAGCAAATATATTTAACTTGTTATCTTTATGGGTTTCATTAGTACCTTCCCAAGATGGAGTAATAAAGGAATACTTGTAGTATTCCTTTCTATGGATTTTCCTCTTGTAAAAACCTTGTTTGCACAATGATCCTGGGAAATGTGGTTTTGCGGTCAACAGAAGGGTGACCACTGCTGCAGGCCACCCTTCCTGTATGTGTGCTGGAGTTTGTCACTCGGGCATCAACACTATGTTGCTCACCACTTGGTCTCTCTCTGCCAGTCCCATCTCTCAGCCCCTCCTGGCCTTGTGAAAACAGCTGGCTTCATCTGTGCCACAGCTCCGTTCTTCCTGGTGCAGACCAGAGTCAGAGGCAGCCACAGCCCCACACAACCTTTCCCTGGCCCCCTGTGGGCTGACCACCACCCCCCACCTCCAAAACCTGCCTGGAACACCACCTCCCTCACACTGGCCCTGCTCCCCACCGAGATCCGTGAACAGCACACTGCAGGCTCTCTACCTGCCCAAGTGCCCTGCCTTGTCCCCAGTACCTGCGCTTCTGTTGGGAGGACAGTACACGTGCGCATAGGGCTCAATCTGGGCTGAAATACTCCAAAAAAAAAGGACAATGGGGTCTGAACACTTCTGTTTGTGCAGCGGCTGAGGTAGGAGTAGGCATGGATAGAGCTCGGAGGGGAAGAACACGCCCAGACTCTACGCTGGGGCAGCCTGGAGTATGAATTACAGCTGCACAGTCACACCATTAACCTCTCCAAGCCTCACTAGGCAGACTCATGGGGCTGTCCTGAGGATGAAATTGAGTAAGTGTAAGACGCTCCGCATACTGAGTTGAAAATGTGTCAGTGCACGGCGGCAGGTATGTTTACAGCAGAGAGTGTACAGGGGACTTGAAAAACTCAGAGAAGGGGAGGTGTTGACCCAGCAGTGAAGACACCTGTGTCTTACATCAAATTCTCCAAGTCCAGCTCCTGCCAATTCTGTCCCTGGGAGGCAGCAGGTGATGACTCAAGTTGTTGGGTCCCTGTCACGCACATGGGAGATCTGGGCTGAGTTACCACTTCCTGGCTCTCCTAGGGCCCAGGCTCCCTTCTGTCCCATTGCAGGCAACTGGGGAGTGAACCTGTAGATGGGAGATCGATCTTTCTCTCTCTCTCCCTCAATCTCCCTCTCTTTGCCTTTCAAATAGATACAAAATCGAAATTAAAATATCCATGGGAAATGGAATTGAAATATAAGTGTATTTTAGTGCAAAGACTTTGAAATCCATGTTTATGAGCAATCTTCATCAAGTTCACGGAAAATATGTATTATGGAAAAAAAATGCATGAATTTCAAAATTTACCCAGGGCTGGGCAAAGCTGGAGCCAAGAGCCTGGAACTCCATCTAGGTCTCCCACATGTATGGCAGGGACTCAAGTTCTTGAGTCATTGCCTTCTGCTTCCCAGGGTATCCATTTGCAGGAAACTGGATCAGAAGTAGAATAGCCAGGACTCAAACCAAGGCACTCTGATAAGGGATGCAGGAATCTCAAGTGGTGACACCAGCTCTATGCCAAATACCTAGTACACGTGCCTAGTACATGAAAGCTGTGGCAGGACCTGCTTAAAATTTGGGATCTGTTAGGCTAAGGTCACGTGATTTGGCTCCACAGTGAGGTTAAATGATGAGATCAGGGGAAGGCTGCAGCCACAAGGTCAGTCCCGAGTGTTGGTTTAGGGATGGACAGTGAGCTCCCACACACTCATGCTCCTTCTGGAAACAGAGGTACAGGTATATATGATGGTGGCCCTTCTCATTGATTGATTTAGGGGAGAGGGAAAGTTGTGAAATTCTCCTTGGTGCCCTGGGCTTCCCACCATTGCTGGCTACCCACTCCCAGTGACTCTCTTCCAGGCCATCGATACCCAGTGTCTTTGCCTTTTTGCCAAATCAATGCTCAGCGTTAGATGAGATTCCCCCCAAATCCCAGTGCTCAGCATCAGATGCTGCAACAGTCAGCCCCCCACACTCTCTGGTTTGCCATGCACAGAGTCAGTCAACCCTAGATGGAAAACATAATTAGGTTTCCAATGGCTGTTTCTATGCTGAACATGGCCAGCTTTTTCTTGTTATTAATTCCCCCAAATAATACACGATAACAATCACTTATACTGTATTAGGCTTTATAAGTAATCTAGAGACTATTTAAAGCAATGGGAGGGTGTGCTTGAGTTATAAGGGACTTACCTGAGCACCCCCAAGATGTTGGGATCTGTGGGGCATCCACCGTGGACACCAAGTGACAACTGTGCACAGGAGGGCCATCACATTGGTGTGAGCTGGTTGTGGGTTTGGATGCCCTGTCTGCCTGTACTCCCATGCCATCCTGCTCTGCTCACAGACCCAAAACTGGGCCCAGAGATGGGCTGAGGATCCAGGCTGGGGCCCTCGGAGTACCCCACACCCCAGCCATGAATGCCCTCAAAAGTCAAGTTGTGGGAAACAGAGATCCTTCTGGGATGGTTGGGACGAAGATGAGTGAGTGAAGACCCTTCAGTCTGTGGTTTGTGATGTTGGGAACACGGTGGCCTTGTTGTGCTGTGGGGAGAAAGCCTGGGTCATAAAATGAACCCACATCCAAGCTGAGCCTAAATGGGCCCTAGGGAGAAGCCTGCCAGGCTTGGGTCCTGTTCCAGTCCCCACACTCCCACACCAACCCTGGTCCAGGCAGCTACAGCTTCCCCATGTGTGAACCACCTCAGTGTCTTTTTTTTTTTATTTTTTGACAGACAGAGTTAGACAGTGAGAGAGAGAGAGACAGAGAAAAGTCTTCCTTCCATTGGTTCACCCCCCAAATGACTGCTACGGCCAGCGCGCTGCACCCATCTGAAGCCAGGAGCCAGGTGCTTCCTCCTGGTCTCCCATGCGGGTGTAGGGCCCAAGGACTTGGGCCATCCTCCACTGCCTTCCCGGGCCACAGCAGAGAGCTGGACTGGAAGAGGAGCAACCGGGACAGAATCCAGCACTCCAACCAGGACTAGAACCGGGGGTGCCGGCACCGCAGGTGGAGGATTAGCCTAGTGAGCCGTGGTGCCGGCCCTCACTGTCCTTCTAATATGCCCCTATTTTTGCTCCAGTCACTTTGCATTGCATTTACGTTGTTTCTGCCCAGGAAAACGCCTGTGTGCTTTGACCAACGCCAAGGTCATGGGTCCCTGAGACAGGTTTCTTGAAGTCACTCCTAAGCATCCAAATTTGGAGTCTGTCAGGTGTTTTTCTTTGAGCTACCCACTTTAATGAATGCCATTCAGGAAATAAGCAGGAAATTAAATTCATTGTAAGATCATTGGTCTGTATGCACATTTTCTGGCTAAAACGCTTAGTGTCTAGGTAAGTGTGTGGCTATGAAAAGGACACTTTATTTTTTAAAGAACAAAGACGATGGTAATTTAATTTTAGATTGTTCCAGACCAAGTTCAAGTCAACACGCAGATGACTGGCAACCTGCCAGAAGTGAAATGCTGAGCACTGGGTCCCAGCTTCAGGTTGTGACCCAGGCTAGGGTCCCAGAGGATAACCAAAAGCAATGCAAGATGATTATATTAAAAGCACAATGAAGAATTACGTTATCTCTGTCTTGCAGCTACATATTTATGGCGTTGGGGGAAAAGATCATTTTCTACAGCAAGGGGAGCTGGGGAAGCAAGCCCACTGCAGTGGCCTGGCCAGGAGTTAGTAACAGTGCCAGAGCCATGGCTGAGGGCGGGGCCCCCAGTCGAGCGCACAGCAGAGGCAGGAGTTTCCGTTTGCTCCGGTGATAGATCCGGTAGAAAAGTACTTCCCTCTTCCATGATAATTCTCTATGGGTGATGGAGACTACTTGGATAATTGTGACCAAAAATAGTGTGAGATTGAGTCTGGGCTTTTTGTTAGTGGTGCCTAACTTGGGCACAGGAGTGGCTTCTGGTAATAGCACACAGATGAAGCATTTCCCATCCTCAGTTCAGATTCTCAGCAACAGAGGGAATGAATAATCCATCACACCACAGCAGAGCTACACTTGATGAAATTGTCTGGGGAGAAATTCATTTCAGCTACCTATGGATTTGACCAGAACTCAAGGGGGCAGTTGGCAGAGCTATGGGAAATTGGAATACTGCTGGGTGTTGGTAAATATTGAGTTTAGAGGATTCTCTTTTATATAGAGTAGGAAATATTTTGAAAAAATTTATTTATCTGAAAGACATAGAGAGCACGAGAGAGCAAGAGAGCGAGAAGGCAACACATCTTGCATTCTCCATTTCACTCCCCAAATGACTGCAAAGGCTTGGACAAGGCCAGACCAAAGCCAAGAGTCTAAGCCTCCATCCAGGTCTCCCACATGGGTGCAGGGGCTCAAGCACTTGGGCCATCTTCTGCCGATTTCCCAAACAGATTTGCCAGGAGCTGGATCGGAAGTGGATCTTGAACTGGCGCTTTGTCCAATACTGGATGTTGGTGTTCACAAGCAGAATAAAAAAGCCCCAAGTAAAAGCTCCAATGTAGGCTGATGAGAAAATTTTGCTGAATGAGAGAATAAGAACAACATCTTGAAGATCTAAAAGTATTTACTTTAGATTCTGGAAGAAATTTTTAGAAAAATGACATCAATAATTGATTGAAAAACAAACAAAACTGAAAACATGGCCCATGAATTAAAACAACACTCGAAGCAGACACCAGGCTTGAAGGAAGACTGTGGAATAAGATGGCATTTAGTTTTATTCTTCAGGTTTACTTTATCTTTTTCTACCTTCTTTTAGTTGAGTGATTAATTCTTTTGTTTTCAATTTCTTATTTTCTAATATGTGTAGTTAAGATGCTAAAATTTACTCTGGCTAGCAGTTTGGCTGCCTTCCCTAACTTTAGATGTACTCCATGGAAAGAAGACCAAGATTCTAGGTTTGATCTTATCTTGTATCCAAGTTACTGGAAATAGTAAATATTTTCCTTTGTTATCTTTTCAATGCTACTTTCTGGTTGTATTACTTTATGGTCAGGGAATGATCTCTGTGATTTTTGCTTTCAGAATTTATGAAATTTTTCCTTGAGGACCATTGCATCATTATTTTTTGGTAAATATTCTGTGGATTCTTATGTTTGCCCTAATGACCTGCTGATTTGTGAGAGATTGGGATAGTTTTCCACTGTGACACTGGAAGAATTAATATCTCCTTCTTCTAACAAGTTTTACTTTATAAATTATTTAGATGCATAAAGATTCATAAAACTATTTCTACCTCTGTCAGTTCAATCCCATTATCATGTTTAATAGTCTCATTGTCCGTTACATTTTGTTATACTAATATTCTTACATGTAACTTTTATTAAGCCACTTACATGGTATATTATTTTCCCTTTCTTTATTTGTAATCATTCTGAATAATTTTTTTTTTTTTTGACAGGCAGAGTGGACAGTGAGAGAGAAAGAGACAGAGAGAAAGGTCTTCCTTTGCCATTGGTTCACCCTCCAATGGCCGCTGCGGCCGGTGCACCGTGCTGATCCGAAGCCAGGAGCCAGGTGCTTCTCCTGGTCTCCCATGGGGTGCAGGGCCCAGGCACTTGGGCCATCCTCCACTGCACTCCCGGGCCACAGCAGAGAGCTGGCCTGGAAGAGGGGCAACCGGGATAGAATCTGGCGCCCCAACCGGGACTAGAACCTGGTGTGCCGGTGCCGCAAGGCGGAGGATTAGCCTAGTGAGCCGCGGCGCTGGCTCTGAATAATTTTTATTGAATATCAACATAGATTTTCCCCTACCCTGTATCTCTTACAGTAAGAGAAAACTGTAATTTTTTAAAAATTTCTTTTCATTTATTTGAAAGCCAGAGGGACAGAACAAGAGAGTTATATATTGAGAAGACTCCCATCCACTAGTTCACTCCCCAAATGTCCACAACTGGGGCTATGCCAGGTCAATGCCATAGGGATCTCTCACATAGGTTGCATGGACTTGAGCGCTTGAGCCATCACTTGCTGCCTACCAGGATAACATTAGCAGGAGACTGGATCAGAGAGAGTCGCTGGGATTTGAAGCAGCACTTTGAGATGGAATACAAGGCCCAAAAGCAGCTTCTTAACCAGCTGAGCCACGTGTCCATCCTTTAATTTTTTATCATGTAAAATTTCAGGGGCTGGTGCTGAGGTGTCATAGGTAAAGCCTCTGCCTTCAGTGCCAGTATCCCATATGGGTGCCGATTCGAATCCTAGCTGCTCGATTTCTGATCCAGCTCTCTGCTATGGCCTGGGAAAGCAATGGAAGATGGCCCAAGTGCTTGGGCCCCAGCACTCATGTGGGAGACCCAGTAGAGACTCCTGGCTTCAAATCAGCACAGCTCCAGCTGTTGCGGACATTTGGGGAGTGAACTAGCAGGTGGAAGACCTCTCTCTGTGTCTCTGTCTCTCTCTCTTTTTTTTTTTTTTTGACAGGCAGAGTGGACAGTGGGAGAGAGAGACAGAGAGAAAGGTCTTCCTTTTGCCATTGGTTCACCCTCTAATGGCTGCCGCACTGTGGCCAGCGCACCGTGCTAATCCGAAACCAGGAGCCAGGTGCTCCCTCCTGGTCTCCCATGGGGTGCAGGGCCCAAGCACTTGGGCCATCCTCCTCTGCACTCCCGGGCCACAGCAGAGAGCTGGCCTGGAAGAGGGGCAACCAGGACAGAATCCGGCTCCCCGACCAGGACTAGAACCCGGTGTGCCGGTGCCGCAGGCAGAGGATTAGCCTATTGAGCCGCGGCGCCGGCCTTTCTTTCTCTCTTTCTCTACCTCTGCCTCTCTGTAACTCTGCCTTCCAAATAAAATAAATAAATCTTTTTAAACATTTCAAGTATACAAAAAGGAAGAGAACAATGAATATCACTGTGATTTAAGAACAACAAGGGGCTGGTTTAGTGGTGTGGTGAGTTAGCTTGGGGCACAAGCATCCATATCAGTGTCCACTGCTCTGTTCTGATCCAGCTCCCTACTATTGTGCTGGGAAAGCAGTGGAAGATGGCCCAAGTACTTGGGGCCCTGCCACCCACATGGGAGACCCAGATGGAGTTCCTGGCTCCTGCTTTTGGCCCCCGCCTTGGCTGTTGCTGCCATGTGGGGAGTGAACCAGAGATGTAAGATCGCTCTCTCATCACTTCCTATCTTTGTGTTGCTCTGCATTTCGAACAAATACATAAAACAAAACATTTAAAGAAAAAATTTTAAAAATCAATTCACTAATTTTGATTATTTTGTACCAAGAGTTTTTAAAATTTGGGAGAATTGAGAGCAGGCTTTTTGTTATTGTTGTCTGCAAATGGGAATTATCCAGAAGATAGGAAAAAATATTGACACTGATACTAAAAGTATTTTTTAGGTCAAACATACCTCAACTTGGGCACAATTTCTTGACAGATACTTGAAGTTCCAGTCATATTGTAGTACATTTTTAGCTTTATCTTATTAATTTTTCTCATATTTTGTGTTATCCCCTTTTGAATCTGTGTTTTGGGTAGTTTTTGTGCTGAAAGTTATCATCCAAGAATTCTTAAACAAAATGTTTTTGATTGATAAATTTTCAGCAAATGATATTTTTTTCCAGGAATTGATGGAATTTCAGTTCAAAATAATTTTATTTGATAATAAATTTATTTTATAATTAAATTTGAAGTTAAACCTTTGAGTTACTTCTTCCATTGTAAGTAAACTGTTTTTCTTTTTAGTTTTGTAGTGTCCAATAATTTATTTACAAGAAAGTCTGTGTTAATCAGCAGAGAGATATCCTCATGTAGGCACTTGAAAATATATAGTACTGAGGCCGGCGCCGTGGCTTAACAGGCTAATCCTCCGCCTTGCAGCGCTGGCACACCGGGTTCTAGTCCCGGTCAGGGCGCCGGATTCTATCCCGGTTGCCCCTCTTCCAGGCCAGCTCTCTGCTATGGCCTGGGAAGGCAGTGAGGATGGCCCAAGTGCTTAGGCCCTGCACCCACATGGGAGACCAGGAGAGGCACCTGGCTCCTGGCTTCTGGCTTCGGATCAGCGCGATGCGCCGGCCACAGCGGCCATTGGAGGGTGAACCAACGGCAAAAAGGAAGACCTTTCTCTCTGTCTCTCTCTCTCTCTCACTATCCACTCTGCCTGTCCAAAAAAAAAAAAATATATATATATATATATATATATAGTACTGATTTTAAATGGTTGCTTGTCCACATGCATCAGCCAACAGAGGCATGAATGAACCAACATTTCAGAAGGAAGGGATGGATTCAACATCCATAGATTTCTCCCCTCACTGAGTCTGGGGCTCATGTGGGTTATCTGCTGTCAGGTGGATCCTAGTCCTTCAGGAAGAGCTCTGTCTCATGATGTCTCAAGCAAATAGGTTTCTTCTACTTTTGTTCTTTGTAAGGAATGTGTGTTCCACATTCCAAATGTTTGTCTCTTCCTCTTGCAATCAGAAGAAATCTCTTGTCTTATTTAATGATTGCTTAAGGCAATAATGGTGCCATTCTATTCTAGAAGTTGCTAACATTAGCTGAGTATTTTGCTGAGAGAGGAAGAGAGAGAGGGAGAGATACAGAGAGAGAAAGAGAGAGAGAAAGGGAGAAAGAGAGAGAGAGGGAGAAAGAGAGAGAGAAAGGGAGAAAGAGAGAGAGGGGGGGAGAGAGAGAGAGAGAGAGAGAGAGAGAGAGAGAATGCAATTTGCTTCCCTATTCCTACTTGCTTCTTCAGAGGGGCTTCATAATTTTCCCTGTGCTTGAGATTTTGCCCCTTCTGGCTCCCTTTCTTGGAGAACTTGTCCTTCTCTCTGATTGACTGAAGCTAAAAACTGCTTGAAAATAATAGAAGCTCTGAAGTTGCAGCTTCAGTTTGTACTGAGGGTCTGAATACTTAGAAAATACTATCTGGCTTTGTTTTTAATGAGATAGATACAGGTTTTTACTTTTGCCCTGGTAGAAGGTCAGAAGGAGACACAACTGAGAGCCATAAAATCAGGCCTCAAGCCGAAAATAACAATTTTATGTTGTCCACTCCAACTAAGTGCTGCCTGTTCCAGGATCCATTCGGCTATATTCACAATACGCTGAATGATTTTACATCTGCAAGTAATTAGTTGCAAAATGATCTATCTTGGGACTGTGGGCTAGAGAAGGGTTAGGCAATAGGAATTTCAACTGTGGTCTAACAATGTGTAAATTATCTACTTCTTCTGCTTTTGTCTGTGTCTACAACAGCAAATATATGACACAAATAGAGGCTGGACCTACAAAATTGTGAACATAGCCCTCAGTCTGAGAAGCTAGTCATCAACAATAATCGCAGCCACAACATTACCTCACATTTATATATAATCTCCCGTTTGACAAAGCCTCTCCCAACATGATCTTAATGCTTTTGCACAACAACCACGAGAGATAGGTGAGGGTAGGATTTCCATCTGATATGAGAGGAACCTGCAGGCTATTAAGCCTCTAGTCAGTAGGTGACATGATTTGTTTCATTGGGTTTTTGCAAACATTTTATTAACAGTTCATTAGCTGTAGTAATGCACATCCAGAGAAGTGCAAAAAAAAATCCTAATGGCATAGATTGTTTAATTATCACAAAGAGAACTTCCCTATACAATTAGTACCCAGGTCGAGAAGCAGAACAATATTAGTACTTTGGTACTTCCTTCCTGTCACCCGTGTCCGAGGGTAACCATTGGGCCTTATTGTCATTCTGACACTTATTTGACAGCATTATTTGAATTAATTTTGTCTGGCATGTGAACCGGGACTTTGCAATGCATGGATGCATTGTGCACGTTGGCCGGATGCATTTAGGAACACATCTTTACATGATGAAATGCAAAGCACATAAGGAAATGATAAATGGATGAAGATTATCTAACTTGAGGAAAGCTCATCCGAGTTGGGACTTGATAGCTGGCTCCAATGCAAAAAGGATGAGTGTGTGGAATATTATAAGAAGTTTAATCCATTTCTATTAAGAATTGACCAAAAAAATCAATTACACAGAAAATATTTCTTTCATTCTTAGAACCTTTTTTTTTTTTTAATTTTTATCTGACAGATACAGTTAGACAGTGAGTGAGAGAGACAGAGAGAAAGGTCTTTCTTCCATTGGTTCACCCCCTAAATGGCCGCTATGGCCAGAGCTACGCTGAGCCGAAGCCAGGAGCCAGGTGCTTCCTCCTGGTCTCCCATGCGAGTGCAGGGGCCCAAGCACCTGGGCCATCCTCCACTGCCTTCCCGGGCCACAGCAGAGAGCTGGACTGGAAGAGGAGCAACCAGGACTAGAATCCGGTGCCCATATGGGATGCCAGCACGGCAGGCAGAGGATTAACCTAGTGAGGCACAGCGCCGGCCCCTCATTCTTAGAACTTTATGGGCAAAAAGGAATTCTTTTCCTTCTGAGGACATTTTAAAATATAGGCTATAAATTCTAATTAAAAAATGACTTTGGAATGAGGTACCTTTCTCTGAAGGGAGGAAAGATCTTCCACTTTGACTATGGCCTTGTCTAAATAAGACGGAGTGTGTGAACTCAAGAGGCTTCCATAGCCTTGGCAGCTCATGACAAGAGCCTCGGGTGATTACTAACGTCATAAATAAGAGAGTCAATTGTTAAATCAACAACGAGTGTCACTGTGCACTTACTCCCCATGTAGGATCTCTGTCCTTAATATGTTGTACTATGCAAATTAATGGTAAAACTGGTATTCAAACAGTATTTATACTTTGAGTGTCTGTGTGGGTGCAGTCTGTTGAAATCTTTACTTAGTGTATACTAAGTTGATCTTCTGTATATAAAAATAATTGAAAATGAAACTTGATGAAGAATGGCATGGGAGAGAGAGTGGGAGATGGGATGGTTGCAAGTGGAATGGAGGTTATGGGGGGAAAAGCCGCTATAATCCAGAAGTTGTACTCTGGAAATTTATATTTATTAAATAAAAGTTGAAAAAAAAAACAAAAACAAAAATGGCTTTGGGTGTTGGTGCTGTGATGTAGAAGGTTAAGCCTCTGCTTCCAGTGCTGGCATTCCATTCAGACACCCATTTGGGTTCAAGCCCCAGCTGTTCCACTTCTGATCCCAGCTTCCTGCTAATGTGCCTGGGAAAGCAGCTTGGGCCCTGTATCCACGTGGGAGACTCAGAAGAAGCTCCTGGCTCTGGCCTGGACCAGCCCTGACCATTGTAGCCATTTGGGGAATGAACCAGTGGATGGAAGATGTTGCTCTCTCTCCTTCTCTCTATGTATTTCTGAATTTGAACTAAATTTTTTTAAAAATTGACTTTTGGGGCTGCTGCTGTGGCTCACTTGGTTAATCCTCCACCTGAGGTGCTGGCATCCCATATGGATGCCAGGTTCTAGTCCCGATTGCTCCTCTTCCAGCCAAGCTCTCAGCTGTGGCCCGGGAAGACAGTGGAGGATGGCCCAAGTGCTTGGGCCCCTGCACCCACATGGGAGACCAGGAGGAAGCACCTGACTCTGGCTTCAGATGGGTGCAGCACCAGCCGTAGCAGCCAATTGGGGGATGAACCAATGGAAGGAAGACCTTTCTCTCTCTCTCTCTCTCTCTCTCTCTCTCTCTCACTGTCTATAACTCTACCTGTCAAATAAATTTTAAAAAATTGACTTTGGCTCCATCTTGAGCAGAGACAGGAATGGAGAAGGTGCTTTTTCAGGAGTTTCCTTCACTGTCTTTGATTGAACATTTCTATCAATTTCAATGAAGGAGGGGATGTAGACTGTTCTTTCAAGGGAAATGATGTTTTTCTGGAACAAGGAGGCTAGTTTCTAATGGGCTCCTTACCTTGGAGCCAAGGCTGTCCCCAGAGAAGAAACATTTGCTTGTGAACACACTGCATCTCCTTGGCACAGACAGACCCAAAGACCCACTGGAATTGCTCTAGCTGGTGTCCTACATCAGATGAATTTTGGAAATTTACTGTTTCATGTTCTCAACACTATTATTCTCTAATTCTCTCCACTGTTTGGGAAATTGGAAGCTGATAGACAATCAATGGCTTGTTTGAAGTGCTTTGGGGCTCATGCACATGGTAGGATGGAGACTAAAATTTCACTCAGATTCAGTGTTGTCTGTTTAAATGGATCTTCTAGACTTAGCTGACTGAGGTCTGCGTGATATGGTCTCCCTTTGAGAACAGAGATATGTTCTCTTCGAAGTCCATGTGTGTCCCTCTGTTCCACCCCCAGTGAACTCGGAACAGAGGAGTGTTTACATATAAGACAGACGTCCAATGTTTTAAATTGTACCCTTTAAGGAATGAATTATCCTCTTAATCATTTTATCTTTCATTCCTTGAAAGACTAAAATGCTTTCAACTTAATGAAGTTTTGAAAGATAGGTAAGTTTATAATTTTATGAAAAATGTGATCAGAGAAGGAAGAAGAGCACTGGAACTCTAGAGGGTACTGGGATGACTTTCTGAGGTCTCACCTCTCATTTCTGCAATGCAAGGATTATCCATTTTTGTCTCTCTACCCTGTTTTAGAAGCACATGGGCTACTTTTTTATTTTTCCTATCAAATAGATTAAGCCAGAGGGTAGATCAGAATCTTTTTTTTAAAAAGCTGACATTTCTCCCGGAAAAAATTTTGCCAACATTCTCTAGACAGAAAAACTGTTTAAGAAAGACACATCGGGGCCAGCACTGTGGCACAGCAGGTTAAAGCCCTAGCCTGAAGTGCCAGCATCCCATATGGGCGCCAGTTCGGGTCTCAGCTGTTCTACTTCCTATCCAGCTCTCTGCTATGGCCTGGGAAAGCAGTAGAAGATGGCCCAAGTCCTTGGGCCCCTGCACCCATGTAGGAGACCTGGAAGAAGCTCTTGGCTCCTGGTTTCAGATCGGCATAGCTCTGGCCATTGCAGCCATCTGGGGAGTGAACCAGTGAATGGAAGACCTCTCTGTCTCTGTCTCTACCTCTCTCTGTAACTCTTTCAAATAAATAAAATAAATAAAAAAAAGAACGATACATCATTTCTTAGTCATTGTCTCATCTTTATACTGCAAATATGTGAAAATGCTTGTGTCACCAACAAAATCTGCAGTGTGTCATTGTGAGGTCAGTATTGAAATCAATGAGCATAAGAGTAAGGACATGTTTCTCGCTCAGATTTGATTATGCTATGCATTCTAAATAATTTTGCCCAAAATGTGATGGGAGCATGGTAGATCCTTCTTTCTTTTCTTCCTTCCTTTATTTATTTCCTTTAAAGATGTATTTATTTATTTGAGAGTCAGAGTTACAGGAGACAAGGAAGGAGAGAGAGAGAGAGAGAGATAGAGAGAGAGAGAGAGAGAGAGAAAGAGAGAGAGAGAGAGAAATCTTCCATCCATTGGTTTACTCCATAGGTAGCCACAACATCTCAGGTTGGACAAGGGTGAAACCAGGAGCCAGGAGCTTTATCTGGGTCTCACCACGTGGGTGGCATGGTTCCAAATACTTGGACCATCTTCTGCTGCTTTTCCCAGGCCATTAGCAGGAAGTGGAGGATTCATCATTTTCAGTTCTTCCTTGTTTTCATCACTACTGGATCTTTGGAGACGGCCCTGTCCAAGTGACTCCTGCAGAATGAATGCCTGCCTAAGGTTCCCACAGAACCTCAAACTCTCTTCTGATTGACTCCCAATAACCAGTGCTCTAACTTGCTGTGTTTCATACCTATGATTGGTGTTTCTCTTTGGGAGTTTATTTTCTTTGTTTTTCCTCACATAGGTCCCCACTTTCCTTTCTCCTTTCCTAAACTGACCCTTCTGCATTTGGTAATGTATTTACCTGTTTGGACATGATGTGAAGTTTAGTGCCTTCTCTAGTTGTGCTACAGGCAAGGGTTTTAGATGGTTTTTACTTTCTTATCTTGTTCACCTGTATAGTTTTCTGGACTATTTATGGAGTCAGAATATTTATTTCCTTTTGAGTTCTTCTTTCTTTCCATCTTTTGTCTGTGCATAGTTTTACATAGTTGTCATCATGGATCTATTCAGCTTTATCTCTTTTTTGACCATTTTAATTTGCCCAATTTCCTGCATTATCCTGTAGGTACTATCATCATCAGTCAATGGGCTCAGAATATTTTGCCAAGTGGATGTGAATGCTGTATCTGATGACTTTTCTATTGTGGGGGATTTACATTGGGAAGGAAGATGAGGAGTGTGTTTGGCATGAATAGACTTGGCTCAGATCACTTTGAGGGATGAGCCCTTGGCTCAGGATACACTCAGAACCAATGAGTCAAAGGAAAACAAAACTGGTTAACATTGCGCAGATGTGAAGAACCCTGAATTGTCTTTTACAATGTCCAGTTGAAACACGTGAATGCCATATTGTTCTGTTAACTGCTTAGGACTCCACTTGGGGCACCAGCGAGACTGTAAGATTGAATAAATGATAACTAAGTTAGAGGTTGGGTGGCAACTGTGTTTGGGGTGAAGTCACAGACAGGAGCTTCAGTAGGAGGGCAGCTCCTATTCAGGGTGACCCCTGGGGGTGCGTAACCAGGTGACTGCAGCAGTTCCTCCTGTCTTCATTGTGTGGGTGGTGATCCTTGAGCCAGAGATGTGAATGAGGCTTGTAGTTCTGGATGTGGTCAGTCCTCATAAATCATTTCTTCCATTGTCTGAATACATTTGGGCATCCACAGTAGTTTATTTCCAAAGTATATAAAGAAGCAGAGGCCAAGGGTGTAATCTTGGAGCTATTTAAATAGAGTGGTTCCAGTCAAGACAAGCAGCTGTTCCCAATTATTAGTCCATATATTCTAGGTGCCAGGGAAAACCCACAAGGGTACCACTAAATTGAATTTTAAAGTGACCTCCTGTTCAGATGAAAATCTCCTAGCTGTTGTTTTTTTCCCCAAAGACTGGTCTCCTATTGAACAAGTTAGCAACACTCTTGTTACAAATGAATCATTGCTACTGCCTATAGAGGAAATCTGAATTATCCCATAGGGTTTTCAAGCAATGCGAATTTACCTTCCAGGGAATCCTTTGCAAATGCTGTTAGGCTCAAAGTCTGAACACAAGGGCAAGTCAGAAATCTCCAGAAAGAGCACATTCAATTGGTAGGGCGTGGCTTTGTTATTTTAAGTTGCATCAAAACATGATCCCAACAGGTGTCGATTGCTGCCCTACCTTTTGAGGATCCCTGTAGGTATCTGGAACTTGTGGCCCTTTTGCACTTAGGAAGGCAAGTCTCTCTCTGGAGCTTACCGCCGGTTGCAAGAGGAGCTCCTGCTAAAGGAGTCCCTGAAACCCCAGAGAATGAAAAGGTGCACTTTCAACCCCAAAGCTTACCATGGAATGCCCTAGAATATCTTCCTCCTAAGTGCATTACCTTCAGTGCTGAGGAGCACCAGTTCTGGCATCACATTGCCTGAGATTCTATCTCAGCTTCATCACATGCTATGTAGTATGACCTCAGACAAGTTAACCTTTTTGTAATCTCCATTTCTGTACCTATAAAATAGAGGTAATAAATTACTAACTTAATAGAGCTGTTGTGAGGATTTAATAAGGTTCTCCATTTAAAAGGACTTGCCAAATATTTATGGCCAGTTACATGCTCTCCTCCCCCCCCACCCCCTACCATTGTCATTGGCCATTGTCTTCCCTAGCCACGGACGTACAAATGAAATTGAAATGTGGCTTCTATTAATATGACTCCCTTTATGGAAGCTGTGCCTTGGCTGAACACGGACTTTTTAAGTTATCCAAGTGAAATCCTTCTCGCTTTCCTCCCTCCACATGTGCAGAGTGATGTCTGAGAAGCTGTTCCGCAACGCAGCGCAGCGAGCTAAGGGCACCCTTTGTTAGGCTAATGGAAACATCTCCTGGGGTCACTGGCCAATCGGAATGTCACCCCACACAGGCTTCAAAAATGATCTTAGCAGAGTGAAAAACGCCTCACTGTACACACTTTCCCTCCGTGATTTCAAGAACTGAAGCTTGAGAAAAGCACAATTAATGAGTGTGGATATAAAACATGAAAGCAACGCATATAATTCTGTATGCCCCAGAGAGATATATCAATGGGATACTTATTTCACAAATATGAAAAAGGCTCATTTAATTAGTTGTCAGGGCTAGTAAGTCTATGTCTTAAAGCACATATGAGAGCTCTTTGAACAGCAGCACAGAGAGTTTATTTAGTTGTTCTGTTTTACTGCCGTGAGGTGCCAAGCTGACTCCCAAGAAATTTTGCCATGTGGTGCCTGGGAGTCTAAGTCCTAAATTGAAAGCCCAGGCTGCTGCCTGCCCTTTCTCCATCCACCTCAAGAGAAGTGAGCCTTTTATTTCACACAAATGAATTTTTAATAGTTGATGTTTATGATTGTTTTTACATACAATTTTTATGACTTATTTTACGTCTATAAGTTTCCTAGATTATGTGTCCCTGAGTTCAGTTTTCCCCTTTTATTCCCTGCTTCATTCCCTGTGACCTAACTGCACTTGATAGGCTGCATTTGATATGCTATCTTTTATTATGCAGAAGCCCTTTGATCTCTACAGAGAGAAGGCGCCACATAAATGCAGAAATCCGTTATAATCATCCTGCATCCTGAAGAGCGGCTTTATGGGGCAAGTCCAGCTTAGCCAGGCTGTTGCATGGAAGAGTGTACTAGGCTGTGGAATGCTGATCTGAAGTATCTGTTCAGATACATGGGCTGGCTTAAGACATTTGTTTTTCAATTATGCTTTCTATCAAATACTCATTCAAAATATGTGCACAAATCTTACGTGTTTACCTGGACAGATTTCAATATATTGAATACACTATGGCATCAGCACCCAGAACATGGTAGACTCCCTCATACCCCTTTCCAGGTTTCTAGTGTTCTGGCTTCTTTCCCCATAGATTCCTTTGGTTTGATTTTGAACTTCATGTACATCAACACACAGAGTGTACCCTTTACAGCTTTGCTCTTGTTCTCAGTGTAGTGTTAGGGAGATTCATCCACACAGCAATTCTTTCTTTTTTCAGATTCATTTATTTATTTGAAAGGTAGAATTAATCTTCCATCCATTGGTTCAATCCCCAACTGGCCACAACATCCAGGGTTGGGTCAAACCAAAGCTGGGTGCCTGGAATTCCATCCTGGTCTCCCACATGGGTAGCAGGAGTCCACATACTTGGGCTACCTTCCATTGCTTTTCCAGGCACATTAACAGAGAACTGGATTGCTAATGGAGCAGCCAGGACTCAGACTGACACTCATATGGGATGCCACCATCATGGGTGATGGCTTAACCCACTGTACCACAATGCTGGCTCCAACAATTCTTTAAGCATTTTTTGTTGAATAGAATTTTTCTTATACAAATTGACTACTCTTTATTCATTCAACTTTTGAAAAAACTTTGAATTGTTTCCATTTTGGGTGTAGTACCTATAGTGCTGTTAGTGTCCTTTGGTGAACATCTTTGTGTTTGGCATTGGGTATGTACTTAAGAGTGGAATTGAGTTCAAAAATTTTGTGGAAAAATTGCCTTAAAAATAAGTTTATTTTGGTGCATAAAGATAATAGAGGCTTACTAATTTGATGGTAAGAAAGGAATGAGCTGCCTTGAGAATCATTGGGCAACTATTGCTAGGGTCCTCTAGGCAGAGACTCAAGTGTATTATGTGTTCTATTTTTATTTATTTATTTATTTTTAAATTTTTTATTTCAGAAATGTGAATTTACAAAGTGCAACTTTTGTATTGTTGTGGCTTCCCCCCCAACCTCCCTCCCTCCCATGGCCCTCCCCTCTCCCTCTCCCATCCTGCCCTTTATCGAGTTTCATTTTCAATTACCTTCATATACTGAAGATCAACTTAGTATATACTAAGCAAGGATTTCAACAGGCTGCACTCATACAACGGCACAAGGTATAGGGTACTGTTCGACTAGTAGTGTTTTTATGTTTCATAGTAAAACACATTAAGGACAGAGATCCTACGTGGGGAGCATGTACCCAGTGACTCCCGTTGTTGATTTAACAATTGGCACTCTTATTTATGACGTCAGCAATCACCCGAGACTCTTGCTATGAGCTGTCTAGGCTATGGAAGCCCCTTGAGTTCACCGACTCTGAACTTGTTGAGTCAAGGCCATGTCACAGTGGAAGTTCCTTCCTCCCTTCAGAGAAAGGCGCCTCTCTCCTTGATGGCCTGTTCCTTCTGCTGGGGTCTTGTTCACCAGGATCTTTCATTTAGATTGTTTTTTGCCACCGTGTCATGGCTTTCCATGCCTGTGAGACTCTCATGGACCTTTTAGCCAGATCCGAATGTCCCAAGGGTTGATTCTGAGGCAGGAGTGCTGTTTTGGGCGTTTGCCATTCTATGAGTCTGCTGTGTGTCCTGCTTCCCCCGCAGGATCATTCTCTCCCTTTTAATTCTATCCTTCATTATTTGCTTACACTGGTCTTATTTGTGAAATCTCTTTGACACATACCCTATCTTTTTGATCGGTTGTGTATTTTGTATTATCTGTTCTAACATGCATTCTCCATGAACTTTTAAAGGCCCCTCATATGTGTGCACGTGCTCGGCTTTGACAGATGCTGCCAAACAGTTTTCCAAAGTGGTTGTGCCAATATTGACACTCGCACGTGGTGTGTACTTGCTCTGGTTGTTCCTCAACCTTGCTGGGGGGAACCAGATTATGCTACCCTCAAAATTGTGCCTTTCGGCATTTGGATAATTTGCACTGATGGCCGTTGAGAACTATAGATGCAAGGAAAAGCTTTTAAAGCAGGGCACAATTGTCCTGTTGTAAAGGAAATTCTCATTTATAAAGATGTCTCCCTCTTCCATACCAGGAAGGATCTTAACAAGAGATGGAGAAGGCATCAGCTTGACCTTTATATCAACTAAACCCTGGTTGACATATTTTTCCTGCTCACTTTCCTCTAATCTGCCTCCCCCACCTAGGAAGTCTAAACCTCTTTTCCTTTTTTGAAGCCTAAGATGGCACACAAGCCCAGGTTCTCACCATTTCTGTGGGCCACTCATTGCCAGATATTCCCATGTGTAAACTCATGCACATATTAATAAAACTTGTGTTTTTCTCCTGTACTGTCTTTGGCCAGCCTAACATACAGGGCCCCAGCTGGAGAATCGAAGGTGGGAAAAGAAATATTTTCTCCCTTTCCTACATTGCTAACACTGGCATTACCAGTCTTTTAAATTTTAGTCACTCTGTTGAAAGGGTAGGGGAGACAAAGTAGCATCTTTACCTCTGCCTTTCTAAGATTCATGGTCCAGCCCTCTATAACAAAAGCAGATTAACAAGAGAAAAGCACAACAAATGTATTTAATGTAAGTTTTATGTGACATGAGAGCCTTCAGAAATGAAGACTCAAATAAACAGGAATGCTGTGTAGTTTTGTAGATAGTCAAACAGAAGCATGATTGGAGGACAAAGGATGGGATTTAACAGCGATAAAATGGGTCAACTTAGCAGTCTATTGGTTCAGATTTCTCTGTGTCTCTATGTTCTCTTCCCTTTCCTCTGGGTATAAGGAAGACTCCATTGGAATGAGATTTGTTTACTTACTTATTTGAAAGGCAGAGTTACAGGGAGAGAGAGACAGAGAAAGAGAGAGAGATCGATCTTCCATCTGCTGATTCACTCCCCAAATGGCTGCAATGACCAAGGCTGGGCCAAGCCAAAGCCAGGAGCCAGGAACTCCATCTGGGTCTCCCACATGGGTGCAGAGGCCCACACACTGGGGCCATCTTCCACTGCCCTCCCAGGTGCACCAGCAGGGAGCTGGATCAGAAGTGGAGTAGCTGGTACTCAGACTGGCATCCCTATGAGATGCCAGCATGACAAGCAGCGGCTTCACCCATTAGGCCACAGCACTGGGCCCTTCTGACTCACTTTTGAGGACGATCAGAAAATTCTTTAATGACCTTATTCAAGGGAGAACCACAAACAAAATCCAGAGAAATCTGCATCTGCTGTTTTCTTGAAGGTCAAGAAGGAAAGCACCTCTTGAATCCTGTCGGGTACCGAAGTGGAGTTTCGTTGTGTTTTCACTATCACTTCCTTGATAGCTAGGCCATTTTATCTTTCCTTTTGCGAAGTGCCCATTCAAATCTTTGGCTATCTTATTGTCAGGTTGCTTTGTCCTTATTGGTTTATGGGAGTTCTTTTTTCTGGCTACGAGTCCTGTGTCAGATGTGATCTATGTATCCTAAATATCTGCATCCATTCTATGGCTTGGGTTTCACTTTCTTGATAATAATTTTTGATGACACGAGTTGTTACTATTTATTCATTTGAGAGGCAAGGAGATACTGATGGAGATAGAGATGAGGAGAGAATGAGAGTGAGAGGGCTCACATCTGCTGATTTATTCCCCAAATACCCAGAGCAGCTAGGGCCATGCTGGGTCTGAAGTTGGGAGCCAGGAATGCAATTCCGGTCTCCCATGTGGGTAGCAAGAGCCCAATTACTGGAGCCATCACCACTCCCTGCCAGGGTTTGCAATAAGAGAAATCTGGAATCAGGAACATGAGCTGTACATTGAACCCAGGCACTCTCTTGTGGGATGTGGGCCTCTTAAGTGCTGTCTTAGCTACTAGGCTAAATGTCTGCTCCCATGATAACACAAGTTCTTAGTTTAATATATTCATATATATATATATAATTTTTTCCTAGAGGAAACATTATTTAATGCTTTTGTGACTTAAGACATCCTTTCCTACCCCAAGTCCTGGAGCTATTCTTTGTTTTCTTCCAGTAGAGTTATTATTTTGTTTTGTATTTAGATCTACACACCATTTGGAATGTGTGAGGTTTGAGGTGGGAGGGGTCAAGATACACATTTTTCCCCCATATAGAGTTGCTCTTTGTCCAATATCATTTATTGAAAAGATCACACTTTCTCCATTGAGTTCACTTTTGAAACAAGTTCACAGTTGAAATTCACAGCAAGAAGATCCCTGTCTTCTCATGTCCCATGCACAGATTTCCGGACTATTGTGCATTGGAAACACCGCGGATTCTGAGTCAGACATGATACCTAGGCTGCCTTCCCAGACTCTGGTTTGCTGAGATGATTCTCAGGCCTGGGGGTCTTGCCCATGCCCTGGGGTTGGTATTTCCTTAGCACCACCCTAAGCTAATCAGACTCTGTATCTCTCTGCCTCGTTCATTTCCACATAGGCCCTTGTGGCCCTGTGCATTACCTTGGTAGGTATGATCAGTTACCAAGTTAATCTGGGGGATCCTATTTGTCTTACTGACCCCAGTGTTTTATTTGATTAATGTTCTCTCCCTTAGTCATCCATTAGTACCTGTCAGTTAATGACCACCAACTCCAATTTTACCTGACTATCCACCACCTCCTCTGCCACCCAGTCCTGGTACCCAGCAAGTCCTTTGAGTGCACTTGTTTGTCTCCTGCTACAGCTTAGTCCAGTCTCATTGTCTTTCTGTTTGCATCTGTCATAGCCAAGTAGCCTTTATTGAACACCTACTAGTTACCAAGCATTTTCCTAGAACCAACTTTTTATCTTCAAGATTCCCACAGCCCCATATTAGGGGAGGGGGCATGTGGGAACTGATCAGCTTCCTGATAGGGGAGTGCAAATGAGCCGGGATATATGGTGATGGATGCTGTACACGGGAGTGGGGCAGCCTCTCAGAGGAGGAATTGATCACTCTTCTCTGTGGGAAGTCAGAGAAGCCTCCCCTAGTGGTTGAGCTGGTTCTTGAAGAGTGTGTAGGAGTTTGGGGGAGGTGGGGGATGAGTGAGTGAGAATATTGCAAGTAGATGGAAAAGGCAGAAGCAGCTTGGCATGGTTGAGGAGCTGCAGATAACGGGGCATGTGTGTGCAACCCCTCAGTAACTTAGAAGCCTGGGCTGGAGCATCACACCATTTACTCTCAAACCAAAGCCAACACAAACTGCCAGATAGAATCCTAAAGGAAATTGGTGGAAGTTTGGGTGACTTAGGATAAACTGCTGGTGCCATGGTCCTGGAGGACAACATACATTTCCCTTTAAAGCACATAAAACAGGCCAGCATGGAAGAGATAGTCCTTGACAATGAGTACCTATGGGCTCTGCATCCATGATTCAATCAACCACTAACTGAAACATGCCTTAAATATGTACAGATGTTTGGTCACTATTATCTAAGCAATACTGTATAAAAACTATGTACCTAGCATTTGCACTGTAGTAAGTATTATAAATAACAAAGAGATGATTTCAAGAGGATGGAGGATCTGCGTGGGTAGGTGACGAATAGGACACCTTTTAATGAGGTACTGGAGCATCGTGGGTTTTGGCATCCTCAGTGTCCTGGAAGCAATCCCCTTTATGGACAGCAGAAGACGACTGTTTTCCTCAGGTGCTCAGTGTTTGCCACATGGCCTGACAGATGGCACCCCCAATGCCGAAGTGCATGGCCAAGCACCTCTCCCCTGTCTTGTGAAAAGGTGCAAGTGGGAGCGGCACAGCACCCTTAATGCCCGCCTCTTGTGGGGTTGACAGTGGAGACCTCCAACAGCCATCACCTTTCCCAGTGACGTCTGGAGGCCCTCAGTGCTGGCTGATGTGAAAGGACACGGCTGCTTTTGTGTGCTAGCAAATAGCAAGGGGGAAAGCCCTGCTAATTCAGTGTAAAGACATTCACAGTCAGAAATACCCCAAGCTGAAAGCAAAGCCCAGAAAGGCTAGTTTTGAAATTGGAGGTAATTAATTCCTGATGCAATGTGCTGAAATTCAACCCAGACATGCTTTTTTTTTTTGTTTCTTTCAGACAGTTTACAGTCCGGTGGAGAGTAAAACCATGCAATCCCTTGGCATGGTAGAGTTTTACTGTGTGTCTCTTCTTATTATTTTGCTCATTTTGATCATTTTTTACGTGAACACGCATATAATGAATTCAGCTCCTCTTGTCGGTGAGATTTATTTTACCCCGAGGCGCTCTCGTCCCTATCAGTAGTCTGTTGTAGTGCATTTCTCAATGAGAGAATAAGATCTCCAGACTGGAGCACTGAAGGTAAATGTTGACATTAATCTGAAATTTTTATTTTTTTAAATTTAGGAAAACAGTAACAGTTTAGAAAATCAGGTTTAAGTTTAAAGTTATCAAAATAAAATTGAAATTCCATATCCAGAGAATTATAAGCCTTCGTACTGCCCTGACCTTTGAGTCTTGTTCTTAAAGTCTTTTCTGTAGCCAAGTTGAAATCTCTTAAATTCCCGGGCATGTTCATACTCTCAGCTCCAGGTCTTGGCTTCATTCATTCTCCAAGCCTGGCCTAGTCTCACCACCACTCTCTTCCTGTCTCTGGGGTTGGCTTCTGCAACCCAGGTGCACAGGAGTGAGTAAAGTTACTTTTTCTAGGTCTTTCCTGGGCTCTGTGGGGGCTTCTACCCTTCTAGGTAGGAGGAGAGAAGAAAATAACTAAATGTCCAATCTGCTTTAAATCCTAGCTACAGTAATAAGTGAAAGAGTCTCTAGATAAGCTTCCCTGTGGGGAGGGTTAACAGCTCACTTCCATCCTCTGCCTTCCCCTTGTTTTTAGATCATGGCTGGGTCTATATGGAGTGGAGGCTTGCATTTGCTCTCATGGGCTAGTGCCTGGATCTACAAGATGGTGCCTTCACCTATGGATTAACTAGGTCCCTCTCTGGCCATGCTTGCACCGTGGCTGCTAGCATCTACAGGTAGCTCTGTCCCTGTGTGCTTGTCGGCGTCCTGCCTGGTGTCTGCAGTCGATAGACAAGGCATCTAGTCTTTCTCGGCTGGGTAATCCCTATTTGTGGATTTGCACTTGATCCTGGACTCAGGGGTTCTGCTTGGGCTCTGCCAGGAGGTCAGCATGTACCCTGTGAAGTTTCTGGGTGTTCCTGACGGCTCTCAAGTTGGCGTGAGGGGGCCTCTGGAGGACACACTGGCCCTGCCCACCTGAACATGTGCCTTGCTGTCTTGCCTCTGCAAGGATATCTCGTGTCTCAGTCATTTCCAAGTCCCCATTACCTAGAAGAACACCTGGCACTGTGCTCAGTATGACGCTTCTGTAATGGAACTGACTTGTGAGTTCTTTTTGGTGAGTTGCTCCACTCTGAACTGGCAAATAGATGTGAGGAGGGAGCGTTTTCTCAGTTTGATAAAGCTCATTGTTGATACATGCGGAGACAGAGAGGTCTTCTGATCCCAGGAGCCTGGTTCTGGGTATGGTTTTATCCCTTCTAGAAATCTCAAGTTTCTTTTATAAAAAAAACCACCATAATTTGAAATGCTGGAATTCCTGAATTCATGCTGATACCCACATTTTAAGGAATGTAAAAAAAAAAAAAAATTCAAATCAAAAGTTCCCCAGAGGTTGCTGGAGATTTAGTTTTGCCTGAATATATTTAGTGGGAGAGAGAAGTGAGTTTGTGATTTTCCCCACTTTCTGACCGTGTTGCTGAGATCTGATCTCATCGCCTGTAGAGAAGTTTCCAGGTAGCTCTCCTATGTGGGGAAATAGTCTGAAAGCCAAACCCAGGAAGCGTCTGGTTAGTTGAAGCCGAAAGTTCCAGAGGCTCTGGGAGAGAGAATGTTTTTCTGTTAGGTGAGAGGGCAGCAGGAGATCAGAGAGTTCTTGCTCTGAGCTCTCCCAAAGTCCTGCGGGTCAAAATACTCAGCATGTGAAAGAGCTATACTGTGGAGTACGGTGTTTTGAGCCCCAGCAGTTCTCAGGCTCCATGGAAGAGGATGTGGAAGTGCTGTCTGATCATTCCCAAGTATTTCCTAGGGTCTTCTGTGTACCTGGCAGTGGTTTAGGCTCTATGGAAGAATGCTATGTCCCATAGAGAGATCCACTGGGTGTGCGCAGTGTGTCACAGGGAGGTTGAGATGGGGGAGGATGGAAACAGAGCTCTGCTCAGAGGTCCATACTTTGAACTTAGTCCACAGTCAAGGTGTCATTTTATGGCATTCAAGGTGAGAGACAAAGTGTGTCGGGAACACCATGCATGTGTTAACTAAGTGTTTGTACAAAGATTTCCCTTAGAAATTTTCCTCTCTGGCATTCCTTGTCAAGAATTTGAGTGCTTTTCAATCTCTGCTTTCTTCCTAACCTAATGCTCTGGATTTTTTTTTTTTAAGATTTTATTTATTCATTTGAGAGGCAGAGTTACAGACAAAGAGAGGGAGAGACAGAAAGAAAGGTCTTTTATCTGCTGGTTCACTCCCCAAATGGCTGGTACTGAGCCGATCTAAAGCCAGGAGCTTCTTCTGGGTCTCCCACAGAGGTATAGGGGTTCAAGCAATTGAGCCATCCTCTACTGCTTTCCCAGGGCATAGCAGAGAGCTAGATCAGAAGAGGAGCAGCCGGGACTTGAACTGGTGCCCATATGGGATGCCAGCATTGCAGGCGGAGGCTTACCCAGCTGTGCCACAGCATCAGCCCCTGAATGGTTTCATTGTTTCATAATTTTGAAGTTCAATCTTAGATAGAAAACCAGTATTGAAATTGAAAACCGATGTAGAGGAATTCTTTTGAACTTGATGTGCTCTACCACTTTCAAATTTGTGTTAATTTCTAGTAAGGGAGGCAAAGCATGACATATCATCATCACTGGATTCCAAACAGGCTTGGGCATTTAAAAGTAGTGCTCAAAATGAATGAAGTTCTTCCCTAACATCAATGTCTTCCTGGCTCTGTTTATTTTAGTTTTAGTTTTGTTTTTCAGATTTACTGATTTATTTGAAAGACAGAGGGAGAGAAAAAGGGGGAGAGACAGAGAGAGATCATCCACTTGCTGGTTCACTCCTCAAATACCCACAACAGCTGTTGCTGGGCCAGGCCAAAATCAGGAGGCAGGAACTCCCCCCAGGTCTCTCACGTGGGTAGCAGAGCCCTGAGTATTTGGACCATCCTCTGCTGACTTCCCAGGCACATTAGCAGGGAGCGGGATGAGAAGCCGAGCAGCCAGGCCTTGATCAGGTGCTCTGACACAGGATGGTGCCATCACAGGCAGCAGTTTAACCTGCTGTGGCACAACGCTGGTCCTGGATATTACAGTTTCTAAGAACAATATTCTTTCCTGATTTTATAGCAAGGGAAGTGGTTCTAAATGTGAACACTTTTCTTCTTTTTCAAAACACCATTTCACATTTATAGTCTTTAAACTTCTAATTGTTGTATGCTTCAACATTTATAACAATAGTGAGGCAAGAAAATAGAAACATTTGTGTTTGATTGTCTTCCTTGTGCTATCATTGTGAATTCCTACATCGTTTCCATTCAGATTGGTAATTTTTATTGAAAGCTCATAAGTATGAGTGTGTGTTGTGTGGTTTTTTTGTGTGTGTGCGTGTTAGCACTTTTTGAGAAAGACGATGAAATTGGTAGGATGGTAGAAATAAGGGAACAAGATGATGGGATAATTCTGTGGAGGAGGAATGTAGGTGGTCTAATTTGCTTCACTGTTGGTGCCCTGATAAAAAGGAGTTGCTCTTCAGGAAATAGTAGGTCTTTTGTACGCATTTCATCTTTATTATTTCAATTATCTAAATGCATATGATAAATGACACCAATTCACGGGCTGTGTGTGGGCAGGAGTTCAAAGGCCTCATCAGCAGAAGATCCGGGAATGGGGTGGATCAGTGCACCCACCCCACCCCCACACGTTGATGCTATAGTAAATTAGGTTCATCAAGCAACTTCATAACTTTTAGGGGGAGAATTTAGGAGACTCAATTAACATCATTATCTTTCTCCTTTGGCACTCACTTTAAAGCATGGCAAGCTTTGAATGGGCTAGAGGGAACAGAATGTGGTGCTAACAGGAACCTGCTGTTGAAGGCAAGCAGAGTTTAATGAACCCAAACCCAAAGCAAAATAACTGGTGATGATTTGAAGGGCTAAGGAATAGAATTGATTTATTTCAATGTGGAATGACAGGGCAAAACTGTGAAGATACAAGTTGCAAAGGAGGTGCCCTGAATCCCAGTTCCAACTTCGCTATGAGCTAGCTGAGATGCTCATTCACTTCTCTGGGCCTCAGGCGATGGGGCTTGGGTAGAGAATATAACTCGTTCCAGCCTAGAAAGGCTGTTTTTAGCAGTGGATGGGTTCCACACTGGGCAGTGTAAGCAACCAGCCTTGGATTTTATTTTCCCCCAATTTTGCCCAACCCCAGGGGTCTTCTTGAAGACTGTATTATTCAGTGTTCTTCCTGTTGACACAAAGGTATACCATGTGCTGATTGCTTGTGCACCAGCCAGTGCTTCATCTGCTAGCAGCCACCCTCCAAACTTGGGTTCACTGTTCTCCAGGATGTGGCCATGTGTAATGGGGCTCTGGGACAGAGAGCCCAGCATCTCAGCCCAGTCATCTCCCCTCACCACAAGCAACACAAAGCAAGTTGACTCTGAGCAGCCAGCATTTCCCCTTGTGTGAACAACACGGCAGACTATAAACAAGGAACTGGTACCGACATCATCCAATTGCCTATGTTCTGACAAATTTTAAATTCTTCTGGAAGAATTTAAATTTGAATTTTAGCAGTTTCATTCCAGAGTTTTATTTTTTTGGACTTTTTCTATTATTTTAAGTCACAAAGCAATAAACCATCAGCCTGAGATTTTGCTAAAAATTTTGGCATACTGATCTTATTTTTCTCAATAAAGTTATGAGATGTTCTTTGCCAAAACAGACATTGAGGTTTGTTGTGAAAGTTATTAAATATAATTGAAGCCCAGTGTTATTTTGAGTCATTTGGAATTTTTGGCATTCACCACCCCCCCACCAAAGGTCTTGGATCAAATTTAATTGTCTTTGAAAACTAGGCTGCCATCACGTAATGATATTGAAACACATTTGAAAGAAGCCGTATCCTATATATCCTATGCAAATAGACCACAAATTGGGGTTAGTAATTTGATGATTTAGTAGGAAAATCATTGTTATTTTAAATGACAGTTAATTAACGGGAATAAATGCTTCAGTTGCTCACTAGTAAGTAGGCAGCAAGGAAAATAAAGCACCAAGCGGTGAGATCCCCCATGAGCGTCAGCTGCTGCCGAGGGCAGAAATCAAGCACTTCTCAGTCCCCTGCAGGATCATCTCATACTGTGACCCTTAAGACAGCTTGCTTCCTCACAGAGTGGGAGGAAGGATGTGTGTAGATGAAGACAAACATCTAAATAAAAATCTACGAAGGGCAAAAAGAAGAGGATATGGGAATGTTGTCCATTGATTCATGTCAAACAAATACCAAACCAGTCATTGGTGAGGAAAGGATGTTGGCACGGTGTGCAGAATCCTTTTTAATATATGTTTCTCTAAGGCTGGCTGTGGAAAACTTTCCTGTGGAACACAGTGTCGGGGGCGTACATTTTCAAAAGAGGGGAAGGAAATGGGCCCGCTATGTAATAAAAATCAGAGTCGAGATTGAAGTGACTTTTATACATCACACATTTGAAGATATATGGTATGCTTTTCTGGCTAATAGTCGTAACAGTCAGATATGTAGACATGCAGGCACTGCAATGGAAACTGAAAATATTTTACAATCAATTATATCCTCTCAAGGCTGGAGCTCTGGAGTACCTGGTCTTTGATAAATTTAGTCTTTAGGATAATTAGTGTTGTGAAAATTTCTGGCATTTAGCTGCTTTTTTGGTTCCTCTAGGTTCATCTGGTCCCTAGTTGGTGCTCTTGCGATGTGCATACGTTAGTCATTGGGGTCCACGGTTGCTTCCTTTTTCAGAGCCTACCCACTTCTGTAATCCCACATAATTCTGAACACTGGGTTTCCCTTTTTTAAGCAGGGGTGATTGCAAAGAAAACAACCACTTGGGCCGGCGCCGCGGCTCAATAGGCTAATCCTCCGCCTAGCGGCGCCGGCACACCGGGTTCTAGTCCCGGTCGGGGCACCGATCCTGTCCCGGTTGCCCCTCTTCCAGGCCAGCTCTCTGCTGTGGCCAGGGAGTGCAGTGGAGGATGGCCCAAGCCCTTGGGCCCTGCACCCCATGGGAGACCAGGAGAAGCACCTGGCTCCTGCCATCGGATCAGCGCGGTGCGCCGGCCGCAGCGCGCTACCGCGGCGGCCATTGGAGGGTGAACCAACGGCAAAAGGAAGACCTTTCTCTCTGTCTCTGTCTCTCACTGTCCACTCTGCCTGTCAAAAATAAAAATTTAAAAAAAAAAAAAAAGATAAAAAAAAAAATAAAAAGAAAACAACCACTTGCATTTACTTCTTCCTGCTTCTCTTCTAGGTAACAAGGAAGACTGGTAGGGTGTCATTCTTTGAATAACTGTTTTTGCTGAATGTCTGTAAGAACCAGGCTCTGCACTGGTCCTAGACTTCATGGTGTTTTGTGGATCTCATACACACACACACACACACACACACACATCTACGGTTAGTGTCAATGGTTTAGTAGCACCAGGACACTTCAAAAAGTTCATTGAGAAGTAGAATTAAAAGGTAAGTTTATTTGAGTGCAAAAATTTTTGAAATGCATGCAAAGATTTTTCATGATATGCATTTCCATGATCTTTTTTGAAGTTCTCTCATACGTGTTATCAGTGTTAGGGGCCTAACAACATAAATAATGCCATATTGCCAGCTGATCCTTGGCTGCTCAGTGGCTGATAACTAAATGTCTTGATTTTGTGCTATTCATTGTATAATTTTCATAATATACCTTTTATATCAAAAACAAAGAGATAATTTAATGGATCTGATGAGTTTATAGCCACTTGTATAATCTTAGTAATGAGAGTTTCTGTTCTCACTGGAAAGCACCCTAATGTGGATATGAGCACGGTTCTCTGCTACCAGGGTCACTAGAACTCATGAACACTACAGCCCGGTAAAACAGGATGGCAGGGGTTTCTTACAGGATGTAGACTTCTGGGGACTTCTGTTAGGTCTCACGGATGAATGGGTAAAAAGTATGTGGTACGTTTATGAAATGGAATATTATTCAGCCATAAAAAGAATGAGATTCTGTCATTTGTAGCAACATGGTTGGAACTGGAGGGCAACACGTTAGAGAACAAGATAGTGGTCACCAGAGCTGTGGAGGGTGTGGGGACTGAAGGAAGCTGCAGAACAGACGAATGGGGAAATACACACTAGTACTACAGAGCAATAGTCTGACTAGAAGAGAAGAGACTGAAGGTTCCAGCACCAAGAAATGGGTTCAAGGAGATGGAATTGCTAATTGCCCTGATTTGGTCATTACACATCGTACACTTGTGACACATTGTCACCCCTCACAAATATGTGCAACTGTATTTCAATAACAATTCATTGATAAAACTGATAACAATAAGAGATGATGGAGGTGAAGGCAGTGGACCCTCCCAGATGGTTTCTGGAACTAAAAGAAGCCGATCTTTTTGGACAGTAATAGAAACAAGCAAGCTAACAAAACCCAAAGAAGTTAACTAGGACTTGAATGTTTGTACTCGGAGTCCCACTGAAGTGCCATTTATAAAGGGGAAAACAACCAAGAACAAACATCTGATTATAAATACTAACATGGAAACAAGATGGTCTCAGAGAAAGGTTTAGGAGCCACTGAATTAGATTCATGCACAGGGTTGATCACAGGCCCCTGTGTATCAATGGCTGTGAGAAGGGCCCATGAGGATTCTCCAAGGTCTGCCTGGACGAGTGCTCAGGGCAGCATCAGGGTGGTGGGGCTTGAAGCTTATACAAACTGATGTGCTAAAGTGTACTAGAGGAGATCAACAAATTCAAAATTTTAAAAGCTATCAAATGTCACAAATACCACATCCAAAATAACCTAATATTTTTATTAGTTCACTATTGGATACTTGGCCTCATTAATATTTTCCTGCATATTATTTTTATTTAAAAATTTTTATTTATTTACTTTCATTTTATCTGAAAGGCAGAGAGAGGAACCGAGAGAGAGAGAAAGAGAGAAAGGGAGAGAGAGAGAGAAAGAGAGAGAGACTTTCATCTGCTGGTTTACTCCCCAAATGATTGCAATAGCCAAATCTGGGCTGAGACAAAGCTGGGAGCTGGGAATTCCATTTGAGTCTCCCACATGGAGGCAAGGACTCACATACTTGGGCCATCATTGACTACCTTCCTTGGCACACCAGCGGGGAGCTGGATTGGAAGCAGAGCTGGGACTTGAACTGGCACTCTGATGTGGGATGCCAGTGTTACAGGGAATGGCTTAACCAGCTATGCCGTAACACCAGTCCTGTCATTGACTTCTTTGTTTCAATCTAGTATTTACAAGTTTTGTGTGTTCCTCTAGCAGTAAGTTCATGCTAACTAGCCCAAGTTTTACAAAAGTATTCTTCTCACTGGACCAAGTATGAAGATATAAACATGCCTTCTCACCACTGTTTCATTTTGTATCTTGCTTTCTTAAGGGATTGATGATTTTTTGCATGCTTTGCAGTTGTTTTGGTTGCAATTTGCTTCTTTATGTCAGAATAGTTTCCATAAGTTCCATCTGAAAATGAATGAAGTATCATTATTTGATGCTTTTATAATTCATGTGCTGTGTCTTTGAACTTCCATTTTGATCAGTCTCGGTGAGGAAGGAAGCCCCTTTTATCTTTGTGTTTGGAAGAACTCTGCAGAGCAGTGGCTGCTTCCATGCGTTCTAAACCTCGTTCCTCCTGTACTACCCATATACTTCAGACGCTAGGAGCCACAGACTTCATGTCACGTAGGACCCTGCTGGCCCTGCTCCTATGGTCACATAGAGGGGAGGCACTATGGAAATTTTCCTGGAAGCCATCCCAGAAAACCTGGGAACTTAAGCATGCATGGAAGAACCATCTAACTTTATTCCAATGAACCCAAACTAAATGTATCCCCAACTCAATTTGCTTCAGGCCTCTCCAATATTTTTGGAAGTGTCTGGAGACATTTGGGTTGTTATGACTGGGTGGTGGTGGTGATGCCTCCAGAATCCAGTGGGTAGTGGCCAGGGCTGCTACATCGAACAAGGCACCCACGAACTCTCAATGCAAAGGACTATGTAGCCAAACTATCAGTGGTGCTGAGGCCGAGAAACCCTGGCTAGCTGACCCCGCTACACGGAGCAGCCGCTCACATGCAGAAGTGTGATAGACCTCGAAGTGGAAGCAACTGCAGTCAGTATTGATTGTGGATAGGATTTTTCACTTTTACGAATTTGGAGAAAGAGACCACACTAACACAAATCTCTTGCTAGGGGCCCATTCCCTGGTGTGGGCAGGAGCCATGGAGGAAATCGCGCTAAAGCTTCGGCTTTGTTAGTTTTAGGGTAAATCTGCCTCCTTGGTTCTTTATGTTGGATTCGTTCTCCTTCCCCTGTGGTCTCGAAAGGGAGACTGTGAGTTTTGCAGATAGCATGGGAAAAGCCCTTTAAGTGCTGAGCCGTGACTTTGCCATTTTTCTAACTGAACACCAAACTGCTGGAGACCAGAGGCAGGGAGAGCTGGTCCTGTGTTTCACCTTCGTCCTCCCTCGACTCCTGGATTACAGAGCCTGCTCCGGGCAGCTGGTGCTCGTGTCCTTGGTTAGGGAGATGCCGGCCTTTCGTGCTTTCCTGCACCAGGTGTTGCCCCAAATGTACTTGTGGGGCACCAGCGCGGCCAGGCCAGGCCAGGCCAGGCCCGGCCCGGGTGCCCCCGCCCGAGCTGGAGCCAAGTAAGATGGCGCCCAGAGGAAGTAAGATGGGCGGAATCCAAAGTTGTTTACCACTAAAACTAATTGGCTGCGCAACAACAAGGGAGGTAACAAAACTAGTAACAAGTGTATAGACATAGGGCTAGTCCTATAGAAATCCCCCCATAAGGTGATTTTTTAAGTGATTGGTTGGTCCTTAGCCCTGCCCCAATGACTCTGCAGTTTTGTGTTATAAAAGGTACTATTATGCAGAAGGTGACTGAGTCCTTGCTAGACTTGGCTCCCCGCTGCGTCTGATTGTCTCCGGGACCAGGAGGCTGGGGAATGGGCGAGCGGCGCGCTTACCTTTCCTCGGACCCAGTCCATCCTTGTACAGGTGGACTAAGACCCAACAGTACTGTCTTCACTATATCTGAACCCCCAGTCGTTCCATAATATAGTGCTTTTCCAACTCCCGATGGTAAAAGTCATGCATTTGTATGTATGGGAGAAAATTCTGGAAGTACAGAAAATGTAAAGACATTTTAAACATCTTGTAAATCACCACCATTGTTATAGGCGATCAATTATTTTCAGTATTTTTCTTTCTAATCATCTTCTGGTATGTGTGTGTGTGTGTGTTGTATAAAGTTTTCTCCATTTTCTCTTTTAAAGATTTATTTTATTTATTTGAAAGACAGAGTTATATAGAGAGGTAGAGACAGAGAGAGAGGTCCTCCATCCGCTGGGTCACTCCCCACTCCCCAGTTGGCCACAACAGCCAGAGCTGTGCTGATCCAAAGCCAGGAGCCAGGAGCCAGGAGCCAGGAGCTTCTTCTGGGTCTGCACACAGGTGCAGAGGCCCAAGGACTTGGGCCATCTTGTACTGCTTTCCCAGGTCATCGCAGAGAGCTGGATCGGAAGAGGAGCAGCCGGCACTAGAACTGGTGCTCATATGGGATGCTGGCACTTAAGGCCAGGGCTTTAACCCGCTGCGCCACAGCACCAGCCCCTCCTATCTCTTGTTTTATTTATTTATTTTTATTTTTATTTTTTATTTTTTAAATTTGACAGGTAGAGTTATAGACAGTGAGAGAGAGAGATGGAGAGAAAGGTCTTCCTTCTGTTGGTTTACTCCCCAAATGGCCACGGCCAGTGTTGCGCTGATCCGAAGCCAGGAGCCAAGTACTTCTTCCCAGTCTCCCAAGTGGGTGCAGGAGCCCAAGCAATTGGGCCATCCTCCACTGCCCTCCCAGGCCACAGCAGAGAGCTGGACTGGAAGAGGAGCAACCGGGACTAGAACCTGGTGCCCATATGGGATGCCGGCACCAAAGGGGGAGGATTAACCAAGTGAGCATCTCTTGTTTTATTTAACATTTGTCCTTTCCTTGTCAAATGTACTTTGAGAAGTTTGTCATGATTGTATGATATGCTTCCCTATGATTAGAACATTGATTACAGATGAATTCTTTTCTTGTCAGACAGTAGATCCACCTCACCTCATGTTTCCACTTCTATAAATAATTTTGCAGTGAGCTCTTTTGTGCATAAGTCTTTGACTACATCTTGATTATTTCCTTAAAATGGATGTCCGAGAATTGGACCATGATAATTTTTAGCCAAAAAATGGAACACTTAAGGTACCTGATCCAAATTACCAAATTATTATCCAGGTTACTGCATAAATTGCATTTGATTCCTGGTGTCATCTTGATGGTTCAGAAGAAGCATCTAAAGCCTGCACATTTTATTTAACAAGAAAATCAGGTCTCGAGTAAAACAACTGTTATGATTCAAGTGTCCCGCCAGGACCAGGTAGTGTTTAGCCTGAAGGTGGCTTTAGACACCACGCATTTTATCTGGGTGTGAACTGAGGCTTCCGTGGGGGCAGTTGCTCACGGGAGGTTGCACAGGGGATTGGTACAGAGAAGGACCGCGAGCCACTGGTGCCGATGTCGGCTTAATATTGTTTGGTCTTAACATTGCTGATTTTGTGCGGTTTTCAGCTTTACTTGATTTGAATGCATTGACCCTATAAGCCAACCAAAGAGTTATGATGGCCATTTTACAAGTGAGAAAACTGAAGCTCCAATAAATTGAGAGCTTAGTGACTAGTTAGTACCGTCCAGCTTGAATCCTCTATCCCAAGATGTCAGTATTTTCAGTCTTGGCTGTGCATGGGAGTCACTGGAAAGATACTGATGCCCAGGTTCTACTCCAGACCAAGTGATCAGACTTCCTATGGGTGAACACTGCAGCTCCCCAGAGATTGTCTCTGCAGGGTTGAAATCACTGCACTACCTCTCTGGTCGTATAAAACCTCCTCTCTGCCACCTATGATCACTTGGTAGTTTCGCCAGGAGCCTAGCATTAGAAAGAATTCTAATGCCTTCTTGTTTTAGGAAGAAACTGGGTTGAGGCTCACTTTTGGTAATATCTGCCCTGAACTGGAATGGGGAGTGACATCATGAGTTTCCTGATTGGCTTCGCATGATATCATATTGCCATTCCACTCAGAGTTGCTAAGAAAAGGGCCCCAATAAGAGTTAGTGTTAAGGTATGATGACTCCCAATCATAAAACATCCAAAGCAAATTGCTATGGCATGGGCGGGACTTCAAGAATATTTTTCCAGCAATGGTTATTTCCCATCCGTGAAAAGAAATGCAGGTTTATACATAGCATTGTTGTGCTAGACTTGGAATGGATTCTGACGTATTCTAAGGTATATTCTAAAAGTTAGAAAAAATGAAGTAAAAAGCCCAGTGTAGCTCTTCAGGTCTGCACCCACCTGCTAGAGCTGCCATCAGAAAATGCTCAGACTAGGAGCTTAGACAGCAGGAAGCCATCGGCTCACTGTCACAATTATGAGATCAGAGTCCACCTGGCTGGTTTCTTCTGCGCCTCTCTCCTCAACTTGCAGTTGGCTGTGTCTTACAGTCTTCACGTTGTCTTTCCTCCATGAGAATACGTCACTGCCGTCCCTTTCTGTCTCCAAATTTCCTCTTCATATAGGAACATTTGTCAGATTGGATCAGGGCCACCCAAATGGTCTCATTTTAATTTAAAATCTTTCCAGAGGCCTAATTTCTAAATACAGTGCTATATGAGGCACTGAAGGTCAGACCTTCAGCCAGTGAATTTTAGGGGGCATGCGCCAGTCCATAACAGGGTTGATTTCTTCAAACAAGGATGAGGCAGTCTGCTACCATGCAGGAGGTGGAGACCAGGGCAGCTGCTAAACATGCAACAGTGCATAGAGCTGCCTCCCCAACAGCAATGGATTATCGGGCCCCTCATGTCCTTCAACGTTTTGCTGAGTTTGAGAAACCCTGGGCTGGAGAGCGTTCAATCTGAATCCTTGTTGTGATCCCTAAAAGAAGTGTGACCTTGTAACACACTCCATCTTCATGAATGTCCTCATCCGTAAAGTTCTTACAGCAGGTTAAATGAGATGATCTATCACAGCTTTTAGCATAGGACTGACCCCTGGGAAGCTCTCAATAACCTTTAAGTGCTTTATAGATTTCTCACGCGCAGATGCCTCACTTGAGAGCTCAAGTTGGAATTAGCATTGGAGAGTTAAGATCTAGCACGAGGGCAGAGAAAAAGTCGTGCCAGGAACAGGTGGGACATTTGGACCACAATCAGGCAATGACCATGACTTGCAGAAATACACTGGATTCCATATTTTTTGGATGTTTTCCAGTTTCAAATATCTACTTCATTGGGCGAAATATGGCTTGAATTAGGGACAGCCCTTTCTCTGAATGCAGAAGGTTACATCATGCATTTCCAGTATCTGTGCAGGCTGCTGCTGCTTCCTTGAAATCATTTAGAAAGAGAGTTGTCAGGCACATCAGATTTCTTGCTTGCACTGTCAGGTCCAGGAGGCCCCAGGGGAGGGGGCAAGGCAGAAGAGTGGCAAGCTTTTGTTCTGCGGGAAGGACTGTTTGACACACATGCTAATAGCCCCCAAGTTTTCTGCTAATTAAAAATGAGCAGCATGCACTTCTGTGAGAAGGTGCTCTATGTCTGTACAGGGATCTACCCTGAGCTATGCAGTAGTAGTTCTATGTTCTCTTCCATTAGCTTTCCCCAACCCTGCTACACGGAGTGCGGTCTGCAGATCAGCAGCAGTTGCCTCTGAGGGGAGCTTTGTAAGAAAGGCAGAACCTCGGGCTTTACTCCAGCACCAGTGAGGCAGAGCCTGCATCTTAGTAAGACCTCAGGTGACTCCTAACAGCATGCGAGGTGCTGTTCCCAGACGTGCTACTACATCCTCCCACTTTTCCTGGAAGCTTCTGTCGCTCTTATTTAATGCCTTTGTGGATCCCTTGTACTTTTTCTTTTCTCTGAGCTATATAAAATCTTTTTGGGATGTGGATGGGATATAAATATTTAGTAAATGTCAAGTGCTGGCTGTCCTCTTAATCAGGGTTTGATAGTCCAATCACTTTCACATATACCCAAGAACTCATTTTGTAATAACTCTCGGAAGAAGAGAGGTATGAAAAGTTTTAAAGAAATTTAGTGGTGATAAGCAGCTACCATTCATTAAACACCTACTGGGCATTAGTCTTGAATATGTAAACTCGGTCCTCACAAAGTTCTATGACTTAGGGTTATTTTTTTATCTGTATTTCACAGGTTAGGGATAGATTCCCAAGGTCATAGACCTTGAATAAGGAAAATGGTGCTGGGCAATGGACTCAGGGCTTTCCTAGCTCCCCCCCATTACCACCAAACCATCCATCAAAAATTAGTCTAATAAATAATACAACTGTGGTAGCCTTGCATTAAATGTGTATAATAAAATTGTCCAGCGATGCAAACTCAAGGCACTCCCACTTGTCATCCGGCTCATCATCTGATTGCTCTTTCAGTGGAGATGCTCCCAAGGCCACCTAGCTGCAACACAGGGCTTTCTGACTTTCTCCTGAAAACAGAAGGAGAAAAGTTGCTTCCCACATCAGGAAAGAGTCCCGAAATTTCCTACAACATTCTTTAGCGCCTTCCAAGGTAGTCTCCAGACTGGCTATTCTGAGTTGCCTTTGAATGTAAGGCACTGATTATCCTGCATCGTGTTGTTCCCCCTCTTTGCTGTCCCAGGATTTTACAGATGATGAAATGAGGTATGATGTGTAGTGGAGGAAGGCTTAACCTTGACATCAGCAATGAGGACTGTAATTTAGAAAGACAACGATGCTGCCATGTGGGCTTAGTCACTTTCCATTGTGCTCTGAGCAGGGTGGATGGCTCAACATTAGTTTCTGTGACTACAAGAGGACTCTGAAGACCGGGGATAGAAGGAGGCGAGAGCTTCCACTGTGGAGGTGTAGCAAGGTTTCCAAGAAGAGCTGTATCTAGAGTCAATTGTATTAGAATCTGGCCTTGCAGCTTCCTGGAAACTAGGTCTTAGACAAGTTGATTGATCTCACTGAGCATTTTGTTCATAGAGTATAGATAAATCACTACTTCAGATTGAATGAATATATTCAAAGTGTGCAATGTGGCTGTTTCATGTATGTGTACATCATGGAATGATTATCTTAATCAGATCAGTGAACATATACATATTAGTCTATTTCTTTTTTTGACAGGCAGAGTGGACAGTGAGAGAGAGAGAGACAGAGAGAAAGGTCTTCCTTTTGCTGTTGGTTCACCTTCCAGTGGCTGACGCGGCTGGCAAGCTGCGGCCAGCGCACCGCGCTGATCCAATGGCAGGAGCCAGGTGCTTCTCCTGGTCTCCCATGGGGTGCAGGGCACAAGCACTTGGGCCATCCTCCACTGCACTCCCGGGCCACAGCAGAGAGCTGGCCTGGAAAAGGCGCAACCAGGACAGAATCCGGCGCCCCGACCAGGACTAGAACACGGTGTGCCGGTGCCACAGGTGGTGGATTAGCCTATTGAGCCGTGGCACCAGCCACGTATTAGTCTATTTCTAATTGCTGGAATGAAAAACCTGAAAATGGATAACTTTATAAAGAAAAGAGGTTCTGTTAGCTCCAGTTGTGGAGTTGTGAAAGCATGGTGCTGGCATCAGTTCAGCTCTGGTGAGGATCTCATGTCTAATCGTATCACAGTGCTAGGGGTGGGTGTAGGAGCAAGGGATCCCATTTTAAAACAGGAAGTCAGAGAGTAATTACAATCATGTTCTGGTTCTTGTGAGAACTCAGAGATTCCATGAGAGTTGCCTTCATCTCTTCTGAGGGTGGCTTCCCCTAGTGACCTAAGGACCTCCCACTAGGCCTCAAGTCTTAAAGACCCCACCACCTCTCACATCACCACAGCGAGGACCATGCTGCCAACATATGAACCCAGCCACAACATACAACCTACATCACTGCCCAGGCTATGCATCAGAACCCCAGAGCTTGTTCATTTTATAACTGAAGGTGTGCATCCTTGAACACCATCTTCCATTTCCTCCATTCCCCATTTTCTGCTAACAAAGAATTTTTCTGTCTGCTATCAAGTTGACTTCTCAAGACTGCACAATGTATTAGCATGCTTTACTACAACAAAATACCTGAGATAAACTACTTATGAGGAAAGGAGACGTTTATTTAGCTCACGGTTTTGAAGATTCAGCTCCAAGAACAGATGGCCCCATTGGTTTGGCCTTTGATGAGAGGGTGGTGGAAGGCAACAGAGAGAGCATGTGTTGGACTGGTCACATCCTGAGAAGGGAACGGACAGAGAGGGTGGGCCTAAACTTGGACTCTATGGCTGGCTTATTTCACTCAGCATAATGTTTTCTGGGTTCATCTATGTTGTCACAATGACAGGATTTCCTTCTTCCAAATGAATAAACAGTTTTATATAGTGGAGCCTTTTCATTCTTATCCTGCCACTTCCTATCCTTGGGCTCTCAGATAAGTCTGCTTTTATTTCATGTATTTTAATGGTGAAGAGACACGCGTGCACACACACACACACACACCTTCTATCCACTGGTTCATTGTTCTAAATGCACACAACAGTCCAAAGATGAGACTCAATCCAGTCCTCCCATGTGGGGGCTGGGGCCCAACTATTGAGTCATCCCCTGTGCCTTCTAGGGTATGCATTAGTATGAAGCTGGAATTGGGAGTGGATCTAGGCACTTGAATATATGGGATGCAGGCAATGCAAGCAATGTCTTAACCGCTGCACCAAACACCCACCTTTTCTTCCTTTCTTAAACCGAATAATATTTCATTGTTTATATGTATATATATGTATATGTTTATATTTCCTTATCCATTCCACTTCAGTTGTTTCCATATCTTGGCTATCGTGAATAATGCTGCAATGAACATGGGAGTGCAGATAGGTCTTTGAGACACTGATTTCATTTCCATTGGATGTATATTCAGAAGTGGGTTTACTGGATCATGATAATAGTTCTATTTTTTAAAATTTTTGTATTGGCCAGCGCCGTGGCTCAATAGGCTAATCCTCCCTGCGGTGCCGGCACCCCGGGTTCTAGGCCCAGTCAGGGCGCCGGATTCTATCCTGGTTGCCCCTCTTCCAGGCCAGCTCTGCTGTGGCCCGGGAAGGCAGTGGAGGATGGCCCAGGTCCTTGGGCCCTGCACCCACATGGGAGACCAGGAGGAAGCACCTGGCTCCTGGCTTCGGATCGGCGCAGTGCTGGCCATGGCGGCTATTTGGGGGGTGAACCAACGGCAAAAGGAAGACTTTTCTCTCTGTCTCTCTCTCACTGTCCACTCTGCCTGTCAAAAAAGAAAAAAAGAAAGAAAAAAAAATTTTGTATTGATTGATACAGAGAGAGAGAGAGAGAGAAACAGAGAACTCCTGTCCGCTGATTCACTCCTCAAATGCACAGAATAACTGGGCTGGGCTAGGGTGAAGCCAGGAGCTGGGAAAGCAGTTTAGATCTCCCATGTGCATGGTAGGGATCCAACTACTTGAGCCATCACTTGGCACCTCCCAAGGTATATATTAGCAGAAAACTAGAACTGGAAACAAAGCTGGGATTGAATCCAGGCACTCCACCACGAAACGTGAGTGTCGCAAGTAGTGTCTTAACTCATCGTATATGAAATGTCCATACTGTTCCCCATAACAGCTGTAGCAGTCTACTTCTGAATGCGGTGGAGTGGCCTGTAGAGGACTCTGAAAAGACGCCCTTTGAGAAGGCATTTAGCAAGCGGAGGATGTGGTCATGGAAGGTCAGAGGGATTCCTTGTCCTGCTACACTTCCTAGAGACCTGGGCACAAAGGAGCTTCTCTGGGTAGCCCAGTGCATGGCGGGAGGGGCACAGTGCCTTTCTCAGAAGCCTCAGCTCCAGGACTGTTGTGAAGGACACTGGTCATCAACTCACTAGGTTTCTTGGTGGCCAATTTGCTAGCCTGGGTAACTTCCAGGTTAAACAGTTAAAGCAGGAGGCTTCCAAATTGGTTTCCACTTTGACGACTCATTGTTGCTGTATGTTCTACCAACCTGTGTGATCAGAGCTGCTTGTTTAGGAGGCTTTAGGGTGGGCTCTTTATGAAACAACCCCTATGAACACATCTGTAGCGTGAGCAGGTTTGAGTGTGCTTTCTGCTTTCCCCAGTTGGTCCGACACAGGTATAGAAGGAAGACCTTTGTGGTGATAGTTTAATGTTTTCCCTTGTTTGCACGTGGGGCCTATTACTCACCTGAGGCTGTACTTGATCCCTGATAAGGGGTAGTAGATGCTGTCATTTTCCCTGGTGCCTACTGTTAAGGACTAAGCATTTTGACGGAGGAAGTGAATGAGCAGAAATCAGTGAACCCTGCGGTAAATAACATCCTGTTTTTCCAAAAATCATTTAGAAATAAGAAACAAGGAAAAGATAATGCTGAAAATATCACCATTATCTCTGATTGTTTCTAAAACAAGTGGTTTCCAAAAGTAGAGAGGAGTTATTTTCCTGCTATGTGATTTCCCCTGCCTGTATGAATCCTGTGGGTGCTTTAGGCTGGGCGGGGATGATAGGGAACTCTCAGCTGGTCTAGGTTACAACATAATCTTCATTTCTATTGCTTGACAACAGAAAGGCCATTCATTCACCGATCGTGAATTGACTCTGTCAATCATTTGCCAGTTGCTACAGAACACATTACATGCAGAAATGAATGCATTGTGGTCCCTGCAGTAAGAAGTTCATGCTTAGTGGGGCAACAGACAGGTGCATCCACGATTGTCAGGATTTCCCCTGTCAACTGAGTGGGCCCTGAATACAGGTTTGTGAACCCAGAGCAGGGATCCCCACTTGGTTGAGAATTTTCAGGGAAAATTTTCAAGGAATGACACTTGAACTTACTGTTGAGGAATGAGGAATTATCACTTCAGTCTTGAGGTAAGGAAGGAGAAAAGAAAGATTTCAGTGAGAGAGAAAAGAACATGCAAAGACACAGATAAGAAAATACGGTGGTGGGGTCCTGGGGCAAGAATGGAAGGTAAAGCTACGCTGGAGGCTGCAGGGTACCAGGGAATACCACTAATTAAACAGCATTTAGTCCTAAAAAAAGAAACACTGTCCTCTCACTACTTAAGAGATGCACGCTTCCAAATTTCCAGACCAGTTTTTGTTAGGTAGGAAGTCAGTTATGAGCTTATGTGTGTGTGACAGGCCTAAAGAGAAGACATCTGTGTCCAGCATATGCATCTGCATCTCAAAGTCATCCTAACAATGTTTCAGGGGAAGCCCAGATTTCGCATCCTGCCTGCCCTGCCCCCTTTTACCTGATAACCTGCCAGGTGGAGGCCCTCACCCCTCCTGCTTCCTGCCTGATAAATCTTCCACAATCTCCCAGGTGCAGCCCAGTATCTGCATCTCAAACACCCTGCTCCCTTCCTCAGGTCTGATAACATTTGCATCCATAAAGTCCTTTGTTTCAGACCTTCAAGAGAAGTTTTTCTATTTACATCCAAAAAGCCCTTTGTTCCAAGAGGAGCAGAGGTGGGGAAGCAAGACCCATCTCCTTAAAACCCCCAGCCTCAACTGGACTGCGCGCTCAGCTCTCTGTATCTTTGCTGAGCCGCCCTCCTGGCCTGGCCGGGTGTACTCTCCACTCACCCATGCAGCCCCGCTCTCCCCCAGTCTGAGGGACTGGGCACTCTCTCTCAGGTCCTGTCTGTAGAGGTGCCCATCTGTCCTTACAGATGTTCCTTCCTAATAAACCTTGCTATTTTACCTCCTACTACTCTCTGTCTCACGCCTGAATTCTTTCTTGCGCGAAGACAAGAACCCTGCAATTTCTCCGGTAACATTTTCATTTGTGTTTAATCTCATGTTGGGAAGGGCCTGTTATGCTCTGTTCTCCAGGAAATGCTCCCCAGTCAGAACACTGCCTTTGCCATGCCATCTTGCAACAAGCAGGGCGGCTGAAGCCCTGCTTTGTCTTGTAGTTATGATCCATGACAATTACATTACCAGGAATAACAATCTTTACAGCAAGATGGACAAAGGTATCACTGGCGTTTAAATCAACGCCAAGTCACTTAAATAAATATCCGCTTTGCTCAATTACTTTCTCCGTCAATGTTAGTGAGAAAAGGAATTCCTGAGAGCTTTTGTTTGGCGTGAGAAATGAAGACATGAGAAATGAGGGATGGGCAAAGTGAAAGAGAAATTTCTCAAATAGTTAACATATTAATGCTATGAAGTCAGTGGAGTATTTCTGAATACCTAAGGGGACGGATTTGGCTCCCTGGTGTGAATAGGAATCATCTGCAGATAGAAGTCACAAAGGGAACAGTTTAAAAAAGCACCACAAAGCCCATTTTAGCACGCGTGCCTTTGGTGCACTTGGAAGTGTTGGGAATGCCTTGCAGGTGGCTTTTTAAGCTCCCCCTAATCTCTGATACAACTGCTTTCTTCTTGCCCACATGGGGCAGTGTGGCTCCTCTCAGACTGGCAGGGGTGCGGTTGATAAGCTACAGATGAGGCTGAACGTTCTTATGAATTGCACTCCCTGTCACTGACTACTGGGGTGGTCTGGCCTTAATGAAAGGCATAGCTCACCTAAGGTGGTGGTGCCCCAAGCATCAACCCCACAGGATGGGTGTTCTCATCCCCATTCTCAGATGAGGAAACTGGTGTTCAGAGGAGTAGAGCTCGCTGGCTAAGATTACCCAGCTAGTATGTGAGAGGGTTGGGCTTGTATCCAGGCCATCTGGTGCCCAAACCACGATTCCTCACCACTGTACGCTACACCCCTGTGCTCTCTGGACTTGAATTCTTAGATAAGATTCCTTAGAGTACATTCTTGGGGTACAATTTATTAGAATTATCTGAAGAGAATGAGAGAGGAAGAGAGAAAAACAGAACATTCTAAGATTCATGCCTAAGATGCTATGGCTACATCCAGGAATCTTCTCAGTAAGCTACAGGACAGAATCAGTTGTACTCTATGGTTTCTCCTGGTTTTCCAGTTATAAATCTAATTTACTCAGCAGATATCTAGAGAGACATGGGGGGTGGGAAAGGATGGGTTCCACAAGTAGTATCTAATTTAATTTTGTGGCTCATGTTACAGGGATGTTAATTGGAACTCTTTAGGGTGCAATTGTAAAGATCCAACCCGAACCAAGCAACTTCCATTCAAACTGGGAGATTTGATTGACTTCATGATTGGGACACATCATCAGCTCCAAAGACTTGGAGGTAGCTGGGCTTCAGGAAGAGGATCTGCAACTGGGGTGCAGGGACTTCCAAATCTCCACGGTCCTGACCTCTCCCTGCTGTCTCTTGTGTGTGTTGGTTTCCTGTTTCTTGCAGAACATCTTCCCTGTTTACCAGTCCAGGGGGCAGAACATCTCTCTCTCTTTCTCTCTCTCTCTTTCTCTCTGATCTGATTCACATTTTTGCAGGGCAAATTTCCCTGGCACCTGGCATGGATCCCATCACCGGACCAACAAACTGCAGCCAGAGGGTCGGGTCACACAGTAGGGACGAGGCAGCTGTCGTGCACCTGTGAGGGCAGTGCAGAATCATAAATGAGATTGAACTATTCTGGAGGACAAAAAAAGCAGTGGCTCCCACTGAACCAGGATGATGGATAAGACGAGAAGATGTTAGAGGAGTCAGATATACTGGTGAGTGCTGACTGGATGGATTAAGGTAGATCGCACATCTTAGCTCTTACTCTTCTCATCCGGCTTCAATGCATTGAGTTAGGTCTCATTAGGGAACCTAATGACTTATTGGCATAGACTATGTAACTACATGGAGAGATAATTGGAAACACTAGAAGAAGGGACTAAAAGAATGACTCCCTAAAAATTACATATTTTTCTCACATTTCACTGATCCAAAGTAAAATAAATTGAAATTATGGTCCTCCACAGAAAGGTTCCATTCTAACCCCAATGTTATAAACAATACTAGAGGCAAGCATTAAATATATCCCACTTTTCTTCTGAATCTTAAACTCCACACCTCTCAGACTGGGGCTTGAAGGTACTCTTGTGGCTTTTCTGAAAGAACTCAATGTCTCTACCAGTAAGATGTCAACTTGTTGGAGGGACCTATGCACTTGGAACTATGGATGAATTTTCTTTGTGTGAATCTTAGCTCCAACATGCTCTGTCACGCTTGAAGGAGTTGTTTATGGGCTACTTCCTCTCAACCCCAACCAGCAGCCCCATGGTTGCATTTCACAAGCTATTAAAAACATGAGCTCTCTTTTTTGGTGTGTGTGGCATCTGACCATTTATTTTGAATATTACATATTTGGAAAAGCATTCAAAATAGCAAATGACGGCTTTGGGGGATTCTGACTGTGCCCCAAGTAAACTCCATCCGTAATCTGAAACATATTGACATTATGCAGGAACGATGGCCAGGGTCTGCTGCCAGCAGTTTTTCAATAGTTGAAAGCTCCATTTCTCTGTTTTCAGGGAATTATGTTTTGATTTCTGTTTTCCATAGACAGTAGCAGACACTCACCTCCCTTAATCATTCATGACCTTCCTTCACTGTTTTTATTTTGGCTCCAAAGAGTTTCTCCTCCTTCAAAAATACCCTCCAGAACACACAACATTTTTTTCTCAGCATTGCTTTAAACCAATACAATCTGTTGTTAGACTACATTCTTACAGTTTATGAGACACATTCAGGAACACTTTATCATTTAATCCTGTCCTAAACCCTGTGAAATAGTTATCATTCTCCTCTCCACTGTACAGATGAGGAAACTGAACTTCAGGGGGTTCTTGAAGGTCGCACAAGCCGGGATTATGGCCTAGGGTCTCTATTAACAGAGCCTTGTGTCTCAATCATTAATTGATAAATTTATTCACAGTGGTTTAGGACCAGCAATGTGGAAAATAGGTGTGCCCTTGCTTCTAGAGACTGTATTCTCAGGAATCCAATGTGATGCCATCATTAGGTCCTCTGCAGGACTGGTCCATTGGGTTTGCTCAAGAAAGCAAGAGCCAGCTGTGATTGTATTTGACAGTGCCACACTGAGTGCATCTCCCGGTAGAAGTTGCCATGATACCCTTCCTGCATCCCACTAGGCCTGTTGCTTTTCCCAGTGAGGGTTGGAACCAAGCTGGTGGCTGTGGAAATGAGTGGGAAGAACTCCCTCACCCTTCTGTTGGGCTCAGTTGACAGCGTCTGCACCACATATCATGTCAATGTCAGGGCACTCACTACACTGTCTTTGCCTTTCTTTCAAACCTGTTCTTGGTGGTTGCTGACTTTATTTCTCACAAAAAAGACAATTCTGTTCACCTCTGTTCCATCCAGGGAGTGGCAAACATCCCACGGGGGACCACAGGAGTGGGACCAACTGAATGGGGCACTTATATTGGGCACAAGACACGAGGATGTTGTCAAAAAACTCAGTAGTCAAGACAAATCATTTTTAAGGAAGTGCTTTAGTAAATCAAAATCAACACAAAGTCCCCTGGTGAACAGACTGTCAGGATTTAAGTAAAGATCAGACACTTAGTGCCCTGCAGGGCCATGGAGGGGCCCAAGGCAAAATGACCAACCACTGACACATTCCTCGGCTAGAGCCTCGAGAGCCTACATGGCACTGGGATTTTATTTATTCTCATCATTGCCACCTCAGGCGTCCCCTCAGGTCCCCCTAGGACATCTCTTTCCTTACTCAGGAACATGCCTACTGCTCCTAACACTCCCCAAATTTGCAAAACCCAACTCAGATTTGCAAGGAATCCTCATTGTCTGGAAAATGTCTGAGTACCCTTCTGGAAGAATGGGAAGACAGGGGCTTCTGTGCCTTTTAGGGCCTTACAAGTCTGCTAGAAATTATACCTCAGAGAGGGCAAAAGGAAGCAGGTGTTTGGATATTCCTTTAAGAATTCTTGTTTGATCTCAGAGGTAGAACTCAAAAAATGTTCTTCACCCCCATTTCTTACATTTGACCTATTTTGGATGAATGATAAATACGGTTAGTTTATATACAATACCTTGTTTTGAGATCTCAAAATGCATTGCACATGTTAACTCTGGCAAAACAGGGTGTGGAGAAATGAGGCTCCCCTGTTTGATGTCACGTGGCTGATGGCAGTACTTGCTTGGGGTCTCCTTTGTGTTGGTTGCTCAGATAAAAGAAGCAGAGGGCTGAGCACCCGCTGCTATGGAGAAGTTGTTTAGGGTGTCCATTTCACACCTGAGGGCCCAGGTCTGGTGAACAGAAGGCTATGCAAGTGATGTTTTCTGAGGCTGTCCTGTGGAGCTGTCCTTTGGGCCCCTCCGATGTGGGTAGAATGTGCTGCACAAGCAGGCTGCAAGCTGTGGCTGCAAAGCTTGTTTCCAGACCTGCTGGCATCTCCCCCACTGTAGCCTCCTGTTCAGTATGTGTGAGCCTGTGGTTTTAACCACAGCTTTATGTAAGTTGCAATATCCCACCTAGAGCCAGCAGCCCCTAAGGGAAATCAGGCTGTCTCCAAGAGACCCCCCACTATCTTCATGGGCAGCTCCAAGCCAATCAACATGAAAACCCTGTCCAATATTCACCTCCGTAGAATGACACAATGAAAAGACAGTAATGCCTTAAAAACCTTGGGAACTACGTCTGGTCTCCCCTTGGACTAGACACTTCACTGTTGCTTTGCAAATGGAAATAAAGTGAATGCTTCTCTCTGAAAATTGTTTCCCAGCTTCTTTTTTTAAACGATTTATTTATTTGAAAGTCAGAGTTACACAGAGAGAGAAGGAGTGGCAGAGAGAGAGGTCTTCCATCCCCTGGCTCACTCCTCCATTGGCCGCAGTGGCCAGAGCTACACCAATCTGGAGCCAGGAGCCAGGATCTTTTTCTGGATCTCTGCGCAGGTGCAGAGGCCCAAGGACTTGAGCCATCTTCCACTGCTTTCCCAGGCCATAGCAGAGAGCTGGATAGGAAGTGGAGCAGCCGGGTCTTGAACCGGCACACATATGGGATGCCAGCACTGCAGGCAGTGGCTTTACCCACTACGCCACAGTGCCGGCCCCTCCCAGCTTCTTATTTCTATATGAAGCTGAAGTAAAGAACCCATGATAGACTCCGGCAAATGACCTCCCCTCCGTGACCGGTAACATTGTTGTGGTTTTCCTATAGATTCACATCTTTTAATGAATCAGTTTCTTTGTGTAAATAGGTCTTATCAGCCATGCCCGTTTGCCCTTTCAAGGGGTGCTTGTGAACCCACTATGATGGACCAACAAAGCAAAGTATGTGATCTCTTTCATGGAGAGCTGCCCCTATACTAAGCCTCATGTCTGACTTTTGAGATAGGATCAGTTCCAGGCACGGTGGGCTTGAAGGGCCAGGATAGCAGTGACCCAACTTTGGTCTCTGGGTCGGAGATTTTTGGCACCCGTGGCAAATGGGCAGGGGTAACGGCTTTGGTCCTTTCAGGATCATCAGCATTTTGCCTTCTCAGACAACCTGTGGTCCCATTATAGCTGATTAACTGGCCTTCTATATAGAGTGACTGTATTTTCTGAATCCCAAATTTGTCCCATAATTAATTGAATATGTTCATAGATTGGAGAGAATATTCTAGATGAGGAGGCTCTCGGAAATTCAATGTGAACCTCTGAATCTTTGAGAAATGGCTGTTAGCTTTTATTACTATATTGGGATTTATTTTGGTTTTATAAGTAGCAGTGATACATGGCTTTCTGGAAAGCCAAGAATGATCAGACAAAGTAAGATACTGCATGCACACTTATGTATAATCATGTTAATACCTAATCCATTTGGAAGAAAAAATTAGAGTTGTCCTCTGGAATATAACATTCAGCACCACCTTCTTTATGGAGTTAACTGCTTTTGAGTTTTACTTTCATAGCCAAATCTGATAAAATTTACAAAAGGGATCAGCACAGAAATCCATACTTTTAGTACATTCAGGGAACTCTAAGATGCAACAGTGCAGACTGAGCTGAGCAAAATCTGCCCACAGTTAGGAGGACTTGAAGGAGCATTCCAATTCGTGCCCTCGAGTTCTAGAAGGCAATTCCCCAAGAGAAACACACCACCGAGGGGGACAGGGTCTCCCGTGGGAGGGAAAAATTACCCTTGTAGGATCTGACCAGCTAAAAACAACAGCATAATAAGGACGCCCACCACTGAGCAACAAGACCAAAGGTAGCTGGCCTTTCACACTCACAACACGCCCTCCGCATCTTCTGTCATTCTTCGTTACAGCTCCGCGACTTGAAGAATGACACCGCTGTGACCTCGTGAAATGCCATCGTGGGTCCTGCCCCTGGGTTTTCCTGTTTGCCCTTTTCTCCTTCCCTGTTTGTTAGGATAAATGTCCCTTTGAGTTGTTTTGTGCCCATGTTAAAAATGACACTCACCCATTGCCCACAGATGAAACAAGAGGTGACTTTTTCTTCAAGCCTTTTTTTTTTTTTTTTTTTTTTTTGGCACAGAAATATAGATGGCCTTGGGTCGTACGCCTGCCTGTTTTGAAAAGCACAGCAAACACGGACCGGGAAGCCACTCAGTAACTCCTCAGCTCCCGCCCCTGTCAGTTCCAGCCCTGACACACTTACTGTTTCACGACTCGGAGTCGGACTTGGGAGCCAAGCTGCAGAAATCAGGCAGAGGGAAAGTCTGTGCAGAGGCCTCGTCTTCTGTAAAGCGGACAGGGAAGGGGATGAAGGGTAATGCGGCCACCAAACCATATCCTGGAGAGAGCACTTTCAGGTGGGGGGAAGTGGCCCCGGTTCCTGGGCTCCCAACCGCTGTAGTGGGGTCATCTCCAGCAAAGACTGGCCAGTCCACTGCTTTAAACCTGACTTTCTCCCAGAGTTAATCATTTTCCAGGGAAATCTCAATAAGGCATCCGAATCCTTCCCTCCTTGGGAGGAAATGTTTTGTGTTGGGTAGAATGGGGGAGGGAGGCAGAAACAGACCTGACCTCAAAATTTGTTCAGATATTTACTAGCTTTGTGATCTTGAACAAAGGACTTCATTTTTCTGAGTCTTAGTTTTACCATCCCATCTGTAAAATGGGTAGAATAATTCTCTATATATATGATTGCAGTAAGGATTAAAGGAGATAATGTGTGTAGTGTGGTTGACATTAATTCATTCATTCACACCTGCTCCCCCACCCTACTTAAATGTTTCTGGGTGATAATTTAGCAAAGGGACCTGAATAAGCAAATAATATTAAATTGCCAAGTGAGGTTTGTTTACCTGAATTAAACAATTATGAACTTATTTTTTTAAGAAAATAAAAGGTAGAATGAAAGAAATTGAGCCACAAATCCCACTTCTTTGTTTAAAAATGTTTCGGTTTGCTTTTATCTATTTATACCTGGACATCTTTTTTAGTCAAGGGCTTCCTCACCAGAAAGCACACACCATTGGATTGCACATGGACTGTGTTTGTTTCACATCCTTTAGACACTTAGAATGTGAGGGAAATGAACTAGCTCAGAATAAAATATGTTGCCGACTTCAAAAATCTTTCTGACTTCATAAATCAAGAAAGAGAATCTCAGCAACTGGGAAGCAGCCTGGAGATTTCTGGCATGAATCCCCTATTCCACTTTGGAACCGTGGACAAAGGAAGAAGAGATCTGGGTCAGTGTTGCGGTGCAGAGGGTTAGGATACAACATGGTCTCTGGGGCCATGGGGGTGGCAGAGATCAGAGTCCTTGGACCATCACCTGCTGCCTCCCAGGGAGGAGGCTGGAACTGCAGGCAGAGCTGGGGTTTGAACCAGGCGCTCCATCATGGGATGTGTGCATTCTAAGTGTTGGCTTTACTGCGGCATCAAATGTGCACCCTTGATGCCCGGTTTTTTTCCTTTTTTTAAACTTTTATTTAATAAATATAAATTTCCAAAGTACAGTTTTTGGATTACAGTGGCTCCCCCCCACCATAACTTCCCTCCCACCCGCAACCCTCCCATCTCCCACTCCCTCTCCCATTCCATTTGCAACAAGATTCATTTTCAATTATCTTTATATACAGAAGATTGATTTATTATATATTAAGTAAAGATTTCAACAGTTTGCACCCACACAGAAATACAAAGTGTAAAGTACTGTTTTAGTACTAGTTATAGCATTAATTTATATTGTACAACACATTAAGGACAGAGATCCTACATGAGGAGTAAGTGCACAGTGACTCCTGTTGCTGACTTAACAAATTGACACTCTTGTTTATGGTATCAGTAATCACCCTAGGCTCTTGTCATGAGTTGCCAAGGCTATGGAAGCCTGGAAACCTTTTGAGTTTGCCGACTTCGATCTTATTTAGACAAGGTCATAGTCAAAGTGGAAGTTCTCTCCTCCCTTCAGAGAAAGGTATCTCCTTCTTTGATGGCTTGTTCTTTCCACTGGGATCTCACTTGCAGAGATCTTTCATTTAGGTTTTTTTTTTTTTTTTTTTTTGCCACAGGCTTTCCATGCCTAAAATCCTCTCATGGGCTCTTCAGCCAGATCTGAATGCCTTAAGGGCTGATTCTGAGGCCAGAGTGCTGTTTAGGACATCTGCCATTCTATGAGTCTGCTGTGTATTCCATTTCCCATGTTGGATCGTTCTCTCCTTTTTAATTCTATCAGTTAGTATTAGCAGACACTAGTCTTGTTTATGTGATCCCTTTGACTCTTAGACCTATCAGTATGATCCATTGTGAACTGAAACTGATCACTTTGACTAGTGAGATGGCATTGGTACATGTCACCTTGATGGGATTGAATTGGAATACCCTGGCACGTTTCTAACTCTACCATTTGGGGCAAGTCAGATTGAGCATGTCCCAAATTGTACCATGATGTCTGATTTTTAAAAAAATGATTTCTGTGTGTCATAATTTCTTATTTTGAAGATGAAGAACAATGTTGAAGAATATGATTATGCATGGATTTCAAAAACTTTTTTAACAAATAAACTTGTAGTCAATTCCATTTTCTATGAACATTTTGAAGTACCCTGTGGATGTTTGTAAAGCGAAGGATCAAAATAGACACTTAAAGCACAGCTGTCAGTATGTTTAGGCTCAAGAAACCCAATAGCATGCTAAAAAATGTATAACAAAAAAAGCATAACAAATTGAAATAAACTTCAGGATTTGAGGATTGTAGGGGAACAGTTTCTACAAATCATCCTATATGCAGCATACCTAATGTTTGTATACTTAATGACACCATTCTGGTTGGCAGAAAGGCGGAATATGTACGGTTGACTTAACTCCAGAACTCATTGATTTACTTGTCAATTTATGCAAAGAATGTTTGAGTAAGCCTTGTTAGAGCAAGTGTAACCAAAGGCTCCTGAGTGCTGTTCCACACACACCACACACCGTCTCCTCCCAGTCACCTTACTGCAGACTGGGTGACCAGCGTTCACATCATGACTACAGTACCAGGTATATGTGTAACAATATCAGAATTTTGGGTTAAATCAATATGCAATGATACGTGGAGACACACACATCAGCTAAGCCAAGTAATATATTATGATTCTTTTTCCTGTGGCTTTTATTTTAGTAACTCTTTGCTTTTTCTACAGTTAATAAGTTATTCTATTTCCTGCTCTAAAAGGGACTGTCACTTCTAGGCCCGTGGCTGGCTGACACCCTGGGAATTCTGCCCTGCTCCTGTCTATTGTACCTCGTTTTTGGGATCCCAGTTCTCCCTCTTTTAGGTTTAGTCTCTCTTCTTGGTGAGGGGTTTCCGCTACATCTTAGTCAAAAAAGAATTTGTGTCTCACATTTATTTTCTTGCACTTGATTCATGGTTTGCCAAGATGTAAGGTTCTTGAAAAAAAATTTTTATTCAATATTTTCAGGCCTAAAATTGCCTCTAATGTTGGTATGAATCTGACTGCATCCTGTTTCCCAGTCCTTTGCCTTTAACTTTTTTCTTCTCTGGAAGCTTTAAAGATCCTCTGTTGTTGGTATCCTGGCAAAGGCATGCTAATATATCTTGGTGGAGGCCTTTTTTATCTACTGTGCTGGGTACTCTGTAGGTCTTTCCAACTTGGAATCTAGGAGAGTTTTCTTATATTATTTCTTTGATAACTTTTTATCCTGTTTTCTAGTCTTTCTGGATTTTCCCTTTCTGGAAATAAATTCTATATCTTTTTTCTCCCTGTTACATATCTTTTTGATTTTTTTTTCTATTCTGCTCTTAAGGAAATTTCTTTTATTTAGCATTTTACTTCTGGCTGGCTAAGAATATTTTGCACTTTTTAAAAAAAGATTTATTTATTTATTTGAAAGGCAGAGAGTTACAGAGAGGCAGAGGCAGAGGGAGAGAGAGAGGGTGAGAGAGATAGCTTCCATCCACTGGTTCACACCCCAAATGGCTGTAAAGGCCGGAGCTGAGCTGATCTGAAGCCAGGAGCCAGGAGCTGCTTCTGGGCCTCCCACGTGGGTGCAGGGGCCCAAGGACTTGGGCCATATTCTACTGCTTTTCCAGGCCATGGCAGAGAACTGGATTGGAAGTGGAGCATCCAGGACTCAAACTGGTGCCTATATGGGATGCCGGTTCTGCAGGCATACCCACTACACCACAGCACTGGCCCTGCACTTACATTTTTAATATCCAAGAACTATTCCCTGACTATCCCCTTACATAGAAAGTTGTTGTTTCAGTTCATCTGCAGTTCTCTACTGCTTCCTGTAATGTCTCTGTTAGAAGCTCTCCGAGTTCCCTTTTGTTTGTTTTGGTCTCTCTCCTTCTTGGAAGCTTTCCTCAAACATTCAGTGATCCTTGGCGGTCTGTTCAAGGCTGAGTGGACGTGTTATGGGTGTTAGCCCCTGCATGGCATCGAGCTGCTCACTGGTTTTCGTTGGTGACTCGAATGTCCATGTCTATAGATCTTTTCAGAGGAAAGGCACTCACAAGAATCCTCCAATTCCTTGCCCAGTGGGTTTAAGCTGGCTGCTGATGTTCAGAGCTGGGTGGGAAAGGGAACCTGGAGACACCACTGTTCAGGATTTAGATCCATGTCCTCCTAATGTGCTTCTGTCCTTGTTCCAGGAGCTTCTCAAGGTCAAGTTTCCCAGAGTCCACACTGCCTATCTCCAGGACAGGCCAGGTTGCGGTCGGTAAAGTGCACATGGACTCTAACCCAGACCTTAACGCATCCCCGTTTTCAGTGCCCTCCTCACCCTGCCTTCTTGGCTTTTCTAGTGTCTGAGCTTTTCTGAAGTTCACGGGTGACTCGGCTTACCTGTCGCCAACAGCGCCACCTGGAGGCACTGACTTTGACCCCTCCTGTACCCTGGCGGGTCTATCCTCTCACCTCTACCTGCCAGTATCAAAGGTAAGGTTCTAGATGTCTCCTACTGCTAGGGAAGATAGTTTTTCTTTATATTTCTCCTACTTACAGTTTGGAATGTTTTTGAGAGGAGGAGGAGATAGAAATGCCTTTGCTATCTTGAAACGTGAAGACCCCCGTGTTGATTTTTTACATCAGAATCTATCAGTAATGAACCTTGCTCTCTGGGGCTATACAAATTAGCACCTGGGTATTCACGAAATCCAGTCAACTCGCTTCCTTCCCTATAATTTGGTTTGGTTTTCATGGAATTTTGAACTTGTACTGAAGATTGAATCTATATTTAGTGGCCTTAGACCATCGACAGCAAACATGAACCAAAGATGTCAGTTATTTCTGGGAGGAGAACTGGTGACGAGGGGAGCGGAGATCTGGTGAAAGGGCCTCATACTGCTTATGGTAACTTACAGTTCACTGTCTGCACTTTTGTTTCCAATCTCTTAATCTGGTACGAAAGAAAAATAACTAGCTTTCAAACTATCCCAGGCTGTGACGCTTGACTGTGTGCCTTGCGAACTATGTGAAACAGCTTTGCAACCTGTTTTCTCTCTTATCAGCTGGGGATAAGATGATGGGTGATTTAAGAATGAAGAAATCCTGGGCCCAGCACAGTGGTTTAGTAGGCTAAACCTCTGCCTGTGGCACCAGCATCCCGTGTGAGCCCCGGTTTGTGTCCCTGCTGCTCCTTTTCCAATCCAGCTCTCTGCTTATGGCCTGGGAAAGCAGTGGAAGATGGCCCCCAAGTGCTCAGGTCCCTACACCCAAGTAGGAGACCCGAAAGAAGCTCCTGACTCCTGGCTTAGGCCTGGCCCAGCCCTGGCTGTTGCGACCATTTTGGGAATGAACCAGCAGATGGAAGACCTTTCTCTCTGTCTCTCCCTCTCTCTAACTCTGCCTCTCAAATAAATAAACTCTTCTAAAAAATTTAAGAAATCCTAGGGCCAGTGTTGTGGTGTAACAAGCTGAGCTGCCAGTTACAATGCCAGTATCCCATGTGGTTCCGGTTCTGATCCTGGTTGCTGCACTTACAATGCAGATCCCTGGTGCTGTGGCTGGGAAAGCAGCTGAAAGTTGGCTCAAGTTCTTGAGCACCTGCACCCACACAGGGGATGTGGATGAAGCTCCTGGCTTTTGCCTGACCCCACGCTGGCTATTGAGGCTATTTGGGGAGTGAACCAGCAGATGTAAGATCTCTAACTCTGCCTTTCAAATAAATAAAATAATTCTTTTAGAAAAAAATTAAGAAATTTTTCCTTCTTTCCTTCCCACGAAGGTTTCCTGAGCTCCTTTTAAGTGCCAGGCCTCACGCTTACTGGCTGGTGCAAAGACAGTTCTTGAAAATGGCTTTGCAGGGAAGAGGCACAGGAGCAAGCTGTTAGGGTCTAGAGTGGTAAGTGCTGGGCTAGCGGGGTGCATTGTGGGAGCTGCAATGATGACCTTGCATGGGATCGCAGCACTGGAGAGCTGCCTGGTGCCCAGGTTCCTAACTTCACTTCAGGAAGGAATTCAGGAGCCACCAGGAAGTAGCAAATGATGAGCAGCAAGTGCTGTGTTGAGAAAGCAAAGGCGCATAGTCCACAGAGTGGGGCTACTGGCAGGGGAGTGGCCCAGTCTCAATTATATTTAACATTCTATGCTTTTTAATGAAAGGGGTGATGCATGCTAATAAAGGGGAGGAATATTCATGTGGGTTTTTTTTTTTTTCTGGAAGCAAATAGAAATTTCCTGGAATGTATCTACTGCCCCTTTTTGTTCCTTATATGATCTGATGTTTCCCATCATGGCAGCTGGCAGGTGTGCTCTTTGGCATGCTAATATATTACAATGAGCATATAATAAACTACAGGTGAATCCAGGTCAGCCTTGGGCCCCTAAACCAGTATGAGCCTGGTCCAGGCAGGTGGGTCTGTTTACCTCCAGATCAAGGCCAATCGAACTCCTATTGTGTAGGTCTTGAGAGAATAGAAACTAAGATCTCCAGCTGGCTCAACTGCTTCCTCGCCTGCCTGTCTCAGGAGCACACCAGGAAACACCCTCCAGAGGAGCTTGAGACTTGAGGGCCAAATCTTAACAGGAAAGTTGGGATGATCTGTCTGAAGAAGTGAAAGGATATTCCACATAACGGAGATAGCACCAGCAAGGATGACAAAGGTGAGAATCCGCATTGTTAGTGAAAACAGCTGTGAAATTGTGAAAATGATTTAGCACTGGTCAGCAAAGGGTACGAGACTCCAGAAATGTTACTCCCACCCCTTCTTTTGGCCCTTAAATGTGGTCATCTTGAAAACTCGAGGGGTGGTCAACTCCCCCTTGATATCGTCGTGTGCGTCAGGCATTGGCCCTCTGAGGGTTTGCATTTGTGTGTGTGCACGTGTGTGCGTGCTTCCCTTGGTCTGTGGCTGATTTTACATTGGGTTTCATTAGGAAGCCAGTTTCTTCCTCTTTGCAGTTTCAGTTTGACCCTTGCCATTAGTAGATTAGATTAGATTAGAGTATAATCTAATATGCATGTGTGTGTGATACACACAAAATATACACCAACGTGGTCTGTTAGGTCCCACTCTGCTCGGCTTCTCTGTGGTCTCTGTGAAAACAGCTGTCATGTTCCATGAAAACCCTTGTGCTCGGACCGGTGCCACAAAGGGGACTTTTTCTCAGCAGTGAGCTAGGTTTGCCTGTTCCTGAATTCCCTGAAAAGGTGTTCCTGCCAAGGGCTGTGATGGAATTGAGACATAACCCCCTCCTTTAAGGCAAACAGGGAATTCTAGCAAACACTGAGATTCTGCTGTTGAGGTTACCTTGGGTTTTCCTAATTAGATCTTTCACAGAAGGTAACGGATTGCTCACTTACGTGCGGATTCTCAATCCTCCCTTAGAGATGGACTGACATAGGTGTCGCGCACGTTGCTCCATTAGTGTTTGTGGCTTTGCTTATATTTGCCAAGAAGAGAGTGGTGTGGTTTGGTCATGGTAAACATTTTCTGCATTAGGTGTAGCTCTAACATGCTGAGACTTTTCAGGAATGAACAGGGCCCTCATCACGATTGTTCCCTGCGGAAGGTTGGCTCTGGTGCTAAGGCTGCCTTCAGACCCTGGAGCGTGGTCTGCTGGGTATTCTCAGGTAAGTTCACTCTTTCAGAGGTGACTTCCACTGTGGAAATTTCACAATCCTGTCTTGTGAATAAAGCACAGAGTATTGTTTTAATATGCAAATGAGGTGTCACTAGGGAGTAATGGGGCATTTTCTGGGACGCCTGGCACAAAGGGTTCTGAAGGCAGTTTGGAAAGGAGATTCAGAAAAGAAGAAAAACTTCCCAGCATTGCTTGAATCCCTTTGAGTTATCCACTTGCTCCTTTATTCACCAGATATTTATCAAGGGCCTATTATTGCAACATTATGTGCTGGAAGTAAAAGATGAGTAAGACACGGGCAGCAGCATTCTTTGATGAGCACTCAACCCACTTTAGGGAAGCGGAGCAGACATAGAAGAAACACATGAGATGAAGTTTGATAAATGCTGTATGTTAGATGTATTCCTGGCATGCATATTACATGGATCTGTTAACCAACAGGGACCAGTTCCTGGGTTGTTAAGGTGGGCAGCACAGAGAAGATGAGGGTCTCCTTCCAACCTCACTCCCTTGAAGAACTGGACTCTGTTGAGAATATCCAAGTCTGCTGCTTTAGAAAAGACACATCCTTGGGACTTTATAAACGTGTTTACAGTGGCATAATTTATATAGGATATTGGAATTTTAAGTTGCATGCTGATGAAATATTTCTGGATAAATTAGAAGAGAAAGTATTGCTCTCTTAGAAATAGTAAACACTATGTTTATTTTTCTGTGACAATTATGAACATGCAAAATCCTCTCATGTTTAAATAAGCATTATAATTGTTATTATAAGTACTTGTGCCCCTTAATGTTTTAATTCAGCTATCAAACTCAAGATTATCAAAATGTCTAAGTGGTCTTAGAGCTCTTTTTTCTTGTTAGAAAGAATCGACCAGTTGCGACTCAAGGGGAAACAGTAGCAATAGAAATCATAGAAAAACACATTTTGTTGCATATTTTTTAAGGAAATGCTATTTTATTATTTTGAGGCAAAATGGAGAAGCAATAACACATTTGCCAGATGAAAAAAGTCAAAAACAATTACAAGTTCATCGTTACACGTCTGTCAGTCTTGTTTCCATTGTTCTTTTCTGTAACCGTCTGTGTGGAGATAAATGTCTTCCCAACATAGGATAATTGTTACAAAATTCATAATTTATCCAGTGATTGTAACATTAGTGATGAAATATTGCCTCCCATCCAAAGCAAGAATTGGTTACAGTGAGTACTAGGTCATGGGGGTGTTAAAATAAACATGCAAAACCTAGACCCTTCCTTCTAGAATGAGCAGTTTATCGACAAGGGCAAGCATTAATTGGGTTCTCTGACTCTGCCTGATGCTTGTTAAAAGCTTGCAGTACACCTGTGGCTCTGTCATGCGTAAGCTGTAGGTTGTGAATTAACCGAACACATCTCAGATGTGTTTGTAGGCCGATAGACTAATCTCCCCAACTCAACACACATACAAATCTAACATTCTTTGCACGCCTTGAACAATAGCCACCCCAAGATTATATCACATTGCATGTTTTTGCTCTGAAGGCATATTGGCCTGCAGTGGTTTTCTGCCACTTTGGTCCTGTGATTGACATGTACGAGTCATTCCTTTAATGGCAGCAATTGAGGTATAGAGTCTGCTGTGTGTGGCACGTGTGGCACAGGGCCAGAGTGAGGTGTTCAGGAGGCAGGGAATTGGCGAGGCTGATTTTGCAAGGTGTTGCTCCTTTTGTTCCTGTTAAGCCTCTTTCTTATAGTCTGTAGAAAGACAAGTTTCGTATTGAGAAAGATTACACTGCAACCCACTTAGCAGGCAGCAAGGTAGGAACGTAGCGCTCTGGAGACATGCTTTGGACTCAGCTTGCAGAACCCTCACGCAGTGAAGTCTGGGAAACTCGAGAGACCACAAGAAGTCCAGAATCCTCAGTCGGTCTGTAACTAAGCTCTGCTTGTGGCAAATCCAGATAAAAGTCCCCGACTTGTCAAATTGTTTTTCTCTTTCCAGATGGTCCTCAGACGTCAAAGGTAGAGATGCAGAAGCAGGAGTTTGGGCCTGAGAGCCCAGGGGATCTGGAAGGCTTACTAGCAGATACCAGGGTGATGCCGGGACAGTGCTGAACAGGACGTTGTAATTCCTCACTCTTGTTCTTTTCCTCCAACAGGCAGATGCCCAGTTTGATCTGTTCTTAGTCACATAGGTCACCCACTCTGCCTGTCTGGAACTTTCTCTTATGCTCAAAGATTAGTCTGAAGGGAAAAGGAGTGATCTGGAAATGGCTTTACTTTCTTTTCTGCATGTTTGGCTTCTGACATAATTACCTTTTCTAATTTAATAAACATATGGAATTACTTTTTCTAAGCATAACTGAGGGGTCAGAGTTTATATTTCCTTTAATAAGATTACAAAACTTCTTAAAGTTGAGAGGGAATTTCCCACATGTGATAAAAAAAAATGCCTGAGAGGTGTTTGATGTTTTTTTTAATGCAAAGACTAGAGCACAATGTTTCATTCTCATTAAAATACCAGTGTATAACTTTAACTATTCATTGTTCAATTGTTTACTCCATGGGAGATGGCATTATAGTCTGTGCTAGTCCCAGTTTTCCATTTTGTTTTTAATCTTTGCATTCTATTTTCCCAGCAGCTTTTTTTAAAAAAAGGTTTATTTATTTGAAAGCCAGAGTTACAGAGAGGAAGAGAGAGAGAGAGAGAGAGAGAGAGAGAGAGGGAGGGAAGGAGGGAGGTCGGTCTTCCATCTGCTGGTTCACTCCCCAGATGGCCACAATGGCCGAGTTGGGCTGATCTGGTCTGATCTGGAGCCAGGAGCTTCGTCCAGGTCTCCCACGTGGGTGCAGGTGCCCAAGCACTTGGGCCATCTTCTACTGCTTTCCCAGGCCATAGCAGAGAGCTGGATCAGAAGTGGAGCAGCAGGGACTCAAGTGGGTGCCCATATGGGATGCTGGCACTTCAGGGGGGCAGCTTTACCTGCTATGCCACAGCACTGGCCCCCAATTCCCCATTTTGGAACTTGGTTTTAGATTTTATTTTACTCCAAACATCTGAATATAGTTATATATTTAGAAATACATGTAACAAAAAAAAAAAAAAGGTGAAAGAATGTCTTCAATTCATTTAATTACAATGGTGTATGAATTCTAACTATGTGGATAGAAACCTAAACTTACAATAACAGCTGATTTGGAGGTGACTGTTTTTGAAGTCTAATAGAATTCTTTGCTTTATAAAATAACGTTCCGTGGAGTTGATTTAAGTAGCATTCCCACCCAGCTTGTTTAACAGAGGATTATGAATATAAAAAATTCCTAAGTACTTTGATGTACACTTAATTTCTTAGAACATTTCTACTGAGTGAAGTAAGGCATTTCTGTATTTGTCTTTCATTCATTGGATATTTTAAAGCTACTTTCTATGTGCTGAATCCTGGACTAAATGCTAAGCGTGCTATTGTGACATATCCTTGTCTTTGGCATCCCTTATGACATTCCTTGTGTTGGAGTCTACAGAGGCAGACTGACACAAGCAGCATTTACTGTTCATCAAGAGAAGGAGTGTAGCACATCGTGCACAGGATTTTTGGAGCACAAAAGGTGGGCATCTCAATCAGATTGGAGGAGAACATTGGGCTTCTTCGAAGGGATAGTGTTTAAGGTTAGCTTTGAAGGATCAGAAGGAGTTAACCAGATGAGAAAGGAGAAAGAACATTCTAGTTATGGTGAAGAGTGTGTTGGAAGGCTCCTTAAGGTATGACAAAGCATGACACTGTTAGGGACCTTCATGTATGATCAGGAAGGTGAACATGGGAGGTGGTAGAAGATGATCGAGTATCTCTTGGTTTTATTCCTATTCACTGACCACTCTTCCTCCATGTCCTTTGCTGGTTCATATTTTTCTCTCTAAGTTCTTTTTTTTTTTTTTTTTTTTGACAGGCAGAGTGGACAGTGAGAGAGAGAAACAGAGAGAAAGGTCTTCCTTTTGCCGTTGGTTCACCCTCCAATGGCTGCCACACTGCGGCCAGCGTACCACGCTGATCTGAAGCCAGGAGCCAGGTGCTTCTCCTGGTCTCCCATGCGGGTGCAGGGCACAAGGACTTGGGCCATCCTCCACTGCACTCCCGGGCCACAGCAGAGAGCTGGCCTGGAAGAGGGGCAACCGGGACAGAACCCGGCGCCCCGACCGGGACTAGAACCCAGTGTGCCAGCGCCGCAGGAGGAGGATTAGCCTATTGAGCCGTGACGCCAGCCTCTAAGTTCTTACCTTCAGAATCTTGATCTTGGACTTCCCAGGCCCCAGGATTGTAGCCCACTCTCACCTATTTTGTTAGAGCCTCACAAAACAACTCTTAGCTCTGAATAGGCTAATGCTGTCCAATGGAGATACTCTAACTACCCTTTTGAACTCAACACTTGCATACCAAACATCTTTTAACATTTCTATTTGGGTATCTAGTGGGTTCTTCAGAATCAAAATATCCTAAACTATTAATCTTCCTCTTCTGGCCTGTTCCAACTACAGCCTTCTCCATCTCAGTTGATGGGTATTCTGTTCTTTCAGTTGCTCAAGATAGAATATTAAGAATTATCTTGGGGCCGGTGCTGTAACATAGCAGGTAAAGCTGCCACCTGCAGTGCCAGCATCCCATATGGGTGCCAGTTCAAGTCCTGGCTGCTCCTCTTCCAATCCAGATCTCTGCTGTGGCCTGGGAAAGCAGCAGAGGATGGCCCAAGTCCTTGGGCCCCTGCACCTGCATGGGAGACCTAGAGAAAGCTCTTGGCTCCTGGCTTTAGATCAGCACAGCCCTGGCTGTTGTGGTCATTTGGGGAATGAACCAACAGAATGGAAGACTTCTCTCTCTGTCTCTACCTCTCTCTGTAACTCTGTTTCAAATGAATAAAATAAATCTTTAAAATAAATATTTAAATAAAAATTATTTCCATGAAATTCACAGAATACAAAATTCATCATTTTGGGGGTGGGTATTGTGGTGCAGCAAGATTAAGGTGCTGCTTAGAATGCCTGCATCCCTTTATTGGAGTGCCTGTTTGAGTTCTGGCTTCTCATCTTTCAATATAGATTCTTTAAAAAAAAAAGATTTTATTTATTTATTTGAGAGGTAGAGTTACAGACAATGAGAGGAAGAGACAGAGAGAGGGAGGTCTTCCTTCCATTGGTTTACTCCCCAAATAGCTGCAATGGCCGGAGCTGCACCAATCTGGAGCCAGGAGTTTCTTCCTGGTCTCCCATGAAGGTGAAGGGGCCCAAGGATTTGGACCATCTTCTACTGCTTTCCCAGGCCATAGCAGAGAGCTGGATTGGAAGAGGAGCATCCAGGACTAGAACCAGCACCCATATGGGATGCTGGCGCCACAGGTAGAGGATTAACCTACTGCACCACGGCACCAGCCCCCCAATATAGATTCTTAATGTACTTGGGAAGGTGGCAGATTGGTCCCTGTCACCCATGTGGAAGACCAGGATGGAGTTCCTGGGTCCTGACTTTGGAACTGCCCAGTCCTGGCTATTGCAGATGCTTGGGGAATGAATGAGTGGATAGAACATCTTTCTTGCTCCCTCCCTCCCTCTGCTTCATGCTGTCTTTATATCATCTTTTGAAAATTAATCATTTAAACCAGTTTAAGATATATAATTCGGGGGCTTTTAGTATATTCATAATGTGTGTAAGCATCACCATTATCCAACTCTGGAACATTTTCATTACCCCCTGCCCCCAGTAATCCCTTACCCTTTAGCAAACATTATCTTTTCCCTTCATGCCACCAGCCCTTGGAAAGCACTAATCGTCTTGCTATGCCCATGGATTTGCTTATTCTGGATACTTCATATGTATGGAATTATACAATATATAGTCTTACTTATCTGACTTCTTTAACTTCACCTACCTTTTAGATTACGTCATCTATTCTATTTACTTCTTTCTCTCATATCCCTCATCTAATCCACCAAGAAATTCTATTATATCTGTCTTCAAAACTGTATCTGGAATCTGTGCCCTTCTCAGTTCTCCCACTGCTACCACACCAATGTGAGGCATTACTGCGTCTCCTCTACACTACGGCCATAGCCTTCTACCTACCGTCCTACTCTTAGCCTTACCTTCCTCTAGTGAATACCAATGAAGCAGTCAGGAGATTCTTGTAGAACCCATGTCGGGTTATGCCACTTCTCTGTAGTAGCTCCCCGTTTCACTCAGAGAAAAGGCCAAAGTCTCTATCATCAGAACTTTCAAAAGAGCTTATTTAAGCAGCAGGTCCCTACACAGAGTGACCTACTCTCCTTGCTCCAGAGCTGCCCTCCCCCCCCCCCCCATGTGCCATTCTCCTGTCTTTACCCCTGCTCTTCTTCTGCCTACAATGCTAATCCACTGACTTCCTTCCAAGCCCTGCTCATGGGTCGGTCACTCAGTGAGGCCCACACTGAGCTTCTCTCTGACCCTTGGAAATTTCATGTCTTCCCACCCTGGCATCTCAATCTCCCTTCATTGCCTTTATAAATTTACTTAGTACATGCATCACCCTGTAACCCATCCTGTTATTTATTTATTTATACATTCCTTGTATGTGTGCATCCACTCCGTAAGAATGGAAATCTTTGTTCATTGATGTATCAAGTGGCTAAATAGTGCTTGGCACATAGTTGTTGCCCAAGAAATAGTTGCAGGCTTGAACACATTAATAGCAAAATTATTGTAGCAGCTTTTTAGGACTATCTAACATTTATTGGTCTTTTTATGAGTCAGGAACTTAGCTAAGGGCCATATATACATTATTTTACTTATTTAACCCTTAATAATAACTCTGTGGGACAGATGATCCTTTGTCCCACTTCTACACGAGAAAGTGAAACTTAGGGGAAATAACTTGCCCAATATTTCATAGTTCATCAAAACTCGGGCCTCTAGACTTTGAATCTGTACACTCACAGCAACTTGGGACTACTAGAGAAGTTGACAGCCTGGTTTTTTGAAGGGCAGTGTGTCTTCTTGAACTTTCTCCTGAATTATAAAGAGAGATTCAGGAAAACTTTTGACAGAGGTGTGATAGAATAATCTTGTGTTTCAATGGAGCTGGTAGGTTGAATATGGCCTTCTCCAAAGACAACCATGTCCTAATCCCTAGAACCTGTGAATATGTTACCCAACATGGTCAAAGAGACTTTGCAGGTGTCAGTAAGTTAAACATTTTGAGATAGGGAGATGATCATGGAGTATCTGAGTGGCAATGTAATCCTGAGAGAGAGAGAAACAGGAGGATAAGCAGAGAAAGAAGTATATACGCAGAGGCTGGGGCATGGCTGTTGAATATTGAGGAAGAAGCCACAAATCAGGGGAGAGAGCTGCCTGTAAAAATTGGAAAAGAGTCTCCCCTAGAACCTCCAGAAAAAACATAGCTTGATGTCCTTTGATGTTAACCCAATGAAACAGATTTTTTTTCTGTACTTTGGACCTCCAGAATGGGAAGATGATAAATTTAGTTGCTTTAAGCCACTAAATTGTTATAGCAGCCACGGGTAACAGTACATAGAAGTCCCTCCTTTATTTCTTGAAGTTGATAGAGAATTGATAAAGATTGGGTTTAACCCAAAACCAAAAATCAAAGGATCTATTTTCAACCACACACACACACACACACACACACACAAACACACACATTCATTCATTCATTAATTCAGTCTTTATGTATTTATATCTCCTCTATTTATATTAGTCTCTTTTATGTGCTAAGGATAAAATGTTGAATAAGACATGATCCCTATTCTCTCAAGGGGAAAGAATAGTTTCAGATGTTTGTATCTTGAAGAGCAACCATTAATGAATTAGATCTTAGAATTGAGTCATTTTAAAATGTGTTCAATTAAATAATACTGTTTATACCAGCCAATTTGTGAAGAAAATTCCCCTCTCCCTAGGTTATTTCCAACCCTCCTTCCTCAATTGGCCTGCTCTCTGTTCACAGTTGAGTGTACAAAGCCAGATTCCTCACATTGCCTCTTGCTCTGAAGTCTCAGACCTCCTCTTTGATTACCACCCACAGCTCAGAAGGCCAGGAAGAACTGACAGCCACTTACTGACACTCAACAAGATTTAATTAGACCCAATGCATTTTCAGCTGCTTGTACTAGGTTGAAAGGTTGGGACAGACACAAAAGTCCATCAAGGAAGAGCTTATTTGAGTAAGAGTGGAGGTTGGTGTTACCGTATTGGAAGAGAAAGCATGTCGGAGAAGGAAAGCTTTGAACACATTTAACACAACTGGCATCAGGTGTGACACTCCCAGTGAGTTACCAGTGATTGTGATAAGGTCTTTGGTCCAACACCTAACGTTAAAAAAGAAAAGGAATGAAAGTCTTTCAGTATGTTCCAGGCCTTTTAAACAAGAGAATGAAACATAGGTTTGAGGAGGTGGCTATGACAAAACCATGACACATAATTTAACAGGTCTTCATAGGCAGTCTTGGAGAGGGCCAGCTCCACAGTGATTAACAGCAAACATGAGGGAGAACAGGAATGGTGTGAGGAGGAAGAGAACTTGACAGCTCAAAGCTTAGGGAAATGAAGGGGCAGAGGAGGGAAGGATAAGGCTGTGATGGATGGGACTGTCGGATGCTGAAAAGCAAGGAGCTTTAAACACCCTGCAGGGCAAGGAAAGCCGCTGAAAGGCTTGGCTGTTTTTATCCATTACGTTGCATTTGGCTTAATGCATCCACAACTTTATCCCACGTGCCTGCTGTTCCGAGTCGTAAGGGAAATTCCTTTCATCCATCTCCGGATTTCAATGTGTAAAGGAACATGAGTCATCTTCCTCATGGCCCATGGGGGAGGCACAGTTCCTATTGCATTCTCCCCATCCTATAGCTCCCCCTCCAACATAAGCTGCTTTGCTCAGAAAGAAACGAAAGAACAGCTCCTCTCCTCCGGGGACAGAGCAAGGCTCAGTCAGAGGGTTTGCAGAGCCTCCAATAGTGCCACTACAGTGAGGATTTGGTGGGAGGCTGCAGGGAGGGGTGGTGGGGCAAGGGACTCACGTCCCCGTCTTTAGTTGGTGCATCTACCTCTTGACACTGTCTGTCCTCCATGGGAGCAGGAGGGGGTTTATCCATCCCGCAGTGGGACCAGTGTGCTCTGTAGTAACAGCTGTGCTTTCTGCTCCCAAGGTGAAGGCTAGATAAGGTAGCCCCAGAAGAGTGCATGCACAGAACCAAGTAGATGAGAGGTGAAGGGGATTCTTTTTTCCTTAAGTTCTTGGGGCTTTTCTGATGAAAATGTAATCAAATAAGCATGTAGGTTTTCTTTTTTTCTTGCAGTCTGAAGAATGTCATCAAACTAGGATTAACTCGGACTCTTCAGGCAGATCAGATCATCCTGGGGTCCTGGGACATCTCCCCGAAGTTCCTCCCATTGAGTGCTTGAATCTGAATGCAAACATGCCTCCAGGAGGCATCTGAAGACAGTACTTTGGAAGGCACTTCATTCAAGGCAGCCAAAAGTTCGGCCACATGATGAGCCTGCTCAGAGATAGAAACCAAAAAGGAGTCAAACTTTTCCCTTCTTGGCACCCTTTAGAGTTGATAAGATGTTAACCTCAGTTTGTTTTTTGCCTCCCAATGGAGATGGAACTTGTGAAAGAGTTTCACAAAAGTAAACTTTGGGAAAAGAGTTGCATTAATAAACTAACAATCCCTTTAGACTTTGGTCATTTTGAAGATTCAATTTCAAGAGTGTTTCCGTGTAAACACATTGCTAGGCTTTCCTAATGCCAGCTGATACGGTCCTTTTAGGAGAAACCCAATGTGCTCAAATAAAGGAGTAGTAAGTACTACAGAGATCCTCACAGAAGAAAATATTCATTTCATTATCATCTTTGGCCAGAGATTCCGCAAAGATTGCTCCGAATAAAGGATGACAAAGACTTAATCTTAAAACCTTGGGTTAAAAGAGGCCTACAATTATTTAAAACCTTTGTCTTCACCCAGGAGTCAATGTGATTTGTGCTTTTTATGTCACTCAGGTACATGCTGGCAAAGGACCTGGGTAAATCGTCAGTGGGAAGCAAACGGTAAGCAGCAGTCTCAGTGTGACTTCAGACCCTGTCTGCTTGTTCCTTCTGCGGTCTCTTCAGAAACAGGGGAACGGCTGTGCCTCTGTTTGGCAGTGACAGTGAGGAGTTCTCCAATTTTTCAGCTAAGATGGCCCATCTTCATGCAATTCAACGAGTGTTTCCGGTACACCTATCCTTCAACAAGTGTTTGCAGCATTCTTCTTCATCCTGTGGTTAGAATTATGGAACGTGGTGTCTGTCCTCAAGGAGACACATCAGCAACCTGACAAGAAGACCATGTGGAAGGAATACACGCAGTTGGGGAGGCCATAATTCACCAGCGTGATGGAAAGCAGAGGGGGTTCCCAGAAAAGTACACAGGGAGGGCCGCCCCAACACTGGCTCAAATACTCGAATTATAAATGAGTACCGTACAAATCCCTACACCGTCCTTCCCACTGAGAATCATTTTTCTGTTTTACAAACTAATGGATGGGACAATAATTCATCTGAATATTATTTTCCTGGCCTCTCAGCCTCAATCCTGCTTATTCCTTCTTGTACTTCAGGGTGTTAGCTACTCTTACTAGGAGCAAGTTGGGCAGTTTGAGTCTCAGGGTCGCCATCCTGTGACTCAGAATTACACTGGTTGTGGAGTCTATTTGCTTAGGAAAAATAATTTTCAAGGAGATGATAGTGACAGTACTTACATTTATTCAATTCTTTTAGACAGTATGTTACAGGCATGATATTATTTGATGAATAATGTCAGTAGGAGAGCCAAGATTTTCCAGAAAAATTTGCAGAGGCATAACCTGGCATTATGGGTTGAATTGTGTCTCCCTAAGTTCTAATAGTGACGTCTTTCTCCAAAATGTGGCTTCATTTAGGGCATTGCCCATGTCATTAACTGAAGTCATACTGGAGTGGGGGAGGGGCTTCTAATCCAAAATGGCCTCTTTCTGGGCACAGAGATGGCACAGAGGGAGGATGGCCATCTACAAGCCAAGCAGATAGGCCTGGAAAAGATCCTCCCCTCCAAGTCTACACAAGGAACCAATCAGGCCAGACTCTTAGTTTTAGATTTCTAGCTTCCAAGAGTCTTACTGATGCTACCCAATTTGTGGTACTTTGTTTCTTCTGCCCTAGGAAATTAGTGGTCCATGTTTATTTGTCATATGTTTATTACTACAACAAAATACCTAGGCACAACCCCACTGGCCTGAGGACCGCTCTCCAGGTCCGCCTTCTAATCTCTGTAATTGGGTTAAGTCTCCTCCCTCTTAGTGCCATTAACTTACTACTTTGGGATTTACACATCTGCATGAGTAGAGGAGCTATCTGTTTAAACCCCGGCATCTCCCACTTCTGGCATCATCACATAGTAGAGGAAAAGGATCCATTCTAGAACAACTTTGCTCTGTGTTGCTTTGCTCCGTTGATGCTTTTTCCCCACAGATGTCAAAGCTGGGCTATGAAATCAGTATGGCCTGACATGGGAGCTTTTGTCTTTTAAAAATGGTATTGGATGAGAGGATAAGAACTCTCCTATTAATTTTCTTCTATTTTTTGGAATGTTGGGTAGGGAAGAAAAAGAGAAAGAAACAGCTGTCAGGGTAATTTAAAAAATACTTTTAAATAGCAATGAAAAGATTTCAGAAGTCGTTGATGGGCTACTTTTAAGGAGAGAAGATATTTTTGTGGATTTCCTTTTCATATGACTTAAAAGCCAAATAAACCCCAAAACTTTCACTTTATTTTCTTGAAGATTTTGAAGCACTCTGATTTTCATCTCAACTCTCATTTATTATTTGAGTTTTCTCTAAATTTCAATCTTTAATGAACAGTTCTTTATTTCCCTTTTTAATTGTTTTTAGTTATCCAAAAGGCACATAATTTACTTTTTCTCAATGGTCAATAAGCATGTGTTTTGTCAAACACTTTTTATTTTACAATGTGTGTACTAAAGACTATGCACCCTACACTTTGAATTTTGAATATGATGTGATAGGAAGAAAACTGAAAACAAATATAGTGTCTGGAATGAGTACTAGACTTAGGATAATAAAATCAGAATTTAAGTGCAAGTTCTGACATTTCCTACCTCTGTAACTGTGAACTAATCACTGGACATTGTTTAAAGCTATAAGATGGTGATCATCTCTTAATGTTTCTTCTGATACTTATAATGAGGTAATATATATTAAATGACCTGCATGAGGCCACTGCTATGATGTGGATGTGGTTTGTCCCCCGTGAGTTCATGTGTTGGAAACCTGGCCCCCAGGGTTGTAATATTAAGAGGCATGGGACCTTTAAGAGGTGAAGTCTAGCGGGAATTGTTGGGTTGCTGGGGCATTGCTCTTGGAAAGGATGAAAGTAGTTCTCATGGGACCCCGGTTAGTTCTCACAAGATGACTATTGTAAAAAATAAACCTTGATGTCCAACTCCCTACTCTTGCTTCCTGTCTTGCCCAGTGAGTTGTCCCTCTCACCTGCATCCCACCATGAAGATGTCTGCCATGATATGAGGTAGCCAAGAGGCTGAATTGGTAGGACAGCCTGATCTTGAACTTTCAGCCTCTGAAAGTGTGAGATAAATAACCTCTTTCCTTTATGAGTACAGAGCTTCGAGTATTCTGTGATAGCAATGGAAAATGATAATACACCCACACTTAGTCACACCCAAAAACATTGCTACTGGAAACTTGTTAAACTGAAAACTCTATTTGAGGAAAAAATGGGTGTTATTTGCCTTCCAGTTGTCATATTTTTAAAATAGTATGTTCCTCCTCAAACCAAATGCTTCTTGGAATTATGAAAAAAAAAAAAAACTATCCTGTAATCTATTTCCCAAGGTACCTAGTTTTAAGAAGCCACTTAATGTTTACTGAAGATTTAACTGTGTACCAGAAAGAATTTGTTATCTAGTATCTCATTGGGTCCTAATCAGAACCCAAAGAGATACTATCATTATTCTCCTGCTGAAAGTGAAGCTTAGAGAATAAATCCAAGAGCAAAGTTGTCTCAGATCAAGGTGCTATGATGCTGAGGTCAGGCTTTTAACCTCTGCACTGGGCTGCCTCCCTGTAGTAGGAAAATTAAACCACCACCATCCCTAGCCAGAGGAGCGCCCATGCACAAAGTGTTTTTATTGAGAGTGATAACCAGTGAAAGGCTTTAGATTTATTATCACCACAGCATGAAGAATGGAGAGCACTCAGAAATCACTACTATCTCTAATGTCTTCTTGAAAGAAAGAGCTTGGATAAATGAAAGTGAACGATGCCCAGCCTTGGGAGAGATATGGCTTCCCACATCTGAGATGAGTCACATCTTAACCTTTCTGCTCTCTTTGTGCGTATCCTATGATCCACTGTCTGGGAGATGGCTCCGTAACAAATACTGGGACTAACACTTGCGGACATTATCCATTTGAGAAGAGGCATGCCTTCTGCTTTTAAGTGGTCACTCTCCTCTCAGCTTCCCATATTTCTTTTCCCTTGAGAACACCTTGTCTACCACGAAGTAGGTCGGGAAGCTGAACCATTTCACACAATAAAAATGACAGGTTGATTTTGTGGGGTTTTGCTATATTGGCTGCAATCAATTGATTGCAGGTATTGGGGACTCCTCCTGTGACAATGACAGGTCTTAACTGATGCAGGTTTTGCCATGATTGCTGTCCAAAAACAGTCAGGGCCTTGCTCCTTTGATTGTTGTCTTGTCAATTTGGCCTCAGACACATTTTTCTCCCAAGACTGTCTCCACAAACCCCAGTGCTGAGAAGAATGGATTCCAATAAAACCCAATAAATCTGACAGAAAAATGTGCAGTTAGAGATCCACACAGACTGTGAGGACTGTCGCATTAAGGGCTCCTGGGGATTTTTTTATGACTTTTTTTCCCCCCACACTCTAATGCTTGGTCTCTTACTCCCATAAATTGTGCGGGCTGGCTTTTCATTAACTCAGAGAGCTGAAATAATTCTTTGTAAAGAATTCTTTAGTCACACATGATTCAAAAGTTCACCAAGATCAAAGCCAGTTGACTTTGTGGCGGACCCAGCACCGTATATTTCATGTAAATGGTGTGGCTTGCTGCACTCTCAGCTGGAGTCATTCCAATCTCACGTCCCTTCCACAGATAATGGGAGCCTCTGATACCGCCCCCAGCACAAGGGGCTGCTCTGTGCCCAGGCCCGTCTCCCTCAGGAGCCTGTATGGATGCTGTGTGCACAGGCCAGTGAAGTCATTCTGACATGCCCGTCAATGTCATCTGAAATTTCATGAAGCATGGGAGTCCTCTTGGCCCTCGGGGGTCTGGTGCCGTGGGGTGGGGGAGGTGGGGAATGGAGCAGAGAAAGCTTCATTGTTCAGCCGCCTCTGTCTCTCTTGTTTTCCCTGTAGGAGAGTAGGATGTAGTAAAGAGGCCCAAAGGTGAGATTAAAGTAAACCAAGAACAACGCAAACAGACTCTCTTCTCAGAGATCTTGCTTTCTTGTTCTTAGGCTGTTTTACATCTTTACGTTTTTCATTGAAAATATATGGGCACAGGGGGCAATGGCGTGTGAGAGACATGGGATAAAGAACTTGACAGCTGGGCTGAAACAGTAACAGCACCGGCCACTTCCACGCAGGGGCTCAGAGCCCAGACCGTCAGACCAGGATGGGGAGGCAAGAAGGAAAATAACTTCTTCATTAGGTGGGAAAGGAAGAAGGGCATCTGGCAGGTGGGCCCCATAGGCTCCTGGTGACCGTTCACTGTCTCCCTGTGGGTCACTATAGCGACCGATGGGTGGCCCTTTCTATCAGTTTTGAGAAGCAGCTCTGGAACACGTGCATGGTCAGCCCTGGGCATTGCTAGCAGTGGTGGTGACATCCCAGAGAGCACTTCCCGGGGTGTGGGGGAGGCCCAGAGGTGATGGAGAGCCCAGGGATGCGCTGAGATGAGGAGAAGGGGCACTCTAGCAGGAGAGTCGGCAGTGGTCCGAGGGCACAAAGCACGCCCACCCACGGTGCATCATGGTGTGTACAGTGGAACTGGCAGTTCTGGTTCCATTTGGTCATCTGGGTAATTTCTTGAAGGCCTCAGCGGTGCAGGTAATGTGGCTTTTTCATTCTGTCACAAAATTCAAATGTTAAACAACAAAGTCAGGCTGTGGTTCACCCTTTCCCTGGGCTTGCCAAGTGCAGAATTTTCCTGTCTCCATTGTGTGGATCAGAGCAGTTACCTTAGCTTAAATCGTCAGGAGGTTAATGAATAAAATAATAAAGGGAGTAATTCACACTTGTAGAATAATGCTGTTCGCTAAGTCATGGAGATTGACAATAAATATTGAAGCACAAAACTGTTTTTCTGTGACTTCCCACATCAGCTCACACATCACAGAAGTTGCAAGTCAGTCTTCTCCCACCCTCCATAAGGACAACATATACTTTCAAAAATGGAAGCATCTGGTTAAATATTAAGTAGGAGAGTCATTCTTCCGAGGTCTCGCATTGCCAGCACTTAGGTAGCAGGTAAGTAAGATGGCTGTTGCTTTGACGGCCATGCATTTATGGTGCTGTATAAATAATAACTGACAGCAACTCTGTGGCAGTCTCTCCACCCATCTCGGCCCTCTTTGCACTTTCTTCGGTGGTTTGTGCACACACACACTTTGCCTGACCATCATAATAGCTATTGTCTTCTCCCCTCCCCATTTCTTTCAACAGATGTGTCCATTTTTAGTTAATGCAAAGGAAATGGCAGCTTTTAAAGGTAGCCTTTCGCAGTGGGAAAGAGCTGCATTAACTGTAAAAACCTTTTAGTTGCACAGTTTTTATATTCAGACTGCCTTCCCCAGACACTGCTTCCCCATGCCTGCATTTCCCTTCAAGCTTACTGGCTATTAGGAGGGATTGCTTAGGGAGCTGCAAAGGGGGGGTTCACAGGAGCAGCAGCAACAGCTGAGCAATTTTAGCTCTAGGATCCCTGGCCGGGGAATAGCAGCAATGAAAGCCTTCAACAAAGCAACATTTGTGTGTTTGAAAAACGTTTTATGGAAAAGTTTGTTGTGCCAACCTGTGCTCAAAATGCTAATGGTATTTGCCTAGGCCATTGGCCAAATAAGAACGGATTCACACATACGAAGTAGAAGGACCCTTGAAATAATAACTTACACTTTCAGGTGGTATCAAAATGTGACCCGAATATGGAGACCACTGTGGGGGAAAGCTTCAGCTCCACACATACCTCCAGTGAATCTATCCAGCAGGGATGCATCTCGGCAGTGTGGGAAAATCTGCTGTCCCCATGAGAGGGTCCACACAGAGGGGATGATTCTCAGGTGTTTGGAATTTTGGAAAACCTTTCCATGTGATGGTGAATGCCACCTCATGAGCAGAAGAGAGAGAGGGTTTCATATGGGAAAGATTCCATAAGGTGACCGATCCCCTGAACATACCTAATCCAAGGCTCCATGTTTTAGTCGTGAATGCATCCTATAGGGACTCATTCAACACCAGAAAGATAAACCTCCCTGACACCTCGTGCTGATGCCCACTTATTGAGAATGTAAAATAATTTGAGGATTCTAAAGCACTCTCTGGGCTTCCCACATTTGTGGGAAGATGAGACATTAGCTCACTTGGTAGTACTGTCTATTCCATTGTGGCTCAAACCTTGTCACCCTGTACAACACTCTCACTCTTGTTGGAATCCATAGTTTGTGTTAAGGCGTGCAGTCTTGACTGACAGCCTTTCCACTCCTCCCTCCTTTCCTGAACAAAAACTTCCATGAACTCTTGAGATGCTCCATGCAAAGGAGAGCAGAGGACCAGCTTCCATTCCAAATGCATACACGTTCATGTTCAGAACTGATAATTACTGAAAACACAAGACCAATCTTGAAATATTTTTAACAACTATGAGCCAAGTATTCTGCTAAGATCTTGGGGTTATGACAGCTTTCATGACAGGTAAGGTCTGCATCTTTCTCTGTTGAGCAAGCCCATATGCTGTGAAGATCAACTCCATTGGAATGACCTACCAACACTTGATTATGAGTTCTTATTTTTGAATATTTCCACAAGTTTGGCCAGCAGATGAACTATTTCCCCAATTAGTTGAAGTATCTTTTCCTCTCATGTATAATCTGACAATAAGTCTACTGGTTTCCAAACTTGTTCTTCACTAGAATCACCTGAGAAGGTTTAAAATACGTGGATGCTACCTTTCTGAGGTTTTGATGTGGTCAGTCTAAGGTGTGATGTGGGAATGGGTAGTTGTATTAGGCTTCTATTTCTGCCATAGTGAATTACCACCAATCCAGCAGCCTAAAACACATCAGCTCACTACTTTGTCCATTAGAAGTCTGTTACTAGTATCCCCAAGGTAAATTAAGTTGTGGGCAGGACTGTGTTCCTTACTGGGGGGTAACTGGGGAGAATCTGCTTCCAGACTCATTCAAGTTGTTGGCAGGATTCAGTTCCAAATTCAGTCCCTGTTTGCTCCCTGGCTATCAACAAAGGTCATTTTCAGCTTCTAGAGACCACCAGCATTCTTTAACCTGGGGCCCCTCCCTCTGTCTTCAAAGCCAGCAACTGTAGGTGGGCTCCTTCTCATGTTTCAGCTCTCTCTGACCATGCCTTTAGCTCATCTACCCTCTGTTTTTTCTCCTTATGCCAAATGAGGAATCTTCAAAAGGTCATGAAAAATCCTTATAATGAAAAAAAACTATGTGTGGAGTTAAAAATAAATTGTGCACCAAGAAAACTTATCTTTGAGTTCCAGGTTTCCCAAAACTTCTTGAAGTACTCATGGGATAGGTTTTTAGCATAGTGGTAAAGATACCTTTTGGGATACCCAGATACCCATATCCCATATTAGAGTTTCTGGATTTGAGTCCTGCCTCTACTGTCCATTCCAGGTTCCTAATAATGTGCCCCCTTGGGGGCAGCAGGTGATGACTCAAGTAGTTGGGTCCTTGCCACCCATGTGGGAGACCTGGGTTGACTTCCCAGCTCTTAGCTTGAGTCTATTTTGGCCCTGACTCTTGGAGGCATTTGGGAGTGAACCAACTGATTCGGATCTCTTTCTTTCTGCCTTGCATGTAAATAAAATAAATAAACGAAGCACCCTTTTCTCTTTCTGACTCACTCTTCTACCTTTTTGTCCCACTTTAAAGGGCTCAAGGGGTTACATGAGGCCCACCTGGATTATCCAGATTAATCCACCTATATTGAAGTCAGATGTATAGAACCTTTATTCCACCTGCAAGATCCCTTCATAGCAATACCTAGATTCATATTATATTGAAGTGACTAGGCGATGAGAATCTTGGGGACATCTTTAGAGTTCTGCCTACCATGGTAGCAATTATTAGAGAGAATAGGGAACCCCTTTGTGGAGAGTTGGTTGTTAGAGGTCAGGGCTAGGGTGAACCACAGTAATTGTTCTGAGAGGATTTATTATTTTAGTGGTGGCCTTAGATGTCTACAGATGACAGACCCTGTGGCTGATAGAGCTAATCTGGGGTGAATACATTCATGTTTATTCCGGGCTTTACAGTTGACAAACAACTTCTCTGGATCTGGCTTAGATGTTTGAGTACTGGTCTTTGTGCACAGGGTGAACAGGGGATCCCAGAGGTGCTTCAGTGCCTGCTGAGAGATGGGAAAGCTTAAGTAGCAGAGGGTTAAACAGGTGGGACTCCACCCTCCTCTTCAGCCCTGAGACTGGAACAGCTCTGCTTTGATGTGTTTGGGATATTGGGCTTGAGTCCAAAATACTTCCAAAGACATTATTCTTGTCTAAAAGAGCTTGCAAGCCACCCCCATGAGGTGGCCTTCAGATTGCCTTGTGAAGTAGGCAGGGAATCTGTTAATGCCCCTGTCTTGCCAGTAAAACAGATTTCCTGAGGTTCCACGTTGTTCCCAGTATCCACTCATCCAGTGATGCCTGGTTCTGCTCAGAACACAGTGCTGCCCTGTAGTCATCTGCAGTTGCTCACAAGCCCTGCAAGGAAAATGGACTATTTTTGCAGTCTTTTGATGCTTGTATACAAGTGCTTCACCCTTCACTTAGGGTGGAGTTATGTCTCCATTTATCCCTCCTAAAATGAAAATAAAATACATTTGCACCTAGCTACCCCAAAATTGTAGCAAAGCCTTGCCTACCTTAAGCTTGCCCAGAACACTTACCTTAGGCTACAGTTGGACAAAATTGTCTCCCACAAAGCTTATTTTATAATTAAGTGTTGGACACCTAATATCTATTGGATAATGTAGCCAAAGTGAAAACCAGAATGATTGCCTAGGTAGGCTTTTGCATCATTGTAAGTTGGGGACCATCTGTTCTACACACTGGCACATTTATGTTTTTGAACACCAAACATAGCACTCAACCTCTTGGATTTTACCTACACATCACAGTATGCCACCGTGAAGGATGTTTAAGATGATATGCTTATGCCAAATGAGATTCCAAAAGATTCTTTCACATAGATAAAAGATGTGTGTGTGTGTGTGTGTGTGAGAGAGCATATATGTGTTGGGGAGAGGACATAGTCATAACTGGAGTAAGTTCCAGACCCATACAGGAATCTACTTGAGGAGGACAGGACTCCTTTGGAAGTGTACAATTTTCTAGTGTATTTTTTTAAGAAGTCACCTAATTTTTACCATCACAATTCATTGTATTTTGGTTTTTGATAGATTTAATAAAGGCCTTTGAAATCACTGGAAAAAGGACAAAGAGGAAATGGAAAATATTCTGAGCCCATGGCATGTTATCAACCCAAATATTAAAGTTGTGCACTGCTAAGCTTCCAGACTTTTCTTTTGCTCTGGGAAAGGAATGGTTTTTCCTTCTGGCTGCAGCATTTACAGTATTCTCGAGGCTATTATTTCAATAAGAACTCTGTGCTGTCTATAAGAAAAGCATTAGCAGTGAGAAGTAAGCATGGGGGTTGATTTGTGGGTATTTCCTAGAGAGAAATTCATGCTCTGTCTTTTCTTCCCCTGCAGTAGCCCTCGTGTGGTCTTGCTGTGGGGGGAGGGAAGTCAGGCCAGGGAAATGTGTCGGGGAAGAGCAACCCTGCCATGCTGCTTCCAAGCCACCCCCCCTCGCTGAGTGCACATCCAGACACACGCACATTAGTGGTCAGTGTAGCTGCAGCGTTCACGGCACATTTGCTGGCGTGCAATTGATCGCTGCACACAAGAGATAGAGTCAGCAAGGATGTGGTGTGGATTGGCCCGGCGCTCGGGGGCTTCCGTTCTCACACATCATCAAGCCCCATTTTGAAATGGTTTGAATTAATGACACTTATTCAGACAGACAAAGTAGGTAAATGGAAATATTAGACAAGGCTTTTCACCTACTTTGCTCAACATTTCCCGTTACCTTGAGTGCTGGAAACTCTCCACAGTCTTGCTCAGCCTGACCCGGGAGCCACGCGAGCTCCCAGCCAGCTCACCGTCTGTGGCTGGGACGTGTGTCTGCTCATGCAGGGACCATTGCTTGGGAGGAGGGTCACCATTAGGGACCCGCAGGCCAGTACGTGGCTTGTACTCAGGGATCCAAGTCTCTGGCCAACAGCTCTGATCTAAGTCTCATAGCTACCGCCCATGGGTGTGTCCTTGGTCTCATAGCCTTTTATATAATCCTAGTGATAATTTTCTGGCAGTTGGCAACAAAATATCTTGGGTAACAACACCTTGAACAATTTGTACTCAGTGGCCTTTGACGCTGCTGGCCAGGCTGCTGACCATCACTGAGTGAACAAAGCTAGGGCTTTGTGGTCAGAACTCAGCTCAGATCCTTGCTTGCCATTCACTGGCTGCGTGGCTGAGAGCCACTTCAACCCTCTCTGCCTTGCTTCCATCAGCCACAATCAGGGATGTTTCGTGAAGTTTAACTATACTGAGCTGGGTAGGACACATATGGTGAAGTCTCCCGAATCGTTAGGCATTCCTATCCCACTGCTCACTTGCTTTTCAAATAACCTTGGAACAATGAATCTTGGGACCCTACAGAGAAGCCTAAGCACTAAGGCCACTGGTCCGGGCAGGACACATTCATGCGCAAAACTTGATTTTGGCAGCTCACAAAGCTCTCCTTTAGCGGGCCTAGGAATTTGTTCCCAGGGAAGCAGCCAGCTTCTCTCCCCTCAGGCCTGTGCACCCTCCTTCCCATAGACAGGACAGAGGAGCCCCAGCCTAAGCAGGCAGGGAATCAAATGGGCAAGACAAGCAGGACACAGGATCTTTTGCCACATGGTGCGCTGTATGTGTGATGAAGCAAAGGGGAGGAGAAGGCCTGCTGAAAGGTGAATCTTGCCCTGCCTATTCCTAGCACTTGTTCTTTGAAACTGCTCTGAGTTCCTGTTTGGCCCCTGTTTTTCCTTTTTTCTGTGTATGCAGGCAAGTAGGAAAGAGCATGATCTGGAGCAAGACTTCTCAGAATGTACCCTGCCAGGTCTAAGGGCTTCGATGCCTCAGTTTCCATGCCAGAACCCATGATCTGTGGCTCCAGGTTACCTGGTAAGCCCCATGCAGCCTTCCTGGTTGTGTGATCTCGGGTAAGTTCATGTTACCCAGGTTCAAGTTCCTCTGTGCTTCGGTTTTTACAACTGTGAAACGGGTAGTAATAAAATACCTGCCTCACAGTGAATACATGCTGATAATTTTTATTTGCTATTATCTGTGACATCATGCCACCTTACCGATTCTAATTTATGTGACTTTACAATGAGTTGGGTAGATTTCCCATTGAAGTGGATGGTTTTACAATGTCAACAGATTATTGATTTGGGCCAGCACCTGTTGTTGGGACAATGCATAAGCTGATCTTTGAAGCCTGAGTTCACCAAGAACCTCTCTGTTGGTCTATCAGTTGAACCTTTGGCTGACTTTCTTGAGGGTCCAGCTATAAAACTCCTTTTACAGATTGAAAGATTTTTATTCTGCACATATTATTTTCATTTTCCTTTCCAAAGGGGGTTTATGCTTTCTAATGGAATAATCTGAGTTTTCCTTAGGAGTCCATGTTTTTAGTGTAAGTGTTCTAAGGGGAGAAGTATATGGCTAGGTGAAAGCACAGGCCGAGTTCTGTGTGTGTGTGTGTGTGTATGTGTGTTAGTGGAGGTTTTCAAATGCAAATATTTGATAAAAATATGTGGTTTTGTTTATTTATGTATATCTATATATTAGAAATGTTAACTTGAACTGAACCGTTTAACATGCTTAATCCGAGGCAGATGGAATGGCCAGGGAATTATTTTTGCAAACCACTTCTGTTGGCATTCAAGCTTCCTTTCGTATTGATTCCATTCTGGCCAACCACTCGACGTTTCACCAGAGTAAGCTGGTGCCAGACTCTACTTCAATGACATATGTGTTCGTTCCCCTGAAACACAACACAATTGCAAATTTCTCCAGCCCATGGAACCACTTTTGTAACTAATTAGACCAGACAGGGTGCTGCGGAGAAACCACGGACGCAGCATTGCATCCCGGTGGATAGTCATACAGGCAAGCCCTTTAACAAAGTGAACAATTGCCCAAATAATTATTTCCTGCTGTGGACTTCCCTCTTTTTCTTCTTTTTAATGCTTTGTTTGTTAAATCCTATTTTCCTTCCTACTTTCCTGTTGACTGCAGCTAAATTGAATTTGGTCCAACCCATCTCACACAGGGTCAGCAAAAAGAGCTCCACTCCATGGGGGAAAAGAGTTAACTCTTTGAGTGCTGCTTTTCCTATCAGCTCAGAACCCAACATCTGGTTATCTTTTATTCTCACAGTGGAGTTAAGAGGAGAGGAAGGAAGGGCTGTACTGATTTGGGCAGAAATGAGGAACAAGATAAAAATATGTTCTATTAGGAGCATGAGCATTTTGGGCAAAGAAAGTTCAGGTCCCTCTTCACGTTGCTACTCAGAATGCAGGATGATGGAAGGTCTGCCCCTTCTGTAAATATCAGAAGGGCGGAGGCACCTTTGACCAAAGGCCTCCCCTAGAAATGTGGCATGAAGTTGAAAGCAAAAGGCAGGTTGTCAACAAAATTTAGGAAAACTGGGGTCTTCGCCACTGGGTAACACAATTAACAAAGTGGTCTGCGCTGTAAAGGGGTCAGAAGAAGGTGGATTTAATTCCCGTCACATCTTAATGCAGCTAGAGGTGGGAATACTCGTCTCATATGTGGGTTTTCACTGTTGGAAGGCTCAGAGGTGCTGTAAGGCTGGGACCGCAGGCTTGGGTCTGTTTCACAGTGCATGGTCCCTTGTTGTCAAGCCTAGGAAAGACGAACAGCTGGAAATAGTGTCCTGGCCAATATCAGCAAGTGTGATTTTTGTTGGGTGTGTTGCAGCTCCTGTCCTCCGTTGTGTGAAAACTGTCCCCTTCTGGTGAGAGGTTATGGGCTTGCCGTAAGCAGAGATGGTGTCAGAGGCTGTGTTTGGCTGTTAATCCCAGCCGGCCCAGAAATGGAGCTTGTGTTTCTGCAGGTGGAATGTCTGGGTCACAACAGTTTCCTTTGTGATGGGTCATCTCAAATTTCCCTCCTTAGAATCTGTAGGGCATGCTCACTCCACCTGCAATGCATGAGACTACTTCCCCCCCCAGCCATCCCACATTGAACACAGGAACAAACGTCAACCTTTTTTCAATATAGCCTATCTTCTGTATTGGTAGGGTTAACGAAACTCGGATCTGATACCATGTATAGGTAGGACTGCAATGGTTTCATTTATACTGAACATTTGCATCCTTTTTTTCTCTTACTGGTCTCTAAACAATACAGTATAGCATCTGCATGTGGCTTTTACATTGCATTAGGTATTAGGAGCAATCTAGAGATGACTTAGAGTATAAGGAAGCATCTACCTACGTTATGTGCAAATATCATGCTGGTTTATACAGGCATTTCAGTGTCCGTGGATTTTGGGAACAGATTCCCTGTGAATACTAAGGAACGACCATATACTGGTGCGTGTAAAAATGGTCTTACGAGTGAGGTGCACATCTGTTCATATATTATAGAGACATGTTATTTTTTGAGCTACATGGGGATATCATTTGCAAACTTGTCTATTGGATTTTTTCTATCTCTATATAAAGGGTTTTAAAATATATCTCATCCATATGTAAAGATATTAGCCTTTGATTTTTATGTAAGTTGTAAATATTTTCATAATTTTTGCCCAATTTTCATTTATTAAACATTTATTTTATTTATTTGAAGGGCAGAGTGACACACACACACACAGAGATTTTCCATTCCATTCATCGGTTCACTCCCCAAATGGCTGCAATGTCTAGGCTGGAACCAGGAGCCAAGAACTCCATCTAGGTATCCTGCATGGGTGGCAGGGACCCAAGCATTTGGGTCATCTTCTGTTGTTTCTTGGTTGCATCAGTAGGGAACTATATTGGGAGAAGAGCAACCAGAACTCCTTGAAATGGTGCTCCAATATGGGATGACAGTAACCTGCTGAGCCACAAATCTGGCCCTGTGTTCTCCAACTTCCAACTTTTAAAAGCATGTTTACTTATTTAATTTTATTTATTTGAAAAGGAGAGAGTGAGAGAGAAAGAGAGGTCTTCCCACAACTGGTTCACTCCTCCCAAATACTCTCAACAGCTGGGCCAGGCTGAAGTAAGGAGTCTGTAATGCCTCTGGGTCTTCCACATGGGTTGCCGAGGCCCAAGTATTTGCGACATCACCTGCTGCCTGCCAGGACGCATTAGAAAGAAGTTGGATAGAAATGGAGTACCTGGGACTTGCTCCAAATTTCTGATATGGGATGCAGGCATCCCAAGTGATGATTTACCTGCTATGCCACAGTGATTGCCCTTGTTCACCAACTTATGGCCCTGCTTATGATAGTGTTTTCATGAAAATGTTTTCTTTTTTTCTTGTTTAAATGTAATAGAATGTATCAATTCTTTTTTATAGCTCCTGGATGCTAAATCATAGAAAAGCTTTCTTCTACTTGAAAGTTGAATAATTTCCTGTCTTTTCCTATAAAGATGTAAAATGCTAAAAGATTATAAGAGAAATAATAAAGTAATATTATTAGTATTAGTATTATTAAATAGAGTAAAGCCACCACCTGGGGTGCTGGCATTCCATATGGGCACCCATCCTGGTTGCTCCACTTCTGATCCACCGCCCTGCTAATGATCCTGGGAAAGCAGCAGAAGATGGCCCAACTGCTTGGGCTCCTGCATCCATGCGGGAGACCTGTGGGAAGCTCCTGATTCCTGGCTTTGGATCAGCTCAGCTCTAACTATTGTAGCCATTTGAGGAGTGAACAAGTGGGTGGAAGATTCTCTCTCTCTCTCTCTTAAATAAATAAAGTATTTAAAAAATCTCATAGTGTAGAAAAACCACAGAACATAGAATGAAGTATCTGTGGCACAATGGATTAAGCCACCACTGAGACTTCTGCATCCTACAACTGAGTGTCACTTCAAGTCCCAGCTACTCTATTTCTGAACCAGCTCCCTTCTAATACACCAAGGAAGGCAGTGGAAAATGACCAAATGCTTGGTCCACTGCCACCAATGTGGGAGACCTTTATGGTGTTCCTGGCTCCTGACTTTGTGCTAACTTGAGGTTGGGTTGGGGAGTGAACCAGAGAATAGAAGATCTCTCTGTCACTATGTCTTTCAAATCAATAAATTGTAAACAAACAAACAAAAAAAAAAAAAAACAAAAAAAAAAAAAGAAATTTCAATTGGCGCATGCAATTTTATCAAAGCACATTACACTGGTAGCCAAAAACCCAGATTTCAAAATAATTAGTTATTTCTCTTATGAATATTCATGTTAAAATCCTAAAGTTTGGAAAATATCATTCAGCAGCATATTGAAGCAATAACACATTGTATCTAAGTAAATAGTCTGGGTATGTAGAGTTGGTTCAATTTGAAGAAATTGACAAATCCTATTAATCTAGGAAAATGGTAACTTCATACATGCTGAAAGTTCTTTTGTCATCACCTCATGTCCATTCTTGATAAACCACTCAGCACATTGCCAATAGGCAGATGTTTCCTTGACCCTACCTCAAGGCCAAATTTAGGATAAACCAAACTTAATGCTAAAAGCATTCTTACCAAAGTCAGAAATATTCTAGAAACACCAGTGATTTTTTTTTATTGCTTTACTAGAAGTAGAAACTGATAGAATTAGACAAGAGAAAAAAGCTGCAGCTACAAAAAATTGGAAAGAAGGAACTATAACTGTCACTATTTATAGGTACTACTTCTATATACCTGTAAAATCTGAAAGCATCACCTGCAACATGATCAAAAATTAGAAAATTCAGTAATACACCATAGTACAAAGTTCATAAAGGGAAAAATAGCTTGCATAAGTAAAAGAGCTACCAGAAAGTGAAGGAAAAACAGACAGGTTTAATAGCAATAGAAGAGAGAATATACCTAGGAACAAACTTCAGAAGCATAACAAAAACTATGGATCAGACTTCAAAATCACCTCTAAAAGGAGCATTGTGTGCACACATGCGTGTGCACACGCGAATGCACTACTCAGTTTTGGCAACAATGAGGTTCTAACGCATGAACAAGCAGACAGAGCAGTGAAACAAAATGAAAAGCCCAAGATAAACCTGAGTATATGGGAATTTAATACACGCAGAATCAGTGGAAGAATGATGCCCTGCTTGATAAGGGGTTGTAAACGTTAGAATTTATTTGGACAAGAAAGCTGTCAACTGGAATGGGAGTGGGAGAAGGAAATTTATTTAGAAAATAACATCTACATGAAAACAGCCACAAACAGAACTGCGGTTTTCATGTTCAGCACTTTTGAAATGTCTTTTCCAAGAATGTCTTCCAACAGATGATCAGCATCTCACGGCAGCTGTCCCCGACAATGGCGTGTGACGGTTGGCAGCCGTTCCCTCCCGTAGGCCGGTGATGAGGCCTTGTTGTGGGCAAGGACCGCGCGGCGGCGGTGGCGGCGACCCAGGCTGGGCGGGAGCCGCGTCTCAAGGGCTCTCGTCCTTAATTTCTGAAATCCGGTCTATGGATTCAAGGATTTGGGCCACACGATGCAGCGTGTTGGCTGCGGAAAACGAGTTGCTTTATGCACGTGTGAGCGTTGTTCATGACCTCGCAGAGGTTCTGTAAGGCCACGTCGGCGTTCTGCATCACCCCCGTCAGGCTGGCGCCCTGGCCTGGCCGCAGGCCTCCCGTCTTCCCCTGGAAGTTGGTCGCCTGGGCCCGCGGCAAGTCTACTTCCGGTCTCAACTCCACGACGTTATTTTCCGCCTCGAGGTTCCGCTCCACGCATTCCAGGAAGTCGCCTTCCTCCGCGGCCATGTTGGCTTCTCGTGTCCGCTCGAGCGCCCTCGCCGGCGTCCGACCTTGCCCGCAGCGTCCGCAGATGGCGGTGCGCCCCGGACTCTCCATGAGCCGCAGAGGCACTGCCGCGACACCCCCGCGGGTGGTGTCGGGGAGACCCCGGAGTCAGGGTCCCTCAGGGTCCGCGCGCGCAGAGACCCGGGCCCTGCCTGCTCCGACGAGACGGGGAAGGAGGCCAGGTACGTGCCTGCCGCAGGGCGACGCGCTGGAGGAGTGGGTGGGCGCCACCGTCGTCCTCGTCCTCCTCAGGCCGGGTCGCCAGCCCCTGAGCAACGGCCACACCCCCCCGGCGCGTGTGGCCCAATCCCAGCCTGCACCGCGAGGCTTCGTGCCTGCGCCCCCTGCCGGCGCCCGCGTCTTCTGCGGACAGGCCGAGGTTGCTGGACTTCGGGAGCTCTTTCCAGGAGAACAGGTTTGTCTCCAGACTGTGTCTGCTGCGCCCCCGGGGGTCTGCTTGCTACGCTTCCCCCTTCCACAGCCGCAGTCTGCGTCTCCTACCAACACCGCATAGCACACACCCCTCGGCCGAATGCCCCGGAACTGGGGGGCCAGGTCCCTGCTTTAATGTAACCTGCTCATGGGATGCTAGATTTCCTGTTAACTGTGCAGTTACTAACACTTGTTGCATGAGGATATAGAGAATGAACAGGCTGCTTGGTTGAGATGGCCAGATGCCCCATCTAGCTCATTCTTTGGTTTGCTTCATGGTTAAGGGGCATACTCCAAACTCTTGGTATTATCTTCCTGATAGTCATAATACTGATCAGCCTGGTGAATTGTACCCTATCAAAAAGTCTTAATTAAATGTCTACGTGTAGCCATGTGCTAAACTACATGGTCTGCTCTCTCTGGCTGAAATGATGAAAATGCCAGGGAATGCATAACCATAACCCAAGAATGATGAAGACAAAATCTCAAAATAATGTTCACTGAGAGTGGTACTGATGCCCTAAGTTTTGGGTATGCACTCATTCTCACCTAGGTGACAGCATGACCAAAAGGAATAATTGTCAAAAACAATTTACAGGAAGCCATCAGCTTAGTCAGTTTCCTGCACTAGGTCAATACAGTCACTAATCCCAAAGTTCCATGTCACCAAGCCCAAATGAACTGTGTAAAATATTGGCTGTCTTCTTTTTTTCCTTTTTTTATGTGATAAAATTGTAGTTTTCTGTCAATTTTTAATCTTATTTTTAATTAGTTTTTAACAGATTCAATGTTATGTGTAGATCCTCCCTTCCTCCCCTCTCCCCCTTTTTCCTTCTCCTTTTTTGTTTTCCTTTTACTTTTTGAGATAACATACTTTAAAATTAAATTATAGTAAAAAGGCTTACTACTTTGCCAAATAAGTTTAACAAGTAAAAAGCAAAAAGACCGTAGTTTAGTAAAAATATAGACAATGCTATAAACAGTAACTGAATGGAAAAATGACCATTTCACCCATATAAATTTTAAAGTAATCACAGATCATTAAAACTCTAGTAGTATAACATTCTTAACCATTGGTTTGATAAAGTTAGAAAATCAAGTTTTATAAAACTATATTTGCAGCAATACTGATACATACACACATTTCTTTCTTTTTTTTCTTTCTTCTTTCTCTCTTTCTCTTTTTTTTTGTTTTTGAATTTTAGCTCCTAAATATAAAGGACAGCATGCATTATTTGTTTTTCTGGGTCTGGCTTATTTCACTCAACATGATGTCCTCCAGCTGCATCCATTTTGCTAAATAATATTATATATTATAGCTAAATAATATTCTATTATGTATATATGCCATATTTTCTTTATCGATTCATTTGATGATGGGCACCTTAGATGGTTCCCAATTTTGGTTATTGTGAGCAGTGCTGCTATAAACATGGTGGTGCAGCTATCTCTTTGATGAGTCTTTTAAGTATATACCCAGTAGTGGGACTGCTGGATCATATGGAAAGTCTATTTCTAGTTTTTAAAAATCTCTACATTGTTTCCTACAGTGGCTGCACTAACTTACACTCCCACCAACAGTGTATAAGTGTTCCCCCTTCTCCATATCCAACAGAATGAGAAAAACATTTGCAAAGCACCTATCTGACAAAGGATTAGTATCTTGAATATCTTAAGAACTTACAACACTCAACAGCAGTCAATCCAGTTGAGAAAATTGGCAAAATTGGCAAAAGACTTTAATAGACAGTTATCAAAAGAAGAAACACAAATAGCCAACAAATATATGAAAAGAATGCTCAATATCACTCGCCATCAGGGAAATGCAAATCAGACCACAATGAGGTATCACGTCACCCTGTCAGAATGGCTAAAATCCAAAACACAGAGAGTAACAAATGCTGGAGAAGATGTAGAGAAAGTGGAAACACTTACACACTGTTGGTGGGAATGTAAATTAGTGTAGCCACTGCTGAAATCAATGTGGAGATTTCTTTAAAAGACGGGTTTGGGCAAAGATGAAGAAACAAGGAACCCAGTAATTTGGCAAGAGCTTAGAATCTGCAAAGAAATTAGTAATGTTAAAAATTTCCTCAAGGTTGGGGCAATCTACAAGTTTCCAAAGACCTGTATAACTATCGTAGGCTGAATAATATCCTATCCTTAAAAACAAACAAACAAACAAAAATTTAAAAGTTCTGAATCCTAATCCCTCATTTCTGTGGATGTTACTTTATATGACAAAAAGAAATGCTGAAATGTGATTCAGTTGAGGATCTTGCAATGGTTGCATTATGCTCAGCTATTCAGGAGGTTCTTCAATGCATGCAATCTAACCAAAGGGAAGCAAAGCGATGTTTGACCACAAAAGAGAAGGCGGCAGTGTGGTCGCAGCACGGGGGCTGGGGAACTGTGACTACAAACCAAGGAAAACCGGAAACACAGGACCAGGAGCTGGCAAGGGAAAGGAGACTGCAGCCCCGAGAGCCTGTGGCCCTGCTGCCGCCTGTGTTTCAGCCCCGTGCTGGTGAGTTTGCACTTATTATCTGTATAAATTGGCTAAGCAGAAGTACAGTCCTAGAGGTGGGCTTTGACCGTCATGGAGAAAACAATAGCGAGTAAAAACCAAGGAACAAGTCTGGTCATGAATAAAAAGGGAACTGTATGTTGGGCTGCTTCCTATGCGAGGTGTGTAACATCCATCGTCTTATTGAGTCCTCACAGTCACCTCTGATATGATTTTACTGGGCCCATTTCATTAACTAGGAAACTGAGGCTCAACCAGATTATGTAATTTGAACAAAATCATCTCTCTCTCTCAATGAAAGATCAAGGATCAACCCTGCTGGGTTGATTGCCAAGTCTCATGTTTGTTTGTTTTACGCCGAGTCACGCTGAGTATAGAAGTGAAGAACTAAAAGGCATTCTACACAGTTGCTGGAAGCCTTGCAAAGAAGTCAAGGTGATCACCCTACTAAATCTGGGGATGGATTTGCCTTCAGTTTCCTCAGAAGCTGACCCCCCTGCTGGGGACTGGCTCACTGATCTGTTAAACAAACCTTCCTGCTGACAAGATGGGACATGGAATACAAGTAGGAAGCTGCTGGCAGATGCCAGCACCTGCACCGTTACCAGCAGGATTTTCACCAAAGCCCTCAGTCCCAGGAGGCTGGGAGCACCTTGGTTTTGTCACTTTGCTGAGGTCCAAACAAGAGTGTGAAAAACAAGTACACAAGAAGCACTTAGCATAAAACCAATGCTTGAGTTGGGGAAGGGGGGGGGGGGCACATAATTTGTTAAACATTTAAGTTTTCCTTTTCTGTTAAAAGTGCCAAGATTCCAAGCATAAGGGTTGGGGGAAAGGGGAGACGGTGTTATTCTTACTGCCGGTAACTGCTCACTAGAAACTTCTGGATAAACAACAGAGGGGCCATTTGAGTGCAGCATGTATCAGCTCCATTGCTATGGACTAACTGTAAAAGAAATTTGTCTCTTTTACAGCAAAGAGGAATCCTATTAGGGCCTTTTTGAGGTCCCCTGTCTCCCTCATGGAGCCCAAAGGGTTATAATCTTTTACCAAGGCTCTGTGAGATCTAAGATTCAGCATACAATTGGGATGCTAACTTTCTGAAGAACTGAGTACTCCATCTTCCAGATTCCTTAAACCCATTTTCTCCCATGGAATCGGTGAAACAACTCTGGTCTTGAAGCCCTGTAAACTGAAACAGGACTACTTGCGTAAATTTCAAGGGAAAAATCTCACGTCAGACGTGTGGGCCATGCAGCAGTCACCAAAATGCCCAGCACTGTAACCAGAGACATCCAAACTACAAACCTGGACAAGGAGCTGATTTCATGTGGACCGCCTTCCCCAAACCACTGAAACAATACTCTTAGCCGTCTTCATTTCTCCTTGCTATCCCCTACCTCTCTCACGTGGCAGCTGAGGCTGTAGACAGAGTTTCACCATCAGTGGCTTCTGTTAGTAACTTACTGAAATGCCAGATCTGTGATGCCAAATCCAGATCTTTTCACGACTTAAGGGAACTACAGTTCTACCCAGGGGGTAACCCTAGCAACATTCCTAACACTACTGTTGTTTAAAGTATACCAGTAACTGCTGTTGTAGAGTCAGACTTGGGATTCAAACTCAGGGACTCCAATATAGAATGTGGATGTCCTGAGCAAACATCTGCTCCTGATTATTGTTTTTTAAGGCAAATCACTAAGAGATAAAATAATTGGGCCTATTTTTAAGACTTTTGCTTTCTACCAAGTTTTATTCCCGCTCCATCATTATCTTAACAGTCCCACTAAGCATGGTATGAGAATGTCTATATTGATTTATTTTAATTTTGCTGACTTAACAGAGAAAAACAAATTAAAACAAAAGCTCAGAATTTCATTGTTTCAGTTTTCATGTCTTTGATAGTGGGATTGAATATCTTTCTATTCACTTATTGGCCATTTGTTGTTTTGTTTTGAGCATTGCTTATTCATGTATGGCCTATTATCTTTTTCATCGATATGTTTTTGCAAACATGTTGCCTAATTTTCCATTCAGTTTTTGGCTTTTTAATCTGCAATGCTTATTGACTTTTTATATGATCAAATAGTCAAATGTATCAGTATTTTCAACTCTAATTATTTTTAGGCATTGAATCCTGTTCAGTTAAACTGTACAGTTTCACATGGCAAAAGAAACCAAAGGTTACAAATCATAGTCAGTTATGTTCTCAGGGGGAACTTACAATTTAGTTGTGAGACAAGATACTCAAATAAAACTATAGTCAATAATACAAGCTGTCTATGATGAGTGTCAAACACTTGGCACAAAGCATAGGTGACTTCACTTTGGCTGCCAGGAAATAGAGCAAAGAGCCCAAGTGAATGCTGAATCACAGTGGCTGCATTAGGTGACTCATGGAAATGCAGACTGTTAGGGCTGACATAGTCTTGAGACTCATCTAGTCCAATCTCTCCATTTAAAATAAAAATACGCACTTCAGAGTTGACTGAATTCCCACCAAGATGCCCTATCCCAGCCCCTGCAGTGCCAAAGTGCCAGACTCCATGGCCTCTGCAGGCTGCTTGTTATATTATTTTTTTGAGAAGCAGAGAGACAGAGACAGAGTCAGACAGAAAAGCCCCCAGCTGTTCTCCAAATGCCTGCAATGGCCATGGCTGGGCTAGCCAGAAGCCAGGAGCCCAGAACTCAATCTGGAGTTCTCACATGGGTGGCAGAGACCCAACTACTTGAGCCATCACCTGCTGCCTCCAAGGGTCCACATTAACAGGAAGCTAAAATTGGGAGCATAGCCAGGTCTTGGATCCAGGCACTCAGACGTGGATGTGGCCCAATGTCTTTAATAGCAGGCCAAACACCAACCCACTCCAGGCTCTTTATGGTGTGACTCCAGCTCTGGGAGTCATTGCCACATGAGCCACTAATGGCTCCTGTAGATCCCACCAATGCTAGCATCAGTCGTGAGTGCTGTGAATGGGGACTTTGCGGGTACTGCTGTGGGCCCTGCAAACCACAGAGGGCAGTGAAGAAGCCAAAGGGTGAAGAATCTTCCCCAGCTGGAGCGTCCCCAGTCCTCACACTCTTCCCTACTGTGTGAGGCTGGAAGGCCTTGTGCTGATGGAGGGAATTTTCCATGCAAAGCTTTCTATTCAAGCTGAAAACTTGTATTTATTGTAGACCCTGATTTCTTCTTTATTTTTTTTTTTCAATTGTAGAGAGACTGCTTCCTACGCGTATTGTGTAAGGGTGCCTCTGTAAGAGTAACAGTTGAGCCTGATGAAGTGAGTCAGCCTGGTGGTTCCAAATGTGCAGCCCGTGCCTCCCTCCCTCCACCTCCTCCTCCTCTTCCTTCATCTTCACCTTCACCTTCACCTTCACCTTCACCTTCACCTTCACCTTCACCTTCACCTTTTCTTCTTCTTTCTTTTAATTTTGAAATAGACCACAATTTGTTATAACAATAGTATACCCATCACCTAACTTTCCTCATGGTCTCTTCCATTATGAAGCAAGGATATTGATTGGCTCAAAATCATCAAGTAGATTATTGATGTTAAGCCAGTTTTTCCATGCATTCCTTTCTTAATGCTTTGGGTGTAATTCCATGATATTTATCACATGTATAGATTTATACCACATCAAGTTCCAGAGCTGTTTCATCCCCATAAGACAGTGTCACCGTGTAGGCACACCCTCTTCCTCTTTGCAGTCCATGGGCTCCACTTATCCGTCCTCCACCTCTTCACTGTTGTCATTTTAGTTATGTTATGCCAGTGGAGGGAGACAGTGTATAACCTTTGCAGATTGGTTTTTTTCCTAACCAGCTGAATGCCCTCGATAGCCACCCAATTTGTTGGGTGTGTCAGTAGTTTGTTCCTTTTTGTTGTTGAGTAGAAGTCCATGATATGGATACACCACACTTTGTATTACCATGTGCCTATTGAAGGACTTTTGTGTTGTTTCAAGGTTTTGTATATTAAAGCTGCTGAAGTCATGTAGCTGATTCACACATGGGGAACCTCTGGCCCAAGGACTGTATAAGGCCTGTGCCAAGGGAACTAACTGTAGGTTTGACTTGAAATTCAGTGGATGTATAGCAGGCTAATTTTTACATTGGTATTTTGTATGGCCCATGAATGATGTTATAAGTATCCAAATGGCCTTTGGCAGAAAATAGGATTCCCAACCCTGAATGCCTAACAGCCATACAGATATTTTAGAAATAAGTATGCATAGTTTGCTTTCATAATATGCATTTTCCATGAGTTACTGGGAAAATTCTGTTAATGTTTGTTAACTAGGGGGATTGTTTTCTACCTATATACTCCAGAGGTTTCTTAAAGGGGGTGTCTTGGCAAATGTCTCAGGTCACCAAGAATTTCAGACTTAGATTTGGGGAAGACCAAGGTTGGTCTTATTATAAGTCACCTTCCTGAAGATTCTAGCTACCAAAGTGTGTCATCTGCCAAACATGCTCATTGTGAGGCCACTGTGTGACTTCACCCTGATTTGGTGCTTCCCAATATTTCTCACCCTCTGACATCATGGCCTTTATTGAATTGTTCCCTAGTTCGCTGACTGCTGCTTGAGAGTCCCATAAGTGATGGACTTGTGCCTTGTTCTTAGCTGGTCTCAATTTAGAGCTCAAGGGTTAGGCATAGAAAGGGTATATAGTAAATGTTTGTGACTGAATTCATGAATGAATCATAACTTCAACACATAAAAGAGAGTTTTAAAACTCTCCTCAAATAGCTAGTTTCAAGTAAATATCAATGAGACCCACCAAATAAGTAGAGTGAAGGGAAACCATTCCAGAGCTTAGATTTACAAAGCCAGAGACCAAATCTCAGCTTTGCCCCTTACGAACCCTGAGTCTGTGGGCACCAGTATGACTTCTTTGCCAAATCCACCATGTTTGCAACACCACCTTCTTCACCGGATCATGGTGAGGCTCAAGTAAGTCAATTCTATGAGTGTGCTTCATAGAACCCTGAAGTGCTGTATAAATCTAAGGGATCCCCTCATTGTCAGGGTTACCATTCTGTCCTCCATCCTCTTCCTCCCACTGCCTCCTCTCCATCCTGATTCTCATCATCACCACCATCACCACCATCACCACCATCACCGTCCTCTGTTCCCTTGGAATAATACAGAGCATCCAGGCACCTGCAAATATGAAAGCACATCTTTGTGACATTCCATCCAGTAGAGGGCAACAGCTCCTACCTGCTGAGGCCACTGTCTTTCAACATCAAGTTGAAATGCACATGACCTTTTAAAGTCATTTATACCTATTTACTTTTAAAGGAAATACACATGTCGGCCTTTTTGGCCTTCCATTCAGCACTCTCCCAGTATTTTTGTTTAGCACGTTGCCTTGCAGCCCAAGCCTCTTTGGGAAATGTCTGGCTATTGTGAAACAAACAAACAAAAAATAGTTTATTTTCTTAATAGGATTTTCATTCTCATCCTGCCTTCTGGCTTGGCTGAGTGAGATGCAGAGCAAAATTTGCTCAGGAATAATGACACATGCATTATTCTCTTTGGGATATTTACATCCTTGGCACTAGTGTTAGAAGATAGGGTAATTGCCTGTGCTTGGTAATCTGAGAATTCTCCTCCTTAAGGAGAAGTGTAAAGTCTCTGTTTCCTGGACCATCCCCGTAAGTAGTTCAGGCCAGGGCTGGTGGAGTGAGTTCTTGAAGGGAGCTGCCCTCATGAGTGTGTCTGGTACAGTCTAGGAACTCTCTGTGGTGACTCTCCATGACCAGGTGATTGGCACAGGGACAGGCAGGCTGGGCGGTTGGTAAGGGGCGATACTCCAGATAGTGATGGTCCTTGAGATCCTGCTTTTGTTTGTTGCTAGGGAACCACTGGAACACAGCACTGCCACTTCTGGACAAGCAGAGAGAAAGAGACACAAGGTAGGGCCATTCTTTCCATTTAAGAAGAACCAGTTGGGGATCTCACACACGAACATGGACTTCCTCCCTCTGAGGAGAACCCTGTCCTCCCTCCATGGGGTGGAGAGAGGTGGCTGGGCAGTCCTGGGGTGCCTCTGTTTTTAAGCAACTCTATCATCCTGGGCTTCACACAGTCTCTTATATTAAGGAACACACCAATATTTTTAAAGAAGTCTGTTATACATTAGAATTTCATTCATTCACTCAAGTATCATTCCTTTGATGTCTATAGAAGGTCTACTATATACCAGGAATTAGAGATTTGAAATAAAACAGACCAGGACCCCTGCTTTGTTGCTGATAGAGGCTGCTCTGTGCCATTAGTGACCACAGAGAGGAGGCAGTGCTGTCACTGAGCTATGGGCACAGGCCCGAGAGAGCCCAGTGGAGAGCCCGTGGTGTTTAACTCTGGCTGTAGGAAACATCCAAAGCGCTGACATTGGAGCTGCATCTGCATGGCAGGGGACACATTTCAAGGGACAGGCATGTGATCTTGTGTCACTCCTGGAGGCTTCCTTGGTCTGCTCTGCAGGAATGCGGAATGGGAAGGACACTCCCAGTTCTGGTGGCTGCCGTCCCCCCAAGGCATGCCAGCTCTTCCTGGTGCCAGCTGGGCTTAGGGTAAGCAGTAGTACATTGGGGACCACACTGTCACACACTTCCTGGGAAGTTAGATCTTAGGCCCAGGGTCCCTTTGGGAAAATGCCAGCTTCCTCCGTCTTCTCAGTTCCTTGGCTAAGCTGAGAAATGAAGGGAACTTGTTTGACTTCCTTTGGTAGGGGCTGCCTCTCAAAATACTGCTACAGTTATTTGAGGGCCACTTCGAAAAACAGCTGACTTAGAGAGAAGACATGGATGACTTTATATGGGGGAGAAACCTTGGCCCAGAAGAAAATTCCAGACTTCCCCACTGAAGCCTTATGTGATTGTTGGGAAGTGATTCTCCCCTCTTTGGACGCGCACCAGCCTGCACATGAATTTGGCCCTCTAGCCAAGCATGGCCTTCTCAGTGCAGAGCTTCCAGACACCTTGCAGCAGTGTGGGCTTCTGACACCCGGACTTCTCAGGGGCTCTGAACCCCACTCCTCAGAGCAGCTGTTCCTTGGCATACACTGAAATGGAATTGATGCACCAACAGGGTGACCAAAGCCCCACGCCCCAGAGATGCAATCAGGCCTGGGGCAGGGGCCAGTCAGGGGGCTGTGCTGCCCACACTCCCGTGCTAGGAACAGTTAGGACTCCCGCTGGCTGGCTTGGCTCTGGAGCTGCCTGCAGCCAGAAGGGACACTGAACCATTCGCTTGTTCTGCCTGCAGCCCTGAGGCACTGGAGCCCTGCCCCTGTGGGTAAAGTCTAAATTTAGCCCCAAAGAAGCCGCCTTCCCATTTTGCTGGAGAAAAGCTCTTTTCACTGGAATGGGCCTCTGCCTTGATTAAGTGGGAGGACCCACATCTGGGAATACATAAACTTTATTGTCCTTGGATGACAAAACGGTTTCATTGCCTACTGGTTTTCCGCCTTTTTAGCCTGGGGTGTGATCATCTATGCTTATGACAGTGCTGGCCAGGACAAGCTGTTTTGCTGTGGCCTGGCCTCCTGAGGCTGAGCCTAAGCTGGAGTCAACACCTGGGCATGTTGTCTTGTCCTCACCTCACCTCCCAAGGCCCAGCTCCGTGAATGCAGGATGTGATGGCAGGAATCCGGGCCTCTGGAGTGAGCCTGGGGGAACGCAGCGCCCAGGTTTGTGCCCTTTGGGCCAGATTCCAGGACGGCAGGATGCCTGAAACACTGCAGGGCTTCTCCATGAGGTTCCCGGCTACACAGGCCCAGTGGTCAACATGGATCCACGCTGGAGTGACCATGAGGCTCTGTCTTGGAAAGATGCCAGCCCCAAGGGATCCTGTGTGCAGGGAAAGGATTCTAGGACACTGCTGGCCCAGGGCAGGTTCCCGGGGCATCCCTACCTCAGAGCCACTCTGCCATTTGCATCTTGTGTGCATAGTCTAGGGACTTGTTGAAATGAATATTCTGTTAAAAGCCAGCTCTCCAAGTGCAAGTTCAGATCCTTTTTGATCAGTGTTTCCTTTGTTGTCATTGACAAACTCTGGTTACCTCATCTGTGTAAGAACTTCTGAAATGTAGGGCAAAGAGTACTGGACTGGGATTCAGAAAACCTGGGTTGCTGGGTGGTCTGATTTTATTGCGTATTAGCTGTGTGACGTTGGGTAAGGTACCTTCTCCAAGCTTCTGTGTCCTTGTCTGGAAAATAGCAAGACTGTGCTCACAGCTCAACTGTCAGTGAGAAGATGTTACATATTTTCAAATACTCTTTGTGCAAGTAGATTGCATTCTCTGTTTGCTTGGATTTGACTGGTTCTCTGTGTCCCATGGAAATGTCTTTTCTCTCCAAGGGTCCTACAAAGTACACTGGAGCTTCATAGGTGAAGGCAGCTCCCACTTCATTTGGCCCCACTTTGCATTGATCTCTCGCATCTCTGTGTTCCTTCAGAAGGATGGGGAAGAGGCCTGAGAACGAGGTGGCCTCACCTTTGGGGCTGACGCAGCAGCTGTTTTGCTGAAGACCCGGAAGCAGATTCTGTCTATTCTTTCTGAATCTCAGAGTTTTGGTGTGTTGAAGAGATATAAAGATACTCACACATAGGCTTTAAGAAATAACTTAGTGAGATCTCAGGGAGTGTAGATCATAATAACTTTAATGTTATGTTATTATCCATCTCTGGCATGTTTTCGGATTAGAACCTGGAGTTTGGTTACTTTCCCTTGCTCTTCTGTACCTCGTTCAACATTAGTACTGAACCATGTTTTTCCCATTTAACAATGATTCACAGAGTTGAAAGAAATTAGACGAAGTCTAAAAGAAATTGGGCTCTGGGTGAGGAAGAACTGGAAAGACACCTTCTTGCTGTAATTTTCCAGGATGCCCTGGACAGCCCCCAGAAGCTGTCAGGATGGAAAGAGCTCAGGAACATTTTGCAAGCTAGTAAAACATTGTTCGAGGGGTGATAGATTCTTTGGAATTTATCTGCATGGCTGACGTCACCTTCTCAGCGTAAGGAGCCAAACTGTCTCGATGTCTGTGGCCCTATTCTGGAATTATTTCCCAGTAGTTAATCTCCAGTGACCCTTCAGGCCACTTCTCTGTCAGAAACTGTTGGTTCACAACAAGGATTGGTCCTTCCTGAGCCAAGGAAGCTTCTCCTTCAAGCTGAAATGGAAAGTGGAGGGATGGCTTCTCTGGCTGCGGCCTTCCGTCCAGCAGACCCAAGTCTGGATGGTCCAGACCTCATAGTTTAAATCCATCTCTTCCCCAAGTTGTAACCACTGTCACCCCCACCAGCTGTGTGCCCTGTGTGGAACACCAGCATAATGGTCTGGCCCTAGCTTGGGAGATGGGAGCATGGCCTCCCTCAATAGCAGCCTGGGCAGCAGCCTGCTGTCTCTAGGACTGAACTGAATCCCTGGCTTTGCCATAGTTGACAGTGTCACATCATCTCTCCTAAGCTTTAGATATTGTGAAATGGGGTTCGTTTTAATTTGGACATCTGGAAGATGTAGCAGGAAAGGTGGGGAGCAAGGAAGAAAGAAGCAAATTATTTATTACACACTTATTAGGTGCTTAAACATTTTAATGCACAGATCACTTAGTTCTTGAAACTGCCCTCTAAGCTAGGAGGTTTCAAATATCAGATTATGGGTCTGGAAACCATAATTTTGAGAGCCCAAAATACAATGAGGGGTTACTTGGTATGGTGGACCGAATGCCTAACGTCTCTACGAAGTTCACATGTTAAAATCCTAACTGCCAATGTGACAGTTATTGGGAGGGGGCCTTTGGGAGCTGATTAGGTCTTAAGGACAGAATCCCCAAGAATGACACCAGTGCCCTTGGGGAAGAGAGCCTGGGGAGGTAACTTACCCTTCTCATCATGTGAGGCCCCAGCCAAAGGGCACCACCTGCCTGGCTCAGAGTATGCCAGAGCCTTGAGCCTGGATTTTCCAGCCCCCACAACTGTGAGAAAGAGATTTCTGTGGTTTATAATCTATTAGGTTATAGAATTGCATTGCAGTAAGGTGAAGAGATGAAGGCGTGGGTTTATTTTCTGGGTGCTCGTGGATATTGGTTTCTCCCAGGAGGTCATCTCGACTGAGAGGAGTAGAACTATCCAGTGTCACAGCAACAGGGAGCACTGAGAACCTATGTGTCGGGCCTGAGTCCATCAAGAGGCCAATGTGAGGCAACCCAGCTGCACCATGGCATGATGGGATTTTCTAGGTAAACCACTTTCTCCTTCAGCTCTGTGATCCCAACCACTGACATCTCTCTGATCCTTCAGAGATCAGCTGCCCTGAGAAGCACAGATCGCTAGTGCTGCGTGTCAGCAGTCTTCTAAAATCCTTATGCTGCCCAGACCAGCCTTGGGAAACAGGCAGCTCTCTCCAGCTGGCGAAGACCCTGGGGGTGACTCATATGGCCCCTGGTGTCTGAGCAGCAGCACGCCTTCCTGCCCGCTGCTGCCAAAGGGGAAACAGGGGCTGGTTCCTGATCCGCCTACTGCTGGTAGCTCTACCCTTGAAGGAACAGGCTGGAGACGGAGAGCTAGACAGGCTCTCCCTCGCCATTCCATGAACCCCTGCCCACCTTCCTGCTGCCCCCAGGATGGAGGGTGTGAAAGGTGACTCCTTTTTCCCGTGACTGAGCCGGGACGGGAGGAATCAGCAGTCTCCACTCCAAGACAGCACAGATTTTTATCAGCCAGAGGCAAGAGTCCCCTAGGTGTGAGGTGGTAAGCTCGCGGCTGGCTGTCCTCAGCAAAGGTCTGCCACTTTGTGACCTGGTCTTGACCTTCACTGAGTGGCAACCACTCCCCTGCCACTCACTTTTGTAGACAGAGTGGGACGGATGACGCCATGGTGCTTTTTGGAGTGCTGAAGTGAAGTTTTGACAAATTCCAAGACACATCAAAGTGTAGAACAACAGCCCATCCATCATAGCCTGTCGCCAGGGCCCCCCGCCCCTGATTATCACATTAAATCAGTCGATGGGCGCATGGCAGCTAAGTTCAGCTGCTGCCTACTGGAACTCACAGTTCCTCCTTCCAGAGTTAAACAAATATGGCAATGGTTACATTTAAAATTTGTGTTTTCTGTTCTACATTCAGCTGCTGAGAGCTTCATTGTATACATAAACACACACACACACGTGTGTGTGTGTGTGTGTTACTGAGGAACAGAAGCATGGTACTAAAAATATCTGAGAATTGAGAATAAAATGCAGAGTTGCATTCTAATCCCAGCTCTGCCACTTAATAGCTTGATATCTGTAACCAGTTAGTTAACACCTCTGGCTGTCAATTTTCTCAGGGTAAAACAAGGACAAAAAGACCTCTATTTCCCAATTCAGGAGCCTTCCTTGGTAGAGTGGCTCAACAAGAGTTCTTGCCTGCTAACCATGGATACTGTTTGCCAGTCATAAAGTTTTGTATTTATTTCTTGATGTGTTTATTGTATGTTCCCTTTAGGATATAAGAAAGATAAAACATTCTTTGCCACACACAGTTTGCTGAGAAGTGCTTGTGGGCAAAGAAGGGGAGGTCATTCATGGCTTGAATTTCAGGTTATGGAAGAAATATTTCCTGGGTTGGTATTTCCCTGGGTAAATTCTCAGTGGGAGTGGGAATGAGAGGTAATTGCAGCAAGGATTTGTGTGATCTTCAGAATGGCTTTGCCTGAACTCTGGAGCATTCTCTCAAAGCAGTTATCTACAAGAATGTTCCAGAAAGATAGCAGGCATGTGAATTTGACACCACATGATAGGGCATAAGAAATATCAGGTTTCTTTTATTACTTTAAATTACATTTGATAGGGTGTTGCAGCCATCCTCCCAGTGTGGTGGGAAGTTCAGTCTCAGACCTTCCTGGAATGCCCCCTTCCTCCTGTGAACACAGAACTCCTTCTGGGTCTCTCTTGTGGGTGGCAGGAGCCCCAGTACTTGAGCCATCATCTGCTGCTTTCCTAGGAGCATTAGTAGAGAGCTGGATCAGAAGTAGAGCAGCCAGGATTCCAACCTGTGCTCATATGAGATGCTGATGTTGAAAACAGCAGCTTAACCTGCTGTAACACAACACTGGCCCCTGGTTCCACCCTTTCTTGGCCAAATTTTGCCATGTTCTGTAACCTGTACCTGAGTCTCTATTGCCTTTTGAGAGGGCTGACATCCTTGTAGGAGACCTGGGTTGACTTCTTGTCTCCTGGTTTTGACCTGGCCCAGGCTAAGTTGTTGTAAACATTTGGGTAGTAAAAAATGGATGGAAGCCCCTCTCCCTCTCTGTTTCTCTACCTCTCAGAAAAGAAAAAAAAAAAAAACACTTCCTAAATTCAAGACCCTTGAATGGAGCACCAGCAGGATGTAGTGTCCAGGTCTCTTGACTTTTTCTTCGAGAGCCTAGAGCCCCGCCAGGTGTTTTGATCAGGCTTTGGCTCCATGCTTTAGTCACTTAGGGTGTTTGCCTTTTTGCCAAAGAGAAGGGTGGATTCACAGCCAGTGTTCTGCCTTCTGGAAACTTGCCAATAGTTTTTATCCAACTTTTGCTCTTGTGCCATTCTTTGCTATTTTCAGGAAAAGAATCTAGGAGTAGAATGCCTTTCTTATGAGAGAATATGCTCTGGACTTTGATTCCTATCTGGGGGTACCCAAAGACTAGGGTGTTATTGCAAATTTAAGATCATGTTGTTAATTCTATGCACATTCAATAGGACTACCCCTAATGAGGGGAGTGATTTTATAAAATTGTTAATTCACAAAGAATCACAGGAAATGTATTTCTGACTATTTAGATATGACTCACGATGGGACTATTTGAAAACTATATATCATTCTTACCAGTAAATAGAATTGCTTATAGTCAATGTTATCTCTTCATACCCAGGGATTCTAAGATCCGGTTACCCATTTCCCTCAAAACAAGTGACAGCGAAGCTGGGGAAGAGAAAACCCACCATACCCTGCTGACTCCTCCCCTAAGCCCCACTGCACACTGATAACGCCACACCCTCCTGTGCAAAATAACACAGGGGCAGATAAGATGGCAATTTGCATTCCAGTTCCCAATAATTTCAGTGAGATATCAGGATCAGGAGTTCCTTAACAAGAAAATCTTGGCTGGAGTTTCACTGTCTGGACTCAAACAGGAAAACTAAGGAATGCCTGGGATAGCTCTTGTTAGGGAGCTTGGTGAGTTGGCGCTTTTGAATGTTTCGGTAGAAACAAAGGATGGCCAAGAGTTTGTAATCTTTAGTCATGTCCCAGTTACATATCAGATGGTGTTACGTATTTGTGTAGAAAGTAGTTGGGGATTCTCAAAAAAGTTCATGGCAAATGCTAACTATGCAAAAACTATAGAGTTCATTTTGTTTTGCACCAAAGAAGAGCTTGTCTTTTAATTCATTTTTTTCCTACAAGCTTTTAAAAGCACCCTTGTACGCAATCCACTTTTCAGTAGCTGGTATTTAGCCTCACCAAGGTATCAAGAAAATTAAACCCTACCTGCATCAGCCAGAGTCTCCTAGACACAGGTGTTTCTTGTGCTAGATACTCTGGTTCCTAAACAGGGCTGTATCCTAAACTCTAGTGAACGTCCATCCAAAGCGGCCATCCCGGAGTAGGCCTTTCCACGGGAGGGCGATGGTCCCAGCGCTGGTGGCTTTCTGAGGCTCACTTCCTTCGGAGGGAAGTGGTCCAGATCTGTCTTTCCCTCCCAACTACTCCCTAGGTCTGACACTTCCTGAGAGAGAAGGGCTTGCGCTCTCTCTGTGCCCAGCTCTGGAATGCAGCTCTTCCTGTTGGGAAGGCGTTCTGGGAAGGTCAGGGCTGGTGAGAAGATAAGACTTGAACAGCAGTGGAGGGTGCAAGCCTTGCTGGCTGAGAAAGTGGCAGGCAGAGAAACCCTGCTGGGGGAGCTGGGGCTTGAGTGTGCCTGAGCTGGCCGGTGATGGATGTCTGTACACAGTGGGGCACAGGTGGGAAGGAGATAAAGCAGGTTGGAAAAGTCAGCCTCAGAGCCCCAAGTGTTCAATGCCAGCCTTAGGAATCTGGGGCAGGTCCAAGGACCCACAGCATCCTTGGTCCTGAGAGCTTGTTAAACATGCAGATACCCAGTCCCTCCCAGACCTACTGAACCACAGACTGCACTTTAACAGCCCCACCCCATCTCCACCAGAGATTTACATCCTTATCCAAGAAGTGCTCAAGGCTAAAAGGGAACAAGGAAGACTCTGGAGCTGAGGAGTGATGTGATGGAAGAAGTGTTTGGGAATGAGCCCCCCCCCCCCCGAATGGCTGCAGAACACCCAAGAGCCCGCAGTGACCCTTCAGGGATGAGCAGGGGGGTGAGGAGGGAGAATCAGGTGAGGCAGGAGGTTTCAGGCATCTTGGTGATCATCCGGGATGTGGTGTATCTGGGACGTGGACATCCCCAGGATGCCTGTTTGGGAAGTCAGATTTCATTGCTGTGGTTTACCTGCCCAAACCCCCATGTCCTGGCTCCTACAGGGAGCTGGGGTAGCAGAGCCTCGCGGCTGTGCCCTGCAGCCACACAAACACGCTTGGCTCCTGGTGGAGCCAGGGCTTCTGCAGAAAGCGCTTCGGAAGTTTCCTGTGGCTGCAACAAATTGTTCAGGTTTCACCGCAGCGTTGCTGTGACTGCTTCTCTCCCTCCCAGGGCAGCCAACTCCTGAAACTGGAAACTACTCCTCACCATGGCAGGCTGTGCCTCACAGGGGGCCTGCTAAATGTGTGGGTCAGTTAGGCAGTTGTCAGCTAATTCTTGCCTTTTCCAGTTGCTGCCGTGTGACCATGGCAAGTTAATGCACCTCTCAGAGTTCCAGTCTCCTCTCTCAAATGAGTTAAAAGCTTGCTGAAAACCATGAAACCCCAGGTATACTCCCTGGCAAATGAAGGTTCATGGAAAATGCATATTATTAAAAAAAAAAAAAAAGGCATGGATTGATTTCAAAAAATATTATCTATCTAAATTTATCCATTAATCCATTTTCCATGAACTTTTGAAGTCCCTGTGTGGATGGCTGGCCAGCATTACTTTCCCTCCCTTGACTTCTCTGCAGTTGCTACCTCTCTCCTGCTGGACCCTTGCCAGTGAACTTCTGAATTAAGTAACTCCTTCCTGGTAATCGGGATCAACTAGAGGGAAGACAAGTCTTGAATATATGACATTTTGAATTTGACGTCTGCATTTTAAAATAAATGTAGCCATTTGCTGAAACCAAATCCAGTTTCCTAGAATGGAACCTTCCAGAGCCTGCTCCAATGAAAAAAACAGAGTGTAAAAGAACAAGGAGCAATTAGCATGTTAGTTATGTGATAGTAAATGGATTCTCGTAGGACATAAATATAATTAAAAGCAGTTTGTTCCAATGTCTACAGTTTAAACTATGCCTACTGAATTTGTGTATCTACTTTTAGCTTGCCAACTAAACCCGTTGTTCATTAGTTCAAACGCTAACCTCCGATCAACTCCATTTATCTCAAATACATTCTCATATAAAGGATTCCACAATTCAAGACTTTTTCTGTTTTCTGTTCGCTGGAGACGGAGAGGTTATCAATGTTGTGGAAAGTTTCCCATAAAGTTTTCCTCTAACACAGACCTTGGGAACTCAAAACCTCCCTGAGTGGTCAGATTCACCTTTTCCCAGGACCATAAAAATGTATATTTTTGTTTCCTACCCCAAGCATAGCATCGCTCACTTCCCGTTGTTCCTGGGAGATTGTGGTAACATGGGGAGGCCTGGGGGGTCTTCAGGATAAAGCGGCTTGTAAAACAACCATGGGGGGATTCCAGCCCGGACTTAATCAACATTGTTCCAGATCCGTAGACCAATAAAACTGTTTGCTTTCCTACCACAGCTCGGCCAGTGATTTATTTCTCTCACTCAGCTGAAGCTGTCGCTGCTCAGAGCAGCTCATTTGTCAGGTCGAGAGAATTACAATTCACAGGACCTCTCGCTGGTGCTATCTCAGTTTATAAATTTCACGAATTACAATTTATTGTGGTGCACCCCGCAGAGTCTCATATTAATAAATTGTGGCTCATCTGCGAAAGCACGTGTCTATGAGCCCCTTGGACACACACTTACGGTCCTGGGGCTGCTGCGTGAGCTGCATATAGCTGATACACAGACGTAGCTGCTCTGAGCAGAGCCCCCAGTCAGGTTCTGGCTGCCTCCAAGGGCTTTTGCCTGACTGGTTGTGACTTTTTGGGTGGAGATGCAATGAAAAGGAGACCAGACACCATCTGCGCGTGTGTGTGTGTGTGTTGTGGTGGGGTGGGTTGGTGGTCAGTGGGAAGAAAAGGCCTTGGAACATGCGCACAGACTTTGACCTAGTATATTTCATCAACCTGTGACTGCAAACTGAGTTGGACTAATAATGCAAATCTTTACTTTGCTGATTCTTTTCTTTAGCAGCCATGAGGACCTCAGCTGGAGCTTTCTGGAAGTCTCTGGAGTTTCTGCATACTGCCAGAAGCCAGTCTGGTTGTCTTGTCTGGTTGGCTGCCACAAGGCGCCGTACGTATCTGGTTGGCTGTTGGCTCTTGGCCAGCTCCTTGCAAACTCCACCTGGTAAACCTGAGCTGTGCCCGACTCCTGCTGGGCATGCCCTGATTGCTATCCTCTCTCAGTCTGCCTCTGATCCTGAAGCCCCTGTTAGAGGCTGAACTGCGTCCCCCTAAATTCATATGTGAGGTTCTATCCCCCAGTGCCTCTGTATATGACTGTATTTGGAAATAAGATTTCTGAAGTGGTAATTATCACAAATTGATTCCATTGGGATGGCTCCAATCTAATCCAACAGAAGTCATTCTATGGAGAGGACAATGGGACACAGACATGCATAGAGCAGGAGACCATGTGAAGACACAGGAGTGGATGCCCATCTACAAGTCAAGGAGAGGGGCCTTAGGAGAGGCTAACCATTTCTCAGAAGGAAGCAGCACCTTGATCTCCAACTGCCAGCTGCTAGAACTGCGGGAAAGCACGTTTCTGTTGTTTTGAGTCACCCACTCTTGTACTTGGTTATGGCAGACCTAGTAAACTATTCTAGTCCCCCACCAGGAATGTTCTGGAGCTTTCCTGTGACCAAGCTGGGTCCCCTGGATGTCAGGTGGCTCCCACTGCTGTTCTGCTGCAGGGTCCCCAAAGACCCAGGGTTTGTAGAACAGCAGATTCCCAGCTCGCATCAGCTCATCACCCCAGGCTTCTTGCTGTCCATGTGCCCTGTGCTCTAATCAAACCACTGTGCGTTCCCTGAAGCTTTAGCGACTTTTAGTTGGAGGTCGGGGGCTAGGATCCCCAGGTGAACCTGGATTCACAGTGATCCTGTTTAATGGGAGCCAGAGCCATGGAGGAGATTCAGACACCACTGCAGGTGTCACTGGACGAGGAGCCCAGTTGGAGATGAGGGGAGTTTGGGAAACACAGCCCCCATGGGGTAGCCCCTGCTGGAGAGAGTATAGCAAGAAAAGGGTGAACAATGGATCTGGGGCAAACAGGCCCAAGACTGGTTATCTCTTCATGGTTCTGTTAGTTTCCTGAATTGCTATAAATTTGGCAGCCTAAAACACAGAAATTGTTTCCCTCACAGTTGGGGAGACTAGAAGTTAAAAACCAAGGTGTTGGCAGGGCCATGCTCCTTTTAGAGGCACCAAAGGGAGGAAACTTCCTGGCTGCTTTCTGGTTCTGCTGGCCCTAGGCACTCCTTGGCTTGTGGCTGCAACTCTCCAGTCTCTACCTCCATCTTCACATGGAGTTCTCCTGTTCTTCTTCTTTTAAATATTCATTTATTTATTTTGAAAGCGTAACAGAGAGAAGGAGAGATCTTTCATCTGCTGGTTCACTCCCTATATGGCCACAATGGCCAGGACTGGGCTAAGCTGAAGTCAGGAACCAGGAGTTTCATCTGGGTCTCCCACATGGTTGCATGGAGCCAAACACTTGGGCAATCTTCTGTACTTTTCCTAGGGAATTAGCAGGAAGCTGGATTGAAAGTGGAGCAGCCATGACAAAAACTGGCACCCATATTGGAGGCAAAGGTGTCACAGGTGCTGGCTTTACCCGCTATGCCATAATGCCAACTTCAGCCTTCTCCTCTTCTATGAGTCTCTCTTCCCTTTGTGACACTTAGCTTTATGGCCTATCAGGTTATCCAGGATGATCTTATCTTGAGATCATCAAATCAATGATGTCTGCAAAGGTCATGTTAGGAAACTGGTGCAGTTTTATCTATGGTGCGATCTATACCCTGATTTACATACCAAGCTCTAGCCTGCACTGCCATTGCTGGAAGCCAGGTGGCCACATGGCCCAACCTCTGTTGTCAAGCTCCACCCCTATCCTAATGGGATGCCCACCCTCGGGCAAAGTTTTAAAAGGACCTGTTCCTGAACATGTGGCTCTCTTGGCTCTTCTCTCCTGCTCTCTCTTGGTTCCTCTCCTCCTCTCATCTCTCTTCTCTCTGCTCTCTGTCTCTCTTACAGTCTCCTTCTCTCTTTTTCCCTCTTTGCCCCTTCCCTCTGGTCTACTGAGTTTTCCCCAATAAACCCTTTCCCTTACTCTGGTGTTTGGTGTGTTTTGTGACGGCTAACAGGTCAACTGTTTCTAAGTGAGGCCACATTCACGGGTTCCTGGGATTAGGAGGTGGGCATATCTTTTGGGGGGCCACCATTCTGTCACCACAATCCCTTTAATTTTATTCAATCTGTTGCTTCAACCTGGAATGTCCCTGCCTTTTCTGTCTAGAAAAATCCTTCAAGTCTGCGCAGGTGTCACCTTCTGTGGAAACCTTGCCTGAACATTGCTCACACGCCCTCCTGGCTCTAGATTCTTTGCTTTCTGTGCATGCACTTATCGCCTTGATAATCTGTTCCTGTTAGACTGGGAGCTTCTCAAGGGCACATCCAGGCCTGCGTCTTCTGCTTCAAGGGCCAGCTTTGCCTCTTAGCTCCTGAGGACCAGGACCTTTCTATCTGAGGTCCCTTTCTCTTTTTCTGCTTTAGGTCACAGCAGCACTCATTACACACTCCTGGATCCTCCATCTTACAAACACTTGCTAAACACCTTGGATGTCTGAAGTCTGTCCCCTGCTTTCCTGAACCCTCTGCCCCTGGGCCTATGTCACACACACCTCCCAGATCAGGCCTCAGCCAAGCAGGTATTTTGCTGAAACAAACACAGCCAAGACTGCCACTGGGGGAAGAAACATTTTGTTGTTGTAGCATTTCTGGTGGAGGGATTTGATCTGGAACTTGGGCTAAAGAGAAAGTCAAATCCGTAAAAATTTATTGACAGTGACTGCTTCTTTGTAGTGAGTAACCATTGCATTTTGTTCTAAAAAGTCTCTTGAAAGCCTCTTTAAGTCCAATAGAGAAAAGCCTGGGTTAGCTAGCACATGTGGGGCATGGGGAACTGTATTTCTTTAATTTTGTGGTAACCAGGACCTCTTTTAGTTTAAAATTCATCATGCGATTTTGGCTCAACTACTTACATCTTTTCTGTCTTAGTAGGCAAAAGGCAGTTGGAATGTACGCCTTCTGTTCCTAAGATAGAAGCCTCAAGATTTAGGTTGTGAATCAAGTGGGTGAGCCAGGGTCATAGCCACAATAAATCCCTCTCATCAACTTGCTTTCTTAAAGGATTTTCGCCAGAAGTGGAGGCAGAAAATAGTCATTGAAGTGAAGATTTCTTTTGCTGGCTTCTAATTAATCTTGATTTTCCTTCTGTAGTGTGAAGAACATTTTCTAAGTAGTAGTTGATTGCATCTATGTAGGGAATAGTGTTTTAAATATTGCTGTCATGTTTTGGCCACCCTTTTATGTGTCTTCCTACTTGAGTACTACTCGTGTTAGGGGTGTGTCTTTGTGTGCAGCTGCATCTGAGTTAACCTAAGGAGTCAATGACAAGAGTAGGTTAAACATTAGGAAACCAGGACTTTTCACGCCTCACTTTATCCCTTACCAGTGCTGTGACCTTTGGCAAGGAGAGTTAGTGGATTTTCTCATCTGAAAGTGGGAATGATTCTTATCTTGATCTGCCTTATGAAAATTCAGTCAAACATTTTGAAACGCTGCATAAATGATACTGTACAGACTTCCTATAGCATTATCATGACACCAATTCCTGGGAAGAAGTGGTGTGGGTTTCAAAAAGCACTACTCTTGGTCATCAGTCTGATTACCACTCTGTTTCCCCATGCTGATTCTGCTTTGGGTGTTGGGGCTCATCCCCAGTAGGCCAGGTCAGAGTCCAGCCTCCAACCCTGACTACCCTTTTCCTTGCCTCTTCTTACTACCAGAAGTTCTATATCATGTGCCAGCTCCTCCCTCATCTGCAGCCATTTGTCAGGTTCCAGGGAAAAGCTAAACTCTCCTCTTTTACTCAACATAAAACTTCAGTGACTCCTTTGTGTAAAAAAAAAAAAAAAGAAAAGAAAAAAAAAGAACAAGAAAGAAGCACAAAGGAGGATTAGTCTTTGACTGCTGGAGAAGATAAGTTCCTGAGAAGAGACGGGAATTGTTTGCCTATAAATTGAGTGCCAGCAGGTTTATCACTGACCACTGTAGATTATGTTGAGTGGAGCAATCAGGAGGAAGAATGGGAGGCTACAATAACACTGTGATAGGGACTATTTGGATCCACAACCCAACCCTCCTTGACTTACACGTCCTGGGTGAAAAGCGCTTATGTTACAAAACACCATGAAGTCCTGGCCCTGAGACACTTGTGCGTCTTGTGGGCAGTGAGGCGATCCATTGCCAACGAGATCGGCATGTGGCTTGGCTGCCTCTGATGTCACCTGAGAGCGCTGGATGGGGCCGTGGTGATGGCAGGGCTTCCTCCCCGGAGAGCAGCTAAGAAGGGCTGTAAATGTCTGCTGCACAATAATATTTGGGCAGAGTGTTCCTTGACCCATGGGAGGTCTGGAGTTTTCAAGTTCTCGCTCCTCCAGCAACCCTGAAAGCCATGGGTGATAAATAATTTCTTCAGTCCTAGTGGCGCCCAGTGTCTCTATGGAGCACCCGGGTTTGCCCCTAGATGAGGCCACCATGAGAGCTGCAGATGACCTTGGTGGAACCTGGGGACTGGTGACAACTGCCATGGACCCCAGAGCCTTTCTGCTTGGTTGGTGCTGTCCGTGTGGCATCATGTGCTGAAAGGTGAGGTTCCTTTCCCAAACAGTCCTGTGTGGTGGGGGGAGAGGGCAGTGCGGTGGCCCTGGAGCAATAACTGGCGTGAGCGTGATGCACAGTGACGTGAATGCTCTGCTGGTGGGCATAAATCAACCCCAGAGCCTTCCCTCCCTTCTCTTGGCAGTGGCTTTGCCTTCTTGATAAATCACCCTCCTGGCCAAATGGATCTAGCCCAGATTAAATGTCTCTTGATCATGTAATTTACTCACATTATGTCTCATTTGTGACTCCAGCGGTCTCCCAGGAGGCAAAGATTCAGCCCCCAATCAACGAGTAAGTCTGCCTTCCCCGTGGGAGTCTGCAGGGTGGATAGCCTCAGTACTGTAAGACAAGATGCACAGTCAGGAAGGGGAGCCCCGGGTAGGCGCCTCTCCCAATAACTCAACAGTGAACTCAATGCTCACAGACAGAGCAGGTGCTCCTCCCTGCTCTCAAGATTGAGCCAGGCCTCCCTCCCTGGTGAGGCAGTAAGGCCTCAGCCTCTGTCCACCCTCATCTGTCACTCCAATCAGTCTGTGCATCCTTCCCTTTGACAAGGCCAAAAGTCTAGAGATTCCCTAAACAGCTTAGGAATCCGTGCTCCCGGATTGCTTGTGCTCGTCCTCTTTGGCTCCAATGCTTTTCCTTCTCATGAGCTTCTACTTGGCCTTCAAAACCTAACTCAAGGGTGCTCTCATTATATTTTCAGGTGCCATCCATCCTTCTTGCTGCTGCTCTGCCATGTCTGAAATGGTTCTTTGAGCTCCCTGAAGTAGGTTTTTATCCCTCTAGGGTTGGACTTATCATCTGGCATGATAGGCATTTGTCTGCCATCTCTCTGTCCCACTAAACCTTAAAGAGCTGAGACCTTGGGAATATATCTTTCAATGTCCAATGACCAGCCATTGAAAGAGCTTCAGTTTTTTCTGAATTAAAATAATGTACCTGCCACATAGGTAACAGAGCCGAGTGCCAGTTGCTTCTTACTCAGCAGTCAGGAGGGTACAATGAGATCCTTCACAGAGGAGTATGGTCACTTTCTTTACTTCTTTCTTTTTTTAAATTTTTGACAGGCAGAGTGGACAGTGAGAGAGAGAGACAGGGAGAAAGGTCTTCCTTTCGCCGTTGGTTCACCCTCTCACCCTCCAGTGGCCGCCGCGGCTGGTGCACCACACTGATCTGAAGCCAGGAGCCAGGTGCTTCTCCTGGTCTCCCATGGGGTGCAGGGCCCAAGGACTTGGGCCATCCTCCACTGCACTCCCTGGCCACAGCAGAGAGCTGGCCTGGAAGAGGGGCAACTGGGACAGAATCCGGCGCCCCGACCGGGACTAGAACCCGGTGTGCCGGTGCCGCAAGGCGGAGGATTAGCCAATTGAGCCACGGCGCCGGCCATACGGTCACTTTCTGTTAGCTCCCTGAGGGCACCTTCTGACTAAGAGCCAGGAGTAATGGCAGATTTATGGGAAGGAAATCAGGGAGAAATTACTTTGCTCTTGATTACTGATTTTACCTTTCATTGGAGTTTATCAACTTTTCTTTTTGCAACCACAAATAAGTGACAGTATAATTGCTTGGCTGTGTGTCATTGCTGAGTGGAGTAGCATTGGGTCAGTAATCAAGACATCCAGATTCTAATCCCTGCCATGAATCATGGATCATCGTGGTTTCAGTTTTCTCACCTGTGAAGTGGGTAACTTAATCCAATAGGGCCTTGCTCATGGAATGATTTCGCAGGTGAAATGAGAACATTAACAGAAGCGTGTTAGGCACACCCTACCATAGGACAGGCATTTTGCCGGGACCCTTATATAAGTTACCTCTGAGCTCACTCACAGCCATGTGGTAGACTTTATCACCAACTTCATCTTGCAAGCCAGTGCTCTGAACCTCAGCTGGACCTCCATGGGAAGGCGTCACCCAAGCAGCCGAGTATGATTCAGGTCAGGATCTTCATCTAAAGTGAGGCAGGTGTGCTCTGCCCGTAGTTCACAGCTTGGACTTTGGACACGTCAAATGTTCTGTTGCTTTTAGGCTTCATAGAAAGGTTCTATAATTTCTGCAAAGCTTAAATTACCTACATGCAATGTGGTTGCCTAATATTATCTAATTATAGAAAAGGTTCTCATTTTAAATGGTGTAGGACTTCTGTCTGGATTATGCCCCTCCCTGCTGCCAGTGTGATCTTTCTGGAATATAACCTGACCATGATGACCCCGTCCTAAAACTCTCAATGATTCTCCATTGTTCATGAGGCAAAAAACCAAACAAAAACAAACAAAAACCCACCATGATTCTTAACAGGAATTTCAAGGGCCTTAGGACCCAGTTCTTGCACCTAATTCCTGCTTCTCTTACTCTTTTCTCCCCCAGTGTGCCCTCCTGTGACCATCCCTTAGGTGCCCCCAAAAGACTGAAGCATGATGGAAGTGATAGTCTCAAGCCCTGGTACCTAACGGTCAGTGACTCAGTGAGCTATGCCTCTCTCCTCCTTATCTGAAAAGAGTTTTCCACATTCGTTCCTTCTCAGCCTTGTGAACTACTTACATCTATCCACCTTACTAAGGTATTATTTTCTCTGCAAAGATTTATCTGCATTTCAGCTCTGAAAGTTACCTGGTTTTCCTGTGTGGTAGCAAAACAGGTTTCCTAATGCATGTTCCTTCTATCTCTTTTTTTTGTTTTCCGTATTAATTATCTACTGCTGCATAACACATTGCCCACAAACTTAATTAAAACAATGATAATCACTTATGATCTCACACCATTCCTTAGGGTTAGGGATTGCTATAGTCTGAATGTTTGCATCCTCCCAAAATGTATATGTTGAAAGCTTAACCCCTAATGTTATGGTTCTAGGAGGTGGGAGATAGTTGAGCCAGAAGGGTGGAGATCTCGTCACTGGAGTTAGGCACCTTCTGGGAGAGATTCTGGACTTGTCCCCTCACCACATGAGAACACAACACGAAGGCAACCATCTCTGAACCAGGAAGCAGCCTTCACCAGACACTGAATGTGCCGACGCTTCGATTCTGGGCTCCTAGCCTCTAGAACATGAGAGTGAGAAGTGCATTTCTGTTGTTTACAGGCTGCTCCTTCTATGGTACTTCTTCTATAGCAGGACAGGAGAACTAAGACAGAAACCCAGGAGAGGTTGGTCCAGGTGGTTCTGCCTGGGGAGATCTCCTGAGTTTGTGGTCAGGTGACAGTAGGGGCTGTGGTCATTTGAGACTTGCCTGGATGGGAGGCTCTGTTTTGAAAACAGCTATCATGTTAGGATGTGCCTAACCACATGGACTATGCCACAGAGCAGAGCAAGAGTCCTTATACCATGGTGGCTGGCTGGCCCCGGAGCTCCCAAATTTGGTTCAGTGCAGTCATGTGGCCACTTCACAGAGTTGACTCCTCAAGCTTACTTGCACCTGGGGTGACCCATGATGCTAAGATGGGGCATCTAGGAAAACTCTTATTTCCTAAGAGATAGCTAACCTCGCGGCATGCCTTTTACCCTTAACCTCTACGTGCTTTTCATGTCCAGAATTCATATTTGGTAAAGATGGAAGTCACTAATGAAGAGTGGCCGAGGGGAATTACAAGGGTATTTAGTACCTAATGGCTTCATGGGGGTTCTGGACCTGCTGTGGGCTGCCTAACTCTGCACTTCCTGTTATCTGGGAAAAATGACTCTACGTGGTTATGTCACCGTGGTCAGTTTTCTGTTATATACACCCAGACACAGTCCTAACCACCATACCTTCCTTTGTCTTCTTCCAACTTCTCTTACCATACACATCAAACTGAATTTTCATTTCTGATTTACATGGATTCCTCTTCAACTCTTCAGTGAACTACTTGATGGTAAACATTGACTCGCACGTACTCGTTCATGTATAGTCCATTTTATTACTCTGATGAGTTTATAGTTAAAAAAAAAAAAACAACTTTTGATTCTCTTTAAGCTTTGACCTCAGAGAATAGGCAAAATCATTCTGCTGATGATCAGCAAAGCTGGTCTCCTCCTGACTTCATTTCCCACCAGTACTAAGACCTGGGTCAGAGAAGGGGGACATCAAAGGCAGCAGAGCGGATTGGGGAAGGGAGGCCTGTTTGATGTGAATAAAGAGGGAAGGGTCTTTCCTGGGCTGATTACAAAGAAGTGCTTCTTCTGTGAAAGTGGCTGCTGGCTCACCATATCATTATTTGTGTCATTCACCTTGCATGGGTCAGAGGACTTGAAGATAGATTCCTGCAGTCTGAGTGTCTAAGCTCATCACAAAAATGACTCCATCCCATCACTGCCCTTCGCCCCCCTTTAAGGTCTCTGCCTCAAAGGATAAGGACAGAGGGGCAGAGTTGCTTTCAGGATGACAAGGTGACCAGCAGGATGGCTTGTCATTTAGAAAAATAGGTGGTTGGGTAGGGTAGTGTGTGGAGAATACAGTGGGCATTCTCGCATCGTCCTAATGGAGCTTCATGGCTTCTGGACCTGCCGTGGGCTGCCTAACTCTGCACTTCCTGTTATCTGAGAAAAATGCCACAGACCAGCAAAGATTTCACTTAGAGAATTGTCAGAAGGGAAGCAGTTCCCAAAATGTGGGCACGAAAGTGATCCTTTAAGAGACAGCAAGACGAGAAAAAGGCCAGGGTTGGAACCCTGGGTGAACAAGAAGAAAATGGGATTTTTAGGGGAGTGGAAGTCTTCTGGGTGATTCTGTAGTGGTGAATATGACATTATGCATTTGTCAAACCAGTAGAATGTACAACACAGAGTGCACCCTAATGTGAACTGTGAACTTCAATCATATTGTACCAGTGTCGGTTCATCAATTACAGTGGAGGATGTTAGTAGTGGGGGAACCTGAAGGAGAGTTATGTGGGAATTCTCTGTAGTTTGTGCTTCATTTTTTCTGTAATCCTAAAACCGCTCTAAAAATGAAGTCTGTTAATTTCTTTTTAAAAATACAACAAAAATAGAATGAGAAAAATGCATACCAGAACAAAAAGGGTTCAGTATGTTGGATACCAAAGTAGAAGGAGAAAGAATACACTGGGTTAATGGTGCTGATACTAAATCAGAATTCAGAATAGCTGATAGCAAGACATTTACTATGTGTGACCTTGGGAGATCTACTAATTAGATTTTGTCTGGAATTGATTGTCCTCATCTGTGTAATGAGTAGATGAGATAAGAGAGTGTTCTCCCAAAACTTGATAAACATTGTTGGTGATTATGAAATATTTGATGCAACCCTTAATCACACTGCATCACACACTAAGAACAGTTCTAATGTGGTCAGGTAGAAAGTCTCAGTTTGTGTTAGTATGATTTTAATGCCTTTCTAATAATTAATTGCTGATCTTACTTTGTATTGCTATACAATGTATATAATAAACTCACCATTTTAGCCATTTTAAAGCATATATTTCTGTGGCATTAAGTACATTTACATTATTGTACAACTGTCACCATTACTCATTTCTAGAACTTTGTAATCAACTGAAACTGAAACTCTGTACCCATTGAATGATCATTCCCCAGTACTCCTCCATCCAACCTCTACTGATCACCATTTCTGTCTATAAATTTGACTACTTTAGATATTTCATGTGAATGGAATCGTACAATGCTTAACTTTTTGTGTCTGACTTCTTTCGCTTCATGTAATGCCGTTAAGATTCAACAATGTGTACCAGGTGTCAGAACGTCGTTCCTTCTAGAGTTTGAATACCATTCTATTGTGTGGATATGCCATATTTTGCTAATTCATTCATCTGTCAATGGACATTTGTGAATAACACTGCTATGAACCTTGTTGTACAAATATCTCTTCAAGACTCTGCTTTCAGTTCTGTTGTGTATACACAAAAGTGGACTTGGGGGGTCAAATGGTAGTGTTGTGTTTAACTGTTTGAGGAAACTCCATACTGGTTGCTAGGGGGCTGCCCCATTTGACATAACTATGAGCAATGTGCAAGGGTTTCAGTTTACTCACATCTACATCACAACTGGTTGTTTTATGTATGTCTTATGTTTTATGTTCTTTTTATTTTATTTTTTATTTGACAGGCAGAGTTAGACAGTGAGAGAGAGACAGAGAGAAAGGTCTCCCCTTTGTTGGCCCATCCCCAAAATGGCCCCCATGGGTGGTGCACTGCGCCGATCTGAAACCAGGAGCCAGGTGCCTCCTCCCAGTCTCCCATGCGGGTACAGGGGCCCAAGTATCTGGGCCATCCTCCACTGCCCTCCGGGGCCACAGCAGAGGGCTGGACTGGAAGAGGAGAGCTGGGACCAGAACCCGGTGCCCACATGGAATGCTGGCGCTGCAGATGGAGGATTAACCAAGTGAGCCACGGCACCGGCCTCTTATGTATTTTTTAATAGAATACACATCCTAATGTGTATGATGATTTCATTTGTTTTTAAAGATTTATTTATTTATTTGAGAGGCAGAGTTACAGAGAGAGGGAGAGACAGAAAGGTCTTCCATCTGCTGGTTTACTCCCCAAATGGCCACAGCAGTTGGGGCTGGGCTAGGCAGAAGCCAGGAGCCAGGAGCTTTTTCCAGGTCTCAGCCAGGAGCTTTTTCCGGGTCTCCCACATGGGTACAGTGGTCCAAGCACTTGGGCCATCTTCTGCTGCCTTCCCAGGCATCTTAGCAGGGTGCTGGATCAGAAGTGGAGCAGCCGGGCCTGGAAGAGGCACCCATATGAGATACTGGTGTTGCAAAGCAGTGACTTTGCCTACTAGGCCACAATGCTGGATCCAGTGATCTCATTTTTTTTTTTTTTTAAGATTTTATTTGTTTACTTGAAAGAGTTACAGAGAGGCAGAGGCGGAGGCAGAGAGACAGGTCTTCCATCCACTGGTTAACTCCCCAGATGGGCATAACAGCCGTAGCTGTGCCGATCCAAAGCTAGGAACAGGAGCTTCTTCTGGGTCTCCCACGTGGGTGAAAAAGCCCAAGGACTTGGGGCCATCTTCTACTGCTTTCCCAGGCCATAGCAGAGAGCTGGATCAGAAGTGGAGCAGCTGGGTCTCGAACTGGCGCCCATATGGGATGCCAGCACTGCAGGCAGCGGCTTTACCCGCTATGCCACAGTGCCGGCCCCCAGTGATCTCATTTTTAAACAAAGTATGAATGGACTGTGAGCTCCAAGACTTGTTAGGCAATGAATACTTTTTAGTTAATTATAGAGAAAATGCTTGAAATACGGTCCCCACTATACCCTGCCAATTTCCAATCCTTATCTCCACTGTGGACTATCACAGAAGCCTGCAGGAACCTGAGCATGGCGGGGGCCTAGGCTCTGCTGAGATGCAGAGGGGCAGCACTGATGCGGTGCTTCCCCTCCATGAGCTGCACAGTGGTTGGAGAACAGCTGAGACTAGGTCTTGGGAAGAGCCTAGCATCTGAGGATAAAGAGTTGACATTTACCCTTCTAGAAACCCAGTGGAAGCTCAGCAGGTAGACTGGGCCTTTCTGCTGTTTGAATGGAGGCAATGAGGAAACCAGAGAACTGACTTTTTCCAGGCGCTAAGAGTCTTCCTTCACCTACACAGCACAGGCCAGTGTTGCTGACTTTGAAATTTCACAATATGGTTTTGCATTCGCTGGATTTATTTATTGTGCCTCTTATTGAGGACCAATGATACTGCCTTTCCATTTATGAGAACATGTATTCTTTTATTTCAAAATTAATTGTTAAAATATGTTTGTCAATTTAAGAAAAACCCAAAATAATAACTCTGGACTGAAAAGATATGGCAAAAATCAGGAGTTTTGGGATCTTTGTGCTACTGCATGCTTTTTCTAGAGGGTCATGGAGTTCAAATGACAAAATGTGTGTGAAAGTACTTTATGAGCTGTAAAGTACCCGTTGAGTGTAATATACCATCATCTTCATGACAAATGCTGCAGAGATGATTCAGAGTGGGGAGCAGAAGTCTGTGGAGGATTAAGGCTAAGAGGGAGGTAGAAAATGAGAACAGGTGTGTGGCAAGGTTATCAGTAATAGGCTTAGTGATTTTGGAGGTGAATGAAAAAATCCATTTTTTAGCAATGGGGAAGTTCTGACTTAGATAGTCGAGCAGGGCAGGAATCTCACTTGGCAGGGCATGTGATACAACCATATCCTGCAGAAGGCATGAGAGATGGAATCATGGCGAGGAGAGGAAAGGACATGCCTCTTTCTCAGAGGTAAGGACTCGTGTTTGGCAGTGGTGGAGAGGAGAGAGGGAGGGTCATCAGGGAAGTAGGAAGTGAGCAGGTGCAGGGAGATCTGTGGTTCATTCCTGTTGGGAGGGCAGTGTTCGGAATAAAAGTCCTGGAACAGCATTCTTCAGATTCCATGAGCAGAAGCAGAAGGGCAGGATGCTAAATGAAACATCCTTATCCCTAGCTAATGAATGCCTGCGGTTTGGTAGATGATTCTGTTGCTGTTTGAATGTGTTTAAAATTTTGCAAATTGAAAAAGTTAAAAAAGCAAAAGAACATAAAATGTTTAGACCCTTGTTGCATATTCCTTCGACCAAGTACTACGACAAGTAGGGTATGTTTTCAGAATTCACAGGAAGCTTAGGTAAAGATTTCAGAATGCAGATTCCTGTATCTCTGTTTCTAACTATGGGACTGGAAACTGCATTTCTGACAAGCACCTGGGGACCACAATGCTGGTGAGCAATTCATAGTTGTAATAAGGACACCAAAGCTCATCAAAAGAGATGAGCTTGGTTAGTGTGCGGGGTCACAAATGCATTATTTGAGGCATTTCATCTGAGGGTCAGCTATTTGACGGGTATGTAAGGACTCTGGTGTGTCTGGTGCAGTGGGAAACACAATTAAAGGAAACAGAGCTCTTTCATCTCTCTGTGGAGCCCAGCAGCCTTTCTAGGCTCTGGTTACCCTTGGCAGAGGCTGGGCTCATGACCAGAGCAATGCTGTGTTTGACTCTGAGAAGTAAAGACAGACCAGGGATACATTTTCATCCTGGACACTTAGTTTTCTGAGATATGCCTAGAAAGTCAATGGTCAAGTACTCAAGAAGCAGTCCAGGGCCATAGGTACTAGATGATTTCTCTAATGCCAGCCAATATTTCCACTGCATTCTTGTGTCAAGGGTGTGAGTCGTTGTTGAGCACCGCCAACACTAGGCTTCATTCTGCTTTCTTTCTTGGAGTCACGTTGTCTCTTGTTGCTTTGCACTGACAAAGAACTCTCCAAGTGCTGGTGCCAGAAGTCATCTCTCAAAGGAAGTTAGAACCTAGAATGCATCTGAAAAGTGTTTGCAGGCAACCTTATGTGTTACAGCTCTGTGCTCAGCAATCATTGGGAATGGAGTCTCGGGTTTTAGACAGGAACAGGTGATGTAGCTTAGAGTTGGAGTTGAGCCTTGACAGCTGTGGCATCAGAATGTTCAGCTGAATGTGATTCAGAGCAAACTCAGACAAACATCCCTTCAGAAATCCATGCAAATATGAACTCTCTGTGCCAGGAGGCTTGAAGAGAGTTGGCTGCGAACGTGCTCGTCTGAAAGTTGGACAAGGTGTCCTGCGCACCTCGGGACCACCACTAAGCACACCCTCCAAATGCTTGCCTTGCTGCTTTGGTTTCCTTCATACTCTTGTGGCCTTCGTTGTCCTGCCTCAGTCTTTCACTTCGTGCCCTACCCAGCATGACTTTCGCTATCCTTCTCGTTAGCTGTCCCAGATCAGCTACTCAGCTGCACCCTATCAGTAGTATAATCATGGACCCTGTTGCCTTTTTTTGGGAAAGAGGCCATGATGGTTGCTCTTATCAGGAGCTCAGAAGTGAGAGGGGCCTTGCTCTACCTGGGGGAGGTGGCACTGCTAATACCTCAGTGGATTTGATGGTGCAGATGATGGACCAGTAAACCCTAGAGTGGGTCCTCTCCTGGGAGGCGAGAGGAGTCATTAGCAGATCTGCTGTAGGCAGAATCACTGTAGACCAGGGCAGGGTCTCAGTGCAGTAGGATCTCTGAGGTACAGAGCTCCTCCCTGTGAGCAGTTGGTTCTTGTTCCATGCTGATTTCGTTCTTCATTCTTATGGGTGGAGACACATCTGCTCAATGGTGCCCCCTTGTGGAAAAGGAGAGTATAAACTGAATGTTAAAGATACTGAGAAGTCCTGCAGCAAGGAGGTCATTTCCTTGAATTCTGTACTCCTTAGTGTTACTAAGACGTAGAACCTCCTTTTCTACATTTTTCTATGTACTTTCTGGGGGAACTAGTGTTCCACAAGCTTTCCTTTGGGAAACATTGTTCAAGAATTTGATAATTCTAAAAATCTCCATACATCTGTATTTCCCTGGTGATTAATAAAAAGATTAGAGGTGCTTATATTTTCTTCTTTAAAAACAGAAAAGAATGAATACATTAATTAGCATAACTACTGAAACAAACAACTCCCTAAATCTTGCAACTAATACATTTTGTGGGACTCTTTAGAAGGTCCTTCAGTGAATGTCGGATCAAACTCCAAAGTTCAAGTTGGCAAGCTGTTTGAAGAAAAGATGGCGCCATGATTGCGTCTGTACAAGAAGATGTTACTGTCATGGACTAGCACAAAGTGCAAATGCAAATGCAGTGCCACTTCCCAGCTATCAGATTGGCAACCGTTACAAAGAGGAGTCAGGAGAATAATGACGCCTCTTACCTGTGAGGGTGTGTAGAAACCCGCACGTCTCATGTTACTAAATTGATACAACCTTGCATGGCAGGTTGGCAGGATAAGCACACATCCAGACACGATCAGCCATGAGGAAGTCTCTCTAGGAAATGTTGTGAAGGAAGTAATCATGGGTGTGCCCAGCATGTAGTCACAGACGTTCCTCACTGTGTTGTTTCTGGTATCTAGCAATGAGAAAATAGGGGATTATACAAATTGTACTTCCCCTAGAAGAGGGTAGGCACCAAAAATCATGTTGAGGAAAAAAACTAAAAAGGCATGGTGGGTGATTTTTACTGACCCACAAGTACATTTGGAATTAGTTGGCTAAGACAAGCATGTTTCCAGACAGTATATACAGGATGGCTTGATTTCCTTAAAATGTGCACAGGTGTACATATACATGCTGGAATTATTTACACTAAATTTCTTCTGAGGTGATATTTTGAGTATAGACTCTATCGAGTTTTCCATTTTTCCCTGTTTCTTTTTTCTCTCCTTTGTTGTCTACATTTTCTACACTGAGAAATAAAACTTTCTTCTTTAAAAGGGAGAGTTGATTCAGGTTCTCTTTTCAAATCACAGCTCACAGAGAGCAGAGGGCGGGTTCTCTATGTTATGCAATCTCGGACGCCTCACATTCTAATCCACTACCAACACCTCTATAGTAGTTTGTGGTAGAATTTCCACTTAGGTTACTGTGATAGCGTCACAGGAATGGCTGTTGAGACCAACCCATTCATCGTTCTCTTGGGCCCTTGACTTGATTTGCTGTCTGTTTCTCCTCCATCCAGCTCAGCACCCATGCCCAGGGTCAGTCACGTCTGGGTCGGTGTCATCTCCAGGAACTTCTCCATGGAAGACCACATCCCACCCTCCAGCTTGGCTCTTGCCCTTCCCAGTCATTTATTTAACATTTCCCAACCTCCCACTGACACACACTCTAATACTCTTAGAATCCATTAGAATGCTGACTCGCCCCCATACACATACTTTCTCATTACTCATGACACCTGCCTCCTATCTTTATTTCCTTATTGTTCAGTACAGATTTCATAAAATGCATCTTTTACATGTACAACATGTTCATATTCATTCCTGTCTTCATAAAATGGAATTAACACAATCTGAACCTTGGATTAACCCAGTGCGCCCCTTCTGCATCTAATTTGCACGACTGCGTAACTTCCTGATGTCACAAGTTCTAGCCTAGCAGTGCTAACAGGGATCCTTATGGGGTGGCAGCGAGCCTACTTCATTTTTCTGGAGCACTTACTCTGCCTTCTCCACAATGCTTACTCCATTCCTTCTGTATAAAACAATGGTGAATAGAGTCCAAGACCCCCAGTGGGGGGTCTGAAACCTCAACTAGTCCAAACCCTATATTGGAAGCATTACAATACCATAACAATTGATTTGTTGATTGAGATGGGCATGAGCCATATACAGCATGGATACACTGGGCAAAGGAGTGATTTGTGTCCTAGAAAGGAGAGTGGGATGGCATGAAATTTCATAGCCTTATCAGAAAAGCATTCCATTTCAAACCTATGAATGGTTTTATTTCTGGATTTTCCATTTAATAGTTAATATTTTCAGACCACAATTGATCACAAGTAGTTGAAACTGTTAGAAAAGCAAGACCATAAGTAAGGGGGAGATTATTGTATTCTTTTCAAACCTTGGCTCCACAGTCACCCTGCCTGACTTTCAGCCTCCAGCTACCAGCTGGAGTCTCCTACTGAGCCCATTGCCATACCTGCATGCACACCCATGCTCCCCTTCCTACTGCCAACAACCCTGGAGAAAACATGCCCACATCCACCTCTGTTGCCTTCTCAGAGGCCTCTTTGCGGCTGACAGGCCCTCTTCCCCCTCACCTTAGCTTCTCCCCTCTACAGCATCCCTCTCAGGATCAGAAGAACTCTAGTTTCTCATGTCTTAAAAAAAGAAATAGGTCAGCAAACAAAGAGAGAATCAAAATCCATCAGAGAGTCCAGCATCCCAGGCCCTCAGCCTAGAGCTGAATGAATGTCAGGAGAGGAATCTTGCTGTGAGTCTCGCCTGGGTTCCGCAGCAGCTACAGTAGTGTGTGCTGTGGCTTCCCTGTGCTGTGCGACCAGGGCTGCAGTGCTGCCAAGTGGAGCAGCTCACCCTGGATTTGATAAACCAGACTCCTCCTGGAGAAGGTGCAGCATGACTTCTGCCTCATCAGGAGGCAGCTCACTGGTGAGTCAGACACAGAAGGAGAGTTTTGGAGACAATGCTGGAGTGAGGGACTATACAGGTGAAGATGGTTGGAGGATACTTAGAAAAGTGTGGGTGGGGCCGGCACTGTGGTTTAGTGGGTAAAGCCAACACCTGCAGTGCCATTATCCCATATGGGTGCTGATTTTAGTCCCGGCTGCTCCACTGCCGATCCAGCTCTCTGCTATGGCCTGGGAAAGCAGTAGAAGATGGCCCAAGTCCTTGTGCCCCTGTACCCACGTGAGAGACTGGAAGAATCTTCTGGCTCCTGGCTATTTTGAAAGTGGATGGAAGACTGCTTTCTCTCTCTCTGCCTCTCTGGAACTCTCTGCCTTTCAAATAAATAAATAAATCTTTTAAAAAAGAGAAAAGAAAGTGTTGGTGGTGTCTTCCTTGGACTGCATTGGAGGTACACTTAGGTGGTACAACAGTAAGACAAAGGCCATCTTATAATTGAAAATGAATCTTGATGTGAATGGAATGGGAGAGGGAGCGGGAGATGGGAGGGGTGCGAGTGGGAGGGAAGTTATGGGGGGGAAGCCATTGTAATCCATAAACTGTACTTTGGAAATTTATATTTACTAAATAAAAGTTAAAAAAAAAAAAAAAGGCCATCTTAAGGAGGAGATGGCCCCTCGAGGGGATGCTGTCTCCAACAGCTCTGCAGGGACATGGATATAAAAGGTTGTGCCCATATGGCTAAGGCAATGTTTCTCAAATGAAGCTCATGGGCCACCTACATCAGAATCTCCTGAAGGCTCACAGTGCCTGGGGGGTGTCTGTGAGATGTCTGTTGTTTGACAGTTCCCTAGATTAGTCTTATATGTACCTAGCAACTTAGACCATGAAGCTTAACTGAATGACCTTCAGAGACTCCATTCTGCTCAGAATAACATTGTCTTCTCTTTAGGAAGACAGTAACAAAGAGGAGAAGCTGAGCCTTACCTACTTTTTCTGCCTCTGAAAACCTTACTAGGGCAGACCCATGCACATATTCTGTAAATGCACTGGACTCCCTTTCTCTCTGATACCTGATGTTCTGTGAGAGCCTGCATAGGTTCTGCCAGTGTACGAAACCCCTTATTAGGTGCTTAATAATCTCTCTCTCTCTCTCTCTCTCTCTCTCTCTCTCTCTCTCTCTCACACACACACACACACACACACAAATCCTTAACATGCAAAAACTCCTATAAGATCCAGTAGACATGATGTCAAAAAGAAAAACTGTTGCAGTAACTTCTGTGTACTGTGTCACAGAACTATAGCCTGGCAAAGAGGTTAACCCATTCTCTTTAGACCAGTTTCCTCTCTCGCTACTTCTTAACCCGTTGTTTAGTCATTGGTGGAGAGTGTAGGGGTGGGGTTCTAGGACTGGGGAGGGAAGTGCAGATTGCATTTTAGGGGTGGCTTCAAGGTCATCCAGAGAAGAACTGGTGGGGAGCAGGGCAGGTCTGCAGAGTGATCTGAAGGGAAGGGCATTTGTCTATAGAGATGGCCTCTTACCATGCCTCTCCATCATCATTTATCTCCCAGACATTTAAAAAAAAAAGGGCGAAACAGTGTCAAGTAAAAGAAAAGGAAGGCAATGAAGAAGAGGAGGAAAAGGAAAATGAGGGGAAAAAGAAGGCATTCTTTGAAAATAAAAGGAAGCTAGAGAGCTACAAGAGAATAAAACTAAACATTGCCAGAAAGATCAGGGGAAAAAATTGTAAAGGAAAAGGAATAAAGTATTAGTTAAAAATAAAATTTAAAATCTTTGTAAGATAAGGTACATGGGATAAAATGAGTGATTTAGAAAATAAAAAAGAAATGTTCAGTGCTAATGAGACAAAAGGTTAAAAGCATTGAATGGAAGCAGTGGAATATTAAAAGTCTCATGAGATGAAAAACTAAAATGTGGCAGTTATGTTCAGAAATTCAGAGCCGAAGAGACTAGGCTGAACACATTAAAAGGTTAAGAATTCAGGAGTCCTTTAGAGATGAGTGCTTTGGGCCAGTGGTGGGTTTCCAGGTGGCTCCTACAGACTTTCTGGAGGCTTCTGTGAGGAATGGGGCTTGGCTCTTCGCCACCACTCAGCAGCGGTGGTGGCACTTGCCGTTTTTCTGCTCAGATGTTTCTGTCTTACCAGTGCCACATCTTAGTCATTGGGTTTGGCCTTAAGTCCTAAGGCATGTGCACCCCGAGCAGCTCACGGTTCCCAGGGCACATCTCGGCCTCCTCAGTGTGGCCCAGGAGAACCCAGGAGAATGACTGGGTGCAGCCTACTGCTTCCAGCCTGCTTCCGGCCTCCATGGACCAGGGAGCAGAACCACGCAGAGTAACCTGTCAGAGAGCACCACACCCTCATGCCACTGACTACTGAAGAAAGAGCACTAACAATAATTACACACTATCTGTCTGTTTTCTCATTAAACCTTCCCTAACCCTAACCCTGCAAGGCAGGCCTTGAGGGCCACACTGTACAGATGATGAAACAAAAGCTTGGTTGTTTATTTCTTGAACACATTTTTCTTGAGCTCTGACTTAGTCTCCCCAAACGGCATAATTTGTAAAGAAAGGGAACTTGTTTGGCTCATGGTTCTGGAGGCTGGGAAGTCCTTGAGCATGGTGCCAGCATCTGGTGAGGGCTGCAACATCCCATGGTGGGAGGTGGAAGAGAAAGGGAAGATAAGTGCAATAGGGTGCTGAAACCTGTTTCTCTCACAGCGCTGTTAATGCATTTATCAGAGCAGAGCCCTGTGAACTAATCACCAACTGTTGGGCCCCACTTCCCAAGACTATTGCATTGAGGGTTAAATCTTCCACACACATTCAAACCACAACGACCTCCTATGATTTGGCAGGCTTAGACAGGATAAGTCACTTGCCCAAGGACATCCATTTAGCAAGTTGCAAAGCATTTCTTGATCTCAAGCCTCTCTGATTCTAAGTCTGTGTTCTTGCCACTGCGCTTTTTCTCCCTCAGCGCACAGATGTTGCACGATATATGTTTGTCATGGAGAGAGATACAAAGAGAGTGAAAACCTTGGGAAGACATTTCTGTTTACTCTGCTACACCTCCTCCAACACATGGCTGTGACAGCATTACTTGGAGGAGCTGTGTTGGTTTCTTTTGATCTCCCATACATTCTTCTAAATAAGGTACTGTGTGTTAGAAATATTCCAAATGTTCCCCACCAGGACCCCAAAGGATTCCAACACACAGGTTTGTCATAAAAGTTTCCTGAGAACCTTCCTTTGAGAAAGCATAAAGAACCCAGACGCTAGAGTTTTCAAGTTGTTGTGATTTCGAGGATCCGTTTTTATGGTTTGAGAGTGGAATGTATGGTTTGGGCAAACACAATTAAACCCAAATTGCCCGTGGCCACGGAGCTACTGGCTATCTTTCAGTGTGGAGAAAGACAGGGCTTTGCAGGGTTAGAAAATCACTGAAAAATGTCTCCGATGGCTCTGTTTTTCCCCTTTCCCTTTGTGTGAATGTTCATTTCAAACACACCAAATTCCTGAGGAAGTTACCGTTTTATTGGTTTATTTTTTTGATTTGTTAGTGTCATGGAGCATGAAATCTTATTTAAAAGGCGCCGCTCGTTCCTGAGAAAGATGCCCGTGGTTTTGCATTCTCAGTTTCTATGTTCGGAAACTAACTGCAGCTTCTGCCTCTTGGGGGGCGGGGGGCGGGGATAGTTTCTGTGCTCCTTAAAATAAGCTGGCGTTTTTCCTGCTAAAGATTCTCCCAACGCAGAGTGCGAGCAATTTGTTGTGACTCGTAATGTGTTGATTTACATGGAAATCGCTGAAAGCAGCCTCCAGAGTTTCAGCGTAGTGCACCCTTTGGTGCTTGGTATGTGCGCTAAGGCGTCATCTCCATGTGGCTGGTGTGGGCCATTGGAATAAAGTGCCAGGTGGAAATCATCGTTCAAATTATTCCTTTCCCATCGCCTAAATGCAAACAGCAAAATGGAAGCCGTTTTCCATAGCTTCCCAAACAATAATAATAATAGTAGTAGCAGTATGAGAAATCCTGACAGCTCCCGTCAGATGGTATGGTATTATAATGACGGTAACTGCTATAATGGGACTCTTTCACAGATGGCAGCCGAGCCAGATCAAACCCTTCATTAGTCCTTCTAAAAACTGTCATATACTTTCTCTTCTGTATGGTTCAAAACACAAAAGGCCCTTTGTGCCTTTAGAAACTTAGCTGCAATTTCACATAGAAGGAGAAGCACATTAGCCTCTCTTATGCCTGAGCCATATCATCAGCATAAAAATGAATTTGTAAGATTTTGCCACATGTGATGTATTATTGCTGGGCTATGTAAACAATACCGGGTCTGAAATTGAGCCTTGGGGACTCCCTTTACAACTGACAAATTGAGAAACAAGGCCATCAACTCTCACACACTGCATCCGGTGAGTTAAATAACTCAGCCAAGATCCATTTCCAGCCCGGTCTGAGATAATCTTTGTCCTGTACTCATAAATCATAGTCAAGGGTGTCGGATGCCCCAGGCAGATCTATAAACCTGTAAACACTGCTATGCTACACAATTCTGATCTCTCACAAAAGCTCAAGCCAAATCATTCATGGGTTTAATCTAGGCAAGGTCAGAATTACACTCAAAGCTCCTGTGTGCCCATCAAAAACAGCAGGGTTGCTGTTTGGAAATAGATTAAGGTGGTAGCCTTCCCCCTGTGTGGATTCTTTTGGTTTTCCCTCTACCCTTATGGATTCAGTGAGAGCTGGTATCGGCACTGAGGATCAGGTCACAGAGAGTGCGGCGCGGGTGTGTGTGTGTGTGTGTGTGTGTGATGGTTCGGGGGGAATAAGCTCTATTTATTCCAGAGGAAGGAAGCAGAGAAGAGATTGCATGGTAAAGCTGGGTTGCTGAGCAAATGATTTCATTGTCACAGGACCTGGAACAAAGGTGTGGGCCAGAAATGACCTCCATTCCACATGGTGCCTCTGCTCTGTTCTGCTTTTGACTGCATTTCTTTGCTTTGCTTTGGTGGCATAGAAACATGGTTTCACAGATGTCATGGTCTGATTGGCAGCTACATTGGGCACAATCAGATTCTTTTTTTTTTTTTGACAGGCAGAGTGGATAGTGAGAGAGAGAGAGACAGAGAGAAAGGTCTTCCTTTTTGCCGTTGGTTCACCCTCCAGTGGCCGCTGCGGCCGGCGCATCTTGCTGATCCAAAGCCAGGAGCCAGGTGCTTCTTCTGGTCTCCCATGCGGGTGCAGGGCCCAAGGACTTGGGCCATCCTCCACTGCCTTCCCGGGCCATAGCAGAGAGCTGGCCTGGAAGAGGGGCAACCGGGATAGAATCCGGCGCCCCAACCGGGACTAGAACCCGGTGTGCCGGCGCCACAAGGCGGAGGATTAGCCTGTTAAGCCACAGCGCCGGCCCACAATCAGATTCTTAACACTTACCTGCTGTATAGCATCAGAGCTTATGCAGGCCATGAATGAGAACGGACTGCTCAAACTGAGCAGCATTGCTCCACCCGTGTTTAGTTCTTCACCTTGCCCTAGATTGTTCAGTAGAGTTCAGCTATTCCTCTTCTTAGCCTGTGACTCATCTGAGGAATTCAGTCCACCCATGATCTGAAGGGCCCCGGCTGAGGAGACTGGTAGGGGTTATCGAAGAGAGTTTGGAGTCTGGGTAAGATGTCCAACGCTTGTGTGATGAGCACTTGCAGGAGAGGGTATTAGCACTTACTGAACACATACAAAATTCCAGGCACTGTGCTGCTGGCTTGGAAATGTAATCCTGTTGGGTGGTGTAATCTTCTTTTAAGAGAGAACAGAACCAAAGCCCAGAGAGGCAAAATAACTGGCCCAAGCACACAGGCTAAGTGAGTGACAGAGCTCAGATTTGAGGAGCCCATGCTCCTCCTATGATTCATTGCCTCCCAGGAATGAGAATTCAAATTTATGGGACATCCTTGTTTTAAGGCTGCATAGGCGATTAGAATTTATGCCAAATGCAGTCGATTAGTAGTGATGTCTGGAATGTTGTGTTGAGAAAGTTTTTTACTGGGCAGGATTCTCTGGCTGATTAATGATGTCTGCCTTGAGTGCTGCTAGGGAGGACGGATGGCAGGACACCAGCCAAGCGTGGCTGGCCCCTCCTCAGGTTGCTGGGATCGGTAACCCATCTTCAAACAGAATTGTGTCTGTGTAAGCCAGTTGTAGTGCATAGCAGTGTAGACCCACAAGTCACCTGACAGCGACAAGTTGCAGCACAGTATTCATATTCTGTTGGGAAGAATCAAAAACGATGTCTCTCAATTGCTAGGAACAGTCTTGAAATGATCGGGTTGTGCTCGATCAGCACTTCAGGGGCTCCTATTCACATAAATTGAGTATACTTGAAGGCACCCTGGCAATATCTGGACGCTTTGCCCATAAAGCATCCATCGTTTTTGTTGTAGAAAGAAGTGAATGATAGACGAATAATCAAAACAAAAGCTCCAACCATTAGGTGGAGCTATAAACTATTACTCTTAATTTATAAAAGCTTTGTGGGTTGCTTCTTGTTTCCTATGCTGTTTTACCTGGTTTTTTATTTGAAATTTACTTTTTCATTGGCAAATAAAAATTGCATATGTATATTGTTTAGAAAATTTTTTGACATGTATAGACATCGTGGTATGGCAAAAAAGCTAACTCATGCATTACCTCACACATGTCTCATTTTTTTGGAGGTGAGAACACTGAAAATCTCAGCAATTTTTAAGAATTCCATACATTATTATTAATGACAGTTATCATGTTGTAAGTAGATCTCTCAAACAGATCCCTCCTACTTAACTCAGATGTTGATCCCTCTTTGCTTTTCTCATTCACTTAAGTACTTCCCTCCATTTCTCCAAACTTCTGCAAAACAAACCAAGTCCTCAAGGTTTCAACAAACACACATTTCCACCAAGTACCCTCTTTATTATTTTTTTTTCCTCATTAACCTCACCATTTAGGTGTATTGGTCAGTAAGCAAAGGTCAGTGGACAATAAAAATCATATTTGCATTTTCGTTAATCAGAGATTGCCCATCATGAGTGTTTGGGCTAGTGGTTAAGATGCCTGCATCTCATATTGGAGTGCTGGGTTCAATTCTCAATCCCAGCTTCTTGGCAACACAGACCCTGGGGGCAGCAGTTGATGGCTTTCACCCAGGAGAAGTCCTGGATTGAGTTCTAGTCAGGTTTGACTTGTTGTTGGTATTTGGGAGTGAACCAGCAGATGAGAGCTGTGTCGGCCTCTTAAATTTAAAAAAATAAAAAAATAAATGTTTGCCCACAAGAGCTCTTGCTCAGAATATGGTGTTACTAGATGAGTAGTTATTTCTTCAGTTAAAACTAAAAATTAGTAAGGTGGGATAGTCTCCCTATATATAACTAGCAAGGATAAAAATACAGATTCAGCCGGCGCCGTGGCTCACTAGGCTAATCCTCCGCCTGTGTCGCCGGCACACCGGGTTCTAGTCCCGGTCGGGGCGCCGGATTCTGTCCCAGTTGCTCCTCTTCCAGGCCAGCTCTCTGCTATGGCTGGGAGTGCAGTGGAGGATGGCCCAAGTGCTTGGGCCCTACACCCACGTGGGAGACCAGGAGAAGCACCTGGCTCCTGGCTTCAGATCAGTGTGGTGCGCCGGCTGCAGCAGCCATTGGAGGGTGAACCAACAGCAAAAGAAAGACCTTTCTCCCTGTCTCTCTCTCTCACTGTCCACTCTGCCTGTCAAAAAACAAAACAAAACAAAAACCAGATTCTATTGGGCTTTATTGTTTTTATTTTTTGCAGTAATGGAAATTGTTCACCAGTACTCATTTACTTCCTTTGAAGAGTTCTGGGAGGGAGCATATGCAAACCCAGCTTGAGAAACAAATTGCCAATTCCTGGGGGCCCAGGTAGAAATCTCTCTATTAATACAGGAATGCTGATGCTGCATCGCTAAAAGCGATACCCACTCAATCTCTTTCTGGTTAAAATTTGATCATAGATTCAAGCACCTTGCTTCCCTGGAGTTAAATTCTCCATTCAGATGCTTACTTATACTGAATAACATCTTTAATTCAAGAGTCTTAGCACTCACCAGGAAATCTAGGCCACTTTTAATTGAAGTGAAATAACCAAAGAGCTTGTGTAATTAAATGGTAATAGTAAGAGACTAGAACTCATGACATTAGGAACCACTATAAATAATTAGACCACACTTCCTCCCAAGTTCAAATTATCAGACTGTCAATGAAGAATAACAGTTTCTCTGACTGTATGACTTTAGCTTTTATTTCATTTCCTGTTAGTCTGGAATGCAGCAGTCCAGATGTGCTCTGAAAGAGGGGAAGATGGTAAGGCTGAATGTTGCTCAAGACCTTAGAGACAAGTTGAGTTCCAGAATGAGCTGGAGTTTAACTAGATTTGGGGTTAACATAGGTCAGTTCCTCTGTGTTGCTTCCCAGCGCTTAGTGAGTGCTGTAACTCAAGACTCAAAGCACCTTGGAAATCAAAATTCATGCATCCAGTTACCAAGCATTCTTATTGTTTGGTTTCTTCCATGACATGGAAGAATTTTCCTATTGGACTAAGCTTAGAAATGAGAGTTGTATTGCCAAGGCCGTTCCTGTCCTGGGCATGACTACAAGCCAACCCCAGCAGGCACCTCATCACGTCTTGTCCCTTGCACTCTGTCCGTGACCAAATATCGTCCTAATGATGTGTTCCCAATAGTTTCAATCTTAGAGAATTCAGGAGAGTGAAGTGCTCTCTGTCTGAATGTATCCAAGTTGTCCCAGAAGTTGATGGCCATCAATGCAGAGCCAAAGCAAGCGAGCAGATTACAGAGGCATTAGATTTATGGTCAACTGGGATGAGAAAATGAAGAAGGTGTGAATCCGTGAGATTTGCTGACCTTCAAAAAAGAAGGGAGGACTTCATTCAACTCACCGGAGTCCTGTTGGATATGGCTGGAAAGTATCTAGGTGTCTGGCAGCTGCCATTCAGGCACGATCCAGAATAGGATTCCCATCCTGGTCCTGGGAGTAGGAGTGCCTCGGTAGCTCTGATTTTCCTTCCCTGAGGCTTCCTGCATTTGGCCCAGGTATGAAGATGTTTGGAGAAGATGAATCTAGACTGCGATCCTGGATCCTGGATCCTGAATCCTGTGATCCGGTCCAGCTCTTCTCACCTCCCTAAAGCAGGTCTCAGAGCAACTTGGAGCTTAATGCAGAGGAAGATAATTCTTCTGACTGTGCAAAATATCAGACAGTGAAACAGGTGATAAAGACTGATTGTAGGGCTAGATGTCTGGCACAGTGGCTAAGACACCTGTATCCCATATTGGGTTGCCTGGGTTCAAGTCCTCCACTCTGCTTCTGATCCCAGCTTCCTGCTAATGTGCACCCTAGGAGGCAGCAGTTGATGGCTCAAGGACTCGGATCCCTGCCACCTCTATGGGAGATCCAGACTGAGTTCCTGGCTCCTGGGCTTGGCCCATCCCCAGCTGTTGTGGGCATTTGTGGAGTGAACCAGAGAATGGAAAAATCTCCCTTCCTTCCTTCCTTCCTCCCTCCCTCCCTCCCTCCCTCCCTTCCTTTCTTTTTTCCTTCTTTCCTTCTTTCCTCTCTCTCTCTTTCCCTTTCAAATAAAAAGTGAAAATAAATTATTGTTTTTTAAAAAAATTTAGTACTTCTCTAAGATGACAAAACTGTCAAAAAGCTTATTTAAAAAAAGATTGGTGGTAAAATCTAAGAATGGAATTAGATCAGTTCTCTCTCTGCCTAATGTAATGACATAATTAGCTCTGTAGGCCTTAGCTTCCTCACTTGTAAAGTGACTAAGGCAGTACTATTTCCCCAGAGGGTAGCCGTGTAGATACAGGGGATAGTGTAGGTAACTCACTTTGAGTCACATATTTATAAATGTCCTGTAAGAGATTCGTCACTTCTATCCTAGCAGTGAGATTCTAGCCCTCTGTTATGGAGTTCAAAGAGACCCCTCTTTTCCTCTGACTACACACAAACACCATAGGGGTATTAAGTAATGTGTGTCTGTAAAGCTGTATTATGGTGAATCTTCTAGGTTTTAGAAAAGTTACAGCCTTTCCATCTGAACGGTCCCTAAGTTCACACTGTCCTTTTTAGGACTGAAGGATGGAGAGTGAAATACTGAACTGCTGTCTCATTGTGGTGATACGTATCATTTTGTGACAGTTATTAAGAGAAAATGTTTTCAGCTTGCAGCCTGGTCCTGAGTTTGGCTAAATAGGATACCATTACAAAGACCAGGAAATTGCAATGGTAGGATAATTTTTGAGCATGATGCTTAAATGTTGTCCAGGGATCTCATGTCACTTTTCACTAAGACCCTAGTGGTAGCTATTTGTCTTCCCATTTTGCTGATAAGGAAATCAAGGCTCAGAGAGTTTAAGCAGTTTGGCTAAGTTCACAGAGCCAGTATGTGCAGAGCTCGGATTATAACTCAGATCTGTGAGAACGCCGGGCTCTTAACCACCCCCTTTTATCACTGCCACCCATTCTGCTGTGCTGATGGGAACAGCACGATGGAATACCAACACCAGCTTGTCTTTGAGCTTCAGAACGGAGGACTGGGGAAATGGGCTGTTAAATGACCCACAGGAGTTGCCTGTTACTGTGCTTTTCCTGAAGGGGGAGGCTTTATCATCCCAAGCGCAGCAGGGTGAGGACTCGGCCCTTCTTGGTGACCTCTGCTTGCCTGCCTTTTATGTCATGACTCTGGCTGTCCTGTGTCTTGTAATTTAAGAGAGGTCATTAGAAGTTCATCTCAACTATCCCTCTGCCCCCCTAGCAGCCAAATAAAAAGCATAGAAAGATCAGATTTTCACTGTGGAGTGCAAATGTATCAAGGTAATTCTCCACTCTTCTCCCAACCCTGGGAAATAGACCTTACGATCGCCGTTGTGCTGGTGAGAAAACCAAGGCTCAGCAGGTCATTAGACCTGTCTGAGGTCACCTGTCAGGTCGGGATCTGTAGCTCAGGACAACATAACGTGATGTTCTTGCTTTACACTTAGGCTGCATCCCCATGTGAAGGTAGTGGTTCTCAACCAACTGCAGTCTGGCTGCTGGGGACATTTGGCAGTGTGTTCTCCCAGTAGAAGTTGTGTGATGCAGTGGAGAAAAGAACAAACTCATATGTGCCAAGCCATCCGCAGGGAGTGCATCTCATTCCCTAAGTCTGTAGGGGAGGTCTGAGTGTTCTCATTTCACACACAGGGAAATGAAAAGGCAAGCGACTACCTCAGTATCACACTGTCAGACATCACTGGAGCTGGGATTGACATCAGGGCTTCCTGATCCAAACTCAGATATTTTCTCCTTTGTTGGAGCCATACTTCTCTGGGCCCATGCTTTTCTCATCCAGTGTAGACTTTCAATCTCTCTGAACATCCTTTATCTAGGTCTGTGGTTCTGAAGTCATAGCATGCATGATATTTACTTGAGGGTTTGGGATCACACAGATTTCTAGGGTCTCCCACAGTTTCTGATTCAGTGGCGCCCAGTGGGGGACTGAGAATTTGCATTTTGAATAAGCTGTCAGGTGCTACTGGTGCATTGGACTGGACACTCTGAGGAGCATCGAGTTAGGTCCTTGGTGATTTTGGAAGCATCGCCTACCTCCTCCTTGCTTCTCTCTCCCCCAGCCATCTGGAGACAGCAGTGTGCTGAATGTGCAGCCTGGCTCTCACAGACAGGACAGTGAAATATTAGTGGAACATGTGAAACCCACGGCCTCATGAAGGCTCCTTGCAGAACTCAGCTGGATTTCAGGCATTCTTGGTCCAAGTGTTTCCTACAGTCCCCTGAGATGGAATTAAAATAATTTGCTGGTGACTAGTTCTGGATCTGGCCTAATCTGGGTCAGAGGCTACAAGCTGATCTGTCATCTCAAAACCCTGTAACCTCTCCCTGGTGTCCTCTGGGGGGCTGTGGCTGCCCTCTGTCCTGGAGGCAAGAGCGTGGAGGTGCAGATGGAGGCCTGGCCCTGTCTCTTTGTCTGGAAGCTGATTTCCTAAAAGGGTGGCTGTCTTGGACAACAGCAGGAGGTGTGCGTAAGGGGCTGGGAAGCCAGGCTCCCAAAGTTCATGGGGTTCCCTCCAATTTATTATCTCTGAATGCTTGGAACATCTGATGTGCCAGAGGTTCAGGAATTTGTGATGACTGTACAATGAAGACCTATGCTGTGCTGAAACTAGCAGGAACTAGGCCAAGGAGGGGGAGAAAGACACTGGTATTTATTGAGCCTGATAAGGTGCCAGGCGTTGTGCCTGATGCTTTACAAACATCTCATTTAATCCTCATAACAGTCTCCTAAGTTAGATATTCTTACTTGCATGAAGAAGCTGCGGCTTCAAGGGCCCAGGAGACTTACCTAAACCCATAAAGCTTGCAAGTGGAGGAGCCAGGATTTTAGTCCAGGGTAATCTGAGCCAACAGCTGTTATCTTTCCATTTAATGAGGTGGGGGCGGGGGTGGTTAGGGGAGGTAGGGAAGAAAGAAGTTGAAGCCTTGAGGTTCAGAGATGCCTTCTGTCTCATGATTTACTGGGCAGTCCTTGTGCCAGTTTGACTTAGGCTAATTTTTGTCAAGCAATTTCTGTTGTTTGGTGCAAAGAAATTTAGAATGTGGGGAACAAGGTGTTAGCATCTGCTGTGAGGGGTTGTCTTCATTGACAGGCAAGTGACAAATAGAATGAATATTCCCGTCTGGGATTTGTAAGAGGCACAGCAAATCCCAAAACTCTCTGTCGAGAATTTTAGAAGAAAGATAATACAGGATATTAGGAAGTCGGGGCTTGATTGGAGTGGAGATGCAATTTTCTCCTTCAGATCTAAGGTTTACCATCTTTTCTTATCTTAGGTGTAAACAGAACCCTACTACTTTTTTTTTTCTTTTTATGAGTAGGAAAAATAAATCAACTTGCTCCCTACAGTTTCCCTGACTTGTGAAAATAAAATCAAAATAGATCTTTGTAATTTCATCCTAACCCAGAAAGAGATGAAAGAAATTTGAGCCCAGGAGATTTGCCAGGTTGCTCTCTCTGTGGTCCCCAATGCCTGAGCCTTAATTATAAGTAGTAAGGGCATTTGAATTGGCAAGACACTTTCAGCATTCACTCATCTTGAGCAAATTGTGACAACCATGGGGAAGGAGGAACCGAACATTTCAATCACTTTTATGGGTAATTGGCACTGAGCCTCCTAATCCCATAATATGCTTAGTGGTGTCTGCAATAGGCCTGACTTTGAGTCCCCCATTTGAAATTAGACCCAATCCACAACATCAGTAACAATACCTTTCATTTCTTAAGGCCTGTAAAGCATTTGCAGTCACATAATCTCATATAATCCTCAGAACAACTCAATGAAGGAGATATTTTCATCTTCAATTTATAGACAAGAACACCAGACCTTGAAAAAAAAAAAAAAAAGTTAGGGGCAAAGTCTCAACTCAAATCCGAAGTCTTAAGTCCTATCTGAGAGCTTGTTTACTCTATTCCTATCTGCTTCTTTGTTCTGTAAATTTGACTGGGGTCTTTCAATTTAGTGATTAGATTTTGTTTAAAACAGCTTTTCCTTAGTATAAGATAAACACACATTCTTATTAAATGTATAGGGCAGTCAGTAAAAGAAGTAGATTTCTATCACCTTAATGAAGACAATCCCTGTCAAATTTCTGCTGTATTTTCTTCCCCTATAGTTATTGAATCAGCACCTCTTCATTTTGCTTGAGTTCAAATTGCACGTACAGCTTTCAGATTTATCTCCAGAGGGACACCCAACATAGTACCTATGGCCTTTCTGTTGCTCTGGAGCAATCTGCTGAATGGAAGGAGGGAAAGAATGATCAATGTGCGTATTCATAGGTTTGGAAAATAGTAAATTTAAAAGAAATCATTACTACCCCGACATACTTGTCATCTAAATACAAGATCTGTCATTGATTCCCACAGCAAGTTTGTGAACAATTAATAAAATCATAAGGAAGAGGCCGGTGCCGCAGCTCAATAGGCTAATCCTCTGCCTGCGGCGCTGGTACCCTGGGTTCTAGTCCTGGTCGGGGCGCTGGATTCTGTCCTAGTCACTCCTCTTCCAGTCCAGCTCTCTGCTGTGGCCCGGGAGTGCAGTGGAGAATGGCCCAAGTGCTTGGGCCCTGCACCCGCATGGGAGACCAGGAGAAGCACCTGGCTCCTGGATTTGGATCAGCGCGGTGCGCCGGCTGCAGCACACCAGCTACCGCGGCCATTGGAGGGTGAACCAACGGTAAAGGAAGACTTTTCTCTCTGTCTCTCTCTCTCTCACTATCCACTCTGCCTGTAAAAAAAAAAAAAAAAAAAAAAAAAATCATAAGGAAGAACCTAAACCTGAAGTTCATCATGTTGTCTGAGTGTCATATGCCTGCATGGAGAATGGGCGTGAGCAGCACAAATTTGGAGGCAAGTGAGAGGCAAGTTCCTGGGGGACACGGCGTTTAGTGAGAGCTTGAGGGAAATGACGCTTATGGTTGCAAACTGTCCCTGACCTTTACCAAAGTGACAGACCGAAGAGGAGCCGCTGGGTCATTGTTGCCTACAAACCGGAAATAACTTTTATTCCAACAGTTTGCCTTTGATATTTGGGTTCCTTTCTTGAGAGAGCATAGTTTTTCTAGAAGGCCAATGAGACCTATTCTCTTTGGCTGTTTATTGAAATTATTAGATGTGGCCTGTCTTTCTGATGCCTGCTGCCTTCCAATCACTTGGGGAAATACAAAAGGAAATGAAAATGGCTGCTTTACTACTTAAGCCTTGGGAAAAAAAAGAAATGCTGAAGCTCAATAATTTACAGATTGAATATCTGAGTGTTAAGGAAGAGGTCAGCTTTGTTGCTTTTAGAAAAATGATTTACAGTCCCACTTAGCTTTTAAAGTCCTGCTGTGACATTTGGGAACATGCTTTTCCATTGATAAGTAATACTGTAGTGTGATAGATGAGAGAACAATAGCATGAGTTTGACCAAATAACTATTCTTAATGTTTGTTTAACAGATAACGAAGTCAGGTGACATTTTCTATCAGTGTGTTGTGAAATGCTGCAGAACTAACAGCTCCAAGATTTGGCATAGAGAATGAGAAATTCCCAGGGAAGTTCTAGGTTGGCATTCTGAACAGGCTATCCAACGTCAGATTCCCTGAATACCTCTTCCTGTGATCTCCATGAAGATCTAGATAAAAAGTCAGCTGTACCACTTCCTGCATGGAGGGGGTGGCGGCGTTCAAAATGTTGCTTAACCTTTATAAGCCTGTTTGCTTGCCTCACAAATAGGGTTAATAATATGTATATCAGAGGGTTGTTGAGAGAATGAAAATAGTTACATGTGTAGAGTGTCTTAACAGAACTCGGTACCCAGTGGACATCTGATATGTCCATTCATTCAACAAGCATTTGGTGTTGTGCTATAGGCTGGGGAATTTGAACATGATTAAGACAGATAGTCTCTGTCCTTGCAGAGCTAACAATTTAGTAAAAAAGGCAGACCAAAACTAAAAATAAACGTGTGTGAAGGATCTACAAAAAAGTTCATGGAATGCATATTAAGAAAGAAATTATGCATCAATTTCATTTTTTTGCACTAAAATAAACTTTTAATTCCAATTCCCATGAACTTTTTGAAGTCCACTTGTGTGTGTGTGTGTGTGTATATAATCATTACAAATTTATCCAACTCTCATAAAGGGTACAAAGGCCAAGACAGGATATTTGGGACCAATGTGAAACTGTTTCACATTGGGCAGAGGAAGAATGCCTTTCTGAGCAGGTGACTTTAAGCAAAGTGCTACCTTAGGACAAAGCCAGCTATAAAAAGAGTTGATAGATAATGCATGTTGACAGAAGAAATAGCATGTGCAGTAGCCCTGAGGCAAGACATAGCCTGGGGAGTTCCAGGAACTGAACAGGACCGGTAATTGCAAAGAGGTGAACCAGGGGAAATGAGCTCAGCAAAAAAATCCCACCTCATGGAGTATTTCTGAGATCTCAACCCCAGGGTGTGCTCGGATACTTTAAAGCAGAAGAGTGATAGCCATACGATTCTGATACTGGTTACCTTTGCATGGGAGGTAAGGAGATAGGGCAGTAGAGGATCACACGAATAAATACAGGTAACCACAGTTCAGGTTCTGTAGAGTGATGGGTTCAGGAGTATTTATGGAGTTCTAACAATGAATGAATGCATAGATGAGTAAAAGAGATGAAAGTTCACACTACTTGGACCAAAGATAACAGTGAGTTATGAACTGAAGATAATGAGTAATTCAACTCTGAAGTTCAAGTTCATTATAAGAAAAAGTGGCTTTCCTGGTCCCTCTACTAAGCCAGGATGCTTGAGGGGTAGAAACAAGTCATTGTTAATTTATCATTACAGCTCTGAGCTGCTCACTAGGTAGATTCATTGTGTATCTCTAGCCCTCCAGAGTCCACATGCTTACAACAACACCACAGTATTTTGAATTTCTATGTTATATTGTATTATTTTACACTTTTCAAACTTTCCTGATCATGCACATACCCAATCAGGAAAAAAATGGGGGACCTCCACTCCCAAGAAGAGGGTATTTTCAAGAGTTTGGGAACTTGTGGGAATATTTCCAAAGAAAATAAAGTCAGCATATGAGAGAGATACCTGAACTCCCATGTTTATAGCAGCACAATTCACAGTAGCAAAGCTATGTTATCAATCTAGCTGTCCATCAACTACTGACTGAATAAAGAAAATGTGCTAGGGGCCAGTGCCATGGTGCACTAGGTTAATCCTCAGCCTGCAGCGCCGGTATCCCATATGGGCGCTGGTTCTAGTGCCTGTTGTTCCTCTTCCAGTCCAGCTCTCTGCTATGGCCTGGGAAAGCAGTGGAGGATGGCCCAAGTCCTTGGGCCCCTGTACCTGCATGGGAGACCTGGAAGAAGCTCCTGGCTCCTGGCTTCGGATCGGCACAGCTCCAGCTGTTGCGGCCATTTGGGGAGTAAACCAACGGAAGGAAGACCTTTCTCTCTGTCTCTCTCTCTCTCTCTGTAACTCTACCTCTCAAATAAATAAATAAAATCTTAAAAAAAAAAAATGTGCTAGAGATACATGATGGAATAGTACTAAGCCATAAAAATGAAATCCTGATATTTGCAAATCAATGGCTAGAACCAGAGATTATTATGCTAAGTGAAATAAGCCAGACACAGAAAGACAAGTATCATGTTTTCTTCAATATGTGGAAGCAAATATCTAGAGAGAGAGTATAAAAATTAGGAGGATGTCATATTATTTGGTGTATAGGTAGTTATAAATGTGACCTTCACTGTATTATAATATCTATGTGACAATAGCCTCTTCTTTCCTCACTTTATGATCATTATTACAAATCCCAAATTATATGAAAAGTTAGCATAAAACGCATAGGTACATAATATCTATATATGAAGTGAATATGGCCAAATGTTAAAAATTATTTAATTGTAAAATAAATTTTAAAGATGCTTCTGGAAGCCCAAAGAAAATAATAAATGTCACAATGTACCCTATAGATGTGTATAATTATTATTAATATAATATTTTTAATGAAAAAAATAAAAATTTTAGGGTAACTTAAAGAAAAAAGTTTGTGGAAAAAATGGGATTAAAAGAAGCTTATTTTGATACAATATATATTGAAATCATAGATAATTTTTATATAATGTACATTTCCATGAACTTATTGAAGACCTAGTATATCTGTGAATTTATAGCCAAATTACATATCTACTATTAGAAATATGTCTGTATTTTTCTTTGTTTTAGGGTAAAATGAAACATAAGAAGAAGTTTGAAAAATTTCTTCTCACAGTCCAATGTATACAAAACCGTAGTATACAAAGGCTTCACTTTCATAGTGCAGAGACTTCATCCATCCTTAGCATTTATTCCCTTATTTGCCGTTCATGACACTCCTGAGAGGCAAGAGTCATGCCTTGTTATTCCCGTTGCACCAAGGTGAGAAAAGAAGCCCAGAGAATTCCTGGCTCTCCCACGAAGTTACCAAGAGAGCTGACAAAGTTTGTAATAGGAGTAGGATTTCCCCTTGCTGGGGCTCTTCCCACTGTATTTGGAGCTTGCAGTCTAACTCCGACACTTATATGACTTTTAAAAATTATTTTAACTTATTTGAAAGGCAGACGGTCAGAGACAGACAGATGGAAAAAGATCTTCCATCCTGCGGTTACTCCCCAAATGCCTGCAAAAATCAAGGGTGGACCAAGCCAAAGTCAGGAGCTCAATCACTTGAGCCATCCCCTGCTACCTCCCAGGGTGTGCATCAGAAGGAATTTGGAATCAGGCGTGGTGCCAGCATTTGAATCCAGGCACACTGATATGGGATGCAGGCAACCCAAACAGCATCTTTAATCACTGCACCAATGTCTGCCCTTGATTCTAAAAGTTGGGTGAACCTGGCTTTACATATGAGCTCTGTTATGTTAAAATGATGGTCGAAAGATTACCTGAGCCATTTTAGAGTATCAGTATGTTTTCAGTAAAATTTTAAATTGCCAACAGAGTTTGTGTGCTTTTTTCTATCAACTTGTTTTCTAAAATCTATCTGTGGCATTACAATAAACCTGGACCCTTGATTAATGAGAATATGCATACATGGATGGCTATGCACATGTGTGTTACTCTACACATACATTCTATTTCACAAAAGGGCAGCTTCCTGTGATACTAAAAGGCCTTGTAGCATGATCAAAGAAAGAACACAATTGTGGTTTCCATGAGAAAGAAGGCTTTTTTTTTTTTTTTTGACAGGCAGAGTGGACAGTGAGAGAGGAGACAGAGAGAAAGGTCTTCCTTTTTGCTGTTGGTTCACCCTCCAATGGCCGCCGTGGCCGGCGCGCTGCAGCCGGAGCACCGCACTGAGCCGAAACTAGGAGCCAGGTGCTTATCCTGGTCTCTCATGGGGTGTAGGGCCCAAGCACTTGGGCCATCCTCCACTGCACTCCCTGGCCACAGCAGAGAGCTGGCCTGGAAGAGGGGCAACCGGGACAGAATCCGGTGCCCCAACCGGGACTAGAACCCTGTGTGCAGGCGCCGTAAGGTGGAGGATTAGCCTATTGAGCCACGGCACCGGCCGAAAGAAGGCATCTTGAATATAGCCTGGCACAGTAGGAGAAGCAGCACCACTTGTTTCTGGCCAAGTCACCCTGGCCCCTGGGTCTCCTGGAGTTTGTTCCTCTCTGGATCTAATATTTGTGCTTACAGAAGTGCACAAAGCAGGCTACCGAGGTGTCCAAGGCCCCCTGGCAACACTTGGGGAGCACCAGACAGTATTGTACAATTATGTTCAAAGGTCAACTCCAGTTGTTAAGATTCTTAAGGTGTCTGTTTCACTTAAATCAAGTTTTACGTTTATATGTATGAGTTTCTTAAGGGAAAATGGAACCTATGGAGAGAACAATCCCACATAAATTAGAAACACATGTAGGCATTCAATATATCAGCTCTGTAAAGATGTGTTATTATATCTTGTGTTTATAGGAATTGTATTCCCAGACAAGGCTGGCATATGAATTTTATGGTTCTCTGATGCCCTGGGTTAGCCCAATCCTGATACAGTTGTTTAGAGGCAAAAACTCTCCTCTTTCTTGCATATAGAGATAAGGAAGAAAAATATCATGTTACAACTTCAAGAGCTAGAGCTTAGTTAAAGAATGACTACATGGGGCCAGCACTGTGGTGTAGTGGGTAAAGCTGCCGCCTGCAGTGCCAGCATCCCATGGGCACTAGTTCAAATCCCGGCTGCTCCACTTCCGATCCAGCTCCCTGCTATCCCTGGAAAGCAGTGGAAGATGGCTGAAGTCCTTGGGCCTCTTCACCCGCATGGGAGACCCAGAAGAAGCTTCTGGCTCCTGGCTTTGGATCAGCACAGCTCCAGCCATTGCAGCCAACTGGGGAGTGAACCAATGGATGGAAGACCTCTCTCTCTCTGCACCTCTCCTTCTCTCTCTGTGTAACTCTGATTTTCAAATAAATAAATGAATCTTTAAAAAAAGAATGAATACATATGAAATATTTCCATGTGGTATCATATTTGAGACCAAAAAGTGGAAGAGATGTAAGGTCTGTGTAGACCACACTGCTTTAAAGTGCTTTGATTTCATAGCTCTGCCAAGTAGAGGCCAATTGTCTTTCTACCAGAGGGATCGACAGACACAGTTAACCCTGTTCCTATGACTTTCTCCATTTAAAATCAAACATAAAGTAGTGGTTCATGGCCGGCACCTTGGCTCACTTGGCTAATCTTCCGCCTGCGGCGCCGGCACCTAATCCGGTTGGGACGCCTGGTACTAGTCCCGGTTGCTCCTCTTCCAGTCCAGCTGGAGGATGGCCCAAGTGCTTGGGTCCCTGCACCCGCATGGAATATCAGGAGGAAGTGCCCGGCTCCTGGCTTCGGATCGGCACAGCGCCGGCCATAGAGGCCATTAGGGGAGTGAACCAAGGGAAGGAAGACCTTTCTCTCTGTCTCTCTCTCACTGTCTATAACTCTCTCTCTGTCTCTCTCTCTCTCACTGACTAACTCTGCCTGGCAAAAAATAAAAATAAAAATAAAAATAAAAATAAAAATAGGGTTCATGTGCTGTGCAATTACTTCTTCCTCTGCCTACTCCCAAACATTGCTGCATCACTAACGCTAGTATAATGGAAGAAGGAAGCAAGAATAGAAGGAAAACTAGCACTTATTGACTGTCTTGTCCTGTGAGTTTCATGATATTAGCCAAAGGCAAAAATGCTCCTTAAGGTCGACTCCTTGTCCAGAGCTGCAGGTTCGTAGAGACACTGTGGCTCCCCGGCACTGGGGTCAGCAGAGAATGTTGAGGGACCTCAATGGGTCCAGAGTTTCGTGCTGGTGTTAGTAAAACTTCCTGGAATTAGATTACAGTGATGGTTGACAACATTGTGTGTGAAGCAAAACCCCTGAATTGTGCACTTCTAAATCTTCAAATGCTGGCTTTTGTTTTAAATTACTTTTGCCTCAATTGAGAAAAAAGAGAAATAGAAAGAAAGAGAAAGAAAGAGAGAAAAAGAAAGAAAGAGAGAGAGAGAGAGAGAGAGAGAGAGAGAGAGAAAAGTAAGAAGGAAGGAAGGAAGAAAGGTAGGTGAGTTAAGAGTGGGTGCCATGGGACCAATGTCAGCCCTCCCAAGCGCTAAGAGACTGGCTTGGCTTCATTCTGGAGATTGCTAGAGAGTGGTTTGATTTCAGCATTGGAGAGAGGCAGGAAAAGAACCTCGGTCAGGTCTGGTGAGAATTCCTGGAGGCAACATGCATGTGGGTGTGTTCTAAAAGGTACCCGTCTGCCTCTGGTGCCCTGCTCACCTGCTCTATGCTGGCTGGTTTTCCTGAACTGAGGCGAAGTTCTAGAAACTCGAGTGGAAACTGGCCAGAGGAACACTCTTCCTGAGGGCGTGTGTGTTCTGCTGTCTGCACAGCATGAGGTTGCCCTGGGGAGCCTGTGCAAGGCGTGAGGCTCAGGATGCCAGCTTCCCTGGCTCCCGTGGCCAGAACTTTACTCACAGATGTTGACTTCATGTGCATTTCTCTCTGACAAGTGAGCCCAGTGTCACTTCTGAGTTCAGTTCAAGAGGAAACTAGTTTATTCCTAAAGTAAATCAAGTTGTGTGCTTTTTTCCTTTGGGGAACTAGAAAGCTGGGCCCAAGAAACTCATGCAGATTTAAATAAAACAAAGCAAAACACCCAGCTGTCTTATGAAACGTTAACATAGGCCTAAATTTGTAAGTGCCATGTACAAGTTTTCTCTACTATGGTAAGACATAAATGGTCTTCTCTGGCATAGACTCTTTTGTCTTGAAAAATATCAGTAATGGATGCTGTGAATTTCTTATCGGAAAATCGGAATCACCCTGGGAACCACACGAGTTCCTTGATAAAAATGTGAAATTAATTTTGTACTAAATAAAACTTAAAAATTGTTTCAATTACAAGGGGAGGGCATGAAATAAAGACGGTAATTCTTTCATATCATATTATCTGTTCATTATTCTGATTTTTAAAGAAGCTTTTCTGGATCAGAATTTCATAAAGACATTATTGAGATTATGAACATTGGGGATTGTAGTGATGCTTACTACAGAGATGTCACCTTATGATGAGAGTCTTTGGATGCTTTGCAGTTGAGGGGAAAGGCAAGGAAGAAACAAACATATATGGGGCATCCAATGTATGGCAAGATCTGGGCTTGGAAACCTCACATAAGTTCCCTCCTTTAATAAGCTCTACTCTCTGAGATAAACTGGTATCTCCATTTGTTTCACATGGAAAATGGAAGCTCAGACATCATATGCGATGTCCAGAATGATACAACTTGTCCCTGGCAGAGTGGGAATTCAACTCTAGTGCTCCTTTTTGTCCTATTCTAACGCCTGTTTTCCTCGTATTCCAGTGCTCATTTTTCTTTGGAAACACAATTGATCACAGGAAAACCAGACAATACCTGCACACACCCTGGTGAAGGTCCTTCTCTGGAGCACCCCCTCTTTTGCCTGAAATCACTCCCCAGCATCTTCCATTTGGCATCATTGTTGGTCCCACACTGAACAGAACCTTCATGAGAGTCCTCATTATGTGTAGGGCACTGTGATCTGGTTACAAACATGAGGAAAACACAATTCCAAGTTCCCAGAGTTCCAGTATCTGAACTTTCATTATTTGGTCTCAAAGTCCTCTCACCTTAAAATGACAATAATGACTCTTGACCTTAGGGACAGTTGCATAGATTCAAGTAGGATCAAGATCAAGTGTTTAGCACTGAGCTTGGCTTAAAAAGGGAAATCAGGGGCTGACATTTTGTTGTGGTGGGTTAAATCACCGCTTACAACTCAAGGATCCAGTATCAGAGTACTACTCTGCTTCTGATCCAGCTTCCTGCTGATGTGCCTGGGAAAGCGGCAGATGATGGCCCAAATACTCAGGAACCACATGGGAGACCTGGGTGGCTCAGCCCAGCCCTAGCTGTTGCAGATTTCTGGGGAATGAACCAGCAGATTGATGATATTCATTCTCATTCTCTCTCTCTCTCTCTCTCTCTCTCTCTCTCTCTCTCTCTCTCTCTCTCTCTCCCTCCCTGCCTCCCTCCCGTCCTCCCTCCCTCCTCTCCCTCCTTCCCTTCTCTGTTTCTCTGCCTTTCAGTTAAATAAACATTTTTGAAAAAAGGGAGACACAAAATATATTATCTTCCTACTGCCACCTCTACTTTTTGGTAAGAAGCAGATGGGGAACATGACTGCTGCATTTTGAATGTGATGCCGCATGGGGCTCCTTGTCTCTACCACTCTGGATCCAAGTCAGAGCTGGAAATGGGAAACGTATTCCTCAGTCTCACATTGAGCTCTGCTGTTGGGTCGAAGGCAACCCACTGTTAAAGAAGAAGTTTTCCAGAGTAAAATGGAAGCCTATATCATTAGAGTCAGAACAGAGATTCTTCGTTGCTGATGGCAAGGTCTGCGATCACAATTCTGACAAGTGACAAAAGACAGACTGGAGCTACAGAACTGGTGTACCCTTAGATGATGATACCCAAACAGGCTGGGCTCAGAGTGCTCCATGGTGCTCCAACTAGAGCCTCACTAATGATGTGGAGCCTACAGGTGCTAAGCACTTAACTGTTTCAAGTTTTCTAGATCATTCAGAGCACTTTCACTCATGCCCTTTCATGTTGCCCTGGAAAGCTGGTAGAAGGACATGGATATTGGAGAAAAGCAAAACAAAACATTAGAACCCATAAAGGAAATAAGCTTTAGCATTGGTAAGGCACGGGGTTAAGCCTGAGCACCACACAACAAAGAATGTGTCCCCTGATGCAGTCCCTGACTCTGAATCACTGGGTCTGGGTCATGGAATATGGGCATTTTCTATGAGTTAGAAAAGCAATGATAATGGTCATGGTCCATTTAGATTTGGCCAGTCTATAGGCTTTCAAGCCTGTTGAAAACAAACCAAACCAACCAAAGATAACAAGTGTTGGTAAGGTCGTGGAGAAAAGGGACCCCTTGTATACAGTTGTGGGACTGGAAAGTGGTACAACCACTATGGAAAATACTATGGAAGTCCCTCAAAAACTTAAAGTAGAACTACCGCAGGATTGAGCAATTCCATTCCCAAGTACACATCCAAAAAAAGATAATCATTACATTAAAGGCATATCTGCACTTTTACCTTTGTTGCAGCATTATTCACAAAAACCAAGACAAGAAAACAACCTATGTGGCAATCAATAGATGAATGCATAAAGAAAATGTGGTATCCACACATATACAATAGAATACTGTTCAGCCTTCAAAGAGAAGGGAAAAAGAAGGAAATCCTGTCATTTGAAGCAACATGGATGAACCTGGAGGACATTATGCCAAGTGAAACAAGCTACACACAGAAAGACAAGTACTGCATGTTCTCACTTATGTTTGGTGTCTAAAACATCAAACTCAAAGAGGCAAAGAGTAGAATTGTGGTTGCCAGAGGCTGGGTCAGGGGAAAAATGAAGAAATTTTGATCAAAGAGTAGGAGCTTCAGTTAGGATGGATAAATTTTGGAACTCTAATACAGCACAGTGACTGTTATCAGTAATACTGTACTATATAATTGAAATTTGCTAAGAGTAGATCTTCAGTGCTCTCACACCCCCACACCCACACACACAGAAGTATGTGAGATGATGGATATGTTAATTAGCTTGATTGTAGCACTCATTTCCTAATCTATTCATATATAAAAACATCAAGTTGTACACCATAATCAAATACAATTCTTATTTGTCAATTATTCCTCAATAAAGATGGGGGTAAAGAAAAAGAAAAAAATTCAGCAAAATGCAAGGGACTTAGAAATGATCAATGTAATTTAGAAGTGAAGCACAATATATATACTTAGAAGCATCATGTTGTATGTGGTATGAACAATTTTTCCTGGTAAATGGCCAATAGACACATGAAAAAATGCTCAGGATCACAAGCCATCAGAGAACTGCAAATAAAAACCACAATGAATTTTTGGCTCATGCTAGTAGAATGGCTCTCATCCAAAATTAAAAAAAAAAAAAAAAAACAATAAATGCTGATGAAGGTGTGGGGAAGAAGGTACTGTAATCCACTGTTGGTGAGAATGTAAACTAGTACAACCATTATGGAAGACAGTATGGTGATTCCTCAGAGATCTGAAAATAGATCTACTATATGACCCATCTGCCCCTTTCCTGGGAATTTACCCAAATGAAATGAAATCAGATATGAGAGTTATCTGTACTCCCATGTTTATTGCAGCTCAATTCATAATAGCTAATACATGCATTCAATCCAGATGTCCATCAGCTGATGACTGGATAAAGAAAATGTGTTATATATACTCTATGGAATACTACTCAGCCATAAAAAAGAATGAAATCATGCCTTTTGCAACAAAATGTCTGCAACTGGAAACAACTATGCTTGATGAAATAAGCCAGTCTTAAATAGACAGATGTCATTTTTTTCTCTGATATGTGGCAGTTAATATAGAATACAAAAAGTGTATAGGAATGAAATGGATATTTTGTGATTATCATTTTCAGCCCTATTTATACTCATGTGGAACTGTGATCTTCCTACTTTTTATTGTTGAGTATTATGGTTAATGGCAAATTGAGGTTGTAAATATAGAGTAAATTAAAATTATGTCTTTGCAAAAACTGATGAAGAGAGAAGAAGGAGGAAGAGGGATTGAGGAGGAGGGAGGAGTGAGGCAAGTGTGGTTGTCTTCTTGGAACTGTACTGATGGAAGGTATGAAATCTGTTCTCTTTATATTGATAAAATTAAAGAAAATAAGAACCAAAATCGTAGTAACATAATTTAGGAATGGAGAGAATATTTTTTAAAATTTTATTTATTTATTTTATTTGAAATGGAGAGAGAGAGAGAGTCCCCATCACCCCCTAAATGCCCGTAACAGCCAGGGCTGGGCTGGAAACAGAGCTAAGAGCAGGGAACTCAATCCAGGTCGCCATGTGGGTGGCAGGGACCTAGCTATCTGAGCCAACAACTTCTGTCCCCCAGAGTCTACACTGGTAGGAAGCTGGAATCAGGAGCTGGAGTTGGGAATCAAACCCAGCCACTAACGTGGGATGCAGGCATCTTAACTGCTAGGCCAAATGCCTTCCCCAGAGTGGAGGTTTTTAAGTGGACTCTTTCATTCCTGAGTCCCCAGTGTTCTGGGTTCCAGTTACCTTTAGCTTGCTTATCTTAGAGATAATGACAAAACATCTTGCCACTCTAGGCTTACTGACAACACAGCTTACTGACGACTCAGCTTCCAAACTGCGTTCTTTGGAATCCCAGGGTTCTTTGGAGGATTCTCCATGGGGATTCCCTTGGAGGGGACCTTAACTCTTTTCCCTTCATGCTCCCTCCAACCCTGCCCGTGCCTCCATTTTAATCAGACACCTCTGCTTTGATTGGTTTTATATATTGGCCTTTTGGTTTGGCTTGGAGCAATTACATTACAACTGACAACAATTTATAAATGTAGGCTCTGGAATGGTAGCTCTTGGAATCCAATATAAAAAGCCCAGCTCGAAGACTGACCTTAAGGTTAATGACTTGGAGAGCTTCACCTGAGGGAGTATGGGCTTGAATTGAGGGAAGCATGTTTCACTTCTCAAAACCATGTCAACTTTCAGGAATAACAAAGAACAAAACCACTGTAACTGCGGAGCACATCGGAAAAAGAACAAAGTGCGGCAACACCACCATTCGGATCAGGCTCCCTTTAGCCACAGACTTCACTGATTGGAGTTTTCTGATGAGGCAGACAGGGTTGTGGACGGCTGCCAGGAAGTTCTGGACATCAAATTGCTTTTGCTAAGCCAGCCCAGCGGTGTAGTAAAGAGCTAAGGAGCCCCAGGAGAGGGCTGGGAAAGGATTGGTCTCTGTTTCTCTACCCCTGATGTGGGCCTTTTTCGATTAGGAAGTGGAGTGTAAAGGAAGTTATCGGGGGCGAAATCAACTCAGCAAGAAACCTTTTCAGACCAAAGCCCAAGGAAAACTAATAAAACCAGTTGGGCGGCTTCATGCTTATCATATGTGGTGCGTGTAGGTCAGCTCACTTTACAGCCAACACAGACACCCCAAAATAAAACCCCCAGTTCTACGAAAGAAATTCCAAATCCCCACAGGACGGCCTGGTTCTTTCAAGGCAGAATCGCGGCATGAAATTCTGGCTCAAGCAAATAATCTGAAACTTTGTTTCTAAATTAATGACTGAAGTGCACTGTGGTCTCTTGTATGAATTTGAGATTATATTTGGCTGGGAGAAACAGAGTACCCCAAAGCAGACCCCTAAACGAATCACTGGTTCTGTTTTCCTTAGGTAACAAGCAGTTGGCAGGAACACAGCTGTGACCACAGCTCAAGGACACCAGGACCCAGGTTCTTAGTCCTCTTTGGTTTTCTTCACCATAGACCAGTGGCTGCTCCTACTCCTCTGGAAGCCTCTCTGCATTAGACGAAGGGTGAGTCTTCTTTTCCTTCTTTTTCCTCCCATATTCACATTTTAAAGGTTTTTTTTTCTTTTTTTCTGGAAACTTCATCCAATGACTTCAGCTTGCACAATTCATATGCCATCCTATCAGAATGCCTGGAAATGTAGCCTTTTAGTTTATTTGTGTTGTTGTTATCCACAAAATTGAGATTTGTTTCTAAGAAAGAATAGGAGAGGGTATGCCAGTCTGAGGGGCAAATTGGCAGTACTATCAGAAGACTGCTCAGTCTTAACTCCTCAGGTATGTCCTTAACGCTTCCTTGTCTGCTCTGCTCCACGGGTTCTGCACTCATGGACTCAACCAACTACAGCTGGAAAATATTTGCAAAAAGAATATGTGTCTGCATTGAATACATAGACTTTCTTGTTGTTCCCTAAGAAATAAGCATAACAATTGTTTACATTGTATTGATTATTAGACTATCTATACATGATGTAAAAACCACGGAAAAGGTGAGTAGGTTGTGGTTGTTTGCAAAGACTATGCCATCTTACGCAAGACACTCAGAGTCTTGGAACCAGTCCTCCATAGACAACAAGAGATGGCTGTACTTAATTCTGGTGTGATTTCCTTTTTGGGAGTGGGTTCTGCTCTCCTTCATGACCTCAGGTTTCTTACTTGAATGTCCACTATATGAGCTTGGGTAGTGGGACACATTTCCTCTAAGGCCAGTGAAGCTAACTGACAAGTGCAGCTCAGCCTGAGTCACATCACTTTGTGTGGAGAATGTTGAATTCAGCTCTTGGTAGATGAAGCACCTTGTGCCAACTTTAGGAAAATGTGTTGAAGGTACACCAGTGCAGTTTATTCAAGGGTAGCCGTTGTTCCACCGACAAAGTTGAGAATTGATAGCCTTAGCTTTTGTTGTGCTAGAAACTGCTCATTAATTTCTGATGAACTGGGGCCTGCACTGTGGCGCAGTGGGTTAAAGCCCTGGCCTGAAGTGACGATATTCCATATGCCGGCTGCTCCTCTTCCGATCCAGCTCTCTGCTATGGCCTGGGAAAGCAGTGGAAGATGGCTGAAGTCCTTGGGCCCTGCACCCACGTGGGAGACCTGGAAGAAGCTCCTGGCTCCTGGCTTCAGATCGGCGCAACTCCAGCTCTTGTGGCCATCTGGGGAGTAATCCAGTGGATGGAAGACCTCTCTTCTGTCTCTCTCTCTCTGTAACTGTCTTTCAAATAAATAAAATAAATCTTTAAAAAAATAATAATTTCTGATGAATTCTCTGGCTCAAACCCAGAGCAGCAGCAGGTGTTTCAAACTTCCTATACCTTCTCAAGACTCTGACTACATTTTCAGCCCATCTTCAGTGATTTCAGATCATACTTTGGCAAAGCAGGAGGATATAATTTGGCTTGAATTTTCTCTTTTGTATCTCAGAAATCACTGTATTCTCACTCTCCTCTTTGTTTCATTTTGCTTCTGAGGAATCCAGGCCTTCCTTTGTTCTAAGGCTGGCCTCTGCCCCAGGACCAGGGACCCCTCCCTCCCGCCTCCTGCAGGGCCTTCTTTCACGGAGTTTCCTACCTCCCTTGCGTTTTCAGTTCTGGTCTAGATAACGCTTCTGTCTGTTCTGCTAGACATTGACCTTCCATTCTTTCCTCCCTCTTTTCCAGCAGACTGCCTGCGTCCCTGCACCCAACATCCCATTCCCTAATGGCCTGTTGGATGTTCTCTCCACACAGTGCTCTCTTGCTCTTTCATTCCCTCCCTCTCTTTTAGTTCCAGTACTTGTTCCCTTCACTTCACATGATACGTTCTCATGGAAGAGTCAAAGGAAAAAGGAAATCCAAAGGTTAACAACTCTTTGCTCTGGATTGATAATTTAATCAGAAATTAAAAAAGCCAATTTGTTTCTTAGGGAGCAGGCATTAGGTGCAGTGGTTAAGATGCCTGCATCTCGTGCCAGAGTGCGGATTCCAGCCCTGGCTCCTTTGCTTCCCATCCAGCTTCCTGTTAATGGGCATCCTGGAAGGCAGCAGGTGATGGCTTGAGTGCTGGGGTCCTGGCCACCCACGTGGGAGACCAAGATAGAGTTCTGGGCTCCTGGTTTTGGCTTGACCCAGCCCCGGTTGTTGCTGGATTGCAGAGTAAAGCAGATAAAGGAAGTTCTCTGTCTCTCTTCTGCCTTTCAAACAGAATTCAAAAAAACATTTTTTTTAATCCTTGTATATACTTTCTAACTTTTTACATGGAGCATGTTTAGTTAAAATAATCATAAAAGTAGCGTAAACTTGGATACATGTCTCTTCTTGGGAGGGGGGAGAGAAGAGGAGAGGAGAGGAGAGGAGAGGAGAGGAGAGGAAAGGAGAGGAGAGGGGAGGAGAAAGGAGAGAAGAGGGGAGGGGAGAGGAGGGGAGGGGATGGGAGGGGAGGGGAGAGGAGAGGAGAGGAGAGGGGAGGAGAGGAGAGGAGACAGGAGAGAGGAATAGAAGTTAAGAGGACTCCGACCTTGTTCTTTAACAACTCACTGAACATCATTCATCTTGCTTTCCTCATCCATAAAATTCATTAAATGGTAATCATTGTACCTATTCCCCATAACTCCCAGGGTTTTTGGGAGGATTCCATGAATTAATTTTCGTTAGGAAAATAATTATTTTATTTGTGGTAAGACCAATTTATTTCTTTTATTTAAATTCTTAAAAAAATAACTTAAGCTCAATTATTTAGATTTCTTTAAATTTCTACTTAATGTTCTTTTTCTGTTCCAGGATTCCCTCCAGGATATATTACATATAATCATTGTGTCTCCCTAGCTCCTCTTGACTATGACCAAGGCACACAGGGTGAAAGGAGCAGACAGAAAATGAGCCCGTGCTCTCTTTTACTACCTAAGTTCCCAGTATATCCGGGGTTGGGCTAGGCTAAAACCAGGAGCCAAAAATTCAATCTACATCTTTCATGTGGTGGCAGGTACTCAACTACTGTTTCACCTGTTACCTTCCAAGGTTTGTATTAGCAAGAAGCTAGAATGGAGATTGGAGCTGGAACTCAAATCCAGGCACAATGATATGGGGGTGTGGGTGTCCCAAGTGGAGTCTTAACACCTACCCCTAAATTTGCCTTGTTTCTGATGACTTTGAATAGTAGCCAAGTGTTTTATAGACTGTCCCATTCCTGGAATTTGATGACTTTTTATGATAAAACTAGCATCTCCCAATAGCCCTTGGAGGTCAAATACTATTCTCATCACATCAAATCAAGGGTACAAATTATTAATGTAACTGTTATTACTGACTTGGAGTATTTGCTTCTTTTAAATTTCTACTTCATATACGGTCTTATTGCATACAGTCAGAGTACAATTCATGTTACATGCAGCTCATCATGCCAGCTCAAAGTCATCAATCAGCAGGTGCATGTCATAGACACATGACATTACCATAACATTTCTAAATGCTTCTTCTAAAGTTATCTACTTATCTCAGCACCACTCAGTAACAGTTTGCAGACCTGCGTGAGTCCATGACAACATTTGTGTTTATTTTTATGTTTAATTTTTCTATTTAAGGTAAACAAATTTCATGTATCATATATACAGATTTAGGAACATAGTGATACTTCCCACCTTACCTTCCCTCTTGCGCACGCTCCCACGCTTCCTCCTCCTTCCTCTCCTATTCCCTCTCTTAATTTTTACAGTGGTCTACTTTCAGTTTACTCTATACTCATAAGATTAACCCTACACTAAGGAAGAGTTCAACAGAGAATAAGAAGGAAAAAACACTGTTCCTCAACAGTAGACACAAGAGCTGTAAACAATCATCAAATCTCAAAATGTCAATTTCACTTCTATACATTACACTTTTTGGTACTCTTTTAGCTATCACAGATCAGGAAAACATATGGTATTTGTCTTTTTGGGACTGGCTTATTTCACTAAGTGTAATGGTTTCCAGTTATATCCAATTTTCTGCAGAAGGTAGGATTTCATTTCTTATGGCTGAGTAGTTTTCCATTATATATAATATATATTATACATTATTATATATTATATTATATATATTATATATTATTTTATATTATTATATATTATGTAATACATAATATATGTTCTATATATAATATTATATATGTACCACAGTTTCTTTATCCAGTCATCAAGTGATGGACATCTGGGTTGATTCCGTATTTTAGCTATTGAACTAAGCTTCAGTAACCATGCAGGTGCAGGTAGCACTTTCACATGCTGAGTTCTTTTCATTTGGGTAAATTCCCAGGAGTGGGATGGCTGCATGGCAACATTTTGAGTGGCATTGTGCTAATGCACATAACACGGTAAATTTCAATAAATAATTTTTAAGTTTATTTGTTTGAAAGAAATAATGGGAGAGGGAAAGAGAAAGAGGTCTCCTACCCATTAGTTCATTCCCCAAATGCCTATAATAGCCAAGGCTGGGCCAGGCCAAAGCCAGGAGCCAGGAACTCCACCTGGGTCTCTCATGTAGGTGGGAGGAACACAAGTACTTGATCCATTGTGTACTGCCTCCTGGAGTACACATTAGCAAGAAGCCGGAAGGGAAGCAGAGGTGTGACTCAACCCAAGGCATTCTGATACGGGATACAGGTGTCCTGCCACAATGTCCACCCCTCAATAGATAATTTTATTTTATTTTCTTGGTAAAGATTTATTTATTTATTTGAAGGCAAACTGAGAGAGAGAGAGGGAGAGACAGAAAGAGAATTCTTCCATCTGCTGGTTCACTCCCCAGATGGCAGCAATAGACAGAGCTGGGTTGATCTGAAGCCAGGAGCTTCTTCCAGGTCTGCTGTATGGGTTCAGGTGCCCAAGACTTGGGCCAACTTCTACTGCTTTCCCAGGCCATAGCAGGGAGCTGGATCAGAAGCAGACCAGCTGGGACTTGAACCAGAGCCCATATGGGATGCTGGCACTGCAGGCAACAGCATTACCTGCTATACCACAGTGCTGGCTGCATCAATAAATAATTTTAAATACAACCAAATATGATTCAGAAACAAAGGTAACTTTGAGTTGTACTCGTGCAATCATCGCAGCCAGAGTGGGAAGAGACCTTGCTGAGAATCTTCTCAGTTCCTTTACCCTCTGGATACAAGGGCTGAGTCCTACGGGGTGTGGTTTTGGCTCCTGTCGGAACATGTTTGCAGAGCCACCTCCCCATCCCCATTCAGGGCTATTCACACCATCTGACCCAGCTCAAACTGGAATCATTTCAGCACCATCCTACCATGAGGAAGAGCAGGAAATAACCCAGGAGGACAGAGTAAGGGAGGCGCTTAGATCTACAGTAAGGTTAAATGTCTCCCTTTCCAGGCTCCCACTACACCATTCAAAGTTAAATGAGCAGCTGAGAAAACCAAAATTTTTAGGGTGAAGCAGAGGCGCTTATTTAGATATAATTAGTATTCTGATCATTGGATGTAATTTATGCTTTTGAAATAAACAAGTTTGGGCCAGCACCGTGGCTTAACAGGCTAATCCTCCACCTTGCGGCGCCGGCACACCGGGTTCTAGTCCCGGTCAGGGCACCAGATTCTGTCCCGGTTGCCCCTCTTCCAGGCCAGCTCTCTGCTATGGCCCGGGAAGGCAGTGGAGGATGGCCCAAGTCCTTGGGCCCTGCCCCTGCATGGGAGACCAGGAGAAGCACCTGGCTCCTGGCTTCGGATCAGTGCGATGCGCCTGCCGCAGTGGCCATTGGAGGGTGAACCAACGGCAAAAGGAAGACCTTTCTCTCTGTCTCTCTCACTACCCACTCTGCCTGTCAAAATAAATAAACAAACAAATAAGTTTGTCTCCCCTTGTCCAGGTCCTGTGTGTCCTGCCACAATCAGAAAGAAACCCAGGGCTTAGGATAGAAAACAAATCAGTAAGGCACAGGGTCTACCTGCTCACCTCTCTGCCCATTTCTGCTTCCTCTGGGGGACAGAGATGTGGGTGAAGTGCTAGAGAAACAAGAACTCTGGGACACGGCAGAGGTTTACTCCCTGACTACCTTGCCTGTGGAAATGGATTTAAGATTAAATTAGACATGACATTTAGTGGACTCCCAGTGGTCAAATATTTTCTTATGATACCTGAAGGGAGTCTGGGAAAATGGATTGTAAGAGCCCTTGATGGAACAGCCATGTAACAAGGCATGGCTGGGCCAGGCTGTGGTGGGAAGATCATGCCACAGGCAGCGCAGGCTCTGCAGTTAAAGGACGGGGGGATTCTGGGGGTGTCTGCTTCTTAACCATCGCTCTGTTGCTTTTTTTTTTTTTTTTTTTTACAGGCAGAGTGGACAGTGAGAGAGAGAAAGAAAGGTCTTCCTTTGCCGTTGGTTCACCCTCCAATGGCTGCCGCGGTAGGCGCGCTGCGGCCGGTGCACCGCGCTGATCCGATGGCAGGAGCCAGGTGCTTCTCCTGGTCTCCTATGGGGTGCAGGGCCCAAGCACTTGGGCCATCCTCCACTGCCTTCCCGGGCCACAGCAGAGAGCTGGCCTGGAAGAGGAGCAACCGGGACAGAATCTGGCTCCCCAACCGGGACTAGAACCTGGGGTGACGGCGCCGCAGGTGGAGGATTAGCCTATTGAGCCACGGCACTAGCCTGCTTTTCTTTAATTTTCAAGGTTTCAACTTAGGAAGGGAAAGGTGGCATAAGGAATCGGTGTTGTCTGGCTGGGGACCTGACCTGCTTCCCAGCCTTCCATGGCTACCGACCAACTGCGTGGTGAAGTAACCCACTCCTCCCTGTAGCACAGAGCGTACCCCACAACCTAGGCTGAGCTGCATTGGTGACGTCACCTTCCTCTCCTCACGTCCACAGAACCCTATGCCTCTTCCGCCTCCCTCCTTTTGTACGTACTTCTTCCTAGAAAGTCCTCCAGCTGTAAAAACTGCTCCATTCCTGAAGTCCTAGCTCAAATATTACCTCCTGTTGAGAACCTAACCCAAGTTCTCAGGCTAAATTAGCAGCCCTACCTCCCCTGCTGCTTATTGAATGTGTCTCTTGTCCAGGACTTATAGCATTGTTTTCAATATCCACTTGTGTACAGAGCATCTATGGAGTGCCTCTGTGTGTCAGACACCATACTGAGAGCCTTACATAATTTTCTTGTTTAATCCTCATCAAGAGCCACCACGTGGGAGCCACTATTACCCTCCTACAGTTGGGAAGGTGAGTCTCTGAGAAGCTATCTGCATGGCTGGGGTTTAAATCCCAGATGTTTTATTATTGGGTCTTCTCCCTTCCCCTGGCTAAACTTCCTTAACATATGAGAGGCTTCAAAAAGTTCATAGAAAATAGAATTTAAAAACAGGTTTAGGGGCTGGTGCTGTGGCACAGTGGCTAAAGCCGCTGCCTACAGTGCCGGCATCCCATATGAGTGCCAGTTCAAGTCCTGGCTGCTCCATTTCTGATCCAGCTCTCCGCTAAGGCCTGGGAAAGCAGCAGAAGATGGCCCAAGTCCTTGGGCCCCTGCACCCATGTGGGAGACCCGGAAGAGATTCCTGGCTCCTGGTTTTGGATTGGTGCAGCTCTGGCCGTTGTGGCCATCTGGGGAATGAACCAGCAGATGGAAGACCTCTCTCTTTATCTTTCTCTCTTTCTCTCTCTCTCTCTCTCTGCCTCTCCTTCTCTCTGTATGTAACTCTGACTTTCAAGTAAATAAATAAATCTTTAAAAAAAGTAAAATAAAAAATAAAAACAAGTTTAGGGGCTGGCATTTGGCCTAGCCTTTAAGATGCCGTGTCTGACATTGAAGTGCCCGATCTGAATACCTGCCTCTGGCTCCTGACTCTAAATCCCTGCTAATGCAAACCCTGGAAGGCAGCAGGTGCTGGCTCAAGTAATTGGGCTCCTCCCACCGCAGTGGAAGACTTGCTTGAGTTCCTGGCTACTGGCTTTGGCCCCAATGAATTTGCTCTCTCTCTTTCCTCTCTGCCTCTCAGATAGGTAGGTAGGTAAAAGGTTTGAAAAATAGGTAAGTTTTGGTGCCAAAGAATTGAAGTCCATGCATACAAGGTATCTTCAAAAGGTTCATGAAAATGTGAATTACAAGACCACTATACATGAATATATACAATCTTTGCATAAAAATAAAATTCTTTTAATTGCATTTTTCATGTCCTTTTTAAAGTCCTCTTGTGGTCAAGCCTGTGTTGCTGGTCCATGTTTTGAACTCCATCTCCAGGCCCCAGCTTCAGCTGCACACACCCTTCCCAGGAGAGAATCCTTGGGAGACTGCTCTCTGGATTCCCTTGGCCATAAGCCATAGAAGGAGCCAGGCACCATATGTTGGCCAATGTATACTTGATGCTTGAGCTCTCTCATGAATCTTTTTTCAGTAAAGCCTTTGACTCAAAAGGCTGTAGCTGATGCTACCATCATAAAGCAGTCAGGAAAAATCCATAGACGAGTGTTAGTGGCTGGCCTGTGATTTCCTAGACATTCATAATTTTTGTGGTTAAAATAAGAATGCTCTGAATGTCAGGGCAGTCTTTTCCTTAAAGATCAAATCTAATTAATCTCAGCTCTGTTTATTGTAAGGCTTGTACCTTTTGCCATCACTCTTTTGTGCCTGGTCCAGGCAGCAGGCTGTTGTAAGGCTAAATCACAAGTAAGGAGGGGCCGGTGCTGTGGCATAGCGGGTAAAGCCTCCACCTGCAGTGCCAGCATCCCATATGGGCGCTGGTTCAAATGTTGGCTGCTCCACTTCCAATCCAGCTCTCTGCTATGGCCTGGGATAGCAGTAGAAGATGGCCCAAGTCCTTGGGCTCCTGCACCCACATGGGAGACCCGGAAGAAGCTCCTGGCTCCTGGCTTTGGATCGGCTCAGCTCCGGCCATTGCAGCCAACTGGGGAGTGAACCAGCAATTGGAAGACCTCTCTCTCTCTGCCTCTCCCTCTCTGCCTTTTCTTCTCTCTGTGTGTAACTCTGACTTTCAAATAAATAAATAAATCTTAAAAAAAGAAGAAGAACAAGTAAGGAGCTGAGTGCGTTTGCACCACTGGGACTGTATTGGAAGCCAGTGGTTGCCTCTTTTGCCCAGGGACAAATCCCAACTCCCAGACCTTTATAGTCACTGAAAGAGTGGAAAGATGTGACTAAAACAAAGACACGCACACACAAACACACAAAGGGAAGACTTATTTGTGTGTGTGAATATGCGCTATTCTCATCAGCTTTATTGGGTTTCTTTCTTTCCAGAGCTCCTTGGCAAAAGTGGAGGTCTTTGAGGCAAGGAATCCTGCAGTCTCAGGAGCACAGGGCCTTTGCCATCAGGTTGCAGAGTGCTCTCCTTATCCCTGAAAGGTATCTCTTGGCTATTCTCACACATTTCTTTTTCCTCATGATGGTCCCAAGCTTTCTCCACCCCATAATCCCACTGAGATTTTAAGAAGAATTATGTTATATTCCTAATTTGATTTGAAGAACTGGCCTCTTGTCATACTGTGTTTTCCCACGTGGGAACATTGTACCTTCCCATATCTTCATATCCTTCAATCAGATTTTATGTTTGTCTTCAAGCAAGTCTTGTATGTTTCTTCAGTTGTTTTTCTCAAGGTTTATATTATTGTGTCCACTGGTGAATATATAAATATGTGCCCCACCATTTTTAAAACTATCGTGTCCAGCAATTGGGAGAGTGAGAAAAATTCTTGTTGCAGAGTTTCAGTTGGTGTTACTTTCTAGTTATGAGTATGTAGGCAGTAGGAGCCTGGTACCTGGTGGGACCTGGGAGTCATGAGCGTGATGGATAGAGGGATCTTTCATAATCAAGGTGGAGGCAGGTCTGTATCGTGTACTTTCCACAAGTCAGTGCCTTCAACAACCCTTTGTTGTTGCTCACACATGTACATTGGGCTTGCTCTGCCTCTCACTTCAGTTCTGCCCAAGGTGACAGAAGTGGCCAGGTGGAACTTAAGATCTCTTACATTTGAAACTTAGAATTTGTGTATTGTCACTTATGCCTGCAGGCCATTGGCCATGCCAAATCACGTGGGTAATCTCAGAGTCAGGGGATAGTGTGGTGGCTCAGCCAAGCTGCAACCCTGTTCCTAAGATTGCCGTTCCCTGCATGTGTGTGGGGTAGGGTTGGCCACAAGGGAATTTTGTGCAAGATTCAGAAGGCCTAAGTGAAATGGTCATGCCTATGACTGTTGCAGATCACTGCTGCTCCCCTTGTGGGTGTGGGGCAGCAGCAGTCCACACATCCTGTAGGGTCCCCCGAAATCTCCTTCCGGTTACCTGATGGTGGGTTTGTGGATGGTTCCATGGAGAAACGTACCAGTTATTCTGCATTTCTGCTTGAGTGATGGAGGCCTGAGGACAGTGAGACACCCATGTGTGATTAGGTTATATGTATGGCTCCAGTGGCCGTTTCTTTTGCTCTCTTCACATCCAGCTTTCTTGCGTCACTTTTGCTGTTCTTCAACCAAACACCAGATGCAAGGGCAACACCCTTCAATGTACTGCTTAACCCTGCCCAAGATCATAAAAAGGTCTGTAAGAAGTCCAGTGCCGCTCATAATGAGAATCAGATCATTTTTATTCATCCATCTCCGATTGACCCCAGGGAAGCATACGGGTCCCAGTGAAGCCGGAACAAGGGCCGGGTAAGAACTGGGGCCAGGAACTCGTTCTACCTTGGTTATGTTAGCATCCTCAGGAAGGCAGGAGACTACATGCACCGACCCTTTCTGAACCTTTCTTTGTGTGAGAGTTAACACAAGGAAGATCACAGCTCATTTTCAGAACAGCAGTTTCAGTCACCAGTGCTCCCGCAGTTGTGAACTGCAGGTTCACCTCTCCTGCACTACTCATTGTAAATGATCTGAATGATGGCTCAGAAGTTACCAATACTTCATTATAAAGGGATTTTTAAAAGCAAGCTCTCTTTTCAATGAAAGCACTTTAACAAATGCCCCTGCAACGAAATTATGTAAAATAATTAAATTCTAAGGTCTAAATCCTGACCCATTTACTTCAAGGAATATTTGATGGAATAATAGGGTAGAATAATTAAACAAGCCCAGTCTCTTTAGAGTTCTCTTTAACAGGATTTGGTCTTCAGTATAAATAATTTCCCCTTTCATTTGCCTCCCACCGTCCTGACTCCCCATTTCTGACTAGTCCAAGCTGTGGGCTTAAGTAACACTTTAAATGTGAATTTCCTAAGAAGGCTTTTGTGCCTTTATTTTTTCTTAAAACAATTTTGGCTTCCTTGGCCTGGGACACTGGCTTTGGGGCTTTGAGGGAGATAAGACGCTTCAATGTTTTCCTGACAGCTAAACTAAAGAAAACCTCTTACCCACACGTCATCTGATTTGCTTCATGTCATTTTGATCACTCCTCTGACAATTCCAATCTAATTTTTCTTTCAAAAGAGGGTATATCAATTTCAAGGTTTAGAGTTCTTAGGATTTAAAATCTTTGATTAAAAAAGTGAAATTTAATCTTAAATCTAGGGCACAGAATATGAGCAAGGGTTGCAGTCTTCTCTTTGATAAAAGACCCTTGTGACCAATATTTATTATGATAATGCTTTGTTATTATAAACTTTCCATGAATAATATTTTTGGGGAACTACCACACAACAAGGCACACATTATAACACCCAGGTTGGGGGTGGGATGACATCAACAAACTGAGAAGCACAATTATCTCATGGTTACACACGCCTATGGAGTATGTTATTACTTTTGTCTTTTACAACGTGTAGAATATTTTCATTGTAGGTGAAGCATCAGACAGATTTTTATTCAAAGGAGGAGAAACAAAATGAAAGTTGTGTCTGCTGGGTGTTGTGAATAGTACATTGTGGCCCCAGGCCTCTACACTGGGGGCTAATTTATCACTAAGCGTCTCATGGGTGCCAGGACATTCTGCTTTTATGTCTGTGTCGTGGTCTTCTGATATCTGTGACACAAAAGGAGTCATTATTTGGGAACGGTGATCAGTCAGTTTGTACAGGAGGGTTTGCTGGGGTGGTTGCAGTAGGTATTGTTTTAGGTTGCTATCGTAAGGAAAAATAACAAATCCATGAACGCTCTGTGCGTGTCTGGTATCCCAGAAAGTGAGATCCTGCACAGCTGCCACTTACTTCTTTGCCCAAGGAATTGAGGTCATAGACACAGCTCTACTGCACGGTGATGTTGGGGAACGAAGGGGAAACTACCAGCTATGAAGTGCTTCAGAGGTGACAAGTGGTTTACTTAAGACATTTCTCTTTAAAAATTTTTTATTTGAAAGGAAAGGCAGAGAGACAGAAACAGACAGACAGAGATCTTCCATCTACTGATTCCCTCTCCAGATTCCCTCAACAGCTGGGGCTAGATTGGGCTCAAGCCAGGAACTCGATCTAGGTTTCCCACGTGAGTGACAAAAAAAGGGATTGGGTGGCAGAAGCATTCTAAGGAGAATCTTCACACCTACCGCTGCTGGTCTGATGTTCTGTCACATCAGCCGGACACCTCTCAGCAAATTTGACGTCACAGGAAGCCTGCCTTTCCTTTCTTCCCTCCCGCTCCTTCTCCCTTTCCTTCCTTTTTTCCTCCCTCCCTTCCTCTGGTCTTCCTTTTTCCTTCCTACCCCTTCCTTCCTTCCTTCCTTCCTTCCTTCCTTCCTTCCTTCCTTCCTTCCTCTCTTCCTTTCTCTCTCTCTCTCTCTCTCTCTCTCTCTCCTTTCTTCTGCCACTTTGTTGTGATTATGTGATCACTTTGCTCTGAGAAGCAAGCAAGTTGGAATCTATGTCCTAGGCAAGTGCCCATAGAATCCGCCCCTTTGCCTCTGCTGTGGTCTGTGCCCCTTTAGGTTCATGTGTTGGAAACACCCAGTGGAAGGGTGTTGGGAGATGTGGCCTTTTGGGAGGTGTTTGGTTCCTAAGAGCTCTGCCCGCGTGAGTGGACTAAGAAAAGGGCTTCACAGAGGGAGTTCATTCTATGCCCTTTCCAGTCCGTCCGCCATGTGAAGACACGGCATTCCTCCACTGTGAAGCATTAGCAGCAAAGCACCCTTGTGGCAGTGAGAGCAGGCTGTCATCAGAAGTGGAGCCTGCTGGCACCTTGATCTTAGACTTTCCATTCTTTAGCACTGTGAGAAGTAAATTTCTATCCTTTATAAGTCACCTGGTCTCGGGTTTTTGTTATAGCAGCAAAAAGAAACTAAGTGTGCCTTTTTGTTTTGCATTTGAACTCTTTGACCATTCATGTGTAGACAACGTGCCCCATTTCAGGCCCAAGCATGGGAGGCAGATACACACGTGGATGATGATGCTAGAATATGATGTCAGTAGTGGTGGACAGATGTCCAGAATATGGTGCGATCACAGAGGGAAGAGTGACTGCATTAGGAAGGAGAAGGATGGGAAAGAGAAGAGGAAGAAGAGCAGATGTCTGGGTCTTTTGTAAAAAAAATATTAATTTGTTTGAAAGGCAGAGTTAGAAAGAGAGAGGGAGAAATTGAGGTCTTCTGTCCTCTGGTTCACTCCCCAGATGGTTACAACAGTTGGGGCTGTGTTAGACCAGTCAGGAACCAGGAGCTTCATTTGGGTCTCCCACATGGGTAGCAGGGACCCAACTACTTGGGCATATTCTGCTACTTTCCCAGGTGCATTAGCAGGGAACTGGATCCAAAGTGGAGCATCAGGGACTCAATCAGGCACCAATATAAGATGCCAGAGTCACAGGTGGTCACAATGGTGACCCCACCTGTGTCTTAAAAATGAGCGAGGTTTTATTCAGGTGTAGAGGAGTAAAAGGGCACTTAATGTCAAAGGAACAGCATAAGCAAAGGTTTGAAGGGTGAGATTGCAAAAGCTATCTAAGGAAACAGAAACAGCTCCAATAGCGGTTACAACGCAGAGTAGGGGTTGGGAGTGGTGGAAGCTGAGGCTGCTGAGATGGATGGAGGTCAGGTAAGGTCAGCTATGGAAGACCTTATGTGTTATTTCAGAAGTGAGATCAATCCTGTAGTGAATGGATACCATTTTGGAGTTTGAAAGAAGCAGGTGTTAGGGTCAGATCTGGGTTTTGACGAGTTCAGCCCAAATAAGGCTCAAGCCCCATGCCCATCTCTACATAGAAACCAGAGGTGAGGAGGCTGGCTGGGAAGCAGTCAGTCACCTGCACTGGGGGAAGCAAACAGTGACGGAGGGAAGAAACCAGTCGGCCCCACCTCTGGAGCGACAAGTGATGACTGGAGATTGCTTGGATTTGAGGAACCGAGAAGGAGAGCAATGACTTCAGCTAGAGCACGCATTGCTTCCTCGCTGAAGCTTTGCAGCTAGCCAGCACAGGCCACCCCCTTCTCACATAGAGAAGGACCATTTGCCTGACTTGGGGGTGTGGGAACTGTCCTCCAGGTCCAAGAAGAAACTTGTAGGGTGTTATTTTGAGGGTTGGATGACATCACAGATATAAAACACTTTGTAAACGCTGTTTCTTCCATTTGGTTGTTATTATCCTGAACATGGACTCTGTTCTGTTCGGCCATAACCCTTCTCGGGTGAGCATATCCTGATAGGTTTTTTGTTTTTTTGCAGTGAGATCTGCTCCCTTCATTTGTACAGATACTCCACGTCACTGTGGCAGTTGCTGTTGTTTGTGGTGTTGCCTGCCGCTAGTGATCTATAACAGGATTCCTTTTCCATTTGACTCCGTGTCCAGTGAAGGAAACACCAGGGCCACTGAGGCAATGCCCTACTGCCCCAGGGGCTCTGGAGCCAGTGAGCACCTTTGATGATGCCTTTCCCATCTGGGACCATAGAGGTCTTGTATTAGTTTTCTGTCATTGTGTAATAAATTACCCCCAAACTGAACAGCTAGATGCAACAAATGTGTATTATTTTACAGCTTCTGTAGGGCAGATGTGCCTCAACATCTCTGTCTTGAGACAAGGTGGCCACCAGGGTCTCACTGGGGCTGTGGCCTCATCTGAAGGCTGAGGGAGGATCCATGTCAAGCTCCTTCTCATAGCTGTTGGCAGAATTCAATCCCTTGCATCCTGTCAGCCAAAAGCTCCCTACGTTTCCTTGCCCTGTGGGGCTTTCCTGACATGGCAGCTCATCACGTGGCCCCTGAATCCATGAGAGCAAGCATGTGACAGCAGAAAACAGGGTTTCAAAGACAGACGCTGCATCTCTTGGGAAAGACAACAGCATATCCTTGATGTCTGTCTGGTCAGGCTGCTTAATCCCTCAAGTCCCTGACCTTGGGCTGTGTCTCTGGCCTGCCTAAGCAAGACCGGTGTAAACAAGAATCTCACTCCATCAGTTTAGCCAGAATCCTATTTCTCCTCATGTTTCTTTCTAATGATTTTGTATCTCTGACCCCCACTCTGCTCCTTGACCATAAGTCTCCACTTTCCCTTGCTATATTCAGAATGGAGCCTAGTTCTATGCTGAAGTCACTATTCCCTATTGAAAGAATTCCCCAATAATAATTCGCCTTCTCTGGTTTAGCTACCCTTTGACTCTGGTTTTTCTTTGACAGTAACCTCAACAGGAAACCAGCATACCCCTCACTTTGGCTGTATTCTGTGGGCTAAAAGCCGGTTGGTAGGTGCAGTCTATACTCACAGGGAGGCCACAAAGATGTGATACCAGGAAGTGAGGCGCATTGGGGGCCACCTGAGATGTATACCATAGGTCCCAGCACCCCTTGTGATCATAAGACCCCTTCTTTGGGGCTACCTCACTATCTCCAAGCCACTGATGTACCATCAGTGCTCTCTTTCCACCAGCCTGAATTGGTGGATGGTCCAAGCCTTGACTCTAGTGATTTTCCCATAAGACCTCCCAGGACCCAGACCCTACATTCCTTCAGCTTCTACCATCTGCTCTACACTTGACCCCAGGCTCCTGCCACATGACTGTCCTCTGTGTACCAGAGCCCCTAGCTCTTGCTCATCTGGAGGGAGATCAGATAGGAACCAAACTTAGTGCAGAACCTGGAAGAATCACATTTGGGTTTCCTGAGTTTGGAATGCTGTTGGTTCACAATCAGTCTAGACTTTCTTGAAAACAAAGATCCCTCTACATCCAAACAGAAATAAATATCAGCTTGTGATAGATGTGCTCTGTTCTGGATGGTTCCCATCATACTGTATTTGTATTGTTGGGGCTCACAAAAATGATACCCCAAAGTATGGTGCTTAGATATGCTGAGCACTTTAGAGTAAAGGAGACTGGAAGGCCTCAGAAACGAGGTCCTTCTGATCTTCTTCTGCCTCATGTGTCCTAGTTTTTCTCCCCCAAATCTAGTTATAGACTCTAATGTTCATGGGGCCAGTGCTGTGGCATGATGGGTAAAGCCACTGCCTACAGTGCTGGCATCGCATATGGGTGCTGATTCAAGTCCCAGCTTTCCACTTCCAGTCCAACTCTCTGCCATGGCCTGGGAAAGCAGTAGAAGATGGCTGAAGTCCTTGGGCCCCTGCACCCACGTGGGAGACCCAGAGGAGGCTCCTGGCTCCTGGCTTCAGATTGGTACAGCTCTGGCCCTTGTGGTCATCTGGGGAGTGAACCAGCAATTGGAAGACCTCTCTTTCTCTCTATCCCTCTCTCTGCCTCTCTGTAACTCTGCCTTTCAAATAAATAAATAAATTTTTTTAAAAAAAGAAACCAATGTTCCTCTTCCCCAAGGTGGGTCATAGAAACTAGAACCCCTCTCCCCAAAACAGGCCATAAAACCTAGAGCTATTACCCCAACCTTCCCTTGCCTTGCTGTGTAAGAGCTTGCCATAAAGAAATTCTACATTGTGTTATAGTGTATACCATAAGAGCTTCATTCCAGAACAAGTCCTGCCCCATACTAGGAGGAGGGAATGCCACACAGAGAAGCCAAGAAGGAGCCAGATACACAATCCTGGATGGGTTCCCATTAGATCCTTTATTTCCATCCAATCACCTTTCTATACTGCTGCCCATTCTTCATCAAATCCAAACATAGAGATATAGTTTCCCTAGATATTCATTTTAAAAGCCTCCTGTGTCATGGAAAGCCTTGATTAGACAAATTTGTTATGCTTTTCTATCGTGAACCTGTCTTTTGTTAGTTACAGGTGTGTGACTATGACTTAAGTTGGGTGACAAAGTTACCCCTCCTTGGCTAACCCTGCCATAGCTGCCTGTCCTAGGAGAGCATGCAGACTGAGCCATCTTGAGATCTATGATCTATCTCCTTGGGTAAACTCCTACGTGAATCTTTAATGCCCTGAGACACGGAATGACCCATTATTTCCACAAGTAAGCAACCCTCTCTAACGAAGTTGAATATTTCCTTTCCTTTTGTGCTTGCTAAATTGTGGGGAAAAAATATGAAAGAGCTTTTAAGATGCCTTCCAAATCTGGGAAGAGCACAATTCCCCTTTTGTTTACCTTAATGTCATAGGATCATTATCTAGGTGCTCCATGTAGATGAAGCGCTGAAATTATTTTAACCTATTGACTTTTAGGAAAACCTCACAGGCTCCAAGCCAGCCTTTTAAAGCCAAGTGTAAAGTGGTCTTTTCTTGTTTTCTATGTTGACTTTCATTACAGATGTACATCAACATAGCTGAACGATGACTATGTTCCTTTTTGGTGCCAGCTGATTATGGGGATTGGCGTTTGTTGGTGGAGGGTTCTTTTGATCTACAGGGTCTAGAAAAGCTGGAGTCTTTGGGTGTTGGTTGACTTTGACCTGAAACATAGAAGGACTTTCCTTCTATTCCACAATCCAGTAGCAAAGACCGCCGTGCTAAAGGTGGGGCGGCTCTTGGAATAATCAATGGTTTTCCATCCAACTGCAAGTCTCACTCTACAGAGACACCCCTCCCCCCAACCACTTGCCAAAAGGAGGTTTCCTGCCTCTCTTCTCCCTGCCCTGCTGCCTGTCGGCATCTGTCCAATGAGATTGCTGAGGCCGTGACCCACCCGCTGCTCCCCTGGTGTTGCTCAGCTGACCCAGCCTCTCCGCCTTCTGAAGGCATGATGGATTGGTTTGAAACAAAACCATCCCGTTGCCAAACTGAAAGGTTCCTTTTTACATTTGGGAACAACTTGAAACCACTGGAGAAAATCATGTGCCAATTATGTATAAACTTCTGCACCACAAGGTATAAAGGAAGCCATAATTCGGGGGGCTTAGGTTTGATTGAATTCATCTGTTTCCATTTTGTAACTAGAGAGGAGGGAGAATCCGTACGGGTGGACAGTTGATAGAAGGCAGCTTCTATTCCCAGGCGAAAGAAGGGGTGGCCGTGTTGCTTCACTCCCTTAGAGCCAGGCTTTTGAGTGCAAAGAACCACAACTGCGAAGCTGGAAGGGAGGCCAGCCTTGTCTGTGACAGTGCCAGCCTCCTGCAGAACCATAGACACAGAGGATAAGGGTCCGTGTTTTGCCAACCAACAGCCAAGAACAACAACCTTTAGCAGGGGAAATCCCCCTCCCCCGCCCCATACAGGGTGAGATCTACACTGGTGGGACTGTGTTTGCCAGCAGCTGACAAGGCGGACTTTCCCCTTAACATCCCTAAGTGTGTTGGTACTAATTAGGTGAAAATCGAGATGCGTTGTTCAAACGCGCTTGCCTTCCCCGCTTGGCAGCTCGAGGTGATGGGACACTGAAACCTCAAATCGCTTCGCAGAAACGTGCCCTGGGGTAACTGCATGCTGTGGGGGCAGGGAGAACCCAGCCAGGCAAGAATAAAGCTCCCTTCACATCATTCCCTTCTGTCTCAAATGAAAGACTGGCTGTGACTGGGTGCTGAGGCTGCACTGATGCCTCTGTTCTAGTGTGTGACCACCGAGGCTGAGACGCTCTGCTTGGATGTCAGAGGAGTTGGGGGTACAATCCCAGCTTTCGCACTCCACTGGTGTCGTGACCTTCAGTCCTTCCTAGAGGCTCAGTATTCTCATCTATAAAGTGGGAATTTTACCTTGTGCCGCTATGATAGGAACAGTGTTTGAGAGTCACGCAACACAGAAACATGATAAAGAAATTGCTGGCTCTTTCCTTTCTGTTCTGGGTCTCTTATTTCTTTGGAAAGGCCCTGTCATTCTGGCATCTTCTATTTTAAACCCCATAGGATGGAGCGAGAGGATTTCTTGCCATATGAAAGGGAGCAGCCATTCTTGGAGACTTCAAATAAACATTTTCTGAGTCTTTCTGCAACCTCCGGGGGCCCCTGTGGGTTGTGTGTGTCTTTCTTGGTGATGATGTTAACTGGTTCTCTTGATCAGAACCTTTTCATTCATCCTAAGCCATTTTCTCTTTTTAATTGTTTACATATGAAAATATTTTCCCTCTATGAAAATGGCTTGCCTGCCATTGGAGTGCCACTGTTGCTTCCCTTAGGGCAATCCTGGATTATCAAGGGACTGAGAGCTGAAGACTTATGTTTTGTGTGTGATAAGGAAGGACCCTCGTTCTTTCTTTACCTTTTCCTCATCTCTGGTCCACTTGATTCAGTTCTGCAAATATGTAATGATAGTGGTTTATACAGATGTTCTAATTTGATGTTCTCAACTATTTTATTATTATTCTTGTTTTACTGAGAGGGAGCGAAGACAGAATTATTAAGCAACTGTTCTGAGATCATCTGTTAAATAGTGGTGGTGGTGGGACTTGAACCCAAGCCGTCTGACCCCAGAGCATTAACAACTGCCCCGTCACCTACCGGCTTCCCCCACTCCTTAGGAGAGACTGCAGGAATGAGGGCCAAAACCATACAACGCAAACCAGATAAAAGTAAAGACTGACTTGGGAACAGGAGGAAATGGACCATGCAGTTCCGACACAGCTGGAGGGCCTGCTGCAGAATTTAACCCGGGCTCTTTCTCGCCTTATTCTGGTGGTTGGTCGAGACCAGAGTGCACGCCACCCTCAGAAGGAATCAACTCCCAATTTCTCCAATATAAGTTTTACTTTATTTTAAAGGGAAAAAAAAATTTGGAGCCCACCAGACCTTTGCAGAGAAAGTCACTCCTGACATCCTAAAATAAACGTGGTTACAAACTGCCTGCCTCCAGCAGTGAGAATTGTATTCAGCAGTTATCAAGGTTGTACTCAACCGATTACTCCTGCTGCCTCTCTGGAGACTTATGATTGTGTTTTTGCCCATGATTTATGCCAAGACCACACATCTGACACGTTTCTCCTGTTTTTTGTTTGGGGCACCAGAATCTCTCAGGCTTTCTCCAGGCTTGAGGCATAATGGCTCTGTTTTGCTCTTAGGATTTTCGACTCCTGGGACACGTAAGCCTTCCTGGGCTTTGCCTGGTGACTTGAGTGCAATTTGGCTCGCAAGGCGACCTCTCAGACTTTCCGCGGTGTGAGCAGGAGGACCCTGACTTGGGGAGGTAGCCTTGGCCTTGTTGGAGGCTCGGTCCTATCAGCATGTCCGGAGTAATTTGTCTTTGTGGGATACATAATGAAGGGGTCTCAGAGACGGTACAGTGCAGCCATTTGGTTCTTTCCAGACAAGGATGATCTTATCAGGGGCCGCCACTCTGCGCTGCTGAGCCTGAGATCGTGGGGCTCTGACAATATTAGCTTTTGAAAGGCTGGGAGTCGGTGAACCCCAGCACTCTGGCTCCCTTCAAGGCAGCTGACCTAATCTTACCCTGATGTAAGCAATTTTAATCCATTGAGATTCTGCCTAATGATTCTGGTGATTTACATTGTTGTCATTCTTGAGCGTTATTATACTTTCAAAGAAAGGGATCAGGCCTGTGGAGACATTTTCCTGTAAATGTTTCCTTTGAAGGACACTGCTCACCATGTAAGCAAGAGAAATGAGATAAAAGAGGGTCTTCTTAAGATAGGGTCTGTCCCAAGAACTCTGGCAAGAATGGCGTCTATTGTACGCACATGGTGTTTCAACGTTGGTCTTTCCGTATCTCTTATCCTGGACCCTCTGAACAGTGCTTGAGTCTATGGGCACTATTAAGGAAACCCCTCAGTCAGACCAGTGTTATTCTGCCAAACAAGGTCCACGGGGTGTGGGTGTGGGGGGAAGGGGTTGCTCCCAACCTAGGGATGGAGCAGGTACCCTGCAAAGCCCTTAGATCCAGAGAGGATACTAAGAAAGGAAAATTGATAAGGCTGGTGGCTAATCGAAGACTTAGAGAAAAGTTAGAACAAGAAATGAGAATATGAGATTCTTTGAGAGAAGTCCTCAAAACACTGACAGCTGGGGTTGGCATTGTGCAGTGGGTCAAGCCCCCGCATCCTGGACCAGTCCTAGCTGTTGTGGCCATTTGTAGAGTGAACCAGCAGATGGAAGATCTGTCTCTGTCATTCTGCCTTTCAAACAAATAAATAAATATTAAACAAACAAAAAACATGAACAGCAGCAATAAAACCAAGGCTGAAGGAGGGAGAGGGTTTGATCTGACCAGGTGGTTACAAAATATCCCGAGTGGATGGTGTAATGCCTACTTTTGTCCTTCCTTTAACACTCAGTGTACGCTCTCTGTCACTAGGGCCTCCTAGGAGTTTGACCCCACAACACTCCATCATCTTTCAGGTGAATCTTACAATCATTCCCTAGCTGATCTTCTTGCTTCTATCCTTCCTCCCTACCCCTAAACAAAATAGCCAGAGTAATCCCATGAAAATGTACAACTAGATTGCACATTTCCCCTGAGATCCTTCAAAGTCTCTCCACATCTCCGAGAATATAATTTCCTACAATGGTCTACAAAGGCTGCACAAGATCTTTCCCCTGGTCCCCCTCCCCAGCCTCTGCCTCAGCACCTCCAAACTCTAGTTCATCCACTGAGACACAAACCATGTGTCATCTCCTCCTGGAAGAGGACCCTGGTCCTCTGTGAACCCCTAACCCTAATTTGAGTGTATCTCAATTTTGCACTTACTATAGTATGATCTAACATGTCCCTCATTCTTCTGGACCTCCCATTGGTCTCTTGGGTTCTTGTAAAAGGAACTTTTCTTGGAATCACCCCCAAGATCAAATGCTTGTTAAATCATTGTTGAGTGGATGAATGCACTGGTGAGTGTTTGAGTGGCTGAGTTCCTTTCTCCATGGGTGTGCATGTCACTCTGATTGTGTTGTGTAGGAGCAGATGGAATCTGCATCTGTTAATTGCTTATGCCTACCCTGTCCACTGTGGATACTCAAGAACTGCGTCCAGTGGCTGAAGGATTTCATTTTCCTGCCCCAAGCTCTCTAATCAGATCACAACTCCATTCCTGGCCCCTGGTGAAATAAGGCGGGGCCAAAAGAGCCTTCCTTGCTTCTGCAGTCCCTGGAAAGGGTAGAGGGGAAGGGAAAACACCTCAGGAGTCAGTGCAGCCAACCCAGCCTAGCCCCGTTCTGGTGCATCCCTCCCACCTGCTTACTTGTTGGACTCAACTTGCTTTCTGGCTTGGTACCCCCACACTCTGGGGCTTCAGAGGTAAATGTTGCTCTATCAGGCACTCCCCTGTGGTGGGACAGGGAAGGAAAACCCAACACCAGGAGGGCCACATGTGTCTGCTGTGCCTCTTGCAGGAGATGAACGCCGTCTGGGAAGAGGCAGCTTTGCAGCCAGTCTGCTGCACCTGGCTCCGGAGCAGTAACCCTTCAGGAGGCTCTTGGTCTGCCCCCTGCACATGTCCTTACCCGTCTCTGCACATAAACTGGCAGCACCTACCTTGGGGCAGGACTTTCTCATGGGCAGGCACACAGTGGGTTCTCAACACCAAAAGCGTTTGGGAAAATTATAGAGGGAAAAGCCATTTGCTTGTGGCAAACTGCCAAGGTGTATAAATCTAATCCCTCAGAGAGAGATCTTCTTGCACAACTTGTAATTAATCCAGAAAGCTCATGGCCCCAGGAGGTTATGAGGCCAAATTTACTAAGTTTCAAGAAGGGAGTTGCTGTCCTCATCTTTACAAATTCTGAATATCCGGGTAGGTGTTGTGGCACAGCAGGTTAAGCTGCTGCTTGAAGTGCATGTACCCTATATTAGACTGCAGGTTCGGGTCCCAGCTACTCTGCTTGTGATCCTGCTTCCTACTAATAATCTTGGGAGAGACAGCACATGTTGACCCCCACGTGCTCGAGTCCCTGCCACCTGGAGTTCTGGACTGTTTGGCTTTGGCCTGGCCCAGCCTCGTTGTCGTGGGCATTTGGAGAATGAGCCAGCAGATGGAAGATCACTCTCTCTCCATTTCTCCCTCCCTTTCTGTAACTTCAAGTAAATATCTAAGCAAATTGTAAAGTAAATAAATAAATAAATAAATCAGAACATCCCTAATTTCACCCAAGAAGTTAAGGAACAGGTTGATCATTATTCACCTAAAGACCTGTGAGATAAGTACCTCATGAAATACCAGGGTGGTCCTGATTTCAAAAGCTCTCTGCAGGTAGAGAGGCCCTCAGATGACCACACTGACACCTATTTGAAGAATGAACCTGTAGGTTGGGCCAATCTAGTTTACATGTCTATTCTTTTTTTAAAAAAATATTTACTTGAAAGGCAGAGTTACAGAGAAGTAGAAAGAGAGAGCCAGAGACAGAGAGAGGTTTTCCATCTGCTGGTTCATTCCGCAAATGGCAGCAGGGGCTGAGCTGGGCTGATCCAAACCCAGGAGCCAGGAGTTTCCTCCATGTCTCCCACGTGTGTGCAGGGCCCAAGCACTTGGGCCATCTTCCCCTGCTTTCCCAGGCCATAGCAGAGAGCTGGATCAGAAGTGGAGCAGCTGGGACTCGAACTGGTGCCCATATGGGATGCCAGCTCTGAAGGTGGCTGCTTTACCCACTGTGCCACAGCGCCAGCTCCTACATGCCTATTCTGAAATCCACAATGACATGCAGTAATTATCCTTTGTGGCTGGCATAGGTGGTTTCCTAAGTTAATAGAGAGTTTGTTAGGCAAAGTAAAGTGTGCAGTGAATTTCGGGTAGGCAACCAGAAGAGCCTGTACCTGTAAATTTTACTCATCCCCATCAGCAATAATGGCATACTGATAGAACATCAGTATTTAGGTGTGCTAGTGTGAGTTAATGTGACAACTTTTCCAATAGGGCAGGTTGCTTAGAGCGAATTGAATAGAATGGTACAATCTGTGCAGGATAGTTCTTTATTGAAAGAGGTCTGTTTTGTAGACTGTAGGCTGTACTAGATGCCAGTAGAACCACCCACCATACAGTTGGAACAAGGGAACTTGTCTCTAGACACTGCCAAATATCCCCTGGAGCAAAACAGAGCCTGATTGAGAATTGCTGGTTTAAATCTAGTACTTAAGTCCAAATCTAGAAGTTTTAAGTTTCTGTTCCACTTCCTCACTGGTAAAGTTACCTGCAATTGAATATTGCACTGATGGCTCAAAGGCAACACTGGTGGAGGAGGCCCTATTGGAACGGGGGCAGCATCTAGTATAGTCTGGGGACAAAGCTTCTGAACCTAGGAGACAGAAGTGCTCTGCTTGGAATTCTCCCTCACATTTTCTGATTTCATCAGGGCTTTTCCCACATTTAGATCTCCAAGAAGAGGAAGATCCTTTATACACTTAGGTCTTGAAAAGGATTTGCTTTCAGGCTGAGAGGGAACATTTCACTCATCTTATCCTTGGGTTCCAGAAGTATCCACTTTCGGGCCATAGCTGTGATCCATGAGCTGAAGGGAGCAAACAAAGGCAGCTGAACAATTAATAAACTGTCCCAAGTCTGGGAGGTGTTCTCATGCGAGGATCCATAGACCTGTGTCTGTAATAAGCTTGTGAAAAGCTCCCTTCTCTCCACAAGGAAGATCACCTCAAAGCTACTTTCCCTTCCAGCTACCCGTTGGGCTTTCATTTTCTTCAGTAGCTCTCAAAGTAGCTCTCAAAGGATGAATGTTTATTTGCTGTCACAGCTGGGTCTCCTGTTCAGTCCTTGGATTCTATCACCAAACGCCAACAATGACACTCTGATGTGTTCATTCAGCTCCTCCTAGTGTTCCATTCTGTGTGACCCTTAGGACAGCTTTTGACCTTGCTGGCTGTCCTCTGCCCCTTATGTGTTTTTCCTCCTGTTGCTTCTATGATGCCACTGATTCCTCCTTCCTTTCTTTTGAATTCTTTAGTGCTTTTCTTTTCTCCTTCTGCTAAACAGTTTTCTCTAGGGTTCCAGCCTATTACTGCTCTCTCCTCTCTTATCTTTCTGGTCCACATCTCATTCTCAACTCTAGATATGAAGCCTGCATGCCTGCATGTCCCCACTCCTCAGCTCCAGAGCAGGGCACATTCAACTTCACGTGATGCGTAACAGCTGCCTCAAACAAAACACATCCAACCTGTGACTCTTGGCTTTTCCTTGCCTCTTCTTCTCATCCCTATTTCAGTTAATGGAGCTGGTTTCCTTTATGTTTCCCAAGACGACTTGACTTCAAACTTCCTTGCAACTCAGTGCCGTTGTACCATCTGTCCCTCAGTCATCACCACCATTCCTCTGATGTACTACTCCCACCACTCTAGTTTAGAACACAGGTAAAAATATTTTTCTTTGAAAGGGTAAGAGAGTGAATATTTTAGGCTTTGTAAGTCATACTGTCTTTGTGCAGCTATTCACTGGTGCTCTTGTAGGACAAATTCAGCCATAAGCAAAATGTGAATGAGTAGGCATGTCTGAGCCATCAAAGCTTTATTATAAAATACAGGCTTCTAGTCTGATTTCACCCATGGCCTACAGTTTGCCACTCTCATCTAGACCATTGTTATCTCTCATGGAATTGTTTCGTCAGCCCAGAAGCTGATATCCCTGCTCCAGTCTGACTTTCTTCTAACCAGTTACTCTATCGCACTGTCCAAAGTAAATATCTGTGATGAATGCGTTTTCCTAAAGTGCAGGCCTGATTAGACACATCAGACACTGAGACTCTCGAAACTCAGTGTTCTTGAAACATGATACACATTCATAGCTAAGAACTTCCATTTACAGCGTTTTCCAGCGTGCAGTGCCCTTCCTTACTGCTAAATTTGTATACCTGCCAATGTGTAAGAGCTGGCTTATAAGGGATCTCTTCTAGGAAGCCCTTTGGTCCCAACTCAGTACTTCAGTGACTCGTGTACCCTACTGTCTCTTGCAGTGTCATTGCATCGAGAATCTGCCTGTTTATCTCTGTCCCTCATCAGAAGCAAAGGGAAGACAATGTATTCTTTTTTAAAAAAAAAGATTTATTTATTGGAAAGTCGGAGTTACACAGAGAAGGAGAGGCAGAGAGAGAGAAAGGTCTTCCATCCACTGGTTCACTCCCCAACTGACCGAAATGGCCGGAGCTGCCGATCTGAAGCCAGGAGCTAGGAGCTTCATCTGGGTCTTTCCACACGGATGCAAGGGCCCAAGGACATGGGCCATCTTCCACTGCTTTCCCAGGCCATAGCGGAGAGCTGGATAGGTAGTGGAGCAGCTGGGACTAGAACTGGCGCCCACATGGGATGCCGACACTGAATGCCTCAGCTTTACCCAATACGCCACAGTGCTGACCCCGACAATATATTCTTAAAAATATTTTTTATTCTGCCGACGTATTACTCTATTCAAGAAGAAGAGTCCCTTCACTTACATGGTCCCTAATTTCAGATACAAAATATACTCCCTTCCAAATTATAGATGCCAGAACTACTACAGCCAGAACTGAAGCACTCTACCCATTACCAACAAATGACATTTGAGATCGGTCACTCCGGTCTCAAGCCACCTCTTGTTTCCCAGTCTATAGCATGTTTACTGAGTCTATGGTTAGTTGTGATTTTTTTAATTGAGAAAGGTATGCAAAAATAGAGAGGATGTTGAAAGGTCTAGGAAGATGAGACCATGATGGAACTAAAAAGCAAATTTAAAAAATAGATTTATTTATTTATTTATTTATTTTATTTATTTTTTTTTTTGACAGGCAGAGTGGACAGTGAGAGAGAGAGACAGAGAGAAAGGTCTTCCTTTTTGCCGTTGGTTCACCCTCCAATGGCCGCCGCGGTAGCGCGCTACGGCCGGCGCACGGCGTTGTTCCGATGGCAGGAGCCAGGTGCTTCTCCTGGTCTCCCATGGGGTGCAGGACCCAAGGACGTGGGCCATCCTCCACTGCACTCCCTAGCCACAGCAGAGAGCTGGCCTGGAAGAGGGGCAACCGGGACAGGATCGGTGCCCCGACCGGGACTAGAACCCGGTGTGCCGGCGCCGCAAGGCGGAGGATTAGCCTGTTGAGCCACAGCGCCGGCCTAAAAAATAGATTTAAATAAATGAAAATGACAAGGAAATGGAGAGTATCATATGCATGGGTGAAATATTTGTTGATAGATATGATTTTAAAGAACGAACCAAACCAAGTGTGAAGAGTGCAATGCCAATACATTATCCATAACCATTAAGAAAGAAGAAATATTAAACAAATAGAAAATGTTTTAAGGGTTTGTCTGGCACTGACACTGTTCAGTATGTAAGCTACTGACCACATGCAGATACTAAAGTTTAAAAATATAAATGAAATAAAATAATTCATTTTCTCAGTCTCAGTAACCACATTTCAAGTGCTCACTGGCTATGTGTGGCCAGTCACCTCCATAATGTACAGTAAAGGTGTAGAACATTTATAGAACATATATAGAAGATATAGAATAAAAACCTCATTGAATAATGCAGGTCTAGGATCAGCAAAACCCAACCACCCTGTAACCTAAAGTTAATTCAAAAATGGGAAGTACCAAATGTGGTGAACATGCTGCTAATAAAATGATGGCTCTACAAAGTTGAAGCCATTGGGATCTGTTTAACCTTAGTGTAAAAGGGGAGATACTCAATCTTGAATACATTATCCCAGAGTCTCAATGGTACCATATTCTTGCTGAGAGTGTCATGCATTACTAATGTTATTTGTTTTTTTTTTTCCAGTATAGATTTAAATGCGGGAGAGATACACTTTATCACAGTATTTATCAAACTGTGTGTCAAAATCAATTAGTGGGCCATGACTCATTTAGAAGGGCACAAGCAAACTGTTTTAAATTAATAAAATAGAACAGACTAGGAGACATCAGACTGAATCACATGTTGTAAGGGCTCATGAAACTTGTCAGTGATAACATGTACAAGGGTACTTGAAAAAGTTTGTGGAAAGTGGAATGAAAATATGTTGATTTTGATGCAAAAAGTTTGAAATTCACACATACAAAAGATTTTCCAAAAGCACATGCAAATGCATAGTTTGAAAACCATAGATAGATCTAAAAATCTTTTTGCAGCAAAATGAACTTATCTTTCAACTCCATTTTTCCATGAACTTTTTGTTATTTCAGGGCTCAAAAGATGGAAAGTTACCGCTTTTCAAAATATAGATTAGCAGGGCTGACACTGAGGTGCAGCAAGTTAATGCCTTGGCCTGAAGCATCCCATATGGCCGCTGGTTTGAGTCCCAGCTGCTCCACTTCCGATCCAGCTCTCTGCTATGGCCTGGGAAAGCAGTAGAAGATGGCCCAAGTCCTTGGGCCCCTGCCCCCATGTGGGAGACCCAGAAGAAGCTCCTGGTTCCTGGCTTAGGATCAGCGTAGCTCTGGCCGTTGCAGCCAATTGGGGAATGAACCGTGGATGGAAGACCTCTCTCCCTCTCTGCCTCTCCTCTCTATGTAACTCTGGCTTTCAAATAAATAAATAAATCTTTTAAAAATATATAGATTAGCAAAAAGAAGTCCTTGAATTTCTGGTTTTTAAAATACAAAACAGACAGACTGAAGATACCTGTGTTGGGGCTGCACTTGGAGAACACGTGCTGGAACCCTTGTTAGTCCCTTGGGTGTAGGAGAGGATAATCGGATTTAGAAACAGTCTCCCATAATTGAACCTGTTCATTCTTAGCTCTCACTTTCCAGGAGGAATCGTTACCAGTTTCTGGATGGTCTGTGTCCCAGGAGAAATTGTTTCTGCTTTTGACTGTTTTTCCTGCCATAGGGGAAGGCTCACCACTAGAAGCAGCCTGAGCTTGCCAGCCAGAAGTGGATGGACCTCATCAGTCCAGAGTTAGCTTAGAAAGTGGGTACCCGTGAGAAGCAGTCTATGACATATTCCCTGGCCTCCCAGCTCAATGGTCACCTTTCCACTTGGCAGAAACAAAAGCTCTACTAAATTTTGAGAGAGGAGAATAATGCTTGTCTTATTCACATATTAATATGATTTATTTAAAAAATCTGATCCCATGGCCTCAGAACGACGTAAAATGCTCTGTTTATCTCTTGGAACACTGACAGTGCGTATTCAGATTTCTCCCTCTGGCCCTCTCAATGATCTTTTCTTGGAGTTAGTGGGGGTCTGCTCGACTTGCTACCCTATACATTACATAGTAACATGGAAATCTTGATTGCTGACTTAGGCCAATTTAATTAAAAATTAAAAGGAAAAAAACCTCAGCTTAATGAGAATTCCTATGGATGGCCACCCAAATTTGCTGAAACCTTCAAAACTTGATTAGTCACTTGAAAACGAGCATTGATTACTTATAATTGCCATTAAAAGTTTAGTTTCAAAATTCTTTCCTCAGGTTAAACAACAAATCAGTTCTGACTGAAATATATATCTGTTTCTTCTAAATCATCAATGCCTCCACAGGCAAGAAATTTTTGCTCCAGTGGGAGTACATGCTAACTGAATTTTTGCAAGTAATTTTCTCAGGGCATTTGGGTAGAAGAGCTGTTCCCAGCTTCCTTGGTCCTGAGCTTCTTACACATATTTCACTTTTCCAGTGTGATGGTTTACAAAGTTTAGTGTAGGGGGCCGGCGCTATGGCACAGCGGGTTAATGCCCTAGCCTGAAACGCCGGCATCCCATATGGGAGCCGGTTTGAGACCCGGCTGCTCCACTTCCTATCCAGCTGTCTGCTGTAGCCTGGGGTAGCAGTAGAGGACGGCCCAAGTCCTTGGGCCCTTGCACCCATGTGGGAGACCCAGAAGAAGATCCTGGCTCGTGGCTTTGGATCAGCACAGCTCCTGCCATTGAGGCCAATTGGGGAGTGAACCATCGAATGGAAGACCTCTCTCTCTCTCTGCCTCTCCCCTCTGTGTAACTCTGACTTTCAAATAAATAAATAAATCTTTAAAAAGAAAAACAGGCCGGCACCGTGGCTCAACAGGCTAATCCTCCGCCTTGCGGTGCCGGCACACCGGGTTCTAGTCCTGGTTGGGGCGCCGGATTCTGTCCTGGTTGTTCCTCTTCCAGGCCAGCTCTCTGCTATGGCCCGGGAGTGCAGTGGAGGATGGCCCAAGTCCTTGGGCCCTGCACCCGCATGGGAGACCAGGAGAAGCACCTGGCTCCTGGCTTCAGATCAGCGTGATGCGCCAGCCACAGCGGCCATTAGAGGGTGAACCAACGGCAAAAAGGAAGACCTTTCTTTCTGTCTCTCTCTCTCACTCTGCCTGTCAAAAAAAAGAAAAGTAAAAAGAAAAACAAAAACAAAGTTTAGAGTAGAATGTTTCAGGGCAGGGGTATTTTCATCTGTCCCTTCAGTTTTCTCTATGCAATGTTGTAACTGAATAAAGCTAAACTGCCAACTATATGTGCTAATCCATAATTCCGTCAACCAAATCATATCCCCTAACACATTTGGACTCCTTGGTCCCCTACTCCCAGGGACATATCCATTGGTTTTGGGGCCCCTCAAATTCAACATGTTCAAACCTGAGTTGGCTTCCTCCAACTTCTGCCTTCTCTCCCTGTTCTCCCTATCTTGGATAAAGATATAAGCATTTACCTCCTTTCCTACGGCAGCAGCCTAGACGTGGTCTTGAAGTCTTCTCTTGTGGTCAGCTTCCACATTAGAGCTTTATCAGCTCTTGCTCAGAAATGCCTCTTAAATCTCAGACTCCCGGGCATTGCCTGAGGCCGGGCTCACTGTCTGTCACCTGGAACACAGCCTCGGCTCCTGAGCTGGCCTAGCCCTCTACTGCAGTTCCTCAGGAGGCTTCCTCTGCATTATCTTCCTAACAAAACAAACAAGCTCCTGGCCCTGCTCTGTGTGATTCTGCCTTGTAGCACAATCCCTGACATCTCCCTGTTGCCCGTGGGGTGAAACCAAACTTCCTAAGAAGGCAAATGCCTTTCACAGTTGGTCCCTGGCTGGCTGTCTTTTCCCTGCCTCTCTGGACTTTGTGTTCAGCTACCCTAGATTTCCCTTCATTCCCTGAAAGTGGAAGGTATCCCCCTGTTCCCTGTCTCTGCAATGCCCTTTCTCTGAGAATGCTCATACATTTGCTCCCAAGAAAACATCTTTTAGAGATGGTCATTTAGCCTAGTGGTTAGGAGCACCTGGCTTTGAGTCCCTGCTCAGGCTACTGACCCCAGCTTACTGTTAATGCAGACCTTGCTTATTAATAATCCAAAATTAATAAGCTGTGTGGGTTCTTGCCACGAATTCAGAGAAGAATTCTGAATACTGGCACAAATAAATCAGGCAGTGTGATAAGTTTTAAGCTTTTTATTCAGTGAGACAAATGCATAGCAGAGTGAGGGCTCTATCTAAAAGAGAAAGAGAAATCTGGATTCACACCAAGCACAGAGTAGGCCAGGGACCAGCCACGTGGAGGAGCATGCATGCCAGGAAGCATGGAGTGGGTGGCTCGAAGGCGCAAGGCAGCAAGGGGATCGAGGACAGGGAGGAAAAAGACGGGGAAAGGGAAAAGGGGGGAAAAAGGGCCGGGCCCACCGTGCTGCAGGCCTTTAATCCACTGGTTAATTAGTCTGATTGGCAGGTGGGCATACAGGTGTGGTCAGGTAGGAGCATGAGATCACACAGGGGGCGTGGTGAAGGTGTGGTCTTCCAACTCACAAACCTAATCAATTTTATACTACATGCCTGCCTGCAACAGGAGCACTGTGTGTGCATGTGTGTTTCTGTCTGTCTGCCTTGCAAATAATTAAAAATAAAATTAAAACACAAGAACATCTTGTTATCCTTCAAAATTAAACTCAAATGCCACCTCTTGTGGGAGATTTTTGTAATTATTCCCTACCGTTTGTTGGTGTGTTGCTTCCTCTTTTTTCCATTTCTCTAATATAGCACTTCTCACATTATATCATGATTATCTCTAACATGTGGTGTTCATCAGGGCTGTTCTTGCAATGTTTCTGGGTCTTCCTCAGTTGAGTTGTAAGGCGCAGTTGCTCCTCCTGATCTCCTTGTGGTTGGAGGGAACCCATGCCTAGCTCTGGACAATGAACTGAGAGTGGAAGAGATGAGTGTCATTTGCAGGCTGGAATACTGAATTCCCTGTGCAAGGCTCATGAAATAACTTTTGTCCTCTAGTATGGTGGCTGGCAGTTTGCTAAGAGCAAGAACATTTGCTAATTGAGCCAACAAGATGTTAGGGTTGTTTAGTGCTGCAGTATAACCTAGTCCTTGTGTGTATCACCCTCCTGGGACTATGAAATTCCACAACAGGGCTCAGCATGTTATCTTGGTATCCCTATTGTCTTTCAAGTATGTGATAGGGGCTCCATGAAATCTTGTTTGAATAAATGCACACAGAAATAAGGTATTTACTATCAGAGCAATAAAAGAAAGCCATTAATAAAAATATAGTGTTCTCATGTTTATTCAAAATAATAGCCACTTGAGAAATGTACTTAAATAATTCAAACCTGCTCTCTTTGATAACCATTTTCATTAAGTTTTCAGTGCAGTTTTGTATTCTGGCTCTGGACCTTGTGTTGCATGGAAGGGAATGTTTGTTGAAGAAATGGGACAAGAATAACATGTTTCATTTAAGTCTCGCTGTGTTAGGATTGTTTCTCATGGAGTCTGCATGTTTTAGGAAACAGAACTCAACACCGTGTACAGCACCATGCATAGGAGAGCCTGTAGATGAGCCAGAAGGCTGTGGGGACCCAGTAAACTGGCTTCAGGTGTCTGTTTGGTTCTTCCCACAGAAGTAATTAAAGGACTGGTTTTGAAGCAACTTGTGACTGAGATATTTTCTTAGTGATGGAAAATGACAGAGAGCTGCCCTTGAGCCAGCTGTGTGTTTGTTTTTGTAAGTGACCAAAACTCTGTCAAAGCCCCACATAAGCTAATCATTTGCATTTGGAGTTGCTTCCTTTGCCTTTCTGGCAGACGCTCAGCATTAGGAAATTGTGACTAATGGCAAGAAGAAAGAACCCTTCGGGGCTTATCTAGCCGGGGAGAGCTTCAAGGGGATCTTTGTAGGAGCCAGAGAAAAGTAAAATATGGCTCCATTAAGCAAGATAAGATAGGGACAAACGAGAAGTGGTCAGTCCTTTGAAAGGGGACAAGCACAGACACAAGGGACTCCTCAAAGGAGTCATGGTTCTTATTAGTGTCATGGTTCTTATTTTATTGCATCAGAGCATGCACAGCTTGTGCTTCTCCAAACCTGTAAACTAGGCGAGGGATTCCAGAGCCTATGCAAGCCCTGAAAGCGCTCACAATAGGAGCTCTTTCCATAGACTGAGAAAGGGCAAAGGAGGCAACTCACTTAAAAAAGTCAGCCTTAGGGCCAGCGCCGTGGCTCAACAGGCTAATCCTCCGCCTAGCAGCGCCGGCACCCCGGGTTCTAGTCCCGGTCAGGGCAATGAATTCTGTCCCTGTTGCCCCTCTTCCAGACCAGCTCTCTGCTGTGGCCCGGGAGTGCAGTGGAGGATGGCCCAAGTGTTTGGGCCCTGCACCCACATGGGAGACCAGAAGGAAGCCCCTAGCTCCTGGCTTCGGATCGGTGTGGTGCGCCGGCAGCAGCGCGCCAGCCGTGGTGGCCATTGGAGGGTGAACCAACGGCAAAGGACGACCTTTCTCTCTGTCTCTCTCTCTCTCACTGTCCACTCTGCCTCTCTCTCACTGTCCACTCTGCCTGTCAAAAAAAAAAAAAAAAAAGTCAGCCTTAGGAGCCGGCACTGTGGCATAATGGGTTAATGCCTTGGCCTGAAGTGCCAGCATCCCATATGGCGCCGGTTTGAGACCTGGCTGCTCCACTTCCGATCCAGCTGTCTGCTGTGGCCTGGGAAAGCAGTGAAAGATAGCCCAAGTCCTTGGGCCCCTGCACCCACGTAGGAGACCCAGAAGAAGCTCCTGGCTTCGGATTGGCATAGCTCCGGCCATTGCAGCCAATTGGGGAGTGAACCATTGGATGGAAGACCTCTTTCTCTCTCTCCCTCTCTGCCTCTCCTCTCTCTGTGTAACTCTGACTTCCAAATAAATAAATAAATCTTTTTTTAAAAAAAAGTCAGCTTTGAACCCACCTTCCAGCCAGTGCTCAACTCCCAGAACTGCTACCTACCTGCTGTGTGACTGTAGGTAAGGTGCTTTGCATCTCAGATTTCTTACCCATGAAAAGTCCCTGTTACCCTTAAGTGCTATGAAGAGTCCCTGAGGTCATGCATGTAAACCTCTTACTGTTCTCACGGTGCACACCCTGAACTCTCCACTGGGAGTTAGTGGTATCCAGTTCTGAACTAGGAAGTCCACCACTTAGAAAACACTGGTCTGTTGCTTAAGATGAATGCGCATGGAGAGGGGTTTATGTGTTGGGTATCCAGGGCAGAGAGGTGAGGCATTGGAAGTGAAGACCAATTTTGTGGCTCCTTGTGCCTCTGACTCCCTACAAAGAAACACCTATGAGAGAGACTTGTTGGTCCGCTGTTTCTGCAGAAAGCGGCGACAGCTCAGATCTGCAAGCTTCCTGCTGGTGGTGACAACCAGGTGACTGAACAAAGGCCCCGTCTTTGCCTCCACAGAGCACAGGCCCAGGAGTTGCTGTTGTTTTCAAAGACTATATTTGTATTTGTCAGCTGGCCGGGCTGAGGTTTATCTGGTGTCCACTTCCCTTATCAGTCGCCTATGGCAGGACTTGAGGATCCCCATGGACAGAGCTAATCGACCTTTCTGTTGCTTCCATCTTGAAGTAACTCAGGCAGAGAGGAGCACTTACATCTATTGACATTTTTTCTTAGGGTATTCCGTGAGGCTGTGCCATGGAGGTGGCCCAAAATATATGGCTTCATGCACTGTGGGAGTGGGACACATTCTCACAGGACAGCTCCCTGCATCCTGCTCACAAAGCCTCTTAATGTATAGTCTTAAAGGAGGTGTTGTGATGAAGAGATCCCCTGACAAAGCCATTGCTTTCCACATCCCTCTCAGCCTCGGGTCCAGCTATTGTCTAAATCTCCCATGGTCTCTGGCCTGGGGATAGGGTGACTCCTTGTGCCCGGGACTGGCCATGGGACTGCCCTCACTTCAGCAGTGTCGTGACTCCAACATTTGCTGAGCTTTTTACAGGTGCTCTGGAACAGGGTCATTTCTGTTGGTCCCTGGGTTTTGGGGATCTTTTTTCCATTGACAGCAGAAAATAAGAGGGTGGAGACAAGTTTCTGACCACTAGATCTGACCCCCTTGTCCCAGATATGCCTCATTCTCAATAATAAAGATGCAAGTTCACAAGAAATCAAGTAGTCCCAGAAATTGAGCCAAGTGAAAACCAGCAGGTTTTTCTCTTCTACCCAGGAAATCAGAAGTCAGGGAACTCCTTCTTTGAAAACCTTTCATTGACTTAGGTCAAAGGGGAGCTTGTGGGTTAGGAGCCTCGCCTGCTCCATGTGGGTGGGTTGGAGGTTCTAACCCGATTCCAAAGTCTGACCTAGATAAGACCATCTCATTATATAGCCCTGGAGCTTTACTCACGTTATAGACTATGTGAATCGTGCCCTCTGGGGTTGTGCAGTACACACACTGTACAGCAGGACATAGCAACCCAAACTTGAGCCTCAGTTTCCAGGAGATCAATAATCCTTAGCCCCATGTGATGTTTAATATGCTACTGTGTTGACACACTAGGAGGTGGTTGCAAGTTACTCATTACTAACATTATAAAATAAGCACTTTCAAACACATTCCTTGTTGGCAGTTAAAGAAAGCTAAACTCATCATAGGTCATCCTTATTGTGGCTTTGTTTTTCTAATTTAACCATTAGAAGAATTAGAGAGGGGAGGGAGAGAGAGAAGGTGGTAGAGGTGAAGGTCCAGAATGTGAATTAGGCATAACTGAGCATTTTGATTATTTGTCCTAATGTGCTGAGATTGTGAAAGACATTAGTCATGTGTGTTAAGGTAGAAAGAGAATCAAGGATCACCAGACAACACCTGGAGTCCTTAGGGTAAGAATTACACTCTATTTTAGCATCTTTCTTCTTAAAGTTCAGCACATGGCCTCGCACGGATGAAATGGTCAATCTCCAGCATTTTAAAAAGAACACTTTCAAAGAAGAGTGAAAACCTTGGAACAGTTGACAAAATAGTGTATTCCCTGCTCTTTCTCCTGGTGTTGTTATTAATCTTCACTTTTTTGGCTTAGTCAAAAACATGTCTCCCAGGTACATGAGATGTATTTGAAGAGAAACAAGTGGTAGGCTTGGTAGAGGTCTGTTTTTGAAATGGTAAAATCAAGGAAATTAATGTGGGCTAAAATCCAGGGTAACGTAATTTGGGCTGTTTTCTCCTCTTCAGCTGGGTAGTGAAACTGGCCCCGTCTTGGCTTAAAACTCCACTGAGCCTCTGGCAGGGCTGGAGTTCCTGAACTCCTCCCAGATCACCTAATGCAGCCTTCACAGAATGAGCCCTTGGAGGGCAAGTGGATTTGATCCTCGAGGAAAAACAATTTAGGTTAAGATGACTGGCCTTCTGCATTGTAGAGTAGACGTGTCGGCAACATGGGTCGGGCAACTTGACGTTCACATCTTGGCTCTTCCTCCTATTGTCAGAGCTCTGGAAAATTCCTGAACTCCATTCTCTCTACTCAAAAAGTAGGGGGATAATATTATCCTGCCTGTGGGATTGCAAGGAGACTTAGCAGAGAGAGCATCTTTCACGGTGCTGGCCACACAGTAGGGTCTCAGTTGTCATCATTAAAAAGTACTTTCCAATGCTGTTATCTCCAGTGCTATTCTCTGCTCCTGATTAAGTCAGTACCTGAAGTCTCTGTAAAGACCACCTTTCCCACACAGCCAATAATTGACAAAGCTCTCTCACTACCTCTGCACCTGCAGAAAACTTTTCCAGGATGATTTAAGGACTGAATGCATAGTCTCTGAATGCATATGGGTGCCTTAGTGGTTATTCAGAACATATCCTAGGATTTTTCAGGTCATTCGTCATTCCTCTTCTCACATGTGACATCTGGGTTTAGCATGACCTCCTACTTTGCTATATGGAGTTATTGAAATCTAGCAGAGCCATGAGGCATGTTGTCATTATCTTTTATATACCCCAACAAGGGAAAATGACTGTAGACTCACGTTTTAGTGGAATTCGGTATTTTCCCCAAGGCCTTTCATTATGTCTTCAGCACAGGCAGAAACCTAGGATGTGAATCACTAGACCACATCCTCTCTCCTCCTGCCACATAAACTAAGAGAAGCTCGTAAAGCAACAGTTAAAGACAAATATGAAGCTATGCCAAGTAAACAACATGTTCTAGTGTGGGAGGCATCTTTCCCTGGGCCTTTGTTGGGGGCTAAGTGCATCCTCTGTCTTTCTATTACTTGGGTCTGGGTGTGGAGTTGGCATTTTAAGTTGAAGTTGTATGGGAAAGCATTGATGTGTGGTGGCTTTATTTGTCAAAGAGTATATAGAGAACTAAGGTTTAGGATAGTCTTCAAGTTCTTCTCTTTAGCTACCTCTTGTTCTACCTTGCGTTATGGCTTGCTAGGTGCATGGCTTTTTGCTGCATTGAAGTTGTGAGGCCAAGGATGATGCTATATTCTTCTGTGGAAATTTGTGTCTCTCACTTAGTCCTGAACTCTGACCACAGTGGGTACTATAACCGTTAACTGACTGTGTAGCCCTGGAAGTCTGATTGCTTCTCTCAAATTGCTTCTCCTGTAGTCTTCCTGTCTCAAGAATTGGCATCACTATCTAACTGCTATGGTTTGAATGTATCTCCAAAATTTCATGTGTTGGAAAGGTAATCCTCAATGCAACAGTGTTGGGAGGTATGGCCTGATAGGGGGTGCCTAGGTCATGAGGGCTCCACCCTCAGGAATAGATTCATGTCGTTTTGGTGGGGATGGGTTTGTTACAAAAACAAATCTTGCCCCCTCTTGCTCTCTCTCACCCATGATGTCGTCCACCATGCTATGATGCAGTAGGAATGTCCTAACTAGATGTAGTCCCTTAATCTTGGACTGCTCAGCTGCCAGAACTGGGGGCCAAATTAATTTATGCTCATTATAAATTACCCAGTCTTGGGGCCAGTGCTGTGCTGCAACAGGTTGACGCCCTGGCCTGAATGCTGGCATCCCATATGGGTGCTGGTTCTAGTCTGGGCTGCTCCTCTTCTGATCCAGCTCTCTGCTATGGCCTGGGAAAGCAGTAGAGGATGGCCCAAGTCCTTGAACTCATGCACCCACGTGGGGGACCGGGAGGAAGCTCCTGGCTCCTGGATTAGGATTTGCACATCTCCAGCCATGGCGGCCAATTGGGAAGTGAACCATTGGCTGGAAGACCTCTCTCTCTCCATCTCTCTGCCTCTCCTCTCTCTGTGTAACTCTAACTTTAAAATAAATAAATCTTTTTTAAAAAAAAATTACCCAGTCTGTAGTTTTCTGTTAGAATAAAATGGACTAAGATACCCTCCAATTGCCCAAGCTACATATTATTCCTCTCTTTTCTGCTCACTACCCTGCCTTGTCCAATCCATCAACAAATTCTGTTAGGTCCCCTCAGTGCTGGCATTGGGTGGCATGGCGAAACAGATTATTAACATGTTGAAGTCCTTCTGCAATCCTTCTTTGAGTACCCATCTTCTACCTGCCCTGTGGTCTAACAACTGAATTGTTATTAACTACCTGAGGAAGAATCTGACCTTTCTGACTTCCATCATTTTGTTCATATTTTGTACATCCTCTAATTTCAGTCAAGATAATAATTGTCATGAAGAACTTCATATAGGCCTTTCAAAATGCAGTTATTCCATCTCAAATTCTTTGTGGAGGTAAGCTAGAAATATTTCTATAGATGAACAAATAAGCACATAACACACATTTCTGCTGACTAGCCCTTATTGCTTATTTTATGAAGTTAATCCTATTGTTAGATAGAAGAATTGAGGTGTCATGAGTTCACCCCTGGGAGAGCTGAGTGGGTAGGGTATCTGGAATTTGCATTTGAACCTAAAGACTTAATCATCTGCTCCTTACCTGTGCTTCCTCCCACAGTAAGTGCCCTCTGCACTGGGAAAGGAGAGAGTTAGGTAGCAGAGGATGTTTGTCTGTCCTTCCATCCTGTTTTTGCAGACCACTCAGTTCATGGAACATTGCTTACCGTATGATGGAACCATGGGCAGTCAGGAAGGGACGACTGTATTGATACCACCATAACTTCAGTTTGATTCTGATGGGTATTCTAGTTGTTCTCATGAAGAATTTTTCATGGGTTCATTGAATAGAGCCAAGAAAGACGTATTCTGTGTTGCTAATCAGTAGATATCCTATGCTCCCAGGGCCTACCTGCTAGGACTTGGATTTTCAGAAAAGTATCAGTGGGATAGGTTTAAGAATCCATCTTTTTCTCCTTTCCTGCCTTCAGTGAGTACTAAGCAGATGTAGTAACTTCTGTCAGCCCAAATGCTTCCCTAACCCTTGAAGTTTTAGGAGCATCACAAACACACTTTCCCACAAATGCCTGATACCCATTTGGCATGGCATCACTGGATCTATGGGAACTAGATTTTCCAAAGAGATTTATCTAGACTTCATTCTGAATGCACTAAAATAGGACCTGCATGAAAATGAAAGCAGCCCTTTTTTCCCACAGGAAATCAGGTCTTCTGAAATCTGAGTATTCTTCATCTGTATTGGTGTTGAGTTTTGGGTGAAGGTTCAGGTAGATTCTTGTTTTCCTTGAAGTGTTCCTATCTGTAGATGTCCTGGTTAATGAAGCTGAGTCATGTGACCCAAGGTAGAAAATGTTTTACTGAAGTCACTAAGAGTTTGGCATGATAAGGCCTGAATAAGGATTTAGCTTTAACTTCCTTGGTTCCCCAAATTGAACTAACTTTTTAAGACCCTTCTTTAAAGGATATGTTTCCAAATTGCCATATACCATCCGAGTAGTCAACAAAAAAGAATGTGAATTTTTTGTGGGTCTTCCCTTAGTCTGCTTCTAATCCTATATAAAAGTTGGGGCTGATCAGAGTCCTACAGAAAGAAATAAGAAACTCAGATTTTTAAATAAAAGTTTTTCCTTTTTATAGCAATAATACTGACTTTCAGCATAGACTCCATGTCGTTTATCTTGATCAGAAAACATTGTGGACAGGGTGGTGAGGTGGGGGTGAGTTCATTGCCTGCAGTGACTCCCTCCCAGGGACCCTGCATCAGACACCCATTGGCAGAACTGCAGTGGTTACTGAAAATGGCTGGGGGGAAGGGTGGTAAGGCAGAGGAGCTGAGTGGAGCTGGGTTCCTTCTTCCTCGGGGGAGCTATTTTTGCTTTACATGCAAAGAATTGCTTTGTACGGCCAAGTTGGTCTCAATCTTGTTTACATAAAAGAAATTGAACATTTATTTTGTGCTAGGCTTTTTTTTTTTTTTCTTTCTGTGCCAGTCACAGGGTCCCAGGCAAATCAATAAACAAAGACCCTACTCTGTTTTCATTTTGTGGTTGGGGATTTGGACTGGGTAACCCTTCAATGACTGGAACAGCTATTTCTGAGGGGGCTAAGATTTGCTGCCTCGTTGAGAGGGGTTGTCCATGACAGAAACTTCACATTGGGGACAGTGGAGGGACTTGCAAGGCCTTTGGATTCTTGCATTCTGTGGCAGATGGCAAAAGCAGGAGAGAAAAGAAAATCCCCTTCTGGCCTCTGAGGACATCCAGTGAAGCCCTAAGGCAGTGATGTGGTTCCTCTCATTTTAGCCCAGTCAACAGCTAGCATGGTTGTTGGTCATTAAATCAACCAAAACGCCTTTCAAAACCACAGCCCTGATATTTGACTCCACAATGTATCACAGTGTGGAATTCCATAGACGGGCTCCATGCTAGGGGGCAGAACCTATTTTCTTTATTATTTTTTCCCTACATTTACCTGCCATGAACTTGGTTTGACCCTTTGATCTTTGGTTTTGGGACAACATGAAAAAATAAAGGGAAAAATTCAACCATTGTAAAAAGCATTCCCTTAACCCATGTTGAACCAACTAACTTTATCGCCTGTTAAAGCTCACCACGTTGGCTTCAGTGGTTCATCACCTATATATCCAAACCTTTTAAATTCTTGGGGGAGAAGAAGGGCTTTAGTGTTAGACGGACCTGAACTTGGATACTTAATCCAACCTTTACTAGTAGGCTGACCTTTGAGAAGTTGTATAACCTCTCAAAGCCCTATTTTTCTCATCTCTAAACCAAGAATGATGAGACCTACAGATAATATCTGCAAAGAGTTTAGCATATTATAGCACAACACAGGCTTTCAATAAATGCTACTCACTACTAGTTTCCTCTTCAAATTGTGGTGACAAGGTCCTTCAAAGTAAAAGGGTGCCCCTTGATGGGGCTCAGAAAATTATACCCAAAGTACGTCCAAAAGAGGCAGCTTTTGAGGCCAACAAGATCCCTTTAACCTTCTCTTTTTCTGACCCACCACCCCAAGCTCAAGGAAAAGCTTTCTTCTGAAGTTCCCTTATCAGTCTGAAGACTGAATGTACTAACAAGAAGCATAACTGCATTCATATTTCTTACTGTAATTTCATTAACTGAGAAGATTAACCTCGCATCACAGAGGAAGAGACTGAAAATGAGATGCCACACCTAGAGGCCAGGGGACTTTGTCCTGCACCATTCTCTGTTCTTCAGGCCCATTCTTCTCTTTTTAGAGTAGTTCACTATCTCTCTAATTTGCTCACACCTCCAATTTCCCTCTCCCCTATGAAAAAGGGTATGTACACTTCTGAGTCTCATTGGGATGTTGTTTACTTATGTCATGTACATAAATTGGTATTTTTTTTCCTGTTAATCTGCTTATTTTCAGTTTATTTCATTAGACTTGAAGACTCAAAGTTTCAGAGGGGAGTTTGAGAAATTCCCTTTACTCCTATACACTGATTGACTAGTGGCAGTGACCCTTCACTCTTCTTAGGAGTTCTAGAACAGTCTGTAGTGATCTGATCAGTAACATGTCCATCATATATAATATATGTATTTGTGTAACATTTTGAACATATACCACCAAAAAGCCCTCAAAATGAAAATAAATTAAATGAAATAGTGTTTTCTTTTTGCCGAATATATATTGATATCCAAATTGGACATGGCTTCTTTTTTTGAGCAGATACATGTTCAAGCAAGTATAAAATAGTAGAAAAAAATATTGAACTTGTCAAGAGGTTAATAAGATCAGGTTAGCTACATCTAGCTACATATATTTGAGGAAATTATTGAACCACTCAGCTAGCTAGAAAACCTCATAGAGTACTAGTAAATAGCTAATGTTTAATGAGGTTTTACAATAGGTCAGGCATTATCCTGAACTCTTCACATATACAATAGTCTTCCAAAAGGTCATGGAAAATGATTCCAGTTTTCTACAAACTTTTTGATGTATGCCCACATCTAACTCATTTAACAGTTACATTAAGTATAGCCCCATAGATAGGTGCTATCCTTAGCCTATTGTTTTACAAATGAGACCACTGAAGCTCAACAAGATTAAGTACCTTGCCCAAGGTCCCACGGATGGAGCACATTGGGGCTAAAGTTTAACAGAGCCCCTCATTTAAGCCCTTGTATTCTTCCTCCTTCAGCTGTGACACAGAGGACTACAGGCAACAGGCCAGAGTAGGAGCCCAGTAACGTCCTTTCTGCACGTGTCAGAGTGATTGGTGTCGGATTTCCACCTCAAAATCTTCACCCGGATTTTGCCCAGAAATGTCATTGGGTTTAGTTTAGATAAGGTGCTCACTGTGACTTGAATGACATGATAAAAACTTTATGAAAGTTCACAATTAGAGGGAAGTCCCATCTCATGAAAGGATTAGCTAGAAGTCACCACTAGGGGTGAAAATCCCATAGAATTAAAATTCCTTGAACTTCTCACCACATTTTATATCCATAGTTCCATGCATATATCCTGTGACAGTGATGGTAAACCACAAGGTGGTGGATTCTTACAACCTGCAGTGGGCACGCCATACATTCCAGTGACTGGCTCTTCCCTCCCTGTGACAGCATGATTTAAATGGATAGTTTTCTTTCTTGACAACTGTGTTAAAATTAAAGTCATGTCCTTACAAGCAGTATGACCCAACTGGATGTGTAAATTTTAGCTGAATTAGAACTAATCTTTGCCGTAGGGAGCCTTCTGGGATTTCCTACCTTCAGATGTATTAATATGAAATTGGAAAAAAAAAAAAAAAAGATTTACAGAAGGTGTTCGGCTTAGAAGTTAAGACACTGCTTGGGAGGCCCACATCTCATATCAGAATATCCTGGTTTGAGCAGCAGATACACTTCTGATTCTTGCTTCCTGCCAGTGCACACCATGGAAGGCAGCAGTTGATGGCTTATTTTCATGGGTCCCTGCCACCCATGTGGGAGACCTGGAGTGAGTTCCTGACTCCTGACTTTACCTGAGCCAAACCTGCTGTTGAGGGCATTTGGGGAGTGAACCAGAAGATGAGAGATCTTTTTCTCTGTTGGTCTCTCTTTTTCCCTCTAAAATAAATAAATAAATAAAAATATAAAATATAATGAAGGAGAGGGCTTGTGGCAAAGCAGTGAAGACACCACTTGAGACACCCACATCCCATACTAGACTTCTTGGGTCCAAGTCCTGCCTCTGTTTCCGATTCCAGCTTCCTGCTAATGCACACCCTGGAAAACAGAGGTGCATCAAGAACTTGAGTCCCTGCCACCCCTGTGGGAGACCCAGACGGAGTTGCCCACTCTTGGCATTTGCGTGGCCCAGTCTGGCTGTTATCAGCATTTGGGGAGTGAACCAAAAGATAGAAGATCTTTCTCTGCCTGTCTCTTTCTCTCTGCCTTTCAAATAAATGATTTAAAGATTCTTTTAAAAGCGGAAGGTGTTTTAAAATTAATCTTTTTTATCTGACATTTAAAATGCATATATTTGCAGGGTACCATGTGATGTTTCATTGTGTAATGTCCAGTCAGGATAAAACATTCATCTTCTCAAATATTTTCATTTCTTTATGCTAAAAACATTCAAAATTCTTTCTTCTGGTTTCTATTTTTTTAGAAAAACACAATAAATTATCATTATCTATAGTCACTCTACTGGGCAACGAAACCCTAGAACTTCTTATGGCTGACTACAACTTAGCACCAGCTAAACAGTGTTTCCCCATCCTCTCTTCCCCATACTCTCACCAGCCTCTGGTAACCACCATTTGAAACTCTCAATTTCTACAAGATCAAATTTAAAATACTTTGAAAAAGACCATTTAACTATAACTATCGCATGGTGTTGGGGGGCATGCGTTTGAATTGGCCTTCAGTCATCATTTGAGATCCATGGGGCTCTGTAGTACTCACTCATGATCCCAATCATTCACTCACTTAAAAAAAAAAGATTTTATTTATTTATTTGAGAGGTAGAGTTACAGACAGAGGGAGAGACAGAGAGAGAGAGGTCTTCCATCTGCTGGTTCACTCCCCAAATGGCCGGGGCTGCGCTGGTCTGAAGCCAAGAGCCAGGAGCTTCTTCTGGGTCTCCCTTGCAGGTGCAGGGGCCCTACTGCTTTCCCAGGTCACAGCAGAGAGCTGGATTGGAAGAGGAGCAGCCAAGACTAGAACCGGCGCCCATATGGGATGCTGGCGCTGCAGGTGGAGGATTAATCTACTGCACCATGGCACCGGACCCTCACCCACTTATTTTAATTTGTAGTGTTTTAATTTTGGTTACTATGTATAAAAACTTGTGTTCTAAAACTGATTATTAGACAAGACTCTGACTGCTGTAAGCTACTGAAAGTAACACAAAAAGTATGAGTATTGCATTTTTTACAATTTTCCTTAATAATAATTTTTCATTATTTAAGACTGATTTTTTTTATTATTAAACTTTTATTTAATGAATATAAATTTCCAAAGTACAGCTCATGGGTTACAATGGCTTCCCCCTCCCAAAACTTCCCTCCCACCCACAACCCTCCCCTTTCCCGCTCCCTCTCCCCTTCCAATCACATCATGATTCATTTTCAATTCTCTTTATATACAAAAGATCAGTTTAGTATAAATTAGGTAACGATTTCAACAGTTTGCCCCCATATAGCAACACAAAGTGAAAAAAAAATACTGTTGGAGTACTAGTTATAGCATTAAATAAGAGTGTACAGCACATTAAAGGCAGAGATCCTACATAATATTTTTTTAAAAATTAATTAATTTTCATGCCATTTCCAATTTAACACCAGGTTTTTTTTTTCATTTCCAATTATCTTTATATACAGAAGATCGATTCAGTATATAATTAGTAAAGATCTCATCAGTTTGTACCCACGCAGAAACACAAAGTGTAAAAATACTGTTTCAGTACTAGTTATAGCATCACTGCACATTAGACAACACATTAAGGACAGATCCCACATGGGATGTAAGTACACAGTGACTCCTGTTGCTGACTTACAATTTGACACTCCTGTTCATGGCGTCAGTAATCTCCCTAGGCTCTAGTCATGAGTTGCCAGGGCTATGGAAGCCTTTAGAGTTCGCTGACTTTGATCTTATTCTGATAGGGTCACAGTCAAAGTGGAAGTTCTCTCCTCCCTTCAGAGAAAGGTACCTCCTTCTTTGATGGCCCCGTTCTTTCCACTGGGATCTCACTCACAGAGATCTTTCATTTAGGTCTTCTTCTTTTTTTCTTTTCCATGGTATCTTGGCTTTCCATGCCTACAATACTCTCATGGGCTCTTCAGCCAGATCCGAATGCCCCAAGGGCTGATTCTGAGGCCAGAGTGTTGTTTAGGACATCTGCCATTCTATGAGTCTGCTGTGTATCCCACTTCCCATGCTGGATCTTTCTCTCCCTTTTTGATTCTATCAGTTAGTATTAGCAGACACTTGTCTTGTTTGTGTGATCCCTTTGTTTCTTAGACCTATCCAAGCCATCGAATGTGAACTGAAATTGATCACTTGGACTAGTGAGATGGCATTGGTACATGCCACCTTGATGGGATTGTATTGGAATCCCCTGGCACATTTCTAACTCCATCATTTGGGGCAAGACTGATTGTGCATGTCCCAAACTGTGCATCTCCTCCCTCTCTTTTTCCACTCTGAAATTTAACAGGGATCACTTTTCAGTTAAAATTTAAACACCTAAGAATAATTGTGTGTTAATTACAGAGTTCAACCACTAGTACTAGAACAATAACAACAACAACAAATACTAAAAAGGATAAAGTATTACATTGTACATCTAGAGTCAGGACAAAAGCTGATCAGGTCATTGTTTCTTATAGTGTCCATTTCACTTCAACAGGTTTCCCCTTTGGTGCTCAGTTTAAGACTGATCTTATACATTCTTTTTTTAAAAAAAAATTTTTTTTTGACAGGCAGAGTGGAGAGTGAGAGAGAGACAGAGAGAAAGGTCTTCCTTTTGCCGTTGCTTCACCCTCCAATGGCCGCTGCGGCCGGCGCACTGCGCTGATCTGAAGCCAGGAGCCAGGTGCTTCTCCTGGTCTCCCATGCGGGTGCAGGGCCCAAGGACTTGGGCCATCCTCCACTGCCTTCCCGGGCCATAGCAGAGAGCTGGCCTGGAAGAGGGGCAACCGGGATAGAATCCAGCACCCCAACCGGGACTAGAACCCGGTGTGCCGGCACCACAAGGTGGAGGATTAGCCTGTTAAGCTACGGCGCCGGCCCTTATACATTCTTAAGAAGAAAAAGTTATGAGTTGCATAAAATATTGGTTAAAATATGGAAAAGTAAAATGAAAGAAAGCTGAAAACAAAATAGAACAAAATATTCAGTGAAACTGAAGTGAAATGTTTATAGATACACTTCCAAAATAAAGATGCTTGAAGATTATCACCATAGAGTGACTACTTTATACCAAAGATCTTGGATCTTGTAGAATGCTTGAAGTGGCAGCTTTTCTTTCTTTCTTTTATTTATTTATTTGAATGTATCTCATAAATACAATATTAGAAACATATTAATTCTTCCCATCTCCCCCTTCCTACCGCCTCTTCTCTTTGGTTCTGTTTGAGAAAGAAAATGAAACAGAAAGAAAGAAAAGAAAGAATGGAGTAAAAAAAAAAACCCAATAGAACTGTTCCTTAACAGTCTAAACAAGGGCTATTCTTTGTTATTGCTTCTTAATAGTGTTTTTGCTTTTTTTTTACTTCTACTTTTCCCCTTCCTTCCTCTCCCTTCTTTCCTTTTTGAAACTTTACTGTCTTTAAAGAAGAACTGTCTTCAAAGAAGACGAAGGATACATCTTTTTTAAGCTTTTAGACATGGCTATAAATTATGAGACATAATAGTATCCTCCTTCTAATACACTAAAAGACAGTGATTCTTGAGAACCAGTTTTACTATTAAGCCTCATGATACAACTCTTTGTGGACAGAGATCCTGCATGGGAAGTTAGTGCACAGGGACTCTTGTTGTTTATTAAACAAATAAAACTCATATGACATAAGTGATCACCCAAGGCTCTTGACATGAGCTGCCTTGGCAATGGAAGCATTGGATCCAGTAGCTCAACAAAGCCATAAGCAAAGTAGAAGTTCTCTCCTTCCTTCAGAGAAAAGTACTTCCTTCTTTGATGAACACTTTTTTCCACTGGGTCTCACCCAGAGGGATCCTTTATGTAGGACATTTTCTCCCAGTGTCTTGGCTTTCTGTGCCTAAAATGCTCCTCCTGGGCTTCCCAGCCACACTGGAATCCCTTAAGGGCTGATTCTGAGGTCAGAGTGCTATTTAAAGTGATTGTCATTTTATGAGTCTGCTATATGGACTGCTTCCCATGTTGGCGCCTTCACTCCTTTTTAATTCTGGGGCATAGCTGGTAAAGCTGCCACCTGCAGTGCCAGCATCCCATATGGGCGTTGGTTTGAGTCCCAACTGCTCCACTTTTGATCCAGCTCTCTGGGATGGCCTGGAAAAGCAGTAGAAGATGGCCCAGGTCCTTGGGCTCCTGCACCCTTTGGGAGACCTAGAAGAAGCTTCTGGCTCCCAGCTTTGGATTGGCACAGCTCCAGCCATAGCAGCCAATTGGGGAATGAACTAGCAGATGGAAGACCTCTCTCTCTCTCTCTCTCTCTGCCTTGCCTTCTCTCTCTGTGTGTAACTAATACTTTCAAATAAATAAATAAATGTATAATTCTGCCTATTCTTCTTTCCAAACACTTAGTCCTATTAATAAGAACACTTTAACTCTTGATCATATCTATATGGTCACTTTACCACTTGTTCCTATGCATTTGTTCTTTGTAACACTTAAGCTGCTATTTTTATCAGCCAGTTTGGGGGATTTTTGGGGTCTTATGGCTAGTTGTTGGGCTGTACCCTTAGAAGTAAGTCTGTATGAATATATGTAGGACTATACTGTTTTGTTGTTGTGTACTTCATATATTTCACAATTTCAACTTTATGATCTTGTTGATTCTTCCCACTGCAACTGCCCTCCCACCCTCACTCCCACCCCTCTTCCTCTTCCCTTTCTTATTCTCACTTTTTTCTTTACTAAGATTTATTTTCCATTAACTTTATGCATATATGATTAACTCTATATTAAGTATAGTATTCAATGAATTGTATGAAAGAGAAAAAATAAGGAATATATTATGAAGGAAAAGAAAAGATGAACAAAGATATAGAATAAGAAGCTGTTCCTTAACAGTCAACATAAGGGCTGTTCATAATCTTCACTTCTCAAAGTGTCAATTTTGTTTCTACATATTGTCTTTTAGGTGCTATATTAGTTATCACATGTCAGGGAGAACATATAGAATTTGTCCCTATGGGACTGGTTTATTTCACTAAGTATGATATTTTCCAGTTTCATCCATTTTGTTGCAAATGACTAGACTTCATTATTTTTTATTGCTGTCTAGTACTCTGTGGTATACATAACCCATAATTTCTTGATCCAGTCTTCAGTTGACAGGTATGTGGGTTGATTCCATGTCTTTGCTGTTGTGAATTGAGCTGCGATAAACATGGAGGTACAGATAGCTCTTTCATATGCTGATTTCATTTCCCTTGAGTAGATTCCCAGGAGTGGGATGGTTGGGTCATGTGGAGGGTCTATATTCATACCTCTGAGGTGTCTCTACATTGTCTTCCATAATGGCTTTACCAACTTACATTCCCACCAACAGTGGATTAGGGTACCTTTTTCCCTACATCCTTGCCAGCATTTGTTATTTGTTGATTTCTGTATGAAAGCCATTCGAATTGGGTGAGGTGAAACATCATTGTCATTTTGATCTGATTGCTCTGATGGCTATCAATCCTGAGCATTTTTTTCATGTTTCTGTTGGCCATTTGGATTTCTTCTTTTGAAAAATCTCTGTTTAGGTCTTTTGCCCATTTCTTAACCTGATTGTTTGTTTTGTTGTTGTTGAGTTTCTTGATATCTTTGTATATTCTGGTTATTAAACCCTTATCAGTTACAAAGTTTGCAAATATTTTCTCCCATTCTGTCGGTTGTCTCTTCACGTTGTTGATTGTTTTTTTTGCAGTGCAGAAGCTTTTCATTTTGATATAATCCCATTTATTGATTTTGACTTTGATTGTCTGTGTCCCTGGGGTCTTTTTCAAAGAACTCTTTGTCTTTGACAATGTGACATAGGGTTTTCCCAATGTCCTCTAATAATTTGATGGTGTTGGGTCTTAAATTTAGGTCTTTAGTCCATTTTGGGTGGATATTGGTGAAAGGTGTCAGGTAAAGGTCTTCCTTCATGCTTCTGCATGTGGTGATCCAGTTTTCCCAGCACCATTTGTTGAAGAGACCATCCTTGTTCCAAGGGTTGATTTTAGCTCCTTTGTCAAAGATAAGTTGGGTATAGATGCTTGGATTGATTATTTTTATTCTGTTCCATTGGTCTAGCCATCTGTTTTTGTACCAGTATCGTGCTGTCTTGATTATAACTGCCCTGTAGTATGTCTTGAAATCTGGTATTGTGATACCTCTGGCTTTGTTTTTATTGTATAAAATTGCTTTAGCTATTCGGGGTCTCCTATGTTTCCATATGAATTTCAACATCACTTTTTCTGTATTTGAGAATGTCTTTGATATTTTGATTATGATATCTCATTGAATCTGTAAATTGCTTTCGGTAGTATGAACATTTTGATATTAATTCTTCCGATCCATGAACATGGAAGATTTTTCGATTTTTTTTGTATCTTCCTCTATTTCTTTTTTTAATGTTTTTAATTCTCATTATAGAGGTCTTTGACATCCTTGGTTAAATTTATTCCAAGGTATTTTATTTTTTTGGTAGTTATTGTGAATGGGATTAATCTTAGAAGCTGTTTCTCAGCTGTAGCATTGTCTGCCTATACAAAGACTGTTGATTTTTATGTGTTGATTTTTGTATCCTGCTACCTTTCCAAACTCTTCTGTGAGTTCTAATAGTCTCTTAGTGGAGTCTTTTGGATCCCTTATGTGTAGGGTCATGTCATCTTGAAATAGGGATAGTTTGACTCCCTTCTTCCTGATTTGTACCCATTTGATTTCTTTTTCTTAGCTAATGGCTCTGGCTAAAACTTCCAGGACTTCATTGAAAAGCAGTGGTGAGAGTGGGCATCTTTGTCTGGTTCCAGATCTCAGTGGGAATGCTTCCAACTTTTCCCCATTCAATAGAATGCTGGCTGTGGGTTTGTCATAAATTGCCTTGATTATGTTGAGAATTGTTCCATCTGTTCCCAATTTGCTTAGAGTTTTCATCATGAAAGGGTGTTGTATTTTGTCAAATGCTTTCTCTGCATCTATTGAGATAATCATATGGTTTTTGCTCTTCAATTTGTTAATGTGATGTATCACATAGATTAATTTCTGAATGTTGAACCATCCCTGCATACCAGGAATAAATCCTATTTGGTCTGGATTGATGATCTTTCTGATGTGTTGTTGGATTCAATTGGCTTTTATTTTGTTGAGGATTTTTGCATCTTTGTTCATCAGAGATACTGGTCTCTGGGACAGTGGACCAGAAGCAATAGGAAGGAGCTGAATTGGTATGAATCCATGGTCCAACATGCCAGTTAAAATAACAATAATAAAAATGAGGGGGGGGCGGAGCCAAGATGGCGGATAGTGAGGACGTGTGGCTTAGTTTGGGAAAATAAACTTTCATAAAATTGGAATTACTGTAGCCTCAGGAAAACACTCAAGAATAAAACTGCAGAGGAAACGCTTCCGGATCTTGTGGATGAGACACAGAGGACTTACAGGGAACCCACCGCGTGGAAAAGCAACCGAGAGGAGCCGAGCGGCAGCGGCGGGAGAGGAGCCAGAGCCACAGAATCTCGCCAGCGCGGGAAACCAGGAGGGTAAGACAAAGACCTGAGAAGTCCGAGACATTGGGGGGAGGGGGAACAGAGGCCTCTCCCTTCACTCACCAAGCAAAACAAAGAGCACCGCGATTTTACATATGTAAAGCTCAGCCAAACTCAGTATCTTTAGTGAAACTGGAGAACACATTGAGGGCTGCATAAACCCTGTGTATGGTCCCAGGGGTAGATCAAACGAATACTCACAGAGGCCAGATTTCAACTACCCTCAACTCCACTCCCAACTGAGTCAAAAAAAAAAAAAAAAAGAGACACAGAGAGAGAGAGAGCGAGCCAGCAAGGAGCAAGTAATCTGGGAGAGTCGCTCTTTACACAGCCTTAAACCTCAAGAAACAAGCATAGCTCTCTGGCCACACCCATCACAGCCCCTAAGGCTCCAACAAAGCAGACAGCTCACTTAGAGGCATAGTATAACGAGAGAAAAAAACAAAAACAAAAACACCACAAATTATCTCTAACATGCCAAGCAAGAAACATAGAAGCGGAGGTACCAAGAACAAGGAAGGCACTATGACGCCCCCAAGTGAACAAGACACGCCAATGCAAGATTATGAAGATGAAGAAATAGAGGAAATGCAAGAAGCAGATTTCAAAAAATTGATAAGAACATTAAGAAGTTCTCAAAAACAAATTCTTGAACTACAGAAATCCTTAATGGACAAGATAGAAAATCTCTCCGGTGAAAATGAAATATTAAGGAGGAATCAAAATGAAATGAAAAAACTAGTGGAACAGGAATTTGCGATAGTGACAAAAAACCACAATGAAATGAAGAACTCAATAGATCAAATGGCAAACACATTAGAGAGCCTTAAAAACAGAATGGGTGAAGCAGAAGAGAGAATATCGGAATTAGAAGACAGATAACAGGAAAGGAAACAGTCAAATCAAAGAAAAGAAGAAGAAATCAGAAATCTAAAAAATACTGTCAGGAATCTACAGGATACTATTAAAAAACCCAACATTCGGGTTCTAGGAGTTCCTGAAGGCATGGAAAGGGAGAAAGGATTAGAAGGCCTTTTTAGTGAGATACTAGCAGAAAATTTCCCAAGTTTGGAGAAGGACAGAGACATCCTAGTACAGGAAGCTCAGAGAACCCCTAATAAACATGATCAAAAGAGATCCACACCACGACACGTCGTAATCAAACTCACCACAGTGAAACACAAAGAAAAGATCCTAAAATGTGCAAGAGAGAAACGCCAGATTACTCTCAGAGGATCTCCAATTAGACTTACAGCTGATTTCTCATCAGAAACCCTACAAGCCAGGAGAGAATGGCGAGATATAGCCCAGGTACTAAGAGAGAAAAACTGCCAGCCCAGAATATTATATCCTGCAAAGCTCTCATTTGTGAATGAAGGTGAAATTAAGACCTTTCACAGCAAACAGAAATTGAAAGAATTTGTCGCCACTCGTCCAGCCCTGCAAAAGATGCTTAAAGATGTGTTACATACAGAAACACAGAAACACGGTCACCAATATGAAAGAAGGTAAAGGAAGGAAACCTCACAGCAAAAGATCACAGGAATCTCAAACCAGATACTAGAAAATATCTTTGGCAAATGGCAGGGCAAAGTTACTCCTTCTCAATAGTCACATTGAATGTTAATGGCTTGAACTGTCCAGTTAAAAGACACCGATTGGCTGATTGGGTTAAGGAACAAAACCCATCCTTTTGCTGCTTACAAGAAACCCATCTATCCAACAATGATCCATACAAGCTGAGAGTGAAAGGCTGGAAAAAGATATACCACGCCAACAGAAATGAAAAGAGAGCGGGCGTAGCCATCTTAATATCGGACAACATAAACTTTACCACAAAAACTGTTAGGAGAGACAAAGAGGGGCACTATATAATGATTAAGGGATCCATTCAACAGGAAGATATAACGATTATCAACGTATATGCACCTAATTACAGGGCACCAGCTTATTTAAAAGACTTGTTAAGGGACTTAAAGGGAGACTTAGACCCCAATACAATAGTACTGGGGGACTTCAATACTCCACTCGCAGAGATAGACAGATCAACAGGACAGAAGATCAACAAGGAGACAGTAGATTTAAATGACACTGTAGCCCAAATGGATCTAACAGATATCTACAGAACATTTCATCCTACATCTAAGGACTTTACATTCTTCTCAGCAGTACATGGAACCCTCTCTAGGATTGACTACATACTAGGCCATAAAGCAAGTCTCAGCAAATTCAAAAGAATCAGAATCATACCATGCAGCTTCTCAAACCACAAAGGAATGAAATTGGAAATTGGCAACTCAGGAATCCCTAGAGCACGTGCAAACACATGGAGATTGAACAACATGCTCCTGAATGAACAATGGGTCATAGAAGAAATTAAAAGAGAAATCAAAAATTTTCTGGAAGTAAATGAGGATAACAGCACAACATACCAAAACCTATGGGATACAACAAAAGCAGTGTTAAGAGGAAAGTTTATATCAATAGGTGCCTACATCAAGAAATTGGAAAGGCACCAAATAGATGAGCTTTCAAGTCATCTCAAGGATCTAGAAAATCTGCAGCAAACCAAACCCAAACCCAGTAGGAGAAGAGAAATAATTAAAATCAGAGAAGAAATCAACAGGATTGAATCCAAAAAAACATTACAAAAAATCAGCCAAACGAGGAGCTGGTTTTTTGAAAAAATAAACAAAATTGACACCCCATTGGCCCAACTAACTAAAAAAAGAAGAGAAAAGATCCAAATCAATAGGATCAGAGATGAAATGGGAAACGTAACAACAGACGCCACAGAAATAAAAAGAATCATCAGAAATTACTACAAGGACTTGTATGCCAGCAAACAGGGAAATCTATCAGAAATGGACAGATTCTTGGACACATACAACCTCCCTAAATTGAGCCAGGAAGACACAGAAAACCTAAACAGACCAATAACTGACACAGAAATTGAAACAGTAATAAAGGCCCTCCCAACAAAGAAAAGCCCAGGACCAGATGGATTCACTGCTGAGTTCTACCAGACATTTAGAGAAGAACTAACTCCAATTCTTCTCAAACTATTCAGAGCAATCGAAAAAGAGGGAATCCTCCCAAATTCTTTCTATGAAGCCACCATCACCTTAATTCCTAAGCCAGAAAGAGACGCAACATTGAAAGAGAATTACAGACCAATATCCCTGATGAACATAGATGCAAAAATCCTCAATAAAATTCTGGCCAATAGAATGCAACAACACATCAGAAAGATCATCCACCCAGACCAAGTGGGATTCATCCCCGGTATGCAGGGATGGTTCAACATTCGCAAAACAATCAACGTAATACACTACATTAACAGACTGCAGAAGAAAAACCATATGATTCTCTCAATAGACGCAGAGAAAGCATTTGATAAAATACAACACCCTTTCATGATGAAAACTCTAAGCAAACTGGGTATGGAAGGAACATTCCTTAATACAATCAAAGCAATATATGAAAAACCCACGGCCAACATCCTATTGAATGGGGAAAAGTTGGAAGCATTTCCACTGAAATCTGGTACCAGACAGGGATGCCCTCTCTCACCACTGCTATTCAATATAGTTCTAGAAGTTCTGGCCAGAGCTATTAGGCAAGAAAAAGAAATTAAAGGGATACAAATCGGGAAGGACGAACTCAAACTATCCCTCTTTGCAGATGATATGATTCTTTATTTAGGGGACCCAAAGAACTCTACTAAGACTGCTGGAACTCATCGAAGAGTTTGGCAAAGTAGCAGGATATAAAATCAATGCACAAAAATCAACAGCCTTTGTATACACAGGCAATGCCACGGCTGAGGAAGAACTTCTAAAATCAATCCCATTCACAATAGCTACAAAAACAATCAAATACCTTGGAATAAACTTAACCAAAGACGTTAAAGATCTCTACGATGAAAACTACAAAACCTTACAGAAAGAAATAGAAGAGGATACCAAAAAATGGAGAAATCTTCCATGCTCATGGATTGGAAGAATCAATATCATCAAAATGTCTATTCTCCCAAAAGCAATTTATACATTCAATGCAATACCCATCAAGATCCCGAAGACCTTCTTCTCAGATCTAGAAAAAATGATGCTGAAATTCATATGGAGACACAGAAGACCTCGAATAGCCAAAGCAATCCTGTACAACAAAAACAAAGCCGGAGGCATCACAATACCTGATTTTAGGACATACTACAGGGCAGTTGTTATCAAAACAGCATGGTACTGGTACAGAAGCAGATGGATAGACCAATGGAACAGAATAGAAACACCAGAAATCAATCCAAACATCTACAGCCAACTTATATTTGACCAAAGATCCAAATCTAATCCCTGGAATAAGGACAGTCTATTCAATAAATGGTGCTGGGAAAATTGGATTTCCACATGCAGAAGCTTGAAGCAAGACCCATACCTATCACCTTACACAAAAATTCACTCAACATGGATTAAAGACTTAAATCTACGACCCGAAACCATCAAATTATTAGAGAGCATTGGAGAAACCCTGCAAGATATAGGCACAGGCAAAGACTTCCTGGAAAATACTCCAACAGCACAGGCAGTCAAAACCAAAATTAACATTTGGGATTGCATCAAATTGAGAAGTTTCTGTACTTCAAAAGAAACAGTCAGGAAAGTGAAGAGGCAACCAACAGAATGGGAAAAAATATTCGCAAACTATACTACAGATAAAGGATTGATAACCAGAATCTACAAAGAAATCAAGAAAATCCACAACAACAAAACAAACAACCCACTTAAGAGATGGGCCAAGGACCTCAATAGACATTTTTCGAAAGAGGAAATCCAAATGGCCAACAGACACATGAAAAAATGTTCAAGATCACTAGCAATCAGAGAAATGCAAATCAAAACCACAATGAGGTTCCATCTCACCCCGGTGAGAATGGCTCACATTCAGAAATCTACCAACAACAGATGCTGGAGAGGATGTGGGGAAAAAGGGACACTAACCCACTGTTGGTGGGAATGCAAACTGGTTAAGCCACTATGGAAGTCTGTTTGGAGATTCCTCAGAAACCTGAACATAACCCTACCATACAACCCAGCCATCCCACTCCTTGGAATTTACCCAAAGGAAATTAATTTGGCAAATAAAAAGGCCATCTGCACAGTAATGTTTATTGCAGCTCAATTCACAATAGCTAAGACCTGGAACCAACCCAAATGCCCATCAACAGTAGACTGGATAAAGAAATTATGGGACATGTACTCCATAGAATACTATACAGCAGTAAAAAACAACGAAACCCAGTCATTTGCAACAAGATGGAGCAATCTGGAAAACATCATGCTGAGTGAATTAAGCCAGTCCCAATGAGAAAAATATCATTTGTTTTCCCTGATCGGTGACAACTGAGCGCCAAAGGGGAAACCTGTTAAGTGAAATGGACACTATAAGCAACAATGAACTGATCAGCTCCTGTCCTGACTTTAGATGTACAATGTAATACTTTATCCTTTTTAGTATTTGTTGTTGTTGTTGTTGTTCTAGTACTATTGGTTGAACTCTGTAATTAACACACAATTATTCTTAGGTGTTTAAATTTTAACTGAAAAGTGATCCCTGTTAAATCTAAGAGTGGAAAAAGAGAGGGAGGAGATGAACAATTTGGAACATACTCAATCGGACTGGCCGCAAATGGTGGAGTTAGAAAGGTGCCAGGGGATTCCAACACAATTCCATCAAGATGGCATGTACCAATGCCATCACACTAGTCCAAGTGATCAATTTCAGCTCACAATTGATAGCTCTGATAGGTCTAAGAATCAAAGAGATCACACAAACAAGACAAGTATCTGCTAATACTAACTGATAGAATCAAAAAGGGAGAGAAAGATCCAACATGGGAAGTGGGATACACAGCAGACTCATAGAATGGCAGATGTCCTAAACAACACTCTGGCCTCAGAATCAGCCCTCAAGGCATTCAGATCTGGCTGAAGAGCCCATGAGAGTATAGCAGGCATGGAAAGCCAAGATATCATGGAAAAAAAAAAAAAAGACCTAAATGAATGATCTCTGTGAGTGAGATCCCAGTGGAAAGAACGGGGCCATCAAAGAAGGAGGTACCCTTCTCCGAAGGGAGGAGAGAACCTCCACTTTGACTATGACCCTATCGGAATAAGATCAAAGTCAGCGAACTCTAAAGGCTTCCATAGCCCTGGCAACTCATGACTAGAGCCTAGGGAGATTACTGACGCCATGAACAGGAGTGTCAAATTGTTAAGTCAGCAACAGGAGTCACTGTGTACTTACACCCCATGTGGGATCTGTCCCTAATGTGTCATCTAAAGCCAAGTGAAGCTATGACTGGTACTGAAACAGTATTTTTATACTTTGCGTTTCTGTGTGGGCACAGACTGATGAGGTCTTTTCTAATTATATACTGAAGTGATCTTCTGTATATAAAGAGAATTGGAAATGAAAAAAAAAAAACAACCTGGTGTTAAAATGGAAATGGCATAGAAAATTAATTAATTTGAAAAAAAAAATTATGTAGGATCTCTGTCTTTAATGTGCTGTACATTGCTATTTAATGCTATAATTAGTAATCCAATGGTAGTTTTTTCACTTGATGTTGCTATATGGGCAAAATGTTGAAATCTTTACCTAATATATACTAAACTGATCTTCTGTATACAAAGAGAACTGAAAATGAATCTTTACATGAATGGAAGGGGAAAGGGAGCGGGAAAGGGGAGGGTTGCGGGCGGGAGGGAAGCTATGGGAGGGGGGAAGCCATTGTAACCCATAAGCTATACTTTGGAAATTTATATTCATTAAATAAAAGTTTAATAAAAAAAATAAAAATGATAGTAACGAGGACACAGCAGAACTTGTTGGCTATGGGTCCCGGTGGTGTGGCTCACAGACTTGAGCTCGAGGGAGATAGGAAAGGTGGTTCAGGAGTAGGCCATGCTACTAGAAACAGAAAATGATCATTGCTTTACTCTGGCTGGTCAGTGGGCTCCTGGAATATCACATTAAGTTCCAGGCAACACATTGTAAGAGGAATAAGCAAAATAAGATAAGCTAAACTATGTCCAGATAAGAGTGAACAAAATGCTGAAAAAAAAAAAAAAAAAAAAAAAAACCTCCTAGCAGTGGTAAAACAGAGGAGTGTTTAACATGAAGAAGAGAAGGCTCCCGAGGGAGGGAGGTGATTGCTGTCCTAAGACATCTACAGCACTAGAGGAGACACCAGGAGACCAAGTTACCAGCACCCTTCTGGACTACTCGCCGCCATTTCCTGCACACTATTTTAGTCACCATATATGGTCAGAAGTGATATTTTTCAAAGCACAAAGATGACTTTGTCTTGGCCGTGCTCCCTTCTCCCCTTACAAAACACACTTAATATACACGTACATGCATATACACAGTCTTTCTCTATCTCTCTCACTCCCACGCACACACCTACATATATGATCTTCCAAGTACAGTTTCTCCAGAACACAAAGGCAAATTCAGGTTTTGTTGGAGGTCTGGGACAGAGAGGCGGAAAGAAGAAACTTATGGGGAAAGGGAATGAAGTATGAAGTGATGGTGTGAGTATGGGGCAAGACACTGCTCCGCAGGGAGTCCACTGAGCATCTCCAGAGAGGCCATAGGAACAGTAGGTCTCAGGCATTCCTCAGGAGGAAGAGCAGATTGGGTGAACGTATTCATTAATTCATTCCTGTGTCCTATGAATTCAGCCACTGTGGAATCAGATTCCAGTTCCTTAGGCACGGCATTTCAGGTGGATTCTAGAAGTGGTAGGAGAAAGCAGACGCTCCATGGGGCTGGAGAGATTGGGTCTAGACATTCAGGGGCATACTGAAACCCATACTGGAGCCTGCTATGCATAGAGAGTGGTAGTGGATGCTACTCGAGGCAAGGCTGCAGCACCTGTGGCTGCATCAGCCAGGGCCTTTCATGAGTAGGTAGCCAATTGTCTAGAATAGGGTTGAGGCAGACAGAACCTGAAACAGTTCCGTTGTTGAGTCCAACACACACATACAGAGTGACTGGCCAATTTTATAATAAGGTCAAAATCGTTTGCATGGTCCCTGCCTGCTTGCTTTATGTTGGAGTCCCATAGGCTTTCTTTTGGTTCCTTGAATACATCAGGACCTGTCCTGCTATGAGCTATTCAAGAGTTAATTCCAATTCATGGTTCAGCTCCCATCTTGTCCTTAGTACTCCTGGGGTGTATTCTAGCTAATCTCTTCCTTGCCCCTACCCTGCAGACTAGGTGGTAACACCTAATAGCACTATCCTCTCTCTTCATTTGAGAGTACATAGCTCATAACCAGTCATGCCTGATTAATATCTGTTTCTCCAACTAGACCATAAGCTCCATAAAGGCAGGCAACAGTCTCTTGTTCTCTAGTTTCCCATTGAACCAACAGTTCCTGATCAGTGCCTGATACCTGAGGAGGTGTCACCACTCATTACATACGTGAATGGTTTCAGTATAAAAGAGGAGTTGCACGGATAGTGTGCAAAAAAATTGAACCCAATTTGTACATTATAGTTATCCCTAAGGGGTCATACATGCCTCAGGTGGGTTTAACTACTCTGTCAATGTGAATTTCCTAACTAGCTTCTTGTATCAGATAACATTTGGCCAAGATGACCTTAAAAGTTAGCTCTGAGAACTTGTACTCCGAATGCTGCATATGTTCAAACCATGCCCTGGTATAAGACTTACTGTGAGGCTCTCTGCCCTTCTCTTCACTGGCACTATCCCCCCTTTTCTTTTTGACTTTCCAGTCCAGACCAGTCCAGGGAGCATTTCAGAAATATTTAATGCTTCTAACTTGAGATTCATGTCTAGCTTGACCCTGCTGATCTTTCTTGTTGGTCTCTTTGTTTCTTTTGGTTCGAGTTTGTGATCCAAAGAAAGGAACTAAATTTGTCATCAATCTGTTTATTCTACCTATTCCAGTGCTTGAATTTAGAGAAATGTGTGGGTAGGGAAGCTCATAGAATATCAAATTCCATGGAAGTAGACAGCTGAGTGGAGACAAGGAGGAGGTGAGTGGAAGTGAGGGGGTGGAACAAAGCAATGCATCCACAGCTAACAGAATCAGCAGTATCTGCAACTTCTCAGTTGCTGGATCACAGGTGTCACAAAATGGAACACATCAAGAGTTGCTTAGTGCTTTTCTGCTTTAATGAGTTGGCCCCAGACAGCTCAGCATGTGCAAAAAGCAAGAATCCCTAAGGCTGGCCTGTGTACCAGTGCATCTCTTTAAGAGTTTATTATTTTTGCAAAGTTTTAATGTTCATTGCCTATGGTCTGCCCTGGTGAATGCTTGTTAATGCAGTTTCATTGTTGCCTTGGGAAAAAGAACTGCAGTGACCCACTATAATAACCACTTTAATGCAGGGCCTCTGCTTTGGGTCTGTGTAGTATCCTCTAACAAATGCGCAAAAGTAGCCAAAGTTATATTAGGCAATGTTGCCAGAGGTTTATGATAAAATCTCCAGTCCCTGCCAGGGACAGTGTGAACTCTGTCAGTCTGTGGATTAACTTTTCTGTAGTAACAGCTAAGACCTTTTCTTTCAGTCTCACTGCATGCCAGGCACTGTGCTGGGTGGTGGAGTGAGGGGTGGGGGAGATGCTTTCGCATGCATGATTTCAATCAGTCTTCATAAAAGCTCTCTAAAGTAGACACTATTATTCCTACTTTACCAGTGAGAAAACAAAGACTCAAATTGTGTTGGTGACATTCCAAAGGTTACACTGGTGACAAATATCAGGGCTGAGATCCTACTCCAAACCTATTATGTCCCTGCACCAGGCTGCTGCTAAAATAACTTGAGAAGATAAAGCCAGATGGCCTACGGCTGGTTTTTTGTTACCCATTGGTCAACAGAGGACCAAGGCTGTTTCCCCACCTTAGCTGAGATCTTGTGAAAGAGCGAATTAGGTTTGGGATGTCTGAAACTCTATCTTTCCTAGGCAGCACATGGAAAATGTTGACAGCTTTTGGAATAAATGAAAGAATTTGAACCAATCATTGCTATGTTTGTTCAGCTCTATCTTGTCTTCAGTTCCCTTCTATTGATAAACTATTTTTTGTTGTCTGACAGATTTTATATGTACTTTAAATCCCTCAAATAATACTCACTTTACTAGTTTTATTATAAGGAGAAATTAAAAATTATAGTGAAATGTACAAATGATCATGTTCTCATTATTTTCACCTTATTCTCAATATTCTTATCTTATATTACATAAAAGTTAAGATTTGGAAAATGCAGGAAGTTGAAATACAAATGTGCCGGCAGAAGACTCCTGTAATAGTTTTTACTCCTGAGTTTCCTGCTGGTCAAGGTAACAATGAAGAGAAGGTCATGTATTCAATAGTAACTTTCATACAGAAAAAGTGATAGGAAATACAATTTCTCAAGAGAAGCCAAGATTTTCCTGGTACTTAGATCCGAAATAAATTCTCAAGAAGTTCACTACGTTGACCCCTTCATTCCACAGCCCTCCATTAAATTCAGGAGTACTCTTGGGACCAGCATTGTGGACCAGTGGGTTAAGCTGCTGTCTGTGATGCTGGCATCACATATAAGCACCAGTTCAAGTCTCATCTGCTCCACTTCTGATCTACATCTCTGATAGCGCTCCTGGGAAAGCAGCAAAAGATGCACCAAGTGTTTGGGCCCCTGCCACCCATGTGGGAGACCTGGAAGAAGCTCCTGGCTCTTGACTTCAGCTTGGCCCAGGGCTGGTTATTGTGGCCATCTGGGGACTGAATCAGCAAATGGAATATATCTCTTTCTCTTGTTCCATAACTTTGCTTTTCCAAATAAATTTTTAGAAAAATAAATAAAATTCAGTAATACTCTTATGGCATCTTCACTATTACATAAAGGCAAAACAGCAAAACTTGGTCTATTTAAGAGCAGTGCTACAGAAAGGCCAAAGGGTTGTGGTCCTTTGGTACATATTTCTGATGCTCCAGTGAATCCAAGATTAAAAACCTAACATCAGAAAGTAGATGAAATGCCTACCTTTTAATAGATCTTCCATAACTGACAATTTAATCATGGAGCTAGAATCAAAAATTGGACCAAAGTCAGCTTGAGGTTATACAAGGACAAGCATGGCCTTAGTATTTCTTCATGGGCAGAGGATGCTTAGGAAGGAGAGGCTAGCTGCAGGTGGACTTACTGCATAGGTGACCAACTTTCATAGTTTGTCCAGAATTTTCTCAGCAGGCGTACTAGAAACCTTGTGTCCCCAGAGTACGCTACTCACAATCCTAGGTAAACTGAGGCAGTTGGTCACCGTGGGTTTGGAGAATAGATTTCAAAGCTACGTTTGCAAAGCGAGGGCGCTGTTTGTACTTGGATTGTCTGTCTGTCTGGGGATAGCTTGGGGAGAAGCTCGACTCCTCCTAGAGTCAAGGCAGGTGTCTATGTTGTTAAACCAAAATACTTTACAGTCTAATGAGGGGTAGAGGAACTTCTACAAGATGCTCTGCTGACTGAATATCTGTGCTGAGCCCCAGTACAGAGCAGGTACAAAAGCTCTAGGTCCAGGGGTAGGCATTTGGTACAATAGTTTGTAAGTCGCCCCTTGGGGCTCGCACATCCCATATCCGAATGCCTGGTTCCAGTAGTCCCGGTTCTTCTACTCCAATCCAGGTACCTTTTAATGTGTACCCTGGGGGGCATCAGATGATGGCACAAGTACTGCCACTCCAGTAGGAGACCGGGATAGAGTTCCTGCCTCCTGGCTATGACCTGACCCAGCTCCAACTGTTGCAGGCATTTGGGAAGTGAATTAGTGAATGGTAGATCGATGTCTCTCTCTGTCTCTCTGTCTCTGTCTCTCTCTCTAATTCTCTCCCTTTAAAATAAATGAAAACAAATCTTAAACAAGCACAGGAAATTTCTTCCCTATTCTTTTACAATCAGGACAGCCTAGTGTAGTGAAAAGAGCATGAGCTTTGGAGTTGGCTGTCCTGAGTTAGTGTCCTGGATTTGCTGCTGATTAGCTATGGGATTTGGGGGATTTTGAGCCGTTCACTTAACCCCTCTGAAACTTAGTTTTCTTGTCTGTAAAGTGGCTGCAGAGATGTTAGGAAAATGAAAGCCCCTGGCATAGTGCCCAGTTCAATAAATAGGCATTTCCTGCCTCTTTGCCCTCCTTCGTCTAGGATGAGTGGAGATCTGCCTACAGGTGGGAGATTTCAACCAAAACCATAATTGTTCTTTAGATAAACCTTGGCGGTTGGAATAGCCCCACCGCGCCGTAATGATGAATGGAGACCCGTGCCTCTCAGGGGCTGTTCCTAAGTGTGGTTTGTCTGCCTGCAAAAGATGTGATTTTGTAAAGTGCTTGTTAGATACTAAGTATTAACTCAGCCATGTCTGAGGCACATTTGGACTCCAGAATCTTGTTCAGCCAGTGAGATGTGCGCATGCTCTCTCCTGCCCTCCCTCCTTGAATCCTCCTTGTCTTTTTTGTTTTCTTGCCAGAGCCATTTTTTCTCTACTCTTGCCTCCTCTGTTGTTGGAGTTATTAGTTGTGGACTCTTAGGCAGGTTGTTTCCCTTCAGCAGGGGGAAGCCAGATCTCTCGTGTGGCCCCCTCACTGCTCTAGCATCCTGCAATGGGAGGAGTTAAGACTCTTCTTTATTGAACACCTGCTAAACACTAAGCACAAAGGTAGTCACTGGAAATAGAGAAATAAAGCCAGCGTGCAAAGCCTCTGGTCTTCGGCATGGACATGTGCGTGAGGATGATTGACGCTAACCAAACCACAAATGAATGTATGGCAGGGGCGTGACGTGCTGGGACGGAAAGCAGGGCAGGGACAAGGGTGACAGTAATGGTGCTGCTTGAGATGTGGTGGTGGGGCAAGTTCTCTCCACTAACTTGACAGCCGAGCATGACCTGAAAGAAGGGAAGAACTGGCCTCTGTGTCTGATCACAGGAAACAGTAGGTGCAAAGGCCCTGAGGTAAGAGCTCCGATGCAGTTACAAGGACTTTAAAGGCGGCCACTGTGACTCTGGATTACGTGAACTGGGGCAAGTAGTCCAGATGAAGTCAGGGAGGTGGCTGGGTGTCTCATCATTTAGGACGACAAGAATAGCTCCCCACTGGCTCCGCATTGGTACCCATTACGGGCTCTAAGGCCATCTGCTCTCCTATCCAGTTTCTAAGTGCTGGCTTTTCACAGTCCCTCTGCGCATGATGTTGTGCTCTTTGTTCCCTTTGGACTCATGAGACAGGCAGTCATCAGAGATGGTCAGTCAAGCTGGGGCACGGGCAGGCTCAAGTCCAGACGCCTGTTGTGTTACTCCCAAGACTCACGGGGACAAGGGCTTACCCTGGGTCCCTGCTTTCGCCACCTCCTGCCTGGACAGGTCCACAGAGGTTTGGAACAGACGCCGTGTGCTTAGTAAGAAAATTAGCACGTGCTATTTTCCATCACATTAAAAATGGAACAGTGTGATAGAAGGCAAACTCGGGGAAATGTAAATCCTGACTTTGTTAATGCCTAGATGAAATTTCCCTCAAACTATCTGTCCCTGCTCTAAGCTAGATTTACACCGAACACATCCCTCTCAGCACCTGTTTTTCTCTTAAGTAAGGGGAAAAGTTGTTTGGAAAATCTGTACTGAGCACATGCCATGGTAGGCTAAGAAACCCCAAAGTTTACTATTTGTTGTTTCAGTTATCTGATGAGGCACAAAGGACGAGGGCTAACACCTCCCCTATTCTGCTGCAGCTATACTGGGTCCTGAAGAGCAAGGCTGAAAATCATCCCCCTGCTTATCAGCACACACTGGGAGAACACTGGGAGAATATTTCTTTGCATGGGATATTTGCCTCTTTATACTCTGGCAGAATCTAAGACAGGCCACTCAGGCTTGCATGCATTTGAAACCATCCCTTACCATTTCAGGTTCTGGAAATTCTCTGTGTTCACTAAGAGGATGTTAATAACATATTCTTGAGTGGCTGCAGAGTTCTAGGAATGATGCCAGGTACTTTTTACATAAATCATCTCCTGCAGTCTTGGCACAAGACTGGGATGATGGATGTGATGATTGCCACATGTCAGGTGAACAAGTGATGGTCCATTGAGGCGCCTCAGTCACAGAGCTGGTAGGTGAGAGAGCTGGGCTGTCTTCCTTTCACTGCCTGCTTTGGAAGACTCAGCCTCCTCTGATTCTCGTAGACATTATCAGCCTTCCTGCTAATGAAGATGGGCTGCTTGACCCGATCCTTTCTCTCTTTGGATGCCAGCTGGAATGGAGTTGAGGTTTTCGGGAATACGTGGCAGAGCAGAACTTGGGTTTCGGACAATGGCCTTTAAAGAAAGATGAGTCGGAGTTGGCGTCACACCTACGCTGGCCTTCTCCAGCCAACACAGAGAGGAGGTTGTGCAATTCTTCACATGGCCTCCCAACAGCGGGTTCTGCTTCCTCACCTTGCAAACCATCCCCAGGAGTTGCAGGAATTTCACCAGGGATATTTGCTTCCCTTAGCCTCAGGGCATCTCTGGATGTTCACCCTCCTGCTGTGCCTCTTGTAGAGGAGGGGAGACCTTAGAAGGTGATGGGATGGCTCTGGCTCCAACAGCGTTGGGAGGGACTTTGAATTTTGGCTTTCTGTGCACCCAGGTGTTTTTGCAGCCACTCCTTTCTCCTGTTGGATCTGGGCCACATTGACACTTCTCTGGTTAGGTATGAGTTAATTGAGCCGTGCTGTTTTGAAGATCTAGTGGCTGAATTGTTCTCTCTGGCCCCTTATGCTTTTTGCTTTGCTTTGGAACAGAAATTCCACTGCCTCGGCCTGTGGAGAACTCAGCTGGTGTCATCACTGTGTTCCTGGATCCATCAGCACTCACTGACAAACAAGGAAACTGGATCCATGTTGGACACAAACTTGCCTCAGTTCTGCACTTTGTCTCTCTCTAATCCCTCTGGCATTGACAACTAGAGCTCAGGGACACGGGCGGCAGTGACAGCTCCTGCAGACAGTGTGTGTTATCATCCTTGGCCCTGACAGCCTGGGCACTAGAGGGAGGATTAAGCGATCAGTAGTGTATATGTTACAACCATCTTTTTATTCCTTGCGACTTTTCCGTTGTGCTCACTCATGAAGATGTAGAAGGCGTTTTGAGTAAAAACAGATGCATCTGTGCATTTCTTTGGGTCTGATGGGTAGCATATGTCTCAGATATTTTGGACAATGTTGAGATATTATCAAGTTTCTTCATGCACATAGCCAATTATCTTGCTTTTGCAACATTATTGGTTTAAATTGGGCTATGCGGTTTATTAATGTAAGAAATAAATGTCTGAATCTCTAATGTATTATATTTGGTGGATCAGTATGTGTAGGTTTGATAATTATTTAATGGACCCTATTTCTTGGAAATTTAGTGAGGGGGAGATTGAAGTCAGGGAGTTTTGACCCTGAGATGAGTATAATATGATAGTGAAATATCCCAAAGCTATTTTTCAACTGCATTTCTTCCTAGTTTGAACAAAGTCCCTGGAATATTCATCTACAAGAAATGGCCCAAAGACAATCATACCTCTCAATTTCATTTTTATTAGTGATGTCATGTTACATACTTCTAGACTGGAAAAGTGGACAATCATTATGAATTGGAGCCTTTGTTCCTTATTATAGAGTGTGGTTTTAGATTATAAAGTGCCAATATCCGATAGTCAATAGTTTTATTTCTTTTAATGTTTTCATTCATTCAACAAGATTTTTATTGAGCACATACTATGTTGAAGTGGCAGAGATTTAGAAGAATCTAAAATATAGTCTTTGCTCCCTAAAAGCTTGCATTCTGTTGGGAAAATGAAGTAAAACTACACAGATCACAGAGATGTTGTAGGAGAGTTTATAGCCGAGTGCCAAGTGAGCTTTAGCAATGGTTCATAGAGTGTGTTCATGAAGGGAAGAATCAGTGATGTGGAGAAGGTAGAAGATGTTTCATATAACAAGGGAAATTAAGATGTCCCTTGAGGGGCTGGTGCTGTGATATAGTGGGCAAAGCTACTGCCTGCAGTGCCAGCATCCCATGTGGGTGCCAGTTTGAGTCCTTGCTGCTCCACTTCCGATCCAGCTCTCTGCTATGGCTTGGGAGAGCAGCAGAGGATGGCCCAAGTCCTTGTGCCCCTGCACCTGTGTAGGAGACCCAGAAGAAGCTCCTGGCTCCTGGTTTCGGATTGATCCAGCTCTGGCCATTGCAGCCATGTGGGGAGTGAACCAGCAGTTGGAAGACCTTTCTTTCTCTCTCTTTCTCTCTTTCTCTGCCTCTGTGACTCTGATTTTCAAATAAATAAATAAATCTTAAAAAAAAAAAAAAGTCCCTTAAAGAATAAAAAGCTTGCTGGAAGGAAGGAGTGGCTCTTGTTGGAACATGGGGGGCAGTAGTAGCTCATATTTGAACTTCAGGGTAAGATTGGAAAGCGAAGATCAGGGAAGATTGTGCCAGACTTTGAATCATCACATTTGAGGTGTTTGGATTTTATCCTGTAGGAACAGGAAAGCTCTAAAGGTCTTTGAGAAGAGATGTGAATGAGGATGCTAGTGTAGAAAGGATGATAATTTGGTAGGAGTTCATGGGATAAATTGGCAAGAGGGGTGGTGATACATGGCATAGAGACCAGGCAAGTGATCACTGTAGGAATCCAGGGATGTGGTGAGGAAGGCTTGCACTCTGAGTACCACAAAAAGAGAGAAGGGAAGTTTTACAGAAAAAGCAGTAAGTAATCTAAGTTGTTAGGAGTAGGAGTAATGGAAAATATTTTTGTCCTCTTCATATATGAGGGACAAACTGGTAAACATTTACAAGAACTTAACCCTTACAGAAACTCCATAGAGTGAGAATTAGCTCCATTTTCAAATAAGGAAGCTGAGGCCTAGATGGGTCAAGTAATTTGACCAGTGTCGCCTTGTAGGAAGTAGAAGCATGAGGATTTGAATATATATACAACACTCTTAACTACTGTGTGTAGCTTACTGAGTGGATAGGGTGGTGGGGGAGAAGGTAAAGTAACTTTAAAAATATTGGAAATGTGACATTTCAAAAGAAATGTTTAAAATGTTTACTTTCCTGGCCCAGGTTTAATAGCTGTCTTAAAATAGAAATGAATTATAGGGGGAAAAAGATAATTCTATGGGGTTAAAATGCAGTTCATCTAAAATATCCTATCTTAATGTAGATATAAAATTCAGAAATACAATGAATAATGTTTATCTAAGCCCTCTTGATTTACACATTCTCACACTCAAAGTGCCATATGAGTTTGCCTAGGTGTGCAGATGTGTAAAAGTGTGTAAATGTCACACAGGGCCTTGAACAAATTTAACCTTGATTCAAGCTTCAAGTGAAAAATGGCTGTAGTTTTGACCTTTAAAAATTATCTGTTTATTTCCCTTTCTCTCTTGATAACTCTGAGTTGTAATGTTGAAATGTTATAAATACAGCACAGTTAACTTGCAAAATGAGCTTAGTGTTCTCGGGGCAATCCAAGTTGAACAACACTTAATTTGGCACAATTTGGCGGGCCCAAGGTTAAGACAAATACAAGACTGAGAAGGCATAGAGGCTTTATTATTGCTAAGTGAGTTCATGCAGTGTACATTGGTTGAACCCATCAGAAACTCCACACAGCTCTCCCTTTGCCTCATCCTAGGCATTTAGTCTTTCTTATGCTTTCCTAAGTGTTGTATTCATAACACAACTTTTCTCCTTCCCAAATAGAGATGTTCTTGTTTCGAATGACCAACTGTGCTTTTGGCAGAACAGCAAATGCCATCTCCTTTTGCCCTACCCAACCCCTGATGGTGTCACTGAAAGCTTGGAAGGGCAGAGAGAGCAAGGCACCACTCTGGGCTCTCATCGCCCACAGTGTTAGGAAAGGATGGAGAAGGATGGACGACGGGAGTGTTAAGATGCTTCACTGTCCAGTCCTACCACAGTTAAACAGGGAAGAGAAGGACGCAAGTGTAGATTTGCTTGAATTTTTGAGAAAAAGAAAGAAAAAGAAAACCACGATTTGTCAAAATATCTGGCGCCATGTTATATAACTGGGGTGGCCACCCAGAGTTTGCCTGTTGGTCTAGCATAATTAACAATACAATTATCTTTCATATTCAAAAGCATGCTAATTTGTGGACAATAAGTTATATTGTCATTCTATGTACAAAATGAACAAGAACTCTTTATAGGAAAACTGCATTATTTTCATTGCTCTCATCTGGAAATTGAGTCTATAAGAGGCTATATAGTTAAAGCCACACAAGGAAGGATCTGACAATATAGTTTTTTTTTTTTTTCATTTCATCATAGTACCTCTCAAAGAATGTTTTATCCATACCAAATAAATGATACTCCTCTACTGATAGGACAACTTATTTTCTTTTTAAAAAAAAAATTATTTAATTTCATTTGAAAGACAGAGTTACAGAGAGAGGTATATACAGAGAGAAAGGTCTTCCATCCACTGGTTTCACACCCCAGATGGCTGCAATGGCCGGAGCTGCGCTGATCCGAAGCCAGGAGCTTCTTCCAGGTCTCCCATGCAGGTGCAGGGGCCCAAGGACTTGGGCCACCTTCCACTGATATCCCAGGCCATAGCAGAGAGCTGGATCTGAAGAGGAGCAGCCGGGACTAGAACCGGCACCCTTATGGGATGCCGGCTCTTGGGCCAGGGCTTTAAGCCACTGTGCCATAGTGCCAGCCCCAAACTTATTTACTTTCAAAGCTATTTGAAAGGGAACTCTATTCTTTCAGTTGTATTTTAGTGATAGAGATTGGATTTGTGTTGGGTTTCTCATGTTGTCTTTGTTCCTCTGTGGCCAGAGGTAAAATTTAGAGAAATACCCACCAATGTTGTGATGCAGAATTTTAAGCTGTCTCTTGCAAGGGGTCCTATGTCAGAGTGCGGTTGGAGACCTGGGTACTCAGCTTCCTCCTGATGAGGAAGGCAGCAGTGATGGTTCAAGTACTTGGGTCTCTGACACATGCGTGGGAGACTCAGTTCTGGACTCCAGCATGGCCTGGACTGTTGTAGGCCTTTGGGGAGTAAACCAACAGATTAAAGATCTCTCTCTCTCTATGTATATATATGTATATATTTGAGAAAGATGTATATATAAATATATAATATATATTATTACATAAGATTATACATACATCTTTCTGAAATAAAATGAAAAATATATAAATAAAAATTAAAAATAAAAACCTAGAAAGCAGCTTATTAATAATCCATCAGTCAATTGTCCCAGCAGTGACAGTTTATTGCACTACTGGCTCCAAGACCACAAAAAATAGAAACTGTCTGTGCAGGGGTCAATCCTAAGACTCGTTTTCAGTATGGTGGTCACTGCAGACCAGTAGGGAGTTCTTGTTTGTCCTTGGTGCTCTTGAATTCATAAAAGACTTGCATTAAGGCCGGCGCCGTGGCTCAACAGGCTAATCCTCCGCCTTGCGGCGCCGGCACACCGGGTTCTAGTCCTGGTCGGGGCACCAGATTCTGTCCCGGTTGCCCCCCTTCCAGGCCAGCTCTCTGCTATGGCCCGGGAGTGCAGAGGAGGATGGCCCAAGTCCTTGGGCCCTGCACCCGCATGGGAGACCAGGAGAAGCACCTGGCTCCTGGCTTCAGATCAGCGCGCTGTGCCGGCTGCAGCGGCCATTGGAGGGTGAACCAACGGCAAAGGAAGACCTTTCTCTCTGTCTCTCTCTCTCTCACTGTCCACTCTGCCTGTAAAAAAAAAAAGACTTGCATTAAGTAGAGAACCTTGGGGAATTTGGGTGCTCTTGCTAGTGGACAGGGAAAGCATGCTAAAAGAACTTAAGAATCATGGTGAATGAAGCCAAAGCTAATAAACAGTGTTGGATGGGCTCTCATGGTCTCAGACAGTGGGTGAGGATGGTTATTGTTGCGACTGCATTAAATCATGCTAATCCCAATGCCAAAAGGCACTTTGAATGATGAAGTGAAGCGGCCTACAATGGCGACCGGGAGGCCCGGAGTTCTGTCCCGGTCGGGTGGGGCTGCCATCAGCCTGCTCAGGCGAGCTCTGGATCCCGTCTTGGGGGCCCAACTCTGCCTTCTACGGAAACCAGCTGAACTGGCAGATTTCAGTTTGCTTTGGAGTTTTGTTGTGTGTTTCTTGGCAGGAGGCAACCACCTTCCATCCCTGGATTAATGGCTGAAGTAACACCTACTGGCGGGACCGACCCAGCTCGGGCAGCCCCTCTGCTATAGATTCATGATCCCTGTTGACTCACAGCCTCACTCCACTTTGTTGGCTGTTTGGGGCTCCTACTGTGAATGCCAAACTGCCGACTTCATGGAACGAACAAGCACTAAAGAGTGAGTGTCCTTGCTCACCAGCATGGAGCATGTGCTTGGGAAACCTGGGGGGAGATGAGAGGACATTGCCTTGCAGTGTGGTGAATCCCAGGGCAAAAATTAAAACTAATTTTTTGACCCACTTAGTCCTGACATGGTTGCTTTCTCCCTCAAGTGTCCTTGAACTTCCACTCAGAATCTTGGGAAATGGTTGAGAAGAGGTCCTAGGAACACAGATCCAAGTGAAGGTTTGGGTTTCTCCTTTTGGCACCAGTGTACTGAAGTGAGAGTTGCTACAATCCTGGTGTGTTTGCTTCTCCTCTTTGGGAACAAGATGGAATAGAAAAATATATGGCTACATGTTTGCCTTTTTTTTCTTTTTTTTTTCTTTTTTTTTGTTCTTTCTCTGAACTCAGATTGTGTCAAAATGTATTATTTTCTTCTACTTGGTAAAAGGGTAAAGATTTTTCTGCAGTCTCTCTTGGGGATCTAAAGAAAAGCGAAATGTTTCCTTTAAATTTTAAAATGGGTTAATGTGGATATGACAATTACACTCAGTTACTTATATAGTATTTGTATCACAGGTAGACACTGACTCACGTGAATTTTCTTCATTTTTATAGGGTATAAAACCAAAATCAAAAGAATGGTATAGCAGTTGTTAAATTGCCTTAGCGTTTCTGTTAAAACAATGCTTAAAATGCTGAAGAAGGGGTTGGTGCTGTGATGTAGTGGATAAAAGCCACCACCTGCAGTGCCATCATCCCATATGGGTGCCGGTTCAAGTCCCAGCTGCTCCTCTTCTGATCTAGCTCTTTGCTATGGCCTGGAGAAGCAGTGGAAGATGGCCCAAATCCTGCACCCATGTGGGAGACCTGGAAGAAGTTCCAGGCTATTGGCCTTGGATCAGCCCAGCGAGGGCCTTTGCAGCCATTTGGGGAGTAAACCAACAGATGGAAGACCTCTCTCTGTAACATTGTCTTTCAAATAAATAAATAATTTTTTAAAAAATGCTGAATAAATAGGCATAAAAATGAATGGAATTTCAAGTAAACAAACAGTAAGTTCCCACTATGCCAAAGGCATGCAAAATAGAGCTATGGATCACTTACTGTGTATATGTGTATGTGTATGTGTATGTGTGTTTGTGTGTGTGTGTGTGTATTCATATAGGCAGTGAGGTGACAAATGAGAGGAATCTGACTTGAGGAGACCAGGCCTGGAGTGTAGGTACAGGAGACAATGTTGTAGGTTTCTTGGGCATTGGCATGAAATAACTCTGGCAGCAGAGTTATTTTATGGCCAAGAGGAAGAGCAGTCATTTTAGCTTTTAGACAGGAAATTTGACCTCTGCCCCTTGGCCTCCTTAACAGCTGTGGGAGAAGCCAGTTTGGAGCATTTAAGGGGAAGAAAATGGACTGGCATACAAGTCTTTGAGATGACGGAGGCAATGAGATCCAGCCCAGAGGCCAGCCCCTCTCCACCCTTACCCTCATGGCCAAGATTAGCTGACATGAGAGTGTGCCCTGTGTTCTCAGACACACACTTGCCTCATGAATTGCTTGGTTACAGTATGGATGGAAAACTTCTTATTTCTATGGCAACTTAATTCGACCGAAATTTCCCCTTTATGGGTCACCTTAACTCAAGGATCTCAAAGATGTCAAAACCACCCAGTAAAGTTAACTATTTTAAGTGACATAGGCCCCAAAGAAGGGGATTTGTTTTCCTCTCACCTTCTCACTCTCCGTGAGTAGTAGCTGTATGTGGACTATGGGAATTCCCATGGAATCTCCACCGTGGAAGAAGAATCTAGCTGGAGTGGCAACCTCGGCATTGGGATTCATTTCAAAATTGACACTCCAGGGGAACTTTCCACATAGGTTCCACCTCCCAGGCACAGCACACACTTCTCCAACTCTCAAAGACATTATTTATAACAGTATTTGACAAATGGTGGCATTGCCCCAAAACGTGTAGCTGTGGATTTTCCTCCTGTTGGCTGGATTTGCAATTCTGAGCCTCCCAGACACATGGCAAGATCTACTTCCTACGTGAGCCAAGAAATTTCATCAAGCTGATACTGCCTGGAGGAACAGAGAATTGAGGACCTTGCTTGCACAAGTAGGTGGTTGGTGCCTATTTATTCAATCAGATATTTTTGGTTTTAGAGAGAAGTTGATGAGTGTATGGGGAGGTGTTGTTTTAGGAGAAGTAAACAACTTGTAGACAGATTTACCTTCTCTAAGTAATTCATTGAACTTGAGCACTACATTGTCACATTATCAAGTCAACATTTTTAAAAAAAGGTAGTACCCAATATTGACAAGGCATTGGGAAATGTACATATATGCCTGCATTTCCAATTTGAATACAAACCATTATGGGCTTTTGAGTCAAAGCATTTATGCACTGTAAATAATGCCTCTTTTAATTATTTATCCTAAAGGCATAATAAGCAATATAGGTAGAGGTACACACACAAGGATTTTCATTACACCATTTTAAAAATGAAAAATTAGAAATAATAGAATGACCAACAGAAGGGGATGGATAAATACATTACGACACACAGATTGCAGAAGCATCAGTTTTGAAGATTATTTAGTGGCAAAGGAATGTTTTCCCAATATAAAATTAAATGAAAAAAGCAGGGTATGTAATAAGAATTAATTTTAGTAAATATATGTTCAGAAAAGAGATTAGAAGGACATTATCACCAGTACATTTTGGTTTTATTGATTTATTTGGGAAAGAGGAGAAAGAGGGAGAGGGAGGAGAGGAAAACAGAGAAAGAGGGAAGAGAGAGACAGAAGGAGAGAGAGAGAATAATGAATCTCTCATCCAGTGGTTTACTCCCCAGTTGATGGTTCGCAGCCCACAATGAAGGGGGATGGGTGGCAAAGTCCTCACCCCACTGCCTCCAGGGTTTGCATTAGCAGGAAGCTGGAGTCAGGAATTGCAGCTGCGTGTTGAACTCTGATACTCTGATGTGTGGCGTGGGTGTGCTGACTGCTGCGCCAAATGCTCAGCCCTACATTTTCGTTTATTTCTGGCTGGTGGGATTATGGAGATTGTTCTTTACTTTATTGTATTTTCAACAACAGTCATGAATTACTCTCGAAATTTTCTTTAGGGGACCCGCACTATGGTGTAGCAGGTAAAGCTGCTGCCTGCAGTGCCAGCATCCCATATGGGTGCCGGTTCTAGTCCCGGCTGTTCCTCTTCCGATCCACCTCTCTGCTATGGCCTGGGAAAGCAGTGAAAGATGGCCCAAGTCCTTGGGCCCCTGCACCCATGTGAGAGACTCAGAGAAAGCTCCTGGTTTCAGATTGGCGCAGTTCTGGCCATTGTGGCCATCTGGGGAGTGACCCATCAGATGGAAGACCTCTCTCTCTCTCTCTCTCTCTCTCTCTACCTCTCTGTAACTCTGCCTTTCAAATAAATAAATAAATCTTTAAAAAATTTATTTAAAAAGATTTATTTATTTATTTCAAAGAGGAAAGAGACAGAGAGAGAGAGAGAGAGAGAGAGAGAGAGATCTACCATCTTCCCAGATGGCCACAGTAGCCAAAACTGGGGCAGGCTGAAGCAGGAGTCAGGAATTCCATTTGGGTCTCCCACATGGGTGACATGGGCCCAAATACTTCGTCTGTGTTCCACTGCTTTCTCAGGTGCATTAGCAGGGAGCTAGATCAGAAGCCAAGCAGCTGGGACTTACACTAGCACTCCACCATGGGATGCTGGCATCACAAGCAGTGGCTTAAACTGTCACAACACAATTCTGGCCCCTACAATTTTTAAAAATTTTATTATTTACTTGAGAGGCGGAGAGATGGAGAAGGAGTTCTTATCATCTGGTTTACCCCCCAAATGCCTGCAGCAGCCAAGGCTGAGCCAAGCTGAAGGCAGGATCTGGGAATTCAATGTGTTTCTTCCATGTGGATGGCAGGAACTCAATTACTTAAGCATTCATAGCTGCTTCCTATCGTGTGCATGAATAGGGAATCAAACCTAGGTATTCTGGGTCAAGGATTTGGCACAGTGGGTAACTTGTTCCTTGGGTAGTCTATGTCTCATATCAGAGAGACTGGCATCAAGTTCCAACTCCACATTTTTTTAACCATCTGCTTATTTATTTGAGAGGTAGAGTTACAGACAGAGAGTAATAGAGACAGAGAGACAGGTCTTCCATCTGCTGGTTCACTCTCCAAATGGCCACAATGGCTGAAGTTGTGCCGATTCGAAGCCAGGAGCTTCTCCAGGGTCTCCCACATGAATGCAGGGGCTCAAGCAATTGGGACATCTTAGGCCGGCGCCGTGGCTTAACAGGCTAATCCTCCGCCTTGCGGCACCGGCACACCGGGTTCTAGTCCCGGTCGGGGCGCCGGATTCTATCCCGGTTGCCCCCCTTCCAGGCCAGCTCTCTGCTGTGGCCTGGGAGTGCAGTGGAGGATGGCCCAAGTCCTTGGGCCCTGCACCCGCATGGGAGACCAGGAGAAGCACCTGGCTCCTGGCTTCAGATCAGCGAGATGCGCCGGCCGCAGCGGCCATTGGAGGGTGAACCAACGGCAAAGGAAGACCTTTCTCTCTGTCTCTCTCTCTCTCTCACTATCCACTCTGCCTATCAAAAAAAAATTAAATTAAATTAAAAAAAGAATTGGGACATCTACTGCTTTCCCAGGCACATTAGCAGGGAGCTGGGTTGGAAGAGAAGTAGCTAGGATCATATGGGATGCTGGCACCACAGGTGGAGGCTTAACCTACTATGCCACAGTGCCACCCCCCTGGCTCCACTTTTAACTCCGGGTTTCTGCTGATGCACACCCTGGAGGCAGCAGGTGACAGCCCAAGTGATTGGATTTCTACTATTCCCATGAGAGATCCAGATTGAGTTTCCAGCTCTGGCTGTTGTGGGGGCTTGGAGAGTAAACTAGCAAATGGAAAATCCCCCTCTCTCTCTGTTCCTCTTTCCCCCTCTGCCTCTCTGTGTATCAAATAAATAAAAAATAGAAAAATGAAAGCAATTCCAGGATTAGGATTAACCTAATTTTTTAGAAGAGAGAGGGAGAGAGATTGTTTCTGTAATATTTCAGTGAAAGTCAGTGACGTGTGATGCAGTGAGCAGTTGTAAAACGCCTCTCCTAACACAGAGCCTGAGACAGGACTTGTGTAATTCACTTCTCTTTCAGTGTGGATGTGCTTCTAACCAATAGATACAAGCGACGGGATAACAAACCATGCCTATATTCCAAGAAATTGGAAACTGTCTTGTCAGTAGGCTATTTCTCTTGCTGGTTTTCATGAGACAAGGTGCCATGTTGGGGGTATCCACATGGCAAGAAACTGAGGGCAACTCTAATAAATAAAACAGCTATAAACTGAGGTCCTCAATCTGACATCTCACAGGAAGTGGGTCCTCTCTCATTGCTGTTTCGTGAGAAACCATGCAACAGGACCTAGCTAAACCAGATCTGGATTCCTGGCCAACAGAAACCATGAGATAATAAATATGTGTTGTCTTAAGGCTCCAAGTTTGTGGGATTTTGTTATGCAACAATAGGTAACTACATAGACATCGTCCTAAGATCCTGGGACACACATCCAGGCCTGACTGAATCCAAAACGCACATACTCTGTTCCTTTGCTGCTAGATTTGAGTCTAACACTATGAAATTTTTCTTAACTACACTTGATACAGTTAGCTCTTCTTGTGAAGCTTATCACTGTGGCTATCTTCATTTAAGCACTTTCCATATCGCATTGCAGTTTTGTATTTGCTTATCTGTTTCTCTCCTGTTAGATGGTGAACACTTCGGGTACAGGAACTGACTCATCCCTGTAACCCTGGCGCTTAGCCCACTCTTGACACTTGGGTTCTTTGGAAACATTTATTGAGTTAATGAATAATTAATTGCTTTGCAAGACAATGTAAACACATGAACAATTCAATTCTAAAGATGTTTATTGATGTCTGCCATGCAGCAGTCTCTGGGCCAGGTGCCAGGGATTCAAACATGAGCAAATCACTCTTACCCTAAAACTGCCAGAGCCTAGAAGAGAGACAGACACATAAAACAGAATGATGGCACGCAGCAGTGAGCAAGTATCAGAGAAGCTTGAAGCTGAGCCGTATGAAATGGCCATTTGTATAAGCTAGGAACAATTGAAGGGGCAGGCCTTTAGCCCAGCAGTTAATATACCCATTAAGATGCCCTCATCTCCTATCAGAGTACTTGGGTTTGTTGCCTGGATCTGGCTCCGGCTCCCCATTTCAGCTTCCCTGTAGGAGACTGTGATTGAGTTTCAGGCTCCAGTCTTTGGCCTGGCCCAGCCCCAGGCATCGTGGGCATTTGAAGAGTGAATCAGAGGATGGGAGTACTCTTTCTCCCATTCCCTGCCCTGTCTCTGCCTTTCAAAAACAGGGAGGGAGGGAGGGAGGAGAGATAGAGATAGAGAGAGAGAGAGAATAAAAGTGTACCACCCTTTGAATTTTGTAAGACCCTTGAACTTCTAGTGATAACAACAAATATCTATATAGTACCAGGAAAATTTACCCTTCCAGGTGTTACTACTAAGCATCTTTATGTTGTAGCCCCTATATTATCCCATAGTCATTTGTCTTTACCCACCCCCACCCCCCCCAAAAAAGACACAATTGAATATGGGCACTGTCATGTGAGATAACTTCAAAAAGTTTGCAGGAAGTTCATATTATGGAAAACCTATGCATGGATTTCAAAACATTTGGCACCAAAATAAACATCTTCTAATTCCATTTTTCAAAAAAAATGTTTGGTGACTGAACCTGTTACAGAATAATTGATGGATCTAACAAGGTCTTGATCTGTAAGGACTTTAGTTCCATATCTTGGAGAAAATGACAAAGGTATTTGTGTCCTTAACAAACATTAAACACACCCTGATCAAATAAACCAGAGGCAGGATTACATCATGGACAGCAGGATGGAGGCAAGTAGGAAACCAGGCTGAGGCTTTAGACTGTGGACCTCAGAGGAAAACATCCTCTTTTTTTATCATCCCATTGCCCAGAACTAGTGTAAAAACAAAATTATCCTGTGAAATTCCAGCTCCAGAAGTTGTTGGTGTTACCTAAGGAGAAACACATGGATACCAAATGTATTAGTTATTTATCGTGACAAATTACTCATACTGACATTTCCCATCATGCAGTCTGTGTGGATCCAGGGCTGGATCATGTCCCACAAGGTGCAGTCAAGGTATCAGCTGGGGCTATAGTCACCTCAAGGCTTGACTGGGACAAATCCACTTCTAAGTTCCTCATAGGGATGTCAGCAGGATTCAGTTTCTCACAGGCTATTGGACTGATGAAGGCTCCCGCTAGTCCAGTCCTTGCCATGGTGGCCTCTTCATAGGCAACTCGCATTGTGGCAGCTGAATCCTATCCAAGCAGCAAGTGAGAGAGCAAGAGAGGAAGAGCAAAAAGGAAGCCAGTCTTAGCTAACCTAATCTTGGAGTGACATTTTTGTCCCTTTTGTAGTATTCTGCTTAGAATCGTATCATGAGAGAAGGGAAAGAAATTCAAAGAGAGCTAAGTCTCAATATTCCATCCACTTTTCTAGCCAGTTTTCAGATGAGGAGAGAAGAGGCTCTGCCTGTGCTAATTGAGTCCAGCACGTGAAGTCAGCACCAGGCAACAGTGTGTGTATTCCCATGAAGCTAAGCCTGTGTGAACTCGGTTAGAGTAGCCACCATTGAGTTCCGGTGCTCAAGGTGGGCACAGAGTCTGTCTGCTCCTGAGAGTGTGGGCTCACCTCTGTGCACCAGGCTTTAAAAGGGACGTTGATACCCTCAGGCTTGCCTCAAGAGGACCAGGTAGGATTCAGAGAAGCATGGACTCTACTGAAGAAGAGAAGCCATGGGAAAACTCGAAGCCTCTTCTTCCAGGTAAAGGAAACTACAAGGGAATTAATAAATACAGGAACTGGTAGACTTTCTCTGAGTCACTTCAGGGAACAGAGCAGTAGCTGATGGGTGCAGTGGGTGCTGATTTCAAGACCTCTTCATTACTAGAGATGGTTAAGCTGGGGCTGGGCTATGCAGAGAGACATTGGTACACTTTCGATCAAGTGACAGAAACCTAACTCCAGCAAGCTTGGGGAAAAGTTAGCTCCAACATTCTAACATGGGAGAGAAGAGAGAGACCCTGGGCTTGGCCCTAGGATTCTCTTCTGTGACTGTGCACACCACTTTACCATAGATGTGCACCTGGAATATCAGAAGATCTGGAGTCACATCTTAATTGTTTCATGTTATTTAGGAGGAACCTATAAGGTCTTCATCCTAATTTGCCATGCACTGCTAGGTACTGATCGAGACACCAAGGATGCACCCATGACCAAAATAAACACTCATGTCCAAGAGGAGGAGGCACATAGAAGGAACTGGCCTGAAATGACTCAGGCCCACACCCTGAACAGAATTTCTCCAGTGCATCCTTGTACCACTACCCGGGGAACCTGTGGGCATCTGCCCACCTGCCGTCATTCAAATAATTGTGTGAAGGCGGGAGGTTTGTCTAGCGGCTGACACCTGCCTCCCATATCAGAATGTGAAGGCTTGAGTTCCTGCTCTGCTTTTGATCCAGCTTCCTGCTGATGGGCACCCTGGGAGGCCGCGGGTGGTGGCTCAGCTGCTTTGGCTGCTGCCACCCATGTGGGAGACTACGACTGAGTTCTGGCCTCCTGGTTTCGAGCTGGCCTAGAGCTGGCTGTTATGAGCATTTTAACAGTGAACCAGAGGGTGGGTGGAAAAATCTCTCTCTCCGCCCCCCCTCGTTCTGCCATGCATATTAAAAATAAATAATAACTCAGAAACAGAGAGCTCATATTTATTGTTACAAAAGTTGGCAAGTTTAAAGTAATTTATTATACAGAAATTAGCAATTAATACAAAATAATAACTTGCACAGTTGTACTTTCTTTTTTAAAAAAGATTTATTTGGCCAGCGCCGTGGCTTAACAGGTTAATCCTCCGCCTTGCGGCGCCGGCACACCGGGTTCTAGTTCCGGTTTGGGTGCCGGATTCTGTCCCGGTTGCCCCTCTTCCAGGCCAGCTCTCTGCTATGGCCCGGGAGTGCAGTGGAGGATGGCCCAAGTCCTATTTATTTATTTGCAAGTCAGAGTTACACAAAGAGAGGAGAGGCAGAGAGAGAGAGAGAGAGAGAGAGAGAGAGAGGTCTTCCATCCGATGGTTCACTCTCTACTTGGCCGCAATGGCCAGAGCTACGCCGATCCAAAGCCAGGAGCCAGGAGCTTCTTCCGGGTCTCCCACATGGGGGCAGGGGCCCAAGGACTTGAACCATCTTCTACTGCTTTCCCAGGCCATAGCAGAGAGCTGGATCAGAAGAGGAGCAGCCCGGACTAGAACCAGCACCCATATGGGATGCCGGCACTTCAGGCCAGGGTATTAACCCACTGTGCCACAGTGCCGGCCTCGTGTTGTACTTTCTTACATCGTCTGATCCCAAGTCTACAATACGGCAGTCAGGGCCCTCTACAGTTGGCTCCAACTTACCTTTCTACTTTCTCCATTATGCAGTCTGCTAAGAGAGAAAGAAAACAGGGGTCTTGTGGCTCCCCAGGCGTGTTTTACACTTTTGTATCTCCACATTTTGTTGGATTGTCTGTTTTTCTTGGATCTTCCCACTTTCTTTTCTCTTAGAAAATTGAATTTTCTATTAAGATCCTATCTCAAATAGTTATCTCCTCTATTAACCTTATCCAATTTTGCCCATCTTCTGACATCTGATCTGTCCTCCAAAAAAAGAATGTTGGCATCCTAAGCCCCAGTATCTTAGAATATGACTGTATTTGGAGATGGGTTCTCTACACAGGTAATCAAGGTAAAGTGAGGCTATTAGAGCAGGTCCTAACCCTGTATGTTCTCATTAAAAGAGGAAATTTGTACACAGAGGTAAATAAAGAGAGGAGACAAAGTGAAGGTACAGGGAGAAGACTGTGTAAACATGAAGACAGCTGTCCATAAGCTAATGAGAGAGCTCTGGAACAGGTCCTTCCTTCAGAATCCTCAGAAGCAACCAATCCTATTGACACCTTGATTTTGGACTTCTGGCTGCCGGAACTGTGTGACAGTACTTTTCCTTAAACCCACCAAATGCCAAATGAATTAACTGTCAGCACTGTGATTGTCCATTTGATACTCAAGATGGTTTCTGAAACTTCTGAAAAAATGGCTTCTTCTCCACTGTGTTTGAGCTGCCAAGTTTGTGATACTTTATTGTGGCAGCTCTAGCAAACTAGTACAAGAGGTAAACAAAACAGACAGGTTTCCTGAAGCCATAAAGTTTACAGTCCAAGAGGGAGAGATAGATGTTATTCAAATAACCTGATAACAAATGGATAATGCAATCTGAATGATGTACTTTAAAGAGAACAAGACTCCGTGAATACGTACTCTACAGGAAGCCAGCCTCGTCCAGCACATTCAGATATGCAGGCCAAGAGGCATTAACGAGGTAAAGAATTGCATCCATGTAGCACAGACACCTAAATGATTCTAGATAAAACCTGGGTCAGGAAAATGCCAGCAGGGAAAATTTGAATGCTAGATCCATTGGGCACAGAAGCACATTGCTGAGCCATAAAGACGGGGTGGGAAAAAGCACTCAAAAGTCTGTCTACACTGGCAGATAGGTGTCCAGTTGATTTAATCTGAGTCTTTTGCAATTCTTTTTCTTGTGACAACCGCCCCCGTTGTTTTCCCTGACAGTTGAAAAGACTATTATGCCTCCTTTCTCTAGGCATGACCTGCTTTCTAAAACTGATCATGCAGGGCAAATTAAGGCCCTTAAATTAAAATAAGGTGACATTTACAGCAAACCCAAAGCTATTTAGGAATTTTCACGTTCCGAGGGAGGAATAATTTGAGCTAAGAAGTTGGACCTGGAGGTGATTTTGGCATTTGGCAAATGGGAGAGTCTGCTCCCTGCTTCCCGTGTAGCATTTCTTGGCAGCCCAAAGGCAGTCGAGCAGAAGCCAGTCTTCCAGAAGTTTCAGAAGCCATCTTGATTATCTAGTTGAAAATCACAGTGTTGATTGTTGATTTGGTTGGCATATGAGTCATCTTATATCCAGCCTTTTAAAGCTCAACACCCCAAATCGTGGATGCTCAGATTTCAGCTGGGTTGACCTTCAAAATCTGGGAAATGTGTCAAATGGTTTTAGCAAGCCAACAGGCTCACTTTTGTTTTGGTTTCCTACACACTCCCTCAGAATGGATAAAGTTTGGAGGCACTGATGGTCCCTTTGCCAGGTAGGCCTCTGTTGAGATCTGATTTGTCGGTAGCACTGGGTTGTCTAGACATGGGTGTCAGTCTGGATTGCCTCCAAGAGCAGCCAAGTTGGAGCAAACCAAATGTTCCCACCCTCGGAAATCCAGAGATCTCAACCGAAGCTATGAATACAGGCGCTCTAATTCCAAGTCATTTACTTTTCTACACCCTGCACCTTTCTGTTCTGTCCTGTTTGCCCAAGTGTGCTGCCTTCTTTCTGACCACAGCAGCAGCAGCTGTCCTTTTACCTCTGTAATTCTCTATAGGCTGTCTTTGACCTTGAAAGATGGAAACTTTATTTATATTTGAACTCGTTTTTATCCATTCTCCCTGAGATTGTCTGAATGATTTCTTCATGCCTGCTGCTATAATAATTACATCCTATGTGCAGGCAAAAGAATACCACATTGGAAAACATTTCTATTGGGAAAACATTTCTATTGAGATGGGCCAGGTGAAGTGCCCAGCCATTGCTGCTGTGCAGCTCTGTCTTGACACCCAGCATCTGTGTGACCTCTGATTATTAAGGGACACTAGAGTCACTGGAGTGGGAAGTGAAGCTCAGGTCCTCTCTGGGACCGATCACACAGGCTTCAGTAGAGTTGATGGGAGGTTCAAGGAAGGCCGTAGACTCTTGTACTTAAATCATGTGTTTGAAGATGTTAGTGTCAGATTCCCTAGTGTTTAAGGTGACATCCTAAGCCCTACAGACAGATGTCGGGCTGCAACAAAGGACAGTATGAAGTATGAGATTAAAGTTTTTCCATGAAAATAATTCCCCACGTTAAAGGTTTGCTTTCTTATACATTTTATGTAAAGCCGTACTCAAATTGTTGTGTTTGTTCTCACTCCATCTCTCTCCCTGTCTTTTCTTTCTGTGCCTTACACAACACACGCACACACACATAGGGCCAGGATTAAGGTGAGATGAATGAGGCACTTTGCCCTCATCACAAAATTTAAGAGACTGCCAAAAAACCTACCTTAATCAGGACAAACAATATTTTAATACAATATTTTTAAACTGCAGAATAACTCACATGATGAACAGAATATTGGATCTATTTAAAAATATTTATTTATTTGAAAGCCAAACAGAATTACAGCAAGCAAAGGAGACAAAGAGATACAGACAGCCATCAATCTTCATTCCACTGGTTCAATCCCGAGCACTTGGGCCATCTTCTACTGCTTTCCCAGGCACATTAGTAGGGAACTGGATCCAAAGTGAAGCAGCTGAGACTCAAATGGGCACCCATAGGGGATGCTACCACAGGTGGTAGCTTTACCCACTACGTCACAGTGCTGGTCCCCTAATAAACATGTTTCAAGCTCTTCTATACACAACTTACCTCGTAGGTGTCTCCACAGTGGAGATCTCCTGGGGCATCAAACTTAGCAGGTACCAAAACAAACTCAATATGTCCACTGCCCCTCGCCTTCAGCATTTTTAAAGCCTTCACTGCTGTCTTACTGTTAACCTTAATCAGAAACAGGATTCTGATCAGCCTTCCTGCTGCCCTGTGCCAGCAAAGCCTTTCCAGTCTGCTTTTGCAGGAGCTCTTGGCTCCTATGTCCTTCCAGATCCTACTGCCACTGCCCATGGAGGCAGCCTCTCTGCAGTCCTTGAGCCAGCTGGAGCCTCTCTACTCCCTCTCAGCAGGCCACATTTTTCATTGCAGCCTGGGGGACATCTTGAAAAGTCAGATTAGAAGCATCACCTGTGCAGTCTGACTCATCGTTTGCATGACTGTTGGAGGGTTCATGGGTTGTTTGTATTGAGTGTTTTCATGTGCATGGCAGTGGTTTAGAGAAGGGAATTCACAGATGGCTTGTCTGAACTCCTCTCCACTACTCTCTTCCAGGCCACATGTGCTCCAGCCACATGGCTTGCATGATGTAAATTATCACACAGGAAGTTGGAGAGTTGCTAACCTAAAGGAGTCACACACAAGTGTAAATGCCAGAGTACTGTGGACATCCAGAGCAAAGGGAACGAAAGCAAGTGCTAGTACAGCGAAAGCAACACAGAGGTGGTTGCCTAGGTCCATGATGGAAAGCTGATGTCGGCCCCTGGCTTGTACCCACTACAGGTCACAGTGTCCAAAGTCAGGGTAGGAGGGCTCAGAGGGAACCCAAGGCCATCGAGGGCCACAGAGAGGGCCAGGAGGATGTCTGTGCAGCTGCTTGGGCTGTTAATCTACTCGGTGTTCTTGTATCATCAGTTTTCTGCGACAGTCTTCCCTGGACCTTTCCTAAACCTATTATTGATATTATCACCTGATTTAAAAGGCTCAGAAGCTTCTCTTGGGAAGAAAGAGAAAATTTGGATGATTTTATATACTGTATTTAGCTTTTAGTGTGAATCCCATAGAACTGGGTGAAAGTGAAAGTTGGAGTGATAGTGATAGTGATAGTGATAGTGATAGTGATAGTGATAGTGATAGTGATTGCTTTGCTGTCCTGTGGTCCAGGAACTAGATCTCATCTCCCCAGACACAACATACACATTTCTATATTTTGAATTAGTCCTGACCATCACATAAGGAAGCAATGTAGATTCTATGTACCAGAGTTGCTTCTTCCTTTCGAGCATTACAAATAATATATTTATTTTGAGAGAGAGGAAAGTGAGAGGGAGGGGGGGAAGAGAGAGGAGAAAGAGAGAGACACACACACACACACAGAGACTTTATAAAGTAAATAAATTTATTTATTATGATTTATTGAAATCATAGAAATGCCAATGTCAGAAGGGAAAAATTGTCCAAGTCCAGTACAACAAATCCTTGGTGAACCAGAATACTCAGAGAAAGAAGTATTCTAGCTAACTGAACACCTCTAGTAGGAGGTGAACAGAAAGTTCTTTGTTTCAGTGGACAATGAGTCTCCAATTCCTTGCCCCAAGAAGAATAAATTGATCACAGTTTCCATTAATGATTAAGGATACTGTCGCATCTTTTGGGCACTGTTCCCAACACCATTACTCCTGTAGCTTTAAAAGTTATGGAGTGCAGGACATAGCCGAGTCAGGGTCCAGCAGACTATGGACAGGCTCAGGTGTGATGAATTCTGTTGAGACAGGCAGAATACTCTCATTGTGGAGGAGCCCTTATGGTATATGAACACAATATCCAAAGTCTATGGGGTATCACTGCTGTTTGGTTTCACTCTTCAGTCAGCAAATATCTATCAGGTACCTACTCCATGCAAAGCACTGAGCTGGGTGGTTCTGGGATTACAAAGATGAAAATGCCCAGTTCTTGCATGCTACATATCAACACAGTGCACGTGACTAATGGTGTGATAGGGATGCTTCCAGGATGGCAGGTGAGCACAGAGGTAGGGTGTGCTCCTCTGGGCTTCTGTCAGGGATGAGGAGACAAAGCTGTTATGTGTGGCCAGTTTCTCCGAAGAGAACATTCAGCTGGTTCTGGGCTGTGTGGTTTGGGTGATCGGTCAGGGTAAAGGTGCATCAAGTTTAGAGCCAGTTGCTCTGGGTCATGGAGAAGCACTCCAAGCCCCAGGAGTAGTAGAGTGTGTGCCTGGCATGTGGTGCCCCCCCCCCCCGAGTCTCACCACGTGACTTTCTGTATCCCTCTGGTTTCTGCCCTTGACCAAGCCTAGTCCTTCAGCATTCATTTGATTTGAAGACTTGTATTGATTTCCTTCTAGAAATTTTCCTTTTTTGCGTAAGTTAGCAAGAGTCAGCCTGTTATGGCGTTAATGATTGCTTTGATGTTAGGGGGAAATTAAGTGGAAAGGTAAATCTTTGTTTTGTTTAAGATTTCTTTGAAAACAGTTCTTAAAGCTACCTGGATTGCATCAGCCCAGTGATTTTCTTGAAGAAGTTGATTCGGTTTTAGGGTGTGAGTCAGTAAGAATGTTGGTTAAAGAGAACACTGGAATCCAGAGCCCTGTATATGTTCTCTCTTTTCTGAAATTCTCTACCGCTAAAAAGATAAGAAGTCCAGACCATGTAGATCTTTGCTTGGCTGTATTGACTTTTTACTTGTTCTTCTTCCTTTTGCTGAATAACCTCTAATTACAGATTACTTAAATAAACACTTAAATGTGTGCAAAGTGCCAGGATACTGAGATTTACCAAATGACCAGGACTCATGTGGCAGGAGCTGGTCTGCAGAGGAGGTTATTAGTACATATTTGTGTTTAATGAATCAGTGAGAGTAGGAGGAAGACGTCTCCACACAGGCAGAAGTATTGGTAAGCATTGCTGGTTTATGACGCTTGGCTGCCTTCTACTCCAAGCCCTGTCAGCCTTGGATGATGCGGTTCCTGAGAACAAAACACAACAACGTGTAAGGGAGACGGTGCTGGCGTGGGTCCCACACATTCCCTTGAGGTCTCTATAGCTGACCTACTTCTGGGATCACAAGGAAACAAATGATAAAAATCAAGGTAAAGAATTTCCCCACGTAACATAAATAAATTCATCTGGCAATTCTGGAGGCCCTGCTAGGGCCAGGCACTGGGCTAAGTGCAGAGGACATGGAGATGAAAAATCACCAGTTCCTGTCCTCAGGGAGCTTAGAATTTGCTACAACTTGCAAGTAGGAAGGTAAATCTGTTCTGTGTCAGTCACTTCAGATCACAGTGATGCAGGGCTCAGTGTGTCATATAGAAGCAACAGGATCTATCTTTTTCCAGACCTGACATGTCCTTCAACCTTGACTGCAACTGTTTGTCCACCCCCACTGGTCCTCTGTGGGTATCCAGCAGATAAGGAAAGAAGCCAGGAGGAAGACAGAGTGAGAAGAGAAGTGCAGGGACAATAGAGCCAGCTCTGAATGGGAAAGGAAGAGCAGAATCAAAGACCGAAGATTACAAAGAGTCTGATCTAGGCCAGTGCCGAAGCTCACTAGGCTAATCCTCCACCTGTGGCGAGGCACACCGGGTTCTAGTCCCGGTTGGGGCACCGAACTCTGTCCTGGTTGCTCCTCTTCCAGGCCAGCTCTCTGCTGTGGCCTGGGAAGGCAGTGGAGGATGGCCCAAGTGCTTGGGCCCTGCGCCCGCATGGGAGACCAGGAGGAAGCTCCTGGCTTTGGATCAGCGTAGCGCGCCGGCCGTAGTGGCCATTTGGGGAGTGAACCAATGGAAGGAAGACCTTTCTGTCTCTCTCTCTCACTGTCTAACTCTGCCTGTCAAAAAACAAAAACAAACAAACAAACAAACACACAAAAAACAAAGAGTCTGATCTATTGACTGGTGCCATCTTTGTGGATTTTTATCATCTACAGCAAAACAAGAATATAGAGAAGGTAATATTTTACTGTAAGTCAGTCTAAGTTTGCCAAAGGTCCTTTGTGGGAAGGACTGCCATTTATTTTAGGAATGCCCTATTTTATAACATGTACTCAATTGGAAAAATTAAAAAGTCAGCAACTCCATGAGAATCCCTCCAGAACAGATTATCTTGATCTGCAAAATCTGGAAGCCAGGAACCAATGATTGAATGAGCAGTGAGAACAGATGCCCCGCTCCCTGAGACCCTTCTGCTCTTTAGACATTGCTCAGAGTGGAATGAAACACCTCTGGGTTCTTCGTGCAGAGAGTGAAGAGGAAACAGCAAGGGGATCCTGGAGCCAAAGCTCCCCAGTCGCTGTCTGCAGGTGTGGTGCCTCCAGCCCTGCAGAGCTCTGGGTTTCAGGAGGAGCCAGTCCAAGTGCAGAGGATCGGAGCAGTGTTTACGGATGAGTAGAAGAGTGGGGGAGAGGAGTGGGTGAGTCAAGATGCATCATCCTTTCCCACTGGGGTCAGTACGAATTCCTGACTGCCTCAGCAACATTACTCACTACCCAGCTACAGGAAAGACAGGAAATCGCCCAAACAACTGGGGGCGGGGGGCGCGGGCGGGGGCGGGGGTGGAGGAGAGCTGCTTCACTTTCTAAAAAGGAATGAACATTAATTCTTCATCTCAAGTGAGAGGCCTCTCCCGATAGGACAAGGCTCCAAAACAGGGAGCTCTCGCTACAGGGCTTTCTCCTGGAGGCTGCCTGGGTCAAGAGTGTGGTTGGGCATAGGCAGAGACCCTGGAGGGAATGCCTGTGGCCCAAGGGAGCACTGTGTGTCTCCCGTGACAGCAGAGGGGGCTCACGCTGCCCTTCTGTCTGGAATCAACTGTAGGATAAATGTGTCAGGTGGCTTTGCTCCGCAGGAGACTGTTGTTTTAAGGGTGCTTTGTTAACAGTATTAATAAACGCTATGCACTGAGTTGTGTCACCCCCTCCAACACAGGTACTTACGTGTCAAAGCCCTGTCCCTCAGTGCGGCTGTATTTGGAGATAGGGCCTCTGAGAAAGTAATTAGAGTGAATGCAGACCTAAGTGTAGGACCTGGATCCCACAGGATTAGTGTCCTTCTAAGAACAGACAATGGAGGAAATCTCCCTCTCCCTCTCCCTCTCCCTCTCCCTCTCCCTCTCCCTCTCCCTCTCCCTCTCCCTCTCCCTCTCTCTCTCTTCTCTTTCTCTTTCTCTCTCTTTCTCTCTCCCTCTCCTCTCTTTCTCTCTCTCTCTCCCTCTCCCTCACCCTCTCTCTCTCCCTCTCCTCTCTTTCTCTCTCTCTCTCCCTCTCCCTCACCCCTTCTCTCTCTCTCTCCCTCACCCCTTCTCTCTCTCTCCCTCTCCCTCACCCCTTCTCTCTCTCTCCCTCTCCCTCTCCTCTCTTTCTCTCTCTCTCTCTCCCTCTCCCTCACCCCCCTCTCTCCCTCTCCTCTCTTTCTCTCTCTCTCTCCCTCTCCTCTCTTTCTCTCTCTCTCTCCCTCACCCTCTCCCTCTTCTCTCTTTCTCTCTCTCTCTCCCTCTCCTCTCTTTCTCTCTCTCTCTCTCCCTCTCCTCTCTTTCTCTCTCTCTCTCTCCCTCTCCCTCTCCTCTCTCTCTCCCTCACCCTCTCTCTCTCTCTCTCTCCCTCTCCTCTCTCTCTCTCCCTCTCCTCTCTTTTTCTCTCTCTCTCTCCCTCTCCTCTCTTTCTCTCTCTCTCTCCCCCCACCCCTCCCTCCCTGAATACAGCGAGAAGTCTGCCATCTCTACCCAGGAAGAGAGCCCTACCAGAGACTGACTGGCTTGCATCTCTGCCTCCACTATTGTGAGAAACAAATCGCTGTTGTTCAAGCCCCCTCTCTGTGGTGTTTTGTTACAGCAGCCTGAGCAGACCAGTCACTGATTATCATGAGCGCTGATCTTTATTCTTTGGGAGTAAAAATTCACCATGGGAAGGCAATTGAAGTCTTTTTGGGCACCACATTGCCATTTAGAGGGAGAAGGGCACCAATACCATTCATGTTTTTACTCATTTGCTAGCTATGGTGCTTGTCTTAGGCCATTTGGGGCTGCTGTAACAAAAACCACAGGCCGGGTTATTTGTAAATCATAGAAACTTCTCATGGTACTGCAGGCTGGGAAGTCCCAGATCAAAAACGCCCTGGCAGGTTAGGCTCTGGTTGGAGCCAGGACTCTGCTTTCAAGATGGTGCCTTGAACACCGCATCCCCTGGAGGAACCCTGTGTCCTCAGGTGCCAGAAGAGCATAAGAGCTGAGGGGGAACCCACTTAAAAGCTGTTTTGCTGAGTCATTAAGTCCACCCTGAGGGTGGGGCCCTTTATGGTCTAATTAAAGACTACAGTGGCAATAAGATTTGTAAAAATATTAATTTATTTGAAAGGCAAACTAACAGAGAGAGTGAGAAACATAGACAAAGAGAGAGATCTTCCATTCACTGGTTCGCTCCCCAATGGCCACAACAGCCAGGGCTGGGCCAGGCTGCAGCCAGGAGCCTGGATCTCCATCTGGTCTCCCATGTTGGTTGCCAGGGGCCCATGTACTCCAGCTAAATTTTACTTCTTTTCCAGGTGCCTTAGCAGGGAGCTAGACTGGAAGCAGAGCAGCCCAGCTGGGACTTGAACTAGTGCTGCCTTATGGGATGTTGGCATCACAGGTGGCAACATAACCCACCATGCCACAATGCCAACCCTGTCTATAAGATTTCAACATGAATTTTGAAATAGCTAAACATTCAATCTGTAGCATTTGGCATCACACTGCCATTTAGAAGGAGAAGGGCATTACCATTTATATTTCTACCTATTAGCTAGGTATGATGCTAGTCATGGTTCTTGCACCAGAGATAGGAGTATGTGGGTTAAGTGGTGTTGTAACTTGCCCAAGGTCACAGAGCCCATAAGTGGAAGGCCCTAGGAGGATATGACAGGTTAGCTGGGTTCAGAACGAAGCCTTCACCTATTTGCTCTGCCTTCTGCATCACTCATCACTCATGCCCACGTCAGATTCAGTTCTTCCCATCTTCTCTCATCTAATGTCCCACTTGTACTGTAGAGGTGTATACCACTTAATAAACTGGTGAAAGACTTTTTGGTGATTCACCACAATCCATTGTTTTATATGATCCCAGTAAAGGTAAAGATGGAAAGGTAAAGATGGAATAAACTAAAATAAAATGTTTGGAAAGTTGATGGTTAAAGTGGTTATTTCTGAATAGTAGGATACTAAGTGATAGCAATTTGTTTGATACTTTTTGGCACTTTTATTTTATACTGTCTACTTTTAGTAACCAGACAAAAAATTCTATCTTTAACAATGAAAAGCAAGACATGCTGTCGTCCTTGTGGGGCACGTGTGGGCTCTGCAGAGCACACACCGTCAGGAGCATCCTGATGGCTCCTTGCCTGAACACTGGGGCACCAAGGTCAGGGCTCCAGAGAACCCCAGAAGCCAATGGAGGAGCTGACCCTGAACACTCCCATTATAGAGGGCTGGGGGCGGCGAGGGGCTGCTGACACTGGTTCAGTTCCAAACCTAACTGGGAAAACATGAAAATGATTACCATCTGGAGTCATCTGGTGACAGGAGGTGAGGCAAGGAGGTGGTCTGTGGCCAGGGCTCCTATGGCTGTGACACCAACGAGCTCAGGCTTGGCCCTCAGGGGAGCCCTGTGTTGGCCTCTGTGCTGAGACCAGAGGAAGTGTAACCTCTCTGTGACCTTCAGGTGACCCAACAACGCAAATAGGGTAGCCTTGTCCAAGTGACAACTCCGAATAAAGCAGTGTTTCCACGAAGCCAGCCCCATCATTGTAGATCTGCTTCTATCAAATAGCAAAGAGTGAGAATCAAGTGGCCTGCTTGTGCTTGAGAGGGTGTGTGGCCAAGATGGGTGGTTTATCCGTGGTTTTCTTGGCAGTAACCAGCCCTTGTTCCCCTCTTAGATCTTGTGAGGTGCCACTTTTGGCAAGGGTGTTTGGGAGAAATATTATATGTTGAGGAAAAGGAAATAGGAGGGTTTCCACCCCCTCCCTCTTCTCAGCTTCAAATGAAAAATTGTGAACAGTAGAGAGGTAGGGAAAATATGATGAATGAAAGGTTCTTTTAAGTGCTAGAATGTTCTGGAGGGGATTTTGCTAATTAAACAGAAAAAGAGCGATAGTGTTTTATGCAGGGAAATTTCAGAGGCAGGCGGAGGCCTGGAGAAAATGGTGCTTCCAGAAGGATTCCCAGCCTCACCAAGGCAAAGCTCCCTCCCCAATTATTTGCTGCAAGACTGTTGAGAGGGAATGGAGCAATTTGTGATGGCTTAATTCCACATACATTCCTGCTTTGTCACTTGGTTCTGTGATTCTTACAAGTCAGAGATACTTCTGATTGTCTGTTTGCTCCTTCAACAAAAATGAATGAGCACTAACCCACAGAGGATATATATACATACACCCAGATATATACTACAGATAGAATACTGGGCTGAGTTTTGGACATCCAAAAGACATATCCATGTCCCAATACTCAAAGCCTCTGAATGTGACCTTCTTCAGAAAAAATCTTCAGGCATAATTAAGTTAAGGTTCTTAAGATAAAGAAATCTTCCTGGATTAACTAGGTGGACTCCAGTTCCAATAACAAGTATCATAAGAGAGAGCAGACACAGAGAAGGAGACTAGAGTGATGCAGCCACAAGGTAGGGTATGCTGAAGCTCAAGGTTCAAGAGATGGATTCTCCCTCAGAGACTCCAGAGAGGGTGTGGCTTATTTTGGAATTTTGGCCCCCAGAACAGAAAGAGATGTTTTTGCCATTATGCTACTCAATTTGTGGTCATTTGTTGTGGCACCACAGGAAACTAATGTTCACATATGTATATGTGTATATACAAATATTATTTGTAGTATCAGTGAGTGCTGGAGCTCATGCAACAATGACACACAGTAGTTCATCAGGGAGGGCATTAAACACAAAATTGAAATACAGAATGGTGAGGGTTATAATACATGAAGAACAGAGAACCTGTGAGAACATGTAAGAGCATCTGAATTTTAGGTCAGTCAAATATTCCCCTAGCAGAGGTCATCAGTTCAAAATGAGACTAGAAGGATAAGAAGAGGATTTGCCATTTGTCAAGCACTTATTTGGGGCCAGGCAGAGTGCTAAGTGCTCTGAATAAATTCATTCATTTGGGGACAGGTATTTGACACGGGATGCCCACATCCTATATCAGAGTCCCTGGGTTCAAGACCCTACTCTGCTTCCAATCCAGCTTTTTGCTAATGTGCATGCTGGGAGGTAGCTGCTGATGACTCAAGTAGTTGGGTTACTGCCATTCACATTAGAGATCTGGATTGAGCAGCAGGCTCCTGGGTTAAGCCTGACCCAGCCCTGGATATTGTGGGCACTTGAGGAGTGAACCAGCAGATGGAAGATCTCTCTCTCTCTCTATCTCTCTGCTTTTCAAATAAAATAAATAAATAATTTTTTTTAAAATAGCAAATTATCTCATTCAATTCTATAAGGTTGCTGTAACTATTATCTCCATTTCAGGGAGAAGGAAACTGAGACTTGGAGAAAGAATTACTTGAGGTTGCACACGCAGCAGGTGTTAGAGCTGGGACTCTGGAGCTTGGCTTTTCACCATCATGTTTATTGTTCCTGAGCATCTCTGGAAGCCAGTGTAGAGCACTTTCTGGGGTAGCAAGTGTACTATAGGAGATGGGAGACAGCTGGGGTATTTATCCTCCAATATCCACTAGCTTGTTCTTAAGGGCTGTTTGTATTTGGCCTGCAAAAGTAGCAGTGCAGGGGTTGGTATTTGGTGCAGTGGTTAAGATGCTGTCCGGGATTGAGTCTTGGCTCTGCTTCTGATTCCATTTTCCTGTTAGTGCATACCCTGGGAGGCAGCGGGTGATGACCTGCCACTCACATAGCAGACCTGGATTGAGTTCCTGACTCCCAGCTTCAGCCTGGCCCAGCCCTGGCTGTTCTGGGTATGTGGAGGATGCGATCTCTCTCTCTCTCTCTCTCTTCCTCTCTCTCTCTCTCTCTCTCTCTGTCTGTCTTTATCTGTCTTTCTGCCTTTTAAATAAATATCCATAAATTCACAAATATTTTAAAAGTTAGCAGCAAAGGCCTACTAGCAGAGAAATGCAGGTGCATTTTCCTGGGAAGCTGTGACCTGGGTTAGGGATGCTGAGGGCAAGGGCACATGGGCAGGGTGTTAAGGGTATCTGCTGCAGGTGGCTGGCACGTTTGCTTTCTGCTTTCCTGGTTCTAAGGCCCATATGGAGGAAGAGGCTGGAGATTATTTCCCATAAATGCCAAACCTTTAAACCAGACATGTTGTCACTTGGGACTCCTGAATCTCCCAACTAACCCAAATCTGGCCAAAAGCCTGGCCAAAGTAGGCAACTAAATTGATTCTTCTGTTTTTTTTTTTTTTTTTGTCTTCCACGTTAACAAATTGGATTTATTGTGCTTAAATACTGCCTGAATGTCAGGTGAGATATTATAGAGAAATAGACAACCACATTGGTTTGAAGGTGGGTGGATCACGAGCTGGAAAAAATGCAGACAAGGAGGAAAACTCCTTGGGCAGAATTTACCCCAGATGTTCCCAGATCCCGTGATACCAACTTGACATTGAAAAAGGTCTTTCTGGGGTACGTGCTGTGGTGCAGCAGGTTGTGTCACCATGTGAGATGCCTGTATCAGCTTCTGCGAATGTGCTCTGTGGGGAATGGCAAACGATGGTCCAGGTACCTAAGTCTCCGAGACCTACTTGGGAGATCTACATTCAGTTTCTGGCTCCTGGCTTCAACTTGGCCCAACCCTAGTTGTTGCGGGCACTTAGCGAGTGAACCAGCTGATGGAAAACCCCAATTTCTCTCTCTTTCTCTCTCTCTCTCTCTTTCCATTCAAACAAATAAAAATACATAAGTAAACATTTTTTAAAAACTTATTTTTTCTTTATTTATTTTGGGGGTGTTGGGAGGCAGCATCTCCCTGCAGATCTCACATGGGAGAAGGGTGGCCTTTGGTCTTTGGTTTTTGGAAGCAGTTGCCTTGGTCTCTACAAAATGAGATGTGCGCGTCGGTCTTTGGTGCAGAACCCTTACCACATCTGCGAAGCGTCTGCCTGTATTGGGGTCGGGGATGCGAGGAAAGCCGCACTCTGCTCTCTCACACTAGTGCAGACGTCACTTTTGCAAGGAAATGGGGCCCCCGTGGAATTAATTTTGGGGAACAAGGAAGAAAATGATCTTCTTGACCAATCCAAAAACTCTCAACATCCAGTTGAGAAAAGGGTCAATTTCAGAGAAATTTCTGGACAAGGATCTGTAATAATATCTCCGTAATCCCCTAGACATAATATGAAATAAAGTCCACATCTTTGGAGGCAGTAGCAGGAGGGAGCAGCAGCTTCAGAAGTTGGTTCTCACATCAGGGTCAGCATCCCTGAGGGGTGTGGAAGGCTGATGCTGCCAGAATGTGAAAGTATGACTTGATAGTAGCAGCAAAGCTGAGGCAAAGTCAAACAAACAAAAACAGGAGAAAAAGTGGTCAGGTTGGGGGTGGGAAAGCACAAATAAAGCATATCTAAGAGGTTATGGAAATCAGAGAGGATTCTGGGGATGCTTTGGAAGAACTGGGGAGTAATGCAGAGGACATTTGGTGCAGTAGCCTAAGCTGCCACTTGGGAAGCCTGTATTACCATATCAGAGTACCTGGTTCTAGTCCCAGCTACTCCCAGCCAGCTTCCTGCTAATGTACAGGTTGGGAGGCAGCAGGTGATGGCTCAAGTATTTGGGCCCCTGCCACCCATGCGGGAGACCACAGCTGAGTTCTGGGCTCCTGACTTTGGCCTGGCCCAGTCCTGAGTGTTTAGGCATTTGAGGAAGGAACCCATTCCCTCTCTCTCTCTCTCTTTCTCTCTCTCTCTCTCTCTCTCTTTCTCTTTCAAACTGGGGAGTGCTGCTGTTACGTGGTGGGAGGAGGTGTCCAGGAATGCAAAGTCTAGGTAAACATGTGCTTAGGTTAGTTATAAAGTGACTTCATAGAAAATGTGAGTTACAGAAAGGCCAACAGATCAGGAGATGCCTGCTGTTGGGAGGAAAGTCTGTTACTCTCAGATTCCAAGAGAAGGGGATGAGAACACTGAGGACAAGAGCCTTTCCAGTGCTTCTGTGACAAGGACGGGTGAGCCACCGTAAGCAGGCTTAGCACAGGCTGCTGCGAATAATTCCGGAAGTTTCTTGGGCACAGAGTTTGAGTTGTTGGGACCCGGCCCTGGGAGGAGTAGACCAGGTGATGATATTCCTGAGTGTGAGTCCAGTGGAGGAAGGGGGTGGGATGTGGGCTCTGAATTGATTGGTTTGCACTTATAGGATTTGGGAATCTTTTTTTCTCCTAAAGGCCATTTGGATATTTATAACATTATTGACACATCATACAAAATCATCACTTAAAAATTAGCCTGCTATAGATACATTGGATTTTGAGTCCTGCCTGCAGTTGCCTTGGCAGAGTCTTATATGGCCCATGGGACAGACAGTCCTCTTCCCTGGGAGTTGTTTGCTATCTCTAGGGATTGGCTAACCCTGGGGCAGGGAGGGGCAGGACTCAATATCAAAGTTTCATAAGACAATGTTAGTAGGACAAAACATCTGGGAGGTAGCGCCACTTTTTCTTTTGAAACCTTTCATCAAAGGTTAAAATACTTTATGTTGTGAGTCATGGCCTCTAATGGCCACACAGGCCTGCAGACGGTGCTGATGAATCTGTGCACTCGGGGAAGTGGCGCTGTTTGCCCTGAGTCTCATTTGGAATGGAATTTGACATCTTTCTCTGCAGAAGGCCTCATATGCATAAGCACAAAACCTTATTCATCAATAGGAACCTTCAGTGGAGATTTTGAATCATGTTTTTAAGGGCTGTCATTTCAAAGGACCCCAGCAGAACCAAAGCCTTCATTATCTAAGAGATGTATTTATGCGAAGTCTGTTGATAGCACACTTTGAAAGCGAATTAATGATGGGCATGGGTAAGTTGGATATTCAAGACGAAGTCAAGGAAAAGTCCCATTGGAAATATGGTGCATAGTGTTAAATGGGGTTAAATGGGGTTCCTGTCTCAACCCCACATATTGCACTCTGAACTCTGGTTCCCCTTCTCTCGGGTCGCTCTGCCAAGAACAGGCCCCTCAGAGGATGACTCATAACACTGTTTCACTGTATGGCATTATTATTACTCTGTTTGCATATTTATTGTCTAGATTCAAACAGCAAGACAACCACATACAGAACACCAAGGAGTCCATGCAGAAGGAGTGGGCGGTTGACTACACACATAGCTTCCTGTGTTTGACCTAAAAAAAAAAAAAAAAAAAAGCAATAAATACAAAGTGTTTTTAAACAGGGGGAGCCTTAAACCTCAATAGACTTTGCTTCTTGGACCTGCAAGAGTGTTTTGGCCTTTGAATCATTGAGAGAGCGCTCAAGGAGAGCGGGACGCTGGGAAGCAGGAGCCCGTACGTTTCAAAGCCAGTGTTGGCTACGAGAGCTGAGGGTATCCTGCTGCATGACAGCATCCAGAAAATGCAGCCAGCAGAGCACTTGTCTCCAAAATCTGAGGCTTGCATTGGAAAAGTTCTCTTGGGTCATCTAGTGCAAAGCAACCCTTTCCCCCTCTCGGCCCAGCCGCTGCTAATCCGCCCCAGTGTTAGCCTTTGTTGGAGGACTGCTGACACAGACTCGCTCTCCCATAAGTCTGTCTTTTTATGCCTCCTAAGCAGCAGTGCCCTGACCGGCTTCAGCGGACACTTGGAGGTGACTTCTTCAGGAGGGCTTTGTGCCACAAGCAGTGCACTTGTCATGCCTTCCCCCGCCCCCTTTTCATGCACAGTATGCCCTAAGTGCAGAATCAGCTCTGCTGGGACATGGGAAGGGAGAGTATGCACCATGTGCAGAAGCCCGCACTCGCTGTTATTCAAGAGCAGACGTTGTGGGGCGGAGGTGGAGAGGGAGGACAGAAGAAGGCTGGGCCACCCTGCCCAGGAGTTTTCGGGCAGCACAAAGCCACCCAAGTGCCCACAGTCCCCTCTGCATGAGCCATGACCGCCACCAGGCGTCCATGGTGCCAATCCTCCAGGAAACAGGAAATGGGTGGGGGGAACAGGAGGAGGGCAACGTTTTCATTTCACCACATGAGACGTTTTAAAAAGTCCATCTACAAAATGGGCACTGTAACAGCAGCACCTGCTAACTGTTGGTCCTGAATTGTCTCACTTCTTTCACTCCCTGATGAAAATGTTAGGCCGGCTGGGTTTGACAGAATCATTACCCTCCCTATTAATTGAGTATTTACCAGGACTCCTCTAGGCACCTGCATGTATTATCTCATCCCCGGCCCCCTTTTTCAGTTCTTTGATGGCTCCCTTTGGTCTCTTGTGAGGTCTCCAGCATTGCCATCTCCTAGCGCACTGTGTGATGAGGAGGAGGAGCATCAGCCAAGGCCCAGCTGAAAAGAGTACTTAGCTGATTAACAAAAACTGCTAGGGAGAGTGAGGTGGGAGAGGAGCCGCGGATGCTGTGGGAAGGCAGGCTAGATAGCGGCCACCCCACAGCTCTCTAAAATAAGGTTCTAGCTCATCCGAAGGTAAGTCAGGCCCTTGTAAGCCTTTTCAGACTTGCCTCCTGCACCCTCTCTTTTAATTCAGTGCCAGAATCCTCCACCCGTAACGTGCACCTGGACCTCCGGGGGACCTTGCTAAACGTGTGCACACCCTTAGCAAGTCTGAGGTTCTGCTCATCTGTCGAGCTCACTGGTCCCTGGGCCACACTTAGAGCAGCAGGGCTCTAGGCTGCATGGACCATTGACCATTCATTCCCTGGTCCTGCCCTATGCTTTTACCCACAGTCAAAAAGGGCTCCTATTTACTCTTTACAGGTGCCAGGCTATGTGCTAAGCATTTTACAGAAATCATCTTTGATCCTGATAACAAATCTCTTAGATAGGTGTTTTGTTACCATTTTGTTTTACAGTGGAGTCAAACCAGATTCAGAAGTCAAGTAACTTCATCAAAATTAGTGTCAGCGAAAGGCTTGAACCCAGGTCTGCTGGACCACAAAGTACACATCCTAACTCCTGAGTCCTTAGCCTGTGGACTGGCAGTATCAGCATCACCTGGGAACTTGTTAGAAGTGCAGGGTCTCAGGCCAGGCCTCCATGCACTGAATCAGAATCCACATGTTATCACCATTTCAGGTAATTTATGTAAGAAATGACATTCTATGAGCTGGCGCTGTGACACAGTGGGTAAAGCAGCCACCTTCAGAGCTGGCATCCCATATGGGCACCAGTTCGAGTCCCAGCTGCTCCACTTCTGATCCAGCTCTCTGCTATGGCCTGGGAAAGCAGTGGAAGATGGCCCAAGTCCTTGGGCCCCTGTACCCGAGTGGGAGACCCGGAAGAAGCTCCTGGCTCCTGGCTCCTGGCTTCGGATCGGTGCAGCTCTGACCGTTGTGGAGTGAACCAGAGGATGGAAGACCTCTCTCTCTGCCTCTACTCTCTCAGTGTAACTCTGACCTTTGAATAAATAAAATAAAAATAAAAATAAAAATAAATTAATTAATTATAAAAAAGAAATGGCATTCTAAATAACTATGACTTCATGTTTTATCAATATGTTCTCTTCGTGGTCTTTCAAAAAATGAAGTCTTGAGTTTCTGCCACATCATTTCCATCAAGAAATTTTTATTTTCTTTTACATTTTGAAATTTTGACCTTACAAGTTTGACCCAAAGGTCATTTCTACTAGGTTTGTGGGAAAAATTTGACTTAGGAGAAACAATCAACACAAAATAAACCTGACAATGGCTAAGGATGCAAGTCATAAAACTTGTTATAAATGAAGACCTGTCTAAAGGTTCATGTCCTGTTGATCATATTGGATACTGCAAGAACTGGCTCAGGAAAACATTAGACTTGGTAGAAGTAATCAACATGAAATAAAACTGTCAACAGCTAAAATTGCACATGGCAAGATGCAGACAAAAGAAAAAAGCAAACATGAAAGAAGAACCAAGTCTTCTCGACAAAAATTAAGTCAGCAAAACTGGACCCAGAAATATTGAGCTTGTTGGAAATCCTGACTTCAAAAAGAAAAAAGATCATAGAGGCAGAGATACTGTCCTAAATTTATTTCTAAACAACAACAAAAAAAAACCCCAATGAGCAATTTGAGCACAGGAATCACCCTCTGTCTTATTTCCTGCTGTATTCTTGGCATCTAGAAGAGTGACCAGTGCACACAATAGGAGCTTGGGTAAAAGCATTTTGCACAAAATCATAAAAATTTCAAGGGAAATCATCTGATAAAAAAAGAATTCAGAAGAAAATTGAAAACGGAAAAAGTATTGGAAAAGCTGTCCGTGTGTGAAAGAAGTAAAATGAATTAAATGACATTTGACCCAGAAAACACCTTTCATACAAGAAAGATTTCAGAACTGATGACGGAATTTGGCTAAGACATTCATAAATATGTACCAAAATGGGCTACAAGGTGGGGATCAGACCATCCACCTGGTCAAATGGTGATGTTAAAGCTGTGAACAAAAGCAGCTGCATGGAAACAGTCTGAACCTCTTCCTTCTGGCAGCAGTCCTCACTGTCCTTCCATGTCTGACCACAGGTTAGCATCTTGCACTGGGACTTTTCCGAGTTCAAGTGCGACAATTCTACCCCCGTGTTTACACTCCTTCCACTTTAGCCCAAGGATGGGTTGACTCCACCATAGCACATACCAGAATTCATCAAAGTTGAAAGGAGATTTTTGAGTCTGTTTTCAAAATTAAATGACCTTCTAATATCTGAGAGGAATTGCTAACAATTTTATTCACTAAGCTAGGAAATAAATACAAAGGATCAAATTGTTATTCAATCTATATTACAAAAGATAATGTTTAAAATAAAAGACATTCTGTGGCTAACAGCTTAAAAATCATCTCTTGTTTGTAACATTCAAAATAACAAAATTTCACCAAAAAGAAAGAACTTCAGTGAAAAGTACTTACTATGAAATAAATTTTTCATAGTTAAACTATACATGGTGACATTGGTTTTGATTGAAGTTGATGGAAAAATGATCTTTCAAAATTTAGATCTAGTTAAACTCAGGAAATTGGACTTGATGGAAGTAAACAAACACAAAGTAAAATTTGTAGCCAGCGCTGTGGCACAGTAGGTTAATCCTCCACCTGCAGCACCGGCATCCCATATGGGCACCAGTTCTAGTCCCAGCTGCTCCACTTCCAATCCAGCTCTCTGCTATGGCCTGGGAAGGCAGTGGAAGATGGCCCTAGTGCTTGGGCCTCTGCACCACAAAGGGGACCTGGAAGAAACTCCTGGCTCTTGGCTTCAGATTGGCTCAGCTCCAGCCATTGTGGCATTTGGAGAGTGAACCAATGGATGGAGGACCTTACTCTCTGTCTATAACTCTACCTCTCAAATAAATAAATAAATAAATCTTAAAAAGTAAACAAGATGATTAAAAAAAGTTATAATTTGCAAGCTTAATACAGAGCAAAAGTAATCTTCATCAATTTTTCAAAACTTGGTTATAAAATTTATGGTCAAAGAACTGATGATGATGAAGAGAACATTTATTAAATGAAAATGAAAAAATATAAACTGCCTTTTATAGAAAATTGATCATAAAAGCTATTTCTTAATGAAAATTCATCAGTACTATTTCATTTATTCAATAAATATCTATTGATCTTCAGTTGTATGCCAGGCTATAGAAATTTAGCCATGAGTAAAATAAGGTGTCTCTCAAGGACTTTACATTCAGTTGGGAATTATTCCTGCCTAAAATACTGGTATTCATCTACATGGAGGCCAATATCCATTGGATAAAAATTATGTGTTCTGCTTGACACTTAATTCTTTCTTTTAGGAAGAAATTTGGAACTAGATACCAAGAGTCTTAAAAAGGCTCATAAATTTTGATTCAGTACCTAAACTTTTAAGTATTTTCCATAAAGACATAAACTAAATATAAAAATTTATATCCTAAAATTTTCATCAAAAAGTTGTTCATAATGGATAAAAATGAGCAAATACCCATAAATATATGATTATGGGAATATTAACTAAACTATGCCACATTTTCTAGATGGTCAGTGGTTATTTTCCAGAGCAGCAACTCTGCATTTATATCTGACTATTTATGTTCATATGGAAATGAAAATAGTATTTTCTACAGGCCCCTTAAGAGTCATGAGTTGGCATTTTGTGGGTGGTTGTGTGATGTCGCTACGAGTGACAGAGCCTTGGAAACACAAAGTCTCCTCCTGCTGCTGCTGCTGCCGCTACATCTCCAGGATACCAGACACCAAAGGGATGTCAGGGGTTTGAGTTTGGGCAGTCTCGCAGGATCAACGCATAATCCCAGGGACTGCCTGGCTTGCTGACACCTATAAGCTGGAAAACAGAGGGATGAGACAAAGACATATGAAACATACTCCACAGCTTCAGGGAAAACCCTACGATCCACCTTTCTTGGATTCAACGACTCCATGAATATTTAATGAATGGCTACTGTACACTAGACATTACTTTAGATGCTAGAGATTTGGTGCTAAACAAGAGATAAAATTTCCTGATCTGGTAAAGCCTGAATTCTGGTAGAGAGAGACAGCCTTTTGAACAAAATAGCTAATGAAAGTAGAATATGTTAGAAGTAGAGAAGAGAGGTGGAAAAAACCCAAAACATAAAGAGGGTACAGGGAGTGTTTGGTGAGTGTTGCTATAATTTTTAATTGGGTATTAAGAGGAGGACCCAGTGGGGAGATGCCATTTGAACAGATACAGATGTAAGAGTGGTATTAAAGTCAGCCGTGCCCCTATCTGGAAGAAGGAAAATAGCTCTCTGATTTTTTTTTTCTCACCTTGAAATTCATCTCTGGCTCAGTCTGTCAATGACCTTGAGTTATTAGAAACGACTGCATAACTATGGGTCTTGGACACAAACGTCCAATTTGTAGATAAAATCAACCTACTGAAGATGTGTATTTGGTTGGAAATTTGACCCTATAGAAGAGGTCAGCCAGGGCTTCTGGATGATGAGCGGGAAATATCTGGGGAAGAGAAGGCCTTCTCCAGGGTGGACCAATCCAGAGACACGATACTATTGCACAAGCAAGCCTGAGAGCATGAGAGAATTTAGAGCCAGGAGGTGGGGCAACTCTGCAGGGAATTTAGGGAGTAGGTCAGTGCTACATGGAAAATCTCACAAACCATTGTCTTTGTTGTACAGCCAGCTGCTCTCCCATCTGACTCCGTCTACCATCCCTGCCCCTTTCCTATCCTATCTGTAACTACGGAAAAAGCTCTGCTTAGTCTTTTATTTCATAACTTTTCTGCCATCTTTTGATTTTCTTTTCTCTTATGTTCTTTCCTTATGCCTGGTCTTTTTTTTTTTCGCAATCTCTGTTTTTCCTGTTTCCTTACCCATGCACACGCAGTGTTATTCCACACCCCGTGTGTGACTCTTCCCGCTGGTTGCCTGCTTCATGGGGTCTGCCTTCTGTCCCAACCTCCACCCAGCCCCTTTATTTGGAGACCTTGGATTTTGTTTTTTGATACATCTTTTTGCAACATCCACGTGACACCTATATTTGTAGGGAAATTCTCTTCAATTTTGCTTACATTTTCAATAACACATGGGATTTATATTTACATGATAATAAATCAGAATATGAAATAGACTTCCATATTCCAGGGGACTTATTCAATCATTTCCCCAGTGAGTAATGTTGATGTGTGAGACTGAAAGGGCGGGGAAGTAGAAGATACAGTTCTGCTCTGAAGGAGCCGCTGGTCCAGTGAAGACAGCAGATAATCTCCCAGAATGAGGCTCTGGGAGGGAGGAAAGAGGCTCTGCTGGGTGGGTCCCTAACCCAGCCAGGAAGGGCAGTGACAGCTTCCCAGTCAAGGGTAACTAGAACTATAAGTAGTTAAACATTTGAGCTCTTGGCTGAAAATTGAGTTTTGAAAGTTATTTTCCACTCACTTTGAGCTTGCAAGTTTCTCAATACTTAAAAAAGTTTTGTAATAATATGAAAAGTATTATTAATAGAGTTTTAAAAATACTGCTTAATGAAAAGTATCAACATTAGAAAATTTGCATATCTCAGTGTAATATTCTCCAATGTGTTATGTTACAAAGTCAAGCATAAATAAAAGACATGCTCAGAATGTAAGATGGGCAATGGATTTAATATAACAAATATTCAGCTTTAAGTTCTACACTGTAATTCATGCTTAAGAAACTAACATATGTAGAATTTCTGAATACTATTGCAGAAAAATATCTAAAGTTATCCAAAAAGATTATAAAATTAAAAATACTCCTGTTTCTACAACTACACTACTATGTGAGGCTGGGTTTTCTTTGTATACTTCAACCAGAACAATGTAATGCAATGTATTGTAAACAGAATCAGATAATTAATCGTCAGTAGTAAGCATTAAACAAAAAATTTTAAAATATGTAAAACACTGCCATATTGTCTCAACATTTGGGAAATATAGCTAATTTTATGAAAATGTTATTTCTTTTAACATGAAATTATTATTACTTTAAAATTATGTAATTAATATTTTAAAAAGTTTTCAGGTTTGTTTTCGAATATAGTAAATATTGCTAGCTGTACCCCACATGAACTAAGCTCTTTGGGGTTCTCAATAATTTTTAAAAATGGAGAGGGGTCCTGAGACCCAAAAATTTAAGAACCACTGGGCCTTGACTAGACAGTCCATTGTTAACTTTGGAGAAATATGTTTTGACTTTTCTAATGAAAGTCATTTTTGTAAGTTCCAGTTACCACTTTCATGTACTTTTCTTTGTCTACATTACAACTCTGCTTTGGCCTATTGTCAAATGCAGAATTTTTCTAATTGCCATGGGCTCACTATTTTGTCCTAGTTTAATTAAAATTTCTCTTATGTACTCCTGTGATGTTCTTCCCATAAGACTGTGCAAGTATTTATTGTCTGCCAAGTGTCTGGTGTTTTTCCAGGGGAGGGAATACAATGAAATGAAGGAGATGCTCTTCCTGCTGTTGTTGGTTTCATATCCAGCCAGAGAATATGAGGCCACTCCAAAAAGTTCATGGAAGAATAGAAATAAAAGATAAGTTTTTAAAATTATGCATGGTGAAAAAAACTTTAAGCGCATGACTACTTTTTTCATAACAAGTATTTCTCACAAACTTTCTGAAGACCTCTCATATAATGACAATATTTAGTCAAATAGGTTGTGTCAGGTTCTCTGCATTTTGCATGCGGTATCTCGATTTTGTGATCGTAGTAATCCTCTGAGATTATGAATATTCCCATATTCCATAGAAGGAAGTTTAGGCCCATAGAAGTTAAGAAATGTCACACCCTCACTGTAGTGGGCACTCTTGGTACATCCACTTAGATCCTCTGTGGGCATCTCCGCCAGTGCAGTGCATTCGCTATGCTTGGTGCTCTTTGCTACTGAGGGCTTGCAAAAATCTGCAGAGCCCTGCCCATGGGCTACCACAGCTGCCTCACCCATGCCACATGCCTTGGAGCTTGTTCCTGCTGCTTCCCACATTGGCTGATGACTAGAGGATGAGCAAGTACAAAAAAGCCCCGCTTCCCGTACCTCTGGAAGAGCTCTGGGTTAAAGCTGACACTTCAGTGTTGCTTAAGGATCACTGCATGGTTGAGAATGGTCTTCAGCTGGAATCACACTGCTCGCTGCTGCTGCTGCTTCCCTCATCTGCTTCTCAAAGATTGACCGTTTTCTCCTGGGTGTTCTCCATCGATCCCTTCCTGGCACTGCAATCTTTGGCTCAGGGTCAACTTCGGGGAGACTGAAGACAGTCACCCACCCAAGAGGCAGAAGTCTCACTGTGAGGGTACTACCTGACTCAAGTTCATTGCTGTGGGCTTGTGACAAGTTGGTCCCCCCGATGTGGACTCCACATCGCCATGCTCCTCACGAGGGATCTTCAGAAAGTCCCTAGAAAAGGTATATTATGAAAAAGCTATCCATAGATTTCAAAAAAGCACTGTGCCAATACTTATCTTTCAATCCTGTTTTCCATGAACTTTTTGAAGTACTCCCATGTTTTGCTACATGCGAAGGTGTCTCTTTTCACCTTGAGAGTGTGTGTTCTTCACTCCTTTGAAAAAGTCTGGCACAGAGGGAAGGTTAACATGCAGTGAGGCCTTCGTGCTTATTTAAAACTGGTCAACTTAATATTCTGATGTTTATATAGGCATGTGCCAGTTTCCCGCCCCTGCTCACACCAAGTAAAAATAAATGAAAAACTCTTCTTTCCTATATGCAAGGTGGTAGCAGATAAGTTAATGGAGAAATAGTGAGTTGGCAATAACATTCCATGGACTGCTTCCATTGGATCAGCAGCAGCAGTTAGGATTTCATAAGCTGTCACCACCTCAGGAGAGGAGAGGCAGTAGCCTGGTGTGCGTGTGTTGGTCACACTCTCACCCTGCTGAGCTCTGCCTCTGGGCAGTGTTGAATGCACAAGCCGTGACTCCCCAACCTTCTCACCACCCTTGATTTGGCTGCCCTAAACCTGATGGGTGAACATAACCATCCATCAGTTGCCTTTACAGAAAATACTTTTTGGGTGCTGACTGTTGATTTCCACTATTATTGTGAGATCCTTGAGTTCGTCTTGTTTTAAAATGCATAATAGGAACAAAAACACACAACCTTAAAACAGCCTTAGCATTAAAGAACTTTCTATGAAAAGGGCCCTTCCCGTTACTATGGAACTGCTTATTTTTTCACTAACAGGATAAGGTGGTTCACTGGGGAATTCTGGCTTGGAGTCCTAGAATTTGAATATGTGCACTAAGGGGGTTGAAAGGACCTTAGAGTAAGACAGTTCTGGTAACATCTGGGACCAGAGTTGGAGTGGGCACACTTAATCTAAGTGCCGACTTTTTCTTTTTTTAAAATAAAGATTTTTCTTATTTATTTGAAAGTCAGAGTTTCAGAGAGAGGGAGAGAGAGAAATCTTCCATCCACTGGTTCACTCCACAGATGGCCACAACAGCTGACGTTGGGCCAGGCCAAAGCCAGAAGCCAAGAGCTCCTTCCAGGTCTCCCATGTGGGTGCAGGGCCCCAAGTATTTGGGCCATCTTCTGTTGCTTTTGCCAGGCCATTCACAGGGAGCTGGATCAGAAGTGAAGCAGCTGGGATATGAACCAGTGTCCATATACAATGCTGGCACTGCAGGTGGAGGCTTTTAAAGATATATATTTGAGAGAGACAGGGCACTCCCATCTACTGGATTACTCTCTAAATGCCTGTGATGGCCAAGGCTGGACAAGCCTTAAGCCAAGAGCTGGGAACTCAATTCTGGCTTCCCATATGGATGGCAGGGAAGCTGGTACTTGAACCATCACAATGCAACCTAGAGCTGCATTAGCAGGGAGCTGGAGTCAGGATGCAGAGACAGGCTCTGAGTCCGGGATGCAGGTGTCAGCCGGGGGGCTACGTGCCCACCCTAAGTGCTACCCTTTGCAGGAGGAATTCTGTCCTGGTTTGTAGGCCTGGGTTCAGGCTGTGTCTATGACACAGACTTTAATTATGTCACCTGGGTATGCTCAGTTGTCAAGTACAGTATACTCTTAGACATGTTTTTCTATGTATTCTTATCCCTCTATTTTACTTTTTCTTACCTCTTCAACAAATGGCATGTTATGATCTGACCTGATCTTTCACGTACAGACTTACGACAGGGCCCATGTTTCAACTGGAGGCAGAATGATCCCCAGCCTAAGGATGGGATGTTGGGTTCGGAGACCCATTCCGACTTGAAGTAGGCTGATTGCAATACTTTCCCTCTTTTCTTTGCTGACAGGTCTATTGAGTTTCAAAAGAGAACACACATATATGTAGAAATTCTACAAATTCTGTAGCTCTGCTCTGGGAAATTGTCTATGGCAGAAATGGGAAAAAGAAATGGGGGGGGGTGTCATTAAAAACTTCTACGGTTATAATGTGGAGAGAGTTAGAAATCACATTCACAACTCATTTTGTTTTTTTCCAGCCCCTGTCTCCTCATGTCTGGAAGTACAGATGTTTGAAACTCTTCAAGGAGCGGGACTGACCGAATACCAGTCTGATCCTGGGTGAGCTGGACTGCCAGGTGCCCTTCAGCAGAGAGCCTTGGTAAGATTCTCAATTTTATCCTCAGATCCTTGGAAACGGGAAATGGTAACAACACTTAGCCATTTGTTGATTTCAGAATGTGAAATCTTTCAGAAGAGATTATTCTTCTTGTCTGGGTATTGGTATAATTTACAATGGATGGTTGCTATGGTTTGGATGTGGTTTGTACCCCAAGGTCTCCTGTGTTGGAAGCCTGGTCCCCCATGTGGTGAATGAGAAGTGGTGGGACCTTTAAGAAGCGGGGCTTAGTTTGAGGTGATTAGATCCCCGGGGGAGCCACCCTCAGAAAGGATAAGCCATCTTTTAGGATCACTGGGGTCTCAGGAAAGCAAGTTGCTGTCAGAAAGAGCCTGACTCTTGAGTTGCCATCTGGCTTGCAGCTTGGTGATGCGATTTCTGCCTCTCACATGCACTCCCACCATTTGCTGTGAGGTCCTCGCCAGAGCCAAACTGATGCCAATGCCATGCCCTGGAATCTTCAGAACGGGGAGCTGTGTAGGCCTCTTTCTTTCTAAGGTTGTCTTGCCTCAGGCATTTCCTTATAGCAACAGAAAACAGATTAACATAGATGGCATCCCTTCCATGACTTTATCTTCCTCTCTCCTCCCTTCCATTTTATTTACACTTATTTGAAGGAAAAGTCTTTTGTGGGAAAAAAAAAAGTATATTATGATCTGAATACACATAAAAAAGAAAACTGTAGAGTCTTCTTAGGACATAGCATACCCCACTTCTGTCCTTTGCTTATTAATGTTCACATAATGAAACTTCCAGAGGTAGGGGACGGGAAAGACATTTTCTGGCTTCAAGTTCAGTTTAAGGTTTGCACTATTGATAAAATAGCAACCACTTCCAGAAGCGGAGTTCCTTTGCAGCTCAGGGAATGCATTAACCTATGGACCAATCTTGCCAGCCTGGGCGAAATTGAGAGGTGAAAAAATTTGCTTTGCCTCTCACAGCTGCTGCTCAGTGAGAGTCTTGCCTTCTTCTCCTCTCTGCTCTTGTACCCTCAAAACCGTTCATTCTGCCAGTATGGAAGCTTGGGGTTGGCTCAGTGTGCTGCATTGAAGTTTTATCTTTAATCGCGACGGGCAAGTTTCTGTCCTTTTGAAAGCCTTGTGTGGGGTTTAGAGGGGTATCAAGGACACAGGAAGGGAATTTTGACCAATCGAAACACCATTAGGAAATGCCTAGGTGCTTATCTCTGTGAGACCCCCGTGGAAAGGAGGGGCTATCAAAGAAGAATGTACTTTTCTCTAAAGGGAGGAGAGAGCTTCCACTTTGCTTATGGCTCTGTCCAAATACTGACAGAGTTTGTGGACTGAAAAGGTTTCCATAGCCTAGGTAGCTCATTCAAGAGCCTTGAGTGGTCACTGACATCAAACATAGAGTATTAATTGTTAAATTAAAACAAGAGTCACTGTGCACTAATTCCCCATGCAGGACCTCTGTCCTCAATGAATTGTATTGAGAGTTAACTGTAACACCAGTTCTCAAACAGTTTGTGTGTGTGCCCACGTGCGCTCTCTCGCACATGTGCGCAAATTGTTGAACTCTTAGTATAGAGTTGTTCTTCTGTGTACAAAGTTCATTGAAAATCTTAATGGAGAATGGACTGGGAATGGGAAAGGGAGGAGGAGGAAAAGTGGGAGTGTGGGTGGGAGGGCTGATATGGTGGGAAGAATAACTATATTCCTAAAGTTGTACTTATAAAATTTGTATTCTTCAAAAAAATTTAAAAATTTAAAAAAGAAAGAAAATGCCTAGGTACTTTTCTGCCCATGGATGCTGCACCGCCATCATGTCTAAGTCAGAGTCTCCTAAAGAGCGAAACAGCTGCAGAAGCCCCTCATCGGAGGGCTGAGCTTCAAACAACCCTGGGGAGCCTGAGGAGCCATTTTGAGCAAAGGGGAAGGCTCACGGGCTGTGTGGTAATGGTAGACCCGAACACCAAGCCTTCGAGGGGCTTTGAGTTTGTCACCTAAGCCACCGTGGAGGAGGTGGGTGTGGCCTTGAATGCAAGGCCACACAAAGTGGATGGAAGAGTTGTGGAACCAAAGAGGGCTGTCTCGAGATTCCCCTTTGGAAATCCAGCTGCCCATCTAACTGTGGAAAAGATCCTTGTTGGTGGCATTAAAGAAGCCACTGAAGAGCATCACTTGAGAGATGATTTTGAACAGGATGGGAAAATCAAAGTGACTGAGATCATGACTGAGCGAGGCAGTGGCAAGAAGAGGGGCTCTGCTCTTGTGACCTTTGAGGACCATGACTCTGTGGATAAGACTGTCGCTACCAGCCGGCGCCGTGGCTTAACAGGCTAATCCTCTGCCTTGCGGCGCCGGCACACCAGGTTCTAGTCCCAGTTGGGGCACCGGATTCTATCCCGGTTGCCCCTCTTCCAGGCCAGCTCTCTGCTATGGCCTGGGAAGGCAGTGGAGGATGGCCCATGTCCTTGGGCCCTGCACCCACATGGGAGACCAGGATAAGCGCCTGGCTCCTGGCTTCAGATCAGCGCGATGAGCCGGCCGCAGCAACCATTGGAGGGTGAACCAACGGCAAAAAGGAAGACCTT